>NC_141465.1:129579065-130878232 GCF_009769465.1 Tauraco erythrolophus | reverse complement strand
GGAGATTGGGCTATAATACCACTAAAACTGGTGTACTCGCCTGTGATAGTTTGATGTGTGGGGGGGTGTTCTGGTGGCAGGGGAGGGGATTTGCTCCCTGTGCCACCAGATCTGAGTCCCATCCCCCCCGGGGGAGGTTGAGCCAAATTGGCGCCTCTGCGAATGGCCCTATTTAAGTTGGGACAAAGGGGCGGGAAAGGGCTTTTTGCTCAGGAGCGAGGAGAGAGCAGGAGGGCGCTGCCCTCGCTCCCGGCTCCCGGCCGAGCGGCCGCTCGGGCTCGGGCCGGCGCCATGTGCTCAAGATGGCGCCGGGGGAGCCGCATGGGGGACTCGGTAAGCGCCCCACTCCCGGGGTGCCCACCGGGCCGAGCTTCCCCAGAGAGGATTAATATCTAAGAGAAGACAACCACAACGACCGGGTCAGCAAAGATGGAGCAGGAGGAGGTGTACTGGAGCTGAGGCTTCCCTTGCAAATCGGTGTGAGATGGCAGGCGGCCCCCCTGCAGCCAGGGTGTACTCGGCGGAGCAGCGACCCACTCGTGGCCCGTGGAGAAACCCACGTCGGGAAGGAGATGCCTGAGCCCAGGAGAGGTCGTGGAGCAGGGGATGCGCGACCAGGTACTGTTGATAATGGGGCATGGAATGCACGACGAGGTCGTGGAGGCATCTGGAGACCGTGGGACGACCCACGCCGACGCGAGTGGCAGCAGCTCCCTAAGAGGCCGAGACTGGTAAAGCCCGAACTGGTGCGATCCATGGGGAGGATTGCAATCCTGCGGGCAGGACTTTGGAAAAGTTTGGGGACTTTTTCTTTGTGAGTAGGGGATCCACCGAAGCAAGGGAAAAATGGTGTAAAGACTCCTCCTCCTTTTAAGAAAAGGAGCGGCAGTGAACAACATGGATGAACTGACCTGTACTCCCCCATTCCCTGTCTCCCTGCGCCGCTGGGGGGAAGGCAGAGCCAGGAACGAAAGGAAAATAGGGGGTGGGGAGGTGTCGTTTTAAGATCGGGCCTTGTTTTCTCTTTTCTCCTCTCAAGTAACCGGTTTCGTCCTCTTTTGTCCTTTGTTAAGTAACTGTTAATAAATTGTTTTGTTTTTATGAAGAAAGCCTGAGTCATGTTTTGCCCGAGACCATGGTTGGTGGGTGCTCCCTTTCGGTTCTTGTCTCGACCCTCAGTCCAAAAAAAACCACGACATCGCCAAAGTTATAGACCGGTCGTTTTGACCTCACAACGTGACAGGGATGATCTCATTTTTCCTCAAATCAAAAAGAAGCAGCGTGGATTCCCAACAGACAGGTTAATGATAAATTAAACAGTTTGGAACACAGTATTTTCCACAGACCAGAGCACGGACATGGGAAATACTAAAAAGTAATTCCGTGATCTATAATTGAGTGAATTTCTGATCAACATATTGATCTAAATGCTCTTCATCAGTAATGTTCTCATGATATTGATATTTTCTCCCCAAATTTAAATTTATTTATTTGCATTTTTGAGCCAGAAGAATTAATTATGAAATCCCAAGCGTAAGTACAGGCTGGGTGGAGAACGGATTGAGAGCAGCCCTGAGGAAAACAACTTGGGAGTGCTGGTGGATGAGAAGCTCAACAGGAGCCTACAATATGTATTTGCAGCCCAGAAAGCCAACCATATCCTGGCTGCATCAAAAGGAGCGTGGGCAGCAGGTCGAGGGAGGTGATTCTGCCCCTCTGCTCTGCTCTCGTGAGACCCCACCTGCAGTACTGTGTTCAGCTCTGGAGTCCCCAACACAAGAAGGACATGGAGCTGCTGGAGCAGGTCCAGAGGAGGGCCATGAAGATGATCCGAGGGCTGGAACACCTCTGCTATGAAGACAGGCTGAGAGAGTTAAGGCTGATCAGCCTGGAGAAGAGAAGGCTCCAGGGTGATCTTATGGCAGCTTTCCAGTACCTAAAGGGGGCCTACAGGAAAGCTGGAGAGGGACTTTTTACAAGGGCGTGTAGTGATAGGACAAGGGGCAATGGCTTTAAACTGAAAAAGGGGAGATTTTGATTAGATCTAAGGAATAAATTTTTCACTCATATGGTGGTGAGGCAGTGGAACAGGTTGCCCAGAGAAGTTGTAGATGCCCCATCCCTGGAGGTGTTCAAGGCCAGGTTGGATGAGGCTTTGGAAAACCTGGTGTAGTGGAGGGTGTCTACCTGCCCATGGCGGTGGGGTTGGAACTAGACGTTTTTTGGGGTCCCTTCCAACCCAAACCATTCTATGATTCTATGTTTCTATTAAGTTTAAGCTTTTCTTTGTTACTATCTAGTGTTAAAATGCATGTCATTTTTCTCATTTCTTTTAAGAAATCTATATTTCATTCTCATTAAGTGCAGACTAAACACAAAATTAATGTCACTGTGCTGTGTAGGCTTTTTTAGATAACTGTTGTAATATATATTTTACAAAAAAACTGAGCACACCTTGGAATTGTGAGTACTGATCTTATGCAGCACTCAAATGGGGCAAGGAAGATGACTAGGATAAGACAGAAAGTCTCGTTTGTAAATTTTGTGTGAGGATTTAAACGAGAATGGATTTCAGCTTAATAAAGAATTTAATAACAGAAATCTAAGTAATGTCTACGAACAAAGTTTTATGGAGAAAAAAAAGATTTTTCAAACAAGCTTGCATGTTGTCCATGATGAAATTGTAAGTGTGACTAGCAAGTGGAATTGTATTGCTCAGACTACACTTGATGTTTACCTCAAACATAACAAGTTTATACAGTAGTGTGAAAAAAAAAAACACCTAAGCTGACTGCAAACGTTCTGGCAGATCTCAAAAAGCAGCTTTTGTCAAGGAATCACCTTAAAAGGGTTCTGCAGGAATCAAGATAAGAATTTTTTTAAATATTTTCATCACATTTTGGAAGAATCTATAAAACCACTGCTTATAACACTAGCAGGAGGCACAGTGTGTTACATCACACTGAAAAAGGATGTGCAAATGAAGACTGCTTCAGAGCTTTTCACTAGGAATGTTTTAATGCAGCTGCACACAAAGATACACATCAAAAAATAAGAAAGCCCATATTGATAGGAGAGGGGAGATTTCAAATTGAAAAGCTCTGTTTCTGAGAGACAGGAGGTTCATCACTGACCAAATCAAAAATGAAAGCATCAATGTGTTTGAAAATCTGCTTTACAGCTTTGAGCTCTTCAAAATCTCTTCTTTAGTGGTTCAGAAAGCTTCACTCTAGCAGTGCATCTCATCTCTCACAGAAGTCAATGCGGAGTCCACTGTCAAATCTGTTGAGAAGCAGATCAAGTCCAAAAAAGTTCTTTACATTTATCGAGGTGCTGTACAAACATTAACTAATTGGACCTCTATCATTAGAAACTTCTCTGAGAGGGGAAAAATGAAAACATCATCTTTTTAATAGTCGTTGCTTGCCTCAACCTTTCGCACTAAATCTAAAATCCCATGACTAAAATGAAAAAGCTTTTTATTTTTAACATTTCATTGTCTGTTCCATCAACTTGGATCAATGTGTTTGGAAGAGGTCACTGTCAAATTACTGACTTTTTAGATGTACAATTTAAACCTAATAAAAGGTTTGATGGAACATTCTCAGTAAAATGAACTCATTCAAATAGGAGATAATTTAAGATCATTCACTGAGGACCTTTTCTTCTTCCATATAGAACATAAAATTTTTATTTCATCCTACAATATAAATTAAACTTGATAAAAGAGGTGTGGGGTTTGTTCCAAACTTAGGAATTTATATAAAATGTACAAGTTAATACTATCCTTTCCCCACAGTAGTATTATGAATTATGTTTCTGGCAAACTTACAGAACTTTAATATATTATAGCTTTCTTAAAATACCTTTCAATCTCTTTGCTATCTGTTGATTTTGGTACTGTGTTAGGTGCCTTGTTAAAAGTCCAGAACTATTTAAAAACTTCTGTGGTTCTTGTTAAAAGTGGTATCTCAGAGAAAAAAGCAATTACCACACAATAGTTTGGTGTTTTTTCTCTGCCTGGAATGTCTTAAAACTTACACTAGGATAATATTTAAATCTGAATGCTGCTAAACTCTGCTAACCTCCCTGTTTGCTCACCTCCCTGCAAAACCAATTTGTAGACTCCTATTTGTTCAGTGTTCGTCACCAAACTGCCTGACCCAGCATATTGTTTCTTTGCCAGATGGCTTATTTTGACATCTGAGAAGTATTATATGCTGATTTTGAGAAACTATTCTTGATTTTGTATAAACTGCAGACTCCCATTCCCACATGCAAATAACATGTGTTATCACAGCACATTACAAGCCAGAATTTGAACCCTGTATTTCCTGGAGTGTCATGAAATGACTAATCATTGAGGAAACTGCACTGTCATGAAATGCTAATCATTGAGACCAGAGATTTTGCAGATCTCTTCGGAACAAGGAGACAAGAAGTCCTTGATGTTTGAGAGAACGTCTTGTGATATGTTGAAGGATGCTGATGATACTGCGTTCAGCTCTGGGGCCTCCAAGACAAGAAGGAGATGGACCTGTAGGAGCGAGTCCAGAGGAGGGCCACAAAGATGATCCAAGAGCTGGAACATCTCTCCTATGAAGACAAGCTGAGAGAGTTGGAGTTATTCAGATTGAAGAAGAGAAGGCTCCAGGGAGACTCTGTAGTAGCCTTCCAGTACCTAAAGGGGCCTACAAGAAAGATGGAGAGGGACTTTTTACAAGGACATGTAGTGATAGGACAAGGGGCAATGGATTTAAACAGAAATAGGGCAGATTTTGATTAGAGATAAGGAAGAAATTCTTCATTGAGGGTGGTGAGGCACTGGAACAGGTTGCCCAGAGAAGTTGTGGATGCCCCATCCCTGGAAGTGTTCAAGGTTTTGCATGAGCTTTTGAACAACCTGATCTAGCAGAAGGTGTTCCTGCTATGGCCGGAGGATCGGAACTAGATGGTCTTTAAGGTCCCTTCCAACCCAAACCATTCTACAATTCTATGATTCTACAATATGAGCAGGTTTGGGTTGGAGGTGGAACTGGAACAGTTTAAAAACATTTGACTTGTTAGTGCTGAGTACTTTGTAGAAGGTAACCTTATGCCCTTCAGGCTGTCAAGCCTCTGTACTCAAAGCACTAATGGACAGAAGCAGGGAATAAACAGCAAAAGGAACATAATTTATGTATGTTTTGCATGAGCATAGTATTTTCTGCAAGCCATGTGAATACACGACCCTCTCCCAAACATGTCCCAGTAGCTGATTCAGTGACAGAATATTGAGTCAGATGCAGCTTTGGTCTGACCAATTTGTTTTTACACAACTTTTACAACTGAAATATTGTAGCTGTCTTGGAGAACACTCTAAATCTGCCTCAGTGCAGAGTAAGTCAGATTATCATTCATCCTTTTTCACATTTTTGTTTCTACTTATTGACACATGAAAACATTATATGTAAAGAGCTGGACTATCAGTGAAATACATAGAATTATATATTGATAAACATATAGTATATAGTATATTTTTAATATATAGGCAAAATAAATAATATATATGTGGACATGCATGCAATTTTAAATATCTTTTGAAAATTGGTCAAATCTAGAAGCTTGCTCCTAAGCATCTGATCTGCTACTTGACTTACCGACTGTTCACCTTTAAGAGCACAGGCTTCAGAGGCTTCTTTCGAGTCAACTAAAACTGTAAAAATATTGCCTGTGCAACTAAACTATAGAAGCATTTAATACAAAAATTTAACTGGGTTCTCCTCTATGCCAAAATAGTGGAGGGGATTCTCCATTGTCTCCTTGTTTAAAGCTTTCTGTTTTGATTTCTAAGTGCTTCTCCTGAGCCTTGCCTTGCAAATGCACCTCGTGCTGCAGCTTTAGCAATTCTTGTCCCTGCGTGATGTTCATGCTCCTCAATGAGGTGTTGCAGTGCAGCTGTAAAGCCTGTGTGGCATTGCTCCTGTGAAAAGCCATACTAATATGCTTTTCCCTTCTTCCTGGGAAAGGAAAGTTTTGGCCCACCACTACTATAATTACAAACTTTGCAGGAAGCAACATTTCCCAAGTGGTATTAGGCTGGGATAAACGAGATATCTTATATTGCCTGACTCTGGACATAGTTGTGTTTTTTTAATTCAGAAAAAAGTCTGGAATCCATTATCGAATTCTGTAGCTCTAGTTAGTCCCAAACAATGTAAATTTTGCTTTCTGAGTTTGTACATACACATTCAATGAGAGAATAAAATTAATGGTTTATTTGTTTTTAGCAAATTAAACAAGAATGAGAAAAGAATTGATAAGGAATATGTTACCTGAATGCTTCGCCAAAGACTGTACATGGTCTTTTATTTTTTGGTTAAACTGAATTCCTCTGTTCTCCCTCTTCTCTTCCCTGTCGGAGGTTAGGGCCTGATTCAGAGTACAGTCAAGCCAAGAAGAATCCCTCCATGGATTTCCATGCATACCAGGTCCATTATTGCAGTTTTAGAGTATCTTAAGTGAAAGTAACCATCAGTCCCTGAGAGGCTGAGTTAGCTTCTACAGAGATCATCTTCCCTTTAGGTAAACCTCTACATTTTGTAGGCACTACTGGGAGAGCAAGGACATACTCTGAAGTACTCAATAAAAATCTGTTTGCATTCCACCTCACAACTAAACACAACCAGGGAAATGTAGTTTCGCAAATTCTAACAGCTTACAGTTTTTTAACACAGCTCCCACATTTCAAGTACTCATCTAAATCAAAGCTGAACACTAAACATTTTGAAGCTACAAGAACATTGCCAGAGTTTATAAATCACTGAAAGATGACAGAATTTTAAACAAAGTATATTTATTCCCTGTTTCTGAGTATGCAGCTATCATTAGCACTATACAGTAGAGAAGATACAGAGGCGTGGGACAATGACACTCTGGTTCATGAGAAATCAGAGGCAGATGATTTGTAGTCCCCTATTCTAAATACTACTCCACATTACTTCTGATACAGACATTTCAAATGTTCAGCTGTGACTGCTTATTTGTTCCTTTCAAAAGTTTATTAAGTCCTTGATCTGGAGGTCAGTAAACAAATACGATAGCTGTAAGTGAGTTCAAATGCAGTGAAATGGGGAGTTAATTTTCACTGCCCTGTCTCTAGATTAATCAGCTGAGGACAAAGATGAATTAAACAATGTATTAACGGACTGATATAGCAATGTAGAAGCTATATTTATCTATCTCTGAAACCATCAACTCCAACAGCTTTATTTGAATTCATTTTCTTCGGTTGGAATAACACATGCAGTGAACTGGATTCCTGAACATCAGATATATAGTCACCCACATTATATCCAGTAGCACTGAATGAACCAAAGCCAACTGAATAGTTTCTTCTGATGCTGGTTTTGCCTCAGCTAGAGAAAAAGAGAATTAAGCAGATTTGCCATACTTTATTTACTAAAATGTCAAATGCCATCACAAACCAGAACTAATTTAATTTGATGCACCTTCCAATCTCTACAAAACTCAGTCTGGTGGAAAATAGCTTCTTTGGCTCAGGGATCAGGGGCAGGCTGAGGACCTACCATGCTCTGCAACTACTCAAGCTATCACGCTTCTCCAGTGTAAGCCATTCAGCAGCTTTGCAAAAGCCTAGTAAAGTCGGAAAACCAAAGAAATCAGCGATAAAGGGAGAGGTATGGATTATGGTTTTTCAGAGTTTCAAAGTTGTTGAGTTTCCACTAATCCTATAACTTCAATATTATTTTGGATTATCTAGCACTACTGCAAGCCAGGTCGTTTATAAAGATGGTGAAAAAAAAGTGAAAAAACTCCAATCAAAATCTAGACATTCCTTTGAGAGATCCCACAATACCCTGTATTTCCTCCTCATAGAAGGGGAAGCTGTAGCTCATGGGAGGCTGATGATCATAGTGCAGATAGAAGATGAGATTCAGTCAGAGATCCTAGCAGAGGATAAAGAACATGAGATGCTCATGCTTTGTTTTGAAACAAAATTGGCATCACATCTTGGCACAGCGTGTCTGCATCCACATGTCTCCCTTACGGCTTTAGATTGTGTAGAGCTGTGTTTTCTTTGTGTACTTGTTGTTGCACACTATCCCAGAGGGGAACTGACAAAAGTTTTTGCTGTTATATTAATTCTGCTCTCACAGAAGTAAGTGGGGGTCCTGAAAAACCCCCTAGAGAATAAACTTTTCAGGGAAATGAACGCGTAATTCCCAGAGTTTTTACAAGCTGTGATTGTGATGTGAGTATCTGGATATTACCTAAAAACATCTACAGAGTGGTAGCAAAATGAAAGCAACTACCTAAAGAAATAGGCAAATATTTGTACTCTACCTTTCAAGCACAAAATATTACTAAAATCAATGGGAAAACCTTTGATTTCAATGTGTCTTCTCATCACTTTTAAAGGGAAAAGTTTTCATCATCTTAACTGCAGAGTTCCCACACTCTTGTCAAGGTTGCAGTAAGTGGGAAGTGTTAGAGGAGACGGCGCTGAAGTGAGATGCAATCATACATTAGGACAATGCAGTGAAGAACATATAAACGTTTCACCCTGCCCTTAATCCCAGAAATAGTTGTATTTCAGTAGTGTGAAATTTTTTACATACATAATATTTTCTTTAGTGCTTCCTCTGTCACTTGTTAACCAGTTTTTAAAAAGGGAACAATGCTCTTTTTCTGGTGGTCTGGTTTTTATAAATAAAATAAAGAGAACCAAAAAAACAAAAACAAAAACAAAAAAAAACACAAACGTTGAGAGCTGATGTACTAGCTAATGGCAATGTTGAAAATCTCCAGTTATAGGGTTTACTTTTTTCTTTGGTCTATTCCCACAGGTACAAAAAAAAAAAAAAAATGTTTAGACCCGGTCCCCTGGGCAGAATGATTCTTTCTTTAAAGGCAGATTTTTCCACTTTGTGTAAATCTTTCTTTACTAGTATGGATTAGTTATCCATAGAAAGGAACAAGAGGAGTGATGTTCCTATTCTACAGTATGACATAATCACAATGGAACAAGAAATTGAAAGGATAAATCTTGTAATGAATGGTGACATGCTTTATACATATATAAGTACTACAGAAAATATGATATTAGCATTCCCCAGTTTTAATAAGTTCTTGATCCTGATCCAACTGAGAATTCAGAAGCCAAATTGCGATCTAATGTCCTTCCAGAAATAGCACAAAATAAAACTCTGTTGTCATTAACTTCCTCATGGGCACAGTAACATACCCAGATTTTTTCTTTCTGGGGAGCTAATTCAAAGACTTTGAATATTACAAGAACTAGGCCAACCTGTGAGGCTACGTCCTGCAACAAGCACATGTCCCATGCAGGTGATGATATTGTATTTATGGAATCTCTTAAATCATTCCTGTGCAGTCCAAGCTGGTTAATCACCACAGAGTCAAGGTAACAGCAAATTGTCATACCCTCCTTTAATGGTACTTTCGAAATTAAGAGGAAAGAGAACCAAAGAAATGCTCATTATTCCTTCACCCAGGAAAGAAGAACTGAGCGCACAGCACTTCTCTGCATCCACATGAAACATCTAGAAAGGCCATGCTGCAGAGTAAGCTGAAGCGATTTCCTTTCCCTTCATGGCTTGAAGGAAGCACATAAACTAAACCACAACTAGAAGATAAAATTTCTGAAGTAGAAACTGGTCAGGTCCCCCAAAACTCCGAAGAATACCGACCCTCTTCTGAGACCAATACTGAAGTTCAATTTCAGGCTCCTGCTACAATTGGTGCTGTCTTTTACACACAGCATCTCTCCAACTACAAATTAGATCCAGCTGATTACCTGTCTGACACCAGGCGATGTGTCAGCCTGGTGTGATCCTTCAGCTATCACACTTCTACCACGTGGTCTAACCCTGAAAGTGCATCCCATATGGGCTGATAAGTTAAATGACCAGCTGGTTGACTGTTGATGTATTTATTAGAAACAATTGCTTGAGGGAATTCTTATCTCCGCCTCAATCATCTCTTCGGCCATCACAAATAGGAAAAAAATTATTATGTCATTTCTGCCTTTTCTGTGCCTGTCATCCCATTGCCCACTCAGTCTGTATGGGGATGCAGGCTCACTGCAGCAGGGATCTCCTCTCTGTAGCTGTGTCCATAGTACCAAATAAAATAGCAACTGGTATCACTATTTGAAGCCGAATGACATCAATTAATATCCATATTTCATAGCACTTGGCCCTGGTTCTCTTCTGGACCCCCTGTGGTGTCCCTAAGACCTCAGATATGGTTATTATTTTGCTCTTTTCTGTCCAAAGCATCCAAAACAAAATGAGGCTGTGTCACAGCCCAGCACAATAGAGATTAAAAAGGTATGGATGTTA
Source organism: Tauraco erythrolophus (assembly GCF_009769465.1). Classification (NCBI taxonomy): domain Eukaryota; kingdom Metazoa; phylum Chordata; class Aves; order Musophagiformes; family Musophagidae; genus Tauraco; species Tauraco erythrolophus. The sequence continues at coordinate 130,867,865 of NC_141465.1, read as the reverse complement.
CATGTGTTCTGAAGGCATCATGAAGGCATGTAGGGGTGTTTGAGGACATAAGAGCTGCTAACATAGTCCTGAAGGACTTTGGAGACTGGAGAGATTGTGAACTTGTCCATATTGTTGACTAAGAGCAGTCCCTGGCAAGTGGTCATCATCTCACGCTGCACTAAACAGCCAGAGCCAAAACCTCACTTTGGACAACCCACACAAGCTCATCCCCTAACCCTATCTCATTTAGACTGTTATTTTATACAGCCTTATATTATTTTTATACCAATAAACTAAGCAGTGCCTGAGCTCGTTCTCTGGCCAACAGTGAGCTTTGTTGGCACCATCTGGTGATAAATGTAATATTAAAAATTCCCTTCCCTTCAGAGGAAGGGAACTAGTTGAACTAGTTGGAATGGTTAAAACTGCACCAGAGGCTTCCTCACACTTCAGCAGAATAGAGAAACAAGTTGTATACCTCTGGCCCAGGACTTGGCTCTGTTTTAATTGTAGTCAAAGACTCTTGGCTCTCATTGCAATCTAATTTATAGCTACTGTGGGAGGCAGTGGCAAGGGGACAGGGAGAAAAGGGAATTATTACATGTGTGGATATTTCTTTCAGCAAAATTGTAAAAAAAAAAAATCCTATAGTTCTTCCAACATTTGGGGATGAATTTGTCAAATTGTTAAACTCACTGTCTATTCCTGCTCCTTAAGCACTGTGCCCCTATAAATTTTAATGTACTTCTTTTATATCAAAGGTATTATTTGGTATAAGTGATAAAGTGACACATTTGGTAGCTTTGTAAATACACATTTGAAGAATCCTGGCTGTCATAAAATAACCAAGCTGTCAGATTGCAAAGTCAGAGTGAAGCAAGGTGGTTAGCTGAAATGTGACTCCCATGAAGAATTTTCTTGTCATTCTCTATGTGGAGGCATCTGCTGCAAATACAGACTCTCAAGTCAACAGACACTTTGATCGCAGGATGATTTATGTCAGCCATCAAATGTCTGAATGGTAACCACACATCTGTCACCAGGACAATGTGGCATAAAAGGGAATTTAATTGCTTTTGGATTATAAATAAAATGAACATTAGAGGAATATATTACAAGATCACTGTTAATTTGTCGATTGTGCTATCAAGGGCAAGGAAAACTATTGGGCATAAAAAACAAAGTTATTTTTTGCTCATAGGAGGTGCAGTTAGGAATGTTTTAATAACAAATGGCAGCAATGTCTTTTTGGTAGGTACATACAATCTACAAAAAAAATGCCAGTGTTGATGAATCTGGCACGTCTGTCTCATATTTAATCAACTCTTGTAGGTGCTAATGGAGGAAACAATCTGGGATAAAGGACTTGTGAAAGTCAGCTATTAAAGATATATTTAATATTTAGATCAGCTCCTCCTATTTTCTTCCTCCCATCCATTGTTTAACATTGATGACTTGGAAGAGAATAATTTCTGAGAGAAAACAAGCTATGTACTCATCACCATAGAAGTCTAATTTGCGTGCAATGTCCAACTAAATTATGGGTGTCTAGCATACCATAAGAAATGCACCTATATTCCCTGTGCAGACAGTGGAGAGGTGCCTGGGTCTCAGCTGGGTTGTAGGGGTTTGATTTCAACAAGTATCTGCATGTGCACAAAGTGTCCATGTTTCCATTGCTGTCAACGGTTAATAAGGGTTTGATTCAGTTGCCATAACGGGATGCCCAGTGTCCTTTGGGTTCCACTATGGTACCCGAGACATACACATAGAGTTGGCAGAGATGACTCATGACCTCTTACCTTCTGGATTAGCATCTGTAGACAAGGCAGGATTCCCTAGGGCACCAAAGTGACAGTAGATCCCAATTTCACATAGAAAGTGTTAGTGTAACAGCATGGTAATAACAGCAATAACAGTAAACACCTTCCCAGCATTTTATATATGGACTGATGAAATGTTTGGTGTAGGTCCCAAGTTAAATGAAATTTGACATTAACTCTTGAGCCCTTACCAAATGCCACTTTCTATGATATGTTACAGCTTAATTTTCAAGCATGGTTCAATTCTCATACAGTTATAGTGAGAGAGGTGAATAATATACACTGTGTATATATGAATAAGCACTGACGGAGAAAAGTTAGAAGACAAGTCTAGAGTGAATTATTAGAAGGGATTTATCTTCCCAATTTAACCCATTTTTGCTCTTCAGTAATGATTGGCAACCAAGTTTGGGATCTAATTCCACTTGCAAATTGACTTAAGTGACATAGAAGCAGCAGAGGGTTGTCAAAGACTGCCCCAGGCAAAACCACTGCACAGTTTGCACTGTCTGGTATCATAAGAGCACAAGGAGTCTATGCCAGCTTCTTTTCCAAGAGCCTATCAAAGGTGTGTGACAAGAAACAGATGCGATTTTCTCAGGCTGGTTTATTTGAACTCACGTGCAATAACTAAACAAGTTGCTTTAGTTTATGTAGAGGACCTTAGCTTTACCAAAACATGAGGGAAGTAAAAAACTTGTCCTCGAACCTTCTATCTCTTCTCTGTATCTGAATATTAATTGATTATTTGCAGTGTACATTTACAACTACATTATATTATTCTTTCTTATTCATCTTTAATAAGTGAATTATCAGTACAAAGCATAGATAAGAACTCTGCCTAGATCAGTCCCACCAAAGCCTGTTAATTCAATTTGGATGACTTCAGCAGAACCACTTTATGAGAGGGCTGGAGCACCTCTGTTATGAAGACAGACTGAGAGTGTTGAGGTTATTCACCCTGGAGAGGTCTCTCCAGGGACACCTTCTAGTAGCCTTCCAGTACTTAAAGGGGGCCTACAAGAAAGCTGGAGAGCGATTTTTTTACAAGGGCATGTAGTGATAGGACAAGAGCCAATGCCTTTAAAATGAAAGAGAGGAGATTTCAATTAGACCTGAGGAAGAAATTGTTCCCTCTGAGGGTGGTGAGGCACTGCAACAGGTTGCCCAGAGAAGTTGTGGCTGCCCCATCCCTGGAAGTGTTCAAGGCCATGTTGGATGAGGCTTTGAGCACCTGATGTAGTGGAGGGTGTCCCTGCCCGTGGCAGGGGGGGTTGGAACTAGATAATCTTTAAGGTCCCTTCCAACCTGAAACATTCTATGATTCAATGATCTCTAGGAGAAGAATTTCTGTAAGAAGACATTGCTACAAGATTGAGCAAGTGAATGAGTGAAAAGACTTCTAGAAATGAAAGGTCAAAGAGGATCAGGTGAGGAGACAAGACACTAGACACAATTACTTTTAATAAGACATAGAAATCTTAGAGGAAGACATCTGAGGAAATGTGATGCAACAGGAGCTGCTATTGGAGACAAAATGCTGGGTCCAGTAAGGAGCTGAAAATACTGTAGGAGCACAAGGAAACGACAGGAAGAGAAACTGAGGATTAAGAAATCCAGAGGCCATAGCAAAGATGACATCATTACAGGAGTTTGCTAAGAATATCTGTCAATCTCCCCCTTCCCGAAGTCTCTTCACGTAAACATCTAGAACCAACAAATAAATATGATTTTAAATTGCAACAAGGGAGATTCAAATCAGAGATTTGGAAGTTTGTTTTAACGGGAAATACTGTGCATATGAATAAATTGACATTGAGCTAGTGGTATTCCCACTGTTGAAGCTCTTTCAGAATAGAGAAAATAAAATTTATCTAGAGTTATGTAACATAACCAATCCTCTCTGAATCAAGGGAACTGACAAAATGGTTTCTGAGGTCCCTTTCTGAGTCTTGGCTAAGCAAGTGACAAATGGACTCCGAGCCACTCTTTTTCTGCATGACTGTTTTCCTAATGCTGGTTCAGCTTTCTCCTGCAGATCCATCCAACCTCCGCTGAATGCCAGAGGTGAGTCAATCACCTGTGACGCTTCTTCTCATTCTCCACTTTAACGACAGGAGCACAGCCCTCCTCATCTTTTCCACAGATATTCCTTGCACTGCTCTCAGAGAGAAGTAACTTAGCTCAATAATCAGACATTTTTAACCAAAGCACTTATCTTCTAGCACTGAAGTATCAGTAGGATCTCTGGCTTCACGTGATTTTAAATTTGTGGAGGGAATGCATTTATTCATTTTTTTTACGCTCTGGCCCTAATGAATGATAATGACGTGATGCATTATCATCTGAGTTGATAGCGAGCGCTCGGCAAGACTGATATCCCAAGCTATTAGAGTACAATAGGAGAAAACATTTCCAGTCTTTTATTTCGAAGGGCACGTTGAAAGTAAAAATCCTAGTGATTTCTCTATCATCTTTACCTGCCCAGAACTGTGAAACATTGCAGTTAAGATCTCCCAAAAGGAACAGGCAGTCTTTTTGAAGAAGTCCTTTAGCTCCTCTTCTTCCTCCCTTCATAATATTCAGATATGGTGGCCTTCCTTGCACCCATTTCTCGTTCTTGATGTAGGACTTCTATATGTTAAAGCTATTCAATGCTCACCTGGTGATACAGACTGACAAATGTCACAAATGCATTTATGATAGGAGTATTTGGAGTATATGCAAAATCATGCAAAGTTGTTACACAGAAGGGCTGATGTAGCCTCAGGCTCGCTGAAGAATGTGTAACCACTGTCGTGCCATGTCAGGGAGTATGCCTACTCCAACAGACAATACTGGAAAAGAGGTTAAAACTCCTTCTGCCTTGCCACCATTTCTGCATACAGAGTAGCAAGACTGATTATAGCATGGCAAAAAAAGCACTAGGCTGGGAGCCAGGAGACCTGAAGTCAGCTGGGCAAATCTGACAAAAAAAAGAAAAGGCAAATGAACTCCGCGTGGAAAAGTAGACTTGGTTTAAAAAAATAATAATAATCCATGTGCCTCTGAGGCAGGACGTAGTAGCTATCTCTCCTTTTTGAAAATGCAGTATATGCACTGTATGAAGTCACTTCTTGAGAAAAAAATATAGGCCTAAAATTAATCAGCTGTCTGGCAACCTATGAGGGCTTATTTTTCTGCATTGATTATACAGGGAACTTAGAGTAAGAAGCTCAGATGGAGATTCAGTGAGAAGAGATAAACACTATTCCTTTACCTTCAGAACTTTACTGTACAAAATATATCTGAGCTCTCAGGCACGCAAAAGTTCACGTAAGGCTTCTGAGAATTTATTTCTTAGGCTTGGGTAACTGAAACACAGTTTAGTCCTGCACCACAAATCTCAAAAGTTTTTCTAGAAATGGGACAAAATTTAGAAGAGGGAGTGGGTTCTAGTGTAATCTTTTTGCTTAAACTTCTTGGGATTTTGTTGAAACTCCATGTTGACATTCAGGTGTATGTTCCTGATAAATAAGATATATTTTTCCCCAATTAAAAAAAAAGTCAGAAATTTTAGATCCTGTGACCATCTCATTATATTTCTATTATGCTGCCAGCATCTGAATTATGATTTGCAGTTGGTAAAGGGTTAAACGACTGACTCCATTTTCACTTGTCTGTGTTTCTATGGACAGTCATCAGCAGGAAGACCTATAGTAACAGTGATCTGTGATAAGTGGATAGAGGTCATTACTACAGCTATTTCCGTGCTGAGTTCTTACATGAGCAGCTCACTTACCACTCAGTCTAACAACAGGATGTCTAGGGAGGTCTTCAGACCACAGGCAAAGATCTTCCAGGGAGATTTGGGTTCAATATAGTGATATAAACCCCAGAAAGTTCAGTTCCAAGGGTATCCCTGGTCAGATGTGAATCAATTCTGCGTCATCAGCGGCAAAACATCTCTGAAAAAAAGGGCACAAGGCACTGTAGAAATTATAATGATAGTTAGACCTGTTCCATGTAGCTAGTTTCTGGAAGTCTAATGTTATTCCTCAGCTGCCAGGATAAAAATGTGTATCAAATTTCATTGAAGTTGAGCATCCTAAAAGGAATAATAACCCCCTGAAATCAGAATGTTTGCACTTGGACTTCCCTTCAGGTTCTCTGTGGACTTCATCAATCTCATAAGCCTTTTAATTACTGCATTTTAGCACAAGTAAACATTAATGTTAAATATACAGACCAAAATCAAGAAGCTTTTAGACATGTGCTTAACTTGAAATATAAGGTACAACGACAAGAAATAGTTTTCAAGTTAAATCTGTGTTTAAATTATTCCCTAAATTACAGTAGAAACATATATGCATATGCTGATTAAAGACTGTGAAAACGGAGTTACATAATAAGAATGCATAAATATTTTATTACTACTTCACATTTCTGTAGCACTTTATTTCTTCAAGGCACCACACAGCACTGACAAAATAATACTCCTGCAGAGAAAATGACATCAACGACAGTGCATTAGGCAGACATTATAGCTGTGACCCTCCAGAAATGCTGCATAGGTCACTGTATTTCCATATTATGCTTTCCTAGGCCAGAGACTTTAATGGGCATTATGCAGGAGAAGAATCCAGGGACAAACCAACCTTGCCTTACACACAGCTCCAGGAATTCAATGAGGAAAATTTATGATGTAACATAGCTGTTCTTTAATTATGTGGCAGACTGAGTAGTTTATCAGGTGTCTGTTTTGCTAACAGTTAGAGATCCTTAGAAGAAAATCTTACCACCTTCCTTTTAGATATAAAGTTTATAGCAATTTATCAGATGAGAGAGTGGCCACTTGCTCCTTTTTTTCTCCCATTACCTCGCAGAGGCCCTAACAGCAATGTATTGAAGGAAACCTGGGGGTCTGTAAACACCCTAGACGTGTTTTGACACGTAGGGCATAGAGTAGAGGACCTAACCTCTCTGAGGTCTTCCTTGCAGGCATGAAAACAGTATCCAAAAAGGGCAAGTTTCATTTTGATCAGGAGCTCACCCCCAAGCTTCAGCTAAAAATGTAAACAAAGCTGGGATTATAAAGCCAGAAGAAACTAATACAGTCTTTGAACGTGCTCACTGAAGCATACAAATCCCAGAATGCTAATAATCCTTTTTTCATATGCAAAAGCCTGCAATTCAATTAACTCAAAGACTTTAGAAAGACATCTCTTCTTGAGTTAAAGGCAGATATTTGTTATTTACCATATCCCTTAGTAATGATCCAAAGGCTATTCAATCTTACTGACAAAAACAGTTTTGCATTTTACTTCCTATTTGAATGTTTCCCATTTCAGTCGCCAGTTCATGTGCTGTTGTTCTAGAAATGTAGGAAGGATTAGAAAAATAAAGTGCACCCATAAGGTACAGCCTCTGATTTGCAGCTGTTTCGACTCTTCACAACTTTTCAAAATTATTTTCAAAGTATGGACATCAGAACTCGACACAGTGTTCCTCTATAGGGTTAACAAGACTCTCATGCAGATAACTGCCTTGTCACTTTTGTCACTTGAACATCTAATAATGCTTCAGTTGTCTTTGCCATGGCACCAATCGCGCAGGACTTCTTTCAAGATTGACAGTAGACCTTAATTCTGGTAGAAGAAGTTTCTTAGTCTTGCTTATTATGCTTCAGAAAAGCCAAGTGAGTTTATTCACCTTTTCTTTCACTCATGATGAAGGCAGAGGAAGTAGGATTTCATGATAGAAAAGACTAGTAATCAATTCTTCACCCTAATCTCAGAAGTCAGGTTGCTGGAAAAGCAGTCTCAAATCAAGAAAGCTGTTTCAGCCAAGATTTTTTTTAAATATCTCTCTTAAAAAACATTGCAAGAAACTTTTCCATTTTCACTGGGAGGACAGAAGGCAGAAAGAAGTCACCAAGAACAATCATAAGTAGTTCAAAACAGTGCAATGCTCCTGCCACCATCAAAGCGAAAATGATAGGTCATTAAACTCTCAAAGTAGAAAGATCCTGTTCTGGTGACAGCTGCTCTACTGTGCAATGCACTGAAGAAGACGCCATTAAGTGTAATTAAACAAAAAGCTTGAAACGTAAGGACAGAGACATTTTTTCTTCTCAAGATGAAAACCCTCTGTGTACATACAAAATTATCAGCGGTCACAACCGTCCTCTCTTTTCCCCCTCAGGAAAACAGACAGACGTCCATCTGGCAGGGAGTACACAGAGTGTTACAGTCCCAACTTGCTTCACACTACCTCTTTCTCATCCCATTCATGCACTTTTCCATCATTTTCTTCTTTGCACACATTTTCCTGTTTTCCAGGCTGCTACTTCTCCTCCTCATGCTTCCTGTAAGTTCATTTCTCCCTCTCCTCAAACATGATTCCTCAAAAATGACTGTTTTTTCTGCATGGTCTGGAGAAAAAGAGGCTGAGGGGAGACCTTATAGCTCCCTACAACTACCTTAAAAGAAATTGTAGCAAGATGGATGTTGGTCTCTTTTCCAAATTAAAAAATGATAGGAGGAGAGGAAATGGCCTCAAGTTGCTGCAGAGGAGGTTTAAATTGGATATTAGGACAAAATTTTTCACTGAAAGAGCTATCCAACATTGGAACAGGCTGCGCAGGGAAGTGATAGAGTCACGTTCCCTGGAGGTATTTAAGAGATGTGTAGAGTTGGCGCTCAGGGACATGGTTTAGTGGTGGACTTGGCAGTGTTAGGTTGACAGGTTAACGGTTGGATTAGATGATCTTCAAGGTCTTTTCCAATCTAAACAATTCTATGATTCTATGATCCTCATTTATCTCCTACACATTCTTTCCATCCTTCACTTTTTATACGTGGCCTCTGAACAATTGTTCCCTAATATTGGATCCAGTTCCTTGGTTAGCTTCTCTGCTCGCTGAAGAGGTTAGGATTCCTTAGATTCCTAGAGCTGGCCAAATCAGGAGCCAGGCAGTTTCTATCAGACATTCAGGCATTTTTCTCTGTTCCCTGGACTCCTTGTCTTGCTAGAGGCTGTAGTGCTACTGATCTCCTCCTGGTACCTCTCCAGTTGGAAGGGCTTTCTGATACCTTTCTGGTTGTTGATAAACAGGAGCAAGTTCAGGAGAGCATCACCAAGAGGGTCAGGGGCTGGGGCACTTAGTCTTGTGAGGAGAGACTGAGAGAGCAGGATTTGTTCATCCTGAAGAGGAGATGGCTTCAGAGTGACCTAACAGCAGCTCATAGTGCCTACGGGGAGGTCATCAAGGAGACAGAGTCAGGCTCTTCACTGCAGTACATGGTGAGGTACCAAGAGACTACAGGCATAAATTGACACAAGAGATGTTCAGACTTGGATATAAAGAGAAATTTTTGCACCACAAGGACAGTTGTGCAGTGTAACAAGGGCCCAGAAGTGATGTGGGATCTCAGACCTCAGCAGTTTTCATTTCCTGCTGCATAAAGCCCTCAGCAACCTGATCTGACCTCATTTTGAAGAGGAGGTTGGGCTGGAGACCTCCTGAGTCTCCTAACCTTACCTATCCCATAATCCTACGATAACTTCCTTCAGTGACTAGCTCTTTAGTCAGAACAATAATACCCAACATTTTTTAACTCTGACAGTTCTTAATTGATGACCAGTTTAACTATGGGATAATTATGGCAAAATGACAGCTGGGTGTGCAGTGGTAGTATGGGGTGTCCTTGATTTCTTCTGGCTAGTGAGTGGCTCCTGAAGCTCTCTCGGCATGCAGATGACAGTTTATCTGGACACCTGAATTTAGAAACTTTTCCTGAGTTCCAGATGTTTCTGTCACTTCATAATACAAAAATGCTTCCAGCGAAACCAATTGAAGCCACAGTGAAAAAAGTCTCCAGCAAACAGCTTATTTGCAAAACAATCAATCAAACAAACAAACAAAAAGCCCATTGTGACATAGTTTTAAGGTAAAAAAAAAAAGTAGTCTTAGATTTACAAACCCCTCCATGAGGACAAGATATTGCCTATCTCCTGCATTTCTCCCAAAGACCTGTTGACTCAAGATATTGCACATGAAGGTTCAGTTTTTGGTTCTGCCAGAGGGGAAGCCATGCCTCTGGAAAACATCCTAACCAACATACATGATGTAGTCTAAGACTGAGCAATATGTTTGAGGGAAAACTTTAACTAGTTTGCAGCGTAAAGCATTACATTAAACTTTTCTATTCACCAGAGCAGGGACTAAAATTGGATATATTTCCACCTCATAATGAGCTTAATTACCAGTTTACACATTCAGAGCTGCATTGACACCTTGCACAAAGGAGAGGATGTCACTTGGCACCTTTTCACACTCCTGGCCCGCTGCATTGGAAAACAAAAATTAAAAAAATGACTCCGCTGAGTCTGGGCTTGTTCCCAGATAGCTAAGTCAGGAGCAAAGACTGTCTCCAAATCTCTTGACCTGTTGCTGCCTTCTCTCCACCTCCTTCTGCTCTGCTCTTGCTAAAAACATAGCTTCTCTGGCTCAGTGGCCAGTTGAACAAAATAGAACGTTCTTCCAAAATATAAACACACCTAAATAATTTGCTGGAATCTGGAATTATGGTCATATAGAAAATGTTTCACTTTCCTCAAATTGGAATTTTTTCAGGTTTCCTTTTCATAAGAATTGACTGATATTTTTTCCATGGACCAAGCCAAACAGACAAAACTCTTTGCATGGCCCTGACTCGAACTTTTTATTTGAAACCATTTCCAAACTTTTTCATTTTGAACTTTACTGAAATAAAAACCTGTTTTGAGTTTTTAAACAAGGATAGGAATATTCAGGCAACTGAGAATTTAAAAAAAAAAAGAAAAAAAGAGAGCAACAACAAAGCCAAAGAAAGAAACAAAAAACGCACACCTAAAAGACCACAAGACAGGTGAGAACAGGGCTTCAGCTGTCTTTCTTTCAGGGAACTGACATTTTTTCAATAAATGTATTTCAATAAACCCAGCATAGACAGATCATCCAAATCTTTGGTAAATTTTCATGCATTTTTTGTAGAATCACCCAAATAGTTTAAATTGGAAAGGACCTCCTGTGATCATCTAGCCCAATTCCTAGACAAAACAGGGCCAGTTAGGAAAGGTTGCTCAGGGCCTTGTCCAATTGACTTCTGAGTATCACCACAGGCAGACTGTAAAACCTCTCAGAGACTGTTCCCCTATTTGACCGCTTTCGTGGTGAAAAAAAATCCTGATGATATATAATTGGAATTTCTCATGTTTCAGCCTGTGTCCGTTGCCTCTTGTAATTTCATTGTGCATCTCAGAGAAGAATTTTTCTCTTCTCTACACCATTTCTGAACACAAATTTGTGCTTGTTAATGCTTGTTGCTCATCTACTAAGCTGCTGCACATGCTGAGGTTTGTCTTTCCTCACAAGCACATACGAGGCTGTTGAGTCAATTTTTTTTCTTTTCTTTTCTATTCTTTTTTCTAAAGGACAATGGTCTGTAGTCCGTAATTTTTGTAATTATCTTCATTTTAATCACTTTTACATGTGGATTCAGGTCGAAATACTTTTCACTACCTTTCTTAAATTACGGAGCAGTCACTTGCAGCTTTCTAACACATCCACTTCTGTCTCTGACCTTCACAGAGAGCAACTCTGAACTTAGTTCTTCTCTTTATTTCAGGGGATCCTCATCAATTCCGATGTGCAATACTTTGAAAGAAAAGGATGGGAATAAAACTCTCCTGTCTTTATCAGTCATTCCATTACGAATTCTTCACAGCTTAAAGATGCCTTGCTTAGAAACAGAAGCATGTCATTTACTTTGCATGCCATCTTATTTAAACCTCTTTTTATTACGCTCTTGGATTTTCCTGATCATTGAAGTCCTAAGGCTTCCCCGGTGGTCTCTGCATGTATCCAAAGAGACTATTCTTTTCTTTTTAGTCAAAGGAAATCAGACTTGTGGCAATATCAGTTTGAATAGTCAGCCTGCATAACAGAAACAGTTACTTAAAGTCTAAATTGCATCTTAGTGGGTATGTAAATAAAAATCTATCTTAGGTAAACAATTTTGTCATATGCTGGAAAAATATTGTCTTCATGTATGTGAGGTCAATGAATTTCCACAGTGCTAGTGTTTTACAAGCTAGATTTAATGAAGACCCCAAATTCCCCTATTTAGCTTTATGGGTGGGCTATATTTTAATTATCTTAAGTCTTTAACTGTTTAGCATCCAGTCTATGCTGATTCCATGTATATTCAATGGCAGTGGGCAGCTCATCCAAAGTAGATAATTCTAGGATGGGACAAATCACCTTCAACACATTCGCAGTGACTATAGACAGAGCCAAAATGGGCCAATTTAGCCCAGATGCTGTTGTTGGCAAAAGTTATGGAAGATTCCACCTTCTCCTCATGTTATCCATGTTAACAGGTATATGGCTGGTTTTGCCTATTCCTTTGACCCAGTTTTGAGTCCATGGGTAGAAATAGAGTTTAAAAATAATAGTAAGCCATGACAGTCCAACTGCAGAAACCCTTGGAAAAATATCTGAAGTTTTGAGTACAACCTTCCCTCCTTTCTCCCCTTCAGATGTTGTCACAGAACTTCACAAAAACAAGCCAGACCAACTAACAAACTAGAAATGGGATTTATTTTTTACAAGATGGTAAAAAAATCCAAGTTTTGCCCTAACCGAAATGACTTTGAGGTTCCAACAAACTTTAACAACCCACAGGTTCAGAATGTCATTCAGGAGTTAATACTATGCAACCAACTAAAGAATTCTTAATGACCCAAAATGCCCAATCATTGACCTAAAAAAGAGAGACCTCTCAACCTGGAGGAGTTTCCTTGGGCAACATCTCCAAGGGGAGAGTCTCCAGCTGCAGACCTGCTGCTCTGAGGAGCACCAACTCAAAATGGCTGAGGACCCCAACTTCTTAACCTTTCGACCGAAATGCGTACGTGCTGACCACCACTGTATATGAGTAACAAAAGCTGTGGAGCGAAGTTTTCATGGGCTTTTGTCAAGTCTTTGCCAGGGCAGGTGCATCTGCCACAGATGTCAAAGTCTGTCGATGAGCAGCTTTAGATGGTCCTGAATGCCTTCTCTCACTCTCCCAACCAGCTTATGGGAGGAAACAAAGTCCCTGTTTCAAAGGAGTTGTGATTTGTTTTCCCCATGCAGAAATCATTCAGGTGTTTTCCATACATAGCTGCAAAACTTGTCACTGTATGTAGACAGATTGCTAAGACTGATAATAAGCATACATTTGAACTTGAGGTTCCCAGCCTGCAATGTTGGTAACTGCTCCTCAATATCAAACATCTTCTCTCACCGGGTGCCTTATCTGGAAAGCAAGACAATAGACTTTTTTTTTTTTTTAAATCATGGATAGAAATATAGAGATAATAGTTCCTTCCAAGGAAAAATAGTCATGCACTCAACTCAATCAACTCACATATTTTTACATCTTATAAAATTAAGGACAGCTGTGGAAGTAAGGACTAAAAGGCTGAATATGCCTGGCTTTTTCTCTTCCAGAAACCATTGGAGACCAGCCTAGAACTGTGTCTAAACTAATATCCAAGCAAAGACTTGAGAAGAGTCTTAGTCTCACACCAGATGGACCATGAAGCAGGCAGTGCTAACATAGGCATGCCAGAAGGTCCCCACAACAGCAGATTGACAGGGTCAGCAAAACCAGTCCTGCGCTTTTCTCCCAGGGTTCATTCTCAGCTGAGTGGCTTATGTCACTAGGAAGCTCCCAAGATACCTGAGTGAGAAGCCTGGCTCCATTCTCAGATTTTTCTCCTCCTGCCTCAGCCACTGAGTGCAGGCAACAGGTCACCCCACTCACAGGAAAGAAGATGAGGGACTCCAGAGACTTACTTTGCTCCTTGTCCCTGGGTCAGCAAGAGTGGAAATACACACAAATTCAAGCTGGCCATGCAAGGTATCAAGGCCATGGTCACCTGATACTGGGGTACGGCACCTATTACCGGCAAGAGCTGCAGCTGCACAGCCCAAGTCACAGAAGGGAAAGGCAGGGACTGGGAGAATGAAGAACCGCCCACTGTAGGAGAAGATCAGGTTCGAGACCATCTAAAGAACCTGAAAGTGGACAAAACCATGGGACCTGATGAGGTGCATCCATGGGTCCTGAGGGAACTGGCAGATGAAGTTGCTAAGCCACTATCCATCATATTTCAGAAGTCGTGGCAATCTGGTGAAGTTCCCAATGACTGGAAAAGGGGAAACATAGCCCCCATCTTTAAAAAGGGAAAAAAAAAAAGACCCAGGGAACTACAGGCCAGTCAGTCTCACCTCTGTGCCTGGCAAGATCATGGAGCAGATCCTCCTGGCGACCATGATAAGGCACATAGAAAATAAGGAGGTGACTGGTGACTGTCAGCATGGCTTCACTAAGGACAAATCCTGCCTGACTAATTTGGTGGCCTTCTATGAGGAGGTTACAGCATTGATGGATAGGGGAAGAGCAACTGACATCATCTACCTGGACTTATCCAAAGCATTTGATACTGTCCCACACAACATCCTTGTTTCTAAACTGGAAAGACATGGTTTTGATGGATGGACCACTCGGTGGATAAGGAGTTGGCTCAATGGCTGCTCTCAAAGAGTTGTGGTCAACGGTTCAATGTCCAGGTGGAGGCCAGTGACGAGTGGTGTTCCTCAGGGGTCACTACTGGGGCCAGTGCTATTAACATCTTTGTTGGAGACCTGGACAGTGGGATTGAGTGCACCCTCAGCAAGTTTGCAGATGACACCAAGTTGTGTGGTGTTGTGGACACGCTGGAGGGAAGGGATGCCATCCAGAGGGACCTTGACAGACTGGAGAGGTGGACCTGTGAAAACCTCATGAAGTTCAACAAGGCCAAGTGCAAGGTCCTGCACATGGGTCGGAGTAATCCCAAGCACAAGTACAGGCTGGGCGGAGAATGGATTGAGAGCAGCCCTGAGGAGAAGGACTTGGGAGTGCTGGTGGATGAGAAGCTCAACATGAGCCGGCAATGTGCGCTGGCAGCCCAGAAAGCCAACCGTATCCTGGGCTGCATTACAAGAAGCGTGGCCAGCAGGTCAAGGGAGGTGATTCTGCCCCTCTACTCTGCTCTCCTGATACCCCTCCTGGAATACTGCGTTCAGCTCTGGAGTCCCCAACACAAGAAGAATATGGAGCTACTGGAGCGGGTCCAGAGGAGGGCCACAAAGATGATCAGAGGGCTGGAGCACCTCTCCTATGAAGACAGGCTGAGAAACTTCAGGCTCTTCAGCCTGGAAAAGAGAAGGCTCTGCGGTGATCTTGTTGCAGCTTTCCAGTACCTAAAGGGGGCCTACAGGAAAGCTAGAGAGGGACTTTTTACAAGGGCGTGTAGTGATAGGACAAGGGGCAATGGCTTTAAACTGAAAGAGGGCAGATTTAGATTAGATATAAGGAAGAAATTTTTCACTCAGAGGGTGGTGAGGCACTGGAACAGGTTGCCCAGAGAAGTTGTAGATGCCCCATCCCTGGCAGTGTTCAAGGCCAGGTTGGATGAGGCTTTGGGCAACCTGGTGTAGTGGAGGGTGTCCCTGCCCATGGCAGGGGGGTTGGAACTAGATGATCTTTGATGTCCCTTCCAACCCAAACCATTCTATGATTCTATGATTCTATGATTCTATGATTCTATGATTCTATTCTATGATTCTATGATTCTATGATTCTATTCAAAGTCCTTGGAGAAGGATAGTCTGTCACTGCCACTGAAATTGTCCATTTTACCGAGAGTTTTTGAGCCAACCCAACGTATAGACACAGCTCTGAAGTTATAAACTTCATCTGCTTCACAGAAGACCTGAAGGTCAGGCATATATGATGAAAACTTTAAATTGAGAGTGTATTGTTCCCTTAAGAAGTTCAATATTTGCAATAAGGAAAAACAACCAATCACATGAATTTCTCAGAGAAGAAGTTACCTGAAGAGTAACACAAAAATTCGACAACACTTTCATCATCAGGACTGGTAATATTGAAACAGGTTGACCCAGAGCTTAACAACAGACAACAACCCAGCACATTGCTATGGAAAATACTACTTCAGAAAGCTTCACAGAGAAGTGGCATTTTTTCTGTCATTTTATTTTGGGTGAACTAAACATTGGAATTTTTTTTTGTATTAATACACTGAACTAGAGCTCTTAGGGTTTTAGTCGTCTACTTGGGCTCACTGGAGATTTCCTGTGAGACTTCGAGCAACTCACTTGACCTATTTGTATATGTGGGATCTGTTTTTAAAATGTAGGTGATACA
Source organism: Tauraco erythrolophus (assembly GCF_009769465.1). NCBI lineage: Eukaryota > Metazoa > Chordata > Aves > Musophagiformes > Musophagidae > Tauraco > Tauraco erythrolophus. Next base: position 130,851,775 of record NC_141465.1, on the reverse strand, counting down.
CCCTTTTCTCAGACAGGACTGCAGGGACTAAGCCCAGATATCCTGTTCTGGGGATGCTACGCATAACTGACTATGTATAATTATTGCAAATTGTTTACCTGAAAACTCAAGCAGATAATAGTGTAATATTTGCAAATAATTAGGTTTCTTTTCCAAAGTGAAGGTAGGCTTGAGTTAATTTTTTTCTTATACTGCTATGTGTATACAGCTTGTACCTTTTTTCTATTTTCCCATAGGGCATGCACAGAGAACATTTATATTAAACAAAAAAAAAAAATCTATGTTTGCTTTATTGACATCAAATTCACTTCCACAGAATCCACTTAATTAAAACTCTGCCCAGAAGACTGCTTCACAATTCATAGGCATCTCAAACATCTTTTTAAACAGGGTAAAAAATAGTGAAACAGCAATATTTTTAAGTATATTGCAAATATGTAGGCATTGGTAGTAACTCAAGCTTTCTTGCTAATAATATAGTTCCAAAACTACTGCCTCTGTGGGAGCCATTACTATTCAAGTAACATTGTGCAATGTTATTCATTTTGAATAACATTCATTTTGAATTGAGGTTGTACCAGGAATTATTTCAAATTCAATTCTGTTCTTGCTGCAAACCTGGCACTTCAGTTAGGTATGTGCATAAAAGCATCTGTACATGTGTACAAGAAATAGGAAGATTTTCAAAGGAATAGTGCATTAGCCTCTCCAACTGTAATAGGAACAGAGTCAGCTCTCAGATCAACATAAGCAGAGAGTGCACTCAAAGAAATCATTAAATGACTTTTCAGTCCAGACAGCGTCTCTGCATTGACCAGGTGTCCCTGAAATTTTAGCAAGAGAACTGTTCTAAAATAGGTCCTGACATGAGTGACAAAAAGCATTTCCTATTTTCTGTAATGAAGGAAAGGAAAGACTGAATGCCACAAGTCTGCATCCCTTTAAATGCAAACATTTCAAAAAATCATATAAAAACATACAAAAATAAGTTCTTTGTCTCTGCTAGTTTTTGCAAACTTCGGAAAAGCATGAATTCCTACTGAAGATGCTGTCAGCTGATGCCCCAATCCTCCTGCAGTCGGTACAAATTCTTCTGGCAGCTGAATGAAAACCCAGGTCATTGCTAGCACGTACAGACAACTGTAGTATGGCAGTTCCAGTTGGTCTTCGAGGCACTAAAGCATTACAGGGGAAGGAAGAGAGGAAGAGGTGAGCCAAGGGTGAAGAAAAGTAGTTCAAATTCAGATGTCAACTGAGATCTGTCTTGATGCCAGACATGAGGAAATGTACCTTCCCAGACTGACTATAAGGCTTCAGAGAGTACCTAAGCAATCGTTTAGGTTGCAGAAAGCTTTTATTTTTCCTGTTATTTTTTTAAAGCAAAACACCCTTGGTTCCCTGTGAGTTTACTATTCTGTAATAAGCTTGCTTGAACAATCTTCAACAATAAAATATTCAATAAACTGGACTTTCACTTCAGTTGAATAGCAGATGTTCCTGGTTAGAGTGAGGAAAGCGAATAGATTTGGACAAATATTGTCTCATGCATGGTGACAGTTATGCTGCATACTCAGCAACAGTTAGTATCAGGCAATGCTTCTCCAAGTGTAAAAACATAAAAACAAGGCTGTGATGTTATTTTTCATCACATTCCAAGTGTCTTAGGAAGGACTGTTTCTATATTGGTACAAATTCCCATTGGAGAAAATAACTTCATGCATTTTCCCCAAACAAAACGCCTGAACTTTCACTTAGTGAGTTTTATAACTGTAGGAATAAGACACAACTTTAACCAGAGTCAGGATGAACATTGCCTCATGGTAGCACTCAGTATATCCTCAGGCAATGCAGTGTGAAATCAGTACATATGAACTCCAGTGAAGTTTCATTTGTATTGTCCAGGGACTAATTTAGACTTTCTTCTTGGTGTTTTCTTTTTGACTAACAGTCCACAGCAAGCTGCAGAAAGCGATTCAAAGCAACAGCAGGATGGTCATCTTCAGATGCATATTAACTGCTCACACTGAAATTCTGCTGTCAATATATTTTTACCTACAGACTTTTACCTTAAATAGTTTTTTTTTTAAGGAGATACAAAAGTAATGCTCACTAATAAGCAGATCACCAGATGTGCTCCATGGCTGGGTCTGTACTTCACGTATATCCACAGCACAGTTCATCTATTCCATTAGCCTGCATGCCAGATCCATCTGAATGTTGAAATAGCTCTTTTTGGGGAGTAGCAACACGGAGTGGGACATATAAAAATAAGTTCTTTGTCTCTGCTAGTTTTTGCAAACTTAGGAAAAGCATGTATTCCTACTGAAGATGCTGTCAGCTGATGCTCCAATCCTCCTGCAGTCAATACAAATTCTCCTGGCACTTGTCACCTGTCCCTGGTGAGTGGGACACCAGAGAGCCAGGCTGTAAACCAGAGCCTGCAAGAGACCATAGCAGTAGGCACACTTGCTACTGTGGCCTGTCATACACATTACGGCAATTAACATATAGACCAAAATGAATGTCCCCTTGTTCACCCAGTGGGTACGTTTTAATTTTCTCTTTTTATTCTTTCTTCTTACCTTCTACTTTCTACCAGTTAAACCTGGAGCATGAAAGATGCCTTTACTGGAAGGGAAACATGGTCAAATTTCCTGTGCTTAGAATGTAGGAAAGTCTAATGCAAGCTTTCCATCTCAGTCATCTGTATGGACACCTGCAAAATTTTTGCACAAACTCTCCCAAGGTGGTAAGGTTGAGTGGTAATGGTAGTATTAATCTGTGCTTGTTTGAAAAGGACTGTCAGCACCACTTTACGTTTGACACTGCATTGTCAATAGCGGACTGACACTCCAAATAAAATATTTTCAAGACCATGTCTGCTCATCTTTTTACTAATTCTTCCTTCCCCTGGGTCTTAGGAAGAGTGTTCCCTCTTGATCTTGCAGCTCAACTGTGGAAACCCTCACAAAGCTCCACAGAAATAGGGAGGTGTCAAGGTCTGCACAGAGCTAGGTGGAAGACCATTCATGCTCAGTGTCAGGCTTGTTTTTCTTCACTAACACAGGTTTTGTCATTTACTTCTAACGTAGCGAGGTAATGACATTTTCCCCAGGGCTCAGTGCTGGGTCCGGTTCTGTTTAACATCTTTATCAATGACCTGGATGAGGAGATTGAATGTACCCTCAGTAAATTTGCGGACGACACCAAGCTGGGAGGCTGTGTCGATCTGCTCGAGGGTAGGGAGGCCCTTCAGAGGGATTTGAACAGACTGGATCGTTGGGCTGAGGCCAATGGCATGAGCTTTAATAAGGCCAAGTGCAGAGTCCTTCACTTGGGGTATAAAAACCCCAAGCATCGCTATAGGCTCGGGGAGGAGTGGCTGGAGAGCTGCCTGGCGGAGAAGGACCTGGGGGTGTTGGTTGACTACCGGCTTGATATGAGCCAGCAGTGTGCCCAGGTGGCCAAAAAGGCCAATGGGATACTGGCGTGTATCAAGAATAGTGTGACCAGCAGGAGCAGGGAAGTGATCCTGCCCCTGTACTCGGCACTGGTGAGGCCGCACCTGGAATATTGTGTCCAGTTTTGGGCCCCTCGCTTTGAGAGAGATATTGAGCTCCTGGAGCGAGTCCAAAGAAGGGCGACTAAACTGGTCAAGGGGCTAGAAAATAAAACTTATGAGGAGCGGCTGAGGGAGTTGGGGCTGTTTAGCCTGGAGAAGAGGAGGCTGAGGGGAGACCTGATTACGGCCTATAAATACTTGAGAAAAGATGGTGGGGAGGTAGGGGAAGGGCTCTTTACATTAGTGATGGGTGATAGAAAAAGAGGAAATGGGCATAAGCTTAGTCAGGGGAGATTCAGGTTGGATGTTAGGAAGTATTTCTTCTCTGAAAGGGTTGTCAGCCACTGGAATAAGCTGCCCAGGGAGGTGGTTGAGTCCCCATCCCTGGATGTGTTTAAGAATAGGGTGGATGAGCTACTTGAGGATATGGTTTAATGGGGATTAGGGATGGTTGGACTCGATGATCTCTAAGGTCTTTTCCAACCTAGAAATCTATGAATCTATGAATGAATCTATGAATCTATGAAAATAACATTGCCTTCCCAAGTCAACAAGTTGGAGATATATCTATTATTCTTCTGCTGTTTTACTATTCTTTTAGCCTTTCTTTTTGCAGAACCTAATTTTGGAACACAGATAACTTGACAGCACCCTATCTGTAAAGGTCAATATTTCTAGAAGTAATTAAATTCCAAATCAAAAATATTCAAGTAAAAAAGCCCTAACTTTCCTTTAAGTAGATGTCTTATCTATATGTTTAGCAGTGAATCATTGCACCCAGTTTAACTCAATATCTTAGGCAATACAGCATGGTGTAGACTCGGGATATCTGACAAACCTTCCTCTGTCTCCAATTCAGAGTGGATTCTCCCAGCTCTCAATAATTTGCATTCAAGTCTTTAGACCTAGAAGTCCATGATTCATCCCTCAGGAGACAAAATTCACCTTCTCAGATAATGAATGCTCAGTTCTAAATTTTCAGTGCTTAGGGTCTCTATTGTTTGAAAGCGTTTCACGAGCCAGGATGAAGTTTATAATCCTTTGCTCAGTCAGGGCTCTCTGTCTGATCCCTGGCTAATCATCTGAGTCATTTACAGCTAATAATTTGGGCATATAGATGAAGCCTGGGAGATTTCTTGATCAAGATGCAGTCATCACCAATAATGATGGTCAAAACTGAAATTTGCACATTCCACACATATTCTAAATCTGCTATTATTTTAAATATGGCATGGTTACCTTCCTTCATGTCAGTTCTTAACTAGCCACCAAATCACTTACATCTTGTCAGAGAATAGTTCAGTAGATAGTTGAAGTAAGCTTCAGATCTCAAACTTTATCCATTTTTTACTTACAAAGGGCAAAATAATACTGCAATAATTTTTCCATAGGGAAAATCTCATTTTGGGGATATAAGTAACAAATGATTTCACAGGTTTTGTTCAAACTTTAAAAAGAAAATTCACCTTCAGGCACTACTTAATGACAGGGAAATTTCACTTGAAAAAGTAGAGAATTTTTTGAAACATATCTGTTTGAACGTAATAGAGGCAGCACTGGTGCCCACTGATATGCATTGTTAAAGAATTTCATTAAATCAGGGTCTCAGGCACAGTATTTCATAAGGAGGCTGAATTTGTTGCAAAGTCAATAGTCATCTTTTGTGTAACACATTCGACTTTTCACAAAGAAACAGACATAGAATAGAATTACTAGAAAGTTCCTTTGTATCTTACTAGGAAGAGAAGCTTTTCTAATCTTGGTGCTCAAAAATATTTTATGTTAAGAACCATGCCCTGAAGATAGTGCACAGAGCATAAAGAATGGTAGAGTTAAATGGATGGTGAAAAAACTCACCATTTTCCCAATTATTAAAAGATATATTACCTTCCCTGCCTGTCAGTTACACCAAATATCAAGCTTTCCAATTTCCTTAGGCTAAAGGAGGGATCAGTCTTAAATAACGGTATCCAGGGAAACAAAACAGCCTAGATATGACGTTAATTCCCTAATGTCTCTGGAGGTAATGTCCAAGCTCCCAGCATAGTGGCCAGAGAGCTTAAGCCAGCTGACCCCTCTGAAAGAAAATCTTGGGTAATTGTACACCAGCCCACAGAGTTTTCATTCGGAAAGAAAATAAAAGATTGAGCGTGATAAAACACCCAATCTAAGAGAACCTGTTGTTTAATATTACATGAAGATGAACCTCTTAAGGATAGTTTAATTTCCCCTAATTTTAGCTGTCTAAAATTCAGGTGTCTAACAAAGGATTTCTTTATTGCCAGATGAGAAAGGTCAGTGCCTCGGTAGTCAATTTAACCCATTCCAAGTTTGTTGTCATCAGAACTCTTCCAGAGTGGAATTCACTGCCAACACAGTGGGATTTGGATTATAAATCCAAGTAGGATGGCACAAAGGAATAAGGTTTTCAAAACTAATCTGGAGACAGATTCAGGAATGGAACAGTAACACAATACAAAAGCTATCCAGTCCCAGAGGATCTGCAGAGCATTCTCACCAACCTGTTTCCCTTTGCATTTCCATATACAAGAGACCACATGAAACTTCAGATCCATCAAGATGAGTGTAATTATACTTGCTGTGCTGCCATGCTGTCAGATGTAAAGGTGTGGATAGTTGTGAGGGACACTTCTAATGGACAGGGAAGCGAAGCAGAAGTCACTTACCCAGGGCTTCATGCCTTACTTGGGCACTATATACTACGTCATTCTTCTTTCAATACCTTGTTTCCCCATTATAAAATGAGTATAGATACTCCCCTGCCACTACAGACTGTCAATGCCTTACTGGGGTATTTCTTGTGCGCTGCAATTAAGCAACATCATAAAATCCATTGTGATAGTATCAAAGAAAGCAAAACACCTCTATGAAGGACCAGGCAGCCAAAAAATCCAGTGATTTATACATGTACTAAAACCAGGTCTTAAAAACTGAAATATCTGTTGTCCAAAAGATAATACATGCTTCACAGTAACTCTCCAGTCGTTTTCACTTTATCCTATGTAAAACAAAAAAGAGAAATGTATTGTACACCCATCTCTCTAAAGTAATCTGAAACCAAACATCAGGGTTCATCTAATTTGTTAAGAAAACTATTTGTTACCTATTGGTGTGAAAATCATGTTTACTGCTTATAGTGCCTGAGGCAAAACACAAAGATTCAAAGTTAATTTTCTTTCATAAATAAAACATTGCAAAAATCTTCAGTGCACTGTAGTTTGAGCATGGGCTCGAGTGTTGGTGTGTGAATGCCATCTACTGGGTAGGACTTAATTCTGAAAACCCGTAGGGTTTCATTCTCTGCAATCCAGCCAAGTGACTGCCTATATGTTTCAGAAATCTGAATACATTGTGTTTAATGTACCCTTTTTTCTTTTTTCCGCCCACTTTCTGGGATGTAGCGTACAAAGCTATTTTTCTCTGTCTTCAAAAAGTATTGCTGCTATTAAACGCGTGATACTTAAGGAAACACAACCTCTCCCTCTCAGCAATGCACTGATGCAGGCAAAGAAACCTGAATAATAATTGTACCACAAAAAGAAACAAACACATGAATGCTTCAGAAGATTAATATATAAGGCTGTTATATTAAAGAGCAGCTCAGTAAATTGTATTTATAAATGTAGTTGGTGTGATTTATAAGGCATGAAACTGAGCCCTGACTTGAATTCCCTGTTAAGATGCACACTGTGTTTACATAGGCTGGGAGTCAGCAAAGCTCTTGAACATTCGGGTAACTTTAAGGACCCAATAATTCCAGTGATTTAAAACACACTACTCACTAGCTAAAAGGAAAACACATACTTTCACACTCTGAGTAATTGGAACTCTATATAATAAGGCAGAATAGTTCCCTTTAATACCAAAGTACTCAGCAATAGTCACTGAATGGGTTATTCTAGGAGATTATCCCCCCAAAATAGTCTTTTATGGTTTTCAAATGGGAAAATACATCTCTCATGACAGCAGAAAGGGGAAAGCTGATTGCAGCCAGGGTAGGGAAGGGACTTTTATTGTGGCCCGCTTTTCTGGAGTGGGCTGACCTGCTGCATCACACCAACTTCTAATGTGAGCAATGCCCTCAGACCCCAGGAATGTGCCTATGTCCTAAACTTGTGAGTGTAAATATTCAGACATCAAGCATAGTAAAGACCCAAATGTGTGAAGAGCTAAGTACCTTTGGTAAAATAAAGTTAAGTACCTTTTTGGTAAAAAGCTCTTTAGTGAGAGAATGTGACCTTAAAACTATCTCTATGGCACTTGATCACAGAATCCAACCAAGGTCCTAAGTTCCAAAAGCCTTTTTATTTGGAGCTGAAAGAAAATACTCAATAGCATTTCTGGTTGAGTGTAACCAAGTAATTCTCTAAAGGGAGACTAACATATCCTTGTCAGTATTGAGCAAAGCTGAAGGAAAAAAGAAAGACAAGACATTGGACCTCAAAAAGAAGAGAAATTCTGAGATCACGCAGCACTGAGAAAAATCTAAGATGGACAAAACCACTCAGGCTGGTTTCATGAAAAGTAAGTCTTTGACAAGCCCACCTGTACTTTTTCAAGGATATAACAGAGAGCAGACAAGGTTAACATGCTGGAGGTAATCTAATTTGATTAGAGAGAGTCATTTGATGAAGAACTACACAGTAGGATGGTAAGTACAGAAAATCCCACACATCGTCCTTGAATGTTTGGAGGACAGTAGGCGTCTTTTAACATAGGGTTATGGTCTGAGGGGGAAGGAAATGGCAAGAGAAACACCACTGTAAACTTAAACCTGCTTGCAGATAAATCACGAGAAAAATGAAATGAGAGCAAAAATAAATTTCTTAAAGGAAATGTAATCTATGCAGTTACAGAAGTCCACAGCTGTGATTGGCAACCAGCTAATGCTTAGATGACTGCATTCACATACGTATTCTAAATGACATGTAAATATATTCTCAGTTTTAAAAATGTTCTGAGTTTCTGCATGTTCAAAAGTGAATCCATGTTGTCCTAAAAGATCTGTACTTTTTCAGAGGGGATATGTGCTCTGGTCCGAACATGAGATAGTCATGAGAACAGATAATGCAATAGATGGAACTTCTACACCTTTAGACATTGCTACCATCAGTGTGGAAAAAAAAAAACTTACCTGAACGATCAGAAAAAACATGTTTCTCAAAGTGCTGAATGAATATATTACAGGTATTTACTTACAAAATTGAGCCGTACAAAGGATATTTACAGAACTGCTGAATTGTTAAAGGTTGAAGTGAAACATAGTTAAATAACAACTTCTGAAATAATAATGACTAGAGCCAAACTCAGGAATTAATATTAAATTAGAGGAAAAGCTATCAAATCTTGTTCACAATGAAGGAGACAGAACACTTTCCTCAATGTAAGCACCACTGATAATAAGCTAAGTATTCTGGAATTTTGAACAAACATGAGTTGTCAGGCCTTACGTGGGTCTGTCAGCTGAAATGACATCCACTTATCAGCACCATATCCCACTGCTTAATACACGAGTGTCCTAAGCCTTAGCAGAGATTTCGTGGTCCTGCCATAATAGCAAAGGTATCTTTCTCACTTTACATGACAAAAGTACTCAAACACTTACTTTTCCATTTTAAGTCCATCATAAAATGTGAGAAAGAGAGAGTAAATAATAATTCTGATTTTCTCAGCTGCGCTTCATTGGTAAACAGTGAAAAGCAGGTTCTTCCATATGTCTGAATGGAGATTTCTTTCTAGGCCTAATTGGACCAATTCTAACAAAATGTGTTTTCCTCAAAAAAAGCTGTTACATCAATCTAATATGAGACAATTTTACTGTTGCTTTCTGTAGTTCCATTTAGCAGTGCAAAGAAATTAAACTTTGGGATTTTGAAACTCACAAAACAGAATCACTTTCCAACAGTCAATTCAGAACAAAAAACCTCATAAGCCAGTGAACTCCATGATCGCTACAATCCACAAATAATTCTTTGTTTCATTATTAACATTTGCACTGTCCCACACATGGTCACTTGCCCATATCGAATATTTCCTTTCTAATCATTATCAATACATTTTAAAAGAAAAAATGCTGCATTCTACTTCTATATCAGATGCCTTTTTCCCAGCAGCGGAAGCTCTTGGCAAATCTGTCAGTGTGAAATACCAGCTTCCAGCTTTTTCTCTTTGTTTCTTTTGAGAATGTTTCTTCTGAGACTTAAACATCTGCTTGTCTTTCTGAAGGCTACTGGCAAAGTCAGGCAGGTAGATCTGAATCCTTTCACACTAATGCTATAGTCGGATGGCTGGGGCGAGCTTGCTCCACGTTTCTCTCCAGCATTTTCTAGTGAGAAGCAGGTGTCTTCCAAATCTTATTCTATGAGCAGTCCATCAGGAAAAGGTGAGGAGGATAGACATGGTTTTAATTTTATTTTAATGCATCTATTGCTTTACCTTAAAAAACAAGACATCTTAGATGGCAGATAAGAGTAGCTGATTTAAAAGAGCTTGTAAACATTCTGTACCATAGTCACTGCAAAGCTTTTGTCTTTGCCAAACATTTCCTTAAACATTTTTAACAGGCCTGTTTTGCTTGCAGTGCATAAATAAAGTGGTATTTTATGTGCTGTTTTAAGTAATGGGGCATATACATTCTGTAACTAGATAGAGTTCCCTTGGGGAAATACCAGGTAACTTCATAGTAATCACATTTCCCTTAGAGTACTTGGCAATTACTGATTATTCTTAATGAGATCAAAAGTAATTGCTATGTAACCTTCAACCATGGTTTAGACATTGAGAAATAACGTATGTCATCATAATTTACTCTTTAATTGCAACTATCTTGTTACTGCATTCATTTTACCATGTAGCTGGATGTTCAGTAGTTACCAAGCAAATAAAAAGTCATCTGATCATATTTATAGCCCAGATCACTTCCTCCTACATAAGCAGCTGCAGGAGAGGCAAAATTTGCTGTCAAATTCCCCAAAGGCAGAGCCTTTGTGCTTGTGATTCTACTGCATCCCCTTGAACAGCCAAGATTTGCAGCCTACAATGAGCAAGGCATGAGCCACTGACTGCTTTTGCTGAGGGTCCTGCAAAGGACAGTGAATGTTACAGACCTGTCTCAGTACCCCCTGGTACAATGGGAAACTGCTGGTATCTCTAGTGGGAAGTATATGAGAACCTACATTTTCTTTTTTCAATCACTCAGCTTGTTCGGCAGAAGGATGCGTGCTATTGTAGTATCTCATTTGATATCTTATAGCCCAGATATATTAATCATCTGAGTTTGCAGCTTCACCATGTACAATATCTTAACAAAATGGTCTTCTGCATGTTGCTTATTCTACTGAAAGTTTTCTCAAAGCTTTGAAAATGTCCCCTTTGACAGTTTTAATACCCTTTCTTTTGGCATTGATGGTCCATCAACTGGACCTCTTTGCCTTCTTTCTTCTCAGCTATAGAATCATAGAATCATAGAATCGTTAGGGCTGGAAGGGACCTTCAAAGGTCATCTAGTCCAACCCCCCTGCAAGGAACAGGGATATCTCCAACTAGATCAGGTTGCTCAGGGCCTCATCCAACCTGGCCTTGAACGTCTCCAGGGATGGAGCATCCACCACCTCTCTGGGCAACCTGTTCCAGTGTTCTACAACTCTCATGGTAAAAAATTTTTTTCTAATATCCAATCTGAATCTACGTCCCTCTATTTTAAAACCATTACCCCTTGTCCTATCACAACTGGTCCTCCTGAACAGCCTCTCCCCATCTTTCCTATCTCTAATGTCTTCTATTCCTCACATTTCTGTACATCAGATGTAATTTTTTTTATTCCAGTCCTACCCTAATTTCTACTTAACACACCTACTGAATCTGTTGTATATCAGAAGGTCAGCTCTCTTATCTTTGTTGTCCAAAGGTCTTGGTCACACATCTTCCTCTTACAGAATCATAGAATCATAGAATGGTTTGGGTTAGAAGGGACCTTCAAGATCATCTAGTGTCAACTCCTCTGCCATGGGCAGAGACACTTTCCACTAGATCACATTACTCAAAGCCTCATCCAACCTGGCCTTGAATGCTTCCAGGGATGGGGCATCTACAACTTCTCTGGGCAACCTGTTCCAGTGCCTCACCACCCTCAGAGTAAAAAATTTCTTCCTTAGATCTAATACCCTCTCTCAGTTTAAAGCAGGACCCCTTGTCCTGTTGCTCTGTGCCTTCACAAAAAGTCCCTCTCCAGCTATCTTGCAGGTGTCCTTTAAGTACTGGAAGACTGCTCTAAGGTGTCCCTGGAGCCTTCTCTTTTGCAGGTTGAACAATCCTAACTCTCTCAGCCCAGCAACATGGGAGAGGTGCTCCAGCCCTCGGATCATCTTCATGGCCCTCCTCTGGACCCGGTCCAGTAGCTCCATGTCATTCTTACGTTGGATGCCCCAGAACTGAACACAGTATTCCAGGTTGAGTCTCATGAAAGCAGCCTAGGGGAGCAGAACCCCCTCCCTCGACCTGCTGGCCACGCTTCTTTTGATGCAGCCCAGGATACGGTTGGCTTTCTGGGCTGCCAGCGCACATTGCTGGCTCATGTTGAGCTTCTCATTCACCAGCAGTCCCAAGTCCTTTTCCTCCATACTGTTCTCAATCCATTCTCCACCCAGCCTGTGCTTGTGCTTGGGATTGCCTTGACCCATGTGCAGGACCTTGCACTTGGCCTTGTTGAACTTCATGAGGTTTGCACAGGCCCACCTCTCAAGCCTCTCAAGATCTCTCTGGATGGCATTATCTTTTATGCTTTTTCACTGTGTCACAAGTAGCAAGTAGAAAAGAATCTCTCCATCAAAACCTGAAAAGCTATCATGGTGTTTACATTCAAAGCAAATCAATAGTTTATACAGTGATACTAAAAATGGACGAAACTGCTGCTATGAATTTGCACAATCTGTTTATATTTCATTTTCCTTAGCCCAATGAAGGTGAGGTGCATTTTTACCTCATCTGCTCATTATCGTTTATATTTTAGACCAAAGCTCTCTGTAGAAAGTGCTGTTATTTATCATATGCTTCTACAGGTCAATAAAATCTTGATGACAAAAATAATTTAACCGATTGTAGATTTTCCGTAGCTCTGCATTGATGATGTGGTAATTCTTCTTCTTATTAGACAATATCATTGTCACGCAAATGAATACAACACAAGGTGCTCAACACAGATAACATAAGAAAATAATTCGAGAGGCTTTCTTCTTATTTTTCTTTTTCATTTTCTCTTCTGAACTCAGTTATGTATTTGTTGTCTGTAATGTGCTAAATTTCAAGGAGCTGCTTTGATCTATGTATATCTATATACATTTTCCCACTGCTACTGTTTTATTATTAGCTTTGTACACTTTCATGTGTCTTTATCTATCAACTCTATTACTAAAGATACTACTGTATAAACTCTCTAGACAAAATAAATACTAGTTATTAGATTCACAAGGAGTCTTCAGAATAGGAGAACCTTGGGAAAGACAAAATTCTTATTCATCTTCTTCTAAATGCATGTTTAAAATAGGACAGCTGAGTCATCTGGAGGTGATTATTTTTTCAAGGCAACTTCAGAGGGAATTGGGAAAATTAATTTAGACTGGATAGCTAAGTTTCAGATGGTTATACTGGGTGGGGGGAAGGTATTTATTTTACTTGAGAGAAGGCAGATATCTCTTAAAAGTCATATCAGTAAAGTTGTTATACTATTATTAGCTCAAGAAGTGTCTGTCTCAGAATCTTTAAAATGGAAGGAAAAGATTGTTTTGGAAAACAGTAACTGCACATTACAGTTTTATCCAGTCTGACTGGGCTAAAGAAGTGAGCTTTTGGGCTGCCCATGTGCTGGAGGAATTGTGGTTCACACAGTGCAAATCCCAGAGCAGCCCCAGCCCCGTGATGTCCCACAGCAGTCTGGGACCACTGCATTGCATTCCACTTGAAAGAGCAGGCTTCATCAGAAATAAGTAAAATTGCTTATTTTCAGTACATGCCACCTAACAGTAGGACTGGGCAAACAATCTTTGCATGCAAATCAATTGCAGGCAGATTTCATGCGGTAAGGAAATCCCAGCCCATCCAAAGCCTTCACTTTCGTAATCTCCTGGAGTGTTTTGAATCACTTTATGGCAGCTTCACACAATTTTCATGACATTAACTGCTGCAACGTGAACTAAAACCGTTACAGAAATGACCATGCCAAATCAGCTGAGGGTAAGAATATAATATTCAGAGGAGTGTTGCAGACATAAAAAGCCCCAATCTACAGCTGCCCAGCTGCTTCTTTGAGACAATTACTGCCCTCCATAATGTTACATGTCCCTTTGCTGTCGAGACACGCTGCTTGGATGTTAAAGAAATGTCTTTCTTTGAGACCTGCAGAATGAATCAGGGAAAACTTTCCTTTTCCAGTCTTCTTTTCAAAGAGGAAGAGTCTGTGTCTTTCAACAATCTTCAGCAAAAGATGAAAATAACGATTTAAGACATGGAAAATTGAGCTCTTAGGCTATTACCTCAAACCCTCAAAAATCTAAACAGGAGACATAACTTACTAGGATTTTGTTTTATAAAACTTTGCTTTCTGTTTCCTTCCCTTTCCCTTAGGTTTCATTGTAGCTAAGGATTTCAAATCAGTGGTCTTCTGACAAGAGAAAAGTCTGACACCGCCACGTACATTTCCATTTTAGACTAACTCGAATGACTATTGGAATTGTAGGGTTTTTTTCTCTATTGAGATGACTTATTGCTCCATTTTGAGACGCTTAAGGGACATTCACGAGGTTCAACAAGGCCAAGTGCAAGGTCCTGCACATGTGTTGGGGCAACTCCAGTATCAGTACAGGCTGGGGGATAAAGGGGTTAAGAGCCGCTCTGCAGAGAAGGACTCTGGTGAATTCACTGGTGAATGAAAAGCTCGACATGAGCCAATAATGTGCACATGCAGCCCACAAAGCCAACTGTATCCTGGGCTGCATCCAAAGAAGAGTGGCCAGCAGGTTGAGGGAGGTGATTCTGCCCCTCTACTCTGCTCTCATGAGACCCCACCTGCAGTATCACATTCAACTCTGGAGTCCTCAGCACAGGAAAGACACGAACCTGTCGAAGCAGGTCCAGAGGAGGGCCATGAAGATGATCAGGGAGATGGAACACTTCTCCTACGAAGAAAGGCTGAGATTTGGGGTTGTTCAGCCTGGAGAAGAGAAGGCTTCAGGAAGACCTTTCAGTACTTAAAGGGAACTTATAAGAAAGATGGCGATAGACTTTTTAGTATGTCCTGTTGCGATAGGACAAGCGGTAATGATTTTAAACTAAAAGAGGGTAGATTCGGGCTAGATATAAGGAAGAAATTTTTCACAATGATAGTGGCAAGGCACTGGAACAGAATGCCCAGAAAAATTGTGGATGTCCCATACCTGGAAACATTCAAGGTGAGGTTGGACGGGGCTCTGAGCAACCTGATCTGGTTGAAGATGTCGCTGGTCACTGCTTGGAGGTTGGACTAGATGACCTTTAAAGGTCCCTTCCTACCCGAACTATTCTATAATTCTATGATTTTACTCATTTCTGGCAAGTTCTGTGCACAGTAAAGTATAAGGGGCCGTTGTCACCCATCCCTGAAGCAATAGTTTCATACAGTTTTGTAAGATTTGAGGCCATTATTGCTGCCTTTTATCATTATATGTTGGTTCTCCCAGTGTCAGTCTGAGCACATTTATAGATATACCACAATATAATACATCCTCTGAAGTTGGTATAATTTTGCCCTTTCTCATATTAAGGTATCTAATCAAAACAGCTACTTTGGCCAAACAGTATAAGAAATGTGGAAACAAATCAGAGAGCTTTGATTGGAAGGTTTCATCCAAAAGAAGGAACGAAAGTATCATTCTCTAAGTGTGACACTTTTTGATACTTCACTGTTCGGAACAAAAATATGTTCTTCAAAAGGAAGCAACATCACGCGGCGCTCCCTTTTTCGTATGGTATGTGCACAGTGCTTAATGTTGACCATTAGCAGAAAGCTCAACAGGCTGGAACGTACAAAAGCAGTGCTGTTGTGCAGCTGACTGAAACTTATTAACAGAAACATTTGTTTCTGTTAATAAAATCTTATTCTTTCTGGTCTGCTTAAGCTCCAGTGTCAGTAGCATACATGCAGACAACAGCCAATAGCTGTTTTTCTGTGCTAGAGGGCATGACAATAGCTGGAGCAGAGCAGAAAATCAAGTGGCAATTTCTGTGCTTACGGGGATGTAATTTTTTTGGCTGGTGGATAGAAAATGAACAGGAATCAGCAGATTTTGCTGACTGTTTTTCCCCACACTGACTAGTTGGACTGTGTATTTTAGATAGACCAACTGGTTCTTTCTTGTATTTGGCAGCAAATCCTTGAAGAAAGTCAGGGAACTTGCTTAGGGGGAAATCTTGGAAAGAATTGGAGAGAGTCCCTCCAAAATGATTTCTCAGACGCGCCTTTCCTTTCCACTCTCTAGTATTGCAGTCCTTACTGCTATCACAGCAGTAAAATGGTAAACAAGTTACTTCTACAAAAGAGATGGATGGGAATTAAAATATTTAAATCACCCAGCTGTCCATGGGGACCTCATTAGTACCCAGTTTGCCTGTGAAAATACCACATTTCAGAAAGCCATCGTGTTATTACCTCACTTGCAGTACAAACACTGCTGTGCCATGACACTACATGAACCTCAGAAAACCTCTTGCAAACAGACTAGTCTAGATTTCCTGCACAGCAGGAAAGAAGTCCAAAAACTGACAGAATAGCTGAAGTGGTAGCAAGCAAAAGAGAGCCTGGTTCCACCAGCTTCCTCTGTTTCAAGGGGTCTTTTCTTACAAAGCTGGATACAATGATCCCAAATCAATTCCTTATTCACTTAACAACTGACCACTTCTTTTGAAAAGTATCTTTCTTAGTCTCATAAATCAAGATTATATAAAATATGGCTAACTTTATTTTTAATTCCTTCATTTCAGTATTTCGAAATGTTGCCTTAAAATAATTAAACTGAGATTTTTCAAAGGTGGCTTGCCTTGGCCTAAGTCCATTCCCATTGCCACATGAGTGTAACTGACTTCTTGAGAAAGAAAATCCTGAGAGAGATAGAGCTAATTCTGATTCTTTTGGCTTTCCTTCTTTCTCATTCAGAAATGAAAATTAAAGCCATTTCCACATGCAGAAGGTGTAGAAACTAGCTGCTGTTCAGTGACCACTGAGCCCTTTCAAAATTCACATCCTAAATTCTCATTTGAAACAAATCTTGTCTTCAAAACTTTTCATGTTATAATATTTTCAGTCTAATGAATAATTCTGTTTTTGAAATAAGAGTCCAGAATAACTTACAGGTGACTTAAAGATTTAGGAAGCTGAGTATATATCATGTGAAATGAACTCTCCACCATCTCCTGTACTATTACTGTAGATTTGCTTATGAAGTGTGTTTTTCCTATTCCTTTTCCCTGGATATCTTCAAAAAGATGGGACAGAAGATTTAGACCTAGTTTCATCTCTTCTGCAGTGGAACACTCAGATATAAGAAGCATGAAACCCACTAGCAGATCACTACTGGAGGACTCCATCTAACCTGACTTTGGCCATCGAAAAATTGCCTATTTCAAGTTCGTGATCTGTATTTAAAGGACAGAGAAGTGCACTTCCGAAGTATGGCTTCAATCACCTCTCCTTCACGCCTAGCTTAGGACAAGATAGAATCGAATCATAGAATTGTAGAATGGTTTGGGTTGGAAGGGATCTCAAAGATCATCTAGTTCCAACCCCCCTGCCATGGGCAGGGACACCCTCCACTACACCAGGTTGCCCAAAGCCTCATCCAACCTGGCCTTGAACACCTTCAGGGACGGGGCATCCACAACTTCTCTGGGCAACCTGTTCCAGTGCCTCACCACCCTCTGAGTGAAAAATTTCTTCCTTAGAGCTAATCTAAATCTGCCCTCTTTCAGTTTAAAGCCATTGCCCCTTTCCTATCACTACACACCCTTGGAAAAAGTCCCTCTCCAGCTTTCCTGTAGGCCCCCTTTAAGTACTGGAAGGCCGCGATAAGATCACCCCGGAGCCTTCTCTTCTCCAGGCTGAACAGTCCCAATTCTCTCAGCCTGTCTTCATAGCAGAAGTGCTCCAGCCCTTGGATCATCTTCGTGGCCCTCCTCTGGACTCACTCCCACAGCTCCATGCCCTTCTGGGGACTCTAGAGCTGAATGCAGTATTCCAGGTGGGGTCTCAGATGAACTGTTCTTTTCAGCTCCTTATCTCCCACTGACGAGAGAAACTATATAGCTTGCACAGACATCTAAATTTCTAGGCAGGTGAGATGAATCTCAGCCTGCCTGTTCATTCACAGTAGATTTAACTTTTGCAATTTCCTGAGTGATATAATATCATGCCTGGATTTGCATCTCCAAGCTCAAGGATTGTACAGTAAAATGCAAAAGGTGGGCTTTGAAGAAATCCTTTCAAAAGAGCTTTAAGTAGCTTGAATTATTTTTCCTGCCACTAACTTCCCTTGATTTCCCACGAAGACCCATGAAACTTGAAAAGGCAGCCTCTCTCTTCTGCATGGTTAATATATTCTTCTCCCCTCCAAAGCATCTATATCATATGCAGAGAAATGTGTTTTTATAAACAACTCAGCCGTCAGCAGGAGGTGAGATGATAGCTAGCTGGTGAGACACCAGTTAAAGACAAGATATTCCAACATTACAGGAGATGAAGTCAGATGAGCCTAACTCCAGGAGGGTTTTGATTTTTGTCTTAATAGTTATCTGTCTCTGCGTGGCTTTAAGTAAAACACCATAAGAAAAAGGAAAGAAAAAGCTGCAGTGTGGGACAAGAACTTTTTTTCTTTAGTATTGTGCTTGTGGGAAGAATCTGGTACAGAAGCTATTATAGTTTATCTGTTCTGCTGGCCATCAGAAGAGATTGAGATTGGATAATGAACAATTGATACCTGCCATGTTTGTTTTCCAGTCTGTCATGATAATAATACTACAAAAAAATCAAATCAAAAAACCAAAGTTGACTCTTTTACTGCAATCAAATCAGCAACCTTAAAAGCAAAAGCTGGCTGGCAGTTTGTGTGTCTTTCATATTCACAATATCTACAGCCTGACAGAACAAGCCAGAAAACAAATGTTGAAAAGGACACCTTGGGGAGGGCTTCAAAGACTATACTCTTTTACAATCCATGCCATGTAATTTACATATTTATTTAAACTCTGTGTATGTGTGTGTATCTCATGAAACATTTGGAATACCTCATCCTTTTGCTGAAACATTTATTCTTTCATATGTACACCATTCCTCATTAACAGACATACAACTAGCCTGTATCAAACCCCTCCCAAAAGGTTTGCTTGACAGTTTTCTGACACCCTTGACATTCGACATTAGTATATCTTCTTCATGCCTTCTAAAAGCATTCTGGTCCCAGATTTTATCACTCTGTAAACCTAAACCTAAACTGAACCCTAAGAAATAATAAACGCATCAGTAATTTTTACTCCATTTTTAATACATTCATTTACTCAATTTTTAATACATTTTACTATATTTTTAATACCGCTCTCAATCATCTAGAGCTCTTCTATAGTACCTACACTATAACTGTTGACAAAAATCTTCATAATTTCAGGTTGTAGTTAAGAATAAAAACTTAAAAAATTAGAATGACTAATGTGTGGTGTGGGTTTTTTTATTAAATGGACATCTGAATTGAGCCCGGGATATCTGTCATTAGGACTTAGAAAGAGGAGATGTATTATGGTGTTCTAACCACTATTCCCCTCTGGTCTTGTATAGACATTTCAGGGGACTTCAGGGATCTTACTGATGTTAATGCCACTGCAAACAAGAGAAAAGCAAATGCTATTTTTCTTCAAACAACCTTTTTCTTTAAAGCTGTAACTCTGACTTCAGCACTTTACTGAAGCTTCATTACTGATAAAGGAAATGCTGTTTGCTTGGATGGGAAAGAAATGAGAATGGAGATATAACAAGCATCAAGCCAGTTTAGCCACTTAGTTTTAATCCTATTACCTTTTCCACTCATTGTCCTCTGCTGCAAGATAACGTTTCCTAGTAAAAATAATCCAAGCTGTAATTTCCTCTGTTGCAGTGGGGATAACACAAGGTTTCTGCACTATTTAAATGGCACTCAATCCCTATTTCAAAAAAAGCAGATGAGACTTTGGTGGTGTAAAGTTTTGTGCTGTAAGATTTGTTTCCACCCTACAAGAGATTATGTGACCAGAACAGAATGATGTGCTAACAAGGACATGGTTGTAAGGTGAAGATGCCAAGTTAGGCCTGAGGAAGTTCTTGATTCAGGTCTCTGTCACCAGTGTGCCCTTGGGGAAACCACCTGATTTCATTCTACAAATGTGTAAGTGGCACAGGCATGGAGGGTCATACTTTAAGAGGGCTCTATTCTTATTAAACAGACAAGCTTCTTATTAAAACCACCATTTAAAGAGCTATTTCAGGTTCAAACATTTCAGCCACGTAGACATAGATTGATTATTTTCCTGGTGTCTTTCCAAGCAGTTCCCCTTTAGCATCTGTGCTTCTTCTTCAGAAATATATGCTACTTGCAGATTGAAGTTAAAACATGCAAGACACCTCCTTGATTTCTCTGTTGAAAGTATGTTTATTTCTATCACATTACTCTTACTCTTCGAAGTGGCCTGGTAAAAGCTTTTGCTGGGGTCACAGTGCCTTCCAGCATAGTACTTGCTGCTCCTTAGTTTCCCCTCTGTAAAATGTGTACTCTAGTACACACTCTCCCAACTTCAGTTACTCAGATCTATGTGGACTGCAAATTCTTTAAGGCAAGATCTCTGCCTCTAACTCAATGATGGAACAGAGATCTGAAAGTGTCCCTAATTTTGGTTGATCTTGCACTTTAATACAAATCATAAAATAAAAGCAATATTTATTAAATGACTTTTGAACTCACAAGAGTAGATCATAAATGAGAGAGAAGCAGAATGATAAAGAATGTGAGGGTAAACTAACAAGGTGAGATTCACTGTGAGATCCAGAGATAATACACATCCCAGATACTGAATGGGGCAGTGAAACTTAGAAAGTCCCAGTGAGAGAATACCTTTACTGAGGCTTGGAACAATCTGATGAGAAAGCATAGCAAGCGTAGATGCCATATCCAACAGCACCTGAGGGCAAATTCATAAAAGGTCTTCTGGAAGTCAGTGCAGCAACTGCAGCTGGAATACTGAAGGCATTTGTAGGCAACTTATCAGAAAGATATTGGCAAAAATGGAGAGGATTCACAGAATGGCAGTTAAAATGTTTAGAGGTCAGGAAGGATTGATTTGCTAGGAAAAGTTAAAAGAGCTACTCATAACCTAGATAACCATAGCTGTAGTAAGAGAGGAAAAGATAGAATAATAAGAAAATCGCTTTTTGTCATAGCTAACATTGGTGTGTTCTGCAGAATTTCCAAGACAGACGCATCTTTTAAAATACCCATGCAGCACAGAAAATAATGTGCTTTCATTGCCTGGGGGCTGAAAATGTTTCGAATGTCTTTCTTGTTCCGAATCTGACAAGGGCCCCACACAGTGAAATCCTTCAGAGGTATTGATGTGGTCTCTTTCCTTTGCCAGCTACACCCATTTGAAACCAGCCAACAGAGACCATGAATGGGTTTGCAGAGATTTGTAACAGGAAAAGTAAGCCTGATGTCCACGCAAAATGAACGCAAATGTGTGCCTGTGTGTGCAGGCAACGAAGAAGCAGCAGAGTAAGTCCTTAAATAGTGGCCTGTATTGATAGTAAACACCGTTGCCAAGGCACTGCTCCCAGGACACTGTTCCCGGATGTCCAGTTGAGGAATATGTTGTTAATGTGACTCCCACAAGGCTTTCCCTCTGATAACAGCACAGCACAAATGATCTGTCATGGAAAATACTATGTCTCAATGTCAGGAAGATGGCAACACAAGTGGCAGTACATCACATATGCCATTTCTTTTCCTTTTAATCTAACAGGAAAACAGATGCGTATTTGAAATGAACAAGGGAAAGAGACCATGAGCAACAATCTTGACTAGGATGTATGGGTCTGATGTTAAGGAAAAGCCCACTAACTGATAATGATTACAAAGGCCCCAGTCTCTCTTGAGACCTCAACTGAAATTTTACCAAAAAGACCACTTCTTGCCACTTCAGGCCATTAGAACAATGCACGACACGAATGCCTCTAAATGTCTTCCTGCTGCTAAAATCCAGATGAGGAAATAGCAATGGCTGGTTGATGCTGCATATATTTCAATAAAACTGATGTATAATGCATCATACAGCAAGAAATAGATGAATTATTAGCTTCAGTGGCATCTCTAGCCGTGTTTTGAAAAGTCCATGTCAAGCAGTATGAGACTGATGTTACTTTGACAAACACAAATAGAAAGAAAGAAAAAACCTCCCCTGAAATTCTAAATTATTTATACAGATTATCTCTAAGAAAAAGTTGTCCATCTGATACATCAAAATGCAATATCCAGAGCCTATGCTTTTAGCTCAGTACACAGCAAATTATCCTTATTTTTCTGAAGTAAAAATGCAAATACACAGTGGCTTGTCAGGTCAGTTGCATATATGTTACTTCAGTTCATTTAGGTAAATACTATCCTCATTATCCAACATAGCTGCTGGTGACTTCTGGTCGGAAGGTTAGGAGCAATATGCAGTCATTACGTACCACGCCACCGCCATTTCTGCTGACTTTTGACCTTAAAGTCAAGTTAGGTCTGTGTGACTCAGTGCTTGGAAGTCAGTGATTCGGTGAATGACACTCTTCCTTCTGACTGTGAACTGAACTGGTGCCCTGCTCATGGTGGGAAGGAGTGCTTCGCTTCTGAAGGTGTGAGCTGTTGGACAAGATGTAACACTGAGGTCCTGACCATTTGCTTATTAAGCATTCTGTAGCACTTCTTGCAAGAACATCTTAGAGTGAACTCCTCCTGCTTGAAAATTCACATCTTCCCTGACCCTATTTGGTTATAATTTCAGCTGGATACAACTTTCTTGTCCACTTCGTTCCCTAAAACTCCTGTGCAAGGCATTTTAGCTGATTGAACTGACAACCACAAGCTAAAGAGCAAAAACACAGCAGTAGGGAGTTTCATGACCTATGTTCCCTGTGGATCACCACTGCACCAATTACACAATATTGCTGCATTCCGATTATTAACTGGTGCACAGCAGCTGAGGGTGTGCTCCATTTCACCGGTAGTGATGTATACTACCCATTGTACTGTGCTCCAGAACCCGCAGTGTGAAAGTCACTACAGGAGAGCAAGTGCCTTTAAGGAGGTGTTATAACTGCTTCATTATTGCCCAAGTAGAGAGACTAATGACACAAAGCCTCATTAAAAAACTTCACTGGGTCTTTAAGTATCTTGTAGCTCACAGCGAATTCAAGGGAAGACTTAGAGGTTATGATTTTACTAGTAAGTACAGGGCCCTTTCACTGACTTCAAGGGCAAATGGCATGGCACAGTCATCTATGCAGTGAACCACTCTTCCTCTCCAGAACAGCATGGTCTCATCCACTGCACATGATGCAAATAGCCCAGGCATTGTCTAGGAGAGCATTAGATGGCACAAGCCAAAACCACGGCAGGGACTCTGCAAAACATGGAATGGTATAGACAGGGATGGAGCAATATTTGAGTCCATGCCTTGACTCTCCAGTTCACTTTTATAGACAAAACCTGACAAAAAGATGCCTGGATTCCTGATGGGATGTGCTCTGGGACTGTGTGTATGCTCTGGGTTAAAAAAGAATCATAACTCCAGGGAGCAGCCAGAAGATCCCGGGAGTTTTAAGTTCACCAGCAACAGTTGATTCAGACTGAAACCAAATAGCATGAAAAGTTTAATTAAACTCAAAATTCCAGGTAACTAGAAATCATGGTTGCTAGCCAAATCTAGCTTGATTCTCTTCCCTGCTAGGAGGAAGACAATATTAGCACTAGCAATACTCTAAAGCTTGCAAATGAGTTTAAGTCATGCAAAGGAACAACTTCCAGCTGAGATGTTTGACCTAGGTCAACGCAGGGAAAACTCCCATTAGTCTGCCTTCTAAATGAGAAGCCTGCTTCAGGCTTAACTGCAGTAATAATTCATAGCCTGTGCAGTCAGCCCAGTCACCACGTGGAGTGGAAACTGCAGAGTGGCTAAAGCCACCTAGTATATGCAGATGTATTTGCATAACTCTACTGCCAAGTCTTGACTGACAGACACAGGGGCCAGGCTCAGTTTCAGGAGACTCAAGTAAATAGTGACTTGAATCCTACTAAGAAACCCAGGAACATTAAGTGAAGATCTTTCATTACTCTCTCAGTCATAGTTCTTCACCTGTGAGTGATAATTTAGGTGGCTAAAAACAGCAGTCTTTTATTTAGAGGAGAAAAAGGAAACAGGAGGACACAGGGGACAATACAAACAGCTGGTTATTCCTTCTTCAATCAATCCTTAAAACTCTCCTCTCAGGCTTTTAGTAACTCAATTGCTTCTCTTGATAAGCCATGCAGATGTGTCCCATCTCCTCTACAGCCCTCACAGTGTTTGGTTTTGTTATATGTCTATCCTCTTCAATTTTCATAGAATCATAGAATCATAGAATGGCATAGGCTGGAAGGGACCTCAGAGATCATCTAATCCAAGTTCCTTGTCATGGGCAGGGACACCTCTCAACTAGATCAGGCTACTCAAGGCTCCGTCCAACCTGGCCTTGAACACCGTCAGGGAGGGGCCATCCACAACTTCTCTAGGCAATTTATTCCAAAGTCTCACCACCCTCGTACTGAAGAATTTCTTCCTAAGATCTAATCTAAATCTGTTCTCTTTCAACTTAAACCCATTTCCCCTTGTCCTATCAGTGGACACTCTTGTAAAAAGTCCCTCCCCAGGCTTCCTGTAGGTTCCCCTCAGGTATTGGAAGGCAACTATTAGGTCTCCCCGAAGTCTTCTCTTTTCAAGGCTGAACAATCCCAGCTCCCGCAACCTGTCCTCATAGCAGAGGTGCTCCAGCCCCTGGATCATCTTTGCGGCCCTCCTCTGAACACGCTCCAACAGATCTATGTCTCTCTTATGGTGGGGACACCAGAACTGGACACAGTATTCGAGGTGGGGTCTCACAAGAGCCGAGTAAAGGGGGAGAATCACCTCTCTTGACCTGCTGGCCATGCTTCTCTTGATACATCCCAGGATGCGGTTGGCCTTCTGGGCTGCATGAGCGCACTGCCAGCTCATGTTGAGCTTCTCATCTATAAACACCCCCAAATCCTTCTCTTCAGGGCTACTCTCAACCCACTCTGTTCCCAGTTTGTATTTGTGCCTAGGATTGGCCCGACCCAGGTGAAGGACCTTGCATTTTGACTTGTTGAAGCTCATGCAGTTTGCACTGGCCCATTTCTCAAGCCTATCAAAGTCCCTCTGGATGGCATCTCTTCCCTCAAGTGAGTCCATGGCACCACACAACTTGGTGTCGTCAGCAAACTTACTGAGGGTGCACTCAATGCCATCATCCATGTCACTGACAAAGATGTTGAACATCACTGGACCCAGAACAGACCCCTGAGGGACACCGCTTGACACTGGGCTCCATGTAGGCATCACACCATTGACCACAACGCTTTGAGTGCAACCATCCAGCCAGTTTTTTATCCACCGAGTGGTCCATCTGTCAAATCTGTGTCTCTCCATTTTAGAGACAAGGATGTCATGTGGGACAGTGTCAAACGCCTTGCACAAGTCCAGGAAAATGTCATCCGTTGCTTTACCCACATCAACTAGTGCTGTAGCTTTGTCGCAGAATGCCACTAAATTAGTCAGGCATGACTTGCCCCTAGTGAAGTCATGTTGGCTGTCACCAACCACTTGATTTTGGTTCTCTTTTTGGTTCTTTTTTCCCCTTCTTTCTGTGAAATATTTACTTCATTCAATTTTTATTCTAATACTACAGGTGGAATACTTATCATGAAATTATAAAATGGTTTGGGTTGGAAGGGACACTAAAGATCACTTAGTTCCAACCTCCCTGCCACAGGCAGGGACACTTTCCACTAGACCAGGTTGCTCAAAGCCTCGTCCAACCCGGCCTTGAACAATTCCAGGGATGAGGCATCTACAGCTTCTCTAGGAAACTTGTTCCAGTGCCTCACCACCCTCACAGTGAAGAATTTCTTCCTTATCTTACCAAAATCTCCCCTCTTTCAGTTTAAAGCCATTAATCCTTCTCCTATCACTACACAATCTTGCACAATGTCCCTCTCCAGTCACCTTCAGGTACTGGAAGGCTGCTAGAATGTCTCCCCGGAGTCTTCTCTTTTCCAGGCTGAAACTCTCTCAGCCTGTCTTCATAGCAGAGGTGTTCCAGCCCTCTGATCATCTTCGTGGCCCTCTTCCGGACCCACTCCAACAGCCCTATGTCCTTCTTATGTTGGGAACCCCAGAACTGAACGCAGTATTCCAGGTAGGGTCTCAGGAGAGCAGAGTAGAGGGGCAGAATCACCTCCCTTGACCTGCTGGCCACGCTTCTTGTAATGCAGCCCAGGATACGGTTGGCTTTCTGGGCTGCCAGCGCACATTGCCGGCTCATGGTGAGCTTCTCATCCACCAGCACTCCCAAGTCCTTTTCCTCAGGGCTGCTCTCAATCCATTCTCCTCCCAGCCTGGACTTGTGCATGGGATTGCCCCGACCCATGTGCAGGACCTTGCACTTGGTCTTGTTGAACTTCATGAGGTTCTCACAGGCCCACCTCTCCAGCCTGTCAAGGTCCCTCTGGATGGCATCCCTTCCCTCCAGCGTGTCCACAACACCACACCACTTGGTGTCATCTGCAAACTTGCTGAGGGTGCACTCGATCCCACTGTCCATGTCTCCAAAAAAGATGTTAAATAGCACTGGCCCCAGTAGTGACCCCTGAGGAACACCACTCGTCACTGGCCTCCACTTGGACACCGAGCTGTTGACCACAACTCTTTGAGTGCAACCATCCAGCCAATTCCTTATCCACCAAGTGGACCATACATCAAATCCATGTGTCTCCAATTTAGAAACAAGGACGTTATGCGAGACAGTGTCAAATGCTTCAGGCAAGTCCAGGTGGATGACGTCAGTTGCTCTTCCCTTATCCACTAACGCTGTAACCCTGTCATAGAAGGCCACCAAATTTGTTAAGCATGATTTGCCCTTAGTGAAGCTATGTTGGCTGTCATCAATAACCTAATACTTCAGTATCACCAATCACCTGATACTTCAGTATCAAATATTTACCCAAAGAAGATTTAAATGGCTGTCATAGCAGCCTCACTTGTCATAGCAGCGTCACTCTGCACCTCTTTCCCACAGACAAGATTCTGCAGGGGAAAAGTAGGATGTCTACAGTAATGTTTGCAGTAGTACTATTTACTTTGATTGGAACAAAACAATAATATTTTTACTTAATATTGATCTAATTGATTTTCCTTTCTCTGCGCAAGATTTATATTCCCTGACTTTTTTTTCTGACTGAAACACACAGAATTTATTGGTTGTTCCTGGAGGAACCCACCAGACTCTTTCTTTCCATTGCAGTTTCCTGACTGCTTTCTGTACAACCATTGCTCATGACAATTGTGAGTGAGAAACCTGGAATCTCTCTTGCTCACAGAACTGAGCAGCAGCCATATACTACTAGGTCACTGCTAACTGTAGGACTGTGGAAGATTAAGCTGAGTAATTGCTGGAAAGCTGATGAAATCTTTGTGTGGGTAACAAGAACTATTTTTAACATTAACACTTGCTCAAAGCAGACATTTACTCAAAGGAAGGAAACCAGAAGAAAAGAAATAAGTGTGAAAGGTAGGATATGTTCTCAGAAAATGCAAAAGAGTTTTGAAGCATAGGGTATGCTTCAAAACAGATATGTATTTTATTTTTTGTAATTCGAAATCTCTCCAATGTAGGCACCTAGATCTAAGCTAGACCACATACCTTGACTACTTTTTAGTTAATAGAACATTCTTTAATATTAACAGGTGCTTTTAGGAAAGAATTTCTTCCTGAGGTAGACAAAGGAAAACAACTTTAAGCAAGTCTATTTCCTTCACTGTATCAGAGCTCAGAGTAGCTGGCTCAGATGGAAACATCTAGACTTTCTTGGAATAAGAGAGAAAAATGCTGCTCTAAGACACTCTCTGGTATCTCACACAGATTTGGTTTCCACAGACCATTGCTGGATTAGTTCTATAATTTATGACTGTTGACAATTAGAAGGGTTGAAAATGGAACAGATCAGAAGACAGTTTATTCTCTTCTCCAAAATTCAGATTATGGAGTGAAAATTAATAAGAATTTTGAAATAGTTGACTGAAAATCAAGGATGTCACTATAAAATAAAATCTCAGTGCCAAATGGAAGGGGCAGATGTGCTGTTTCAAGCCTCCTCCTCTTCTGTGGGCCAATCACCTTTATTAGACTGCACCTTCCATTATGTAATGCATTGTGGCCAAAATCCATTTCTCATCATGAAAAAAGCATGAGTAATCAAAACCCAGTTTTCTTTGAAAATCGCTTTTGACAGAATTTCTTTTAGCAGTCTCAGCTTAGTCTCCTAAACCCCTTGTCTTCCCATGCTTACCACTCCATGCCCACATCACAGGTATTTCCCAGGCCTTCAACAGCAATAAGTAACAACAGTGATAACTGTCCATGCAGTTCTGAATAAATACAGCAAAGTTATACCCAGCCGCTGTCTCCATTGGGGAAGAAAGGAGAGAGGCTGTGCATCCAGATGTCTATCACCATCTGATACAACCTGCACACTGCCCTGGGTATGTGATTTTGGGTGGGAGGGCTACAGATTCTTTTACCCTAAGTATGGCATCCAGTCATTATTAGCCAGCTGGATTGAGTTGAATATAATGAACTACTAATTAACTAATCAACTCAAGGTACCGACCCTGCCTACAAGAGGCAGGCCATTTCTTCCTGGCTGTGGAAGATGCAACAGTGTCCTTGGTGATGCAGCCCGGGCTGGTCAGCAACAACTGGTGACCCTGACGTGATACATCCATGAGACCCTGGGAAGCCCTGACTCCCTCGCCGGAGCCGAGAGCCCGAGCTGAGCCAAAAGAGCTGGAGCCGGGAGCCCGAGCGAGAGTTCTTCGGAGAAGAAGGTAAAGCCGCAAGCCCCCATGTGGTATTAGCGCAAGGGAAGTGTGCTGGAGTTGGATGAATGGGCTGGGTCTCTGCTCACCCTAAAGCCTTTGTGAAAACAAAAAAATTGTAAAACAAAAAGGGGGAGTTATGGCATCCAGTCATTATTAGCCAGCTGGATTGAGTTGAATATAATGAGCTACTAATTAACCAATCAACTCAAGGTACTGACCCTGCCTACAAGAGGCAGGCCATTTCCTCCTGGCTGCGGAAGATGTAACAGCATCCTTGGTGCTGCAGCCCAGGCTGGTGAGCAACACCTAAGAACTTTGTCTCAATGTTTTCCAGTGTAGTAGCTGGCAATAACAGAAGACTTAGAAAGTAAAATAATCTGGCAAATGGAAAAGACAAGAAAGGGTTATCTTTGCTGAACACTCCCCAGCTAGCTTGGAACGTACAATTAAACATCAAGATGCAGCCCAATATTTCCTCCCATAGAGCAGGGTACATGGCAGCTGAACAAGATTGCATTGCTGTGATTTGTACTTTACTGTCTTCATCCAGCAAGACCAGAAAACTAGCCATCCTTCGTGGTTTAGCTGCTCATCTGCTTCAAGGGTAATGCCGTGCATGATATGTTTTTGCTACTTAGAGCCCAATTATCAGTGACAGAGGGAACTCTCTGCAGTTCTGCCAGGGCCACTCTTATTTGTGCATGCCCAGGCAAAGAAAAGTAGCTGCTCTAGAGCAGCTCTGCTCATGACCATGTTTGGGAAGCTTGTCCAGAGATAAAGGAGGCAACACCAATGAAATGGCACAGTTCACTTTCTCCATGGCAGGAGCCCTTTTCTGCTTTTGACACCTACAACTGTCAAAGACCATTATACAGAGCTCGTGACAACATTATGATGTAGTCTAGGACTGACCCACTGGCTTTTTGTGATAGCATGATGTGCTGAAGGAAGTATTAGTGACCTTTGTGTGGATCCTGATTCATTAAAGCAAGCTCTAAAAAATACTATTTGGATTGAGGTCCCCAAGAGAGACACACAGGAGATGGGCTTTACGGCAGATCTCAGTAAAGTTTCAGCATGTGATGGACTTCCAAGATATCCAGTCCTGTCAGACCTGGACTGTGACATAGAAAAATGAGCTCTGAACTTCAGGCATCTTCAAGGAATTTGAGTCCCCATCCCTGGATGTGTTTAAGAACAGGGTGGATGATCTACTTAGCGATATGGTTTAATGGGGATTAGGGACAGTTGGACTCGATGATCTCTAAGGTCTTTTCCAACCTAGAAATCTATGAATCTATGAAAGGATAATCATCTGCAGGGAACAGGTATATTTTGATTTAACAGGATTTAAGTGTTTAAATTGGAAATTAGGATGTAGCTCCTTTGGGAGATATTATCCTTAGTCCTTCTGTGGCTCTGTTTTCAATCTTTTCTCAGACTTGTTGGTGCCTTCAAACCTTAGACCAGATCCATAAACCCATCTAGAACCCATGCCCAGATTCCAGGTCCAGTTTATTCAGCCTCCATCTCCCACCTTGGGTCTCTCCAGATCCTGGTCTCCTACTCACTGGCTACTCCAGCTTAAAGTTCACTAGCAAATCACCCACATACACCCAGACAGAGAACAAGCAGTCATATAGAAAAAAATTAGAAATAGAGTTTAATAAGAAGATAGGACAGACTGCAATGATCAGGATGATTTTGTTTCCCTTCTTACCAGACAGAAAATTCTAGGTTTAATCTCTCCAACGGTACCCTTGAATGGCTTCATAAGTTTCCCAATGATCAGTGACTGGTCTTTTTAGTGGGTCTGTTGTCTATGTTAAAGTTTATATATGTGTGGTTTAATTATGATTTTTCCTGTACCTTGTCTTTGTCTTTTATGTTGAACAGCTATTAATCAGATGACCTTAAAAACCATTATGTGTTACCATTACAGATAACACATATGAGGAGATATTGAAGTATTATTAAATGATCTGCCTGTAATCTAAAGACATTTTTTCCTTGTCTCTCATGTCATGGGTAAATGTTGCAGAACCAGCACACTACAACTGACAGCTGTTAGAGATCTCACAAGCTGCCTCTCTACTCATGATCTGAACAGGGTCATGTCAAATACCCATTCAAATGTGACTAAGACATTCCTAAATCATGATATTTAGGGGGAAAAGAAGGAAATCTGAGTATACAAAGATGAAACCTGACAACAGCAGTTAGTATTTGTATTGTAAAGGAACCATTGCAACAACATTATTTTGCTTTTTAATTTTTATATGCAATATGGAATACGATGGATGTTGTCTATGGTTTCTTCTGATCTTTCTCATGCCTATTTTTCTGGAGTACGTTTGTATGTGTGTGCATGCAAGTGTGTGTGTGTGCATGGAACAGTTTTTGAGCCAAGCATCCTAAAATATTACAATGATAAGCCCTGACAGAAATGCAACTGGCTCTGTTGAGTCAGCTACTTTGCCCTAGCTTTGCTGTTTCAGCCTTGCAAGCAGAGGTTTACAGAGGCCATGAGAAAATAATCTTATTCTGCTTTTTTTAAAATTATCTAGATGGAAGAAGCTTGAAGGGATGTCACATCTGCATGGAAGCAAAACATTAGCAATCATATTGAGAGGAATATATAAGGAAAGGATTAATATTTATGCCTGAGTTTATCGTGTCTGGAAATGAGATACTGAATCCAAATAGGGTAACCTTAGCAGGTGAGATTCTGATATCAGATATTCTGATACAAATTAAGATGATTGACTTCAATTAAGATATATTTGCATAAAAAAAATAAAAATAGAATCGAAATATTAACTCCTATCTAATAACTTCGAAGACACAGTACAAGGATCACACAGTTAAAGACTCGTCTATTGCTTCAGAGGTTCTCTTTCTAACAAATGAAGATTCCTTTATTTTTTTTAATAGGAAAAATTAAGTCTGGAAATCAGAATTAAATGTGGTATTATTCTAGCCTCACTTGAGGAGGCCTTAAAACCTCATCACATAAACAAAGATGTTTACATGTCCTTTGAACCAGTAGTCTTGGTTCAGTGCAATATCAGATCTTTGAGGTCCCTTCCAACTCTAACTATTCTATGATTCTATCTGTGTCAACATCCTTTTCACCTAAGTCTTAAGACCTCAGTTGTAGTTCACTGATGAACTAATGTAGTGGGGCCTCAGGCTGTTCAAGCAATAATGATGTTATACATAATTCTGAGAATTTGACTTCTGCAAAAGCCTGGAAGAAACCCAAAGCCACCTATCTAGCACCCTGTGAAACACCATAGCTCCTCTGTGAGTCTGGATCTTCTGAACACATGGACAAAGTCCCATGACAAGATAGCCACACTAGTCAGTAACTAAGTCAACATTCAGACCTACACTGACCAGTAGAACCTGAGAAGAAATAATTATTTTCCAGCATGACAGTGCTAATATGCAATTAACTGTTGCTATAATTTGCTAACCCATTCCTGTTATTATTTCTCTCAGAAGTATTTTTGCCTCAGTTGACGGTTTTACTGACGTTAACCTGATATTTTCTTACAAAATTATTAGTAAAGGTTCTGTATGGCACTAAGAGGGGAGCAGATTCCCTGAGATCCCACTGTATGCAACAAAAGATATTTCTCCATTTATAATAACATTTTGAAAATCTCCACTGAAGCCCTCAGCAGCAGCACAGAAGCACAGATCTACAAATTCAAAAATTAATGTGTCATGTTAGGAGATGCCTGATAAAGCTGTGATGATATTGTAGTAATAAATATGACAAGTCATGGATACCAAGAAGATTATCTGGAAGGCAACATAGCCAGCACAGGCCACATGGATGTGCAAGTATTAGAAGTAGATAAACTGTGTACGTTTTCTCCTGTTACCTGCTTGTCTCCCTTCAGGATCCCATAAATATTAACTTTGGTAAAGACGACATAATGAGCCCTTCATCTTTCCAAGTACAGGCTGGATGAGGCTTTGGGCAACCTGGTGTAGTGGAGGGTTTCCCTGCCCATGGCAGGTGGGTTGGAACTAGATGATCTTTGAGGTCCCTTCCAACCCTAACCATTCTATGATTCTACAGTTGTTCTTCTATCAATGTAAAGAAAGGAAGCTCAGAACTACTTTGCAGATGTTGGCTTTTCACAGGACGGAGTCCAGAAATGGACACAGCTTGGCTGTAGAAATGTAGCAGTGGTAATGGTAAGTAGGGAAAAAATGAGTTCACACCACTATTAAACCAATGACACCACTGGTATTCTAAGAATACAATTACATGAGGTATTATCTCAAAGTTAGGTTTGTGTACTTTTTCTAAGTATCATCATGTACTTAATGTTTCATCTTCAGCTCCTTTTGGAAAACACGAAAGTAGAAGCTTTCCCAGCTCAACAAAGGGAGGAATAACTGTTTACTTGTTTCGATTCAGCAGCAAATATGAAATGGACACAAATAAAAATGTATACTTCTGTGGCATGACACAGTCTCAGGACAGCATATCAACTGGCCAATATGCACAGCTCTACAGCTGTCCATTGAGATAAACCAGCTCGCAGCAGCCAAGGGTTGGGTCCCAGCACTTGTTACTTTCACATTGAGGTCATGAGGGGAACATAGCTTTTATTGGCATCTCCTGGTAAAAATGTATTGCAGTCAAAGCCTAAGCAATCCAAAAGGTCCTCTATGCAGGTTTATGAGCTGAGGGGTTTTTTTGGGCAAAATAAATAACTCAGAAGAGTCTAAAACACACTGTCAGTCTTTTTGAGCCACAGCTGTTTGATTAGATCTTGTCAGCCCTTTTAAAGACCTCAGCATGAAAAATATGTAAGACATATTACTCTCAGGAGGCTTTACAAGAGCATATCTACAACCCAGACAGGAAACTCATCCTTAGCTCTTTACATCCTCCTCATCCTCCACTCTGAAACAGAATTTCTGTAGCAGTATAACATGGACAAATTAACTACTAACACAATTGCACAGAATATCAGTCATACTAAGACGGACTTTCATACCAGTTTCTGTGCTCAGCTGTTAAGGTGCCTGCAGAAGCAAATGTCTTGTGAGTAAAATTATACAGACCACAGGTCACAGGGGAGACCTTCGTTCATCTGCACATTGTTTTGCATAGTAATGTCTTAAATGGCAAAGGAGAAAACATGTCATATAAGTTTTTATTTAGCCCAAATGCTGTTAAATTATTCAGGTCATTATTAAAATATGAAACAAGATTCAAACAGAAAAAAATATTTAAATTTTTAAGCAGGGAGCATTTTAAACTCTTTACTTGGATGGAATACGTCATCCCATCATGGCTTTTAGCAGCACAAAGGTCAGGATTCCAACCCAGGTGGAATGCTAGACTAAAATACACACATTTTCCCTTCCAGTCTATGCCATTCTATGATTCAAACCTAAAATACCAAAAATAAAAGTGAAAACCTTTAAATAGTTTATTTCAATCTTATTAAATAATTGACATATTACACAAGACACTCAATATAAATTCTTCTGAGGCACCAGTGATGCTAAGGATGAATTCACTTTGCCTGAAGTGACAATGGAAGTTGGTCATCTAGTTTAAGCTTATTTTTGTCTCTCTCCATAGTCAGCAGGGAGAAACAGGTGCTTCCAGATGGTGATTCATTCTTCCTACCTTAAGGGATAATGTATGCTCTGTAGCCTCCTTTTCTCTTTCGAATATAGAAAGAGCACAGTCACTTTTAGCCTAGCCCACTTTTTAGAATCACAGAATCATAGAATGGTTTGGGTTGAAAGAGACCTTAAAGATCATCTAGTTCCAATCCCTCAGCTTTTTTGTAGGCCCCCTGCTGGAAACTGCTGCTTCTAGCTGCTGCTAACCTTCTAGCTAGGCTGCTAGAAGGTCTTCCCGGAGCCTTCTCTTCTCCAGGCTGAACTGCCTCAACTCTCTCGGCATGTCTTTGTAGGAGTTGATGATTGGTGTACTTTAATACAGACTTGTAAAAACATTTCTGTAAATATAATCTTTTCCTGACAGGGGAACAGATAAAAAATAAAAACATGAAATTCTTGTAATCCTGTATTGTCTGTGAAAAGCCTAAACATTGCTAGTTTCTGAAGTGTCATTATTCATGTCTCGTTCATGTGTACTACTCAAAGAACCTCACCACTTCTAAATGTATTTAAACCCACTTTTAAAGCTCTTCTCCCTTTCATAATTGCATTAGAAGTGGTTCAAAGACGTACAGCTATTCTTAGCTGAAGTTGCTTGAAGTTGCTTGATGAAACAGCAATTAATGATGGTTATGTTCAGTCCTTGATGGCAGAAGAGGGCCCTGCTCTCATTTACATCAATATTAACCAGGAAAAACTCCAGTGAAATAATAAAAAAGAGTCTGGTATAAATCAAGTATCAGTTCAGTAAATGGGAATAAAAGACATTTTCACTTTCAAACTAAAGAGAAATGATACACTATTTAGAATAATTTCCTATCAAATGCAATGACTATTCTTAGCAGGTTGATTATATATTTCTTGTTGATGTAGACCTGAATTAAAACAACATCTTCAGTAAGGAAAAGATGTTAAGAACACTTAAAAGCATATTGAAACAAGCTGATGTTCTGGCTGATACTTTAGCACAAAAAGCTCATAACTCACACATCAGTAAAACATTCAGAATTAGAAGATCTTCCAGAGACAGATCCTGTACTAAGGGCATTGACCTTGGAAGAAAGGCAGAGAACATGTAAAGGCCTGATGGGAGTGCACTTAGGCAGAGCCAGAGTAATCACAGAGAAGAAAATGCTCCATTGTTTGGAACCCCATTTTAAAATACTGATACCTACAA
The DNA here is from genome assembly GCF_009769465.1 of Tauraco erythrolophus. Taxonomy (NCBI): domain Eukaryota; kingdom Metazoa; phylum Chordata; class Aves; order Musophagiformes; family Musophagidae; genus Tauraco; species Tauraco erythrolophus. The sequence goes on along the minus strand of NC_141465.1, from coordinate 130,816,124 downwards.
TGAAGTATCCATTTTTCTAGCGGGGACTGGCACATGAACCTAAGACTACTTAAGATCTCTGTGTTTTTGTACACTAGGAAATATTTTTAAAATCACAGCATAATTTAGGTTGGAAGAAACCATTAGAGGTTGTATGAATGTTTATTTGATATACTGTGTTTATTTGATATGCTTGCCTTAAAAAAGTAGCATCCTTTACATAGCATTCCAGCTGTAATTCATTATGGCTCAGGATCAATTATCTGTGAATAGCATAAATTAAATATATATGCAAATACCTGCAAACTCATTTTGTTATCCTCGTTCAAACTTTCCTCTTTCAATTTAAAGCCATTACCCCTTGTCCTATCACTACACGTCCTTGTAAAAAGTCCCTCCCCAGCTTTCCTGTGGGTCCTCTTTAAGTACTGGAAAGCTGCAATAAGATCACCCCAGAGCTTTCTCTTCTCCAGGCTGAACAGCCCCAACTCTCTCAGCCTGTCTTCATAGCAGAGGCGCTCCAGCCCTCGGATCATCTTCGTGGCCCTCCTCTGGACTCGCTCCAGCAGTTCCACATCCTTCTTGTGTTGGGGACCCCAGAACTGAACGCAGTATTCCAGGTAGGGTCTCAGGAGAGCAGAGGGGCAGAATCACCTCTCTCGACCTGCTGGCCACGTTGCCTTGGATGCAGCCCAGGACACGGTTGGCTTTCTGGGCTGCCAGTGCACATTGCCGGCTCATGTTGAGCTTCTCGTCCACCAGCACTCCCAAGTCCTTTTCCTCAGGGCTGCTCTCAATCCATTCTCCGCCCAGCCTGGACTTGTGCATCGGATTGCCCCGATCCACGTGCAGGACCTTGCACTTGGTCTTGTTGAACTTCATGAAGTTCTCACAGGCTCACCTCTCCAGCCTGTCAAGGTCCCTCTGGATGGCATCCCTTCCCTCCAGCGTGTCCACAACACCACACAGCTTGGTGTCATCTGCAAACTTGCTGAGGGTGCCCTCGATTCCACTGTCCATGTCACCAACAAAGATGTTACATCTTTCAATATAACAATATGCCTGCTGATGATCTAAAATTTCCTCCTGAATCTACTCCCCAAGTACCTTAGGGAGTTGTTGGTTCAGAAAAAAAACTGTGCCTGATGAATAGACAAGAGCTTTAGTCCACACAACTATTGGATCCAACTTCTGGCCCTAGAAGCTCCATTGGCAACATGGTCTTATCTCCGAATCTTTTATATTTCCTTTTCCCCTGCCTTCCAGGAACACAAATTTCGGTTGTTTGGGTTTGGGTTTTTTTTTCCATTGAGGTATCTACAACTGTTCAAAGATGTTGGAAAACGTTTTGTGGCTTCTGATGTAAGATGATGGCATGAAGGAGAGTAAATATCCTGAATTCTCCTGAGATAAATCTCACTTAAATCTTCGCATACACTCAAAATCTTTTTTTACAGGCAGTCTCTAAGATCTCCAGACACCATCTCTGCTCTGAAATCAGTCCTATTACATAGGATACCAAGCACTCATTTTCAAACACACGTTCCCATTACTTTCAGTACTTTTTTCCCATGAGTGGTCATTTTAAACCCAAATGCATTCCTGGGCAATGATGTTTAGCTATGTTCAGGTGCCAGTGCTTCAAGAGCTTCCAGCAGTCCTCAGACAGACATGGTTACTCACCCAGCACATTAAAGCTGCTCTGTCTTTGTTTCTAAGAAATTTGTATTTTTCTTCTTGTTTTTCCTCTTCCAGTAATATAGAAAAAGAAATGTTTTAATCATTTATTAACTTGAAACCCAGCCTGCAAGCAAATTCTTGGCCTTGCATAACTTCTAAATATATCTCGTTAATTTCTAATCTTTTGTATAACCTAATTGAATGTCCAAAGTAAAAGTTGTTTCAATACTGCTTGTTACAGACTCTTTGCTTAAACAATGTATTTTGCCTCAGCTGAGCTGCTGCACCGTGTTTTATACACCAAAGTCAGTCAAGGTGACTCTAAGGCTTAAGCAGGCTGGTGCCATAAACCCCATCACTGCAGAGCTGGAACCTTACACAAACCTTCCCCCAGGCATTTATGGCCACCTCACTACAGGCACATCCCTGAAAAATGCGAAAAGAATTTACAGAGAAAAAAGTTCAATTAATTTCCACATTACGGAAAGAGCACAAATGCATGGAAAACTATGTTAGATAAACCAAATGAATGTCTGGCCTTTCTCTTCTTTACATAGGAGTTTGGACTAAAATTGCTTTCTTTTCTAGAAGATCTGTGTGCACATTCTCCCTCAGTAAAGTACATTATATATCACAGTATGAGTGAATTGTACAAGTAGGTTACATTTAATGAGAAAAAGTACCCTTTTTTAAAAAAAAATCTAAAGATAGCAGAAACTAGGATGTCACCAAAAATAGTCCTTCTGATCACGATGGCTGTCTTTACATTGGTTTTGGACAATGCATTCAAAAAGTAACATACATTTTACCTCCATCATTAGGAAAGCTTCACTAAAATAACCTCAACAGCACATGCTTAAAAGTTTCTGGCCTTCGATCAAAAAGTAAAACTGACAGTTTCCAAAGTAAAAATGTGCTGATCTGCCCATTATTAAGCTGAGTAGTAACCCATGAAAATATCTCTTTAAGACATAGGGTCTTATCCCGTGTTCACTCCTGGTGTACTCTCACAAATTTTAAGAGAATTGCACAACTTACTTTCCCCACATCTGAATGTGCCTTACAGATGGTACCATTACATTTCATGTCTTTCTATTTTTCTGACTGCCAGACAAGGAAGATAATTGCACAGAGCTGGATCCCTGAGGTACTTGACTGCCCAGACATGGCCAGGGTTGAGAATATAAAATTCAGGAGGAGAGAGAGTGAGAAATTTTTTTCACCATAGTTTATTTTTTCCCCTTTCTCAATGCACTGGAAAACTATATCTATTTGTTCGATCTTTCCTTTTATAACCTCTCATTAGCCTCTTAACTATTCTGAAAATACGATTCAGATTATTTCTCATTACTAATCCTGTTTGATCTACTTATGTAGCACAGAGGGAACAGATTCTGACTGCCACCGACCACAGCTAATATCCAACACTCATTCCCCTCCTGCCTAGGAGCTGGCATTAAAATCCAGATATCCAGCTCTAATGGCTTCCCTTATCGCTAGTACACAAGGTATCAAGGGGAAGAGCATGGCCAGTCAAGCGTTGTTCCCCACGTTCATGTCCACACTGCAAATCAGCAGCTTCAAATGTGATAGCTGCTGGGCTGTGCCTAAACTAGCTTTGAAGGGTAGGTTCTGGGGTGGAGGACAGTTTAATTTTGATTACACCCCTTAAAAGCAGAGACTGGGCTGGAAAGTAAGCAGCTACAGGATTTTCTTGCAGTAGGAGGGAGTGTTTTTGGTTGTTTTTTTTTCCCTTAGCTTTCTTGTTTTAAAAGGTTCCCGCACTTATAGTTTCAAAAACACGTAAAACCCATGAGACAATGTAATTAGTTCAACCCTGTCTGCCATAGACTGCAGGTGGTCTAGAAGACATAACTAGCTGAGCTGAGAAGAGATCTCTTCTCCTAGAAGAAACAGTTGGGTGGAGCACAACCTGTGGGGTACAGAAACAGGAGTTTCTGTCCTTGGAGATATTCAAAACCAAGCTAGACATTGCTCTGGACAACCTGCTCTAGCAGACCCTATTTGAGGAGAGGGGTTGGACTACACAATGTTCCAATCTCATCTATTCTGTGACTCTAGGAAGAGGTAGCTCTCAGAAGTGTGAGCTGACTAATGTATCTCACTGCAGAACTGTCACAGGGCTTTGGAAATTGAAGATCAATTTTCACAGAGACTGACTGTTGAGCAGATGACAATCCATGCAGGGAATATTATAAAGAATATTGAATTACACTATCCTTTATTACTTAAAATAATATTACAACTAGTATTGTTAATCTTCTTATTAATGTTTTAATAATAGAGAGAACTTTAATAATACTGCAGAATTGTGGCTGCTGGCAGAATTGTGGCTGCTGACATCATCAGTATGACAACACCAGAGAAGTCATGCTCCTATATGCTGGTGGTGAGGCACTGGAACAGGCTGCCCAGAGAAGTTGTGGATGCCCCATCCCTGGAAGTGTTCAAGGCCAGGTTGGATGAAGCTTTGGGCAACCTGGTGTAGTGGAGGGTTTCCCTGCCCATGGCAGGGAGGGTTGGAACTAGATGATCTTTGAGGTCCCTTCTAACCCAAACCATTCTATGATTCTATGATTCTATGAATGAGTGATGACCAGCAAAGAGTACCCGTGATGATGGCTGAGCATCACAGATTTGGGGTTACTGTCTCACTGACCCAGCCCAGAGTCCACATGTATAGCTTCTCTGCCTTGGACACACAGTGAAGGCAGGTTCCTCCTCTTCTCTCCAACTGGAAGTCAGATCTACTGAAGGGTCTCCTCTGGGATCTTTAGAACATTCTCAAAATTGATCTGCCACTGCCCTTGCTCTTAACAGTAATCTCTGGTCTAGACATCACATAGATCTCCCAACCAGATATTCTTCATCCATCTTGCCATACGGTTTTCTATCATCATCAGTCTCTGACAGGCCATACCTTTCTACTATTAGCTTCTACCAATCACCCAAAAGGTTAACAGTTTTATCTTTCGTACCAATGACCTCAGTTTCCATTTTATATATCAATCAACTTAAAGCTCAATTATTTCTTTTCTTTTTATGCCAATAAACCTAAAGTTACCATTTACACCCTTGTCTCAGGCCAACTACAGGCATTGAGGGAAGACCATGTGGACTTATCTCAGATGCCCCATGGTAACAACTGGCATGGCACTATTTTATTTGACTGAAGGGAAAAGGCAGAACTACAGATTGCATAGTGGTCTCTAACTGCTGTCTCTGTTCACTCTGCAGATCCTAAGTATCAGGGTGATGGACAAGAAAGACATTTTACCTGAAATTTATCTCCTGCTTCAGCATAGAGGTGCAGAGCTTTAGGAAAGCACTAAGAAGTTTCTAAAACCATTTTCCTCATGGGTATCCAAAAATTAAAAAGCACACAAATGCAACTCTTCTGGCTGCAAAATGCATTGAAAGTGAAAATATAAAACCTTCTATTCAGATTATTACGTGTCATGCCTTTGTGTCACTGAAGAAACTTTCTACTACAGCAGAAGAGTGTAAAGCCCAAAACTTAAAGGCATTTCAAAAAGTTCATATGATTTACCTCATTCTCAGTAAACCATCCAGCTGCATTCAGAACACCATGAAGATATGAACTAAGCTGCCATTGCTGGCCCATCTCACCACGCTCTGCAGTTCTCTTCACCCATTGATCTCTGCTGGAGATTCAGTGACATGACATTTCCCTGCGGTATCAATAACGGTGCCTGCATAGGTGACCATGTGCCGTGTTGCACCAGAAACTTTCAGCTCTATTCAACTGTCAGGTAGTCTCTACACAGACTACATGGATCTAAATCAAAGGGAGATGTTGGTGAGAAGCAAATAGGAAACAACACAATGACCGAAATAAAGGTTCTCAAGGGAACTGAGTGAAGGAGTTGATAATGGAGATGTTCATGGGTGGGACAATTAACCCTTTCTGGACATGAATCTAGGAGAAAAAGGATTTTAATACCACAAAAGATCTCAGAATGTTGGGCATCATTTCAGTAGATGCAAAGGGCAAATCGAGTAGACTCATTCTAATTGGAGAGGAATTGTAGCTCTCAGAGCTGCGTAGACTGTACGTGTGATGGGTTTAGTTCACTCTGACCACCCCATCAGATTCCAAGATAAATGACACTCATTTGGATCTGTCAGATTAATAGATGGGGAAGGAGAAGGAGAGGGGGTCACTGTATCCACAAGAATCAGTTTAAAATTGAAAGGACCACAGAAATAGCACGCTCAGCTGTAACTCTGCTGGGAGTGCCAGAACTTGGAACAACATTGATTTTGTTGTGCTACACTGTCAGTTTAGCTCTGACTTTTCTGATTTTTCAGATCCAACTCACATGTCCTGACTTGTTCCTAGACCCTTTCAAAGGTAACCAGCCAGGTCCTTCTCAAACAAAGCCTGGCTATAACTCTAAGCACTGTTGACTCCAGAAAACTCACTTACAGTTAGTATGGAATAAAACTAAACAATTTAAGTTGATCCATACCAGAGTACTGCAAGGCTATTCCTGAAAGCCTTGCTTCCTCAGGTATCTGCACAGTCTCTCAATACATGCTCTGGGATATTCTTGCCACAAAATGGAAAGCTGTGAGGCTATGACAGAGGCATCACTTCATTTCAGGCTCTTTGAGCTAAAAAAGGCATTAATTTCTGATAATCATTTCTTAGAGCCACACAACTGTTTTTTTGGACTTGGAGGAGACTTGGGCCAAGTACTATGCAGTGTTAATACAGTAAATTCTCTCTTCAAAACATCTGTGCTGCAGTGTGTTTGGGAGCTACTCTGCATCCCTCTACTTGGAGGCTAGGAAATAACCTCTGGAGCAGCTGTCAGTGTGTACATCACCTTTAAAGACTTGGTGCAAAATTTCCTCTCAAGACAAGGGTAGCAACAGACATTTGACAATACAGTCACTTCCAACCCTGTTTGATGAATTCTGTGGATAAATTTTGATTCAGACTCTCCTTGTACACATACTTCAACTAGAAAAAAAATACAGTATATATTATAGAACACGTCAAATACACAGTACAAAAGAAGCATATCAGATTATTTTTATCTCATTGCAAGTCACTTTTCTTTGGACTTTAGCAAGGAGGAATAAGAAAGGGAGAAAAGTCTATGCATGCAGGAGAGAAATAAAGTGAAAACTGATCATAAGAACCTTGCCAAGCCTTCTGTCTGACTTTTGGCACAGAGAAGGGACCAAAGCCACATGTTCTTACCAAAACAAGGAAGAAAAGAAAGAAGTGGTGTCAAAATAGTGACACAGAACATTTCTGAGCTGCCTTCTGGGCAAGGTGAAGAGCTAAGGAGAGGAGGGCATGATAGCCCTGATTAGAAAGACTGTCTCTACACTCAACAGTCCCTGCACCACACACTTTAACTTTCGCCAGAGTCTTCTCTGTGATGCCCAGTAATAGTCTCAAAAGCAATGGGCATGACTTGAAGTACAGAAAATTCCATTCAAACATGAAGAAAAACCAATTTCACTGTGAGGGTATTCAAACACTGGAATGAATTACTCAGAGAGGCTGTGGAGTCTCCACTCTGCTCTAGCCGACCCTGCTTTAAGAAGGGGGGTGTGGACTAAGTGATGCCCAGAGATCTCTTCCAATGCAGAGATTCTGTGATTCACTATCTTACAGGACACAAGTGAAAGAAGTACTCAGTAGACTGTTAAGCAAGGCGGAGAAATTAAAATAACTACTTTCATCAGAAGGGTAATATCTATTTTGCTACTTCAAGTTTATAAATTTGAAGAGAATAGAAAGGCAATTTGGAAGGTATAGATCTCACAAAATGATAAATGAATATATTTCTCACAGAAAAAAAAATGAACACCACAATGATTTCAGGTTTTTCCAAAGCAGATGAAACAAATAAAGTAGCATGTTTCAAGTATACAATTTCACCATCCCTCTCAGCAAAGAACCTACTAAATGTGTCGATTTAGATTACTTCTGTCATTCAATTTGCAGTAATGTTTAAGGCCAGGAACCCTCCTGTGTTACTTGAAACCAGTCTTGAAGGGCTCAAGCTGTGATATAAAGTGAACAGTCTGTCTCCTAAATATCCCATAAATTCTCCCAACCATTTAACCTGGGATGTGTGACAACCTGTTTATGATTGCCTGAAATCACCCCTCTTCTCTTCTGTCTTTTTGCTGGGGATATTATCTCATTCAATATCAACAGAAAATCCACCTCTTTTCCATTTACCATTGTAGGAAAATCATAGTTAACTACTCAAGAGAAAGAAATTTCTACATTTTCATTTACCATTGTCCTAGGAAATTCTTTTGGAATTACCAATGGGTTAAGTTCTTTTAGGGGTTAGAGAAGAAACTTATAGTTGTAGTTTTACCCTTCAAAATTGCTTCTTTGAAGTATCTAGCTCTTTTAAGCTCAAAAAGTCAGAAGGCAGATAGGGCAGAAATGTTGGAAAAATTATGGGGTAGTGCTACTCTGTCAGTTTAGCTTTAACTTGTGATTTTTCAGATCCAACTCGAATGTCCTGATTTGTTCCAAGACCCTTTCAAAGGGAGTCGGCAAGGTTAGTCAACAATGGGACATCAGTTACAGTGTTACAGGTTTGTCTTCTGCAAACAATTATTTATTTCTGAAAATGCCCATAAGTTTATGATTAAAAGCAGCTGTCAGTGAAAGAGTAACTTCGTGTTTTATCGTATCATGAACATTCTCCTTGCAAACAAATCCAGAAATTGTGTCATTTGATTGCATACTCTGGAGGATAAGATGAATCTATGGGATCAGTGAAAGAAACAAATTCAAGATCTAATGTCTCAGTAAAGAACACACCAGCCTGATGCCCTATGAATTTCAGGAAAAGCATCCTCCATATACAGTGCAAATAGCTGCAGAGGTATGCATCTTCCCACCGGGCAGCATGTGAGATCCATCTTACTGGCTACATAGATCAACATCATCTCAGACTACAGTCAGAAGCAGAAGTATAAGGTAATGTAACATAAAGCTCTGGGGAACTATAATAAGGTTCTTGTTGGGGTTTTGCATAAAGTCAGGGAAATTCTGTACTAATTTGTGAGCAGGCTTCAAAATAAGTCACAGGTGAAGTGAACCCACCCCACATCAAGGCAGGCAGCTTTAGAGGTGAAAAAAATGGACAAAATCCATTGCCAGCTGCTGATTCTTTCTTCCCTTCCTTCTTTCTGAGCATTTATTTGTTCTCAGGCAAGGTCACAGAAATCAGGTATGAGATCGGATGAGCCGTTGAGGCTTTCCCTAAGGGAGGTGCACTTGAATCCTTTTCAGCAGTAAGTCAGGTCTCTGTCCCCATGCCATCATCCATGACTTGAGCTTTATCTGCTCTCCCTCAGATATGCCTCAGTCTGATCTAGTCACAGCTGCCTTGTCTATTTTCTTGACAAAATTATAAATTTGAGCAATCACTCAGGTTAGCTCTGTGCAGAGAGCAGCCTAGGGACCAAAACTGAAGAAGAAAACAGGTAAGAGCCAGATTGTCATGAGTAAGAGCCAGACTCTCAGATCACTGAACATACATGAAAAGGAGAATAGGGAAACAGTCTATTAGTTCACCTCTTTCCTCCTCCTGCACAGGAAATATCATGCCTACATTAGTGAGTGGCCCAAGGGTAGATATCTGGAGAGAAACAACTGGTGGTAAGGACCAGTGCTGATGCATGCATTGTCGGGGAGACTTCCATCAGCCTAGCTCTAGCCTGCTCCTGCGAACTGAAGGTCCATTAACAGTTGGAGTGCCTTTGGGGCAATCATAGAATCATAGAATCATAGAATGGTTAGGGCTGGAAGGGACCTTCAAAGGTCATCTAGTCCAACCCCCCTGCAAGGAACAGGGATATCTCCAACTAGATCAGGTTGCTCAGGGCCTCGTCCAACCTGGCCTTGAATGTCTCCAGGGATGGAGCATCCACCACCTCTCTGGGCAACCTGTTCCAACCCCAGTCCTGCAACACATCTTGTGATCACTTTCATGCTAAAGCAATCCAGTTTGTACACCTCAAGACTACTCTGCTATGTGGAGAAAAAAAAAGTATACTAAGAGGGATGAACAGATGGTTTTCTTCAAAAGCTCTCTCTTGACACAAACTAAACCACTAATATGCATGCACCTTGAAGATAACATGCACTCTGGAGTTATAACTATGGCTGTGTCTACTTGGTGGCTGACCTGTGGTTTATGTGTGTTTTAACCTGAACCTCTGCCAGAGAGCTACGAAACTTAAAAGTCTGTGTTGTGAATTCATGTCCTCATGACTCTCTGCGAGTAGAGGGGAAAACTCATATCTCACTTTTTAAGCTGGCAAAGGGAAACAGTAGACACATTGGTCTTCAATGTAGGGAGACACAGAGGGGGTGAGTGAAAATTATTTCGTGTTTGGCACCTAAATGCTGTTCCCCATTTTGCATTCCCCTCCACAGATGCACATACTTTACATTACTCTATTAATTAGGAATGTTCTACCTATTTTATGTGGTGTCATTAACAAACTGAGGAAAATAACACTACTTCCAGTATATAGAACAGAGCTTACTTTGAGCAGGAGCAGAATTATTCCCATTTCAGACAGACATAGAGTTTACCTATGTTAATGTTTTTCAAATAGTGGTAAATTCATTTTCAAAAACTGAGTTTCCTAGGTATCAAAAAAAGAAACACCAACAAAACAACTCCAAAACCTTACTCCAGAAAACAAGAAAGTTATTTCTGTAATACTTTTTACAACAACATGATTTATTGGTTTGGAATGTGGTTTCTTATTTTATAAATGTAACCTTTTGACATTTTGTTTCAAGATAATTTTATTTCAAAATTCAAAAATTGATGTCTATTAAAAGAATTAAATTAAATGCAGCAGTTCAACTACCAGCATATGGTACATTTTGTTTTGAGTCAAAGGTAGTCACTGGTGGGAAAGTTTCTACGTCGTGGAAGTGAGTGATGCTTCCACACCAAAGTTCCTCCACTGATTCCAGGTTTCCAGCCTGTCACACCGCTCCTTGACAGCAGGCTGGACTTAACACCATAGCTACTAAGGGTGTGCAAGGGGGAAGTCTTCAGGAACGTGGTCTGCTTAGCTCTGCATGTGTTCAGGAAAGGAGGAACAGAGAGAAAACACCCAGACAGCAGTGACAGCTGTAGCAGAGGAACTCATAGTGTTTACAAAGGATGGCAACAAAGCACAATACAGAAGCATCCCACTTTGCTTCACTAAGATAAACTATCTCTACCAAGTATCTTTGTCATCTCACGCCCAAAGCAGATAGTCCCATGCTGTCCAAGGGAGCCAGAGAAAGAGTGTCTAAGCTTCTACATAGCATGGCAAAAAGCTTCCTAGGGAGCTGCCACTCGCTCCAGCATGGGGTTCTCCACGGGCTTCAGATGCCTCTCTGCCTCATCATCGGTCTCCAGCAGTGTGGAGTCCTTCCCAAGGAGACAATCTATGACCTCCTTCAGGCTCGGGCCTCTCTGCTCCAGCGTGGGGTTCTCCACGGGCTGCGGGTGGGTCTGTGCTCCATCATTAATCCCCACGGGCGGCAGTGGGGCCGCTGCCATCTCCCCACGGGCTGCAGGAGAATCTCAGCTCCGGCATCTCTTCCTTCTCCATCTTCACTGACCCAGTGTCTGTGTGACCATTCCTCTCAGGTCTCAGTCCTCTCCGCTGCAGCCATGCCGGGCTCAATGAACCTGGGCAGTTCCAGTGGGACAAACTCTCCTGGCAGCGGGGCAATTCGGAGCCCTCCAAGCTGTGCCGCTGTGGCCATCTCCAGTCAGGTGGCAGTGGCCCAGTGTGGGCAGCCGCCCACCTGGGAGGCTGAGGGTCCAGTCCCTGCCTCCGCCCTCTCCTCACTGTAGGTCCAGCCTGGTTCAGGCTCCTTTGTCCCTGTCTCAGATAGGGCATTCACAGAGGTGCTGGTTGGCTCAGCCCTGACCAGAGGTTATGGGGGATCCAACATGGCCAGAGGCTGGTCCAATTGGTTTTGGAGCCGGGGAATCTTATATCCTTACAAGGGCTTTCTCTGCAGCTCCTCCCCTGCTACCAAAATCCCCATCACATAAACCCAGCACAAGATGGAAAAACATATATATATGTCCCCAGGTACAGAAAGGAAGTAATTAATCTTTTAGGTTTCTTTCTAAAGAGAGTAGATACTTAGAATTAAAATCTGAACATGGACTTGCTTAGTACCTAGGCACCTTAAAACAAGTGAGGATGTACTGCTGAAAGCACTAACATCTCAAGAACACCAGAGGCAATTCGTCTTGTACTCCTTTATTTACTATTACAGACAGAAGAATATTCATTATTCCATATAAATCTTTCCATATGACATCAGAGCCAAGACAGATATTATACCCTCTGACCCAACAGTAATTCTATATCATTCAAGTTTCTGTATAGAAAAACTCTTTTGTGACTGAGATGTATAATCACAAAGCATTTTATTTTTTTTCCTTTATTTTAAAAGAACTTGAATCTGTGAAGAAAAGAGAAAATCATTTACTATACATTGGGCAGCGTTCGCTCAGTACATGGCCAGAAACTGGAAAATTCAAGCTCAGCATGAACCTAATTTAAAATTCCACACTTTTGCATTCCCGGAAGGACAAAACCATATCACACAGATATCAATGTTCACCACAAGAAACTTTGCAATTCCGCAGTTCTATCGTACAAATTACAGTCAGCCTTCTCTTCTCCTCGTATTTGTAATTGTTGAATTAAACTTTTATTTAGGTCGAATACTACCTCCCTTATCCATGTTGACTTCAGTACTCAAGTACCTGCTTGAAGAGTAATAAATTACTCAGCAGAAGATGGCAGAATATAGTTATTGTACCATAAATTCTTCGGCAGAGGAAAGTAATTTCTGAAGTCTAGCCCTCATCTCTTTGAAGCATTGTTCACTGATAAATTCACATCCACCCACACCTCATTTCCACACACGGTTCATGTTTTCTGTACTGGAGCTGGTCTTTTGTTTTTTAAACAACAAATTCTAACTCAAAAGTTCCAATTTATGAACACAGAAGCACTTCAATAAAAAAAAAATACTTTGAATATTTCTGAAAGGCCAGTTAAGTCTGAGATTTAATTTGCAGTAAATATCAGGAAGAAAGAACACAGGAAACATCTTCAAATGGGCCAAAAAGACAGTAAGAGCTATAAACACAAAGCAAATCACTGCTGGCCAAGAATTATCGTCACTGCATATTACTGAAAGCTGGGACAGTCACTGAAGAGATAGCCCTCCAGGTATCATAGATTCATAGAATTATAGAATGGTTTGGGCTGGAAGGGACATTCAAGATCACCTAGTTCCAACCCCCCTGACATGGGCAGGGACATCTTCCACTACACCAGGTTGCTCAAAGCCTCATCCAACTTGGCTTTGAACACTTCCAGGGATGGGGCAGCCGCAGCTTCTCTGGGCAACCTGTTCCAGTGTTTCACCCTGCTTCTACACTCTTCCACTGGCAACAGCTATTAACCACTTTTGGAGACCACACATTGGCCACATTTATGTTCAGTAGTCCAGGGGACAAGGCATTCAGCCAAGAGGCAAAACAGTTGGGTTCAGATGGCTGATTTAAATCAGGTAGAGCAGAGCTACAAATATCTTCCATGCAATCTCTAGCCAAAGTATGATGTCCTTTCTCCCAGCAGCTACCATTTTCATACATTTCAAAGCAATTATTTCACCAGGACATGTAAGTACTATAACTTCTCCTGGTGGGAGCAGTGCAAGCCAACATTAACCTAGATTATACATGATACATTATACTTTTACTCATAAAAGAAGAAGTCCTGTAGCATGGGTAAAGATATCAGAAATTTATGGAGGGTTTAGATCTCTCTGTAACAGAAATGTAAGGCCGATAGGACAGGCCAAAATTAAAAGGTTCTTTTTCTGAACTGATCAATTAAAACATACATGCAAAAGAGCATCAATATATGGAAGAGAAAGGTTATTCTTCTAAGTAAATTTCTTCTGCATGTCAGCAATACTTTGTGTTGTATCTAAATTCATGGCTTGAAATTATTCAGGGAATGGTTAAATAATGCAATGCATCAAATTCATTTTAAAATGAACTGCATTTTCAACTTCCTGGACACAGCAAATTATTCTCAGTTGTAATTTACAATAGGCAAGTGTTAATTTACCTAACCCATATTTTATGAATATGTATTGACTAATTGCAAGTCCATGGTTCAGGGTAAATAAATACATGATTTATATTCAGGCAAGTCACACAATCAATTTTCAATCTGCTGCCTCAAATACAGTGTAAGACTGTGACAGGTTTATTTGCATTGACACGAGATGTCATAGTTTTGTGAACTGCAAAATGTAAATGTGAAACATTATTTAACAGCCATGGATGGATCATGCCCAGCAGTAACATCCACAGCAAAACCTCAGAATGTTGGTGGCCCATCTGCTCCAAATGGAACAAAACTTTCACCTAACCAGGCCAGTCTTCACCCAAGGATCAGTTGCATTGGCAATTTTGTTTCCTACCGTGACACTTAATTTAACGCTTCCTCTTCTCACTTACCCAGAGAGGAGAGCAGCACTTCTGCCATTAGCTAATGGGAGAAAAGGATGTGACTGTACCCTCTGCATACTTGGACTGAACCTTTCAGGTCACAATCATTGGTAAGAGCAGTTAATCAAGCTTTCAAATTAGTGCAAAAGGTTAGCCTTGACTCTTTTTTGAATGCTAGGGCTCATCTTAGACAAGACTCCCTGGACATGCTGCATCAGGGATTTTATTGCTAATAGGGTGTCGCGGTTTAACCCCAGCTGGCAGCTAAGCACCACACAGCCACTCGCTCACTCCTTCCCACTGGGATGGGGTAGAGAATCAGCAGAGTAAAAGCGAGAAAACTCGTAGGTTGAGATAAAGGCAATTTAAGAGGTAAAGCAAAAGCCATGCACGCAAGCAAAGAAAACCAAGGAATTCATTCACCACTTCCTGTCAGCAGGCAGATGTTCAGCCATCTCCAGGAAAGCAGAGCTCCATCACACGTATCAGTTACTCAGGAAGACAAATGTCATCACTCCAAACGTCCCCGACCCTTCCTTTTTCTTTCCCCCCAGCTTTACATGCTGAGCCTGATGTCATATGGTACGGAATAGTCTTTTGGTCAGTTTGGGTCACCTGTCCCAGCTGCATCCCCTCCCAACTCCTTGTGCACCCCCAGCTACTCACTGGCAGAGACGTGTGAGAAGCAGAAAAGGCCTTTACTTTGTGTAAGGACTGCTCAGCAATAGCTAAATCATCCCTGTGTTATCAACACTCTTTCCAGCACAAATCCAAAACACAGCCCCATACCAGCTACTATGAAGAAAATTAACTCTACCCCAGCCAAAACCAGCACATATTGCTCCCAAATCACTGGCTGCTTTCTGCACTCTGTTCACTAACATTAGAATTTTTCAATTAAATAGGACATGTTTAAACAACATTCCATGTTGAAGTACTCCTAACCTTTTGTTTAACCAAATATCTTGAGATTCGCTTTCTGTCTCTCCAAAACTGAATGTCCCCACTGAGAAAACAAGTTCAAGCAAATCCTTCGGATGCTCCATGCAGGTGTGCTTCAGAGTTCTGTAGAGAACTACATTTCCCAGTCTGTACATATTTCCATGTTCCCTGGGTGTGACTTTATTTTTCCTCCTCTTTTTCCTTGATGAATCCCTGAAAGAAGACTGAATTGCAACATAGGTTTGCATTTTCACCGCTTGACAATAGGCAGTTTTCCGTGTGATAATAATAAATGTCAGGAATATTTGACAGGAGTTACTTGTGTGTGGCTACTAGTTTTAGAGCATTGTTCCTTCACATCCTTTTTTTTTTTTTTTTACATCTTTAAAGGCATTTTTTTTAATTGTAGAAAAACAAACAAATCACCTTTCAAGCCACAGTCATGTGTGAGACAAGGGAAGGAACTCAGTTGCCTAAACGTAGACTCATAACACTACTGTAGGTGCTCCAGAGTATTAAGCATGCCCTACATGTGTTTATCCAAGATGTGTTACCCAGAGACCTCTTATCATATCTGACCCCCATGGAAAGGTGGAAGAGGGCAGCCCCAAATATTTCAGGTGGCCCTAAACCCCTTTATACAGCAAACGAAACTCTCATGATTCATAGAAATCGACAGAAACCCAAAATCTATGAACCCGATGGATGAGCTCAAGCAGAGGAGGAACAGTTAAATTTAGCAAACGCTGTAAGTCGTGCATTCAGCCATAGCAGTAAAGGTATCTCACATGATGGTATTCTGATTCACTCGATAACTATTTTCTCACTAGCAGCTTTAGAGCTATTTAATGATATCATTATACCCAAAAGACCACCTGTTAAAGAAGGAGAATACAATGAAAGTGATGATCTGGAGGAGTGAGACGAGGAAGATACGTTCATTAGAGACGCAAGAAGGCAGGTGGTGTTATTGGACATAAGAAGGAGGTTGGGGAGTCTCGTTAAAAGTTATGTAGTCTCCTGAAAGAATTACTGAACAAAACAGCAAAAAAAGTTTGGTGTTGTAGAAAAAGATTGGCAATTACAGACACCCTTTAATTGTACTTCAAATTAAGGAAGACACAGATGAAAGACTAAATCACAGTTTTAATCAGTACTAAGAAATGACTCATTAAAAAAAAAAAAAACTTTCTGGTTTCATTTCTTGAGACAGCGCAGGGTTCAGCAAGCAATTTGAATGGAGTCTGCAGGCTGGCATTAATCATTTGCATTAGCATTTCAGATGGGCTTCCATGTAAATACCAGCTCTTTGTTGTGCTATGGACAGACAAAAAGTAAACTACATACTTGATATCCTTTATAGGATCCTAGATTATATCATTTAATAAGTAGCCAATAGCATGGAGACTGAATGATACAGGCTTTTGAAAACAGCTCTGGGATCTAATTAATTGGGACAAATTATCCAAAGCAGCTTGGCATTGAGGAAAGAGGACAGACTCAGAGGGAAATGACAGATGGATGTGCAGAAAAGAAAGACAGAAAGACCTTTGCTGCTCTTGAAGACCTCAGCCTAAAGGTCACTCTCACTCCACCAAACAGGTTTTATGTCACTGTTTTGTGAGTCATTATTATTTACGTGACACCTAAATGTCCATATTTGTGACTCCATATGTCCAGAGCTTAATGCTGGATGGGTGATCAGACCCAAAAACCAGTAAGTTTTAATAGTAGTTAGGCATATGGTTGGAACTGGTCAGTTTGATTTACCGTCAAATTGAACCCCTGTACCTAAACTGTTTGCAGCTGTGTGGGGAGAACCTTCTGGAAAGGTGGGCCCTGAGTGCCAGAAGGCAACAGCCAACAGTGAGCTGCCGTGGGAAGCTGAGTCAATCGGAATCGAGGATTTCACACTCCAAATCCCATAACTGCCCACATAAAGTGGGCAGAGACCTCCTGAGAGGTGGCCTGAAGGCTCCTGGAGAGGGAGATTCTAAAACCCCTACAATCTGGTACTGGACTGTGGTTTCTCCCCATGGGATGGGGAGGCCATGTCACACCCTAACACCAAACATATCTGTGACTAAAGGTGTTTGGGGTATCTGAGCCCCTTTAGTCTGCAGTCAGTTTGGGCTCAAACCATGACACTCACCCCACAGGTCTGTGAGACATGCTGTTCCCACGGGCTGCTTAGAGACCCTTGTAAATAGCTGAATATACTGACATTAAGGAAGATAGAGGATAAGCAGCAGCATACTGAAAAACTAAGATGCATAAACTACGTGGTTTATGCATGCCTGGTGTGCACAAACATCTGGCATGCACAAACATCACTTTAAATTCAGAAAACATAATCAGAAGTTGACAAGATCCAAGCATTTTCGGGTCTTGCAGAAGGCACTTAGTGCTTCCCAGAGCTTGACCGTACACCACACAGCATGTCCGAGCACTGACAATGGGTCTTGCCTCAGCTTCAGCTCTTTTGTCTTTACTTCCACAAATACTCTAGCAAGTAAGCACACTTGTGAAATATCAAACCATCTGCTGATCTAACTTCATTGGCTTTAGTGGAATTTCTTCCAGTAGAGAATTTTGTTGGGCAATGTTTGGCTCATCCAGGCATACATCAGCACTGCAGGACACATGCAAAAGTTTCCTGAAATTGTGCCTTATGAATAATCACCCCAAAGGGTCACAGTCACTCACTCAGGAAGCAACCACAACACAATTTAGCCACAGTTCAGTCTCCAAAGATGCATAGCCTGTCTCCTGCTTCCCACTCCTCTGAGACCGGAGGACCTGATTTAACATTGACATCTTTCGCTGCCATCCCACCCATAGTCTATCCATTTTTATTTTGCATTGTTTTCTCCAGGTATGACCAGGCTGCTGTTAGGTCCCTCTGAAACCATCTCTTCACTAGGCTGAACAAGACTCACTCCCTCAGCCTTTCCTCACAGGGCAAGTGCTCAAACCCCTCACCATGTTGGTGGCCATTATGCAAGTTTGTCAACAACTTTGTTGTACTGACAGACCTAAAACTGGACACAATATTCCATATGTGCTCTAATGAGTGCTGAGTGATGATCATTTTCCTTGATCTACTGACTCTGTTCCTGCTGATACAGCCCAGGACGCTGTTGACTTTCATTCCAAAAGAAAAATTGTAAGAGGCAACAAAAGTGAGAGTTCACCATTTGCCAAAGATGCATTCCCCTATCTGTCACAAACTCCATAGACACAGCTAGAATTTTTAATCACAATTATCAATAATTGAGCAGTGCAGAATAAGTAGTTTGCAAACTTGATCCACAAACTGAAATATCTGCAAATGTATAAAGTGTACTATACTCACAAAAAGCATAAAAGAGAGAGAAATTCAACAAATAACTTCCTACAGAATAGTTCATCCAGATGCACTAGAAATCATAGTTTATAACAGCAATTTCCTGAATAAGACATTGTTTTAATGGGTAAACACTTTATTTATATGATGACATCCTGACTTATATTACTTCCCTAAGCATAGCTGTACAAACAGAATTGTTTTAAGAATGCAACTATGCAAACATAGAATACTGTTCATTGGAGACTCTCAAAACACTCTTATTACCATTAAATAACTATTACATGACTTCCATGAGGTAGGTCAGTGCAGTGAATGCCAAGATCCTGTGTATCTGCTGACAGAAAGTCTACCAAAAAATGAACCTTGCCAACAGGAAAAGGAAAGAGGGAATCACCATAGTTAGACAGTACATAAGCAAATAGTGAGACTATTTCTGAATGAAGTCTGTCATTTCAAAACGTCATTGTGAGGCAAAGAATTACCACTGTCCCATGTTTACAAGAAATACAAAAAAGCTAAAGGATAAAGCCACAAAGAAACTTGGGAACCTGACTGACACTGAAATTAAGCCCACTTTAGTTTACTGCCTAATTTTGGAGACCCCTTAAGGTCTAAACAAGTGAGGTTTCTACCATCGAGTTTCTGCTTTAAATGGCTTTTAGGTACAAACCCTTAAATAGTCTAATATCCTTATCAATCCAAGATTCACTCCAAAGCATGCTCTTATTGTCCTGCTCCTCTCATACGCAAAAGGTCAACAAGAGCATTCATCCAGACACTGACTTCTGGGTGCAGTTCTGCCCTCCTCCAGTGTTAATGCAAAGCTATTACTGAATCTGTTTATCCCATCAGTGATCTATGCTGTGGCACGTTGCTCGGACAGTCTTACCACTTCCAGTGGCCATCCTCCTTGAGAGCTACCTTAGGCATCTCTGTGCTGTGCCATTCACCAGTCAATTGCACAAGGACACCGGACATCTGCAACCGAGCAAGAAATTCAGGTCTCTCAGCGCTTGCACTAATGAGTGAACCATTTTATTTCATCCTGCTGCAGTTCTAGCTGCAAAATGCCAGTGTATCTATTTCTATGACACTTCTTCAGACAGCTAGGGGAGAGAGTCAAGTTTAAGAGAAAAGGGCATTTGATTGGCTTTGGGGTTTTTTTTACACCTTTATTACTTTTTGGGAAAAGAACTATTCTCCAAAACCAAAAAATATTTAAACCGTGAGTTTCATTAGCCAGCTTTATCAAGCTAATTGTTAAAAACTGAGTACTGGTGTGGTGATTTCCCTTGATTACAATTACAGGAGCTAAGTTAGTTAATGCCAAGTAGTTGTCTGTGCTTTTGCCAAATAAGAACTATTTCCGAGCTATAATGGTTCCAGCATATTGTGTAAATGCGTATTTTATTTAGATTTCTTATCCCAAGAGTTAAAAATGTCTATTCATTATAACATAATTCCTTCAGTCTGTGCCATGGGCTATTAAAAATAAGTTTTAAAAGATTTAATTATTCTTTTGAGGTAATAGTTGCATAGAAAGCTTTAAAGCTTACTTTGCTTAAAAACCTTCTATCTACTTGATCAGCGTTGTGTGCATTGTCATCTCCCAAAGTACAAGCCTTTATCTTCTGAATACGACAAACATCCCCTTTGTTAATATAGTTGATGTACAACATATGGCTCACTTCCCAAAAATCTAGTGAGGGTCTCTCCCTCTAAAAAATTGTTTAGTAACCACTAACTCATAGGACAACAAGAATTTGGCCACCCATTTCAGAGCACAGTTCATATAATATAACCATCCACGTGTACTAGCCAAAGTCCTTCAATAAAAAAGAGAAATAATGGAACCTAATGTTCCTCTTCTTGTAATAATCCTTTAGGCTTCATCTACACACAAAGTTAATTACTTTAAACTGATGGAGGGAAAGCCTTACCATCAGGCTTACAAAGGTAGGCACCAATTTTTCATTCAAGTATATCTTTGTGGAAAACTTTACGAGATTTCCTATCATCAAAATCTACAGAAAAATATTATGCTGAGGGTGTTTAACTGAAAGAGGTTATTGCATTTAATTAAACTGACCCTAATATTGGGATAACTCTCCCCTATCTGTAGTTATCAAAAATGTAGGTGTCTACTATAAAGTAATCGACTAAAGCTCTAATGACATTGCGGAAAGATGAGACTCTTCAAAGGGTAATTAATCCTCTGCTAAGACAGGAAGGATGAATCACCCTCTGGAAATACCTTTTTCCATTAACAGTACTTTTTCACATCATGCATAATAAAACCGTGAAACTCATTACCACAGGATGCTGTGGAGGCTCAGGCGAAAGGCACTAATGCATTTAAAAGCCCTAGACTAATTCATGGAGAATGGGTGCAGTAAGCAGATGGTCTGAAAATAGTCACCAGCTCAGGAAGTCCATAAACAGTATATCTGGAAGGTAGGAAGTATCCCTTTGTATACAGCTTGTTTCTGATACTCTTCTCTAAACATCTGGTATCGGCCCCTGTTGGAAACAGAATGCAAGATTAGATGGTCTGTTGGTCCAGCCCAGTGGGATAGCAATTTTGTTCTAAAGTTAACTCATGTCCTCAGCCAGCAGACGTATTTCCCTTAAGAAAAGAAACCATGTGTACACAAATACAAGATAGTTTTTCTTTATGCAAAGGGATACTATTCTATTTAGTATTAAGACATTTTATTTTTCTCCAAGATACTTTTTGGTCCAAAACGTAGACACTTTCTGTTAGCCAATAGATTCTCCTCATAAGCAGTAATTTGCATAAAATTATTTCTGTATGTTCTAACAGAACAGTACTATTTCCTCCATAAAGATCAAAGAAAGAGCTTTGTTTGGATATAACGCGTTATTGCCTGCTGTCTGTATCTCTGATATACCAGCAATCTGTAATAGTGATCAAAAGCTGAGGCTCTATTTCTGTAGAAGACATCCTATAACATATTTATTGAATAATCAAACACAGCAAGAACATGAACATCTTAAGACATGATTGCAATAAAAACATGCCTGAGAATAATATCATATTTGGAATAAGACATTACCAGACATGTCCTGCAGGGATACATCACGATACTCAGTAAACCTTCCACTTTTTCTCACTGTCATTTTCAGCATTAATCAGACCTGTGGTTTCTTATGGTGCATTAGCTTTGCTAACTTTCTGGGGCTGTAATTACATTTCCCAATATGTTGACACGGTTTTAGAATCATAGAATCATAGAATGGTTTGGGTTGGAAGGAACCTCAAAGATCATCTAGTTCCAACCGCCCTGCCATGGGCAGGGAAATCCTCCACTATACCAGTGATGTGCGGAAACAGACTCCACAACTTGGAAAGTTGTAAAGTAGGTATGTTTATTGCAGCGCTGGGTGCACGGGGGATCGCTCCACCACAAACGTGCACCCCCACCGTGGCAGTCTTCTTGTATTTATACAGACACATTCATAACCCCCTCCCCAAACGGGCAGTCTCTTTCTCGGGAGATCATTTCCATAGTCCTCGCCCCAGGATCCGCCTCAGGCTCCTCCTTGACACGCCTCCCGGTGGTCGTGGGCAGGGGTCTTTGGGATGAAGGCCGCAGGTCTTCCTCGCTGTGTGTTTTTCGCTTCTTCCCCTAATCTCCGAAATTTTTGTTTTGGCTGGGCCCATACAGCTAAACCGTTTCCCTGGCCTTGAGTGGGCACCTGGCTGTCTCCTACTTGTTATTGCTTGAAGACAAATGTTAGTTCTTGTTAGTCCTTATCTCTTCTCTTTGTCTGTTTTTCTCCCTATGGGTCATGAGTTAGAACCTTGCCATCATTTATTTTGTCTCTCTTACCGGCCTTCTCTCTGGATAGCATTCCGCAGCAAGGATTAGTATTTGATAACTTCTAACATTTCACAGAGTTACTTCACAGAGCTATGTATTCCAGCGTTTTATGCAGTTTTGTGTCTTGTCTACCCTTATACCTATCCATAGAAATAGTAGCTAATATAGTTTCATATCTATACCTATACCTATACCTATACCTAACCCCCTATCACCAGGTTGCCCAAAGCCTCATCCAACCTGGCCTTGAACACCTCCAGGGATGGGGCATCCACAACTTCTCTGGGCAACCTGTTCCAGTACCTCACCACCCTTAAAGAACTGTTAACATTTTAAGAAACTTGTATACATTCTAAAGACATTTTTTAGGCAGTAATTATTGAATTATGGGAGTTTGGGCTCATCAGGACCAAGCTATTGGGAAAAGGACCTCAAGTCACAAGGTCAGAAGGAAAGAGCATCTTTTCAGTCTGAAAGCAACAAGATTGATAGATGCTGTAAAGGAATTGAGGACCATTCAGTGAGAAACATGTTCCAAATCCCTGAGTCTCATGCTCCTTTTTTTTTTTTTTTTTTTTTTTAATTCATACCAAAGGACAGGGTTCATGGCCATCCATGTGACGTGATCTTCTCATGCCTGAGACAATCCTTTGAGAAGCTCTGAAGACAAAATGCTATAAACTGAGCCGACTATAGCAGTGTCCCTAGGAGAGACAAGTGTCTTTTAAAGTCACCTTCTTTCTTTAAAATATCGTTGCCACTCTGACATTTCTGTTCAATAATCAGCAGGTTATTTTCACACTCCAGGGGGACTTTCTTCTGACACACACTTTCTACTAAAGTCTCTTGAGTTTAGTTCTGAACATTACTTGTCACTTCAATTTGCTACTTGCAGCACTGCATTTCCCGAGCCTTGCAGACACTAAAACATTTGCCAGGTAGGAATTAGATGTGACAATGTATCCCATGCATTTTTTCAACTATGCCAGTTGAAAATATATCCCATAACATTTTTCAAGGCACTGAAGCAGCTGTAGGATCCAGGAAATACGTCTACTTCTTTTGTCTCAAACTCTGCTGATCAAATATATCGTTATTCATCCCCTGATGAGTTTCTATGGTAGGTGAAGCCATTTCTATTAATATGGGGTATGTGTAATAACCAGAGGCATCCTATCCTCTAGGTAACTAATTACTTTCCCACAGAAAGGGATTCAGTGTGACTTTGTAGCTCCAAGAGAAAACTCTGCATTCCAGTGGTAAACATTTTCAATCATGCATATGAATTATACCATATAAATCTCATATTAATTGAGGCAGCACACTTCATTTTCCATACAATGAGGAAGGATCAGCAAAAAGATGTTGAAACCTGGATATGATTTAGGTTTCACATGATATTTTCCAAAATATTTATGTGTCTTTTAAGCCCAGACTCTGATTTCAAAAGTCATCTAGGCCATCTTCAAACACAAATCCATTATGAAGTGAATGAGGGTAGGATGCAAAGCACAACTATTCTGCAGTCATTTACCTTTCCTGTTGTCTGGTGGACAGTATACCTGTTGCTGGACTGAAATTAATAAGCTGACCTGTGCCATTCCCCAATGCCAATGGCATTTTTCCAGCCTACAGCTAAGATTCTTTCTATTTAACTATTGGCATTCAATTTAAGAACCCCACATTAAATATCTTCTCTAACCAAAAGACTTCAGAGGAATGAATATTCAGCTTGGCTGAACTGCCTTCTCTCTATGTCTTGCCATTGAATATGTAGGGAGCTCTGCAACCCAGCTCATAATTTCAGTAAGTAGCTGGCCATCAGGGTGCTTTTCTGCAGCTTAGCTTAAGCCAAAATCAAGAAGCACTAATAAGGAACAGCTATTCTAGGCTACATTCAAAGTTGTAACCTTTATGTCACTTTATGGTCCTAGGCTCTACAAAAACTCCATAGAACTCAGATTTCCAAATCCTTCTTTGTAAATGAGAATCCAATTTCTGGGTCACTATGATGATATTTGCAGGATTAGAGAAACACATGCCTCCCTGAGGGGCATAAACAGAGTATCTAGATTAGGCAGAAAGACTAATCAGGAAAAACAAGAACAAGAGGGGGATTTCGAATCAAGCTCACCAAGACTCCCAAACTTTTCTCCCACAGCTTTTGGCATCTAACGCTAAACTCTCTCCAAGCCAGAAAATGAGCTTCTCTGGATCTGATGAACAGTGACTTTCAGATCCGCTTGTTTCAATCCAGACATCCTTTGGAATAATGCAAATGTGAGGTTTTGACATTTCCTCTTCTCTGACAACACCAGTGTTTTCCATTAATCTCATTATTTGTAGTGTTTGTTAATGGTAAGGTCATAGCAGAACTCACAAAAGTGAAGCTAATCATGAAAAAGATAACACTAAAACCAAACTATAAAATGAAGAGAAGAATAAAGGATACAATATGTAGGTAATTTGTGACTAACCCAATGCTATGCATTCCTCTTAGATGAGAAATATCTATGCTAAAAATCATTATTTTTCATAAACTTAGGAACTCAGAAACTAACATCAGTCAAAATGTAAGATGTTCTTTTTAACGTTAATTCAGTCACTTATGCATATGCTAATATATGCACGCACAAATAGACACAATTTGTTTCCTTGGTCACATAGTATTTCTTCAATTAAATTGCTCCAGCCAAGATCACATCTTGCGTTTCATTAGAGGTTCTCTGACTCCTTCAACCAGACCTGACTCCTCACCTCATCTGTCTGAACTGCTTCTTGATCCTACCCGATTTCTTTCTAGTTTCTATTTTCTCATCCCAGACTCATTCTCTCAGGCCATTTTTCATCATTTTAAGACTTTTCCACTACAACTCTCTTCCTTAAGTTAGTAGGGTCAACACCAAACCTTGAGTCTATTCCTTTCTTTCCTCTATCACTCTATTCACTGAGATGCTGTCGTGGTTTACCCTCAGCTGGCAAGTAAGCACCACACAGCCACTCACTCGCCCCTCCCCACTGGGATAAGGGAGAGAATCAAAAGAGTAAAATGAGAAAACTCATAGGTTGAAATAAAGACAGTTTAAGAGGTAAAGCAAAAGCTGCATGCACAAGCAAAGCAAACCAAGGAATTCCTTCACTACTTCCTGCTGGCAGACAGGTGTTTGGCCATCTCCAGGAAAGCAGAGTTCCGTCACACCTACTGATTACTTGGGAAGACAAACACCATCACTTTGAGCATCCCCCCGCTTCCTTCTTCTTCCCCCCAGCTTTATATGCTGAGCATGACATCATATGGCTTGGAATATCTCTTTGGCCAGTTTGGGCCAGCTGCCCTGGCTATACTTCTTCCTGTGTTCTTGTGCACCTGGTAGATCATGGGAAGCTGAAACTCCTTGAACTACTTAGCAACAACTAAAGACATCGGTGTAGTATCAGTATTATTCTCATACTAAATGTGAAAACACAGCACTATACCAGCTACTGAGAAGAAAATTATTTCTATCCCAGCTGAAACCAGGACAGATCTCAACTCTCTAGGTCAGCTTGAACCTGCAGTTACAGGCAAAATTGAGCAGTTCCCATATCACCTCTTTCTTCACCCCACAAATCCCCTCTGTATTCAGGATTATGCTAAGAGTGGTGTAGGTCAGATGGAGACTGTTAGCTAGTGAAGGATCACAACAACACGGGAGGGAAGGAACAGGGATTTGTAGTTCTGGATTGGGTCTAAGAAGAGTCAACACAACTCAGCAAACCTCACTGAGCTCAAACAGATAGCTGCATAATTGGAATGTATACAAGGAGTTAAGACAGAACACTCCATTTAAAATGTAATTACTTTCTGCTGTGGATCAGTTTGGATGCTGTGATTCTGAAAAGAAATCTTGACTTGCTCTCACCTTTCTTAGACCTTTTCACATTTTTTGGTTAATTTTGTTTGGCTTGTCAAACACGTGAAGGCTGGATTATTAATAATATTGTAATGTGGCAGGTGCATATTTGTGTGTAGGAAGGTGTCGTTTTAAAGTGACAGCTGAACCTTTTGCTGAAATATAAGGTTTCCTCCCAGGAGAAAGTGATCTTATCTCTTCCTTTTTCTCTGGGTATGGTACACTGTATGAAAGAAGATGTTAATATTACAAGTGGAACAGATGGCTCAGATTGAGACTGGGGGCACAGCTACAACTCAGAGATGGGGAAACAGATTCAAAAAGGAGACGATGAGAGAAGAAAATTCAATTAAAAGGTTCGTTTTGAGGAAGCAGGTGTGTGGGTTTTATTATTGAGACCTCCACATTCTCATTTAGAGTAACCCATTTAAGAGGCTTGTTATGAACTTGTCTAACCCTGTTGCTGGCATTTTACTATCTATGCCTACTTGAAAGGAATTTTAAATGTCATTGGGTAGCTCTTGCTCCCTCTTCCTCTCTGTTTGGTTACATCTGAGAATCTGACAGCTCTATTTCACTAGAAGGGCTGACAAGCCTGTGATTCTCATTAGGCATAGCAGAATAGAGACGCTTTGGGATCTTCCTGAATGGACAGCTCTGCAATAGTTCAGTCTTATATTCTGCCATCATTATTAAGCATAGAAAGTGCTCGAACTGATGTTTGACACATTTTCAGCAACATTACAATGTGGCATAACTTAACATATTATAAAATTTATATCCTCCTGAGAGCAGATTGTGTATGGCTCTGTATAAGTTTCAGCTGCTTTGCCCTGTTCCTAGGCACTATTCTTGCTAACATATTATTCAAAGCTTTTAAAAATATAGGACTGAATGCTGACTGGCTTACTGAGTCCAAACTCCATAGCCAAGGAACCAGATTATATGATTTGTTTCATAAAATAACCCATAAGTCCATCTTAAATTCAGCCAGGAGAGTTTTGTCTTAACTTAAATGTCACTTAAGAACCTCACAGCTCTTGAAGCTTTATTCTCATTTTCAACCCAAGTTTATGCAGTTTGCTAATTCCATTCTGCTTTCCACTGCTTCCAGACAAACTCCTTCCACAGATGTTTCTGTGTTCACAGTGATATCTCCTTGCATGCTGTCCCTAAATGTTGGGAGTTTCCTCCTAATCCCTATAAAAGTACCCAATGCAGCAGTGGGTAAAGTAAATCCTCTGCTTCCTAATCCCTTTCCCTTCTCTCTTGGACTTTCATCCCAAGAACTTACATGTTGCTTTTACAGCAGATCCTGAAAGTACCCAGATGTAGATTCCGGAGGGCTAAGGAGAGAAAAAAGTCCAAGGCTTAAAACTCCTTCCTAAGAATTACTTACCAGCATCCTTGTTTGAAGCAGAAATGGTCTGCGACAGTGGGAGCACAACAGATAGCACCATGTATCTGATATGTACATTGCACTTCTTCCACCAAATCAGAATTCAGATAAGCACATGGGAAAATCAGGAGCGCAGGAAAACTGTCTTTGTATTCCTTCGCATAGAAGCAGCTGTAATCTCATCCTTCAATTCTTATTCAGGCAGAGGTCCCAAATCCAGAGTCATAGTTACTGGTCCAGATGTCACCTAGCTGTTTTATGTTGTTCTTGTGGCATGAATCAATTGCACAGCCAGCTTTATCATACCACTCTCTGGTACACAGCAAGCAAGCCCATCTCCAACCCAAGTAATTGTGTCTGGAAGGAGACTCAATTTGTTGAAAATTCTGAAGGTACACCTCATCGAATCAAATTTTTACCTAGGTAGGTCATGACTCATGTTGAATCATGAAACACAAGTGGACTTGACTCAACTTTGTGCCTCTAGATAACCATTCTGTAATATGATGAAAAATTGTCTGTCTCCCAGACATCAAATGACCCAGCAGAATTAAAATATTTTCAGGCTCTCCTCGAAATTCTAACACTTGTGATGGAAAAATAAACTAAAAGTTGCCTTAAAACCAGTGCATCAATATTTTTTCAGTTGTTCAAAACCACACAAGCTGTGTCCTCTCAATCAAGCAAAGTGGTCCGTGCCCTTTAATGATTTTTGGCTGCTTGTTATATCAAAGATGCGAATATGAGTCCTTTGACACCAAGTGCATTCGTGTCATTCTGTAGAAATGTCACATGATGATGGTACAAGCTGTTAAGACAAAGTGATTGACACATCATCTTAACTACCCTCTCTGGTACTCTTTCTGAGACAATCAATTTAGTGTTCTATCTCATTAAATTTCGCTATTTTAGTACCTTACATTAGTTGAAAGAGAGTCTACAGTGTCCTTGAACTGAAGGTATTTCAAGATCATTCTCATAGACAGGAATCCTGATCAGATAAGAGTCAGACCTGCTGCAAGCTGTCAAAAGGAAGGAGAAAAAGTGGAAGAAAATTATCCACCACATAACTGACTGAGGGACGTTGAGATCTTCAAAAGGGTACCAAGTCCTTTTTATATGATATTAGACAGAATCCAACAGCAGCCAGTAGTCAGTGTAAGGAATGACACAGCCATGCTATGAAACCCAAAATGTGCTGGCATATAAAGGCATTACAGCAGCAAGGCTAAGTTTATTGCTCTGCTGCTTCCTACTTGCTAATAATAAATTACCGCGTTAATAACCCGTTATACTTATCCTATTGGAGATTATATGATTACTGATAAAACTTTTAACTACATTAGCAACACTACACTAATTGCATTAACTGGCACAATAAAGTTAACGTATAAATATGGTGTCCTTGATACACACATGGTAAGATTGCACATCTCACTAAGATTAATATTGTTGGAATAATGTCACACTATTTTTATCCAAGGCAGTATTACCAAACAACCATGACCCCCTGACTTGAAGTCTTAAAATTTAGTATTGGGTAACAAGATTAAACTAGTCTTTTTCAGATGCAAAAATAAAGGCAATTTAGAGGTGGTTTTATATAAACCAGAAGTTAATCAAGCAAGGCCAATTTAAGTCCTATGAGATCCTCATCCTGAAAGGGACTGTACTAATATAAATGGACCAGGAAGCCTGAAACAGTAGATCAGGATTTGTTAGTCTGAGCAGCTGCCAAACACTGATTTCCTCATATTTATTCCCAGTTCTGCATGACCTTTGACATAAAACACTGTCTTACTCTGTACTCACATCTACTTTGACTTGCAGGAAACCTTAATCAGTGAGGGTGTGGACTAGAAGGAAATTGAAAAAGTAGCAAAACCATTTCTTCTACACTGCCTTCCCACTATAAAAAAAAAAAAAAAAAAAAAAAAGAAAGAACACGGAAATTGGCATAAAATGTGACCCACAGGCCAAAACTTAATAGGATGAGTCTAAGAATGGAGAGGGAAATGTATATCAAAGCCAAACAAGCAAAGATTGTCTAACAGATTACAGCAGCAGCTTGTGAATAAGCAGCAGGAATGCAAAGGAAGAATTTGGACTAGACAAAGATCATGAGGTCTAAATACCTGTCCTTGTGCTGCAATTCCTCCTTTGGCAAAACAAGAAATCTGCCACCTATTTACCTCGTAACAGTGCTGTGAGTGGAATTGCCATATGGATTGCAGGTGCCCAGATGCAACACCTCAACAACAAATGTGCTGAATAACCAGGCAAAAGACATACTGTTTCCTTGGAGGACAGCCATACTTTCACCCTAACATTCCCTTAAAATACGTGACCTTTTCAGCCTGCCAAATAGCTGCAGTGAAATTTCTTTCAATAAAGCTCTGAATGGAACAACATTAAAAGCCAATATTTATTCATGTTACAGCACAGTAATTGGATGTGTAATAAGCATTAAGGTAAATATAATTCTGTAGTTGACGAATCTAAACTTTGCTCTATAGCTCAAATCTCTGGGGAAAACATGATACTTGACATTTAATTTGAAAAGCAAGGTAGCCTGATGGAGAAAAAAACTTTTCCGTGTCGACAGTAAAAACGCGTTGGTGCATTTTATTTGATATGGTGGATTTGCTTAGCTTTATTTTTACATTTTAATAAGCTCATCTCATAAAAGTATAATGAAAATAGAAGATCATCTATCATAAGAATGGACCGGTAGAGAATTTTTCTTTGAATTCATGTGTAGAAGAATAACAGTTTTCTTCCTGCTGTTAACAATAAATGTAAATTAAACAGTATGAAATTGCCTAAAACATCACAAGTTGCTAAAGGGACATCATGATGCCTAAATGCCAATGCTAGATTAAATCAAAGAACTTGAATTTTTGTGATGCATAATTCTAAAACGACGATGACATCATTTTCAATTTGCAGTGTTAAATACTGAAATGTCAATACAATATGCAGTGCATTGGCAAAGAAGATGTTGTTCTTGAGGTACAGATCCTATCTTTTTTAATATGGGCAGATAAAGTTGGCCCTTACAGGTGGAACAATTTCCCATCTGTCTGAGTAAGGGTCAGGAGACAGGATACATGACACATGGAGAATCTTAGTGCAATCTCACCAGTGATCATGGGATGGCCCCATCAGGGATCCTTGCCAGGGTAAGTCAAAGTGAAGAGAAGCTACTCAGACTGCATAGCTGTGTTTAGCCCTCACTTTATTCCTCTGACCTCCCTTCTCCCTTAGGATTGTTTCATCCTATTTTCATTGCCAGCAAGGAGAAAAGATCTCCTCTCCCATTTACACAGGGGAACCAGAGGCACAGAAAGAGTCTGAGGCATCTCCTTTAGTGCTTAGCTGGGACCAGGAGTGCATTTTTGAAGTTACTCTGCTGCCTGTCCCCACTGAATCATGCTTTGCTTCTCAGTCTTCAAGATCATGAACGGGCCCTGTTTCTGTTGAAAGCAAACCAACTGGACTGCTCCAGCAACATTCCTAACATGTTCAAATTATTAACTGATATTCAATCCTTGGGGTAAGGCCAGAGAGAGTACTGAGTACGAAAACCCAGAGTGTGGTCATCCAGTCCTTAGCTTCAGCTGTGTCACTGCATGGACCCACTCCTATAGCACCCCTGCAACAAACTGACCCCTGGATTTCCTGAGTTCAATTCTACCAACACTGTGATTCAAATCCTGCTTAGAGGTTCTAAAAATTGCTCCAGACATTACCACAGCCATGGGTACTCCTGCTAGAAGTAGTAATCCTGGCTGGAAATATTACCCTCAAACAGTTACTTGTGTCAACCTACCACCTCTAGACTCTCCACAGGTGAGAATTTCACTCCAAAAATACTACTCAAAGATCCTGATCTAATGAACTACTTTGGTTGTGTTTGTATTGTTTTTATATTATATTGCTTGACTACATTATTTAGAATCATAGAATCATAGAATGGTTTGGGTTTGAAGGGACCTCAAAGATCATCCGGTTCCAACCCCTCTGCCATGGGCAGGGACACCTTCCGCTACACCAGGTTGTCCAAAGCCTCATCCAACCTGGCCTCGAACACCTCCGGGGATGGGGCATCTACAATTTCTCTGGGCAATGTGTTCCAGTGCCTCACCACCCTCTGAGTGAAAAATTTCTTCCTTAGATCTAATAAAAATCTCCCCTCTTTCAATTTAAAGCCATTGCTCCTTGTCCTATCACTACATGCCCTTGTAAAAAGTCCCTCTCCAGCTTTCCTGTAGGCTCACTTTAAGTACTGGAAGGCTGCAATAAAATCACACCAGAGCCTTCTCTTCTCCAGGCTGTTTCTATTTTTTCCATTTCTATTTTTTTCCAGTGTAGTAGTAATATAAATCCAAGCGTCTTATAGGAATCACTTCAGCTGAGGAATACAAAATCAGCTGTCGTCTGCAAGAAGATCCAATAACTCCTATGGTTATCTTTCAATGGAAAAACAAGAGTTTTCTTGATGGTCTGATTAGAGAATGTCCCTCTTTTAGGAGATGAAAAAAGGTCCATAATCTCTTACCTGTTTGTTAGGTATAACTCAGTGTGGAAAATTAGGGGGAAATGGACTTAGCATATTCAGTTTCCAAGTGTTACTTTAATGGAATAGATATATAATGGTTGGCTTTAATGTTGGTTGTACCACTCTTAGACACAGTAAGGGCTGTTGACACATTTAGTCCTTCTGATTTGTAAGACAAGATGGCCTACAATGGCCAGTGCTATATTCTTACAATGTTAAATCAATAATTATGCACCATCACATGGATTGCAGGTACTGATTGATGCAGTCTCCTTATTCACTCCTGTTTCTCAGCACGACTTCTGTATAGAGAGTAATGCTGGGGCTCCATCTTTCTCATGCCTCGTGTCACATCAGCTCAAAAGTCCATGTGAGGGCATCATGATGACTTTTAGTGACCACTTCCCAAACAGCACAGAGGACAGAATTTAGAGTCAAACTTGAGAATCTTTATATAAAGGCAATGTTATAAAGAAGAAGAGCAACAAAACTCTTTGTTGTGAACTCTTTGTTTGTTGCTCTTTATTGTGAAGATAAAGATTTATAAGATTTAATCATAGATTTATTATGATTCTATGATTCTATGTTAATGTCCTGCTAACATCTGGGTCCAGCTGCCTCCTCATCTCTGGTCCCCATCTGGGAAGAACAGGTTCAACTACTACTGTAATGAGAAGGGTAACAATGCTTCAGCAGGCAGAAGGTACTGGGGTTCAAGAACAAGGAAGGGTGTATGAAGTCAGGAGTGCTGATGGATACGAAAAGAGACCCTATATCTAAATTTTAACCTGTGATCACAAGTGTGCCTCATTTAGGCATATGTAAGCTGCAGTGCCCTTTTTCCCAGGCACCATCGGAGTTGTCCTCACCAGCTGTTTCTCAGCAGCTCCTAATTATTCCTCACCTACTGTGAACTTCTCCCTAATTACTCTTTCCCTGTCTCTCTAGGGCTTCTGCAAGAATGACAATGCCATTTGCAAATCCGAAGCGACTCTGAGCTCTAAAGTTAACCTTTTGTGCACTTCTCTGTCCCTTTAAAGTTTTTACGTTCTTATGAAGTTTAAATTTGAAAATGCCTCAACAAAGTCAGTTAACTAAAGACCACTCTTATAAAGTTGCCTTGAGGATGGAGAAGTAGATTGTACAAGAATCCTCAGAGAAGTTGATTGCATTTTTGTTACATTCATACTGAAAGAGTGTCAGTAAATGTTGATATCTGTAAAGAGGTTCCAGAAACCAAAACGCCAAGAGGTCATTGACCTTCCTCTAAACATCTTCTCTAAAGTCTTAACCTTGCAAAGGGAAAAGTGTCTCAGGACTAATCACTTCTTTGCATTGCATCTGTCCATATTTCTCATTCTCAGTTCCTTTTCAGACCTAAATTTCCTAATGTCACACTTCTCTTTATCTCCAGAGTGACACTGACAGAGAAGATACAGCTACATCCATCCTTCTCTCCTCGCTTACTGAAGATAAAAGCTTTGGAGACCCCATTGCCCTTGCTACTGCTCGAGAATAGCAGTAAGATGTACTTCAGTCCTTCTCGCTTTGTTGCTGCCACTTTAATTGGATCAAGTCCACTGAGTCCTTTTCCTAGGATGAGACCAGAATATTATTTTTTTATTTTAAATGGTTCAAGCGGCACTCCTGCATGCTATAAGAGACCATCATAGTTTGGCTGGGTTTCTTCCTCATGTTTTTCTGAACTAGAATACCACTGACAATCATTTCAGCTCCTGCCAGTCTTTCTGGCAGCCCATGATCCTTCTCCTCAGGAGCCTTTTGCACATGTGACGCATGAAAGAATTCTCCTGAGCCACCATCTTCTGCATGGAGCATGGAAAGCAATTCCATCGCCATTCTTTGTTTCTATTTCTGTTCTTTCTTTACTTGTTCTCTTTTTTTCTTCATTGACTTTCATCTGCCGATATCTGGACTTAGCAGGCAGATACTGCTGAATAAGAAACAGACAGCTAAGGAGCGAGCTTGAATACTGGGTCCCATCTGTTTACTTTGAGCAACCTAATTAACTCACTCTCCCAGACAAAGCCCAGGAGCAGTCTGGGAGATCTTTCCCTGCAAGAACAGCTTCCAAATGGCAGTATGGCGAGATTGCACCAGGTGTGGTTCGCCCACCCCAGAGTCTTCCAACAGTATTTCAGCAGGGTCCCCTACTCTCAAACATCTTCACAGGCTCCCATGAGGTGTAGCACACAGTCTCAGTGTTATCCTATGAAAACACCATTCTGGCTGTAATACATTTTAATGGAAAGAAAAAAAATACACAAACAAAAAAAAAATTGTATTTTTGAGTTACTAGGACACCACAGGATAACAAGGAGGCCCACCACGTCAAGAACTATGGAGCAAGAAGGCAGAAACTCTAGAGGAAAATGGCCTTAAGCATGAGGACACAAGGCAGTTTATGCTCACAGGCATTGTGAGCAATCAGAAAATGAAGATATAATGCAGAGAACCAACTGGTCTGTAGCTTCTCTCCACAGACTGTGGAAATAGGATTCTCCTTTATCTCTTTTTTTTGGATCCAAGAGCTGCCCCAGTAGCTACTGCATTGAACATACCTGTGGAGAGTTCAAGTATGGGTAACATCTAGGGTAGCAGATGACTGATACAATCCAAGAACTCATGAATGTCAATAACTGGGCCAAGCTTCACCTCTTTAGGAAAACGAACACATCTTTCAAACACATACATCCTCTAAGTATTGTGTAGTCAGCATTCAGAAAGCCCAGAGATATTCTTATACATACCACACAGCTATTTCCATATATCATCTTGCTGAAAGCTTGAAAGAAGCATCAAAAAGATGCCCAAAAAGCAATTTTGGAAATATCCAAGATTAAGATGAGTCAGTCTTCCAACAAATGATCCCATCCTCACACTAAGCATTTTAGCAGCAGACAGAACGAAATACAAGAGAGAGCCCTCTCCAGTTAATACATAAACTATTCTATATCCACAGAAGAAAATAGCAAACATAGGTTGAAATGTTGGTTTGACACAGGTCACTTCTTAAACCACTTTTGCTCCTCTCAGATTAGGTTGTCACAAGTGAAGGACATGGCTGGACAGACAGGTAGGATTGATTAAACTGTCACAAGCCAATAATACATTAAGATACTTTGGCAGGGCAGGAGAAGCAGAGTGGCAAGGTTGCTGTCACTGGTTATGTTTCACTATGTATGGCCACAAATGAAGCCCCTGAGGATGTCAAGGAATAAACACAAGGACATAAAGCACGGGAGCATATATAAGCATGCACAAGTAGGGGAAAACAGTCATCAGTCAGAGACTTAACTGTAGGGACACAAAGGGTGGTTCTGTAGCCTTCTCCTCCCATAGGACCTATGTCTCTGCCCCTTTGGTTTTCGAACAAATCATTTGCTTTAAATCAAACTGGATACAAACCGCATTCACAGAAGTCTGACAGGTCACTGCCATAGACTCTGTCTTTAAAATCTCATTCCTATTTATTTTCCTGACTCCTGCAGAACAGAAAGGCAAAATGAGTAAGAGCTCTTATGACTTCATTTCATATCTAAGGCAAAAGTAAACAGAGAACAAAAGATCTGGAATTTGGGATCAACTAAAATAAGCCTTTACCAATCAGAATGTTGATAAAAAATGTCTTCTGAAAGCAAAAAAAAACAAAACCCAATGTGCAGTTGATCTGGGTTTATGTGGTGGGGTTTTGGTAGCAGGAGAGAGGCTGCACAGATAGTCCCTGTAAGGAGATACGAGAAGCTTCCCTGGCTCCCAAACCAGTTGTCCAGCCTCTGGCCATGTTGGACCCCCTCCCCCCGGCCAAGGCTGAGCCAACCAGTGCCTCTGCAAACTCCCTACTTAAGAAGGGGACAAAAGAACCCAAGCCAGGCAGGACCTACACTGAAGAAAGGGGGGAGATGGGCGACCAGCCCCTCCAGTCTCACGTGCAGGCAGCTGCCCACACTGGGCCACCACCACTCGACTGGAGATGGCCACAGTGGTGCAGCTTGGAGAGCTCCGAAGTGCCCTGCTCCCAGGGCACTCGTTGGGCGGAGTTCATCTTTCTGCGACTGCCAAGGTTTGTCAGGCCAGTCAGGCCCAGCACAACTGCAACAGAAAGAGAGGATTGAGACCTGAGAGAAACGGCCATGCAGACACCAGGTCAGTGAAGATGCAGTGGGAGGAAGTGTGCTGGAGCTGAGATTCCCCTGCCGCCCATGGAGATAAACGGTGGAGCAGAGATCCACCTGCAGACCATGGAGAATCCCACACTGGAGCAGAGATATCTATGCCCAAGAGAGTACATAGAGGACTGTCTCCATGGGAAGGACTAGATGACCTTTGAAGGTCCCTTCCAGCCCTAACCATTCTATGATTCTATGATTCTACGACTCCCAACACTGCTGGACACTGACAATGAAGCAGAGATGCATCTGCAGTCTGTGAGAAGGGATCCCACGCTGCAGTGGGTGGCTGCACCCTAGGAATCATAGAATCATAGAACGGTTTGGGTTAGAAGGGACCTCAAAGATCATCTAGTTTCATCACCACCGCCATGGGCAGGGAAACTCTCCACTACACCAGGTTGCTCAAAGCCTCATCCAACCTGGCCTTGAACACTTCCAGGGATGGGGCATCCACAACTTCTCTGGACAATCTGTTCCAGTGCCTCACCACCATATGAGTGAAAAATTTCTTCCTTAGATCTAATGGAAATCTCCCCTCTTTCAGTTTAAAGCCATTTCCCCTTGTCCTATCACTACATACCCTTGTAAAAAGTCTCTCCCCAGCTTTTCTGTAGGCCCCCTTTAAGCACTGGAAGGCTGCAATAAGATCACCCCGGAGCCTTCTCTTCTCCAGGCTGAACAGCCCCATCTCTCTCAGCCTGTCTTCATAGCAGAGGTGTTCCAGCCCTTGGATCATCTTCGTGGCCTTCCTCTGGACTTGCTCCAACAGCTCCATGTCCTTCTTGTGCTGGGGACTCCAGAGCTGAACGCAGTATTCCAGGTGGGGTATCACGAGAGCAGAGTAGAGGGGCAGAATCACCTCCCTCGACCTGCTGGGCACACTTCTTTGGATGCAGCCCAGGATATGGTTGGCTTTCTGGGCTGCCAGCGCTCATTGCCAGCTCATGTTGAGCTTCTCATCCACCAGCACTCCCAAGTCCTTTTCCTCACAGCTGCTCTCAATCCATTCTCCTCCCAGCCTGGACTTGTGCATGGGATTGCCCCAACCCACGTGCAGGACCTTGCACTTGGTCTTGTTGAACTTCATGAGGTTCTCACAGGCCCACCTCTCCAGCCTGTCAAGGTCCCTCTGGATGGCATCCCTTCCCTCCAGCATGTCGACCACACCACACAGCTTGGTGTCACCTGCAAAATTGCTGAGGGTGCACTCGATCCCACTGTCCATGTCGCCAACAAAGATGTTAAATAGCACTGGTCCCAGTACTGACCCCTGAACAACACCACTTGTCACTGACCTCTACTTGAACATCGAGCCGTTGACCGCAACTCTTTGAGTGCAACCATCCAGTCAATAATCGTGGTTATAGTGCACCATTCCTCTGTTTCTCTTTTCACTTATACAGTAGCATGTGAGGAACTGAGATGCCAAAACGCATTCACCTCTTCGTTAAATTATTTTTGTCGGCAGAAATCCTCTGAGCCTGAAGATTCACTCTTAACTATCATCACTAGAAGACCTCCAAATCTTATCTTAGTTGCTTCTTGCTTACAACAACCAGCATGAAAACAAAATCCTACCTTGTTTCTTATTTTCTATGCTTATTTTCTATCTCTAAAATGTTTATCACGTTTGGGAGGAATCTTTTCAACATGGATAACCAGACGTCAGCAAACACACAACCAGAGCAATTGGAGCTGAGCAATATTTACAGTCAGGTCATTGTTGTTGTTTATTATTATTATTATTATTATTATTATTGAAATTTAGGGAATGCTTGCACTCATGTGCAACTAGTCCCACAGCAGTGCTTACTCTGTAGTGAGCCAGCCAGACATGTATCTGTGTCAACATATTGTCCAAGTAAGTAGTGTTCACTTGCTCTTTACATTTCCACTTCAGAACTTATTGTCAAAAAAGGGATGACTCCGGGTTTTGGCTCCATCTGCAGCTAAAGATTTGTGCTGGTATTGGCACAGCCATACCCTGTGCATGGACATTTACCTGAGCTTGAGCATTCAGCTGCTTCTCATGATGGATCTAACAGAAATTAAACTTTGGTCTGACTT
This sequence comes from Tauraco erythrolophus, assembly GCF_009769465.1. NCBI lineage: Eukaryota > Metazoa > Chordata > Aves > Musophagiformes > Musophagidae > Tauraco > Tauraco erythrolophus. The sequence continues at coordinate 130,777,611 of NC_141465.1, read as the reverse complement.
CACTGTGGAATTAATTGCCTCTCTTTGTGTGTCTAAGCAACCTCCACCATGGATCCAAATATCACTGTTTACATTACCCTTTCTCCAGCTCATGAGCAGTTCAAATCAAAACCCTCAGAAGACTATGAAAGGTGTCCCACTGGCTGCAGCAGACTCCAGGAAAGCTGTCTATAGTATTCAGAGACTGGACTATATTTTTTAACCAACATTCCCTTCATTTCTTATTACTTTAAATACTATCTTCTATTCCGTGTTATTTTAATTTGCTTTGAAACTCTGGAGAACAAAAAGCACAATGTGCTAATCTGGCTGGCCATCAGAATTCACACACCTCAGACGCAAGCTCTCTGAGTCCTGTGCTTGAAAGCTACTGACTTTTGGGTTTATTCTGACTTTCAGAGCAAAGGTTGAATGTGCAATTATTCTAGTTAGTTGCAGCCTGACATCTTTTTATAGTCTGTTTCTTTTATCCTAGGACTCCCTAAGTCTTTATTTTAAATAAATAGCTTTGATAGGGGAAATAACTTCCCACAGCATCAGAAGAAACCAGGCGCTCTTATCCCTTAACAGGAGAGAAGATGAAACATGTCTATTCACAGCATCACAACACAGCACAGTTGAACCAGGCTTACACTTCCAGATCCCATCTGACGGCCATTTCATTTTTATGTTACTTAAAATAGAGAAACACGGAGCAATTTACTGCCCTTCATCTATCAGCTTTCTGTGATGTTAGAGGTAAGACTGCACTTGCTTTTGAGTTGGGAAACAAAGACAAGCAACAAGATGCTATATGCACCAAAGACTGTTCACAAGAAACTGCAAATGAACACCACATTTCTGAGTTGTACCAAGTTTAAAAAATACAGGTTTAGTAAGTCATAGGGAAAAGAAACAGCTGACTCGTTGTTTCAGGTAAGTCTTCAGCAATCAATTAATTGCCTAGTCAATGCAGCATGCTCTAGGAAGCTTAACTGTAGAGAATTAGTACTTAAGAAGCACATTTTTCGGAGGGGACACCACTGCCAGTAAAGTTAACAGCTTTTGGAAATGCAGCTGCCTCATTTGATTTAGCAGGAAAAATGGTGTGAAACGAGATATAAGGACATCATGGATAATTGACATCCAGAGTGATACCTTTCAGCAGGGAGGCTTCAGACTGAGAATTTATTGGCACCCACAGACTCTGGTGGCAAGAGTGCTAACACGTACATGTTCACTTTTGGAACCCAATAGCAAGGAAGTCATGCATTTTTTATCATGCCATCACAAAGTTAAAGCTGATTTTTCCCAAAAGGAACAATGTTCTTTCAAAGAATAAAGAACAATCTCCCCATAGGTTATGGGACTTTTTCTTTTAGTTACACTCATTACCACTACCTGTTAGTAACAATGTGAAACAAGTTACATCAAATACTTTTTGTATTAGGCAGAAGGGGAACGCAGACTGGGGAGATTTTAATGTCACCAGGGCTACTGGAAATCTAATTTTCTGTTGTGTATATGTCATACACTTTAGAAGGAATAGAGTAACTGTCTTTGAACCATAAAAACCATCCAGCAAAATATGTCACATAACGCTGCTAGCAGAATACTCTGAAATTCTGTATTTTTAATTGTCTTTTCTCAGAGGAGCACAACACCAGTTGCGCTGTGTGGATTCCATGTAAGACTTACACATGTACAATGCGGCTGGACCTAAAACCTGAGTTAGATTCCTAAAGGATGCTACAGTGCCCACGAGGTCTTTATTCCCTCCAGAAAATAGCATCGAGTGTAGAGAGTTTATATGCCTCATAGAAGCCATCACTACTGTTCAAAGAGGTGATCATTGCTGGTGAGTAGACAATGCTAAGGAGAAGAAGGGATCTGGTCCAAGCTCTCTGTCTTTCTTGGCACCTACAGTCATTGCTTCCAAAAATTAGACAGGTGAATTGTTTATTTCAGTAGATGACTGCTGTCTGACTGTGTCCTGAAGCTGAAGGGTTAGAGTACGCACCACAAGGAGAGAGGGTGATAAATGTGGACAGAAGATGACTGCAACAGCTCAGCTGGGATGCTAACCAAGATTTTTTTCATCCTCCACGTGGATATGCATGTGAAAAGTGGACTGACCATTAATCCCTCGATAATAGCCTCTAATATTTTGGCTACCTAATAAAACATGTGGGCTGTGCTATCCTTAGCTGTTGCACTTTAAAAGAAAGCAAATAGAAAAGCATTTTGAATGTATTTTGGAGTTCATTTAGCTCACCAACTCTAGTGGGCTTCCAGAAGACTTTTTCTGGGTGATATTTAGTTTCCTATCAGGTTATCGTGGCGTTAATGATCCAGCTGCACAGGCAGAAATGGGTCTAGCCTAAGGAAGGGGCAATATTCTCTGAATTTAAAATATCTTGAATTCAAATAGAGCTGTGATTAGTGAGTTAATATACCACTTTTATCAGAACTTTGAACCGGGTATTTTAATTTTGCATACACCCTGCTCGCAGTCCTCAGTCCTGTATCTGAACTAACCTCTACTTGCCAGAGGCAAGAGCATGCTTGGAAAATCCTAGGCATCCCACATTCTAATCCTAAATCCACCCAGAACTTGCCGTACAACCTGGGCCAGTCAGTTTTTCCCTTTCCATGGCCCATTGTGCAGACTGACTGATTAATTGATGAACGTGTGGAATGAATTGAATGTGAATGAAGTGAAAGATGTATGAACCATCAGTACTAACTTCACTACTCTTCTTCCCTTGGAGAGATGGGAGCATTTTCACACAAGAATTCAACAGGCTACAAGGAAAGAAATCTATTGCTTGTCCTTGTAAAATGAAAAATACATTTTGAGGAAAGACAAGTACATTAGACCTCTGATAGGACTTTAGGAGCTGTTAATAAACTGTTCTAACTTCACCATCAAAGGCCTGAACTTGGCATTATTTCTACAGCATTGCCTGGATTTGCATCTAGCCTTGAGCCAGATAAGTAGGTACGTAGACTAGAATACGTATTCTTTATTTTTGTATAGGAATTCATGTACCTTGTGCAGCTGCATGGCATTTCTGGCTACTAGACTACAAGAATGGAGGCAGGAAAACATGAATCTCACACTTAGAATGTGAGCTACTCCTTATCAGGTGAGCCTGGACAGTTGCATGTACGCCCTTAACAAATGGTGATAGATAATTTCACATCCCACAGTGAAAACAAGTCAGGCAAAATTGCACTACTTTGTATTAATCACAGACTAAGCAGGAGAGCAGGGACAGTGGTGGCAGCTCAGCTAAAATACAATGACGTGCTAAGCCATGGCAACATCAATCATCTATCAGCATGGTGAGATCCATGGGGACATAGAAAGTTCCACTCATTTGGTGGATTCCCAAATATGTCATCCTTCTCCTACCTCTTTGTTTAAGCCTGGCTTTTAATACGCATTATGTGTCCTTTCTGTTTCAGCTACACTTGGTAACAGTCCAGTTGTTTTCTTCTTCTAATGGTCTTAAGACCTATTGTGTTTTGTTACGCTCAAAATTTTCTACATGAGAAAAAAGGAAGCACACCTGATACGTATAGTCAAGAACATTTCAGAATATTTCAGTATAACTGACGCCTTAACCATCTAATCATTATCAGACCAGATCTAATTATTATTAAATAAAGAATACTTCTATGCAAAAAAGTTCCCATAATAACACTATTAAAATTGTTATACATACTCATGTTAATTTCTACCCCTTTTCCTGATGCTATGCTCACCCTTTCTCTGCTCTTCTGGGTCACAATGTTGTCAGTTTCATTCCAGAGGTGGGAACGGGATGTGTTATGGTGAGCCATCAGCATCTGAATTCCTTGACTGGGAGGAATATAATCCTCATATTGATGGTTTCTTCTTCCTCCCTTTAGGATCCATTTGATTTATGGAGATTTGGAGATCTATTTTATGTGTTTATTAACATGCTTTTACATCTTGCTCTTTCTTAATAGGCTCGCAGCTCCATGTCACATTTAATTTACTATGTATCATGCCTCTTAGGTATGCCAGATACTTCTTCATTGTTCTCTTTATTACCCGTAAAACCAGTTTTGTCCAGCTTCAGGTCTGCATTTCATTTAACTGAACATGGGAGAGTTGTTTATAGCCATTGGATCTCCAGTGCCATCCTGTGCCCCATCTCTTACCATCCCCTGCAGGTTCTCCTCTGTGCTGTGTCCCGTGTCTCCCCTTCTTTGCTATCCTACCAGGCTTGTATTACTCTATACTGCATCATTACGTTGAAGCCATAAAACCACGGAGGTACAATGGAAAGACAAACAAAAGTAAAATAAATTAGCCGTAGACACCTGGTCAACTAGAAATACTGCTGTTACAGCTCCAGCAAGTAAAACAAAGCTCAGGCTTCAGGTCATGAAGAGTTCAGACAAAGCAAACCTGACACGCCTGAGTTCTGCAGCCTTGCAAGTTCAGCACAAAGCTTGTGGCCTGTTACCAAAGGCAATACCGTATTTGTCAGAGCCCCGTGTGGAAGAGCAGTAAGCTCTAAACTGAGCATGACAATTTAAGGTAGTCTTCAGAAGCATACAGCACCTGTGAGACTCATTTAGATGGATCACTTAGAAAACTCTATTGTTCTTCTAGTGGATTGTTGATAGCCACACCTATTGCCTCTAGCTAAAGATATAAAGTGAATCAGGTGAGAAAAAAAAAATGAAAGGAAATGCATAGCTCACTGATTACCTCGTACATTTTTACCGTGAAGTATTTGCTATGGAAGAAGGAAATTTGATGTCCAAGCATTAATGGCTCCAGGATATTAACACCGTCTACTTTTCTTTCTGTGCCATTTCCATTCACAGAATCATAGAATCATAGAATGGTTTGGGTTGGAAGGGACCTCAAAGATCATCTAGTTCCAACCCCCCTGCCATGGGTAGAGAAACCCTCCACTACACCAGGTTGCCCAAAGCCTCATCCAACCTGGCCTTGAACACTTCCAGGGATGGGGTATCTTCAACTTCTCTGGGCAACCTGTTCCACTGCCTCACCGCCTTCACAGTGAAGAACTGCTTCCTTATATCTAATCTAAATCTCTCCTCTTTCAGTTTAAAGCCATTGCCCCTTGTCCTATCACTACACGCCCTTGTAAAAAGTCCCTCTCCAGCTTTCCTGTAGGCCCCCTTTAAGTACTGGAAGGCTGCAATAAGATCACCCCGGAGCCTTCTCTTCTCCAGGCTGAACAGCCCCAACTCTCTCAGCCTGTCTTCATAGCAGAGGTGCTCCAGCCCTTGGATCATCTCCATGGCCCTCCTCTGGACTCACTCCAACAGGTCGATATCCTTCTTATGTTGGGGCAATAGCTTCAATCATGCAAGCACTTACCAAAGTACTTAGCACCATACATTCAAGTGGTCCCAAGTGTAATTATGGGCTCTTCAAGGAAAGGTAATGAAAATTGTACTGTAAGAGACTTCATTCCCAAAAGCTGGCTGATCCTCATTTCCTATTGCAAGACGATACCAATGGGGAGAGTGATCCCTCCACCTGGGTGCTGTGACACCATTTGCTGCTCCGATAACTACTAACAGGATTGTAAGGCATGATAGACCTCATCATCCCATTTCAGAAAAGGCATCTAGACTCAAGAGATTGTGCCTGGACTGCGAGCCCTGGTGAAGGAGCTGTGTGCTGGCTTCCTCAGGGCTGCCACAAGCTCAGGCAGTCGCTAACGTGAGCACATTTCCTCAATATTCCTTTGCTCAGCCTGACTCCTTTCTCAGCGTTTAAGACATTTCCTGTGGTAAATAAAGGGCAATCACACAGAGTGTGAGGTATTGACTGTCAGAGTAAAGTAATAAATCCGTAAATCTTTAGATTAGATATAAGGAAGAAATTCTTCACTCTGAGAGCGGTGAGATGCTGGAACAGGTTGCCCAGAGAAGCTGTGGATGCCCCATCCCTGGAAGTGTTCAAGGCCAGGTTGGATGAGGCTTTGAGCAACCTGGTGTAGTGGAGGGTGTCCCTGCCCATGGCAGGGGGGTTGGAACTGGATGATCTTTGAGGTCCCTTCCAACCCAAACCATTCTATGATTCTATGATTCAAACACTTGTTGCTTTTGCTAGTTTCATTTCTGAACAAACATGTCAAAATTATGGCACACCTGTGCATGCTGTTTAAGCAGAAATCAATACAGAGACAGAAAATGCTGTTTCTGACTGCAATTGCTGTGGTAGCTTTCTTTTAGAAAAGCCTAGCAGAGGATGTGCGGCACACGTGCTTAAAAATATTGCTCCAAAAACCTTACCCTTCAAACTCAACTTGCAAGCTATTGTACCCACCTGTGTAATCTTTTCCTAGGGACTTCTTACCCTTCTTGGTCAATACTTTAAGACATCATAGTGCTTCCACAGATCACTTTCGTCAAGTTGACATCAACATATTATCATGTCTTGACCTGAACATCTGAACCTTGCACTTCACTACTAACCAACATCAACTGCAGCAAAGAACTCTGATATTAAATCTGAATTAAAATATCCTATCTTCACTTTGCTCTTTAACAATTAACCAAGGTCATTTTAATCTTGCTGGAACGGGATGTCTTCTTTTTCTCAGCACCCCAAGACTTTAATCTAAGCACATTTCTTTGGCTTAATGTTTTCCTGCCTGCATTTCTGCATAATTAAAGCACTTCAATATGGTGAACAAAGTTAATAATATCTATTTATCTCAGGTAAACCAGCAAATGTCCAGTAATAACCCACTTGTTTCTACCAGCAGTCCCTGTTTCTCCTTCCCTTCTGTTTTTTCACCAAATACGCTGGAAGTTGAGCCTGGATACTACAGCAGGTAGTAAAATAGTAATAAATATATTCTCAGGAAGCTGTGGCTGTAAGGACTCCATTGCCTACGAAGTCTATTGTAAATTATGCATTGCTGTTTAGTATCCTTGACGTTTTTAGTAAGTGCAATAAAACACCTTTATAGAGTTGGAAAGAACTGTATGTCAGCCCAAGGGAAAAAAAAGAGCAAGTGAAAGACATAATTGTTTTATCTACAATAGATTTCTTCAGTAGATTACTACTGAAAAGCACAGACTTTTTCCTTGTCTGCTAGGCAGGATTAAAAGCTGGAAGGCTCCATATGTCATTCTGCCAGTCATTAGATAAGAATATAAGTTGCAGAAAGGAAAACCAAAGAAAATTGCAACTGCTAAGATCAGAGCGGCAGCATGGAGTTATATTTGCCACCGTTTTAAAAGCAAACAGAGGGATAGGAGGGTGAGAAAGTATCCATCAGCAGCTCTGCAGAGGTCAATCAGCATCATCTAAATCCTCAGAAACTTTTCTGTGCCAGAATCTAGGACTTGAAATGGGGCTTTGAGCAAGATAAAATATTGCTTCGAACCAGAGGTAAGAGGCTAGCTAACAGAGAGACACTACGTTTCTATCAGCTTAAAAGTATAAGTAAGCTGTGCTCTGCCTTCCTCAGTGATCACAGCCCAAAGGACCTCTCTGCTGTCATGGTCAGGGCTGCAGTGAAGTTCTGCAAAGCAGATTTTCATTTTGCAGGAATGATGTGAGGCTGCATTTTCACACCTACGATTAAATACAGGCATCAATCTGAGTGTATCCTTCCCAGCTACCTGATAACAAGAGCAAAGTGAGCAGCTAGAAATCCAGATCATTGCTCTTTCCTTGTACTTAGGGTCTTTTCAGTTTTGCTGACATTAAAGTATAACAAATTATTAGATTATTACATGTTAAATCAATTCTCCATATCCTTCCTGAGGTAACTGTATGTTTACCTTATCTTTGATGCCAACCAGAAATACAGTCTTTTAGGCCCTAAAATAAATGTATAATAATGTTCAAATTGTGAAATTGAACCTTGGTTGTACTAATAGAAGTTACAGCTCAAAGATGTTTTCCTCTGTTTCCTATATAGAAGAAATTACCTTGTCTTCTCATACAAACATCCCTGCAGCAATTTCTTCTACTGTTGAGGAATACTTCTGGCCTGCACTCCTGCTTTGGCTTGGAGAACGCAGTCTTTGAGACAGGAGACTGTCCTGTCAAAAAAAACACCATTTTTCTATATAACTTTTTCCACCACTCAACATTATTTCTCTTCTGTTTAATTACAAATAAAATCTCCAGATCTAAATGACACAGTGCCACTCCCCTGAGTTTGCAGACAAAGCAAACTGAAAGATTCCTACTGCAGCAGAATTCTTTTTGATACCTGGGTAACAGCAATCCTGATTCCTTCAAGAACAAAACCGTCTTTTTAAGGTGGTGCCCTTGAAAACGTCAACCTGCCTACATCCTACTCAAAAGAATCATAGAATCATTTAGGTTGGATCAGAACTTGAAGATCATCAAGTCCAACCATTACGATGCTCACTGTAAGACCATTGTTTACCTGAAATATTATGTTGAGTGGGAAGGACATTGTGAAACGTCTTGTTGATCATCTGTTTCAAGAGTGCTACCTCAGCACCAGAAAGAATTCAGATGTGACCTGCAAATGTCTGCAAACACCTGCCACTTGCTCATACCACATTTACATCAATAAGATGGACTTTTACACAACAGACACACCTATTTCACACTGCCCTCCAGCCTATGGACAATTTAAAAATGCCCCAGGCAAAATCTCCACTTGAATTTACTTCAAAAGTCAAGGTCTGAAGGAGAATACAGGATTTGCTTGAGCTTCTGCTCTACACTGGTGACAATCTGTATGGCTTTTGCATATATGACATGCACTCACTGCCTTGGTTCCAGGCCAGCAGGACCCAAGCAAGCTGCCACCAAGCTAACCCAAGAGCCCCACAGCAAGCAGGGAGCCTTCAAACAAGGGATGGCTCTGTCCAGCTGAAGCCAAGGTGAAGTAAACACTGGGCTCCAGCAGAACAATGTTAGCTGTTGACCTGAGTAACGGTCATAGCAAGTCAGTTTGCACTGAATTTTTCAGCTATTTCCCTGCTTGACGTTGGACTCCAAAATGAACTGGACACACCAGCTCCCATTATATTCATCGTAGTGTTTGTCGTATCAAACCAATCACCCAGACAGTGAGTCAGGGCTCGTTCACATCCTCCTGGCTTGGCAATTGTGTTGGATGGATACAGACAGGGCAGAGACCAGACGTGCAGACAGACCTTGCCTGAGGCAGGGGCTGCAGGCAGGTCTGAGCTCACCCTTCCCACCCTGTTCCACTTCCCTGGTTGGAGACAGCTACCCATAAAGACATGGAAGCTGCCTTCACACTAACAAAACCAGACCATAATCTGTTGTAGCAAGATTAAAGAAAAATGACTCATCTATCACAGTTATTTTCAGAATCAAATAAATGTCAGGTGTTCCTAACAAATGGCCTGTATTAAGTAGTCAAATCTGGAACATTTGATGTCTAGTGTCACTCAGCAGTGTTTGTGGTTTGTTCATGTATTTTTTCCCATGAAAAGATGTTTTGGATGACCTGTGGATCTGCTCTCCTTAGGCGAAATGAATGCCCTCCATTTTAATTGTCATTTTCAATTGCTTCTTTTAACAAAGAAGATGAAAACTGATTATTATTTAGATTAGTTTTTACCTCAGAAAAATGTGTTTTGCCTTAAAATAAGGCATTTGAAATTATGAATATTTGTACTCAAGAATAAACTAGCATAATTAAATGCGTTTAAATTCATTTAAATTAAAATAAATGTTTACTGGTTAAATTTTTAAAGAAAAGTATACTGCTGAATTTGTTGAAGTTACCAATCTGTTATCTGAAACCAGAATTTGTTCAAGTTATAAAACTATTTTGGATATTTGGACTCTTTTTTTTCAAGTGATAATATTAATTTTCCAAAGTGAAAATATTCATTTTCATTTAGTCAAGTATCAGTTTGGTAACACTTTCAAAATACGGACAGAAAAACTAGAACAGTTTCTTCTCTTGGCTTAGTACAAATGATACAATCGAAGCAGACAAGATCTAGTAGTTTTAAAATCTTAAAGGGCATAATGACAAGAAATTACAAAATTTGCTAACCAATTAATGGTATTATTTCATTTGTTTATTAAATGATGTTTTGAATATGAAACATTTTTCATTAACTTTTTTCCCTTATAGATCTACCTCACTGAAAGGACTTTTATTAAATTAATCATTAAAATGTTTCTGTGCATTTAGTTGAATTTTATTCTCATTTAAATGTAATTTGACAGAAATTGCACATAAAACATTAATCATCCAGTAGAAAAGAAATGTATCATTCATCATCTTATAGTGAAAATGTGAGTCATAACGATCAGAGTAAGTATATGTTAAGCTGTGTTAATACTTACAGACACATAACAAAATCCTACATATAAATGGGTATAGATGTATGTCTCCACATACATACGGTATATGTATACAAATATTGTCTTGGTTAGCAGAAAAATACCAAATTTATTCTAAATATCTATTAATTCCCAAATCGAGTTGTTTTAATGGTTATTTGTCAGTAAGGACTAACCTGTCTTTGGTAAAATAATTATAATTATAAATTCAAAATAAGATTATAATAGATTATTTAAATTAAGGCTCCCCACTTACTGATTTAAATTATTATTAGAAATAGCAATTTACATCATTTTGAATTAAACTAATTCAGTCAAGCAAGGACATCTTTGGTCATGAAAGTGTTCTGAAAGATTTACAGAAAATTTAATTAGAATACTATTTACTCAAAAATTCAAAACAAAATAACATGCTGTTTAAAGAAAAAACATATTTTGGTTCAAGTTGGCATATTCCAGAGCCAGGGTGTAGGATGTTCTCGAAGACCCTATTTTCTGAGTCCTCCTTTGCCCTATGCATGATGTAGTATTTTCTACTTGAAACATTATTTAATACATATTTTCTGTTAAAAAATGGATCTAAGGCAAAACAGGAGAATTTAGAAACAAGTTATAACCTGACTTTTCCGAGGCTGCAATGGAATAGTATTATTCAAAACAAGAATAATATCCGTTCTGCCTATATCCAAGCTCAGATCTGGAACAAGCAGTCGGGGCTTTAGACTCTATCTGACCTTCATTTTCATATCTTGTTTCAGGAACTTTTCGGCTAAAATTAAACCCAATGACCAGCATCTGACTAGACTTGGTACCAGTGTCACACAGGAAGGACCATCTGCAGGTCTTGGCTCAGGAGCAGCAGCAACTCCCTGGGATGGCCAAACTAGTTTTGGATGTCTGTCTCCCCACTGCCCTCACAGCTGCCATCCCCATCACATCTGGATTTTTAGTCTCTGAATAATGAAGGTTCTGACAACAAGCAAAAAATGGCTCATAGACAAAAAGGAAGACACATGCCACACTGTTCATCAAAGGTTTGCCTTAGGTCTTGTATTACCACTGCAAAAGACCTGGATGAAGGATGACAAAGTGCTTAATAAGCACAAGACACTATGTTGGAAGGAACTGCCAGTCCAGTGGAGGACAGGATTATTATCGAAAATTATCTTGGAAAATCACAGAAATATGCTGGGAGGGAAAAAACATCTGCTGTTCAGCAGGGTGAGGCACACCTCTTGAGCAGGAGTCATCAACAGCCCTCACACAGAAGGGGAGCTACCACTCACACTGCAGTTCTACAGAAACAGGCTACACATTGTAGTAGATTTGAAAATAAGCCAGCAATGGCACGAACAAGGCAAATAGTAGTAGCAGACATAAGCAGAAATATACTCCCTGAGAACACATCTCACGGTGATAGCTGTGGCTGGTCTGTTCAGGTTTTCACCCCGCACTTCAGGAAAGATGTGGACTTTTGAAGAAAGTGCAGAGGGCAGCAATAGAAATAATGCAAGGTCAAGAAAAGGGAAATAGAGTTGGGGATACTTAGCCTGAAAACAAAGTAGGGTGGTAACCAGTTCACCCATGCATTTCTAAACCCATTCTGGTCTCATCATCCTAAGAGTTACAGATATGCTGTCCCATCAGTGACACCATTTGTTCTCTAACATTTTGTAATTCTAAGCAAGCTACCAAGAAACTAAAGAAAGATTTATCTGATCAAGTACAGACATCACAGTGCAAGCACGTTTCAGACTCCTTTGATAATCAAAGGAAGAAAATTCACTCCAGCTGTAGCAGATGTCCATGTTTGTTCCTGAGAAGCATGACCTATCAATTCCCTGAGAGGAACCAAGGGTGATTAGCTTGGGCGTAGGTCCTTAAGTGGTAAATATCTAGTGAGTGGAAATGAATTCCCACTCTAAGTTATTCAGGAGAACAGTACAAGAAGAGAACCTCTTTAAAGCTGCAGTTTTTGCAGAATTAGAGATTATGTCTGTCAAAGGAACTATATTTTTCTGCTACTATCTGAAAAGTGCATGTTCAGGTGTGGTATCACATAAAACACTTTCCATTTTCAATACAGCTAATACCAGTATCAATTAGCCTAAATATAATTCATAAACATAAAGAAACTATGATTTAATTGAGATTAAAGAAAACAATAGGATGGAATATGTGGATCATTTTCTGTTTAGGAAGCACCAGTCAAGAAGTATGAGAGCTGCTAAAATGAATGTTAGCTTAAATATCTTTCAAGTTAATAAACTCCACTGTTTAAGAGCAGAAAAGCCTGGTCTGCTGGGAGTTAAATGACAGTGCTTTTTATCTGGGAGACATATTGCTAACTGGAATAAATAAGAAGGAACATGCAAGAAAAGTCACAAAGGATCTGAAGACATTACAGAAATATTGGGCTACGCAAAGCATACTGTCCTTCAAACATATGAAATATAGCAGGGTTTAAGCTTTTGGCCCAAAACGTAACTTTCAGAAATCAATTCATCTGGAATATACAAATTAGTATCCCTTTCAGTCTCTCCTCTCTGAGAGTGACCACTGCAGCCAGATGCTTACTGAAACCAAAAATCTAGCATTTACTCACTAAAGCATTTCAGAATTGAGTCACTTCATCTCTTAACTACTGAAGTGATTACATCCTGAAGAAAACAACACGATTTAATAATCTCCTGTGATCAATAAGAATACTCTACACCATGTTCCTCTCTGTTCTCATTGAGAGTTAGAAAGATTGAGTCTGAAAACGTGGATCAAATCCAATGACTGTAGTAAGGGACAAGGGAGGATCTGTTTTGAATGCATAGTGCTATTAAGAACCTCAGTTGAGCAGTAGAGGGTCATACCCATGATCTTTCACTGAAAGGAGTGCAGATGCTTCAAAAAGGAATTTAAAAAACAGGGAAAATCTGTAGCAATCCTCCCCTAGCATATCTTCTCCACTTCGGACTTCCTTACACTTTCAGTGAGATAGGGAACTCTTACAGCAGAATTTCCCACTTGTAAAGTGCTTGAAGGATCTATTTTCCACAAATTCCTTTTATCTCTTTTTTAAATTCTTTACTTTTTTGGCATACAAAATAATATAGATCGTCCACATTTGAGTTATGCACTTTGTGGAAAAGCATGCCTAGTATTGTTTTTAAATCCACTATCTGGAAATTTTATTGGGTGTCCCTTTAATTCTTGTGCTGTAGAATGTAGAGACTCATCATTCTCTAGTCTTGCTCTCCTTTTTCTTCATTCCAGTATCCTCACTCATTGAATTCTCTCTTTTGTTCTTCAGCTATGGAAGAAACTACATCCATTCAATACTTTGCCCATGTTTCCTACTCTTCTAGATAGCTTTTTTGATCCACTGCGTCAATGAAAAGAACGACCAGAACTGAAAACATCATGGGTTTGTCTGCGGGCCTTTCTTGGTTTCTTGGTTTCTTTGACCACATGTTCCTTATCTTTTAGTTGTCTTTGTACTAACATTAACATTTGAACTGACATGCATTTTTTCAAACTTTCACTCTTCTCTATTCATCTGCTTCAAGATGTCTATCTGTGCTGAAAATTAAATTAAACTAATGAAAGTGATCTCAATTAGGGATTCTGTCATTCACTCTAAGGCTTTCAACTTTTTATGTTGTGGTCCAAATGGAAATGCAGATGCCAGAACAGCAAGTCTAAACCTATTTACAAGGGACTTCAATGCATGGACCTTTTGGATTTAGTGTGTTGGCACCAGGGTGATCCTAGATGAAAACTAGTGGTGCGGACGATCAGTAGCTGTTGGCCTTTGTGATGGATTTTCACAATTACAACCCTAAAGATGTGAATGAAGAATACGGATCAAAGTCCACAGGCTGCATTATACTGTGTGCATTGGGATGCCTCCCCTGCCTGCAATACTGTACACCGTATAACATCTGAGAACTTGATCACATGTATCTATCTGTAAAGCTGCACTTTAGCAAGGCCTGGTTGACTGGTGGGTCAGATAATCAGGCACTTCAGCTGGTTTTACACTTTCTTCACCAAGTGAGAGAAAGATGAAGACTCTGAAAAGTCGGAGTCTTTTTTATTTGCAGTTTGTATCCTGATTCCTTAGAGGAATGATGACAGCAATGCTTATGCCAGACCTAGAAACAATGAGAGAAATAATTCCCTCGGGCATCTCAAAGCCATACCAGTATCACCACTGCCTTTCATTTAATCAATGTGGCTTTAACTATACGTTTAACCTGAGTATCTTCTTTGTATTTGTCCGGAGCCACAGCAGTGGCAGAATCCCAGGTACTTTGCTCAGAAGGGAACAGGATGTTTTGCTACAATATAAAAATTCTGTTTACCTTGCCTTCGGTGGTTAAAAATATTAACAACATACACTATTTTTTTGAAAATGTGGTGCAAGAGCATCCCAGTGCAAAACAGCCTGCCTCTGGAGGCATCTCCTGAGCATCCTCATTCACTGAATACAACACAGCCTTATCAGACCAACTCCCAAAAGCAGCCGTTCAGCTCATACTGCTGAACAACCATCATGACAGCTCTCCTAATAGATAGCTTTGCAAGTGTACCCAGTGCTACACAATAGGTGAGCTGTGCAACACAAATTACACTGAGTTATGTTCTTTCTGCAGATGACTATAAAATTATATAGGGCTCTCTCCAAAAGGGACTTAACTTGCTTACTGCAATGAACACAAATGCGTGGCATGAATCATGAGGACAAAGATGAAACTGATTCTTAATAGCTAATTGCTTCACAGGGGAGAGATCACCTTTGTGGGGAAAAAAGGGCCTGTAAATTTAATACGAAGTCGATGCCTCTTAAAGTCTTCATATAGAACTGAGGAGAGGATTACTTTCCTCATACAGTATTCTATGTCCTTTCTTCCTAATTTCTTGCATGTAAGCTAGCCAGCTGTTTTCCAAGCTCAGGACGTATCCTAACTGCATCTGAGTTTCTTCCAGGACATAGTTTCATTCTGTGATGCAACATAAAGTCAAACAGCTCCAAAATGTCATTTTTCTTAAGTACTTGTACTTTTCTTGATGTTCTTTTAGCCATATTAGGGAAAATCTGTACACTGCTCTCTCAAGCTTGAGTGTTACTCATGGTTACCATTTCTGTGTATGACCATGTGAGAGGAGGGACAGCAGCAGAACATGACTCCCAGGGGCTACAACCATCATTTGAGACTTCTATTGCCCCTCTGTACTCTGCAATCCCATGTCCAGAAGGTGGGCTCAGTCACAGTCCAAAAGAGAGGTCACAGCACTGGAGAAGAGTCAACCATATTGTTGAAATTTCTCCAGGTCTGTCAAGTCAGGCCTCCTCCTGAAGGTGACAGGTTCCTGTCTTATCACGACGAACTACAAAGGTTTTCCACACCTACCTTAGAGTGGCCACTGTCAAAATACACAGAATTTTCCCAGCAAGTCAGTGTGGCCCAGCACACTGGAACCACTTCCTTGCAGGTACTCTACCAGCATTGCAACACAAAAGAGAGTTAGCTTGGGATTTGCTTTTTCTGTCCACTAAAGGAAATGGTGACGACTGAGCTGTCCTCCCTTTCAACCCTTTCTTTTGCACACACACACACACACAAACACAAACTCTTGACCAGCTCATCCAGATCACATCCAAACATTCCATCACTCAGGCTGGTGCAGAGGGAGAACATAGGTAGGAAGCAGAAGAGCCTTGATCTTGTCTTATCTTCATCAGTCACTGCTGATACATCCAGAGATGCTGGTGCTTTAGGAAGAGCTACAGCAGCTTTCTTCTTCTGGAAGCAAAAATGATCCAGACACTGAGTCACATTTTTTCCCACATCACTCTTGGCCTCACACTGTTATAAGCCATGTCGTTAAAGAGTAATGCATTTATCATTATTCTTCTAGCTCTGGTTATCTGGTTGGGTACAGTATGAAGATTCCTATGTCGTCACAAAAATCAGCTGCTTCTCTAAAAAAAACAGTTTCCTTTAATGACCAAAACAAAGACCTGACCCGAATTGAACTGGAAAATCTATCAGACTTCTGAGAAATAAAAATAAATAACCTCAGTTGTCAAGGAGTAAAGCAACTCCAAAATTCAGTACTCGGTTTTGAAATTACACACCATCTGCTGTTGCCAAAGACTTTTATATTTAATATCTCTGAGTCAAGGGATATGGACTATGAGACCAGGGGAAGGAGCAAAAATTACACATTGGTGAAAGTGTTTCAGCAACACCAATATCTTTCAATACCTTTTGGGGGACGCTGACACTGAATACAAACTTTCTCTTTATTCTTCCCTTTAATAACAGCAATTACCGCAGTTCCAGCTTTCCACATGGCACAAGGGCAGGTATGTTGGCATAAATTTGGGTAATCATGGAAAATTTCTGTGTAATCAAGACACATGAGGGATGTGGCACTGTTTCAGATGGTAGGGTGCATTACTGAGAGTGGACTTTTATGAGAGTCATCTGCTGACAATTAAACTTCACAACTCCCTCTAAGTGAAGAGGGACTATTCCCATTTTGGATGTGGAGGAACTGAAGAAAGATTTTAGTATAATCTGCAGAATCAGAAATCAACATTTCGTGTTACTAGTACAACTATTCCTTTCACTAAAGAAAGCTCCTCAAAGATTTTTACTATTTGCCACCACCACCACTTCTTTGCTCAGTTTTCCAGTTGATTATTTTCTTTGAAGATTCCTGATGATTTAAAGTCATGTTACTCCTTTTTACTTTCACATAGCCATTCCAGGAAGAAGGATATAAGCCTGTTCACAGTATGAACCTGCCATGTATAGAAGCTTCTCTTTTGCATATTGTGAATGGACTTTATTTTTCATTCAATTCATTTTCTTAAGGTGAAGAATGTTTCTGCCTAGTCTTGGATTCAGCATGAAAAACTATTTGATCTGCAACTCTCCTTTTATTCAGTTGCATTAAAAGGATGCACTTCCTTAAAAGTGGTCTTCGTATACACACCAGCTCAGGAAGCTCAGAATCAATCCATCATTTAATCACATTTAAAGACTGTTTGCTCTCTGTCCTGCCATAGCTCTTTTCTGCTACTCTAATTTATCCTTTATTCTATCCTGGTGGCAAGTCTTGTCAACATTATTGATGTCACTAGAGCTATTGCATGAGTACTTCCATATTGGTATGAATAAAGGGTGATGAAGCTGGACGTAAGGGAATTGCACCAGAACTTGATCATGGTCTCAAGAAATATTCCAGTGAAGCAGTAGCCCTGCTTAATCCGTGCTCTGGAAACGGGAAAAAAAAAAAAAAAACATTACTTCAGTTCATTTGTATGTGTGCCCATCATTATACCTTAGTATTATTTTTAATTAAAAGTGGAAACCCATAGAAATCTGCGTAATCCTTAGTTCATCTGGATACAGCATCGGAGAACAAAGGTGACCTCTTCCTAAAATTATTTCTCCATTTGTTGTCTACAGTGATATTCTTCATAATTGTGTTCTATTTCACTGCCTGAGACTAGCAGAGAAGACCTCGAGAAAAACACTGAATTGACTGGAGAATAATCAGATCTACGCTCTGTAAAAGAAACGAACATTTAACCATTGCTATTTCCTCAAGAAGAATGAACTCTTTGTAGACAGAAAGTGTTGCAATACACAGCTTTAGAGCTTGTTACTCATGAAAAGAATTATCTTACAAAGGAAACACTAAAGCAGCATTCACAAAGGCGACGCTTCATTTTTAGGAAGGTCAGTTTGCTCAGGGCAAAGTCGCAAGACATTCTTTTCCAGCTTTTGTAGGATGATATATCACCACATCAGTCATGCATAGAAACCGTACAGTTAGGGCTTATGTGCCAAGGGGAGATAATCTAGCCAAATCCCCATCGGCAAAACAAAACAAACTAGATAATAGCTCCAATCTCTGCGCAAAGCCTACAAACCTGACTGCTTTTCAGAGCTCTATAAAACAGATGCAACAAGATCCCGTGACCAAAGAAAGAAGACAAATGGGGTACGTATGTTTTCCTCTGCCAGAGAAGATCAAGAAAAGTATCTGTTGATGTAGCATTTCAGTAAGTAATTTCTATGTGCAGAGGCAGGGGACCAACCACAGGGATTTAATGACAAAGGAGTACCTGTTTTCCTCTGCGTATCAGCCAGAGCTGTGGATGTTGGGGTAGGACCTGAGATGAGGACACAAGTCCATAATGAAATATTTGTGTTTTCTTTCCAGTACTCTCACTGTTTAGAAGCCATACGTCTTTCATTTAACCCTGACCTTTCCATCTATAAACTACCTGCAAACAAATACATTATTCACATAGAAAGTGATTCTTGTCCCTCGAATTGGAGACAATATGCTCACCACAATGCCCTCCAATAGCTGTAGGAACCCCGCTTCTTGAGGTCTATATGAACACAAAATAAGAGTCTGCATTAAGGCATGTTGTTGGCTCAGTGTTGTTGCATTTTGGACAGCACAGTTGGGAACCATTGGCACGATCATCCAGAAAATTAGAAAAAAAAACCTACTTTGGGAGGCATTTGAAATTCTAGATGAAGATCCATACTCAATATTCTATAAATATTAGTCCTGCATATTCTGTCCAGTTGCCTAATTTTGTGTGGACTCCATCACCTTCCATGGCAAGCTCCACTAGTCTGTCTGCAAGTATGGTGATTAGGTCATATGTGCCTATTTGGGGATAGGTTTCATGTTTGTTTTGGGGTTTTTTGGAGGCCCTCAGACCTTTCAAATCTATCTGAAAAGATGCAGGTAGTGGTGTTGACATCCTTAACAAAGCGCTGTGAATACAGTAGGGAAGAAACTCTACAGTATCACTGTCCCTATAGTAAGAACTTAGTTTTAATATTCTCTTTAGAGATGGCCATAAGCATAATGTGAGCTAAATCCAGCATGTTGGTTTGATGTACAAGAATTCCATAAAAAGGCTTTCCAAGGTTGGAAACATACAGCTAAGCAGAAGCCCAAACCTCTCCTAAGGCTGTCACTTTTTCTGACAGGCTTTGGAGACTGATAGAGTCCAAGGTACAGACAGTGCGCTGTGGTTTTTCTAAAGTGTATTTGTCTTGTCTGTGCCCCTGTGTGGGCTGAGAGTTTTCCAAGATGATCTTCCAGGTCGAAGTTGAGATATTGTCTCTCCAAGAACATCAAAACCTGTGATAATGTTCAATTATAGTAGCTTTATTTCCGTTATGTCTAATGTCTCATGTAGGTAGAATCGATTTGTCTTCTGGATACTTATGCACGCAATAGTACAGTTATTCAATAGCTCCACTCTGCTTGGCTCAGAGAATAAGCTTCTTGCAATACGTGCCTTGGCCATTAAAGAGCATCTTTATTTGAAAAAAAAATATTTTTAAGAAGACAGGGAATATTTCTACACGTGTTTTCCAGAACCAGGTACTCCTGGTGCCCTTCTAGCATCAGCTCAGAGCATGCTACATCCTGCACAGAAAATTCTCCCTAGAAGATAACACATTTGTCCAGATATTTCAGAGATACAGTTTGCAGCTTGTCAGAAATATCTCAACAGAGAAGTTTTGTCAGAAAAAAGCTGAAGCATCGAAATCAAAACTTTTCACAATCATCTACCTGTTTTCATGAAACATTTGGTCAGGAGAGGTTCCTCACCTGCATGACTAAGGTTTTCGATGAAGAAAAGGCAAAATAAGTTTTGTCATTTTTTAATATGGTCAAGACCTAGGATTTGACCTTGGCTCACTTAAATGCCGAACACATTTAGCTGCTATTGGAACACAGCACCCAACGGGATCAACACTTATTTAGTTATTCACATACAGTTAAGCAACTCCTGCTGAAGATATTGTTGAGCAGGAGTTCAGAAATCCACAAGTTAAAACAACAATGTTTTCTTGCCTGTTGCTCAAATGGCAGCCTCAAACATTCAGAGGAGGTATCATTACCATCTTTGTCTACAGTCAAGGAGTGGAGGTAGCAAGAATGCCCAGATGTCATTTTTCACCCTTGAGCACGTTATGGAGTTCTTTGCCTCAAAAGTGGTTCCCAGTTTGCATCCACAATACAATGTGGACTGGAACCTCTCATGGGCTCCAAGTTAAATCAACCACCCATGCACACTGCTTCACTTGAAATCTTTTTTGCAAGCAATCGAGCAGGTGTTCCTGGTAGAGGAACTCAGGAGATCCCAATGCCTAGAGCATACCTGCAACACAGTGTGGGTGGCCCCAGGCCTGCTCCTGTCCCATCCATCCTTGGTAAGATAACAGCAGGCAGAAATGACATCTTTCCTTCCAGAGATGCCAGAATCTTTTCTAGGAGGGTCTTAGGCTGCCTATTATAAGGGCAAAAAGTATTGGCAGCCACTCAGAAATCAGGTTGAGGCAAGCTGCCAGTACAGAAACCAATGCTGTAGCTTATAAGCAGCTTAGAAGTCAGAGAGAACAACAGATACTGCACAAAAAAATGAGAGCACAACAAAAACACAGATGCTTTATGTGGCCTGGAGGGTTGGCTGCCATAACTCCACAAAAGCCTGTAAGGAAGTCACCCAGCCTAACCAAAGTCTTTCACAGCTGTGGACTTCACCACTACTCTTGCTCACAAACTGATTTTTCAAGGCTCACTTGCATCCTGTGCTTTCCAAGTGGTATTCACACATTACAGAACATTCCTGCTTTGGAGAGGACAAACACAAGGACAGCACTAGAAATGCGCTTTCTTGAACAGAAAAAGTTGTTTTTCCTAGACTGGGCAAAATTTGTTAATGTGGTATTCATCGCTTCCCCTACATATAGCTGATGCTTAAAAGAGGCAAGTAGAAAACGAATAGCCAGCAGATCCTTCCAAATAAGTTGGCCATGTTTTCTAAAGTGTCCTCTGCTATTTCTTAGCCATGCTCCAACTGCGGCACAGGGCGAAATGTTCTGTACAGATAAAGTGTCAAAAATTGCTCTGAACCAATCTCCGTATTCAAAGACATGTTTTCCTTTAATTTAGCCATTCTGAATGGCCTCCAGTCACTTGAAGACTTTGAAAAGCACCACAGACGTAAAGAATTACAGCATTTGCTTTAACCATAGAAGCAATTAACTCTCCAGCAGTGTGGAAAACAGCTTTTGAGCTGTATTTATTGATGCATAGATTTCACTGTAGTGTGATATTTGAAGACAAATTGCTGTGCCCATAATTAAGACCGTTGAGGAATTGGCAGGTGAAATATAATGATGAAAGACCAGCTCAAAGGGCAAGTGAGTTGGATTGGTCAGGATGATACAATCTATATGACCTCGGTGCCCTATTCCTGCTCATTGATTTCTCAATTAAATATAACTTTTATTCAATCAGTTAGAATATACTGCAGGTTATTGATGCACTGCTAGTAGGAAAAAGCAATGAAGTAAAGATAAAACAGTGGGTGAGCACTGTCTCATTTTAACATTTTATTAACCTTAATGGGGTCATGATGAAGATGATGTTATTCATTTGGATCTTTTTGTCCTTTTCTCATCTCTATTTTCTTCTTTTAGTTTAAAGTGAACTTATTCTGACCAACCTAGGGCAAACAAAGCCCACCCAGCCCTGGGAGGTGTAAGGCCCTTTTGCTCTCCTTTATCTGAACAATTCTAAAATTCCATCACCAGTACTGTGCCTTCACCCCATCTCAGCTAGATGAGAGACAAACGAGGAAACACACAGAGACAATGAGAGATGTAGAACAATTTCTGTACAAGGAGAAATTGAATAGACTAGGACTTCAGCTTGGAAAAAAGTCAGAAGAACGAAGCAATGATAACGGTTTATGAAATGAAAAATTACATGGAGAAGGTGAATAGTCCTGTTTAGCCCTGCTGAACTTAAGGCATCATCTGCAGAAAGGAGCTGGAAGGTGAGCTGGAAGGCCTGGAGAAAAGGATTTCCAGGAGAAGTATACCCTCATTTGGGATAATTTGGCTGGACCAGAACATTGCCAGAGGTTTGTGTGAAAAATGCTTTTGACTAGCTTTCATTTAAACTATTATCAGGTTTGCATGACAACTTGTTTCTGGTTTATGTTGCTATTTTGAATCAGACTCTTGTGCAACTGACTCATCATTATTTTTTCCAGGAGTAAGGTGTCAGCTTTTATTTATCCTTGCATCATAATATATCTTTACCTGTTGTAATACAAATTCAACATTCTGCCTATTAAGGAAAATTAGAATATTGTGAAACTTTCACAGATTTGCTAGTCAGATAACAGTAGACTCAATAGAAGAGCAGTTACTCACTTTCACAGCATTTCACCCACGAGCTGGGAAGACACTTAACTGAATACTACCATCTTGCTTTTATTCTGGTGTACTCCAGCTTGAAGGTGAGGAAACATCTTCTTTGTAGCCAATATTAACTCCCTTCCAGATAGCAACATTTTCAGAAGATCATGAATATTGACAGAATATGCATAAATCCCAGTGTAACACATAAATGAATTACTTTGTGCAGATTGCTATGTCCTAAGGACCCGGTCTGTCAGGAGTTTACCTCTGTGCACCAGGAATAACAGGTTTGAGGTCAATAGGACTGCATATAACAGATGAGATATAGAGTGGGGACAAGCCAGGCCTCAGGGCAGTGATTTATTATGTGTCTAGGCAACATGTAAAACCAGTCCTTCTGTTCAGGAAATGTGGATTGTGAGATCCATTGAGTTTGCTGTCTATTGAAAAGCAGCAAAAGTGGACAAGGAGAAACTCTTTCATTCTGTTCCCATCCCCTTTCTCATGACAACACACACACCTCTCTCATATATCTGTGGAAACCAAAGAAAGCTCTATATGCCTTGAAGAACAGACACGCACAAACACACAAAGTCAGTATAAAACATTTTGCTTTCAAGCTTCACTAAGAAATAGCAGATCAACAGCTTGGAGCGTGGGTAGGTGCCCCTTCACCTGATAATGCAAATGCCCTTTCCAGGCTCTTCCATTAAGGACAATGTCTTCTACCAAAGCTGACTCACTGTCTAGCAATGATTTTTTCCACTAGACTCCATTTTCACAATAACTGAGAAATCTACGCATTTGTCCTTACAGCTCCTTGCTGAGGTACATAAATAGCATTACTCCCAACTTCACAGAGAGAGAAAGGTAGAATGAGGCTAAATAATCTGATCTAAGTCCTAAAGGAAATGAATGAGAAATGGGATTTTGACAGAACTGGATTTGTTCAGTCTTATGGAGGAAGGCAAACGGGAGACATCATTGCTGTCTACAGCTACCTAACGGAAAAGTGTAGAGATGCTGGAGCCAGACATTTCTCGTAGGTGCACAGTGATAATACAAGAGTCAATGGACTCAAGTAGAAACAGGAAAAATTCCAATTAGATACAAGGAAAAACATTTCACCAGACAGTGGTCAAGCAATGGAAGAGGGGGCCAGAGAAGTTGTTGAGTCTTCATCCTCTGTTTTGAGATTCAAGTCTCAAAATGGATAAAGCCCTGAGTAACCTGACATGGCTGAGAAGGAGTTTGGACCAGGTCACCTCCAGAGGTCCGCTACAACCTACTTGATTCTGTGAGCATCCGAGCAAGGATGGAGACCCAGCAATTCTGCGCTACAGACCAATACTGTCTATAATCCATCAGGCATCACCTCCCTGTGCAGAGGGACCAGGAGGCTCCCTGAAAGAACATTAGTAGTCATTATTTCTAAGGGTATTACACTGACCAAGTTATTAATGGATTAGTGCAATACCTGAGATCCTTCCAGAGTTAAATTCAACCACAAATGTACCACCAAAACTCCCAAAATCATGTAGGTCTAGATTTGAACTGCATAATGCAAGAAAGAAGACATAAACTGAACTAATAGGAAGTGGCTATTCAGCACTTGAAAGAAATGAGCACAGAAATATTACTTCACATGGTTTTAGGAAATTCTTGCAATTCATCATAATTTGGATGTCACATTTCTTAAGATAAATGGCTGTCTTATGTGTGAAGTGTATCTGCCTACACAGTCAATGTGGAAACTACTATACTCTTCAGCTTGTATTGCTGAACTTCCACACACAGCTCTGTACTTCCCTGACCTACTATCACAGTTTGTAAGCTCAGATTTAGACCAGCTTCTCAAGACCTACAAGGAATGTAACCAGAGAAGCAATTCTGCTATGCTCAGTAGAAATCATTCTCAGTTGGCTCCTCTGTGGGATCAGCACTACATTTAGACAGACTTGTATGTAATCCCTATAAGCCTCTGAAACCTCATACAGTATAAATATGAGAAATGACTTATTTTCTAGTAATTTTCATTGGAGAAAAGAAAAAGAAAAGAAAAAGAAAAGAAAAAGAGAAGAGAAGAGAAGAGAAGAGAAGAGAAGAGAAGAGAAGAGAAGAGAAGAGAAGAGAAGAAAAGAAAAGAAAAGAAAAGAAAAGAAAAGAAAAGAAAAGAAAAGAAAAGAAAAGAAAAGAAAAGAAAAGAAAAGAAAAAGAAAAGAAAAAGAAAAGAAAAGAAAAGAAAAGAAAAGAAAAGAAAAGAGAAGAGAAGAGAAGAGAAGAGAAGAGAAGAGAAGAAAAGAAAAGAAAAGAAAAGAAAAGAAAAGAAAAGAAAAGAAAAGAAAAGAAAAGAAAAGAAAAGAAAAGAAAAGAAAAGAAAAGAAAAGAAAAGAAAAGAAAAGAAAAGAAAAGAAAAGAAAAGAAAAGAAAAGAAAAGAAAAGAAAGAAAAGAAAAGAAAAGAAAAGAAAAGAAAAAAGAAAAGAAAAGAAAAGAAAAGAAAAGAAAAGAAAAGAAAAGAAAAGAAAAGAAAAGAAAAGAAAAGAAAAGAAAAGAAAAGAAAGAAAAGAAAGAAAAAGAAAAGAAAAGAAAAGAAAAGAAAAGAAAAGAAAAGAAAAGAAAAAAAGAAAAGAAAAGAAAAGAAAAGAAAAGAAAAGAAAAGAAAAGAAAAAGAAAAGAAAAGAAAAGAAAAGAAAAGAAAAGAAAAGAAAAGAAAGAAAAGAAAAGAAAAGAAAAGAAAAGAAAAAGAAAAGAAAAGAAAAGAAAAGAAAAGAAAAGAAAAGAAAAGAAAAGAAAAAGAAAGAAAAGAAAAGAAAAGAAAAGAAAAGGAAAGGAAAGGAAAGGAAAGGAGGATTTTATGGCAATTTGCTAGTCCCCAGACAAATTACAATTGTTGCCCACATCTATAAAAAAGCAACCATTAGAATCATCAGCTGAAGGAGGAACTAATACAGAAATTATGCTATCAGACATCATGTAGACCTTGGGTTTCAAGGGAATTGCCTTCCTGGTCTACTAGAGACAGGTTGGGTCCTCATGTCCAGCTGGTAGTGAGGTGGTACATACACACACGCACACAAACACACACTCACAATACAGATATGCAGTCTATCTGGTAGCTGTCCCTCAAACCCTGACCTCCTCCCAAAGGCTACGTAAGGTGGAGAGCAATTTGCCATCCTAATTCATCCTCATAACCTGTGTTACCTTCTGTACACTCAGTGAGATTAAGTTTTTCTGGATTCTTTTCCCAAATGTGCCACAAACTTTGAGACATCTTGACCGAAACACTTGGAGACTGATACGAAGCTCACTGTAGCCAATGGAAATCCTTTTGTGTCTCACTTTCCCATTTGTAAAATGAAGACAATAGTTCAGATTTCTCTCAGCAATAGTCTTACCTGTGTAAACTTGTCAAAGATCATGAGGAGATAAGAACCATGGAGCTACAAATGCACAAATAATATTAGTTATAAAGATCTGCATATTCATACTATCCTATAGAACCAATGAATGAAAAGCTGGACAGAAGGGGAACTGCTTTCCCAAGAAAAAAAAAAAAAGGAAAAATTAAAACAATCTGCTCATGGAACAAATCACAGTAACTTCACAGGAAAAAAAAATCACAGGACACCATTCCACCAATGCCTTTATCAAAATAATGGGGAACTATCTATCCAAGTTTTCTATTGTAAAAAAAGGCACCCAGTATAGCAGATCCACAAGGACACTGGAGTGAAGCACTGAAGTTAAAATGAATAGGTTAATTACCTGCCATAATTTATTGGACATAGACAACTGATTCTGTGGATCTCCAAAATTTATTCATGATGATCTTGAAATGAAGAAACTGTGTGAAGAACTGTCAGATGTGATTTTTTTTCCATAGATAAATTTCCAAAAATTGTTCAGGATTTGTTAAACATTTTTTGATGATAGAAGAGGAGATAATAATTCTCAGACCCTCCAGATGCCCTGTTCTGAAGCCCTTTTGTTTAGGAGACCACATGATCCATGTTCATGTCCTTTTATCCTCCTTTGAGGATCACAATTAAAAGACATTAGTTCACTATATAAAAAGTATTAAAAGACACTAGAGTTTCAGCCTAATTCACTTAACTGTAGATATCTACTCTTTAGATCTCTATACCTGAGCTAGTCATCCTGGGCTAGCTCTGTACTACTTGGAAACAGGTACTTTATCTTTGTGGGGTATCAAATCCTACAGCAAATATCTAGAATAGCTCAGATGAAAGCACATACTTTCTTCCATCAGCTGTAAGGCAGTCCAGTCTACTGAGTCCAGTGACTCAGTAGCTGTCTACATTTGGTAGTCGTGATGGATCCTATGCAGCTGCCCCAGGATTCACAGATGTCTCTGACTGACCAGGTAACAAGCTCACACATCCTAGGACCCACCTGTGTAATGTTACCTCACTCTTAAGTTCAGAAGAGAAAACAGTGACTCCTGTGGCATTTAAAGACACCATGCTTTCCTACTGAAGCAAATTCACCTCTCTTTTGAAATAGCCAAGGAATCTAACAGGCAGAAAAATTCACAGAAGAAACATCATAGAATCATAGAATGGTTAGAGTCAGAAGGGACCTCAAAGATCATCTAGTTCCAACCCCCCTGCCATGGGCAGGGACACTTTCCACTACATCAGGTTGCTCAAAATCTCATCCAACCTGGCCTTGAACACTTCCAGGGATAGGGCATCCACAACTTCTCTGCGCAACCGCTTCACTACCCTCACAGTGGAGAATTTCTTTCTTATATCTAATTGAAATTTCCCCTCTTTCAGTTCAAATCCATTTCCCCTTGCCCTATCACTACATGCCTTTGCAAAAAGTCCCTCTCCAGCTTTCTTGTAGGTCTCCTTTAGGTGCTGGAAGGCTGCTAGATGTCCCCGGAGCCTTCTCTTCTCCAGGATGAACAAGTCCAACTCTCTCAGCCTCTCTTCACAGAAGAGGTGCTCCAGCCCTCAGAACATCTTTGTGGCCCTCCTCTGGACATGCTCCAACAGGAAAGAAACCTTTTGGGAAGACATATTAAAGAGATATCCATCGCAAAATGGGTTCTGGAGGACACCTAGTCCTTCTGAATACATTTTTCTTTTTTTTGTCTAGCCTGTTGCCTGAGAGGAATTTTAACTAGGATCTCCTCATTTCAGAGCTTGGCAGTATGAGAAAATTGTCCAGGAAAGCTATTCTGGAGCACAGGGTCTGGGCAGCCACATCACTAAGGAGGTGGAAAGATGCAGTGCCACTACTGCATTTTGTTGCAGAGTTTTCTGACCTCCTTTCTTTAAATACAGGCCAGTCAAAATACATAGATGGATGATTGCTCTTCTGTAGTTTCTTCGCTTGTGGACTCCTTATTCCAAAATACAAGTTTCTATTCCTCAAAATTGATTCTGTTCTGGGAGCAAACAAAGTATCTGCAATGAAATAATTTCTGTTATGAAATACGAGTATCCCCATAATGATCTACTTGAGGATTACTTCAGTGGGAGAACTGTTCTGCTCAGGTTCTCCATTCAGCTATTTTCCACTGCATCTGTGCTGAAAAACATGCCTCCCTTCAAATAAAAGCTGAGCCTGGGATTCTCTGATTGCTGTCTAAATCTTGCTCTTTACACAGTGGTTCTGCCGGCAAGGAAAACATATAAACAGTCTGTAATTACATTGGTCACACTTTTCATACTTTTTGTACCGGTCCTCATTATTCATGGAGAAAAATGGTTCAGATGCAGCCTTCTCAGAGATGCAGCATCCTTCACATCTGTTAAAGACTTTCCCTGGATGCCAATGGAGCTTTAGCGATTTGCATCACTTAAGAATCTGCCTATTTGTACCTTGCATGGGTCAAAATAGTGAGAAAATAAGTCTGAAGTAAGTCAGTATTTTTCCTGTGCTCAAGTCAGATTGTTTGAAAACTCTCCTGGCTGTGGGCTCAGTGAGATGTGCGCAGTTCCTCTTGCAATAGATAAACACTCTTTCAAGGGAACCGTCTCTCTGAGGGAATCCTTCCTTAAATTATTTCTGTCCATTCTTAACAGCTCAACCACATCGCAACATTTGCATAATAAGCCTTCTCTGATTTGAATGTGTCATGTCCAAGCAGGGATCAGTGTGATGGCCCGGTCTGGGCTCCTGCATAATGATCATCTGCTGAAGAAGTTTCTTTAGTAAGCCCAGTATTCATGGCTGAGCTGTAGCATTGCCTGCAGAGAAGTATAAAATCTTGCTTTAAAGACTTCCCTACGAATGATCTAACACAGCCCCTAGCAAGGTATTCCAGTAGCTAAGCATTAAAAACATGTGCCTTATTTCTTCAAAATGCTTCTTATGTCATGTTTGGCTGCTTTGGGTAGAGACCATGATCAAGGCAGAAACAAATGAGCTTTACACCACTACATGGTGTTCTGACTTTCCCTACAGAAGTCTCCTCATATGAATATCAATTTTTCACTGAATCTCCCGTATCAGCATTCCTAGAATCGGCTTAGCTTTACATTTCTCTCCCAATCCCTTGCTATAAATAGCTGAGTCTCATATATCATTTAAGGAGAATAAAACATTACTCCTTGCATTCATTTATTTGATTTTACAGCCTTGCTTGTATGTTAATCAAACGCATAAAGTGCTGAGGTGCATAGGTGCCAAGTAAAAGTCAATATTTTACCGTGAACCTCATCTATCTACATTAGCCTGAAACAAGGTAGATTTGTAAATTCGGACATTATTGAATTTAATGACAAAGATCAATTACAACATCTTTGACACGACAGGGATTTGTCAGATGAAGGGGAAAAAGCTTTACTGCTTCCTAAGGGAGCTTATAAATGCTGGCTGGTTGGGATTGTCCATCTCTTCCAATGGACTGATACATGCAAAAGCTTAAATAATATTAGTCGTATTTGAAATACAGACTACAGTTTAAAAGGAGTTTAAAACAGAGATGAGTTATAGTAAGCTCTGTGAGGGATTGCTCAGCAGGACTGTCTGGAGTATAAGAAGAAAGAATTAGAAAATGTCTTCATGGGAGAAATCCACAATTTGGCTGCAAAACTTCAAGCAATTCTGAACTCAGGCTGCTTATTTCTCTGTCCAGTAAACAAATACCAACCACAATTTTTTTTGAGCACCACGGTAGTGCAGATTGCTCATTACAAAGCTTCTCGGAAGGGCAAGCACTTCTTTTCTGAAGGAACTTGGGAAAACATAGGCAATAACCTCCACTGATGGAAGCTGCCACCTTTCACTGAAGTCAACATCTAGAAACACGTAACATTTCCTACCCATCCTTCAGCCCTATGCCCTTTCTCCAGCACCAGGCAGGAAGCATTAGTCTGTCCAAGTTGCTCACACACCATCCACCTGGTGAGACGGTGTTTGCCAGCAGCCACTTACAGCTTGGCCTAACTGGAATACAGGTAAGGTTTCCCAAAGGAAAAAGGATTTTTTTTTCCTCACATATTTTCCAGACTTCCATTCAAAGGTTACTGAGTATCATCACAGCCTTTGAATTTACTGGGAATTTAAGAAGTTCAGCAAGTCTCAGTATTGGTTGTATATCTCAACATGTTTTTCCAAATCTTGGAAGCCAAGGCAAACTGCATTCTTAATGTATATTTTAGTTAGCAGATAGGCAGAGACTAGTTATTATGGATCCAGTCTTTAAATATGCAAATCCTGTAACTCTGATAGAACCTTATTAGGCTGTTTACACAAGGAAGGGCTACCAGATTGTATTCCATACTTTCACCGGAAAGTCCTAAGTGACCACTCCCAAACAAGCAAGGTCTCTTGTTAAGAAAAGTTCTTTCAGGTTGAATAAAACAGTTTTTTAAAAGTTTGGAAGGTTCCAAAATGAACCCTTAGAAGACAAATCACTTCGCCTTCCTTTGCATTTATCTTATTAAACAGCCCAAACCACTCAACAACCAACTCAGCTTGAGACGGTCTAGAGTACGCGGCTCAGATGTTAATTCTTCTACATGGAGGAATGCCACTCAAAGGTTTTAAAAGCACTACTGTTTCTCACCAACTACTCATACATGGAGGCCTTGGATCCAGCCCCTCATCCCACATTTCTGCCTGCAAAGATGTCAGTACATGTATTGTGTAACATCCATTTATTAGCACGACAATGAGAGCAAGTGCTTCTAGTTACACCTGCCCTTCCCAGAGGTACTCCAGCACACCTGCAGAGCAAGCTCAGATCCTGAATCTTCGTTCAAGCTGACACTGATCTCACTCCTATTGTATTTAGTTAGATGAAACTGATCAAAAAGCACTTGACCAGTTTTGAAATGCAATGGGACTTTCTGGACACTGCAGGTTAGCTCTATCTAGAGAGTAGCTATTTCCAGTCACGAGTGAAGACAGAAAAAACAGTAAGCATGAGAGACGTCAGCAAAGCTGAGGATTCAAAGCAAAGTCAAATGACCACGCAGACACATTTTCTATTCTGCCTAGGGAAGCAAAAAATAGGTGTCATGAAGAGTTACTACAGTTTCTAAGAGCAGGAATTCACAACCCATGCGATTAACTACTAACTGCACATTGACAAGACTTAGTCCAGTCCACATGCAGTGAGCCAGCAAGCTTGCATGTGTCACTTGAGACCTGTAGCTGTCATAGTCTGTAGACTGTATGCTGTAAAGTGAAACACAAGGCGCTTATCTTCTCATTTGGGACAGAATGAATTTAGAAATGGTCATCTATGATGTCTCAATGTCAAGCTCAATGTCAGACTAACACAGGCGAAGTCAACCACTTGCAACTCTGTGGACAAACCCTCAAGATCGGTTCACGCCTCACCTTCAAGTAGTTGCACATTCCCCCCACCTTGCTCTGGCTCTGACAGTGAACACAGCCATCCTGGTGTAGAATTTCTTATTCGTTCTTTTCAGAACAGCAAGAAAAACAGGGCAATTCTGCCCTCTGAATAGCAACTTCAATAGCACACAAGGTAGAAAAAACCTGCTCCTAGAGAAGCAGTTTTATGCACTGAGAAAGAGCCATGCTGTGCCCATCTTTGGATATATCTGAGGATTTCAGGCATATAAGATCTGCTGGATCTTGTGAATGCTTCTGTTGGGGGACCATCATGGCCTTGTCTTGACCAGCTTGATCAGCTCGGTCTTCCTGGTTAGGTGGCCTGTAGCAGACCCCCACTATAATGGCACCTGTCCCTGCCCTCCCTTGAATCCTGACCTGTACGCTCCCAGTCTGCTCGTCATCCACCCCCAGGTGCAGCTCCATGCACTCCAGCTGGTCATTGACATAGAGGGTGACACCTCCTCCTTGTCTCCCCTGCCTGTCCTTCCTAAAGAGCCTGTATCCTTCCATTCTGACACTCCAGTCATAGGATTCATTCCACCATGTCTCCATAATGTCAATAGGATCACAGCCCTGCAGGCGCACCCACATCTCTAACTCCTCTTGTTTATTCCCCATGCTACGTGCGTTTGCATAGAGGCATTTAAGTTGGGCCCGCAGTGAAGCTGACTTTCTGGTTGGAGTGGCTGGAATTCCTTTCTGCTGCTTTTCAGGTGTTCTCAGCTTGTCACAGGCAAGCCTGATGTTATCCCCCTCCTCCTTTGAAGGGGGAGTTTAAAACCCTGACAATGAACCCCACTAGCTCATGAACAAAGACCCTATTCCCCCTTCGAGAAAGGTGAATCCTATCTGGCACCAGCAAGCCATCTCATTGTCAAAAAACTCAAAATTGTGGCAATGACAGCAGCCACACAGCCATATATAAATAGACTGGGCATGTCTGTTTCTTCTTTCTACCTGCAACTAGAAAAAGAGAGGATTCATTGTCACCCATCAAAAAAGTCGAGAGAATGAGCACCTTGCTTATGGTGTAAATCAATCCAAACTTTTTCCTTAAGCATCTGTATACTAGTTTTTATTCATGTATACAGGAAGGCGACAGAGCATCTTTAGATGAAATAGAACTAAACTGATGTTAATAATTTTGAGGAAGCCAGACTTGGCTGTTTGAAGTGTTTAAGGAAAGCCGTGCTTGGAGTGACACTGAGACAGCATAGAACTCCAACAGGGTTGTGTGACTTAGAGGATTTTACATAACCAAATAGAGATGTCTTCAAAAAAATCCTTACAGAGTTATCTACAAAACAGAATTTTGCTGTGAAGTTGATTTTAAATTCTAAATGCAGATGGAACGCTAAGCACTGGGATAGCACACCTAGAAAAGGTTGGTTTGCTTTTAGCCCAAACGTTGGGGTGTGGTGGGTACACGTGTGTGTGGTAAGATAGGGACTCAAACTTCTTGGGATTAGTTGCAGAAAAGTGTCCGGAGCTTTAGTAACATTCTGTGAATGTTCTAGCACTACAGTTTATCTGTTCTATCACCATTTTGGTCATGAATGTATAGCCGTCCGGTTGCCAGTTAATTATATGTCATTAATACATTTATAAACTGTTTCATCCCAGTTATGGTTTAAACTGAATTGAACAGTTTTTCCCCGGAGATACAATCAGAGCCAGTCCCAACTTCTGACATGAACAGTTGGTTTTTAACAGGCCAAACCTCGGTATTTTATCACCATCTGCTGGAGACAAAGTGCCACTCACTTGAAAATATAAACTGTTTTTGGGTCCCAAAAAGCCATCTGAGGAACAGACAGAAATTGCACAATCTCCTATATTCTCCTACAATTAATCCCTTCTGTCATTGCTAAATCTTTCACTGCACCATACTCAGGTGCTGTCAGATATCACTGTCCTGAAAAAGGCTTCAAGGTTGTTGCTAAGTGAAATGAAAGTCACAGAGCAGACACCGATTTCTGTCACCGGAAAATAAAATATCATGCAAGGGCAGTAAGCCAGGATTTTTTTTTTACCACTGTAAGACCAGTGATCATCTCTTTCAGGTGCCCAGAGGGTTTCAAAACTGATTCTCAAACCTCAAAAAAGCAGCACGACTAAAAAATAAACTATATTCTCAGTCCTTCCTGCCCCTCGCTGCAACTTAATGCCCTTATAGCTTCCCCCAGTCTCACTATTCCTTTTTTCTCCTCTGGTACCTCGCATCACACCTAAACACCAGCACCGAGACCTGCAGAAATTATTGGATTCATCCCACTTAAAATCCAGTGTTAAATGGGGCTCCTCATTTAGAAGGCTGTACTGCCAAGATGTCTTCTGTAGTTACTGAAAACTCTTCGTCTTAGAGGAACCACTACCTAGAAAGAACAGAAGTAAACCATATTTTTAATTTAGGTACTTCCTTTGGGTTGTTAAGTTAGGTGAGAAAGCCTCAGTACTCCCTTCTTGGCTTGGTGCTCAACTTAGAGGTGGCTACAGAGGAACTTCTGCAGCCCCCGGTGAGACCTGTTCAGCATGGATGGAGCCTGCGGTGCTATCCAAATTTTTCCTGAGCACGTACAAACTGGGGTTGTTCAAATATTTCACACAAAAACACAGGTGAGCTTATTGTCATGGCATCATTTCTGACTCACAGCTACCTGCCACCAAATTGCAAGGCCCTCCTTTACAACATGAGGGGATTAGGGCTTCTGAAAGAATAGGTCGAACGTTGGTGGGTTTTTTTTTTATCTTGAGCAAAACAACATGATTTTTGACCTGTGTCTTGGAAACAACTGAAATATTCTGGCTGAAACTTTCACAAGTAAAAAAAAAAAAAAAATAACCTAAGGTAGGCATTTAGTGAAAAGAACTTTAGTCCTAAGAGTAAAGTTTGGAAAAGTTGAGAACCAGTCAAGGAAAGATTGTGATAACGTCAAATTAAAATATTTTAATATATAAAACTTCTAATATAGTAAACAGTGCCACTAATTTCACCTGTGTTCACTGTCTCTGGACTTTGATTGCTTTACACAGTTATTCGAACGGACCCAAAAGAACATGGCTAGTCTGCAGTTAAGTTGGACACTTTGGCTCTTTCAGTCTCGTAGCATCACAGAATCATAGAATGGTTTGGGTTGGAAGGGATCCCAAAGATCATCTAGTTCCAACCCCCCTACCATGGGCAGGGACACCTTCCACTACACCAGGTTGCTCAAAGCATCGTCCAACCTGGCCTTGAACACTTCCAGGGATGGGGCATCCACAACTTCTCTGGGCAACATGTTCCAGTGCCTCATCACCCTCAATGTAAATATTCAACCTCTGCAGATTTATCTGCTAATTTTTCCTGATAACTATTTCTGTAAACAAAATGTTCACTGGCTCCTAAAGGGTGAAGATTAATACCACTCGGTCAACAGCACCAAGGAAAGCAGCAGCACAGCAAATACAGGCGACTGCCCAGCAGAAAGATGATTAAAAACTCTTTCTGAAATGACCTTAGAGTCACTGACCCCAGACCACTCAACACCGCATTCCTGCGTGCTCCGTTTAGCCTTGTTCCTCCTCTATCTCATGAGGCAGCTCCTTCTTCACTGTTACATAACCGTATCCTTCCTATCACACATTTCCATGACCTCAAATGCCCTCAGCCCTAATACCTGCTGGCACCCAAGTGCTTCTACACAACCTCATCCAAGCTCTCAAGAAGCAGAGCTCTGAGATACATCAGCTGTAAAGAGGAAGAAATTCTTGAAATGTCCCAGGCATGTTAAGTCAGGGGAACAGATCAAGAGTCCATTCTGCAATATCATCTGATCTCACGTGGCCATCAAAGAGACCTTTACCACCTTCCCAAAATGGGACAGACACCCACCTGTGGGCAGATCTGGCTAGTGCCTGTCTGGGTGCTGATAGCTAGAACTGGCTATAGGGCTGACTGCTCCTCTGCAGTGAATCTGGGGGAGATGGACCACAGGCAGCTTGCCCAGCCTAGATCTGGCAGATACATTGTTGGGCAGTTACAGCTGCCTGAAACACTGTGAAACTTGAGAAGAAATTCTTTTCAGTTCCTTCCTCTCTTGCAGAGCAGTGGAGGGGAAAAAATCTCTGACCCTGGAAAAGCAGATGCAAAGCCTCAACATCCTTGTGACCAAGAAATGACAAGAATGATCAAAAATATGGAACAACTTCTGGACAATGAATGACTACATAGACTAGGACTCTTCAGGCTGGAAAACATGTTAGTGAAAAGGGATGTGACATAGGTTCATGAACTCATTAATGGCCTGGAGACTAGGCAGACAGCAGAAAAATACACTGGCAAACCAAGAGAAAAAAGTATTCAGAGAAGGATGAAAGGGGAACTACAAAAAAAAACCTACACCACCAGTCTTACAAACTATTGTTGCTTTTGCAACTGTGACCAATTTGAAAAGACCGACCTCAAAGTACAAGAAAATTACTCTTTATTCAGGAAGAAAGCTACTTTTCACAGCTCTTGCTCATCCAGCATTCACACCTCACTGCTTCCACATTCAGATACCTGTAGATGCTGCTGGTCTCCGTGTTCAGGTGGGATCCCAGTACGTATTCTGGCACACCACCCACCATTGTATGGGTGAAGCTTTGTATCAGTCTGGACTCAACTCGCATGGGGTTTCTTCTTCTTAGTCCTACCCAGGAACAGCTTCCTTCTTCCTAGAGGTTCTCCACCCATAACTGTTTCCTGCGTTGTGCCATCTGTTCATACCTTCACTCTTGCACACAGGGAACGCGCCTGCTCCGTACGACCTTCTTTTACCTGAATGGCACTAAGCCACGGATCTTAGTCAGGGCTCAAGTGGAGATCAAAGTGTCACAAGTACCTTCTAGGGCAACATCATAGCCGGGCTGAGGTTAGTTTTTGGCAGGGTGGGTAGCAATAGCTCTGCTCTGTCCTTGCTCAGAAAGCTTAACAAGTTTTAGGCAAATACTAAAGAATTAGGTTTAAATTAATAAAAAATAAAACTCACGCCTCAGCAAGAGTACATGAGAGCCCTCCTGAGATCCAGCATGATAGGGTTGTCCTGCACCTTTCAGACATGGTGTAATCTCAGAGCAAATTGTCAATGTGAGATGAGCTCGTGCCTAATCAGCAGATTTCTCGTTGTGCCTCAGTGACTGCACCGCAGAGCTTGGCCACCCTCCGCTGATTTGCAACATCTCCAGCTTTAAAACACTTCCTTTCATTCCAGTTTATCAGGGCCAGCTGGAAAAGCACCTGCCAAGTGGAGAACTCACTTGCAAAGGTTCATATCCAAAATGAGGCCTGGGACTTGGGCAGTTCCGCACTACTGCCTCAACGCTTGTTGCACCTGGGCTTCTTGCTAAATCCAAGAGGTGAATCAGACAGAAGTACTTATTCCATTATGCCATACAGTGGGCTAGCACCAGGATTTTTAATAGATCTTGCTCTCATAATTCCCACACATAAACACATCGCAAGGCACAGGTTGGTTACTCCATCTGGTAGCAGGCACCAGGGTCTTTATTTTGTATTTTTTAAGTTTTTAGCATTTGGAAAGGCAGCACCACCCTTGCTGATAACTCTACTACAGCAAAGTGGGCAACAAAAGCAACCCCGGGAGCCTCCCCAGTGACAGGTCTCTACCATGAGCCACAGCTGCAGTGCCCTGGGCCTGGCAAGGCTGTGGTGGGATGGCTGAGGACCCCGTCCAACAGTGGAAGCTGTCCACCAGGGCTGAGCCTGGCTGCAGGAAAGATACCAACATCCCTACAGGGATGAGTCTAATCACGGATTCAGAGCCCAGAGCAGCACATTGGCACAGTAAAAAAGGGGAACTTGTACAGAGATTTGTAACAGAAATACTAAAACAGGTGTGATTAAAATCAAAGTATAAACAGCAGAAGAAACAGAACAGTAAGATTTAAAAGAATGGCGTCTATAGAAAGTGCAGAACACTGTTCCCACTCAAACTGAGGAATGTTTTGTTTCCATCTAGCTCAGACAACCTGTGCTCTGATACCGAGGAGAGGACAAGCAATGAAGCACAGGAGCTTCCTTCAACCAAAAGAACTTGGGTGCAGTTTAACATTTATTGCATTAACTTGGGAGAGAACTGCCCTCTAAACAGATATTGAAACTCAGTCCTTGTCTCCTTTCTCACCTCTCCAAAGTTTACACTCTGCTCACTCAGTATTTTATTGCCTGTCACGAGAAGGTGGATATCAATCGAAAATTTGAAATTTGTTTTATTTAAACATAATTGTCATGGAAATCCTACAGAATATATGCTTATACAAAAAGTTCATTGTTGGTCATCAGTGGTAAATAGCAATAAGGCATATTATTGATCATATTATTACAGCATTGCAAAGTCAAAGAATTAACTAATTCCTTGCAAGAGAAAATATAAGAGGTGATGTGCAGGATCTAGGGTTGTATCTTACATTCTTCACTTCAGTCTTGTTCATATCTCATTAAAGACAATAATATCATCAAAGACAATTTAATTAAATTAAAGCAAAAGCCGTACACACAAGCAAAGCAAAACAAGGAATTCCTTCACTGCTTCCCATGGGCAGGCAGGTGTTCAGCCATCTCCAGGAAAGCAGGGCTCCATCATGCATAACGGTTATTTGGGATAACAAACACCATCACTCCAAACATCCTCCCCTTCCTTCTGGAAATGGTTGTGGATAGAGGTTAACAAGACCCTGCAGGGTGACACTCTTAGGAAAATAGGGGAGGACTGGACAAACAAACCAAAAGTGCACAGAGGCTTCTCAGGACTGCAGGCGGGTCTGGAAAGGAAACCTGAGGCTGAGACAGAAAAGAGGACTGATCCCAAGGGGAGCAAGCGGATGTTTTCACCCACTATAAGATTCTTCCTTTTAATCTGGTGCAGAGCACAAGCTCTGATGTGTGTCACCTCTCAGCTGCACAAATGTCTGTGAAACGCAAACGGAGGTTTCCAGTCCCCTTCCCCTGCCACAGCACATCGAAGTCTAAAGTCTCCTGTTGCTGTCATGACCTTTCTCTGTTTTTGCAGAAGTTGGAAGATGCTGAGAAATGTCGGCAGGAGGAAAGGGGCGATGGCATAGCAAAGACTGCCTTTAGGTTTGTGCTTGTAAAACCAGACTTGTTTCTGTTTGTGCCTCTGCGTTCATCCGTGCTGTTAACCCGGCTGTCCCACCATCTTGCAGGCTGTTACGTTGCCTTTGGAAGGTTGGATGTAGGCTTGGAAATCTGGCTGGTGGGAGCTGCTGCTGAAGCAAGGAGGGTTGTGCACCAACTGCAGTCTCACGGTAGGTACTCTGGAATGACGCTGAAGATCAGTTTACACGCATAAACTGATCAGTAAATACACGTGGTGTGCACGCTTCTTCAGTGTCAACTTCCAGAGTCTGAACTGTATCCATGAGGACAAACACAGTGTCTCAGCAATGCAGCACCGTATCCTATTACAGCAGTTGTCTCTCAGTATGTAAGCGTGTTTAATCAGGTAGTTTTCCTGATTAACTTTTCCATTTTTTCTCTCTTTCATTTTCGAATGTGAATTTTGTTTCTTCCTAATCGCTTCAGCCAGTTTTATCTGGATGTAAACACTTTGGATCTAGCCTTTCACTTCCGTAGCAAGATTGACTTTAATTTCCAGGTACAGGAGATACAAAATTTCCTCTGCTCTTCAGGACTCGGAGCAAATCAGTCACGTTTTAATCCTGCAAACGCGAACTACACCTCCCGTCATGCCCCGCTCCGCCCCGCGCACCACCGCCGGTGCGCGCCCGCGCGGTGCACCACGGGAGTTGTAGTCCGCTGGCCGCTCTCAGCCCCGATGGCCGCGCTCCGGAAGTGACTCGACGGCCGCCGGGGTGAATGGGGGCGTGTTGTTTTCCGGGAGACGGCGCTCATGGAGGCTCTGGAGCACCGAAGCGTCTGAGGGGGTTTGGGCGCCGTCGCCATGTTCGGCTGCCTGGTGGCGGGCAGGCTGGTGAGCGCTGCCCGGGCCGCGGGCGGGGCCCTCAACCCGCTCGGGGCCGGGCCGGGGCCGCCGCGGGCCGCGCCCTTCCCTCGCCGGGGGCCGGGCGGAGGGACCCGGCGCCTCGTCACGCCGGCGCGGTGCCCCGGCCGGCTCCTGCCCGGAGCCTCGGCCGGCTCCTGCCTCCCACCCGGCTCCCGCCCGGCGCCCCGGCCGGCTCCCGCGCCCCAGCCGGCTCCCACCCCTCGGCTCTGCGCTGCAGAGCCCCGTTTGCGGGAGACAGCCGCCATCTCCTCTGTTGCTGGAGAAGGTCGGGCTCCTCAGAGACGAGCTGGGAGCTTGAGAGAAGCTTTTTAAGGCTAGATTGTGCGTTGGCCGCGAGGATGTGGCCTCTCGGGTAAAGAGGAGGGTGTCTTTTGCTCTGGCGTCTCGCCATCCTTCTATTGCCTGTCTCAAGGTCTATTGTATTTCCTATGTGAACAGGTTTCCATGATCCTGGGGTTGTGCCAGCCAGGTGGTCAACAGCCACTGCTTATAGACTTGGCAACCTCTTCTGCACCTTATTTTCCTCCTACGCACATGGGCAGCGAAGGTATTCTGATCCTGTAGTCCCGGGTGGGATATATGTTCAGTGCAGGTAGAACAAGAGTGTTGTGCCTTTTCAGTAATATTTTTTGCAGTTGTTCTTCTGCTGTGTTTGATTTTTTATCTGGCTATTTGCTATTTAGGTTGGTACGTTCCTCACTTTTTGTTATGTTCCACTTTAGGTGTGTTTCTGTAAAAGGAAATCCACAGTTACAGTCAAAAGTGAAAAACATAGTAATACTAATAAAGGTTTTGTTCTCTTTAGGTACAAGCAGCTCCCCAACAAGTGGCTGAAGACAAATTTGTATTTGATTTACCGGACTATGAAAATATCAACCATGTAGTGGTCTTCATGCTGGGAACTATACCATTTCCAGAAGGAATGGGAGGATCTGTCTATTTTTGTTACCCGGATCAGAGTGGGATGGCAGTGTGGCAGCTGCTGGGATTTGTCACTAATGAGAAGCCAAGTGCCATCTTCAAAATTTCTGGTTTGAAATCTGGTGAGACTGGTAGAATGTAGCAGTTGGTGAAACAGTTGTGTTCCTGCATGCGTAAGGGGATAAATGTTTGAAGGCGGATTTGAACAAAAAGCTGCTTGGAAAGGCAGAGCTCTGGGTGTTTTTAGGTAGCCCCTAGCCCGTGTGGTACTAGAAGCTCTCTGTCAGCTTTATGAAGTCTGTCTGTATGTTAATGCTCCTAGCGAAATTTCTCGCTTGTCTTCTCTTGTGTGTGGTGTTGATCTGGAGATTCCTTTGAGCAGGCTTGGCACGTGTTCTGGTGCTTCCGCACAGAGAACCTGAGGAAGAATGACCCTGTAACTTCCACAGCGTGCTTTTTCAGGCGTTTGTCTAGGCATGCCTGCAACGTTTTCTTTCAGCTTCCACTGTTAGCTGTTCCTTGTTAGTATTCTGTTAGAATACTGTTAGTATTCCTTGTAGCACAGAGACAGGTTTTGTAGTGAGCAAAGTCTGACGCAGTGATTTCAGACAGCCGCTTCCCATTTGGGGCCAGTTGCACTGTATAATTCTCCAGTAGAGGGTGTCGGCATGGGAAGGCAGCTTTCCAAATGTTTTAGTGGTTCTGATACCGATCTGAGTCTGACAAGTCTGACTCATATGGGAGCCAGAGAATGCTGGTGCTCCGTGAAGTAGGTGTGGGTGGTTTGATGTTTTTTCTAAATGTATAGAGATTTTTCCATGCATATTATAAAAATGACCAAGTACCCCAACGGCACGCCTTTGCCTTGTTGAAGGGGCTGATATGTCAGTCAAACAGCTTCAAGTGTTTTGATGGTGAAGTAGTACGTATCTTTTATAGGCTTCAGCGTAGTCTACAGTCTTAACATGAATCTCTGCTTAGGTAAGCATTGAGGCTGCTGTGATAAAACATATTAATTCATAACGTGGCATGCTTGCTTTTGAATCAGCCCTGGATGGCAGCGTGACATGAGATAAGGGTTCTCAAGATGGAGAGCAAAATGAATTCTGATTGTATGTGTTCCTCAGAAACTTGGGCCTTCTTCAGAAGAGATAACAGCCACAGGAAGGGTTAGTGGCAGGTGGGTTTTGTATATTCCAAAGTTGTGTTGTCAGTGAAACAGTAAAGCGTAGCTCTGGTTCTTTTGCTGTATGTGTCTCGTGCTTGAAAGACTTACTGTATCATATCTACTTTCAAAGAGTTTTGTAGGAAAACACATTTTCAGATGCTTTTTGCAGGATTAGCTGTAGTTTCCGAGTAAGGGCTGCTCTCCAGGAAGAACTCTGTGACATGTTGGAATGCATTTGCAGTGCCGTGAGGCAGTGCTGTGCTTGATCTGAACGACAGAGACCTCCACTGTTCCCGTTGGTGTCTGCAGCGTGTCTCTGACTGTAGAGTCGGTGTCAGCTACACAGCCTTAGTTTCCATCACCATAAACAATTGTATGGTGGAGAGGAGTATGAGGCTGTGGAAATGGGAGACCGGAGGGGGAATATAGAGAGCTGGAATCATGGAGAGACATTACTGACTGTTGAAATCTGTGTTTTAGGTTTGATCTCTTGTTGAGAGGACAAACTTTTGTTGCTGTTTGTCACCTCCCTGTGAAGCAGTGGTCGTAGCAGAGTTTCTTGGTGTGTGCTGAAGGCAGCCAGCATGTTTCTCATGTGGACATCAGCAGCCAGCAGAAGTGTTTTATTACACAGACTTTGGGAAAGGTTAAATGTGTCATTTGTAGCTCCTATGTTTGCATTTAGTGTGTGAAATGCCCTGGAACTGTGCAGGTTTCGCGATGTGTTGCACCTTGTAAGGACTGGTTGGGCTGTTGAATACAGTACCTGGGGATGTGGTATGAGACTTCTGGACTGTGAGGGTCAGGTGAAATGGTGTTGCCCTGGGGTTTTTTTGCTTCTCTCCTTCCTGTCCCATGCTCACTTAGAAAAGCCAATGCAGGTGAAGATTGTGGTGTTTCCAAGTGGGATACCAGAAGGCTGTCCCAACAGATGAACTAAAGGGGAAATTGCTTTTGTGGAATGCAGTCTTCAACGTGAGAGTGATTTGTGGAGCAGAGACTGAATTACAAACCTGGACAATTTTTCCTTGTCTACAGGTGCTATTTAAACTCCAGTAGCCTTATTTGAATATTTCCCGATTGGGTCTGGCAGATGTCTCACAGGAATGTCATAGTACCCTCTAAAATAGAGCTCTATAATCAGGAAAAGTTCATTGATTTGTATTTCTTAGTAGTCTCAGTACAAACTTAGTGTATCTAAAAGCAGGTTTTTCTATTCTTCTTGCTAACTTTTACACATTCTTAAAAGCTGTGGCGTTAGGCTAAAAATTGTGTAGTTTGTGGGGGTTTGGTGTTTGATTTTTTGGTTGTTGTTTTGACCCCTTGAGTTAGCAAGTGAAGTCTTTTATCTGCTGATACTGATAAGTCTAGGAGTCACAGGCCCAAAGTGTCCAGCATTATCCCATGTTTCTCTTTGAAGGTTAATTGTCATATAAGACAGTGACCATCTTTGCAATAAGCATTAAATCTGAATTATATTTCTTTCTCTTCAGATGCAGTCTTCGTGTTTGCTGGAAATAAGATTATTAAATCAACTCCTCTACCCCCCCCCGCCAACCCTTCCCCATCAAAACTAGTAGTTAAAATTCGTGCTAAAAGCTGAATAATGTGTGTTTTGTGAGGTTTTGGATTTTTCTGGTTGTTTCCTCAGTGGGATGACAGTATTCTTTCAGTCTAGCCTTAAAAAAGCCGAGTGGCTTCTTTAGTGCCAAGAGGAATAAAGTAGCAATGTATCTTTGTGAGAGAGGCTGAGCTGATCTCTTGGAATCGTGCAATTTCTGCACTTGTGCAACAAACTGCAGCTGCGGTCAGATGTTGTAGTAAGATCCCTCGGTGCCTGTTGGAGCTGCACCAGTAGTGTGAGCTGTATTCATTCATTAAGGTCACTGGCATTCCTAATAGGATTGCTGTGAGCTTTATCACTGAACACGAGGAGTTGTGGTCAGTTCTCATGGTGTGACTGAAGAGTTCCAAGTTTTTTGCTTGGGGTCCTGATGCCCTTGCAGAGCATGACTGCTCTTGGAAGGCAAGACGTAGATTCTGCTGGTTTTTGCCACAAATGTGGTGTCTAAGTTGCTTTGGAAAACGTGAGCAGAATGTTTTCCTGGCCTTCCTTTTCAAAGCAGGAAGTTATGCTGCAGGGATGCTTTTTGGGCCT
The DNA here is from genome assembly GCF_009769465.1 of Tauraco erythrolophus. Lineage (NCBI taxonomy): Eukaryota > Metazoa > Chordata > Aves > Musophagiformes > Musophagidae > Tauraco > Tauraco erythrolophus. The sequence continues at coordinate 130,733,896 of NC_141465.1, read as the reverse complement.
AGAGAACCAAGCTTTAGAAGAATGCCATTGCTGGCAGTTGTCACTGTTACTGGCTTGTCTGTACTTTCAGATCTGGAGAAGAATAACAGCTGGTATTCCTCTAGTGCATGCACTTATATATTCTCTGACTGCATGTTGTTTTACTGATTGAGAGTAGATGAATTTTGTGTGACTGTGCATAAAGAATTTGGCAGGGGGGTTGGAACTAGATGATCTTTGAGGTCCCTTCCAACCCAAACCATTCTATGATTCTATGAAAGAAGGGGCTTAGAAATACTCCTTGTCTTGGAATTGTAAGGGGTTTTATTTTTCAGTTGTGCCTAAAAGTGTGGTAGAAATAGAAAACAAACCTTGGGCTGGGATTTTGCACCCTTACTGAAGGTGTGTTGACAAGTGGGATAAAAGTTACAGGATAGCCTTTTCCATGACAGACTTTTTCTGATGTGCAGCACACAGTGACGCATCTGATCCTGTTTTCCACTTAGAAATACACCATCTAAGGTAATGTCTGCGTTTGAGGCATACACATGGGTAAGGCTTTTGGCGTGGTTGGGCTGGAAGGTAGTGAGGGCTCACTATCTTGTGTCAAGGGTTCGATGAAGGGGAAGGAAAGGTTGGCAAAAATATTTTTCTGGCTGCAGTTGCTCTGCTATGACATGGTACATTGGAGAGTGGAGTCTGAATGTGAAAGTTCGAGCTCGTGTTTCAGTGCCAACTAACCTGTTGTGTTGTCTGTATTTGTGAGGTTTGGAATGCTAATTGCAAGAGCCAAGCATTAACACGTGGAGTGTATTTCAAACGGTGCAAGGGTGGCAGGAGAAGCTTTCCTCTCACCTAATTTTAGGCAGACATCTTTCCAAGAGAGTGTCACTTTGCATGCACTCCCATGGAACCAGAATGGATGTGTTTTATTATTTAGATCACCAGTGTCTTTCCAAAGTAGTCATACATTCTGATGGAGCCTGTTGCTTGAGGATGTTACATGTTTCTTGTAAATGCCAGCTTCCCAGTGGAAAATGTTACAAGATGTGAAACTTCTGCCAGCTCTATTGCTATTAGGATTTTTAGTAATGAACTTCTGTGATATTTGGGTTCTAATAGCTTTTCTCTTTCTGTAATACTTTAATAAATTTTGCCTTTATCAAGCAAGCTTCTATCTACAGTAAAGGTCGAGATCATACAGCAGTGACATTTCTCAGAAGAGCTTCTAAACAGCACTTCAGGAGAGGAACTCTCTTCTTACTGGCCTTGTGTTAAAGTAACATCTTAACAGTGAGTGCTTTACTCGTATATGTAGCACTGTATTGCAGTTGTAGGATCTGGAGTGAGGAGTGACACTTGTCTTCAGTTGAAAAAGCTGCTGGGTTTGTGAATGTGCTTTCCATACGGGTTCTTCCAGTACCTTAAAGTGTCTACAGGAAAGCTGGAGAGGGACTTTTTGCAAGGGTGTGTAGTGATAGGACAAGGGGCAATGGATTTAAACTGAAAGAGGGGAGATTTAGATTAGATCTAAGGAAGAAATTTTTCACTCAGAGGGTGGTGAGGCACTGGAACAGGTTGCCCAGAGAAGTTGTGGCTGCCCCATCCCTGGAAGTGTTCAAGGCCAGGTTGGATGAGGCTTTGGGCAACCTGATGTAGTGGAGGGTTTCCCTGCCCATGGCAGGGGGGTTGGAACTAGATGATCTTTGAAGTCCCTTCCAACCCAAACCATTCTATGGTTCTTTGTGTAGCGCCTTGTGTCTCTACAGAAGAATGGTTCAGCTTCTGAGATCTTGTCCTGAGCCTCAGTTCAGCTTTTCAAACTCGTGCTGCTTTTGCTGGCTGAGTTTTTGGCCATGGAACTAAGTCAGGTGATACTTTAGATTTCAGTTAGCCTTTCTTGCAGCTCGAGATAGTGTTGACTGGTCTGTAGGACAGCTCTTGGTTAGCTTTGCTTTCTCCTGCTAGTAAGAGGCCAGAAAGTGCTGCTGAAACATCACACAAGAGGGTGCTTGTCAATTGTATTTGCTCAAACTTAGGTGGAGTATTTGTTTACTAATAGCAATGGTGTTGTGGTCTCCCAGACCTTTTTCCTGTGTGTGTCGGCATCTGTAAAGGAAAAGAGGCGTGCGTGATTTAAATGACTCTAAGTGTCTGTCGTCGTTTGCAGAGACCCTGGCTGAAGCTGAGGCAGAAAACACTGGTTCATGCTCAATTGAGAAAGGTCAGAAGTGATGGCAGAGGGCTGGGATGTTGCACGTGGTTTGGGGGTGCTTTTCTGCCCGGTTCATTGTCTCCTCTGTGGCTCTTGCCCCGTCAGAGGCCTTCTGTTCCATGGCCATTCCTGTGGCCTTTTCTGCTGTTGGTGGTTTTGAGCAGTTCAGGTGGGACCTGGGGCTGCCCAGCCCTCTGCAGGGACAGCTTCGAGTCAGAGTGATCTTGAGGTGATGTTCTCTGTTTTTCGGTGCACAAAGAGGTTCACAGGCACCTGGTTTGAGTGAATCAAACAACTGTGCAGCAGTGCTGCACGTTTCATGTTTGTCTGCAGTTGTTACAATGTGAATGAAAGGCTTGGTTCCTATAGAGAAAGGTTCTCCTGTCTTCTACTCGCAAATCATATTTTCTTTTGAATCCATTTACTTCGTCGGGAGCTTTAAAGTGTTGTTTTTCCTCTTTTTAGAAATTTCCTTAAGATCTTCTGTGGTTTTTCAATGTACCTGTCACACTGTTTCATCTGTTGTACTTGTGTGTGCTTGTCCTGTGCTTGGACTGCATGAATCTTCCATATTTCTGAAAATAGGGAGATCTCTCTGGTGGGAGTTGAGGAATACCTTGTACAGAAGGAACACGGGAATTCGAGTATCGCAGTTTTTACTTGTGTGCCAGATCTAATGCGTCCTGTTTGTGGTGCTTTCAGGGAAGGGAAGTCAACACCCCTTCGGTGCCATGAACCTCCCTCAGACGCCCACGGTGGCCCAGATTGGAATCTCAGTGGAACTGCTGGAGAACCTGGCCCAACAGACCCCTGTTGCAAGTGCTGCGGTGTCATCGGTAGATTCATTCACAGAGGTAGCTTGGACATTTGGTTTTCAGAAATTCTCTGTACTCTGAAAGTTTTAAGAATTGAGCCTCTGAAAAACTAATTAAAAAAAAAAAAAACCAAACTGCTATAGATGGCTGTAGGATTGTAACCAACTTAGTCATTGTCAAGTCATCTGGCTGGGTGCTTTGATATTTTGAAACAACTGTTTTTTTACACTGGAAAACTAAGTCTCCTGTAAAGGATTGGATGTTTTAAGCCCAGTGGAATTGGGCCAATAGACTCACTTGTGCCTCTGTCACTCTACTGTAAAAATGTTTATGATGCTTCCTGACAGGAGCACCTATGACTAAATGCATGTAAGAGAAAGTGGATCTGTGGTGATTTGTAGGGCTGGAACTCCAGTGCATAGACTTGCAGGGATGGTCAAAAATGACTCAAAAGTCAAGGTAGACACGGGCATGGATGCGGGTAAATATCCAAGTGTACCACTCGCCCTGGAGAAATCCTTCTGATGTAGTTCTGCAGAACTTCAGAATCATGCCCTCTTTAATGCTTCCCGTCATGTCTTTGGAACTGCTACATTATAGCAATAAAAGTATTTTTTTTTAAGGCAAAGTCATCTGTTGCCACTCTAAGTTAAGGAGTTGCTCTCTTACTACATTTTTTGTTATGAAGCTTTGTGATTGAATTTCTATATATATATAGTAATATTATAAAAAAGATAAATAGAAAAAAGTGTGAGAGAATCAGAGTTTTGCATGCAGGTGGAGAGAGGCTGAGGGTAGGTTTCTGGTTTCTAGGACATCACTTCTTCCACTCCTTTTGCCAGAACAAGTGGAGGGAAGCACAAGAGTGCACATATATTGTTCCATGCCCTTTTTTCCTCCATCGTTTCACTGTTTGTGAAAATATTTTGTTCTCTCACCCAAACAACGCATAATTCTTTTAGATAAAAAGAATAGGGGAAAGGAGGCACCATGGGCTTATTTGTAGACTGGCTGGTAATGTCTTCAGCTTCATCCTCTGCACACAGGGCTTGCTGTTTCTTAGCCTCTCTTTAACTCTTTTCCTTCCTTATTCCTGCAGTTTAGGAGCTTCCTGTACATCTTTTTCATGTTTTCCCCAGCAAGATCTTGTGGCAGAGGATGCCAGGATAGCAGTCCTGCTGCGGGGAAAGCTAAAGGAAATTTCCCTGTCATGGAGTCTGACAAGCAGATTTTCAGCTGGTTTAACAGCTAGTGTTTTGCAGTGAGCTGGAACAGCAGCTTTGGCGTGGTCTACAGTTCTTCTGATGGTTTAATTTGGAGGAGAGGGACAGCTCTTGTCACAGCACCACTTCTTTGTCACAAAAAGAAAACGTTCTTCCCAAAGCTGTTTATCGAGTTAGGTGAAATTGGGCAGGGAAAGGGCAAGTGAAGATTCTGAAAATGATTTCAGGATGCTGGATGGATCTGAGGGCAAGACTAAGAGTTGGATGTTTTGATCAATTTAAAATGGACATCCCTGGACCTACTATATCCACTTTCCCATTGTGTTTTAGATGCCAATGCTAATTTTACCTCATATAGGAGCTGTGCATCTGTTAGACTTTTGCACAAAAAAATCAAATAGGAAAAAGAACTTACTTAAAATGTCTCTCTTCTATTTCAGTTCACTCAGAAGATGTTGGATAACTTCTATAACTTTGCTTCCTCGTTTGCTGTTACTCAGGCACAGATGACCCCAAATCCTTCTGAAGCTTTCATTCCTGCAAACGTAGTTCTGAAATGGTAACGGCACTGATCTCCAGTAACAAGCGTTCTTTTTTCTAGGCATTAAATCAGCTCACTTCTAAGTCTTGAACTGCTGTCGTGCTGTTCAGTGAGATGATGCAAAAACATTTAAAAGTGTTTGTTGTTGTGTATCTCAAGAATAGAGAATATTTATTTGTCAGCATCTTCATATCAGCTTTTTATTAGAAAAGTGCTATACAGCCTATGGAATTTTTTTGCTTCTAGAAATGTCGCCCTTGACATATGTGGATTTGCTCAATGTTGCTGATTATGCAAATCTCTGGAGTCATGGGAAGACAGAACACACTGATACTTGTCAATTTGTGCTTGCTTGTGGTGCTCGGTCTCTGCCTAGGCATAGTTCCAGCATGGTTACATTGCTGAAGAATATGGCAGAGGTGGAGGAATTGCATTCCTAGTTGGCCTGGTTCTGTCACCAACACCCCTGAGCACAAACACACAAGTCTTTGAGAGTTGTTTTCCAGGGACTGGGTTAAGAAACAACTGTGTATGGGGATAGCCCATGAAGTCTGGAGATACATTGTGAACTTCAGGCAGGCCTTTAAGATGTCCCAAAAATTGTTTCCTGTAGTTTATCAGTTTAGCCTTCTTTAGCCTCTACATATCAACCTAAACCCTTTTTAAAACAGTATTTTTGGCTCTCCGAGTACAGTTTTATCGTTAGTACCGATCTCATGAATATGCAAGTAGTTAACGTAAGCAATATATTTTCTTTGGGAGTGTAACTTGGTGCAGATGCCTTCTATTTAGAAGGTACCTCCACACACTCCATAAACATATGTGGGTAAGGTCTCTGATGGGAGAAACCAAAGGGAAGACAGGCTAAAGAAGCAGAGTAATGGCTGGACATTGCCTGGATGATGCCGAACTTGCTTGTGGCTGTTGTTCAAAACAGTGAGGTGAGGCACAACTCTAATAAGCCGAACACATTTGTGTGTAGAAACCTGTTAATGTGATCACAGCCCCAGGAGAACAACAGGTTTTGGCTCTCTCCGTATGTTTGTGAGTCATTATAATGTGTTTAATTATAGCTTGTAATATGCAGAGTGTCTTAGGTCTGTGCAATGGGCTGGCTGCAATGGAAATTCCATAGTTTGGCTTTGAAATTAACTCAAAAATAAGCCTTTCTCTAATTTGAGTGGGTTTAAAACCCTTTAGAGTCTTTTCTCGTTTGATTTGGGTTAGGAACTGTGAGATGGAGGAGAAGATTTTGTTTTGTTTTCCTTGTTTCACTGGCAGTACTTTTTGCTACCTTACAGCTTGGGGTTTTTGGGCTTTGGTAGCTCAAAGCCTGTGAGCTTAGGTTTCTTTGTTGGTTCATCGTTGTTTGGTTTTCTTAGAAAGTCACAAATTTTATACTTTCCCTGTTTCTTCACTGTAGGTCAATAATGAATTCTGATGTTCAGTTTGTTTGTGGTTTGCTATGGGAAGTGAAATTAGGACAGCATGTGTGCGTACCTGATCCCATTATCTGTTAGAGAATTGCTTTTCCTCATTAGATTTTATTGAAACCATATATAAAAAATGTGGAAGTTAGAATTATTTGGTGCCTCCTGGGCGGAGCAGCACTGAAGGGGCAGTACAGGGACAGCTGGGCTGGATTCAGCAGCAGTGGTGTTAACTTGGTTTTCCCAGTATTACAGTGGAGCTCTGAACGGCACCAGGTTTTCTTGGTTTGGTTTTCCTGGGGTTTCTTCTGTGAGAAACTGGAACCTCTTGGTGAGGCACTGGAACAGGTTGCCAAGAGAAGCTGTGGATGCCCCATCCCTGGAATTGTTCAGGGCCAGGTTGGATGAGGCTTTGGGCAACCTGGTGTAGTGGAGGGTGTCCCTGCCCATGGCAGGGGGTTGGAACTAGATGATCTTTGAGGTCCCTTCCAACCCAAACCATTCTGTGATTCTGTGAGATACCTGGCCTGATTACTAGGGTGATTGGCAGCCTCAGATTCACACTTCTACCTGTCCAAACTTTGATTTCCTAGCCCAAAAAATGGTATGCACAAAACAGCCACTTTTAATTCACTTACAATTTTACTGAGCTTGAATGAGCATCCTCTGGGTTACCACTTTAAAGAAATACATGTTGTGTGTCAAAAAATTCACAATGAGACTTGTGGATTCTTGATACAGAATCACAAAGGAGGATTTGGGATTTACTCACTTCCTGGTGTCGAGTAGATGTATAGTGTTTTCCACGTACACTAAATTATTTGTATCATTTTCGAAGCCATTTTATTTGCAGCTTGGTTTTTTGTTTGTTTGTTTGTTTTCCCTAGGTATGAGAACTTCCAGAGACGTCTGACACAGAACCCTCTCTTCTGGAAAACATAAGCTTAAATTGTGTCATCTGAAGCGCTTTCTAATCAGTGTTACCTGAAAGATGCAGCAAGTAACTCTACTGAAGAATATGAGGGGAAAAAAAACCCAAACGATTAGTCTGAATAGACAAACTTGTAATTTTTGTATTGCTCTTGAAAATTATTTAAAATTAAAATCTGTGAAAACTCCTTGTCTGTGCTTTTTTTTTTTAATTGTAGTACTTGGCTGCAACAAGAAAACGGTGTTCCATGTGCATGTGCAGAAATATTCTCTTGAAACGGCGTTTAAAGTGGAAGAAATTAGAAGAGGAAAAGTGGCAGCACTTTTTCATACCTGTGTGACCTTTGGGGCGTTTAGTTGTAAACAAAATAAACGTAGTTTTTCCATCTCTACTTCATTCTGAAGGGTGATCAGGCAACTGAGAATGTGCTGATGGTTTTCCTGCCGGTACTTACACCAGCTTTGTGGACAGCCACCGTTCCTGTCCCCTGCTCACACAAGTGGAACAATAATATTTCCCTCTTTTTGGGGTGGTGGCACTATTGAGCTTGACCTCAGGGTATGTGTCTCCAACTTTTCCTGTACGAAAGTGTAATGAAGAGAAATCTGTGGGGACTCTCTGCCTACTGCAAGTCAAATAGCTTTGAAATATCCATCACAGGCCAGCTCAGAGTTGTAGATTTCTACTTTGCCGCCCCGGACTGTTCGGGGAGATGGGAGCTACTGGATTATTGACAGTGGAGGTATTTGATGAATTTGCGTTTAGGAGAAAAATAAGCCTAATAGTTATTGGTGCCCGGAAGACTTTTCTGTGAGGAAAACGGGTTACACCAAAACATTGAAGTTATGTCAAGGATTTGCTTCTGCTGTTCGAGAAGAACCTGTTATGTTCTGCGTTGAGAAACTATTGCAGTGCAGTGAACTGAAGCTTGTTTTGACTATCCTGTGAGCCTCTGTCAGTCTTTGAACTTGTCTGTGATTCTACTTTAGAACTTACAACAAAGCATCTCCATAGTCTCCATCAAAACAAGGAATGCTGTTCCAAATCCTGCTGGAGGGGTTGGAAGAAGCCGATATCCTTTCAGTCTGACATGACGGTATTTTTTCTTCAGTAGTTTCTACTACTTAATGCTCCAGGTGGCACGATGTCCCTAGAAGTGCTGCTATGAAGGAACAGCTTTGTTTCCAAGCACCTTTATCTGTTGTAGGTGCTTTGCTTGATGTTTGAAGTAGACCTGCCATCCCTGCAGTGTAATTTCCTATGTGTAATGTTGGGGCAGCCATGTACAAAGGAAGTGGTGAGAGAGAAAGCAGCAGAACTTAACTTCTTCCCCCCTACCCAGTTGTGTGAGAGAGGGGACACTGGTGCTGACCACAAGAGTACGTGTCACAAGGAATACAGGAGGATGTGTATGTAGCAGACCTTAAGACCTTTTACCTCTGCTTCATTTTACTCTGGGGTCATCTTCCAGTGCACAGATCTGTTTAGTAACTGCATGGAAAGAATTGTTCCAGAAGTAGCAGATTATTTTCTTGCTGTCTTGATTTGCATGAACCTGCTTTTTTTGTCTGGAGAGTAACGTTCAGGGTCTCGCAATGTTTTGTGAGAGGGAGGAGAGGTCCAAACGCTCTCTGAGCCACTTCTAGATGGTGTCTGTATGTCTGAGCTTTGTTCAATGCTCTGAACTGTTCCCAGAGGCTAGCGAAGCTCAGAGGTGAGTGACCATGAAGGAGCTCCTGCTTTGAGGTGAAAGGATGCTGCTTGACAGGGCAGAGCACAATTCACCCACCTTGTGCTCCCTAGAACCACAGCTGGCCTCGTTTTTATGGGTAACTTCGGTACTGAAGGGGCTTGGATCTGGGCCTCCTGACCTTGACTTGAGAGTCTGGAACCTGAGCTGCACTGTACAGCTCAGGGTTTCTGCTCTCTGCTTTTGCTGGAGCAAAGGAGCAGAAGACCCGTAGTTCTCCTGGAGATCTGCCTTGTGCAGTAGAAGCAGATCACCTGCCGTCAGCCATCAGTTGTAGAACTGACTTGTTCTGGCCTCAGTCAGGCTCCTCTTGAGATGTAATTTTAGGAGTTTGCCTGACGTTTGGAGAAGCTCTTGGGAGGAAGGGGACAGCAAAAAAGACACTTGAAGCAAAACCTAAGACTGAACCCCCTCTTCTTGACCATTACATCAAAGCATTAGAGGTACACTCTGAATTATTGTATTTATAGTGCCACTTTTAACTGTAAAAAAAATTAAGATGGATGTTGATCCTTGAAAGAAGTCTTGTAGGTGTGTTCGCTGTTACATTCAATTGCTTCTGCTGAATCTGTCTGTAACAGGTTCGAGTTACTCTGTTTTCCCATGGTGTTCTTCAAGTCTGCGTGCTCATGAAATACGTGACTGCTGTCCCTGGATAACTGTTGAGGTGTTGCGAGATAGAAATGCACAGGTTTCTGAGATAATTTGGATCATTGACTGTAGCAGGAGAGCTTTTCCTTTCTGCTTGTGGAGCTGAACAGTGCTGACAGAAAGGCTGAAGACAAAGGTCAGAAAGGTGGGTGAGAAATAAAACCCTTAGTTCCCCTCCAAAGACGAGACTAATCCTCTGGGCTCTTGTATTTCTGTCTCTTCCAGGAGATGAAGCACCTCACTGTGGAATGGCTTGTGAAGTGCCATTCCTGACAGGTGATGCCCAGCAGAAGAAGAAAGCAATAGCAGACTGGGCAGAATATGAGGCTCAGAGGGCAAAGAGAACTCATGGGACCCAGGTACTGCAAGCATTTGAAAACATTCTGAAAAATAGCCTTTTTTTATTCTCTCAAAGGGAAACTGAGGTTTGAAGCTATCGAGGTCATCGTGTAGGTCTTGGTTTAGCAGTGCCTAGGAGGTGACTTTTGTCTCTCAGGCTTGGCAGCTCATGAGCAGGAGGGAAGAGCTCTCAATCCAGGTCAGAGGAGAGGGAGACCAGCTTGCTGTGCTAAGGACGTGCACTGATGACCTCTTCTGACTCGGTCCTCCTTGGCCCAACAGGATGGCTCTTGATTAGGAGTGCAGTTTCTGCTAGCGAGAGGGCTTCAGCCAGATGTGTCCAGATGTCTTGCAGGAGAGCTTCAGTTGGCCCTTCTGCTCACTAGACCTAGATTAGCTTGATCAGAAATACTATTTTGAAGAATATGTCATGCTTTTGTAAGTTACTTTCTGTAACTAAGAATTAGGACTTCTTCTAAACCACTGGCATGAAAGTGAAAGTTTGTATCAGCTGCAGTGGGCGAGGAACAAAGCCTTAAGGATTCCTTTATCAGGTGAAGTCAGCCTTAGGAACAACCGTCCTGAGAATGGAAACACCCTCCTCTGATACTTTTGAGACTGCTCAGTCACATTTCCAGTGCTCACACCTCAGCCTAAAATGGACTCTTTCCTTGGCTAACAGCTGAGGGCCCCACCAGAGAGACTGACGAGAAAGGGCACGAGCTCAGTCTGGGGGCCAGAAGAGGAGGAAAACAGGAGAAGACTGACAGAACCTGGGAAAGTCGTGTAAGAACGGCTTTTGAAAAGTAAAACTAATTCTATCTCAGGTAACTTACGGAACAGAGCTGAGTTGTTTCCCAGAAGCCATGTAACAGGCCCAAACTCTGAAATACTTGGTCTCCTGCTCAACCAAGGACTTGATTTTCTTAAAGACACATTTGTAGACCATCCGTTTGTGGAGAAGCAGCAATGAGGGCAGTTGGCCGAGGCCCAGGCCGAACTCCCTTAATCGGAATGGGTCATGGGGATCATTCTGTGTGAGCTGTCAAATCCTGCTGCAGGACACGGCGGTTTTGTTACATGGATGGCAGATGCCTCATGGAGTTGACAATGTCACAAGCAGCATGAGAAGACGGCAGAGGGACCAAACGGGAGCTGGAGCTAAAGCATCATTATGATGTGACACAGCACGGAAGGCTGTGGGTGGTCATTGCTCAAGTTCTCACGCTTCTAAGGAAGCATCTGGCTGGTGTGGAAGTAAAATAATTAACACTTCATCGACCTTTGCAAGGCCTCACTAGTTAAGAAATATGTGTCAGCATGACCTAACAGCCTCACTTCATCAGCATGATTTAATTCACAAATTCAATTATTTGTAATTAAAAAAGAAGTACTGTCTGGAGCTTCCTTATCCAACTGTCCAGAGCCTCCCTCTGTGAAGTAATCCATGTGTCACCACTCTTTGTTGCAATTTTCGATGGTCCTGCTTATCTGACATGGTTTGGTGAAGAACGAGTCATCATATAACCTGGTGTAGTGGAGCGTGTCCCTGCCCATGGCAGGGGGATTGGAACTAGATGATCTTGGAGGTCCCTTCCAACCCAAACCATTCTACGGTTCTATGGCGAAGTCTCTCCAGCACGAGCTTTGCGACTGCTCTTGCCCTGGCTCCAGTCCGTAAGGCTGTAAATAAATAAATGCAATCACCACAGGCATTTTGACTAATTTGGCAGTGTGTGGTAAGAACCTCCCCCAGTGCTGCAGCCATTTTGGGTTCAGCAGGTGTCTCAGAGCTCGAGCCCACCACTGTAACTCTGACCTGCTGTGGCTGAGCTCGCAGATCAGAAACTCGCGGAAGGAAGACTCCATCCCCCTTCGAGTTGTATCAGAGAGGTGCCCTTCAAACCTGCCATGAAAGGAGGAACTCATCAATTTCTGTCGTTTTCTTTGGACTGCCAAGCTGTGCTGCTCAAGCAGAAGTGCTTTTTCTTTCTCATCTATGCAGCACATGATTATGGTGGGTTCCTGCTGAATTTCACCAGCTCTGTGAGATCTGACAATATGGTCACTACGTAGGACGCTTGAGGAAACAGGCATTTGGTTTATCTAGGGAAACTTAATGTAAGAAAACTCCAACATCTTGGAGCATCTCTTGATTAATTTGAGATTTGTCTTCAGGCTACTAATCACCTTTCCCTGTGGATTCAGCATCCTCATGAGGAAAGCAGAGAGACACTCAGGCAGGCAGAGGAAAGGAGCAGAGCCAAACAGGCTGGAGAGGAACAGGCTAATGGACACTCCTGTGGCTACAGCCGTTACTGTACTGGAGTTGTGAGTACAAAACAGGTCGCCAGACTCAAAGGTACAGACTGCCGAGGGGCTGTACGGACCTGCTGGAGGCACTGGGTTCTGCCGACTGATGAGCCTGGGAACGCCTCAGCAGCCGCTGTATTTTCTACCTCATCCAGCTTCTGTTCCATATGGTCTTGTCCTGTCTTATCAAAACAGTCTTTACTATTTCTTTGTGATGAGAGGGATAACAAAGATTTCTTGCGAGCAGAGAGAGCTATTTCCTCGATGAGGAATGGAATAAACCTCCTACTGCGTTTTCCTGTTTCAGGATGAATAGTGTTTTAGTGTCTTTTCTCTGCATCTTTCAGGTGGGAAATCCCAGGGAAGGGCTTAGACATTGTACTATTCTTCATGATTGAACAGCCAAATGTTTCTTCAACATATATATCTATATAGGTAGTTATCGCCCAACAATACTTTTCATCTCACCACAGTGGTTTAAAATGGGAGAACAGGATTATATAGAAGTAATTCAGGAATAAGCCTGAGGGGAAACAGAAAGATACAATCCATCCATCAATCTAGCCTGCCTTTTACATAGATATTATTTTTTTCTCCCCACTACCATAAAAAAATCATTCCCCCGGGTACTTCCAGAGAAGTAATGCCTGTAATAACTTATATTCCAGATAGGTTGTTATTATTTTGTAACAGTCCTCTTATGTTTAGAGTATTTTTCCCTTGTGCTGTTCCCAGTGTCTTCCTGCTATGAGTTCAGGACCTTTAAATGGAAAACCCCTTAAAACAAAAAAAGACGTTTACTGATCATTAGGCTTTGAGGTTGAACACACCCTGCTGTGCCAGACTCCTGACGACAACAGCAGCAGACTTATTTCTCTCCATTTTGGGACATTTTCCCAGTGATTTTTCTTTCCAAGTAAGTCAAATGAACATGACATGAGACGACATGAATCGCTAGTCCACGTGGAGATTCTTTTTCAGGAGGGTCTTCCCCGTTTCTGAGTCTACACGCACCTCATCACCACACCCAGAGGCAAATTTAAAAATACAAGAAGCAACAAGGGCATACAGCGCTACTGGGTTATGCTGAAACAGGTGCAAAATTCATGAAAACTAGTCAAAATTCTATTTATAAAGAGGGTCTTTCTTTTTAAAAACAAACAGTTGCAATACTGAAATGAACCAAACATCTTTCTGGCATGCAGATCATGCTGACAGCTAAGGGGTCTCAGCTGAACCTGAAGACTTCTCTGCAACACCTGCAGAGGAAGCACACTTCTTGACTTTCAGCCATGGAACCAGAGCTCCTCAGCATAAGCAGTGGTGAAACATGAGCATGAAGCACACCAAGGAAAACGCGCACTAGAATGGGCAAATTCAATCCACGTTTCCATGCCATTCTTTGGCTTCAACTTAGAAGCCTCAGGAAGAACCCTTCACTGGGGTTACTTTGGTTTTTGGTTGTTCAGTCACCACCAGATGGAGTCAGACCCCAGCAAACAGGACTTTAATCTCTGAGGAAGAGACTCTTCTAACAGAACCACTGATTTAACTACTGGGAACCTGTTTTCTACTTCCACCGGCCCTACGCACTTTCTTGCTGACTCCACGCAAAGTCTCTAAAAGCTGGGATTGTACTCTAAGCCAAGCAGTTAGCTCATTTCTAAGTCTCTGAAAGGTGGTGGAGAAGGACAAGGACCTCCAGGTACCTCTTCTCTCCAGCTTGTTTTTTTTTTTTTTTTTTGTGAAGGCATGAAAGATGAATCTCTTCAGAGATACTCAGTGTGCAATAGCTGAAGGAAACAGCGACTTCCAAGTTTTATTGTGCTCATCACAGAGCGTTCATATGGAACAGACCTCTAACACCTGCAGCCTCCTGAAACAGCTTCCTGGCCGCACTGCAACAATCCATCAGGAGACCGGAGCCAGGCAGAGCCTCTCCCTCATCTGCTTTTTGCTGAGATGGGGAACAGGAGGAGCCTACTACAGAATTTGCCAAAGAACAGAACTACAGCTGGCTCGCAGACAACAGGGAAGGACACGTTAATGTCTTTCAGGATATTTTTGGTAGGTTTCTCAAATACTAGGGTCAAACCACACTTTTGCTGGAGAACTTAGGCACTGGAGCTGCCAAAGTATGTTACGCAAAAGTATAAATTAAAAGGTTGAAGGTTTGGGAGAATATTAAACTCTCCTGCAATAATTACAACTCTACTAGCTCTAGATGCACAATAAAAATAATTCAATATTTTCTCATTTTTTTAGTCTAGAACTAGGCAACCCTAGGAAGCAAACACCCCAATCAAATAAATACACAGCTTTTAGGTTCACTTGAGCTTTATCAGTCTAAATGTGGAAAAGGAGTTTGTTCCCTTGTGGTTGATATTCAAGATATTATTTATTGCTACATGGACTTGATTTGATATCCTAAAATCAGATGGGGCTGACTGCATAAAAAGAGAATTTCTTCTTTCCCAGGGATTGCTCCAGCTCTACTTTCGCAAGTTCGCGTTCTCTAGTTCTTCCCTTCATTAACACCTTGAATCTGATTTCAGCTTCATCCAGGTTTCTCAGGGAAAACCTGCTGGAACATTTTGTATTTTAAGAGAAGAGTCTTCGGCACATTCATAAGTTAACCCAGAAGCTAAAGCTGACCCTCACTGTGTTAGGCCTCTCTCCAGCCAAGCACCACCCTTCCTTTCCTTCTTCTTAAACACAGCAGCTCATTTCTCAGCTTTGGGGTCCTCAATATAAGGACATGGAGCTGCTGGAGCGAGTCCAGAGGCCATGAAGATGATCTAAAGGCTGGAGCACCTCTGCTATGAAGACAGGCTGAGAGAGTTGGGGCTGTTCAGCCTGGAGAAGAGAAGGCTCCGGGGTGATCTTATAGCAGCTTTCCAGTACCTAAAGGGGGCCTACAAGAAAGCTGGAGAGGGACTTTTTACAAGGGTGTGTAGTGATAGGACAAGGGGCAATGGCTTTGAACTGAAAGAGGGGAGATTTAGATTAGATATAAGGAAGAAATTTTTACATTGAGGGTGGTGAGGCAACAGGTTGCCCAGAGAAGTCGTAGATGCCCCATCCCTGGAATTGTTCAGGGCCAGGTTGGACGAGGCTTTGGGCAACCTGGTGTAGTGGAGGGTTTCCCTGCCCATGGCAGGGGGGTTGGAACTAGATGATCTTTGAGGTCGCTTCCAACTCAAACCATTCTATGATTTGTCAGAACACACCACAAAACCAGCCATGGCTGAAAAAATCCCTACTGCTTTTTTATCTCATTTCATTCTCAACCCCAGCCATAAAAGAACAAAGACGACCTAGGGTCATGGCGTGCTGCTGTAAAGCATTTGCAAAGGCTCAATGACACCAGCCTCCAACCCAAGTGCTCTCAAGACACAGCTGATCAAAGCAGTTTCCTTGAAGGCTGGAGGAAGCTCCCACTGTTTCTTTGGAGCGCTCTCCCAACCACATCCCCACCCCCACAATTTTTCAGACTGCCAACCCCACATAGTATCCACAGAATGAACTATAAGGTACATGGGCCAACACTGTTGCATAAACTCAGGTTCACACTGTGCCAGCAGTTCTGTAGGTGCAGCAGAACTAGAGGTTAAAAAACACCTCCACACTCCAGTCTCACTTGTCTTGTTCTCCAGCTAATTTCTGTTCAACTCTGCAGGTATTTCAGTCTCCTCCCTCCAGCACTCAGGCTTCTACCCGACTCTGTGGTTTTACACTTGGCTTCCTGACCATGTCCCCATGACCAGTAAGCCAAGGGCACTCCTTCCAAGAACAGGCACACTGGCCACTTAGCTTGTGCAAGAAAAACAAGGTCCAGAATCCAGCTCGACTGAACACTAGTTTTGGACTGATCTGTGCTACAGCAGTACTACTGCACCTCCCCAGTAGTAAGGACAAGGATTTACAAAAGAAAAAAAAAAAATCATACATTACAGACTAAGACTTGTAAACTACTTGCCAGTTCTGGACTTCATTTTTTACAGGCTCCCAAGGACACAGATCGAAACTGGCTTAGTTATATTACTTCAAATTGAACAGGTAGTTTATCTAAACAGAGCATTTAGGAGCTTCCCGAACTGTAACAAACAGGAAAAAGCAATATCCTGAAAGATAAAAGTCAGATATGCACTTAAGAAGTCAGCAGCAGACAGAACTTAACTTCATCTACTGATCAAAAAAGCACCACTCCACTGCCAATGACAGTGTACTCCTATTTATGTAATATCCCAATACAGTCTTTTCCAGGAACGTGTCATGGCTAAGGATAAGAGCACAGTAGGAAATAAAAGTATGTAAATGGTTCAGCTTCGGTAAATATTATTAACCTTCTTCCTTGTTCAGGTACACACAGCTATTGTGCAACGTCTGGGACCACTTCCAGAACACAAACATTAACATTCCAACTACACGAGACATACACAAGTGTTTGGAACACGGATTATCCCTGTCCATGACGTCTGCCATCTTCTCCGTTTTCCCCCTTTCATTTTTATTAACTGTACGTATTTTAAACCTATATGAAACAGTATTCATTTCAGAATTTATTACTCCTAGGGCAAGTAAAACATTTATGAGGCTATTTGAGGATACTGACAATAGAGGCAGTTATCTACATCTCCAATAACTAACTTTGTTTTAAGATAGTCACAGTAACTAAACAGCTAGAATCCAAACAGTAGAGCAATGTGACTCACAAAAAAAGAAAAAAAAAAAGGTAAGTAAAGTTTTATTCCCCCTAATCAGTAACAGAAATGGTGAAAAGCACATCCCAATTTGAGATTATTAAAACTTCATCAGGTGCAATTAACGTAAGGAATGAGTTCAAAATATTTTTAGCAGCAATGTAACATTTATTTATACTATATTCCTAAGTCTAGTATTTCCTTTGTGCGGTTTCCAGATAATATTCCGTAGCTTCATTAGGTTTTTTAGTCGAAAAGGCACGAATGCAGCTGCAAGCATACACATCCCAAATTCCTAGCAAGTTACCGTATGTTTTTGTGCCAGCTGTACGCAAAGCAATTTCATAGGCCGTATGTGAAAACTCATTGTGGGCAATAATTAAAATGGACAATTCAGAAAACTTTACAAAAATACTTCTTTTTATTAAAAGCAGCAATTTCAAGCAGAACAATACACAGAATGTAAACATCACTAAGTTCAGCTCCAGCCTGCCGAACCTTCGAGGAAGTCTACACTAAACGCATCTACCGTACTAGCGAGTTAACAGACTACAATATAATTTGAAAATATATTTTCTACTTCGAATGAAGAAAAAGTCATTTATCGTAGTCTGTCCCAGCGCCAGATACTGGCATCATCACACACAGCTATAAGGATACTGCTGTCCCTGCTAAAACTGGTTTGTCGAATGGCAGCAACGCATTTAGGATGAGTAAGAGTCGTGCACCTATAAATAAAAGAAAGTTATTCAGCTACAGCGTGAAATCTGCACGTAACGACAGGCTGAGAGAGTTGGGGCTGTTCAGCCTGGAGAAGAGAAGGCTCCAGGGTGATCTTATAGCAGTCTTCCAGTACTTAAAGGGGACCTACAGGAAAGCTGGAGAGGGACTTTTTACAAGGGCATGTAGTGATAGGACAGGGGCAATGGATTTAAACTGAAAGAGGGCAGATTTAGATTAGATATAAGGAAGAAATTTTTCACTCAGAGGGTGGTGAGGCACTGGAACAGGTTGCCCAGAGAAGTTGTGGCTGCCCCATCCCTGGAGGTGTTCAAGGCCAGGTTGGATGAGGCTTTGGGCAACCTGGTCTAGTGGCAGATGTCCCTGCCCATGGCAGGGGGGTTGGAACTAGATGATCTTTGAGGTCCCTTCCAACCCAAACCATTCCATGATTCTAAGTAATTCTACATTACGGAGCACTCTTTCACCAACCTCTTACTTAGGTGACCTAGGAGGATTTGAAGGGCAACAGGATTATGGCCTTCATGGTGTATTTTGTATTCCAAACGTGGACTTGGGAAAGCAGTGATTTCCTGTTCACTGCCACTTCCCATCCGCTCAGTTTTCATTGAGGCACTGACAGAAAGCTGATTGAATCACGTTATTTAAGACTTGGTAGTCAATGTTCTTTCCCAGTGGTTAGGAATAAAATATCGTAATTGGGTGATGAAAGACTGCAGCATTCTCAGGAACTTTGTACATTTATCTATATATATATACACACACACATATATTTACATAGACTATATATAAAATATATATTTATATCTCATTTATTTATAGTGTATATACAAATATAATGCATGTATTATTTATATACATAATGTATATCATTTTATACACGTGTGTGTATTTTTTTTATATGTGTATGGGGTTTTTTTTTATATATATAAATATACAGACACATTGTAAAATTGCCTGGCCCCACAGCTCAGGAACTGGAAAGCCACACTGTTTCTCCACATTCTGCGCATGACCTTTATGTTCTCATTCCTCTAGTCCTTTTACTTAATTTCTC
Source organism: Tauraco erythrolophus (assembly GCF_009769465.1). Lineage (NCBI taxonomy): Eukaryota > Metazoa > Chordata > Aves > Musophagiformes > Musophagidae > Tauraco > Tauraco erythrolophus. The sequence goes on along the minus strand of NC_141465.1, from coordinate 130,715,208 downwards.
CTTTGTCATGTGCCACACCCACCCAGCCAGTCTTAATTCCACCTAATTAGTCTGTAAGCAACTTTGAGGAACAAGTTGATCTACATATGGTCCCCAGCACAATTTGATTGAGGCCTCTTAGCACTACTGTAATATAAATAATAAATCAGTAAAAAATCATAAACGTTAACCTTCAGGGGCTCAGAACGTTTACTTGCTTAGTGTCTAAAATGGAAAGTTACTAGTACTGTTAAATAATTTCTACAGTTATCAGTAAAGGAAAAAGGAAAGTACACCAACTCCGTGTCTCAACAAAAATAAAATAAAAGTAAGTACTCACTTGGCTTTATGAGGATCCTCTATTTCTAAATCCCAAACATAAAGTTTGCCAACCTGATTGCCCAGAGCAAGCATCTTTAAGAGAAAGCAGAGGATGTAGAAGTTTTAAAATACTATCTCAAAGAATGGAAGTCAGAATTTTATAAAGGCTCTACAGCTGATAAATTATGTGTGAATGCTTGAACATGAAAAACTTAATGAGTCTGTTGTAGGGGTTAAAAACGCTACAAAATTCACCTCCTTTCTCTCACTTTATTATCCATCTCTGTAGATGGGGGAGCAAGATATCAGTAAACATGGCTTTGTTGGAAAATAGACATTTATTTGGTGGAACTTCTTCTACCAGGCAGAACCCAGAATGAAAAATCTGGAGCTCCTCCAGTTTCATATTAAGCCCTTGCACCAAATCATTCTGTTTCTCAAATATCACATGAACCCAGACTTTTCCCATACCCATAAACATGGAATCAATGAAAAGCTATGCACCTTCAAATACAGCATAGGCAAAGCTCACACGTACCTTTTGCCAGAAATCCATTGAAAACCTCATGTACCATATGTCGCACTGGCTGTAATCAAATCTCCCAAGTATGGTCACGTTTGACTCACTGGGCTTGATTTTATCTATGTCATCTTCCATTTTGCCAGGTTTCCAGCACACAATGGCATTTTCACAAGACTGGGGTGAAACAACGAAAAATAAATCACTTCTATTTACAATTTATCCTGCACATTCAGTCCAACTATAATTATAACCAAACATTTCATCTCACAGCTTCCCCAACGACACTGAAAAAAAGTACAACTGGAAAATGTCACCTCTGTCCTTAGATCACAGCTGTACCACCAACAATACATGGCTGCCCACCGCTGGCAGCCTGTGCCCACCCAGCTTTGCCAGAAAACAGGACTCCTCACCCACTTCACAGGAAGCCAAGGAGATGTGCTCGAATACGCTCGTTTAAATCAAGCAGTTTAAATTAACCTCGACTTGAGGATTGTTCACCCGATCCCTTCAACCCTCATTTCTCTCTTTAGCAGATCCTGGTTAGCTGCTATCCCTGTACTTTTAGTAGAGGTACAGCTGTATTAATAATTTTACTTTTTAAGTACAAGCTGCTTCTCTACACATCCTGATGGCTGACAAAATTCACAATACGCTCCATAAAATCATTTGACACAGCACAGTAGTTCAGCTGAAAAAGCTGCAACGTTACCTTGGAAAGAATTAGATCTCCCAACCATCGTACGCAGTCAACGTAGTTTCTATGTATGTCTCTTGTAGAAAAGTCAGGAAAGTGAATTTTCTGGGAAATAAAAGGCCTATGGAGAAAATTGCCACGTGAGGTTCAGAAAAACACAGAAGCACAGCCTAATTTTTAATGGCCAGTTTTAAGATATCTCGATGTTAAAAGGACAAGCCTTTCTCTTTTGTTGTTTTTTTAACAATCTTAAAACAAAGTCGATTTTATACGTTGTTTTGTTGTTCAGTTGCTTTGCTAAATAACGAGAACAGACCCTGTTTTCATCCTCATTCCTAACGAAATAACATTTCCCACTGTGCAGGACTGTGCCGAGACAGTGCTGAACAAAACCACTCCTTGAGATGCTGAATACAGCTTCCATTGCCAAACACTTCAAGAACTAATTAAAACTCAGTTTTGCTGATTCTGCTTCTGCAACATCTAAATCGTTAGAAAAGCACACTAGAAAAAAAAAAAACATAATTTTTTTAAAAAGCACACTAAAAAAAAGCATCATTTAATATTTGGTAACATTATCAAAAAAAGCGAGAGTGTTTTCACAGCTAGTCTCATTGCTGAACACGTTCAGTTTTAGAACTCTTCAATTCTCTCAAGGGTTTAACTGGAAGTTAAGATTAAAAAGTTGATGAACTTCACAAAGGAGGATTTATCTATCATGTATCTAATTTCTGTGTTCACTTGACGATTCACTCATGAGGTCAGATCAGAGAATGATGAAAATTAAGGTTATTACTACACCAACAGGTTTGTCTCTGCCCCAAAGTCAGACAACAGATACAATAATTAGCAATAACTACCCAATATAACACTATTTGATGTATTTAAGTATACAGACTTGATTCTTTCCTAGAAATTTCGAGGTGAGAGAAAGAAAAGCCCTCTGGAAACACAGTGCATTACAAGCTTTAATTAAGAATGACAGAGGTAAGTCCAGACATTTTCTGGTCCAGCAGGTAAGAAATAATTAGGTATTTTAAAATAAAAGCATCAGGACCTTAAATCTGAATTCAATAAAATTCTACTGAAACAAACGTCAATAAGAGACATCTTCTAGAGAGATTCAGCATCCAGCACAAGTCCCAGGTCACTCACTATCCCCAGGAACTTCCAATATGGATAGGAATGAACCTGGTCCATTGATAGGAATATTCATGCTTTGCAAAAGACAGTCAAAAAGATGGAAGACCACGTACCTGTTGGTTTTATTTGGGTTGTACTCGTAAGACTCTTTGATGGCATTTATCATTCTCTTGGAATTAATTCTCCAGAGTTTGAGAGAGTGATCCATCCCACAGGACATGATTTTTTCACCAAGAAGATCATAATCCTATGTATATGAAATAATTTTGAGGACCCCCAGCCTAAGGTGCATTATATCAACTCAGATTTTATTCCGTCATTTCCATCAAAACAGCATTTTTGGCTTAGAGAATGCAATAAACTGTGTATTTCAAATAGAAAAATACTAAAAACTTAATCCTGCTCACTGCTAAGCAGCACAGTATCTTAACAATTACATTTACTCTCTCAAGAAAGAGAGGCATATTCAACAGCACTGACAGACAATGAATCTACTGCTAGTGCTTCCCCCTCAATAAATTCCCTAGGTTTCATTTTATGGAGCAACTTTGGCGGAATTCCAGGGCCAGGACATGGGTGATGACTATTTAGAACCACAAGAGAATAACAGAGTGTAAAGTTTCATATAGATGCATCCCTCACCTTTCAGGTCACGCAACAGGAATGGAAACAGTTCTTAGGAGCAGCATATTAAAGATTAACTATTCTGGTTGATATTTGCTGGGTACCAGTGTCTGTTCACAGCCACTGAAAAGCAGCATAACTCACCTGAAGTAACTTCTTTCCTTCACTACCATGTCTCTCAAGGCTTTTTTGTTCTTGCTGCTTTGGCTAGATAAGACCTCAAGAACTTCAGAAGTGGGACCATCATGAAAACTTTTTACTCCTTCTAGCCCCACTGAGCTCTATTTTGTTTACTTCTAGACTGCACTGTGAAAAAACTAACTACTGAAAGACACAGAAAGTGAACACCTGTCCTGTATATCGAGAGGTGGCCAGATGAATCAAACCACCTTAGATTTAAACTTGTCTATCCCCTTAAGACAGTATTTATGCACTTTGGGGTTATTTTAAGTAGGTGTAATATCAAAGCAGTGCACAAGAGGATAAAAAGTTGCATATTGTAGGCTTACTACCCTTTGTAAATCTAAATCACTGTCCCACAGTCTTCCACTTACTGCACTTAACACCTCATCCCTGTGCCCTTCTACTCCTCCAAATATTGCAACCAGCGTGTCTGTCTGGATGTTCCACAGTCTCAATGCATGATCTATAAAGAACAAATAAAATTACATGCTGCTTTTTATATGTACATATGAATAATATACTTCAGCTTAACTACTTTCAATAAAAGGTGTTCATGTAAACATCAAAAAGGCACTCGGTTCTTCTTCACTTGTAAGAAACATCGAACTGCATTAACTAAAATTGCCATTACAACTAGACTATTGTTAGAGTAACTCAGTAGTTAGGAAAGTGTGCCCACCCCCTTCTCTAGGGACAGCTTCTAACAAAAATACACTTGCATCTTTAGGTCACCCAAAAAGCAAAGACAACTGATCTTGGACAAGTATGTTTTTATTCAGTCTTATCTCAAAAATAATGTTATATATCAAAAAATTCTAAAATTCCTTTCAGCCGTTCTTACATCAGCATACAGAGAAGCTTTGATTTTCCATATCTTTAATCTTTAAAATATTATTCTTTATGAACCACGGACTGTACTGATGGGAGAAAGTGTTTCTATAACCAATCTGTACTCCAAAGTCAATCGCACTAATCCACTTCTTCAAAGAAAGTTTTAACAATTTCTAATTAAGAACCTCTATTATATTTCCCATTTGGAAATGGGAACCTCTACTCTATTCCCCTGTTGGATTCCACAAGTACACTGCACTGAATTACAGCAACATCAACTGGAAGGCCCCACAGTCTCAAGTATTTTCCTTTTTTTCTACTCATCTCTCAGCCAAGCAGTTCTGAGACTCTAATATTGCCCTGCCTCATGCCCTCCCGGAGATAGCACCTGGTCCAGAGATTGCTTATTAAAACTGGTAGTACTATGGCTGATGTCAAAATGTTATTAAAAAGAGAACCTAAAAAATATACAGAACTGAAGAAATTCAACGTTACAGACCCACAGCACAAACTTGACAGCTGCAAGAAGCAGAGAGGTTCCCAACTCCTACTCTCGCATAGCTTCATCAGCAACACCAAATACTCTAAAGTCAAAAGTCTCCTTATGGGAATGTTTCCAACTCGAGCATTCCTGAAGGCTTGCTCTTGCAGCAGATCGAGTATTCCCTTACTTAACAAAACAGTCAAGATTAGGAAGTTGTGACAACTTAGACGTTCTGGACAAGCCCAGAAGACACCATACAAAAAAGTCACTTCTCCCTTCACTAATATGCTTTTTATTGAAAGTTCAGTTAAAGCCAGAGCTGCTCCTGAGCAATAACCCAAGTGCTCCCCATGAACGCGGTGGTGAATGCTGACTGCAACATTAAGACATCCCCACTAGATGGCAACACGATTCAACGACTGAAAAAAACGTAACTCCACTGTTAGAAACTGACAGCAACCCCAATGCTCATGTTTCTTCTTTCCTAAAAGCAGCACTGTTCTCAATCCCCTTGCAACACAGGTGAAGCTGTTTATTGTAGGCCATGGATTTAATGTTTACAAGATATACAGCCATAAAAGAGCAAGATTTGCTCTAGACTTTCAAGGTAAACTTGTTCAGTGCCGTTCATAAAAAAAAAAAAAATCATGGAGGTTCTGGCCATTTTCAAGACCAAAATCCAATCCAAAGTATCTTCATTTATTAAAAAAAAAAAAACACAAAAGAGGTTTTTTTCCTCACCTTTGCTTACAGATAAAAGGAGATTTGGATCTCTTGGATGGAATTTCAGTTCATTGATTGCATTTCCATGGCCCACGTAGTGCTGGGATAGAATTCAGAGACCAAATTAGCGTTTCCTCTCATGTTCACATGTATTTAGAAGCCATAAGTTTCACGCCTTGCTGAAATGCAAGCTGTAACTCAAAGTCTGGAGCACTCACCTTTATGCACTGCATTGTAATAGGATTAATTATCCTAATAATGCCCCTGGACCCTGCCACAGCCAGAAGAGGATGGCTTGTATTGCTGTCATAGGTCCATGCGCAAGTATAGAAATTTTCATCTGCCTACAACATCTCACATTAAGGAACACAGAAGAAAGAGGAGATTTTTTTTTTTCTTTTTTTTTAAGTAAACTTCTTGTTATTTTATGCAAGTGCCCAGGAGTCTCTGCTGGACCCAGTAAGAAAACAATACATATTCAATCATACATCTGCAAATATAAGTAACGTCACCTTTCCTATAGATGCCAGTTTCCTCACTTCTGTTCCATAACATACAAGGAACAAGTCTCCTCTATCCTGGCATCACTTTCCAACCTCTTTCTCCAAAACATTCAAAGACTTGGAACAAAATAAGGATGGATCAACACTGAGTTCATAAGTTACTGACTTGTGTACCACAAGCGATCAACACAAGTTATTACCACTTCAGAGCATGAAACACAATTCTCAGGCTTTAAATCCAGTTTCAGTTCACAGGGAAACCAAGACCACTGTAAAGCAGCAAATACAAAACATCACACAAATATTAGTGTTGGGAAGATTAAACTGATGGAGAATCAGTTTTCAAGTGTTTTAATACAGCTTGGTCCATGAGTCTGCGTTTTGAGTATTTTTTCAATAGGAGGCACTCTAGGATGCGGAAAAGAGGTAAGACTTGGACCTAACATAAGGCATGCGCCACATGAGCAAAGTATTAAATCACAGACAAAACCTTCATGTGCTTTTTTCCTACAAAGCCTCTTCATTTTTGATAAACAAGAAGCAAACAAGTGGCTTTTTAACTTAAAAGGATACATCAGCATCCACGTAGGACTGCAGCAGACGGATTTCGCCTTGGGAATGGCATTCATATAAAGTAACCTAGAGAAAAATAATAAAAAAAAAAAATGGAAGAGATTGCTGCTTACTTGTGATATTTCAGAAGGAAATCATGTGCACGTGGGTATCAACTTTCTGATGGGGAGAGGTAGTGTGCCTTTATGGTTTAGATCTCATCCAGCACCTGTTTATTTCCAACAGGTGGAAATGGTTTGACAAAAGAATGCTCACAGCAGTTTCAGTAAAGCACCACTCCAGGACTTGTCAGCAGTCCTTCCCAGATATTAAAATCTGTCATTTGAATTGTCTTAGTAAGATTAAACTCTCTTTGGAATTTGTTACTGCAGCCATCTCTAACATCCCTTGGTCTTTTAAAGAGCCACTGATACCTTGTTTCATCTTCAGGTCTTCTGGTAACTGCCAGGTGGAAAAAAAATGGACATGAAAGGCTTCTTGTTTATTCACAACATTGGCACAGAAGGCACTTCAGGAGTTATTTTCAAGACTGAAATGACATATATCTTTTTTCAGAAAAAGCCTATAAATTCACTGCACACAGGCCACTAATTTAGCTACTGAGCTGCCTGGCATTACTGCAGACACTCCTCATCCCATTTCAGAGCGGAAGACCTTTTGGAAACAATAACATCTAAGAAGAGTAACTTTAGTGAGAAGATACATTTATGCACCTCTCTTCCTTATCCCATGTTTGTATTACTGAAGGATTTTTTTCTTTACTGTATAGGCCAGGCCAATTCCCAAATAGCTATCACATGACTTCATACAACAATCCAGAAGGTGCAGCTCTCGGAGACAACAGATGCTCCATACCTCAGAAATAAAGCTTTCTGGATGAAGCACCCTGCGTCCATACGAAATGCAGGTGAAGGGATTGGCTGGAAAAAAGAATGCAAGCAGAAACACACGGAAGGGCTTATGGTTAAAAACAGATTACTCACTCTGTTGCTGCCGACAGTGGCAAAAACGAGAGGATCACCTTCTTTACTGTGCCAGTTAAACTGGACTCCAAACAAAGGCTGACCGTGGTCCTCCTGTAGGTGTAAAGTAAGATTAGAGACAAAAAAAAACCAACTCCCAGGCATATTATTTCTGTGAAATTCAGCTGTAGTGGCAGTTTAATTGGTATGTTTTCCTCCTCAAATTACTGGGTTCACATCCAATGTAATTTCAGACAGCGAACAGATAAAAAGAACACTTTTGTAACGCCACATTTTAAATTGGCTGTCTTAAGGGAGGTTAAAGGAATATTCTGACACTCTTTCTTCCCCCACCAAGCTTTTAAAAAGTGAAGGGGAAGAACTGTTGTCTCACGCTTAGGGCCAGAAGCTGGCAAAACTCCTGAGTTCGATTTGCAGCTCTGCTACTTTGTTTTACAATTTTCAACCTCTGCATATAACACGCATTTTGTACTGTTATAATTACTTCCACACAAGGATTTGTAACTTTGCAGAGAAGAACCACTAGGACAGAGAAGAATTATACTGGTATAAGGGTGGAGAAGGGCCACATCTAACTATTGCAGCACAGTCAGTTCTCGCAGCTTTACGACAGACAGCGACCAGCTCTCTCCAGCACGTCACAACGCTGCTGCAAAGTTCATGTCTACAAAGTGTTTGCAGGTCGCTTCCACAAGCAGTTACCAGAGAAATGCCAAGTATTATTTTCATACAGCTTACACCAGTTTAACAGAGAAAAAAAAAAAAAAAGGAGGAGATATGTTTATTAATTTTGATGAATATGGTGGTGCTGGTTAATAATTGATAACAGTATTTCAGCCTGTCCTGACAGGATGTTTTCAGTAAGAATAATGTTCATTAAAGTGCCTCCCCACAGGGGACTGTCTGGGACAGTGCAGGCAGGAAGGAAGTGTCTCATGACGGCTGTTAAGCAGCCTTCACATGGCAGTGCTGCAGAGACAGCACGAGAAACATTAGCCCTGGCAGCTCTGGCCTGTCCAAGAATAAATTTGAGGAGGGGGTGTGAGGGGGGGAGTCCAATACTACTCAGAAAAGTTAAGGAAGTCTGGAAGAATTTAAAACAGAATTATTTACTGAGAAGGGTGATATCTGTTATTAACAGACGTAGCTAGAAGAGCAAGAAAGAGATGGGAGAAAAACCTTTCAGAGATGAAGGCCCTCCTGCACTTCTTAAAGAGAGGTAACAAATTTGAAAGCTGAACACAGATTGAAAAGAATTGTCCAAAGTTTAACACGACGCATTACCCATCATAACATGAAAGAACAGACTAGTGGTTTATGTGATGAGGGATACGGGATATTAGCAAAGGGAAAAAGTAGCAAGGTTACTAGTGACGCCAGGACAGAAGGAAAAAGCAGGTATTCAGCACCTGTAAAGCATTATAGTTTAATTAGAGATGAAGAATGAGGAAAACCGTACGCCATAAAATCGCATACACAAGGCCATGATTTTTACTGTCCAATAAAGTTATGAATTTTACTTTCTAGGCTTAATTTTTCAGTGTATTTAACTCTTCCTTGAAGAGAATGGCTGAGAGGTCAAATACAGACTACTCAAAAAGAAAAACTTTCCACTAACAATTAGTTGGGTTGAATTTCTGTGTGAAAGAGTTCATGCTGGCGAATGCTGAGGGCTTCTGACACACTGCATGAAGATAACACAGGTAAAACACATGGATTCTTACTGCTTATTACAGAGATACATCAGCAGGCTTTGCATTTGGTTTTCGGGAATTACCTTCTTCTCTGTCACATGCACTGTTTCTGATAAATTTAGTGAAATGGGAAAAGTGAAAAGGAAATTGTTTTTCCCCCCTCAAGATAGCATATTTTTGCAGCATATGTTGTGATAAGTTTGTGATTTTCTAGGTAGGACCCAGACTAAGGTGACAGGTAATAGGCAGAGAGATACACAGGGCTATTCTGTTTCTGTATTTCTACATCTGAATACATACCTGGAGAATTTAGTAACCTTGTTCAAAGACAACCTATTTCCCTGGAAAAATTACTATGCGAGACAAATGTCTTCAGAATACTTACATCACCCACGCTACATTCCACACAGAGTGCTACAACATCCAAGGGCCTGACTCTACAAATCACAGTTTTTCTGGACTGAACTTCTGTTCAATGGATGAAGGAGTCCGGCAGAGGCTCTTGCAGGACATCACTAGGGTATCCAAAGAAGTCAGCTCACCTCATTTAAACTACCATCGTCCTCACTGGTCAGAGACAGCACAGAGCTATTGTGGTAATACTTGCCCACCCTAATTTTTGTCCCAAGGGCTACAAAATGAAGCAGTTCTTTAAAAACATTACACTTTCAGGTGCTGCACATTATGGTTATCCTGAGATCATAGAACAGTTTGAGTCGGAAGGGACCTGCGCCATGATCTTGCCGGGCACAGAGGTGAGACTGACTGGCCTGTAGATGCCCAGGTCTTCCTTTCTTCCCTTTTTAAAGATGGGGGCTATGTTTCCCCTTTTCCAGTCAGCAGGAACTTCACCAGACTGCCACGACTTCTGAAATATGATGGATAGTGGCTTAGCAACTTCATCTGCCAGTTCCTGCGGATGCACCTCATCAGGTCCCATGGACTTGTCCACCTTCAGGTTCCTTAGATGGCCTCGAACCTGATCTCCTACAGTGGGCGGTTCTTCATTCTCCCAGTCCCTGCCTTTGCCTTCTGTGGCTTGGACTGTGCAGCTGGAGCTCTTGCCAGTGAAGACTGAGGCAAAGAAGTCATTGAGTACCTCAGCCTTCTCCATATCCTGGGTAACCAAGTCTCCCACTTCCTTCCAGAGAGGGCCCACATTTTCCCTAGCCATCCTTTTATCACCAGCATACCTATAGGAGCTTTACTTGTTGCCCTTGATGTCCCTGGCCAGAGTTAACTCTATCAAGGCTTTAGCTTTCCTAACCTGATCTCTGGTTGCTCGGATAATTTCTCTGTATTCTTCCCAGGCTACCTGTCCTTTCTTGCACCCTTTGTAGGCTTCCTTTTTGTGTTTGAGTTGATCCAGGAGCTCCTTGTTCATCCATGCAGGCCTCTTGGTGCTCCTGTCCAACTTCCTCTTTGTTGGGATGCACTGTTCCCGAGCTTGGAGGAGGTGATCCTTGGATATAAACCAACTTTCTTGGGCCTCTCTTCCCTCCAGGGCCTTATTCCATGATACTCTATCAAGCAGAACCCTGAAGAGGCCAAAGTCTGCTCTCCTCAAGTCCAGGGTAGCGAGCTTGCTGTGCTGCCTCCTCACCACCCTAAGGATCTTGAACTCCACCATTTCACAGTTCACTGCAGCCAAGCCTGCCCTTGAGCTTCACATTTCCCACCAGCCCCTCCTTGTTGGTGAGAACAAGGTCCAGCAAAGCACCTCTCCTTGTTGGTTCTTCTACCACTTGGAGAAGGAAGTGATCATCCATCCATTCCAGGAACCTCCTGGATTGCCTATGCCCTGCTGTGTTGTCCTTCCAACAGATACTGGGGTGGTTAAAGTCCTCCATGAGGACAAGGGCTCGTTAACGTGAGGCTGCTCCTATCTGTCTATAGAGTGCCTCACCCATTTGGTCTTCCTTGTCAGGCGGCCTGTAGCAGACCCCCACTATAATGTCACCTGTCCATGCCCTCCCTTTAAGATCGACTCATAAGCTCTTGGTCAGCTCCTCATCCATCCCCAGGTGCAGCTCCATGCATTCCAGCTGGTCACTGACATAGAGGGCAACCCCTCCTCCTCATCTCCCCTACCTGTCCTTCCTAAAGAGCCTGCATCTTTCCACTCCAACGCTCCAGTCATAGGATTCATCCCACCATGTCTCCATGATGCCAGTAAGATCATAGCCCTGCAGGCATGCACACACCTCTAACTCCTCTTGTTTATTCCCCATGCTGCGTGCGTTTACATAGAGGAATTTAAGTTGGGCCCCAGTGAAGCTGACTTACTGGCTGGACTACAGCCAAGTATGTTGAGAGAGAGTTGGGGCTGTTCAGCCTGGAGAAGAGAAGGCTCTGGGGTGATCTTATAGCAGCTTTCCAGTACCTAAAGGGGGCCTACAGGAAAGCTGGAGAGGGACTTTTTACAAGGGTGTGTAGTGATAGGACAAGGGGCAATGGATTTAAACTGAAGGAGGGGAGATTTAGATTAGATATAAGGAAGAAACTTTTTTCATTGAGGGTGGTGAGGCAGTGGAACAGGTTGCCCAGAGAAGTTGAAGATGCCCCATCCCTGCAAGTGTTCAAGGCCAGGTTGGATGAGGCTTTGGGCAACCTGGTGTAGTGGAGGGTGTCCCTGCCCATGGCAGGGGGGTTGGAACTAGATGATCTTTGAGGTCCCTTCCAACCCTAACCATTCTATGACTCTATGTCATGCAAATCCGACCACTGGTTTGTACAGACAGAAGAGTGACCCACATGCTGGTCCAAAAGCAGAATTGTGAAATGTCATCTGGACCCTGGCATGAATAAAGGGCAAAAAACCAAAAGTACTCAGGTTTTTCATGCACCAGAGAAAGAAGGCAGAGCAGAAAATAGACCTACAATTGCTACGAAAGCAAATAAATAAATAACCAATGGTTAGTTCTGCCCTTACTAAACACCAACTCGGGTTCAGTCAGACAATAAGACTAGACCTCTTTTAGACTGGAGGCAGTGAAGCAAACGCTATGCCAACACAAAAAATAACCACTTGCAACTACACAAACACATTTGAATATGCCATCACCCACACTGTCAGTGAGGAACCAACTGACCACACACGCACTTCCAGTTCCCAGAAGTGGAAGCAAGTCATTATTGCACTGGTTTTAGTTCTCTCTCCTTTACACACCAACAAGCTGGAATCTTGGTTTCTGATTCCCAGCTCAGGGGACAGCGAGTAGAAGCTGAGAGACAACACCGGGCTGCTAAGGACCACCTAAGAGCGAGGGGTGGTGCAAACAACAGCACTGTTTGAAAGAGAGCACGTCAAAGCAGAACACACACAGTTCTTTGCTGGAAGATCTATAAGGAAAACGTACATGGATGTATGTGAGGATGTGCATCTGTTAGCTGTGTATGCTCATTTATAAACCCCACATACATTCAGCCCACAGAGAGCAAAGATTTTTCAGAACACCTTACAGTAACTTAGTACTGCAAAAAGCAGAAAGGAAAAAAAAAAGCGCTGGTTTATTTCCTGTCATTTTCCAAGTTATGTTTTTGTTTTCCTGATGCTTAAATTTCACCCAAAATAACTTCCACAGTAGTGTTTAAAAAGCATATTTAGCAAGCACTGAGTTTTTCAGGCTGAATCATAACCATTTAACATTCAAAGCAGATGGTAATGGCCATATTTCTTTCTTTCCCCAAGGAAAAAAGTAAAAAGCAAAATAAGAAGGAAAAACAAGAGTAGGAAAGTGGAAAACCACACAATTTATACATCCCTAAAGAATATTAAAATTAATTTGCATGTCTTTAAATCAGGTTGACTCTTCATTAACTGCAACACACGCATCTTTCAGCATAGTTCAGAGACATATAAACTATGGGATATATGATGAGATATCCAAAGAGTCACAAGTGTCCTTCCGAACCCATATACAACATTCAATCATTAGAGTTTATCTCCACAGTATCTGAAAAATCAGTATGGAGGAACAGGAAAAATAAGAGAGGCTTCCTCAAGTATGAAGTAAAAAGGAGTTACCAACTTTGGCTGCTATCTAGTCTTTGTATTAATATGCTCCTTTATTATTATTAGCATTAACTTCAGTTCAGAGAAAAACAGGGAAAAAAAAAAAGACAACAAAAATACCCCACTTAGCTGAGATGCTACATTTACTCCCTCACAGCTTGACTCCACTTGCACAGGAATCTGTTCCCAGGCCCTGATCCAAATCCACAGGAGTCAAGGATTGCCTAATTTCATAGCGTGGTCTTTTGGGTCACCCTATAGCGGGGTCTGGGTTGAAGCTGGGGTGAGGGAACGTTCTGTTTTCCCAGAAGACACTTGAAAAGTACTTAACCTCTTTGGAATATTTGGTCTGCAGACAGAAAACAAACAGGCTTAGCAAAACTCAGAACTTGTTAAACGTCTGGGTGCCAAAAGGCCCACACTTATGTCTGAAGCATGACTTGAAACCACAAAAAGCACTCGCTATCTGCGGGGGCGATTCATGCGAATCGCCGGAAAAGCTGCCTACCTGGGTGAAAATGAAAGAGCTTCCCTTCCTCCTACACCCTGAAAGGACCGGAGGTAAATTTTATACTTCAAAAAATACAGTAAGATCAACTGGTTTCCCAGATACTTGCATCAGTGTAACTTCATGTCACAATTTCTCCAGTGGCAAAGCTCCTTTATGAGGTTTCCATGCTCCAAACCTGTTATTCCCTCCCTCTCTGCTACACCACCATCTCAGTGAGGCCGAAACCAAAGTTCAGGAGCAGCTACATCAGCACAGCTCAACAGTTAAGTATGAGGGAATAACAAAAACCTCTTAAAGCAATTTGCAGAAAATATCCACTACGGAGCTGCACACATCCTCTTGTTAGCCAAATATAAAGTTTAACAAAACTCCCATCTTGTTCCAGACACAATCTTTGCTTTATTTAGAAATCTTAGAAAAATCAAATCAGATGGCACATTTACAGCTTTTGCCACATAAATATCCCACACAAGGCTGGGGAATGAAAGAACAAAATCCTGACGGTGTAGAAGAATCAAATTGCAAATTCATTCAGTTCACCATAGCCTGTCACCAGTGCAGAAGGAAGCAATAATACCCTAAAACACGAGAACAGGGAGTAAAGCCCATGAATCCACATCCCTGAATACCATCAGGGATTATGTGGGAACGTAAATATGACCTAGGTCAGGAGCGAACACATAATTACAACACTCACAATAAATTAACTGAACTACACTATATGGCATTTATGACAATTGCCGAGGACAGAAAATACTTGATTTGGTAAATGTGACAAAAAAAAACTACTCTAAGGCTGTTGGGTTGTTTTGTTGGTTATTTTAAAATATATGTCAACGGGTAGAAAAATTTGTACAGGTTCTGTGCTTTGCTTCAAGTTGTCACAGGTTTTGTTTCATTTGAATTTGATTATCGAGTTTATCTCAAGCAACTACAGCTTAAATCAAACACATAATTGTAACACATCACACATAACTTGGCAAACCTGTACAAAAATTGGGTTAATTGCAGCACTACCTACTGCCTCCTATTTCTCAGTATCCTTTTTCTTCAAAACTTCAGCTATTCTAACTAAGAAAGATACTTTTTCCAAATGAGCACGGAACGTAACTGTACACAGATATTTAAAAACATTCTTGCAGCGGGTGGGGGACCGGCTGACAGGCTGCGCCCCAGGGGTGGTGGCAAATGGCTCCTTTTCAAATGGCAACCTGTCAGCAGTGGAGTCCCCCAGGGATCGATATGGGGTCCAACGCTGTTTCATATCTTCATAAGTGAGCTGGATGATGGGATGAAGTGTACCCTGGTGAGGTCTGATGATGATAACAAACTGAGCAAGAAGGGAGAGCCATCCTGCAGGAAGGCCTGGATAGGCTGGAAGAGGGGGTTAACAAGAACCTTATGAAGTTCAGCAAGGACAACTGTAAGGTCTTGCATCTGGGAAAACATAATCCAGGAGTGCAGCTCAGGCTGGGATCTACCTGGCTGGGCAACAGCTCTGTAGAAAGGGACCTGGGGGTCCCGGTGGACAACAAGTTTAAGAGGAGTGAACAGTGTGCTGCTGCGGCGAATGAAGCCAACAGGATGCTGGGCGGAATCAACAAGGACATCACCAGCAGAGATAAAGAAGTCATTATCCTACTCTATTCAGCCCTTGTCAGGCCACACCTGGAACACTGTGTCCAGTTTTGGTCCCTGCTATACAAAAAAGAGGAGGACAGACTGGAGATGGTCCAGAGAAGGGCCACAAAGGTGATCAAAGAACTGGGAAGGCTGCCATATGAGGAAAGGCTGAGAGAACTGGATTTATTCAGCCTTGAGTAAAGAAGGTTTAAGGGAGACCTTATCACCATGTCCTAGTATTTAAAGGGTGGCTACAAAGAAGATGGAGATTCCCTTTTTACAAGGAATCACATGTAAAAGAGGAGGGGTAATGGGTACAAGTTACTCCTGGGAAGATTCCAATTGGACAAAAGAGGAAAATTTTTCCCAATGAGAACAATCAGCCATTGGAATAATCTCCGCAGGGAAGTGGTGGATTTCCCGACACTTTTAAGATTCAGCTGGACAGGGTGCTTGGCCATGTTTTTACCAAGAAAGGTTGGATCCTTGAGGTCCCTTCCAACCTGGTATTCCATGATTCTATCTTGACACTGTCTCACAGTCAACATTAACATCACTGCCAGCAGGTGGTACCCAGCATTCCCCGTTGAAGCTTACACATACTTACCTTTAGGCTATTTACACATTTGAAGGAATATTTGCACTTCTTTGACTTCCATTTTCCTTTCCCCCAGCTTTTTCTTCCTGGTGCATTAGGAGTGTTTGTTGGCGTATCAGGGCGTTCAGTGTTAGTACCGCTTTCAATACTAACAGCATCATCCTGAAAACATTCAAATTATATAGAATGTAATAAAAATATCATTAACTGCTGTATAGATTCAACTAATTTTGCAGCGCTTGGCCTTTTCACTTTTACTTCTCCATAAGAACAGAAGGTCTCCTAGGACTTGGTGTTATTTAGGCTCATGTATTTAAATCTATTACTAACATAATAGCATTCCTCCCTAGAAACAGAACATTGAGTCACATGAGGACTGATCCAAGAGGGAGAGAGGTGAACTGTGAGCTAGTGAAGTTTCTTCAGAATACTGGTAGCTGCTCTTAGGAAAACGCCTAAAGACAAAGCAGTCGCTTTCCCTAGAAAACATCTTTGACGTAAACGCAATGAGGGCTTCTGCAGCACTGAAGGAAGAGGCTGTTTGTGTAGAAACATTATGCTTAGTCACACCAAGAGCCTAACCGTTCCGAGAGACTTCTGCACACTCTCAGCAGCAGCAGGCACAGCACAGTTCTGCAATAACTCAGCACTGCTGCGAGAAAAGGAAGCCCCACCTCTCCCTCCTGCTCTTTCCTACAGAAACTTGCTTCAACTGAAGGCTAAGTTAAATAAAAACAACACCAAAAATAAAACTTGCTTGCTGTCTGATCAGCTAACTAATCCAAATGGCCCTCCAACCGTCAGCAGCCAGAGCTAAGGTAAGGACAGGGAGAACTGAAAAAAGGAGTGTGCAAAACAGCCCACCGACAACTGCAGAGCAGTTTTAGATCAGTTTTGGACAACTCACAGAAGCTACAATTTCATACGCAGTCTGACTGCAGGACACTTCTCAACAGGCCATTTCTATTCTCTGCACCACTCATCACTGTACACTTCAGCTTCACCTCCATCATAACCGACAACCCTCTGCTTCCACACCACTAAGTTCAGCTTCTTAAAAATCAATACTTTTCCTTCTTTTTCTGGCAAGCTCTGCTCACGTTCCATCAGAGCAGCGGGGGGAAAACAACTCATCTCAAAGCCATGTGATTTTTAGAACTGAACTAAGGGAGACAGAGGCAGACAACAGCCTGTCACTGAAGGAGATTAAGTGTAACATGGAGCTGCATCAGGAACTCCATTAGGAATACAGAATAAAGTCAACTATAAACATTAATACACCAATTCCCACCAAATATTTATTCTTTGTCCCAGTTTCATATCCGTATCATCAGAAGCCAGTAGAGGTGTACTGGTCTTTGCTTATCCAACAACTCTGAAAATCAGGACATCGAGAGGAGAAAGAGGAGGAAAGACAACACACAAGCCTGTAAGTGAACTACCCAAACCTGGAGTCATTCCCTTCACCTCTAAAAGAGCCAACCCTCCTCTAACACGCACAACAGAGTTTAACAGTTTTTGCATTTTCCAGTTTCTTCTCCTTTAGCCCAAGAAATTTCAGGGCTTGCTAAATTCTCATCTCCCACGTGCACTTGCTAGCCAGAGTTGTAATACTCTGCGAGACTGAAGTTTTCTCTGGGCTAGTCACATATTGTCAATATAAGGACACCAGGTACCTCGTATGATGCGATTACACTGCCTATCTGCAAGTACAACAAAACTGACAAACTCACACTTGTGGAACAAAATGCACTCTTTTGTCAAATCAATCCTATTCCGCCAACCTTTAAACAGAATCCTCATCTTTCAGAAGTGCAGTCCAGTAACAAATGCTTGAAAAGGGAGTCCTCTCACCACTGAGACAGGTCACATTTTCAATAAGCAGACAGCCCACGTCTGCGGTCACCGACCTACAACAGTCATCAAAGCAAACCTGGACACCTTTGTCACCGAGTTACACTTGGACTCACAATGCTGCTGAGCAGTAAAACGAATTCAGGAGCGGCGGCGCAGAGCACCTGGAACCTGCCTGTGGCCTCACAAGCAGCACTTCCACAGGCTGCGGGGGATGTGGTCCAGACCTCTCACTTTCTGGATAAGTGCTCTAACCAGGAAAAAAACCCACACTGCATAAAGCTAACACCCAAACAACAGTCTCCACTCCAGTAACTACATAAAACGACTACTGGATACCTTAGATTAAGTTTATCTTTCAAGTTTAAAGCTGTTCTGAATCAATCACTTTACCTTTGTTCGGAACGCGAGATTTTAGCCTGACTCAGAGACTGCAACCCTGCTGCTGACAGCAGCTTATGAGCACTACTCCCTACTCCTCCTCCACCAAAAGGCTGCGCGGACAAATTTGTGCTCCATGTTACCCTGAAACGTGACGGTGAAGACACACGACACAAAACTGCCAGGCAGACGGAAAATTTTGCCGGTCTGCAGCACAAAAAAGAAAGTCTGACATTCTGAAGCAGACTTGGAGTCAGAGACCGCTTGGAGGTCGGGCCTCAAATTCCCCCGCACCTCACGCACGTGGGGGAAAAGTGCGTGTCTCCCCCCCCGGGGCCTCCCTCCGCCGGCCTCGAGGGGCAGCCGCCGCGCCGCGCCGGCCGGGCTGACACCCGCCTCCCGCCCTTCGCCCCCGACCCCGCGCCCGCCCGGGATGCGCCCGGACCCCGCCGGGGTCGGACGGGAGCCTGGGGCCGCGGGACGCCGGAGGGGGCCGGCCCGGGCGGTCCCCTCACAGCGGGGCCCGGCGGGCGGGCGGCGGCCCCCCCCGCGCCTCAGCGCTCCCGCCCGCCCCCGGCGCGAGGCCCCGCGGCCGCCGCGCGCGCGCTCCCGCCTCCCCGCCCCTCCCCCCGGCCGCCTCTCCCCCCGTCCCGGCCTCACATTCTCGTCGCCGGACAGGTCCCCGGGGTTACTGTTCTCGTCGCTGCTCAGCTTCTGCTTCTTCGCCGGCATCTCACCCCCCGCTCCCGCCGATGCCGCCGCCGCTGCCGGGGCTTCTCCCCGCTCAGACATCTTCCCCGCCCCCCAACCCCGCCACGCAGCCGCAAAGCGCGGACGGGGAGGTCGAAACGCCTGCCGTAAAGCAGCCCCGCGCCCCTTTCCCCGGCCGGGCAGCGGCGAGCTGCCACACTGCTGAAAAAGCGCTCTTCCCGCGCCCGGCGGCGCGCGGCGCCTCAGGGGCCCCGCTGGCTGAGGGAGGAGACGGCGCGGGCCCTGCTCGCTGCGGCGGGGCTGCGCGTTAAATTAACCCGCGTTTTAACAGCGCGGAAGCCTGGTGGCACCTTATATCGCTGCTCGTAGCGGGGCCGTGCCAGGCAGGGCCGGCCGAGGACGCCTGCGAGGTAGAAACGAGCAGTTGCTGCCGCCGCGGCTGTGAACGGTCTCTCTGCCCGTCTTCGCGCCGTTCTCGAGAGCCGTTCCTTGTCATAAAGGGTATTTTTTTGTTGTTCTTCTTTTGCTCTACAGAAGTCCTTTCGTTTGAAGATGGTGTTTCCGGAGAAGGGAGAGAGGCTCTGCTCTGCTGCCTGCTCCCGTACTCCCTGGCAAGTTCCTGCTGCAGCTATAAATGAAATAACCCTAGTTGCCAGATTTTTATTTATTTATTTCAAAAACCACAGGTCCCAGAGTCATAATAACTATGAACAGTAAAAAAAAAAAACTCTACCAAAGGGGAAAAGTAATTTGCCCACAGGCACAGCGTCTTATCTGCTTTTCTTGTAGGGGCAGAAACAAGTCTTTCCTCCCTGAGGGAAACATTCCAGTCTGGAAAAGTGATTGCTTTGAGGGCAGTGACAGAGGTGAGCCGTGCCCTCCATGTAAAATTTAATCTCGCATAACCTTCGGAGATAAAAAGGAAGAGATACACTTGAAATGGTGCGTGTACTATAGTGTTTTTAGCAAGAGACAGCCTCTTTTTTTCTTCTGCAGAACTGTAGGCTCCAATGAAGCATTACATAATATATAGCAAAAGGTTGTAGTTCACAATTAATAAAAGCTCTGCCAGGGTCTGTGCTGTAAGATCAAGGTTGTGATAAAAGTGTTTGTGGGAAAATACACAAAGAAAGAACAGGCTTGTTTTTAAAACATGACAGGATGTTTTTAGACTGGCATCTAATTAAGACTGATCACAACTATTCTGCAGATCTGTTGAAAGAAGGGTAGGCACAAAGTTTTCAGTGGTGAAGGTTTATAACTTTTCCTTACAGATGCCCTTGAGCTACTGGAGAGAAGACAGCTCCCCTTCACTTTGCAGCTGTCAGCTGACGTCCTCCAGCTATGCATTCAACTCCACCATGTTTCACTGGCTCATCCAAAACATAAGGAAAATGAAAACCTCACCTATGTGCTTCTTGTCCCACACGCAGGAACGTTCCCCACCCACACCCAGAATCAACCAGCTTAGTCTCCATCATGAACTTTCTGGGCCCAGACCGGTCTCTGCCTTCTCCTGTCTTCTGAATGCTAGGGGACTTCCTTCACCAGGTGGCAATCCTGCTGGCCTCTCTAGGCAGTTCTTAGTCTAAACCATTTGCCTTTTTTTGCTTTCTCAGAAGACAGGAAAGGCCCGTACAGAAAGAGAGCTGAGTTTCCAAAAGTCATAGTACACTTCATCAAGCTTCTATTTAAAGAATTAGTTGTGTGGTTAAACACGAGCTTGAAAGTTCAGAGAATTTTATTCAATTTGTGCTCTGCCAAGATTCTCTTTGGAAAGCCTCTGTGCTTTTCTGTACCTCAGTTTCTCAACTGTGTTATGGGAGAAGCATTTCTTACATATGAATATATATATAGTAGTTTATGATTTGTTTAATTAGTGTGATACTGCTATAGAAATAACATACATAGATTAACTAAGAAGTAATAGGGCCCTTGAAATAGTGTACAGAGGAAAACTGGAGAACAATAAAATATTTTTTAAAAATCTGCAGTCGGTTTCAAGTAACAATGATTTAGTGGTGTTTTAAAAGCACACGATGGGTACTTGGGAGGGCTAGATGTGATGTATTTGGGAGGATTTTGCCAAATGTGAGTCCTCACAGGATTGCAACAGTAAATGTCAAAAAAAAAAAAAATCTGGAATGCCTTGAAGACATGAGGTCTTCAGAGATGAGCTGGTTTGGGGTTTTTTCACATGCCAGGATATTTCTGGATTATTCAGGGCCATTGAAATACTTTTTATATATGTGGGTTGAGAGTAAATCAAACTCACTCCTTTTCTTTCATCCTCTTCAAGCCACATTGCTTCACAGAATGATAGGATCATGTAGACTGGAAGGGACTCCAAAGCTCATTGTGTCTAACTTAAAGGCAGTTCCTCAAGGCCACTCAAGGTAGGGCCAGTTGAAGCCAGTTCCTCAAGGCCTTGTTGAGTCCACTTTTGGATACCTTCAAGGCAAGAGATTTTGCAGCCACTGGTCCCGATTTTCAATGTTTGACTGCCCTCATGGTCAAGGACAACGTGCCTTGTTGTCCTTTAGTTTGACCAGCAGGTCTCAACACATCTCTGACAGTCTCTTGCCTTCCTTTCACGATTTCTTACCCCTGAGGATCGAGAGCTCTTGCGCTCTGTGGAAAGCATCCTTAAAGATCTGCCAGCTCTGTTCTGCTCCCTTGTCCCTGAGGGCAGTTTCCCAGGGGGTCCTATTGACTAACTCCTTGAACAGCTGGAAGTTTGCTTTCCTAAAATTCAGGCTCCTGACTTTACTCTTTGCCTGACCCACATCCTTCAGGACTGCAGACTCCACCAGTGCATGATCACTGCAGTCCAGGCTGCCTCCAATCTTGATGCCACTGATTAGCTCAGTTGCATTGGTGACCATCAGGTCTAGTGTCGCATCCCCTCTGTTAGGGCTCTCTATTACCTGGATGAAGAAGTTAGTCTCAGTGCACTCCAGGAGCCTCCAGGACTGCCTATGGCTCCCTGTGCTACTTTTCCAGCAGATGTTGGGGTGGTTGAAGTACCCCAACAGGACAAGAGCCTCCGAGTGCGATATCTTTCACTCCTTTCCTTTAAACTACTGCCTTCTGCCTGGTGGTTGAAGAATACAGGATTCTTTTGATCTTGTTTGTTTTGTTTTGTTTTGTTTTCCTGGTGGCTGTTCCTTAACCTTTCTACCTCCTCTTGTAGCTGTGCCACCATGCTGAGCAGATCATCCACCTGGTCACCCCTCACCCAGCTGTTCTCACCACTGCCATCCCTTACCAGAGAATGGCTCAGGCACTCCCTGCAGCCTGAGACCTGGACAGCTTTGTGTTTTCATGGGAGCTCTGTCTGAGTTGCCACATCCATCCTGCCAAGTGCACAGGACATAGCTTTCTGCTGGGTGGATACCATAGCTCAGCTTCTTCTGAGAGGGTGATGGCCACCAGTTAACCTCACCTCTTGAGCTGGTAGGGTGATGACACCTTTCCGTGCAAACTGCTGCGCCATGCTCTCTTTGCCGCTCTGGTCTCGTGCTCCTGGTTGCTAGCACTCCCTGGACAGCTTTTTTATAGGCATGGGGGTGGCCGCAGTTGCTCTGGCAACACCCAGTCCTCATTAGCATCTCCCAGGAGAGCTGCTGGATCCTGGTGGGTCTCTCCTCTGCCCTGGCATTTCCCTGCCTCAACAACCCGCCCCGTGTGCCAAGATGTGCCACTCTGCTGTGAATCGGTCCAGCTCCAGAGCAGCTCCCCTTGCCTTGGCAAGTATCTCGATGTCCTCCCATCGGGCAGCCGTAGACAGCAATAAGCTCTCTCCTTGGCTTTCTCTTAAGGCCAGATAGACCCAGCTCTTTCAGATTCTCTCCATACGTCATGAGCTCCAGTCTCCTGACCAGCTTGGTGGCCCTCCACTGGGCTCAATCCAGCATATCAATGTATTTCTTGTACTGGGGAGCTCAAAACTGGACACTTGTAAGACGTGGTCTCACAAGTGCCAGCTAGAGGGGAAGAACTGCTTCCCTTCGAGTACTGGCCACACTCTTGCTTAACAGCAGCCCGGAATGTGGTTAACCTTTGCCGCAAGGGCACTCTTCTGACTTGTGTTCCACTTGCTGTACACCTGGACCTCCAAGCTTTTCCTGCTAGACTCCTTTGTTGATCCCTAACTCCTCCGGTGCAGGACTTTACATTTGCCTTTATTGAACTCCATGGAGTTTCTGTGGATCCATTCCTCCAACCCATCTAGGACACTCTGCGTAGAAGCCCTGACCTGCAGCTTATCAATCATTCTCCTCAGTTTAGTATTGTCTGCGAATTTGTTGTGATTGCCCCCCAGTGGATCATCTAGGCCATCAATAAAAGACCCTGAACAACGCTGGCCTCAGTATCCATCCCTGAGGGGTGCCACTAGTAACCTGCAGCCTGTTGGACTTTGTACCACTGATCACTCTTCAAGCCAATGGCCAAGCCAACTTTCCACCCACTTCGTAGTCATATCTCACCAATTTGACTGTAAGGATTCTATACGGAAACATGTCAAAAGCTTTGCAAAAAGGTTACGGTGTCCACAGCCCCGCTTTTGTCCACACAGCCAGTCATCTCACTGTAGAAAGCAGTCACTTTGCCCTGATAAATACAAGCTGGGTGTTCACAGTCACCTTCGTGTCCTTCCCATGCTTGGATGTGGCTTCTAGGAGGCTTTGCTCTATCACCTACCAGGGACTAAGGTTAGGCAGTCTGGCCTCTCATTTCCTGGATCTTTCTTCTTGTCCTCCTTGAAGACAGGAATGACCTTTACCAATCTCAGTCATCAAGAACCTCCCCACATCTCCATAACCTTTCAAAGATGATAGAGAGTGGCCTTGCAATGACATTGGCCAGCTCCTCCAGCAGCCTTTATTGCATCCCATCTGGTCTTGTGGACTTGTGTATGTCCAGTTGGCTTCAGTGCTCCCTAACTCCTGTGCTGTGTACTGCTTCACTCCCACAGACTGCTGCTAGGCTTGGGGAACTGGGAAGCCCCAGGGCAGATCATATCAGCGAAAACTACGGCAAAAAAGCAATGAGTACCTCAGCCTTTTCCGTGTCCTTTGTCACTGTGTCTTCTGCTCCATGAGACAGTGGACTTATGTTTTCCTCAGCCTTACTTTTGCTGCCAGTGTGCCTACAGAAGCCTCTTCTGCTAACCTTCACCTCCCTGTCTGGCTTCAACTCCAGCTGAGCTTTGGCATTCCTAACACCAGCCCTGCATGCTCGAGCGATGTCTTGGTATTCCTCCCGGGCAGTCCATCTGTGCTTCCACTTTCTGTGCACTTCCTTTTTGCGTTGGAGCTCAGCTGGGAGTCGCTTGTACATCTATACTGCCCTCCTGCCACACTTGCTTGATTTTCTGCATATCAGAACGGATTGCTCTTTTTCTTAGAGGCGGTTCTCCTTGAAGATCAACCAGCTGCCCTGGGCCCCATGCCCTCTAGGGCAGTCTCCCATTGGATCCTGCCAAGACGATTCCTGAGTAAGCCAAAATCTGCTTTCCTAAAGGCCAGGGTTGTGACTCTACTACTTGCCTTGCTCATTTCTCTCAAGATTTTAAACTCCACAGTCTTGTGTTTGCTGCAACCAGTAGTGCACCTTCACATCTTCGACCAGTTCCTTCTTGTTTGTAACACGTCCAAGACAACATCTCCCCTGGCATCTTTCTTACTTGATATGCTCCAGGTAGTCTATATAAAACAGAAGGACCTTCACCCTCCTGCATTCTACTGGTTGTGATTTTGGCAATCAGGTGGCCCAGTTCTTTCTTCTCCAATAGCAGGCAGTGGAAGATACTTAAGAAAGACTGTAAGAAATCGTGGTGGTTTAAAGGAGCTTAGAGTTAGCTCAGGGTTTCTCAGCTGTGTAGGTAACACTGAATTTGGCCATCCTAAAGATGAAGGGGCTGTGCTGTGCTGGGAAAGGAGGATACTTGAAATAGAGAGCTAGCAGACAGACAGATCAAAGAGCAGAGCCCTGGAAAACTAAGCTTGTTGTTCCCACTGCCACAGGGAGCATGGAAAAGGCTGGAGAGGTGTTCTCCCCAGGCAGTACCTGTGGCCCTCAAACTTCTCCTGTTACTCGGTGGAGCAGCTATGAGTTTGACTCCTTAGAGCTCCGGCATTTACAATGGGGAAACCCTCAACTACACCAGGTTGCTCATAGCCTCATACAACCTGGCCTTGAACACTTCCAGGGATGGGGCATCTACAACTTCTCTGGGCAACCTGTTCCAGTGCCTCACCACCCTCTGAGTGAAAAATTTCTTCCTTAGACCTAATGGAAATCTCCGCTCTTTCAGTTCAAAGCCATTGCCCCTTGTCCTATCACTACACGCTCCTGTAAAAAGCCCCTCTCCAGCTTTCCTGTAGGCCCCCTTTAAGTACTGGAAGGCTGCTATAAGATCACCCCGGAGCCTTCTCTTCTCCAGGCTGAACAGCCCCAACTCTCTCAGCCTGTCTTCATAGCAGAGGTGCTCCAGCCCTTGGATCATCTTCGTGGCCTCCTCTGGACTCACTCCAGCAGCTCCATGTCCTTCTTGTGCTGGGGACTCCAGAGCTGAACGCAGTGTTCCAGGTGGGGTCTCAGGAGAGCAGAGCAGAGGGGCAGATATTAAGCCCACCTTAGGTAACATATAAAGATAGCCCTGCACCTAAATTAACTGCTACTGGCATCTGCTGTATAAAGAGTGTTCCTTTGTATTGGTATTAACTGGTTTGTATGCGTGTATAGGCCAGAATTGCTGAATTAAATGGAAAAAGTAATTTTTAAAATTCTGTTAGCTCAGTGGGAAAACACAGCCATGGCAACTGAGGTGGATTCTGTTCTGCTCCATGTATTGTCAAGAGCCCTGTCAGTTAATCTCCAATTACAGAGGCAGTTTTACTGGTATTTTTTTTTAAGAACCTGAAAACACAGCTGGATTTTCAGAACACCAGTTGAGTTTGTGAGTCTGGCAGCTAACACCGCAGTTTTTGCCTTACGAAAAAGCAAATTTAGAAACCAAAGAAAAAGCATTAACACAGAAACCTATAGCGTCCCTTTTGCGTAATGGAAGTGCAACAGCCAGAAAGGCTGCAGTCTCTTTTCCCCTCTCACTTTGGAAAGATTAATGGGTCAAACCTTTAGCTGACTCATGCTCTGAAAGCAGGGAACAGCTCACACATTCAAATCCTGCTGCAGAAGTTCAGGATGATATGGATAAAAGTCATACATTTATCCATCTGCTAGAGCTAAAAACCTGCAGAAAAATAAAAGGTGTATCTGAATCAGAAGATGAGACAGCTGAGTTGATCTAACAGCTCAACCCTACTGAAGGAAGGCTATCTCACCCACCCTCCCTTCCAAACCTTCTCCATGTTCCTAGTTCTGGTTTTCCACCAGTTCTCTTCTCTTCTCTTCTACCAGTTCTCTGCTTTTCAAAAGAGTCAATGAGCCAGTCCAGCTCACTAACCTGGAAGAAAACTGATCAAGCCCAAAGTAACTTGATCTTTTCTCTTTAGCTGGACCAGACTTGCGAACTCTCCGATGACCTCCAGAACGGATGCATGGGAAGGCTGGAAGCTGCGGCCAGGAGTGAAAGACGGCTGAGAAACAAGGTCTCATCCTGATGGTAGTGGTGAGCTACAGCTCAGCGATCTCCTGAAACCTCCCTGTGTGTCTCATCACTCCCCATCCAACTAATTCCTTCTGCTTCCACCTGCCATCCTGTTCTTTTCCAGGGAGTGATTTATGTAGCTGTGCAATGAATCACACAGGTCAAATGATCTGGCAGAAGAAAACAAACAACATTTCTCCATTTTGCCTGGTTGCATTAGATCAGTTCCCCCGTTTGTTCACCATGTAGCTACACAAACAGTTCTGGCGCAGCACAGGGAGTGGCACATGAACAATTGGTGGGAAGAGAGGGAGGTGGGAGGAAAAAAGCCAGAATTACTTCAGCCAGTATCGTCACCAAATAAATCCTCATGGACCCACAGCTCATGTGAACAGAGCCTTTAGTCTAGTTTAAAGTGACCTTTCTTCCAGAATAGCCTGTTCTGCGTGAGAAGGAGCTCTCACCGAACCAGCACAGCACACTAGCAGTGTATGAAACATGTTTACAAAGGGACTTTAGATCCCAGTTTATGGAAGAAATGTTGGGGATCTGCAGCCCCACAGTGGCTCTGTGACAAAGTCCCATAACAATGCAACCTCCGTCATCAGCAGGAATTCAGCTGCTGCTGGGGCAGATATGCCTCTATCAGCAGCAGTTAAAAATGTCCTGAATGCTAAGGGCTAATGTCCATCCTTTTGGCCATCCCAGAACTTGTTCCTGGAAGCATGAATGGTAAAGTACTCAATCTACCACCACAGCATCGAAGCATCCAAAAGGCCAATATGAGAAACTAACGTTCAGATAAACTGTATTTCACTTGCCCTGTCTGTATACTGAACACAAGTATGTGCAGCGACCTCCCTGGAATTTTCTCCACATCTTCCCAAAAAACACTACAAGGATGATCCCCACCAAGATTTGCTTTCAGCTTGGAAAAGATGCAACAGGTCAGGACCATCCAGGGAAGCCCCATGTTTCCATCACCTCTTGGCACCTCTTAACACCAGGGAATGCCCTCAGCCAGTCGCGGGGAAGTTAGTGCAGACTCCGGCCTTGTGCCGCGTTGTCTGTTCTGTGTGAGCATCACTCAGTGAAGGACCAGCTAATCCAAAAATAATATGGATAACTGAATAAATTTTTGCAAAATGTGGCTTTTGCCTTTTTCTATTTGTATGTAACTTTTGCCTTTTTTCCCATGCCCCACCCTAGTTTTTCCATGTCATTTATCATGTCAATACGCTTTCCCTTAAATATTTTTCTATTGAAATAGCCACGCGCAATTCTTAGCCGAAAATATTTTCCACTGAAACACACACAGCCATGATGACTGTGTTGGCATCATCTTCAGAAGCTACTCACAGTGCTAAAATATCAGTGCAATGATTAGCTGCAGCAAATTCCGATGATTTAGAAATGCCTTAGAGACATCCTTTCTAATTCGGGCTTTCTTTAGCAGCATGGTGCGGGACTCACTTGCTGGGAAAAATGATCTGACACCGAAGGTTAATCTATATTTAAATAAATGGGTTATCCTCTCAGCTCATATTTCAGTTTAATTTTTCAGGAGTTGTACTGGAAAAGCTCCAAAGTAACTGTGAAACCTCGTAACAGGGTGCAGGCACAGATTTGCCAGCAGTGCTAAGGGGACAACAGTCCACACCAGCAGTTGCTGGAGCAGCACCTGTGTCCTGTCACCTCATGGTTTGCTGTTGCTCTTTCTTCTCCCAAGAACCCTGCTCCTTTCTCTGTGGTGACTGGCAGCTTTGTATTCCTGAACCATTCCTCTGGTCACACCAGTTCATGTCAACCTGTTAACTCTCTGCAAAGAGGAAAGTCTTGGGTATTAACAGCTTTTCTTCCCATTTAGAGTATGGTTTCACCCTATTCCAGTCCAGTGCAGCTGCAGGCTGACACAAAAAGCATGTTCCCGTTCCACTGTGGCTCTCCCTCCTGCCTCAGCTGTGTGTTCCCTCCCTCCGTTACACCTGATGGCAAACTCAATTTAGATTAACTTGAACTGCGTGGAACTGTACTCTGACTTGTAAGATGCTGCAAAGCTAGTCTACAACTGTGTTGCTGCTAAAACAAGGGCGCTGTTAGGGGGATTCCCACCTTCTACACCCTTCCCCTTGTGCGTATAGGGTGTGGGGACAGAGAGTTATTGGTGGGGTTCAGAGTTGAGGGCGTACATTGAATCTAGGTGTGAAAATAGAATCATAGAATCATGGAATGGTTTGATTTGGAAGCGACCTCAAAGATCATAGAATCATAGAATCATAGAATCATAGAATGGTTAGGGCTGGAAGGGACCTTCAAAGGTCATCTAGTCCAACCCCCCTGCAAGGAACAGGGATATCTCCAACTAGATCAGGTTGCTCAGGGCCTCATCCAACCTGGCCTTGAACGTCTCCAGGGATGGAGCATCCACCACCTCTCTGGGCAACCTGTTCCAGTGTTCTACAACTCTCATGGTAAAAAATTTTTTCCTAATATCCAACCTGAATCTACCTCCCTCTATTTTAAAACCATTACCCCTTGTCCTATCACAACAGGCCCTCCTGAACAGCCTCTCCCCATCTTTCCTGTAGGCCCCCTTGAGGTACTGGAAGACCGCTATAAGGTCACCCCGGAGCCTCCTCTTCTCCAGGCTGAACAGCCCCAACTCTTTCAGCCTGTCCTCATAGGAAAGGTGCTCCAGCCCTCTTATCATCTTCGTGGCCCTCCTCTGGACCCTCTCCAACTGGTCCATGTCCTTCTTATGTTGGGAGCTCCAGAACTGGACGCAGTACTCCAGGTGAGGTCTCAGGAGGGCAGAGTAGAGGGGAAGAATCACCTCTCTCGACCTGCTGGCCACGCTCCTCTTGATGCAGCCCAGGATGCGGTTGGCCTTCTGGGCCGCAAGAGCACATTGCTGGCTCATATTGAGCTTCTCGTCCACCAGTACTCCCAAGTCCTTCTCCTCAGGGCTGCTCTCGATCCATTCACCACCCAGTCTGTATTTGTGCCTGGGATTGCCACGACCCAGATGTAGGACCTTGCATTTGGCCTGGTTGAACTTCATGAGGTTGGTACGGGCCCACCTCTCCAGCCTGTCGAGGTCCCTCTGGATGGCATCCCTCCCTTCCAGCGTGTCGACAGCACCACACAGCTTGGTGTCATCAGCGAACTTGCTGAGGGTGCACTCCATGCCACTGTCCACGTCACCGACAAAGATGTTGAAGAGGGCCGGGCCCAACACGGACCCCTGAGGGACACCACTCGTGACCGGTCTCCACTTGGACATCGAGCCGTTGACCACTACTCTCTGAGTGCGGCCATTGAGCCAATTCCTTATCCACCGAGTGGTCCATCCATCAAACCCATGCCTCTCTAGTTTAGAGAGAAGAATGTCGTGCGGGACAGTGTCAAAAGCTTTGCACAAGTCCAGGTAGATCATCTAGTTCCAACCCCACTTCCATGGGCAGGGACACCCTCCACTACACCAGGTTGCCCAAAGCCTCATCCAACTGGCCTTGAACACTTCCAGGGATGGGGCATCCACAACTTCTCTGGACAACCTGTTCCAGTGCCTCATCACCCTCTGAGGGAAGAATTTATTCCTTATACCCAACCTAAATCTCCCCTCTTTCAGTTGGAATCCATTGCCCCTTGTCCTGTCACTACACACCCTTGTAAAAAGTCCCTCTCCAGCTTTCCTGTAGGCCCCCTTTAGGTACTGGAAAGCTGCAATAAGATCACCCCGGAGCCTTCTCTTCTCCAGGCTGAACAGCCCCAACTCTCTCAACCTGTCTTCATAGGAGAGCTGCTCCAGCCCTTGGATCAAAAACTAAAGAGATGGAGATTGAGAAAGTGAAAGGAAAGGAAGATCTCTTCTAAGTGGGCAGCTGAGAAAAGAGTGAACAGAGTGTTCCCAGAAAGCATCCTCTCCTGGACTCCTCTCCAAGGCCCCCCTGTAGCGCTTTTCCCATAACAACGATATAATGTTTATTGGGATCCACTCAAATGCTGTTGTTTGTAACTGCTTTTGTCGTGGGTGCTGCACACTGGATGGTTGTTAATCTTTGAGCCCCCTGTAACGTAAACCAAAAGCTACAACTGAAAGGTAGGAAAAGGGAGGGAGAAGGAGTGATTCTCACGCTGGTGGCTATTGCTTCCCAGGAGAACCTACTGAGAACACTATCAGGGGGTTTGCAGGTGCAAGGTCAGGAGAATAACAGCACAAGAACAACAGCATGACAAAAACAAGGGAAAGCCACTGCCCTGGAGGCTCTGGGAAACACTGCCAAGGCAGCTGGGGTGAGAGGACAGGGCTGGGGGTGGAAAGCAGGTACGGAGTTCCGACAGAAGGCCCTTCGCAATACAGAAAGCGGAGGTTCCTAAGGCACCGGTGCAACAGCCCCAGGACACGCTGCTGGTGCTTGTTGTGTCCTTTTTCTGGGTCACACAGCCACATGCTGAGGTGGTTGGTAGAAGGCAAGACTCTTTTCTGGGCCACAACATCTTTTTAGCTAGATGGAAGCCCTTCAATGAAACTCCTTTTTTAGGGACCCGTCTCCTCTGTCCCTCACTTATCTTGAGCCACCATTACTGGCTGTTTAGATATGCGGTCAGCCAGATCAGGGATCCGATCAGATGGAAAACTAACCAAGGCAAAAAGGACAGAGTCCTTTTAAGTACTAAACCCAGCGTCAGGGAGAAGACAAGAGCAGAGATGCATGGGGCCACTGCTCCCAGCAGCAGCAAGGGCTGAGTTTTTCTTAAACCCATTGTGAGCACGCACTTCCAGACACATTTTCCTGTCCTCTTCCTTGTGTGGGCACAAGCTCCACAGTGACCTGGTTCAGGGCATGCATCTGGCCCTGAGCGACACTTCTTCTGTTTGTGATGCTTTAATTTCCCCCAACTTGTTTTACCACTTGGCTACACAAATAGTTGTGTTGTTCTGACAGAAGAGGCTGTGCAGGGGTACGAGCAAGTGCCAAAGGGAAGGTGGGGAACAGAACACACAAGCTGATGCTGCTTTTAAAAATGACACGTTAAACCATGGTCCAGCATTGCTTTGTGCCACTTTTCCACATCTCCACCTTAAAAGGTCTGGAGATTAAAAACTTGTCCTGTATCCTGGGCTGCATCAAAAGCAGTGTGGGCAGCAGGTCAAGGGAGGGGATTCTGCCCCTCTACTCTGCTCTCCTGAGACCCCACCTGGAATACTGCGTTGAGCTCTGGAGTCCCCAACACAAGAAGGACATGGAGCTACTGGAGCGAGTCCAGAGGAGAGCCACAAAGATGATCTGAGGGCTGGAGCACCTCTGCTATGAAGACAGGCTGAGAGAGTTGGGGCTGTTCAGCCTGGAGAAGAGAAGACTCCGGGGTGATCTTATAGCAGCCTTCCAGTACCTAAAGGGGCCCTACAGGAAAGCTGGAGAGGGACTTTTTACAAGGGCGTGTAGTGATAGTTCAAGGGGCAATGGCTTTAAACTGAAAGAGGGCATATTTCATTTAGATATAAGGAAGAAATGTTTTACATTGAGGGTGGTGAGGCAGTGGAACAGGTTGCCCAGAGAAGTTGTGGATGCCCCATCCCTGGAAGTGTTCAAGGCCAGTTGGATGAGGCTTTGGGCAACCTCGTGTAGTGGAGGGTGTCCCTGCCCATGGCAGCGGGGTTGGAACTAGATGATCTTTGAGGTCCCTTCCAACCCTAACCATTCTATGATTCTGGGATTCTGTCTGTGGTGGGTACTACCAGATCAGCACAGCGCTGTCGCAATTGCATTGTGCTGTTCCTTGCTGCCATCCTTTATTAATATGGCTTCATTACCAAGCGGGACTCTCCCTTGTTAAGTCTTTTTCAATCTATTCAATAATAATTTAGCTGCTGGAATGGAAAATGGGCACATTCCACATGGAAATGACAAAGAAGTGGGAGGGAACTGAAAATCCGCTGGTGTATGGGTTTAGAATTCCAAAAGCTCTTCACATATTTCTAAAAGGGTCTGAAAATAGCATTTTTAATGGAAATCAATTCAAGATACTACACTTAGGCAGGAATGTTCAACTGCACAGGCATGAGACAGTGAACACACAAGTAAGGACCAGGTTTCAGGAAGGAGGCTGAGGGGATTATAACAGATAAAAAGTCAAATAAGGTCACCTACTGTGGCTAAGGTCTCATCTGTTCATCCAGTTCCAGGCACTACAGTTCAAGAACAATATGATTCAGCTGGAGAGAGTCCAGAGAAGAACTAGCAGGAATGATGAGAGGGTTGAAACCACGACCTGCAATGGAAAATTGGAACAAACTGGGACTTCTTACCCTAAACAACAAAAAACTGAGAAGAGAAATGGTAATAGACATGAAAGAAATTAAAGGCCATTGAAAAGAAGAAATAATTTATTTCCCATAGGACAAGAAGCAATGGGCTTTAATTACAATAACGAAGATTCGGTTTACGCATAGGAAAACTGTAGGAATAGATAATGAACAGGAGTACATTGCTGTGGAGATGGTATGTGGAGACATTAAAGACATGTCAGTCAGGATTACTTTAGGCATAGCTGATCCTACATAAGGCCAATGAGACCAATGGCCTCTTGAGTTCCCTTCTATACAGGCATATTCCACGTGCAGGGCAGACACGAAGGAAGCACAGAATTAACAGGCATTAGCAGAGAATAAAATAGTCCAACAGATGACACAGCAGCAGAATCGGGGGAAAGTCTCACTGGCCTGTTTCCTTTACCGTTAGTAACAAGGTGAGATTTGAGCTCAGGGTAGCCATGTATTTCTGACAACCCTTGAGAAACTTCATGTTTCCACAGTGAGGATGCTGGCTTCTTGCTGGGAAGTGGTTTATAAAGTTGGCTGATAGAAAACAATTAACTGAAAACTGTGAAGCTTTCAGATCCTTTCTGTGTACCTGCCTACGCTCTGCTGTGGGTGAAAACTGTGTCAACGCGGTGGAGGACATTGAAATCTGTGTTTTGTTTTAAACAACGATAGGAATCCAGTGATAGGAATCCAATGATGAGAGTCCAGCGCAGGGCCACAAAGATGATGAAGGGAGTGGAGCATCTCCCATATGAGGAAAGGCTGAGGGAGCTGGGTCTCTTTAGCTTGGAGAAGAGGAGACTGAGGGGGGACCTCATTAATGTTTATAAATGTGTAAAGGGTGACTGTCATGAGGATGGAGCCAGGCTCTTCTCATCGGCATCCAATGATAGGACAAGGGGAAATGGATATAAGCTGGAACATAGGAGGTTCTGCTTAAACATGAGGAAGAACTTCTTCCCAGTAAGGGGAGCAGAACACTGGAACAGGCTGCCCAGAGAGGTTGTGGAGTCTCCTTCTCTGGAGATGTTCAAAACCTGCCTGGACGTGTTCTTGTGTGATCCGATCTAGGTGGTCCTGCTCCAGCAGGGGGATTGGACTAGATGATCCTTTGAGGTCCCTTCCAATCCCTAACATTCTGTGATTCTGTGATTCTGTGAATAGCCTTATTTTTTAGTTCAGCCTCAAACTGAAGGCCTGCTTTTAAAGCGCGTGGCCAAGCGCACAGGCAGTCCGAGTGCGCACACACTAACCATTCCTAATCCTGGTGTCATGGAGATGCTCAGATGGCAGCCAGGCCTCTCGCTTTGTGCACGCGAAGCAGCTGGACAGCTGCACGCGGAATTTCAGGCTGAGCATCAGGTACTTCGTGTCTACTCTTCTCCCATCTGTTATCATTCATTTGCCACCGGGCTGCACGCTACCCCCACTGCTGGCTATGGATCGACTCTTAATATCGTAACTACATCTCAAGGAGATGTTAAATTGATGGAAATGACACTCCAGAGGGTGCCAGAAATGTTTACAGCTTTTAACTATGTATTGTCTGTTTTTTGACCGTGTCTGACGGAAATCATCAGAGCCAGATCCAACTATGAGAAAGAGAATCCCTTAGCCCACTTCCTTCAGGATTATTATTAAAAGACAGCCACAGAAAAACCTTTTAAGAAAATAAATCGAGTTTCTTGTAATAAAATAAAGATATTTGTGTACTTGCAATCTTGTCAGATACTTGTCTGAGATTTGTCCCTCTATTCTGCTCTTTCCCCTCTACTCTGCCCTGCCCTTCTACTCTGCTCTCGTGAGACCCAACCTGCAGTACTGTGTTCAGCTCTGGTGTCCCCAACACAAAAAGGACATGGAGCTGCTGGAGCGGGTCCAGAGGAGGCCACAAAAATGATCCGAGGGCTGGAATACCTCTGCTATGAAGACAGGCTGAGAGAGTTGGGGCTGTTCAGCCTGGAGAAGAGAAGGCTCCAGGGTGATTTTATTGCAGCCTTCCAGTACTTAAAGAGGGCCTACAGGAAAGCTGGAGAGGGACTTTTGACAAGGGTGTGTAGTGATAGGACAAGGGGCAATGGCTTTGAACTGAAAGAGGGGAGATTTAGATTGGATATAAGGAAGAAATTCTTCCCTCTGAGGGTGGTGAGGTACTGGCACAGGTTGCCCAGAGAATCATAGAATCATAGAATCGTTAGGGCTGGAAGGGACCTTCAAAGGTCATCTAGTCCAACCCCCCTGCAAGGAACAGGGATATCTCCAACTAGATCAGTTTGCTCAGGGCCTCATCCAACCGGGCCTTGAACGTCTCCAGGGATGGAGCATCCACCACCTCTCTGGGCAACATGTTCCAGTGTTCTACAACTCTCATGGTAAAAAATTTTTTCCTAATATCCAACCTGAATCTACCTCCCTCTATTTTAAAACCATTACCCCTTGTCCTATCACAACAGGCCCTCCTGAACAGCCTCTCCCCATCTTTCTTGTAGGCCCCCTTGAGGTACTGGAAGACCGCTATAAGGTCACCCCGGAAGTTGTAGATGCCCCATCCCTGGAAGTGTTCAATGCCGTGTTGGATGAAGCTTTGGGCAACCTGGTGTAGTGGAGGGTTTCCCTGCCCATGGCAGGGGGGTTGGAACTAGATGATCTTTAAGGTCCCTTCCAACCCAAACCATTCTATGATTCTGTCATTCTATGATATAGACAGCAGGATCACTGTCACTAGTTTCTGACTGTCACTAGTTTCTGACTACTCACTTTTTTTCACTTCCATGGATAAAACTGAAGTAAATAATAATGCTGATTTCCTCACTAATGGATTTTGGACCCTATTGAGAGAAAGTGCTCTTTTAAGAGCTACTTCATTATTTTCAGTAGAAAAAATGCCAGATTTTTAAGGACTCTCGGGAACTTTTGAGATGACTTGCTGAGAAAATCGCAGATTTAAGTCTGCATGAAAAGCCTGTTACTCAGCCTTCATCCACATGTAGCATCTGTTGATCTAACTAAATTCGCTTCTTTCTACTTACCTTTCACTTGGTACTAAAGCATACTTCTTCTTCCCAGAATTTGTAGTTCTGCTGTTACATAACACAATCTGAATCAGACACAATGTTGAACTGGAGGTAATCATAACTAAGGGGTTTCAGACAGAGACAGACTGACCTCAGAGGAGGGCTCAGCAGCAGTATGATGTAGTGGAAGGTGTCCCTGCCCATTGAAGAGGGGTTGGAACTAGATGATCTTTGAGGTCCCTTCCAACCCAAACTGTTCTACAATTCTATGGTTCTATGATTCTATGATTCTGTGATTCCATGATTCTATGATTCTATGATGCTGTCCTGGACACCAGGTCATCAGGAGCTGCAATATTCCAGCCAAAACATTGCCACTGACAAGGGAAGCGTATGAATGTATATCCTGCCCGGTTCTATTATGGAGCTCAATAGCTGTTTCATTTACACGTCATGGGTTTTTAAGAGTAGAAAAGGTGTTATATCATCCAGCTTGACCTCTTGTTTAATAAGCGCCACAGAATTTTACTGAGCTAGTTAGCATTGAGCACAAAATCTCATGCTTTATTTTAAAGTATTTTCCACAAAGGCATCCAGTCCTAAGCTGAAGACTTGAAGAAATGGAAAATCTACTGCTTCCCATGGTAGTCTGTTCCACTGGTTAATCGTTCTCACAGTTGAACGATTGTGCCTTATTTCTCATGTGAAATTTGCCTGGCTCCGGCTCTTACTATCTCTTCTTCTTATGTCTCTCTCCGCTAAAATAAAGATACCTGCTATTTCTTCCCTGTAAGAATAAATTTTCTTACCAAGCTACGTAGTAGTCTGTCTCCGTTGTTTTATTTATTTTTTAAAGGTAAAACGTACAGGTTCTTTAAGGGTAGCAACCATATTGTGAACAGCTGTGACCACAGGAATACCTGCTGTGAGGACCCCGGGTACTCAGCCCATCAAACCTCTTGCCATGTCCCTCCTCTGGAGGTGACTGTCCCTTTTCTGCTGTCAGACCCATTTCCCAGCCCACTTTGGTTCCCTTAATTCCTTTAACAGCGTCTTGGCTCACTGTGACTGAAGGAGGCAGCTCCACTGGGCAGATCTTGAGCAACAGCATCATTTGGTGGGAGGAGGAGGCTGGGACCAGCAGCTGGCACAGCTGAGCACAGGAAAGGATCTCCGTCCACAGCCACGGGGCTCTGCCCCACAAGGGTAGTCCAACTCTCATAATTCTGTGAAAATTTAAGCCAGTCTAATTGTCACAGCCCTGATCAGTCCCTGGCTGTATGATCCCACCCTGTTCCTAGTGCCAACTCTCATGCTCGTATGACCCTTGATGACCCACTCCAAGGCAATAAATCAGTAGAAAGCTTTCACTTTTTTTCCCCCCTGAAGTAGTTTCCTAATACTTTGGTGCCCAGAACCAGCTCATCAAGGGACTGGACAAGTTCCAGTGTCAACGCAGTGGAGGACATTGAAATCTGTGTTCATATTATAGGTGTCAGCCCCTACAGCTGTTTTTAATCTGCCTGTGACCATGACTCTAAGTTTCTCTGACCTCATAGTGAAACGCCACAGTTCAGCACCCTTCTCACCATTCATCCATAGAGCCGAAACCACCTCAAAGCTGACCATTTTATTTATAAAGTCAAGTTTCAATACAGTACAGACATATGGAAGAGGTAATATCAGCACTGCATTTTCAAATTGCTGTTGGAGGAGCCCTTCCTACATCTTGGACCACAAACTACAATGAAAACTGAAGATCAGCATGTTTTCAAGGTCCCTGAAGATACCCACTGGAATGTAGCCGCTTTGTTAAAGACCTGAACTGGAGGCCAGAGCTTTAGAGAGAAGGTCCCGGTTAACAACCTTGACTAAATCTTCAACCATTCTCTGATTTTCCCATGTTACCTACTACATGAGACACTTCAAGTGTCATTGTACTGAGAGGCAGGATCTGAAGGTCTTTTACAAAAAAAAATAAAACCAGGTCCACGAATACTTGTGGTTAGTGGTTTCTCCTTAACAATATCACTTAGAGTTTGACTGCGTTCATGCTGTGGAATTTTAGGGTTTATCTCTCTTCCATGCAACAGTTTGATCTCTATTCCTTTAAGTGGAGCTGTTTGCATTTTTCATGAAAATAGGCAGAAAATGCTCATGAAAAACTGAGAAAATACTTTCTTCAGCCCAGCTAATCTCTCACCCTAATACCTTGTAAGTCAATGGAGGTTGTATAGTCTTTGAAATAATATTTTCCTCCTTTCTTTCACGCTCACCGCTGTTCTATTTCAGTGAATGGCTTCTTGTGGAAAGCACATGAATGGAAGAATCTCAGCGTGCCTCTTTCAAGTGTTCATTTCATGCACTTCGTCACAGTCTCCCTTCGTTGTCCCATTTCTAAAATTAAGTTGCAGCATTTTTCCTGTAATACCCATGGTTTTCCATTATTACATGATTTTTACTGCCCATGTCTCAACCTTTTTCTTTCAGCTATATTCTTTATTAGGCACAGTGGCCAAGCTGAGCACATTATTCCAGAATAACCCTTCCGAAACTCTTTGCTGTCTCCGGCTCTCTCCTTCTTTAAATAATACTGACTGGTCTGCAGGTTTTGCCTCCTTACTTCTCACCTCTTTTCCAGCTCAGTAATGAACATTCATAAATAAATCCACGGACACCACTCCAAACAAGGAATATAAGTAGCCCCTAGAAGGCAATTTTACTGATAATAATACAAGTTATTTTCCTTATTACGCGAGCAAGAGTTTAGTTTGGGTAGAAAATGCTTTATTGATGTCTGTTTTATGATGCTCTTCCTTTGAAAGAGTCATGGCCAGTAGAAAGAGCATTTGTTCTCTCATTTAATGCTTCTCACCAGAACAGATCTGAGGACAGCAATGCTTCTGGCATTTATGACAGAAGAGGTGACATCGTCCCCACCATCACTCCCAGGTCTGTATAACATGTTATTACAGCAAAAGTGCAAGTGCTGTAGTAGGACACCAAGCTGTGAGGACCAGGATACCTCCTGCCATTTGGCAGTGTAGCAGGGCCATGCTGAGTACTGCGGCTTCTACTCTGAACTTTTGGCTACTCAGTGTTTACTCTTGGCCATGATGAACATGGGTGGAGTAAGTACTGATTTCTCCCATTTCTGGCCCTGATGGTATTTTACTTCTCTTGGATAGCTTAGTTATTCCTTGTAAAGAACTTATTAAAAGGCACATTCAAGTCCAACTCTCTGTCCCCTGATTCTTCTCCTTTTCCTATTTTATTGATGGATTCAGAGTACTATAATGTAAGGATGAGACATAAATTTCCTTTTCAAAAGAGGTGTGAGGATCTGTCCTATTTTGATCATCTTTCTAGTTTATCATTCCATTTTGAATTGTAGCTCCACAGGTATCCCAGGCTCCGACGCATGGCTTCGCTATCAGCTGTGTACATCAGCCGCCCATGTTCTTTCTCGACAGTAGGCAGCTTCAGTCTGTGACCCGATACTTTCTTCTAGATTCAACTGTGACCCTGGAAGAAGTTATCACGCTCAAATGTTCTTCACTGTCTCTCTTCCATGATTCCTGACCCCTCATATCTGTCAGCTGAATTGTTCACGTAAACGCTTCTTAACCCATCTCTGGCAAAGTGACATGGATTGTGAAAATAAATTATTTAACTCTCTGAGCTAAGTTGACTGATTTTCACTCAAATGGATTAGGAAGCATTCCCATCACTTCACCAGAAGAGACCTACGGAGTTGTTATTTTAAAAGGGTAGAAAGAATAGCAACTTTGGTGGGGAGACACAATGACGCAGGCAGCAGTGGTCACTTCTTTCACCAACAGCTGGCTGTGGAAGAGGACATCTGTCTATAGACTGATGGTCTGGCGGATGGGCTGTTGGTCTATGGAGCCTGAGGTATGTGGCTGGGGCTGAGAGAAGAAACTCCAGGAGACCCAGGGTGGAGAGTTAAAAGTAGACTTGGAGGACTCAAGGGTAGTGGCCCATATGAACCTGCCAGATACTTATCCTGGAACATAAGCAAGGAAAGGGAACTTAGCTGCTAGGTGAAGGAGGCAATTTGATATGGTTAGCACTTGGAGGACTCTGCTGTGGATCATGGTTTGGGTGGGGTTTTTTTGAGATAATCTTCAGAAATTTCAGATAAAAGTTTCAGAGACTTTTAGCCTTTTGAAAAGCTTTTTCTTTCCTTCTTACACAGGAATGATCTACAGGTGACAAAGTCTTTGTATAACCTCACTGATCAGTGCAGGGACTCTCAGTTCTCAGTTGGGAGGATGTAGCCCAGGGGAACATTCACAACTAGGCAAAATAAGTGCTTTCTAACTTTGCACGTTGTTGGGTAGAACCCTTATAGCCACAGTGTATCACTTTGACCAGTACTTAAAGATGATTCTATGAAAAATTAGACATGTACACACATTCCAAGGCTATCCAGATCATATCATTGGCAAAGCCAAACTGGGTTTTTGAAAAAAGCATAAAACATTACACTTCAGATTTAAACTTAGTAACTGGTCTACCAGTATGACTTTCACTTGGGATGCATTTTCCTACTTCTGCGTCTTCTCCTGAAACACAGAATCATAGCATGGTTTGGGTTGGAAGGGACCTCAAAGATCATCTAGGGGGACATGACAGTGGATAAGACCAAGAACGTCTCTACTGTACGGATTTGCAAGTATGGATCAGCACTTACTAGAGGATGCTCTACACTGTGCTCGTCTGCATGATATAGACAAACATTCAGGAGTCTATGAGCTAGATGAGCTTGACCTAAGTCTAGCCAGAACGTCCTACTAGAGCAACCATGGTGGTGACAGTGCCCCTGTTTCACACCTAAGCAAGCAGTGAAAGGTTAAATGAAGCACATATTGCTGATGCTCCTTTTTAGAGACCAATATTGTAGCTTCCAGACACAAAATAAATGTGAATTTCCTTGTCCTCTCAGCACTAAATCACTGGATGAGCATTCACAAGCATGCTGTATAGTTTTATTGGCATCTCATTGAATCTTAAACTCTTTCAAAGCTGTACAATGAGTACCTACAGCTTTTGAGTCATGCTATGATTTATTCTACACTCCTGTAACTTCCTGTCTTAGTCTTTGCTAATAACCTAATTTTTCCTCCTGTTCTCTGCCATTTCCCAGCATGCTTTGTGAAGAAAAAAAATTACTCATTTCTCTGCACTGTCTTCTCATCCTTTACCATTCCCCTACAGTTCCTGACTGCACCATGAACAGGATTCACAGACAACTTATCATTACATTTCCTATACATCCTGTGCAAAACATCATGTGTATAGGTTGGAAAGCTAAGCAGATGCTAGATGGAAAGTCATCCTCATTCCTTCCTCCTGTGAAATCATTCTGTACCCTGTTCTGTGGGACAAAATAGCATGTGACTATGTAAATAAAGATGTACTCCTAACATATATGCTATAGTTGAACAACTAGTAGCCTTATTCCTTAGATTTTCAGGGATGAAGAAAGAAACAAATACTGCATATGTAGAACCATTGTGAATCTTGACCCATCTGATTGACTGCTCAGGCTGCTTGAGCTATAGGGACAAATCATACTCATTGGCTATATAAAGAGGTATTTGTCCCACAGCAACTGTCAGCATACATACTCCATGCTGGAACACACAGTTACTCAAGTATTTTCAAGGATTCTCAGGAAATTTAGATGGGATTCATTGTGCTCAGTGTCCAAAGCAGAAATGACTGTTTCAGCTGATCTCCTTAGGGTTCATGAGCAATCAGCAGAGAAGGCAGCACCATTCATCTGCTTTGTTTTAGAAATTTACTTTAGGATGGGGTAATTTCTGTCCTATGTGTCTTGCTAAGAGCATAGTGAAGAGAAGCAATACAATCCAAGACTATTAAGCTTACAACTGAAAAAGAAAAAAAAAAAAGGTCAATTCGGGGCTTAATATTACAGTCTTTAGCTCCTCTCAGACCACGTTCACACTTAATGTGAATAGGCCCCTGCTGAGTGGATCCTATTAAATAAAGTCTGAAATTTTCAAGTATAAATTGAAAACTATTTGCTTTTTGGAACAGTGCTGTGTTACATAAAGGTGACTAATTTCACAGTACTGCACAGGCACTGCATCAGATCAAGATGTTGGTGAAGAGAAGGAAAGTGACAGTGCCTGGAACTGTAATAGAGAAGGTCATGTGCAGATGTTACCAGAACATCAGGATCAACAGAACTGCAATCAACTAACTAACACCAGGTGAGTTCAGTGCCTCTCCTAAAAGTTACTTGTGTGGATGATAAAACACCAAGCTGAAGATCAGGTCCTCCTCCACAGGCAAAATAATGAGTAGAGCACAAGTTTCTGCTGCTGAGCACAAAAGGGAGTTAGAAAAACTATTAAGCGCATCTCTTGTCCTTGAGAAAAGGAGGGTTATTTCCATTCCACCAGGTGTTCTCCTCCCTTTTTCTTGGGAATTTATATTCCTGTATCTGGAGCCCTTTCTTTATCAGAAGAATTTTTGCCCATCTGCAAAAGCCTTCGGGCATCATGCCAGATCAACAGCATTTCCCAACACATAAGGCGTGCTTAGTGAAGAGCAGAAAACAGTTACCCAGGGGAGCAGGGCACACAAGACAAGGCAAAGCTGTTGAGGTACCTACAAAGGGTTTGGCAGAGTTCAGAGGGATCCCTGGCTGATTGCACTGAGATGGAGCTTGTAAGGATTTCCCTTCCTGATGAAAGCCCTGTAGCCATCTATATCCATTTCTGAGCAGCTCCATTCAGCCAGTTTGCATTGACAGGTGCTTTAACCCCAGAGCAGGCACAGATAGATGTTTAATGGGGACAGGCACCTGAGCTAGTTCCCTGATCAACTGGTTTTGCCTCCTGACAGTGCTCACAAATTTGGGAAAAACAAATTCAGTGAACACATAGTTCTCACCTCTCAGAGATATTTGCATTATTAATTACTGCCGTGTAGTAGTTTAATTCTTCCAGCCATTATCACATTACATAGATTGCACTGGAAATAAACCAGAAATGAGACACCACGCAAAACAAAAGACCTGAGGAAACTGCATCTCTGTAAATGACACCCTAGTTCCAAACATGAGGGTTGTTTGAGGGTAGGATAGGAGGTCTAGAAGGACTTTTTCAAAGTAGTATATTTATCTCATAAGACTGCAATCACAGCCGTAATTGCTCTGTGCAGGTTTCAGGCTAGGATAGCACTTGCTAGCCACTCCATAAAATCAGTGGAGGTTTTGTTTCTGTTCTGAAGTAATTCCTTATGAGGTGTTTAAATATCTGTTTCAAAAACTCCATCTACTTAAGTAGAATAGCATCCTTCGGTAAAAATAATCCCTAGATTATTGATGTAGCATTGACTGAGTTCTTTCTAGACCAAATGTAGTAGTATCTCAGGGCTTGGCTGTATATTACACCTTTCCTGGTGTGTTTTATGTTTCTTGTTTCTGTGGTATGAGATATGTTAGACCATTTTATACACATTACATTTTTGACATATTTGGGACATAAGAAGGGCTTATATTTTGGAATGTTGTCTAATTTTTCAACCTATACCAGCTGGTCTAATAAAAAAGATTACCAATAAACTTTGTCTCACCAATTGAAGTGTAACCCTTTGTGTCTGAACAACAGATGGTAGAAACCTGCTACAGCTTGGAAGTTTTCTGACTCCTTTGGGCATATTCAAAAAAGTAGTCATCTTTTTTTCCTAAAATGGGGTAATTTGCGGACACAAACAAAATAAAAGAGTTTTACCAAAAAAGCGCATGCTTGCAACAGTGTGTTGGCTTCAGGACCTAGCTGAAGTTCTTCAACCAGAAGCATGAAAGAATCAAAACCAGAAGAATGACGAATTTGTAACAAAAGGAGCACAGTGCTAGTGTTTATGAAAGAGGACAGTGGAAATCTCCACCAGAAAGTTTTTGTGAAAAGTTATTTGCCCCT
Organism: Tauraco erythrolophus; assembly: GCF_009769465.1. Classification (NCBI taxonomy): domain Eukaryota; kingdom Metazoa; phylum Chordata; class Aves; order Musophagiformes; family Musophagidae; genus Tauraco; species Tauraco erythrolophus. The sequence goes on along the minus strand of NC_141465.1, from coordinate 130,671,318 downwards.
GATTTTTCAAAATGTGTTCATCTGATTGTTATTATTTACTCACCATACTATGGTAGCTCAGGAGAAGTTGAGCTCAGCACTGTACATAGACAGGCAAATGGCTTTACAGTCTAAATACAAGACAAAAGACAACGGACCTATATGGAGAGTGAGGAAACGATGCAACTGCGTTAGTCAGCAAGACAGTATGTATTGCCAAGTATTTTCTAGGCATCAGGGCCAAGGAGAGCTACGAGGAGGAATCTGAAGGAGAACAATGAACAGGGCTGAGGATAGATATTTAATGGGAACAGTTTTTTTCCTGAAAACGTGGCAAATACAAGGCAGAAGTAGGAGCTGCTCTCTCAATATGGATGATAGGAAGAGATAGGAAGGAAAAGCTGTGGACATCAGTGAAGGTGAAGAGGTACAGCTGAGGTTTGATGAACACAGAAGAGGAAGCCAGTAAAATAGCTTAGAGGTGGCTATGCATCTAATATAGGGATTGTACACCATAAGTGCATAGTTAGAGTTACTCATATTCTCAGTAAAGCTATCTATTTTAAGTAGTTCGATTGTAGACAATTCCTACAGCTTGCTTATGAAAAAGACCTAAAATTTGCACAGAATTTTTGTGCATGAGAGATATATGAAAGGCTTCATCCTAGAGGAATCTAAACAATTGAGACAATCTATATTTAAATGAATTCAAAAGAGGTTGAGGAAGTCAAAACCAATACCCAGCATATGGGTCTGACTTATCACGATACAGTATATGGTGACTGAGAAAATGATAGACAGGTTTTCGTAGCAAAGGCTGAAACATCTCCCTTAGATGGAGCATAAACCCACTACACATCCACAGAAGATGTCAAATCCAGATGAGATTTTACTTTGGACAGAAGGAGTAGGACTCCTGTCACTATAATATATATGCCTATGTCTGAGCCAATCACCCAAGCTCCCTTTATAGACAGTGGAGATCTACTGAGTGGATTTTAGGGTAAAATCCATTTCATCCAGGCTAAATATCTAACACAAACCTGTTCTGAAAAAAAGGTCCCTAACCTTGGTCCCTAAAAACGCCTGTTTCTCTCCACTGGCTGCAAAAGGCAATTCAGTTGCCTAGTTTAGCTGTAGACACCTATGCTACAGATGCCTAATGTTAGGTGAGATGACTCCCAACCCTTGAGGCAGATCTGGAACAGACCTGGAAGTCTTCAGAATAGACCTGGTAGATTAATACATGTGTGAGTGTGAGACTTCCCAGAGACAAGGCGCAAAGAGAACGATAATCTGTATGTTTATGTGCATATGTGCTGCTCGTCAATCTATCATGGACAAAACTGTTGCTTTCAGAAAGAATGGAAAAGTTCCTGCTCTGGATTGAGGTTCACCCTGCATTGCACATTGGCTATACTAGCATAAGGAAAGCAACAAAGTGATTTCCCTGATGATTACAGTTATGCTCAGTTCCAAGAATACTGACTGTCTATCCAGCAAACTCTCTTGGACGTGTACATTTCCTTTGGCTCTCAAGTACTAGGGCTACAAAACACCATATAAGTGCATGAAATGTCCAGAGTTTTTTCCTTGAAAAGAAAGCTTTTGTCATTGCAAAGCTGAGTGCAGAAATTGATATACATCTTTTTTTTACTGCTGGCAAGGACAGGTGGCCTTTCTGTGAACGTGGCACATCTGTAAATAAAGCAGATCTAACACGTAGTTTTAAGTTGTCTCTCACTTCCCACCCAGATATCTCACAGCTGTGGATGAAGAGTATTTGGAGATAAGCAAGTTTTTAAAATACTAAGTTTGATAAAGAAAGCCAAAGCTCAACATTTGAATTAGAATCTCACCGCTGCAATAAACTGAGCTGTGCCAGGATTAAACCTTTGAGTGGATAAATAAGAATTGTGTGGATAAATAAAACATTAATTGCTATGAGGCAATAAATCTAAAGTCTTTGGTTGCGTGGTAAATCACTGTATTGTGCCTATGTGCAGGGAAAGGATAAAAACATTTTTGGCTTCTACAAATAAACAGAGGTTCATAAGTTATAGGGGAAGGGGAGAAATTAAAAAAAAATAATAAAAAAGAGAATTTGTAGCTGCACTAATTCCTGTGGTTAGAAAGTATTTGGATAATGATGGGATATCAATAATAACCAGGAAGCAGAACAACAAACAACATAAAATAGCAAACTCAAAGGCAGTCAGCCCAGAGTTTTCCATCAAAGTCAGCTCAGGAAAAAAAAAAAAAAGGCAGATTTAAAATAACTATTGTGGATGAACTCACCACTGTGTTTCTACAGGCTGATGACATGATGACTGCTTTGATTTCAATGTGATGTAAAGCCAGACCAGCGTGCTGTTGACATAGACCCATTGTTTCATACCAGCGGAAATGCTGTTGAGTTAATGGGACGGGTCCTGACTGATTCAGACCAGAATCTGAGTTTGGAATAAGCCATGTGAAGCAGATTATTTGATCCTAGTGGAGACTTTTTAGTCCTCTAACTTCTCCAGACTGGTAAAGTGAAGGACCAGAGCAATGAGTGGCACATGGAAGCTGTAATGAAATTCCTGAAGTCCACTGAATTTCTCCTTGTGCAGAGACAACACATATATATAAGTCCTGTGGGATCTATCCTATAAGGTCATAAGCCTGAATTTGTGCAGATGACCGTACAGGGCCAGGGTGAAGCACTGTGCTATAGCAATCGCATGTGCAGGTCATGTAGCTGCACTGGGGATGGCAACACATGACAATAAAGAAGAAGACAATGGATGGTATCTGGTCAAGAGATCCTCTGTGCCAAGACTCATGTCGATGATGTCACACCCTTGGCAGAGTTATGTAAGTACTCTCAAATGTCTGTTTGGAGATGCACACCACAGCTTTGGCCTGAGTTGCCTTCCGTTCCACAGGGTCATGAAAATGTCCTCATAGGAAAGAGGTGTCCCCTGGCAAAACCTCCTGTCGCAGCACATTGGCTGCACATCTCTGCCCAAGAGGGTGCTGCACAGCAGTAGCCCTGCCTACAGCACATCCCTTCGTGAGCTTCTTGAAACAGAAAAACCCCAAGTACTTACAAATTATTTTATTTACTCTGTTAGAAGAGCAGATTCCCTTGTTGCTTATGTATTAGCACCCACCTATGAATTTGGAAAAGTCACAGCAATTTGCTCATACATGAAAACCTACCAAGCAGAGTTTTCTTTCCACGCTATTACCAGTCATGTCTGCCCCTAGTCTGAAGCTTGAAGACATCAGGTTCAATACAACATTATTATTTAATGATGCATTCTCCTGTGTCAAGGCCATTAGCAGAATATGTAAGTACCTAAATGAAGCACATGAACAGTTTTAAGGTCTCACTGAATCGACATTCAGTTGAGTTTATGCTAAATTGTGTTAAACTGCAGAATCCTGGCTTCAGAAATAGGAACGCCTGATTCCCCCTGTACATACTAGGAAAGCACTAGGTCCCTTTCAGAAAGGAAACCTAAATTCATCTGGAGCATCATTTGGACGTCTGAGTCAAAGATTGAGTAACGTGTCTAGCCAAGCCGCAGAACGTTTTCACATCTGGATGTGTCCCACTTGCTAAACTGCTTCAGTCTGCGAACAATTCCAAAATACACTCGGCTTTATTATTGTAAAAGAATGTAACGTTATATAACCAAACGTGAAAGCACATATTGTGGAATATTTCAGAAAGAACAACATGTTAAAAACTGCACTTTTAAAACAAGGTTTGAATTTAATGGAGAAAACGGCCTCAACTGGTCTGCATATGTCAATAGTTTACGTAATCGACCGAAGGCAGAGCAGCCTGCCAGGAGAACTGCTTTTGAAATTAAAATCACACCGGCGGAATGGGAATAGCTTCCTAACCTTCAGAGCAGAGATGGGCCTAAGCTGCAAACGTCAGATCTGGGTTGTTCAAAAGTTTTGAAGCATTTCGATCCTGGGGTATTGCCCCCGTACGTCTTTGAAGCAGATTTAGAAGTTATCCTCAAGGAATTATGGCTGTGTTTCTCTTTATAGTATGCAAAGAAATCCTGAAAGGTTATAAAAACAAGATCTTGGGATGAGGTGGATTTGCTATGAAATATTAACAATATTAAGACTGACTTTGCCCTGGGTTTATTGAATGTCTTCTTAGGCTCTGAAAAGGATCTTGAGTTCTTCTTCATCCTTTACTTCGAAGTTAAGGGCTTTGCTGAAATACCAACCACGCTCATTCCAGACCCAGGTATGTAGCTGCATTAGGGCAGAGATTGTGGTGCAGTGGAAAAATGCCAGCCCAAGCCTTTCAGAGACTTTTTGGAAAGGCTTCTAACTTGCCTGTGCCTCTGGCTCCCACCTATAAAAAAGAATAGTCTTCCACCTCAGAACAGTACTGCACGAATGTGCGAGAAATATGTCTTTGCTTGCAAAAGGCACCATTTACTGACAAGAAATCATGGCAGAGAAAGGTGTCAAAGATTTTCATACTTAGGCATAAGCAGAAAGTTTAATGTAAAGGAGAGAAAGTGGACACCAGAGTGGCCTCCTTTTTAATTCTTTGAGGTTTCTTTTATGTATCATAAAGATGGACCATCTACCAGTTGTTTGTTCCTCTGGAGTTTTGTCCTTTGTTATGCAGCAGAATTGCCTTTTAAAAAAAAAAAAAATAATAATTTGGAGTTTAATAGCTCATCAGCTAATCATGGTCCCCTCTGCCACTTTCTAGGCACGATGAAAAGAACTCTTGTTTTCCAGATGAAGAACGGACAACTAACAACCCTCAGGATAACACTGCTCCCCATTTCAGCACTGCTGTTATCTAAGGAGGATACCAGTGTGCTTAATAAACTGTGGGAAGTCTGCCTCCTAGGAATGCAGCTTCTCTTAAATGCATTGAAGAGCATGAATGTGGTCCTCTTCGTGCAGATGTCCCTCTCTAGATGCATTTCAGTAGCAGGTAATCTCTGTGGTGGGAAACACAGCAGCCTTTCCCATTCTGTGCCACCAGGATTACACAAAGGAAGGGAAGTGAGGAGTACGTCATCCAACTGAAACTATAGAGAAAATTCAGGAAGAAAGAAAAACATCTGAGTTGGAATGTAGCCATGTCTCAGAGGTTAACACCCTCCTTCTCTGAAAAGTGCCTGAGTCGTAATGACAAAAAAAGTGGTCAAGGCCTCATGTTTCATTCAAAGGAAGGTTTTTCAATTCAATTTCCATTTAAAAAAAAATCAAAATTCACAGCAAATGCAGCTCTTTCTAGGCACGCTGAAGTTCTGGGTAAAACGTGCAACAAACAGGATACCTTTTTGGTTAGGAAATCTTGGGAAATGTGGTGTGTGTCAGAATCCAGTGAGTAAATCGACTAATAATTCTCAGCCTATTGCTTATTTGTGAATCATTTGTTTGCATACTTTGCGAACCGTTACTCATGTCGTGTGGCCGACTGCTCAAGGCTTGGTCTTCACTGCAAAAGGGATCTGTTCTTCACTTGGAGGTACCTGGGCCAGATCAGCTTTGCTGCGTTTTTCCTTGAGTTTACAGAGACAGAAACCGCCGTGCCTTGCTTCCATTAGGATTTATACTGGGATAGGCCAGCTGGAGAAAGACAGCACTTTTAATGGAAAAAACCACTGGGCTTGTGTTTGTTTTTTTGTTTGCTTTGCAGCGAACATGTCAGTTTTGTCCAAGACATTGTTTCAGCTCCTTAATTGAATGACGGAAATTTTTAAAGCAGAACAATGAAATGCCATTCTTCGGAAAAAAAAAAAATCTGGTTGTCATCCAACTATTTGCAAATAATTCTGATTGCAGAAGCCAGAGTAAAACAAACTCATTAAAGTATTTGTGACTACGTTTGGTATTTTGTATTTTCCAATAGATTCTGCTTACTACCACACTTGGGCATTGCTCTGTGCGGAGAAGGGAATCCTATTTCCCGTCCAGTATCACTGGTTTCTCACCCATTTGATCCTACTCAGTAAACAAAATCATGCACCATAGCAGCTCAGCTTTCCCCCCTCTTATGCTCCATGAAGCTTTAACTCATTGTGATAAGAAACAAGATATCTAGAGGTAAGCAGGAGGCCCAGCTAAAAATATAACTGAATTACAAGCTTACTTTTTGAATGCCTTTCTTGTTATTTAAGGTCTGCTTGTCAACTGAGGTGACATTCAGCATTGAGCTGGATCTCAGCATCTCAGCCTTAGTCATTTCTGCTTAATGCAATAACCTCTTGAATGAAATAGTTTATTTCCTGGCAAAGGGCTTAACAGAGAAATTAGACTGTGCTCTGGCATGGCACTTAAATTGGCTTCCAGAAAGCTTGTGATTATCTTCTGAAGCTGGCTGAGCCAAGAGTCTGTTCTTTATCAGTGCTTCTTGGTCTGTTCTCTCCTTTTCAGACCAGTTCTGCACAGCACTTCAAGCTAATGACTGGGACTGCTTGGGAAACTGCTCTAATTTGGTTCAGGACATTGCTTCTAATTTTTTTTTGTAGCTTCATTTTGTTGCTGCAGCCTGTGTTTTGTGCACATGTAGGAATCTTGATTGTCATCTTCTGAAAAGATGAGTCAAGCTCTTAACCCATTGCTAATAATCTCAGTTATTGTGATTATTCTTCTACCCATCTTTCCTTTCACCCATGTACTGCTCCACCTGGTTACTCTTCCAAAGTCAAAATGCTGAACTTCACAATTTTTTTTCCAGTCTAACACCCACTGAAGTCAATGGAAAGATTCATCTTGACTTCAGTGTCTCTGGGTTATAGTCTAGGTCTAGAAAGACACTTTCAAGTCATGATACTCCTCAAAGATTAAGAGATAAGCATTACCTCTGGGAATGTAATTCACAGTGCTAAGCATGCACTTATAAATAGAATTATCTTTTTCAGCTTCTACAAATGGAATTGTAGCTCATTCCTAGCAGATAGGTACCATTATCATTGTTGAGGACACATTAGCATCTCAACAGAGAAGCCAATATTCAATCAGTGTATTATTGAAATTATCTTCTCTGCCTGAAAGGCTGTCCCTCCAGGTGAAGGCTGGAACATGTGGGATAGAAGTGATGTTAAAACTTCCATTGCTGCTGTTTATGCAGTCCTTTTTTTTTAATAATGTCCAAAAAGACACATTATTCTGTCAACATGAGTTTATCAGCTGTGCGTAAAAGAGGAAACCACTTTCATAATCAATATAATAAATCAAACACAAAGGACTACAGGATGACTTTCCTCTGTCCTTGAGACATACCCTCTACAGGTAAAGAGGCAGGTCATCTCCCCACCGTGCATTTTTCAGTTTATTAGCTTGGAAATGCCCGCAAGCGGGTAGAAAATTCAGTATGAGGTTTGTGACAGACATTCCCATGTAGAGAAATGGAACTGCAAGTGTGAAACATTTTTCAGTGCACCACTGGCCAGTCTTCAAATCATTACAACTTGCAGTCTAGAAGTCAGTCACCAAGAGGTGAAAAGCTTCAATTTTTTTTTTTCCTAACTCCTTGAGCTGATCAGGCCCTTTCCTCTCTTGGACATGAATGAAAAAATTAATTTTCCAGAATGCTTAAAACAACATCTCCATCTAAGTATTTTTGCATATGCAGGCAAAACATGCAAAACTATTAAAGCAATGACAGAAAAGTCCAGAGGAATGTGAGCTATTTTAAAGTGACTAAATGTTACAGAGGCTCCTTCTTGAAACCTGTGCATTTGGCTAGAGAAGAAGACCTTTTCTATGGTTTGTTCCATCATCCTGGAGAACTGTCTTAACAGGAGACCCTTTCCACACTTTATTCCATCATTCTGGTGAACTCCACAACATGAATACAACCTATTTAATTCTAGAGAGTGATCAAAAGTAGAAAGAAGTTCACAGAAACTTTGCTCTATTGCCTAACAACAGGACATGGAGTTAAGGGAAGAAAACAGCAGGAACCACTGCTTGCGTGGTGCCATAAGAAAGGTGCTTCAACCTCAGTCTGAATTGCCGACAACTCCCAAGAAGTTTAGGTGTAGATGGTCAGCACCAAGTTCCAAACCTGCAGTCTACTGAGAAGTTATTGGCAGTCTTCAGGGAACTTACTCTCCTCTCCCTTGCTTTCCAGCCATTAGATTGCGTTAAAGGAGAACCTAAAAATACATCAAATGCTTCCTGATAAATATTTTTCCATGTACACCCTTTCTGTTCTTGTCACAGGCTGTTATGAGAGTGAAATGTTCTACCAGCCACTCCTGCTGCTGAGATGCCCGGCACATAATGACTCTGTTTGAGAGCCTGGAATTTGAATGTCAGTAGATCCAAAGCAAAGGAAACCCAAAGAACTTCATAGCTCTAACAGGGATGTGGAAAAGCTTCCTGGTTTAAAAAAGTAATAATAATAAAAAAGCCTGTGAAAACTGGTAACTCCACATTTACGCCTGGTGTTATGTGATCCTTCCTCCCTTTGAGCTACAGTGGATACCTTGTTCCACCTTCAGAAAACATCCGGCTCAGTGGAAGGAGGATGTTTGTTCTGTTCTTCTGAAGAAGTTTGAAGCAGAGCCCAGTCTGGGGCCCCTGATGAAAGGCTTCGTGATGCCACATTCCCTTGAGGAGATTTTGAAGGAATCTAATTTGCTGTGAGATACAAATGAAACCGCTTACTTGAACAGGTTTTTCCTCTTCGTGCGTAATGCAATCCTCCTTTTAAGCTGGTGGATTCCTGTCGCCCAGTTTTGCTAAGGCACACACTGACTTGTTGTGCGTTAGAAGTATTGAGTTCTCTGACTGTCGTGGCTGGGTTATTTGCCATTACGAATTACCAGAATTTTCAAACTCACTGGCCAAATTTTCGTCCTAGCAACATGTTTCTTAGCTGATAATCTAGGTCACCTGGATATTTTTAAGGGTGATGTCATTCTTTGTTTCTCTGTGATGACCGCAGAAGATATAAAAAGAGTTTGTGTCTCTCTGTTTTACATTTATCCTGGCAAAGAGATCGGCGAAGTTGCAGAAGTCTTACATAAAGTAACAAAACAATGAGTCTTAACAGGACCAAGTACTTTGTCCGCTGTTTAAAGCACAGAATTTTCATTTATTTCTGTTATTGCTACCCATTAACTCAAATTTATGGCACATACATTGAAGAAAACGGTATCTGTTCAAGACTCCATGCCTTATATTTATTTAGTTGAAACTGCTGAAAAATTCTCTGCTGAAACAAAGGAGAAAGCTGATTTCCAGATTTTTAGAAGATAAACAACAATCAAGCAAATTCCCGAACAAATAGATTGTGATGCCTCTAAAAGTACATGAGTGAAGCCACCTCTGTCTCAGATGCCTCGTTCTTACATTGTTAAAACTAGGCCAGTTTGTCTTTCTACACCACGCCACTGTGAGAAGATCAGTGGTGCTCTGTGTGTCAAATTCCCCTGGAACTGCAATCTTGTCTTCTTTATCTAATAACTGGCCTACTGGGGCCATGCTTGGCTGCTGTTGACATCAACAATTCTACTGAAAGGACTAAATAAGCAGCTAAATGCCTAAAAGTGCTCACTCATGGAAAAGCATCCCTCCAGTCTGAATTGCTTAAGCTTTACAGCGGCAGAAACGGGGTCAGAGGTTTGCCCCATGTCACTCTCATCTGTGCTAACGACAAGTTCACTGAAGATGGCAGCTTCTGCCTCTAAATACAGGATGGAAATAAACCAGAACTTTTGACTCCCAAGTTTTTTTCAGACTATGTGTTTGGCTTGTAGTGCTGGTCCTCATATCTGTACTCTGCTCTGGTGAGACTCCATCTGCACCACTGCATCTAGCTCTGGAGTCCTCAGCATAGGAAAGGCATGGACCTGTTGGAACGGGTCCAGAGGAGGCCACAAAACTGATCAGAGGGATGGAACACCTCTCCTATGAAAAAAAGCTGAGAAAGTTTAAGTTGTTTGGCCTGGAGAAGAGGAAGCTCCAGGGAGACCTTATTGCAGCCTTTCAATACTTAAAGGAGGCTTATAAGAAAGATGGAGAGAGACTTTGTAGTAGGGCCTGTAGTGATAGGACAAGGGGTAATGGTTTTAAACTAAAAGAAAGTAGATTCAGAATAGCTTTAAGGAAGAATTTTTTTACAATGAGGATGGACAAACACTGGCACAGGTTGCCCACAAAGGTGGTAGATGACCCATCCCTGGAAACATTCAAGGTCGTGTTGCATGAGGCTTTGAGCAATCGGATCTAGTGGAAGGTTTCCCTGCCCATGGCAGGGGGGATTGGACTAGATGACCTTTAAACGTCTCTTTCAACCCAAACCATTCTATTATTCTATGATTCTATGATCTGTTCAGCGATGCCAAACCCACTGCTTAGAAAAAGTCAGTCACCATATTCTGCCAGTACAGCCTTCTCCTGTAAAGCCACTTTGGAGCGATCTTGGATCTGCCACAGAGCTAGAAAGGCTTAAGAGCATTTTATCAATCAAGCTTCTCGTTTGTTAAGTAGCAAACAAATGGATCAGATTATTTCAGTTCCAGCTCCAGTGGGTACAGCTGCTATTTGATCTTGGCATGTTCCTTTCAAGCCTCACTGTGTGCAAATGGTGACATTTTTACTTGTTTATTTGCAAAAAGTTCTTGTGAACACATCCACTAGTCCATTTGGGGGTAATTTCATGGTCTTCAAATAACTTAGTTTTTAATCCTTCTCTTGCTGCAGCATGGGAAGCTACAGAAAGCTGCTTTCACTTCTGACATCTCAAGCAGGAGCAGCCCACATCTGGGTTTGACTTCTATTTACTACATTCAAGAAATTTCATTGCTCGAGGAGTTCTGCAAAGAAATACAGGGAGACAAAAGTCACCATTACATAATGCCTTAGTCTGGATGTCCTGAACCAGGGAAGCTAGCCAGAAATGATGGACTCAGACCCCTTGAGCTCCACTGATTTTTGGAGCAACAGGGGTGACACACTTGTCCCTCCTCTAACAATCTCCATCCTAAGAACAACTAGAGCCAGTCTGACCTCTAGCATAAATTAAAGAAGCCTCAGGGAGACATCAATTCTACTGCTCATTACTTCAGCAATACAACCTTACAAGCAAATTTCAAATTTGCCTTGAAAGAGTATTTATAAAGAGCATAATCTTGTCCAAGTGGTGTAAGAACATCTCAATAATTGCCTCTATGCATTATATAGGATGAAAACAACTGATTAGATATCCTACATAAACATGCTCTTAGCTTTGTGGTTTATATTTAAAAAAATGCAATGTGAAAATTCACTTTAAACATGTCATTAACCTTCTTAACTCTGACCCAGCATGATGATACATGTTGGGAAGCTAACAATATATTTTACATAGTAAATATATGTCTCTATCCCAGTAGTTTCTGAGCACAGAGTAAATAAACGTGGATTTTCCAGCTGTACCAGCTGAGGAAATTAAAGACCCTCCTCAGTAAACCACTTAGCATCTTGTTAATTTGAATAGCTCCCAGGGAAAGCTTTAAGCAAAATAAATGACCCCTTCCCTTAACAAGAATTTAGTGGCAGCAAATAAGCAAATTTGCATATGGGAAATACTTATTATTCATCAGCACTAAATGTTTCCTGTTCAAATTAGCAACAGAGAAGAATCTAATTCTCTAGTGTTTTATCGAGGAGCTAGGAAGTTAATGGGAGAGGGAGGATACTACTTACCTCTACCTCAGAAAATAGGCTAAAGCCAGCACTGATAATTCTGCTGAAGCACTCCTATATTCTATATTAAATGGGCTCTTATTTGCTTGCTTAAACTCATATCTGAACAAGATAGGTCTGAGGAGGGTGCAAGATAAATGCAGGTGGATTCTAATAATGCAAACAAGCTTGCAGGGTCTTTAAAAATATATATTGCAACTATAAGGGCAAAGATTAACTTCAAGTTTTTCAGAAGTGTCTGTGATTTTTTAGCACTACCTATTTACATTTTGACAACTGAAAAGGGCTCAATTTCACAGCTGAGGAGCACAGTTTTTCCAAAAACAGGCTTTCTGAGATATGTCAAGGAGGCCACTTGGATATTAAAGATGTTAGTGCTTACAAATCACCAGTATCTTTGGAAAATCTTAGCCACAAGGGAACCAGCTTCTTAATAATGTTGTAAGCTGTGTGACATAACCAGCTTGGCTTTGCTTTTCTGGCTAGCTCATAATGCAGCCCCTTCTGAGAAAAGCAATGAAAACGCAGTTTGCTTGCAGTATTGCAAGAGGCTGTACCATGAGGGAAGCAGAAAAATCTTATATTCCTCTCGCTGTGCGACAAAATCCAACCAATAATGCTCAGATGTCCTCTTGAAGAGATCTAAGAGAAGCTACCTCACCATTTTGGCAGCCATCCAGAGCGTGCATTTTGTGTCCAAAGTTGGGGGAAAAAAGGCCATGGAGGCAAATGATTTTGCAGGAAGATTGACACAAAGAAAAAAAAAAAAAAAGGCTGGGGCGTTTTTAACAGAAGCAAATATTTCACACAGTTTTACTTTCAAAGGCCTGGCTGTGGCTTTTGTTTAGTTTCTTTTGTACTTGGCTAGATACCAGCGTATGATTTGCAGAACATGATCTGCCTTTCCTGTACCTATGGGTTTTTTGGTAGCTCAGGATTAGCATCTGTTAAAAGCCACATCTTGGAGATCTCAAGGCAGCATATCCAACTCCACTGGCCAATGTCTTCTGTTAACCAGAGCAGTAGCAGCGTGGGGGTTATATGACCCGGGGAAGAGCTCATCTCGGGCACCTCATCAGTCATTAGCAGCCACTGTAAAAGCCATAGGTTTCCAACAGTGGCTGGGGGTGGATATCAAATGTAACAGCAACCAGAATTAAGTGGTTTTTAGGTTGGGGGCCTTTGTTTAAACAGCTGTTTAAATGGTGTAAGACTGACCCATTACAAATATGTGGCTATTACATATGGAGCACTGCATATGCAATAACACCATAAAGTAAACCTAGAAAAGTAAATTCTCTCTCTCTCAGCTGCACCGGTGTCCCAGTGCATGTTGGAAGCCTTATTCCAGTGATGCACAGTAGCCACAAATCTACCAGAGCAGAAAGAGGGAGCACAGCCTGACAAACTTGATCCGAACGTGTACTAAGCCTCACCTTGCAAAAAGGCATAAATCAAGAAACATCTTGAGCTCTCTATGAACATATTTGTGTCGTAGAACCATAGAATCACAGACTGACTTGGGTTGGAAGGGACCTCAAAGATCATCTAGTTCCAACTCCCTGCCATGGGCACGGACACCTTCCACTACACCAGGTTGCTCAAAGCCTCATCCAACCTGGCCTTGAACACGTCCAGTGATAGGGCATCCACAGCTTCTCTGGGCAACCTGTTCCAGTGTCTCACCACCCTTATCATAAAAAATCTCACTGCTCGAGTAAGAATTTTCCATTTTATGTCTATAGTGATACTAGATCAGAACATAAACTGGAAGACTGGAGACCAGGCTAACTAAGATCAGGGAGCAAGAAAACATGGAGAGAAGAAATCTAACTCTCAGGACAGAACATCTTGGCTAATGATTCCCCTGGATTCAGAAAGTGAAGGCACAGAGATGCACAAATGATGACTGGACTCCTTTCGCATGTGTTTTCAGCAGAACTTGGCACTGTTACCAGTACTGTTTCAGCAGTGGTGAGGAGTCAGGGATCCTGGCCACAGGGCTGCCAGTGCTGTATACACCAGCAGGCCTTAGCTCTCAAGTCCACAATGAATACAAGAGACAATAAACAGGGAGACTTTAAAAGAAAAAGGTAGGTTAAGGTGGAAACACCTATCTGTCTTATCTATGACGTTTCGAAGACATCTATCATGTTGCTTTCTGAACCCCAAACAAAATTACAGATTTGCAGAGTTCAGAGGAACCACATATTTCTCTCTGCCCCTCTGGAATGACAGTGGTAGGTGAACTGAATCTTAAACAGATGATGAATAGAAGCATCTCCTTCCTTTTCCGGAAACTGGAGTCATTACTGAGACAGGCAGCTGGAAGGAGGAAGATCAGTGTGTGGCATAAATTTTAGTGCAAGAACATAGATTTTTTGCCAGGTACCAACTGTTTCGGAGACTCATTTGGATGATTTTTAAGTCTTGGAGTTGCTTGATCTAAGACAGAATTCATAATTCTCTCAGGGAATCCTATCCAACTCCCACAAGGAATGCCTTGTCCTAGGGGTGAGGAAGATACCTATCTATCACTATGACACTCACCCACTAGGATCTAATCTTCCTATTAAGTTAGAGGCCCTGTTTTGGCCTCTTGTACTTAGATTGCATATCTTGTTCACTGGGAGTTACCATCTTTGCAAACGCATTCCAAATTCTGCTTGATTTAATCAGTCTAATTTTCTCTTTCCTAATGGATTGGCCTTTCCCTCTGTGAGCCAGGAATGCTTCAGCTGCAGCGAGAGCAGGGAGGGCTCACTGGTGTCACAGCAAACCTTCCACCATCCCGCTGTTCACAGTGTTTGTCCCCCACTCCTTCACCAGCCACTCCTCGTCTCAAGGTCCACCTCAATTCAGTGAACTTCGCAAGAAGCCCTGTCACTTCTCAGGGCCACCTCGCTGTCCCTATAAATACAGGCTCCTTATAAACTCTGTGTCACTTACTGGCTGCCTTCTGCCTCTGTGGTGACAAACTGCAACCTTTAACTCAGACTGATGGAAAATTTATACCATCACAAAACTCTGTCTCACCTCTTTTTGTCATCCCCAGGACCTCACAGAGACCTGACCTCCAAGGGTTGTGGCAGAGCTGCTTTTAACAGATTCCAAGGAACGGTAAGAGTTTGCCCCAGACCTGCCCCCACATTCTGATTTTCCTCCCCCACCTTCAGCCAGAATTTAATAAATTTGGCTTTTTTCCAAGAATGGAAACGAAGGAGAGAATATCACCTTTAATCTCCATGTCTTGCTTCCCCCCCCTTCAGTAAAGGAAGGATAATAAAACACATTTGCACACCTCTGAGGGGTGTTGTGACGGATAAATTAGTTAATGCCTGTAAAGCGTTCTGTAATTGCTCAAAATGTTGTAATCAAAAGTGTGAGCAGCATGTGAAAAAGGGATCACCTTCAGAGCTCGAGCGATGCCAAGCTGAAGCCTTACAGAAAGAGCTGTTTTAAGAACCGCAGCGCTGTATACTGAGCTCACTCTTAATGCTGATGGCAGCACTGTGTTGAGGAAAGTAGGGAAAAACCACCATCTGTGGAAAGTGCTGTCCACGTTGGCCTACAGCTCTTCCCTTGTTCAGAAGCAAAATAACCAGCTGTGGAGGTGCCAGCAGTGCCTACCTGACATGACTTGAGATGTAAGGAGGTATCAGGAAACCTGTCGTACTGCTGTTACACAGCACAAACTGTGCGCTTGGTCTACGACCAGATGTGAATGAGTCTGTGGGACTATGCAAAGGACATTAAAAGAGGCATTATCAGCAGCCCAGATCTTAAAACATCATGACTCAGATTTCATTACCATGAAATTTGCTTTAAAATCTCTACATTTCCTGTCGGTAGTAATTGTGGAGAGGGGTTCTCCTTCCTTCTAACTTCTGAGCCCTGAATTCGTAAGTCCTTTCTTTGCAACTCTGAATGTTAAAAGCCTTCCAAAGAAATAAGCAAAAGTTGAATTTTTCACGTAACCACTCAATCTCAGAAGTTGGGCTTTAGTATGCAAAGAATTATAAATGTCAACAGCAGAGCTAACAGTTTGGTGAAGCATCTTCTGTTCTTGGCAAAGGCTTCCTACAGGTGCCAAGTTTGGGCTCTGGTCTGTCTGCTTCTCGTAACACACAGGAAGGGGCAGGTTGAGGGAAGGACACTTGTGACAACATGATCTCTCACATATAAAATCACCTCTACGTGGTGAGGGCTATTGCTAAGGTATAAAGGCTGCATAGATTTGTACTGATTTGCTGAGCAAGTGACTTCATAAATAGGTATGGCTTCTATCTGTCCTCGCATTTTTGAGTCATTAGCCAGCAAGGCTGTGGCTCGGTTGCTTTCCTGCTACATGAACAGCGATATTTCTAATATCCTTCCAGTACTTAAAGGGGGCCTACAGGAAAGCTGGAGAGGGACTTTTTACAAGGGCTTGTAGTGATAGGACAAGGGGCAATGGCTTTAAACTGAAAAAGGGGAGATTTAGATTAGATATAAGGAAGAAATTCTTCACTCTGAGGACTGTGAGGCACTGGAACAGGTTGCCTAGAGAAGTTGTGGATGCCCCATCCCTGGAAGTGTTCAAGGCCAGGTTGGATGAGGCTTTGGGCAACCTGGTGTAGTGGAGGGTTTCCCTGCCCAAGGCAGGGGGGTTGGAACTAGATGATCTTTGAGGTCCCTTTCAACCCAAACCATTCTATGATTCTATGATTTACAGCACCCAGAAATAGAGCAAGGAGGTGAGACACCCAATCAGTCTGAAAGCCGAAGAGCTTAGCCAGTTCCATAATTATGTTTTAAAATACCTGCAGTCACATCTGGAGAGCAAAGCAGGACATGTATTCTCCTCCCTCTTCCTCCTCCTTTCCATACGAAAGGTATGGTGCTATGATGCACTGTCTGAGGGCTAAGGTCATGTTTGCTTTGATCTGATAACAAATTGTATAATAATAGCTGGCTGGCATTCAAGAAAAAAACCTGCTTGTTTTAACTTGTGGTTTATCATCAGAAGTAGAAACAAGGATTCCTTCTTTTCAGGGACACACCAAATGAAGGACAATTTGCAGGAGTCAAATTCTAGACAACTGGTCCAGTCTGAAGCAATAACACAATAAATCCCAGCTTCTAATATTGCTTCCAGCTACCTTTTTTACAGGAAATTTTGATGCTTGTGAGGTGGTGTGGGCTTGAAACCCAGCAAGTCTCAGGATCTATTCTTATTTCTGCTACAGGCTTGCTTTACAACTGCTTATTAGTTTCTAGAGAGGAACTGGAGACTTCAATCTTACTTAAAATAAATTCCAGGACGTATCACCTTTGGCAAGCTTCTGTATAGAGATAATAGTATTTACTCCTTAACTTTACAAGGCTATTGGAGCTGTTATTACAACTGTAGTACTTTGACCATGTAAATGCTAAGTTGTCATAATTCTCTCTCCTTCACTCTGTTATATCTAAAACAGGACTTCGAGATTTATAGGTCTCTAAGTCATCATTCTTTCCTGGGTGTCAAAGACATCAGGAAATCATGACCGTCTGAGACAAAATCGTGTGAGTCAATATTAAATACAGCTGAGGCTTTGACTCCCTTCTGGAGCTTGCTATTACATCACTAAAAGAAAAGGTAATGTGGCTAGAAGCCATAGATCAAGGATGCATAATTTATCACTTGCTCTGTGGGTACCGATGGCACTTACAGAATCATTTTCTTGGAAAAACTGGCCCTCTGACACTGTTGAGTTTCTTTATTTCAGGATCAATATTATCAACAAACCATTATTTCCTCATCCAGGGACAGATTTTTACTGCAAATAAATATGCTTCAAATTCTGTCATCTTCAGAACTGTGACTACAAACTCTCTCCAATGCACATACAGAACTCCTATACCGCCCTTCGGACACAGGCAGAAATTCTGACATATAAAACACTCCTCCAATTAAAAGGTTGCTTAAGAATTCTATTTTTTAAATGCTTCAACTCTTTCTTGCTACTTGAAAACCTCTAAAGCCTCAAATGAAGAACTCTTTCTTCCTGAGCAGAAGTTCTGTTGCCTTGCTTAGTCATTTTGAAAGGCTGAATTCTCACCATTTTATTTAAGAACGGGGAGAAAAGCAGTGGAGTATTCTGTTTCGCATTTGTTAAATACATAAATGAGATGATCTGCCGCAGGGGACTGGGAAGGGAGGAGGGCTAGAAGATAAATCACAGTGGAAATTCTGTAACTGTATTTCTCTTTTAAAATAACCTCGCAATAGTTTCAAAAGGCATTATTTATAGAGCACCACATGCAATAGGAGTTTAACAAGCACGGCAGACAGAAGGTTTCAGTCCCAAAGCACAGTTCAATACTCAGTCACTGGACTGCCAAAGACCATTTGCACAATTTTCACATCCCCAAACTCCCACTCTTGCCTGCACGTTCCCACCTCTCATCGCCTTTACTCTGTGCTGACATACTTCGGAGCCACATCTCGTATTGGATCAGGGAACTCTGATCCCACTGAAAAAGAAACCCTGCAAAAAAGGGCCAGTGTTATTATTTTTTGTCAGATAAGTTCCCTGGTCAGATTCATCACCCAGCAGCACAAATGCTGCATGCAGAAAGGGAACACATGTGGATGGCCATAGTGGGAGGAGAAGAGGAATGTCACAGTGTCTGCTTAAGCCACCAGCAATGCTGATGGGCTGATTATTAAACCAGTCCTGTGGTACTCTCAGCCCTATGATCTGAGGACAGACTTCACTTTGGACATGGTGAGTCATTCCCTTCACTAAATGGCACTATTCACAGCAAAGAAAGCCTAAGGTTGTCCCCAGTTCTTGTGATTTTTGTGGGAGCCTCCAGTCATGTTACCCATGTGAGAATCCCAGCATCCCTTTGGAAAAGTCAGTTTAGCTTGAAGCCGTCCTGACTGCGGAGGAAAAAAGAATGAATGTCAAATCCTAACAGCTCAAAAAGCTGAAAGCAAAGAGAAGAATCTCACACTCATAACATCAAAAACGTAACGACCCCATAGCCCATGCCATGCCAAATGTATGGCTTTTATTGAATTCTTTTTTATTAGCTATTTTGTTTGCTGTTTGTTGAGAGAAAAGCAACTTTTAATGTATCCTACTTTAAAAAGTGTGTCCCAAGAGGAGAGCAGCAGAGTGTAGATCAGGATTAGGGGCACGAGAAGACCAAGGGGCGAACAGTTTTGGGAAGAAGGTAAGAGGGGAGAGGAAAGGAAAAGAAGAGCATAGGAAGCAAGGACAAGATGGAAAAAATGTCAGGAAGGAGACAGAGAAGACCTAAGGGTACATTTACTCCATGCAATGAACGAACTAGCTGGGTTGGAGTACACACTGTAGGCATTCTAGCTCAGCAGACCATCTCGTTACTACACCCACCTGCTCAGCAGCAGCTACAGCGCGCTCCATGGGTGCAGCCTGAACCGTGTTGGCTTTGCAAAGAAAAATAAAGACCTCTGGGAAGAGGCAGGAGGTGAGGGGAGACCAAAGGAAGGCAATTTAAACCTAGGGAGAAGATAACAGCAGAAAAGCAGATGAGATGCATGGATTTTATGGCTGGTTTCAGCTAGATTATGGGGAACAGGAGAGCGTTTGGGAGGCTCATTAGAAATTTTTTTCCTGTATTTTGTCATGCATGGGCCTCCCAGGGGTCATAGCTAGATACTCACATGTTCTGACCAATGAAACTTTTTAATTAAACAGAGGGTTGCTTCAGCACGATGCTGTGCAAGCTTCAGTTTCAATTATCAAAGCTTCTTCTGTTCCTGTGCTACAGCAAATGCCCCTGCAGCTTCCGAGGGCTGGGAGAAGCATCAGCGCAGTTCTAAGGCAGAGCATGTGACTTCTGAGGCTTGTGTCTTACACGGGATCAAAGTTGTGTCAAAAGCCCTGTACTCAGGGGAAATCCTCTTCATAATTAACATTTACATAACGACTCCTTCACTGGCCAAACACGTTTACATTCTCCTAGACTGTTTTTTTTAAGAGACAGTGCTGGCCAGAAGTTTTTGCAAGAGCACTGGAATTAGAATCATAGAATCATAGAATCATGGAATGGTTAGAGTTAGAAGGGACCTCAAAGATCATCTAGTTCCAAACCCCCTGCCATGGACAGGGAAAATTAGGAAAATTAGGTCTTTGTTTTCAGCTGTGCTCCGTTTACCCACAAGATGTTCAGCAAGTCTCTAAGGGGACAAATGCTTCCACATATCCCTTTGTTTACCGAACAACCTGGATGCATTCCGCTTTTGTTGAGAGTAGGCATCAGGGAGAGGTGACAGAGAGCCTTCGAGGTGACTGAGCCATCCTACCTCCTCCTACCAATGGAGGGGGCGGGGGGTAGAAAGGAGATCTGAGGACCTTTGAGGAAGGATGCCCAACAAACATCTCTCACCTAAAGGAGGTCACAGCTCTGTGGAGTGTGCTGCAAAGTGAACCAGTGGCTCTGACTTGAGGAGAGGCAAGACTTCTGGCAGCCCAGAAAGCAAATCGTATCCTGGGCTGTATCAAAAGAAGTGTGGCCAGCAGGTTGAGGGAAGTGATTCTGCCCCTCTACTCAGCTCTCGTGAGACCCCACCTAGAATACTGCGTTCAGCTCTGGAGTCCCCAACATAAGAAGGACATGGAGCTACTGGAGCAGGTCCAGAGGAGGGCCATGAAGATGATCTGAGGGCTGGAGCACCTCTGCTGCTATGAAGACAGGCTGAGAGAGTTGGGACTGTTCAGCCTGGAGAAGAGAAGGCTCCGGGGTGATCTTATTGCAGCTTTCCAGTACCTAAAGGGGGCCCACAGGAAAGCTGGAGACGGACTTTTTACAAGGGCGTGTAGTGGTTGGACAAGGGGCAATGGATTTAAACTGAAAGAGGGGAGATTTAGATTAGATATGAGGAAGAAATTTTTTACATTGAGGGTGGTGAAACACTGGAAGAGGTTGCCCAGAGAAGTTGTGGATGCCCCATCCCTGGAAGTGTTCAAGGCCAGGTTGGATGAGGCTTCGGGCAACCTGGTGTAGTGGAGGATTTCTCTGCCCATGGCAGGGGGGTTGGAACTAGATGATCTTTAAGGTCCCTTCCAACCCAAACCATTCTATGATTCTATGATTCTGCCTCACCCTCAAGTCTTTGCGGTCTTTCATGTCTTCGTGCCTCCTGTCTTGGTGTTTATTGTCTGTAAAATGGACGGGCTACAATAGTCTTCACCCACTGTGACTATCGGATACATCCTACAGACAGTCTGATGTGTATAATCACCAAAGTCTCAAAAGATGGAAGCTGGTACAAGAGTAAAAGATGGAAGCTGGTACAAGAATAAGATGTGGTCCACTTGGCTTTCGAGTAACTCCTCTTCTGACTGCAAGCTCCCCTTCAATCTGGCTCACAGCCTCAGGACTCTAAATGATTTAATTTTGGCTATAATCACAATCTCACTCAAGACTGTTACAAGCTCATGAAGGGCCAGAGACCCAAATTTGGGAACTATTGCCTAAGAGAGCTCATGTTCTATTGTGGTTTCTGAAGGATAGTTTTTTAACAGGCAAACCATCTGTGCTGGGGAAAGTCAGTCCTATGAAAGGATGAGCTGTCCTTTCTAGGAAGCAAAATTATCTGGATTAGAGAAACACCAAGAGATATGTTCTGTGATGCAATTCAGCAAAGTTCTTCAGGTAACTGTTTAGATCTAAAGCTGTGAAACGTCACATCTGGGAATAAAGCAATCTTCATAATTAAGTTCTTGAAAAAAACAGTAAGCGTTTCTAAAGACAGAAAAGGACAGTAAATATAAATTTGTTAGCTGTCTGCAAAGCTATTTGGGGGACAGTGTTGCTCCCAAACTGAGTTGTGCTGTCTATGGAGTAGCAAATGGTGAGAGCAGCTGCCACATGCATTAATTTATTGAATATCCTTCATAACCTTACCGGCAGGAATTCGAATTGCAATTTCCAGCTGTAAACCTTTGCGGAGAGGGCAGCAATGCCCCTCCTCAAGGAATTTATCTGGATTAAGTCCTCATTGCTTCAGGAAGAATCAGTTTTACCTTTTTGTAACAAGACTGGTTTGAGGCCCACATCTTATTTCATCAGAGACTTCCTTATTGGACTTTTCACAAGTTTTTCATGACTCTTAAGAGTATATTTGCTTAAGGATGTGTGTTTGAGAATGACAGAATTCTGCCCTTAAATTTGCACAAGAAAGTATCTGCTTAGTAAGACTGCAGTTCCATCATGCACGGGCAGGGATTACATCTAGGCTAGATGTTGTAAGCACTAATAAGATGTTTACTCCATTGATGTTTGTTCCTGTTTAATAAACAATTTATCCTATGTTAATATTATACCTCTAATCTCATTTGAAACCCATCCCATGCGTCTGGGCACACAGAAATTATAAAGTGGTGTCTTTTAACATCTTAACATTATAAAATATTCACTCAAGTTAAAACACCTTGAAATTTCACTCATGATAAAAGACTCGATTTCTAAATCAACAAAACTATTTGTAGGGGATGATGTTACTCTGTGTGAGTAAGAATGCCAGGGTTTGGCAAAAGAAGATTACTGATTTCAATATGTAAGTAGTTTTCCTCAAAATTTTCATGTAACCGATAATCACATTCTCTAGATTTTGTTTCTTTCAGCAGTCCACAACTTTAAAACTGTGTTATTCTGTTCTGTTAAAATATGTGGACTAATCTCTGGTAAACCACCATATTTGATTTAGTTGAATATGTTCTAATAACATTTTTGGTTAGCACAGTTAGTTCATCTGCCAAGTATCACATTTTTTCATTCCTCACAAAATCAGGACAAACTGTACGTCTTCTGCTGTGTCCGAAGCTGATTTGGCTAACTTTCAGCTATGCTAATTAAAGAATACAGAAATTCTATTTTTATCTGGTTTTAAAATACTACAGATACACTGCTGGCAACTTTACTTCTGAGGCAAAGATAGTTAATTGTGCAAAAAGTTCATTAGTTTGTTTTCTGCTATTCATTTTCACATCCACGCACAGACTCACACTCAGATACATGCCAAAATGCTAAGAGATGCCAAACAATTACAAAGATTTATCAAATCCACTTTCAGCATAAGGCTTGAAGATATAGGTTTGGATAAACTTCAGCAAACAGGATGTCATGGAACAGAGGAGAAAGTAAAAGTAAAAGAAAGAGAATGGCAATACTAAGGTTTAAAGACCTTTACCAAACAAAACTTGCCACTATACCAAAAAGTTCTGTTTTGAAAAGAATGTTTCTAACATTGTTGAACACTTTGTTTAACCATTTTAAAAAACATTTACTAAGTAATGTTTCTTACCATTCAGCACTCCAGCCAACAAACTTTAAAATACTGTGGACCTAAAAAAAAATGATTGATATAATGTCCCCAGAGTAAAAGGGTTTTGTTCATTTGAAAATAAAAGCGTTAAGATGAGACAGGCATTAAATTTGCAGTACCAGCTCCCTCCTTCTCACCTACACAGTTTATTTCTATACTGCATTGGAACTGCTGGCTGCACTCGTAGCTTATAGAGACAAAATCCATTCTGTTTGAAGTCGGTGGGCATTTTGCCATAGATTCAATAGGAACAGAGCCTGGCATGTGAAAGCATACTGCGTGTAATGAAATATGGACCTGCAAAGTATTTGATCTGTGGTTTTACCTGCCTACACCGCTGTTTTCTTTACAGCTGTTCTTAGTTAAATGTTCTTTTAGGCATCTGATCTTACAGGTCAACAAGCTGTTGCACAAACTACTTATCTTCTAGTATTTTCTCCAACTGGGTTATGTAATCTGAATTAGTTCAATGCACCTGATAATTCATTTTTGCTCTTTATCTTTCACTGGGTTTTGGATTGTGAGGGCTAAAAACCACAGGTGTACAGAATGGTCACCAGCATCTTGCTTTTGTAGTTCTTCCTAGGTTTCAGCTGCTGTGGCAATGCATAAAGTCTTTAGCAAAGAACAGGCTCTTGGAGAATGTTAAAAGTGAATACCAACACAGGCAGGGTTAGTGTTTGACTTCAGAATATCCCAGTGAAATCTGAGAGGCTGCAATCCTTTCTTTTGGATCATTATTCCTTCTTTATTCCTCCGGTAGCAAGCACTGCCAATTTGTCTGGCTTTCCAATGAAAAGGGACACTGTATGAAAAGGCAAGGGAGGGCACAATTGATTAGTGAAAGCACGCAGAAGAAGTGGTCCAAAGAGAAGAATTGGACAGGTGGATGCATTAGAAATGAGATCCAGATCCTTTACCACTCTTTGCTGCTGCATTCAGATAAAAATGACCAGTAAAAACTCTGGTGATTTTTTCCATGGTGATCCATGGAAAGTGAATTTGTTGGCCTGCAGCCAGTTCCCAGTGGAAAGGTCCACATCACACAGCTTCCAACACAGCAGGCATCTTCTGATCTGAAGTCCCAGAAGTTTGTTGCCAGATTTACTTGTAGCTAGAAACCAATATGGATTTACCAGGAGGCTACCAAGAGAATTTTAGCTTAATGTAGCCCTTCTCCCACTCTACTACTGTAGTGCTGGCAATTCACTTGTTCCCAGCGTATCACCTCATCTTCTCTCTGGTACCTCAACCCCGTCTGCGAGTGGGGGGGGGGGGGCAGAGAGAAGGCATGACCTGAAGCAAAACTATGAGTACGTTGAGTACGTATTCTCCTGCATTTGGCCCTCCACTGTGGGATCCCCCCAAGGCCAATGAGCTGGCAGAAAGGTGGGTACCTGACACATGGTTGTGAAGAAAGCATCGTGTCCCTGCCCTCCACATCTGGCCTGCATCTGTCCCTGGCCTCAGTGGAGGAAACAAGCAGAACATATAATCTGGTCACTTCTAGACAGGGGTCATGGCTGAAGCACATTACCAAGACAAGCCTGCACCACTGCTGCTCTTTGAGCTCCAAGAAATAAAGCTAGGAAACACAGGATGACAGAGAAGGCAAGAACAGTCACTCACAATATTACTGGCAATTCTTTACATCTCAGATCGTGAAAAACAAAGCAGTTTAAAATATCCAGTTCATTTCTTCTTTTATGCATTTCCTTCATTTCACTGAATGGAAAGCACTTTCATTTATGTACTTGTGTGTACTGGAACAAATTATGACAAATCCTTTATTGATTTTAAGATTCAAAGTAGCTTCTACACCACCAGAATGTTGGGAGGCATTTAGTTAACGTCTTTTTCAGTGCAGCAGTGCGATTTAATCAGCATGAAGTCTGCCCACGTGTAAATGCAGTCACTGACCCCTGAAGCACAGAGCCAAACACTGAACCTGACTCACTCCAGCAAACAAGACTCAGATCTCACATAAAGACCAAGGAGTGGGACCTACCTACACAAGGCTTGAAACCAACTCATTGCCGTAAATGGATTTATTCATTTCAGGAAAGGAACCAGGATTTACTTTTGCTGCAGAGACCCAATGGTGAGAATACTTTTCACACAGGTTTTCTTCTGGGTGAGAAGCTCCATTCAAGTCAGCACTGGCAGGACTGGACCCAGCTATTTACTCTCTATACTTGGCATTGCCAGCATCAACATTTTTGTTTCAGCTCCACATCAAAATTCATGTGGGTGTAAAGCTTTCCCAGACATAGAGCACGAGCACATGAGCCTCAACATTAATGAGGGAATCTATTAAGCTCTGCTGCACGTATGTGTGTGCAAGAGTGTGAGCGTAAGTACCAATTATAGCTTGGCAGCAGGCTGAAGTGGCTGTTTCATTCATACTCTGCATTTTCATTTGCTAATAACTCTCCTTAAAAATATTCCTTTGGGGCTGAAGTGTGTTATGCTTGTTTTTGGCTCAAAGGTGACTGAAGAAAATGATAGGAGATGCTTCTGAGTTCCAGGAGCCCGAAAGGAATGCAGTTCCTCCTGCACTCGCCCTGCTGGCTTGGTGCTTGTGAACTGGCAGAGGAGTGAAACGAATGGCAGTGCCCTCTCCGAAGTGCCCAGAGAAGGATTCTTATCAAATGCGATCTCCTGCCAAGCCTCATGAACGCTGCCAGCTTGGAATGATAGGGAGAAGTATTTGGCAGCAAGGCCTGAGGTTTTCAAGATGAAACTAGGGGGAAGGGATGGAGACGGTGCCTCTAGCTGGGACTGGGCCACTTGTTTGTCCTGTATGAAAGACCGTCTCTGAAATTTTGGAGATGTATATTGGTGTGCTTACGATGCTGGTAAGGCTGTGTTGCAAGGTTTGTTTTTCCCCTTGGAGCATCTGAGCGAGTTACTGTGAATGCCTGCTGCCGAGAAAGGATGTGTTAAAAAAAGAGTCCTTAGGAGAGAGCAGCGGTCGTTCATCAGGAACGCTCACTGATGGGCAACGCATGGCAGACACAGAGGACAGCATACCTCTCGCTGTTCAAAGGTGTCAGTGTTTGACACATCTGCTGGAAAGTGTGACCAAAATGTAGGAGAGCTTGTTTCCTTTCCATCTCACACTCAAAAAGGCATTTGTTACACACATTTGTCTGCCAGGTAGCAATCCTGGTTCTGAAGGCATTTGCTTACAGCATTAAATTGACACGATCAGTTTTGCAACGTGCAAGTTTCATGTCAGGGCGAGGAGAGAAAGGTGTGATAACACACAACAGAATTCAGAAGCATTGTATTTGTTTTCCACCTCTACTTAAATCTTCTCTTATGGCAGGGGAGCTCCTACTCAGATATACTACTCCTAAGCGAACGCAGTAAAATTAGTTCTGATTGCTCCCATCCTGTGAAACGGTACTGACTCACTTTTTTCCTTTCATACCTGCTTTCCTCATGTCAAAATCACATTAGCTCTTGGGCAGCTGCTCTCCTCCTCGACAAAGTCAGCTTCCTTTTAGGAAACAGAACAGCAAAGGACATCGACTACTAGTGAACTGGGGCTGTATGAGAAGGTGACACAAGCTGCAGAGCTCAGAATACTACCTATGAGGAAGGATGGTGGATACTGGTCTTACATAGAGAGGCACAAACGAGGAAATATGAAAGGAACAAAAGAAACATCAAAACTGGCACCATTTCCAGAGAGAGGGAAGAGAATTAAAAAAAATATGTCTGATTCAACATGGACTTGAGGAAGCTGGCTTCATCTGCAAGGACAAGAGGTCTGGACTAGATGTGAGGACAGAGAGAAGCTAGAAAAGCAGGTGCTATAAGAGGAATGCGGAGCAATAGGTAATGTCAGAAGGAACGTTTTAGATAGGCTCAAGGTGGGTATTTAGGTGGAAGAGGGTGATGTATTTGAAGCAGGAATGAATTGAGCATGGAATAATGATCACTAGGAAGGGAAGGAGCTGAGTACTTAAAGTTTGAAGGATCAGAAACACAATTTCATACCAACTGGATACAAGAGAAGCCAAAGTAAAATCTGGCAGGTCATCATGTTACATGTGGGCAAGAGGAATGTTGGAGGTGTAAACAAGCGTATCAGGAGTAGTGGAAAGGACTATCAATTAAAAAAGTAGCCCGACTCCGTTGTGTGTTGTGGCTCTTTTGCGATATTCCAACAGTCCTCAATGGTTGTGCCTCCTCCTCCTCCCCCCAAAGGTGATCTGGCCGCTTTGCACACCTCTGCTGGCTGCCCAATCCTGTTGGAAGCACGAGTGAGTAATGAGAACCACGCGCCTGGGCTCCGCTATTTCACGGTGCCACTAACAAGTGCTACTTTGACCACAACTTCTCTATGTCCCAGTTTCTTTATGTTTATCTTCTTAGAGGTGTTACACAAACACATTAATTATTGTCCACAAAATTACTTGATGAAGTTGCTATGGTGACACAAATTATGTTGAATTCTTATTACAGTCAAGCTGGAGTATGACTCTAAAGGTCTTTCACAGCAAAGCAGCATGGGACAAATCTTTGCCAAACTCTTTGAAAATGGTTTTGAAATTATTACACTGCAGTTAAATGGGCAGAGTTCTACTAGGCTGGGCAAAATTAGGCTACTCGGAAGTGCATTGATAACCTTAGATTGCTGCATATGGTCAGTGAGTGGCCTGGTTCTGGCCCTGCAGCTGTTCTGGAGTTCCACGTTGCCAGAGGTACATGAGAAATGAACCATATAGTCCTAAGAGACCACGGACACAGGCACATGTCATAGCCAGCTACGTTTGGGAAGCCAAAGAGCTGGCGTTTTCTGTTTCCTAATATCTTACGTCTTTAACTCAGATGCCAAATTCCTGAGGCTGACATCAAATTCACCCTTCCTTAAAAGTTGGAGAAAATACTATAACCCTTAACAGTAAATAAAACTATGGTGGTCCTTCAAACGGATCCTGGGAAACACCTGGCTTGGAGCGTGTTTCTAAATCATTTATACAACACTGAAAGAGCGATGCCCAACCTCGTTCAGGTGGCTTCTCCACCTCTGGCTTTCCTTCCCATTGCGTCCTTGCTCCACCGGTGTCTCTCTTAACCATCCTCTCCAGCAGTTCCATCTCTGTTCCACTGGCTCGACTCAGCCCTATTGCAGATATTTTGCCTCTCTGTAACTTTTCTTCATCAGCTCCCTTCACTTCCCAGATTGGGGTTGCTGGGATTTTTGTCGCTGTTTCCAGATACGCCCTCAAATCCTTGGTGCTGAGCCTGCTACATTTTATTAGCCTGAGCTCAGCTGTGCGCCTCATCAGTTTTGTGCCCCAGAAAGGCTGATTTCTAATGGACCTGAAATTCAGCTGAAATGCTTGTTTTAAATCTGAAGCTACATTTCATTACTAGTGTCCTCCCCCCAACCCACAGCTTTCCGAATCATTCGCAACAGTATGAAGCGTGGAGGAAGGCACGGACACATCTGGAATATTGTGTCCAGTTCTGGGCCCCTCAGTTCAAGAAGAACAAGGAACTGCTTGAGAGAGTCCAGCGCAGGGCCACAAAGATGATGAAGGGAGTGGAGCATCTCCCTTATGAGGAAAGGCTGAGGGAGCTGGGTCTCTTTAGCTTGGAGGAGACTGAGGGGGGACCTCATAAATGTTTATAAATATGTAAAGGGTGACTGCCATGAGGATGGAGCCAGGCTCTTCTCACTGGCATTCAATGATAGGACAAGGGGAAATGGATATAAGCTGGAACATAGGAGGTTCTGCTTAAACATGAGGAAGAACTTCTTCCCAGTAAGGGGAACAGAACACTGGAACAGGCTGCCCAGAGAGGTTGTGGAGTCTCCTTCTCTGGAGATGTTCCAAACCTGCCTGGACGCGTTCTTGTGTGATCTGATCTAGGTGGTCCTGACTAGATGATCCTTTGGGATTGGACTAGATGATCTTTTGAGGTCCCTTCCAATCCCTAACATTCCGTGATTCTGTGATTCTGTGATGCCAGCAGCACTGGGAACACCAAAGCACCCAGTTGGATTGCAGGCGTTACAGTGTGGCAGGCACCACACAGGGCAGAAATGACGCCGTTGCAAGAAAGTGATGTAGATCATAAATCACAGAGGTCAGGCTGAGGCAAGGTTTTCAGCACTATACAACACACACGGGGAGAAACAGCTCTGTCAGCTTGTCTGTCCTTCCAGGATAGCTGGATGCCAGCGAAACACTGACACTTTCGGAAGCTTGTGAATGCAAGATACAGCGTTTTTGCAGGAGCTGGATCCAGACTTGGGAAGAACTTTTCACAAGAGAAAAGAATGTTGTTTGAGTTTGCCACTTTGCTAAACATAGGACTCCTATCTTTGCGTTAGTTTCTCTCAGACACATATTCCTTTCTCCTTTCATTCTCAAGCACACCCAGGCACACAAACAAAAACAAACGAGTTATTAACTAATCAAACTTGTTTTCTTCAGGTTGGAAAGGAAAAGAGATAATATTTTGATTTCAATTTCCAAATCTTTGGGAGGTGCTCAGATATTATCTATCGCAGTGCTTCAAGCTCCTCACTGGAATGATATCAAGTGGCTCCCAAGCAATTAAAAAGCAACAAACAATTACAAAAATAAGTTCTCCCATCACTTCTCTCTCCCATTTCTGCTTGTGAACAAAAGTAATGAGCAGAATTTTTAACTGAGAGGGGTAGAACTGTGAGGTTTCTGTGAGTATGAAGAGCTGTAAAAAAGCTAAATTTATTTTTGGGTTTGGACCTCTAAGACTGAGGTCACTTTTTGTCCCCTTAGGAATGAGATATTTTGTCCAAATCTGGTCTCAGTAACTCCTAGAGTCACAAACTTCCTCTGTTTGGATAGTTTCACCGTTCCTGGAGAAAGTGATGGGCATAGTCAGAGAACTGATGGAGCCTAAATTACTTAGGCAATTCCATGGAACTTCTTGAAATAGCAACTTGAAGTGAGGTGTTGAAATCCTGGTCCTAGCTGAAGTTAGCATAAAAAATACCAGCTGTGCCAAAATTATTTGTATCTCTGATTTACAGTACAATTTGGGAACAACAGAAAAAGATGATGCATTCACAGCGATACGCATTGCTGTGTCAACAGCCTATAGCAGTCTCAGTGTTTTCACGGTGCGAAGCTTTATGCTAAAGCTGTCTTATCTCAAAGTCCGCTGCTGTATACGTCAGTCCTTTATTTCCCCCACATGGATATTTGGGACTCCAGAAGCTGTTCAGAAGGAGCCAAGAAATACAAATGCAACGGTATCTTCAAAGAGCCTGGTATTATGAAGGAAGCAAGTTCTAAATGTGCAAGCTCTCCTTCCACACACACAGCAACGGCATTATTTGGGTTCAGCTTTTGCCAGATGTCCTTCCTCTGACACTGATTTTCCTTACGCATTACAAACAGATAATCCTACTTATATATCCTGTGAAGCAGACAGAGTGAATATCATTTGTATACTGTGTCTGTTTAAGTTGCCTAATAAATATTTCAGTGGCTTCATGGATGAGAGACAGTTCCAAGACAACTCATCGGAAGGCACTTCTCGGAGAGGAAGAGCATTTGTCTGCTGGAATCCTGTGGTTTCGCTGCATTATTGGCTGCTGTGCGTTGGGGAAGGAGGAGGAGAGCCCCGTTGTCACAAGTAATGAAAGTGGCAGATAGCCGGGAGGCTGCGAACGCGCTTCGGCACTGCACAGGAGGAGGTGACAGCTCAAGTAGCTGTTCCTTATCGTCCGCCGCTGCCTCTGGGTCATACAGGTACCAGGCTTGGAGAAGGCACGTTAAGGAACAGTTAGCTGACTGTTATGAACAGAAACATTAAGGGAATTTGTACAAAATCCCAACAAGCCAAGGACAGAGCCACTGCCTATGTCCACGGGCCCTGAGAAGCAACAGCTAGGTAGCAAAACAGTGGGAGGCTGATCACGAAAGATCTGAAAACCACCAATTCTTTATTCTTGCCGTGACGTACATTCAAGAAAATTTTTGGCAAGCTTTCAAATAAAAATAACTGTTAAGGAGAAGCACGATTGTAGCACTCAGGCAGCTCCAAACGCCTCATTGCCTACAAACAGATTTTCTCTCTGCACTTCCATTGTCTAAGGCGACACTGAAGGAGTTTCCACAAAACTTTCCACGCTGAGAGATACGAAAACCTCCTTCAGGGTGGAGATACCCCACTTGCTCCACGAGATTTCGCACGGCGCTTTAACCCGCCCTGCTGAACCCAGAGTCCCACCGACGCTCCCACCCTCCCACCGCTGCCTGCCCGAGGGGAAGGGTCGCATCGCCCAGTTTTGGGGGGCTGTGCCCGTCCTCCCCTCCGCCCCCTCCTAAGCCCTCAGCGCTGAGGGGACGCGACGGCCATCCCGCCCCGGCGCCCGCCCGCCCGCCACACCCGCGCAGGAGCTCGCGCGACCCCACGTGACATCCCCCTCCCCTCCCAACCCCGCCGCCCTTGTTGCACTGAGGAGCTTCGCGTGGGGCGCGCCGGCGAGGAGGGGCGGTGCGTGTCACGTGGGCGGGGCGCCGGGGGTCACGTGATGCGGGCGGCCCGGAAAGATCCGACGAGGAGCTCCGCCGGCGCCATTTTCCTGCGGAGCTCAGTGTGTGTCCCCTGTCCCCGGCCGAGCGGAAGGCGCGCAGGGGGAGGGGACAGCGGCCGGGGGAGGGGGGTGGGAGGAGGAGGGGTCCCTGCTCGGGTGACAGGTCCGTCCCTGAGGGCGGAGCGGGGGCCGCCTGCGGCACGGCGGGGTGAGGAGTCCGTGCAGCTCCATCCCCCGGCCAGTCCTCCCGTCGCGGCCCCTGAGGAGGGAGCGGAGCCGCTCTCGGTTCCAGCGCCGCCAGCAGCCCGCCATGTCCGGCCAAAGCCTCACCGACCGCATCACGGCGGCGCAGCACAGCGTGACCGGCTCGGCGGTCTCGAAAACCGTCTGCAAGGCCACGACCCACGAGGTCATGGGGCCCAAGAAGAAGCACCTGGACTGTGAGTACCGGGGAGGGATGGCGGCTGAAGGGCTCGTCTCGCCGGGCTCCCCCCTGTCCTGGGGTCCTGTGGAGCGGAGTACCCACTGTGGGGCTGCCTCCTTTCCTACGGGGAGCCTCGTCAGGCGGAGGAGCTCTGTGTGTTTCAGCATAGGACATTCTCACGGTGGTGGGGGAGGTAGGATCGGGGACGTGGCGATGGAGAGGTTGGGAGAGGCTCTTCAGTGTGTCTGCTTTCCAGAAGAGGCCCTTATTAGCTCTTCCCTATGCACAGGGCCCTGGACGATGTGAGCTCTTGAAGGGCAGGACTTGCCTCATACTCCTTCCTTGGAGAGACACAACCACGGAGGCCAAGCAGAGGAATAGCTGTAATTTCTTTACTAATTGATCTCGTTTGTATTTTGCTAGGGCAGCGCTCCCCCGTTCTGTAGAGGAGGTGCAGGAGTTTCGAGAAGGAATAGTTCATCAGTTATCTTAATTCTTTCCCAGATAGTCTGCTAGGAAAAAAAAATTGTTCCTCTATCGTTCTCGTAACTCATCCACGTAGAAGAATGTGAATTGAGTGCTCGAGGAGCTAAGATCTTTCAGTAAGGGTGGTGTTCTTAGTCTTATATTTTATAGTCTGTCTCCTTCACTTGGGAGGATGGGCCTAAGAGGACTTTTTCAGACCTTCAGTACCTGAGCTTAACTTCCCATACGGGGACTGGCCGTTTCTCAACTTCTGTTAAAAATAGATCCAATGTGGCAAGGCTTAAAAGGTTTTCTATCAACTCTGTTCCATCCAGGTAATTATGAAGAGAACGATAAGCGCTGAAGTTCATATTAGTGTGTCTTCCACTAAGCTGTAAGGTCACAGGACTGAGGATGTTCTTGGCTTGAATACCTGATTATCTTGCATCTATTTGTTCTAGGACTTTTAAGGACCCTTCTCTTCCCCCTCCCCCCCCCCCCCCCCCCCCTTCACTTCCCACAATATGTAACAAAAGATACTGGCTGTGCCTTCTGTATGCATGCTTTCTCCTTTCCTCCCACCCACATCTGTGAGGAGAAGGTTGGTTCTTGATATGTCTTGAATTTGTGCCTTCTGAGACACTCTTTATCCAGATGAGAAGATGAGGTGATAGTATTAGGATTAATTGTACCATAGGTATTTCTTCTTTCCACTAAAACATGTCTGACTTAAAGGTTTAAGAAATTCTTGTTCTGCAAGTACCTGAGAGGGATATGAACCATTTTTAGGGTAGCCTCGGAACAGCTGCCTCAGTTTCTTTCTGGTATTCTTTCTTCCATTTAGTCTCTTGCCTGAAGACTGAGTAGTAACTGAGTGGCGTTGTTATTTTTGGTCAGCCCAGGGTGTCAGAAGGCTGAGGAAATCTTTGAGCTTTAAGTAACTTAGTCTTGGGCACTGAAAGCACCTTGTCATATGGCTTATGTATGAGGTCGGGGTGTTACTGGATTTCACACAACATAAGGGAGGCTTTCTGGAAAAAAAAACTTTGTAAAGTTTAGTCTGGAATAGCACTAAAAGTAGAGTTTCAGTAATAGGGCATTTAGCAGCTGAATTATTTCACGGTGTAAGCTTCATGAAAAAGAACATCAAACTGACCCGACAACTACTCTTCAGACTGGCATGTGTATGCAAGGGTGGTGTTCTGAACATGGTTGCTAGGGGACATCCTAGTTGAGACTTTTAAGATGCTGCTGTGGAAGGGTGCTTGAACTTCCTTGGAAAGCTGTCTGGTAGTTGCTGGATGAGAAGCCTGTTTCTGTATTTCCCTCATCTACTCTGGACTGTCAAAGGTCCCAGTTCCTGCCTCTTGCTCAGAGAATTATTTTTTCAGAGGAAAGCAAACTTGATTTTTTTTTTTATTAGTTTTGTTGCTAGTCACTTTTTTTTAAATGGTTAAAATAGATCATGGGTAGATAAGTTTCATATGCTGTCCCTGATAAGTTTGTTGGGAGTCTCTGTTCCTGGCATCAGGAAATGACACACGGCTTAATATTTTGAAAATGTTCTTTGTTCATACTGTTTATGGTTGTATGTTTAAAAATGAATGCTTTTTGCACAAGCTGTGATTCAAGCCCCACCTCTGAATTACTTGCACATATCTTCCTTTTACAACAAACAGTTTCGCTACTAGATAAGTCCTATGAACTGACAATTCACTGTGAATGACAGTTAATATACCAGTCTTCTACCAGGTGGCATGCTTCTTAAATGTTTTTCTAATTAGTGTTTATTGTGATAATGGCAGTTAAAACATACTTTTGTTGAAGGTTGTGTCCTGGATGAGTTGATAAGCTGAGTTTTCTAACACTGTCCTGGAATGAAGTCTTAGTCTTGTAGCGTTTTCTGTGACCATTACGTACGTTCTTGTTAATGTGGTATTTGTATTTCTTGTAAAGATCTCAAAATCTCTGACTGTCCTGTTTATGAAATTCTTTGTTAAGCTTGAGCCGCCATGAACACATTTAAGTAGCTCAGCCTTGTGTTAACTCATACAAATGAGGGAGAAGTCCAACACAGGTACCCATGGACATGATTATTCCTGTCTGTATTTATCTTGCTCTTGACTGTCTATAGAGTTCCAAAACGGAGATGCTCCATGGCCTAAGTTTGTGTATTCCCTCTGTATTTTCCTCAGTGACTGTTACCTGAGTAATCAAAGGAGGTAAAAGGCATTCTCAACCCATAATGATAAAAATATAATCTTGTCCAAGGAACGTTCTTTCTCTCCTGATACAAAGCTTAGTTGCTTGTTGGTTTGGGAGAGAAAGAATTGCAGTTCTAATTTGTAAGTGGACATGGCTTATGATAAGCAGCAACAATCACCTTATGACCATATACTTGTACTCAGGATTTGCTTCTCCTCTTTTTGGAGACCTGGTCTTACAGCTGGGTTAAGGATTCTCAGTTTTGTAATCTAGGTGCTGCTTTTGTACTGACGGATTACTTCTTTTACAGTAATCAGGCAGGTTTAATAGTCTTGAAACTCTCAAAGCATAGTTAATGGAATTTCTTTTACAGAAAACCTAGTTTCACTAGGGCTCTGTCCTAGTTTTCTCACCTCTCTGAGCAGTGGTGGCTCAGAACTGGTTTGTGGGTTTAACTTGTATGCTGTGGTTCATGCAGCCCTTTCTTTTGCGTTGAGCTTTGGTGGCTGTGTTCTGTGCTGTGCTGCGATGCTAGGAACGAGCGCGTTAGGTTGTGTGCTGCAAAACTTGTCAGATTTTGCTTTTTTTCACATTATTCTATTGGGGGTGCTTCCATAGGTGTATATGGTGGATAATCATATTAGGAAAACCGGAAGATACACCGTTAGTGCCAAGTAGGAAGTTTCCCCAGGTCAGTTGAGGGAAGCTGCCGTAGCAGTGGTGTCTCAGTAGCATAAAAACGTTTGCGTACGTGTGCGTGTTGAGGAGCATAGTTAAAAGGGCTTTGATGTGAAACACGTGTAGAGTGAGCGTGGCATAGTAACCCTGTCTGCTTGTAGCTAATGGAGTAGTGCTCTTTGAAGGAGAATGTGGATGGACAGCTTGGAAGGAAGTTGCAACGCTGTAATTAGCCATTCTTAACAGGAAATCTGTCTATGGTCATGCCAGAACGTAACTTCCTTCACTGCTTATTGTGAAGGGAAAATCTCTATTTTTAAGGAAGATGGTAAACCAGCACCCTGCCCTGTGTTGTGTGGATGTTTGTGGGAAGCTGTGTAAGTGAAAGTAAACTTAATTGAGCTTGTTGGCAACTTATTTCCCAAGTCTGTAGTGTCAGCTGTTCTGGTTCTGTCTAGAGGCCACTACTAATACAAATAAAAGTCCAGCTGAAGACTTGCTTTATGTCTGTGCTGGGGACAGCTTCTGTTTCTAAATGAGGAGGGTGTCTTGCAAAACTGAAGGACAAGGATCATTGCTTTTTCCCTGTGTCTCACAAGAGATTTGTAGTAAAGCTGGGGAAAAAAATGATGTTTTAAGTGCCTGCCTTTAGGTACTGTAGCATAACTGGGTTGTTTCAGTGGTGTGGTGAGTTAACTCATTGTGTCTGTGGATACTACTGTGTTCTCCAGTAGAAATAGATTATCCACATTCCTTTTATGGTATGGTAGTACTTCACCAAATTCATATTTTCTTTCTGGTTTTGGCAGGATTACCTGAAGTTTCTCATGGCTTTTCTTCCCGTTTTATAGTTGACTTAAGTTTTTGGAGACAGTCCATTGTTATTTTTCCTTAGAACTATTCTGTGTAACTGTAATTATTTCAAATACAGATAACTGCATTATTACAACTTTCTTTTGAAGTATTCATTTTTCTGAGTTCTTCCATGACTCCTTTATAATTTCTTCCATACCCAACTTTTTACCGGAATTCCTTTGGAATACTTGTTTGTGCCTTTTAGTAGAGTACGAGAACTATCATACTCCTCTAGACTGCCAGAGGGCCAGTTTTCTACCACAGCTGCTCATTTGCAGAAAGAATAGCCATTTAGTTCTGCAGCTGTTGTTTTATTTTACTTAGCCTGAAGCAGTATTCTATTTTGGATGAAGTAAGAGGCAGGAACTAAGGAGGAGAAGCTGTAGGACACCTGCAGTCACCTTACCTTGCATCTTCATACTGCCGTTGTTTTCCATCAGCTGTGGTTCTTCAGGTGTCATGCAACTTTGGGCTGTAGCTCTAGTTGTGATTTATTTTTTTTTTTTTTAATGGTGCAATCATTTCATATCTTCTACAATTGATGCTTGGAAGAGGCATTCTTTTGGAGTTCGGCCTGTGACCTAATGATCTATTTCAGTCTTAGTTCCTAATCTTAAGATCAGTTTTTGATCTATAGATGTGAAAGTTTTAAGCTGTTCTTAGTGACTTGGCTCACAAAGTAATGCTAGTTTGCCTAATAATGTAGAAGAGGTAACTTGGCCAACATGGAATTTAAAGCTTCCTGGTTTTGCATTGGTTATGTTGCTTTATGTAAAGTGTCTGATCAGTACACTACAGTAGGGAATGATGCTGCTGGAATGCTGGGAAAGTTCGCTTGTAACATGTTACTGACTTCTTGCTCTCCCTGGAAAATGCAACACGTTTTCTGAAGCAGAGACACTTTTTGTATTAGAAAGCTTAATTTTTTAAACAACCTTCCTTAATTTAAGTTTCTCAATATCTTTAAAAATCTTTTTGCTCATTAATTCTCAAACACCAATTACTTCTTTAAAAATAGCCCACTGGTCTACTACTGGTTGGATACGCACTCTCTTGTATTTTCTGTAAACCGTGCAGAAGCTGTTCTTCAAGCACATTAGAAGAAATCGGGTAAGTATTGTAAATTATATGTTTGTGGAAATCTGGAAGTCCTGTAGTAGGACAGTTACTCATCATTTCCAAATAGTTCATAATTCAAGTTCAGAGCAATAATCTCAAGTAAGTGTTCTTACTTCTGAGTATCTTGGCAAATTCTGCTGCTGCGGCAATGAAAAATGCTTTGACAACTGGATTTTTGTGTTCATCAGTATGTGAGTTTAACCATTTAGATTTCCTGCCAGTTGAAGCCTTAATGCTTGAAGTAGGTGTAATTTGGAGCTGAATGTTATCTTGCAGAGGCTTAGGTAGGAGAGAGATTTTATTAATGATTACATCTGCACCGGATAACAAGAAATAACTAACCAAAAAGCTGCAGCCAAGTGGAAAAGAAAGAAACTGATGCTGATATGAAATTGTTGGGTTTCATATTTTTTTTTGCTCTTCTACCAGT
Source organism: Tauraco erythrolophus (assembly GCF_009769465.1). Classification (NCBI taxonomy): domain Eukaryota; kingdom Metazoa; phylum Chordata; class Aves; order Musophagiformes; family Musophagidae; genus Tauraco; species Tauraco erythrolophus. The sequence continues at coordinate 130,633,583 of NC_141465.1, read as the reverse complement.
TTTCTCCATTGTGAAATGTGATCATGAGCAGGCAGAATATAAAATTTTATTAATTATGTATCCTTCTGAACTCAAAGGAAGTAGAAATACTGTTGTACTTCATGTTTCACCCTTAGCTTTGTGTCAGAGCTTTATCCATTAGTTGGTAGTTTCTAAACCTCAAAATAACATCAGTAAATTTCAGTGTGAATTTGTGGTACTCTCGACTCTGCTGATGGCAAATCCAAGTTACGATTAATACGTGACAAATCGGGTACTGAGATTTGAGAAAGCTGGGGACTAAGCTGTATTTAACTGTGTGAGAATAACTTAATGACATTAAGCGTTTCATAAAGAATTAATAAATACTCTGGATTTTCTGACTAAACATCACTCTGCTATTTCTCTTAAGCAGCTTTTATTAAAGTAATGCTTATCTGGATCGTTTGCAGTATTAAACATGAGTAAATTAGGGTTTTATAAGTTTTACCTCAAAAGAGATGGTGTAAAATAACAAGATCTACACCAAAAGTTAACTTGGGAGTGTAAACTCCTAGCATGAAGATTAAAAAGAAAACTTACTGGAGCGAACAGTGGTGCCACGAAGGGAAATCCTGTGGTTTTATTTTAATTCATGTCATGACATATACATGGTCTATAAAATAAAAAATACAAAAGATAGATTTTTGTACTGATTCTGACCCCTCCTATATAATTTCCTTCAGACCTATGTTAACCTCCTGAGGAAGAGCTCTCTGCATCATCCTCTTCTTTTTCCCCTTTCCACGCGGTCTCCTGAAAAGACACTTTGGAAATCTCCACTTAATGTTCTTTATTGCTTCCTCCCAAGCAAGCAATCCTTCAGTCACAACATCCGTGTGCTCTAGCAGCAGCGATTCTTTTGCTTGTGTGGGAAGTGGTAAGTTTGCACGAGTTGAAGCTGTGCTCTGGTATTTCACGTATTTACTCTAAATATGGTACTTGCAGTAGCATGTAGCTCTGCTCTTCAGTTGCCAACCATGTGTTATGACATCAAACAGTACAGATACTTCATTGTAACCTTTGTCAGTTTTTTAATGGTTAATTTAATATAGTTAAAAGCACAGATTATGAATCCTGAAGTCAAGTATTTAGCGTATAAAAAAAAGTTTTTCCATGTTATGGCTTGTAAAAACTGGTATTTTTTTAATCCAGTTGAAAAAGGTGGTAATGAAATTCGTATCATTCCTCAGTTTGTTTTGTTCAGAAAAAAAAATGTCAACAAAACAAGAACAATCTACTGGTATTCAGCCGCACAGCATAAGTTTCTAAAGTTACAATAGTAAACTGGATTTCTGGACCTGGAGTGGATAACATTCAAAGTTTTAAACTAAACTCAGGTTACAAACAGAGGTAACACTTATCTTTTTGAGGTTTTTTTTTTTAGATTTTTCTATGCCTTTAATCTGGCAGTAAATCCTCTCAGAGCAGCTCTGATTGTCTGTGATTTGTTGCTCTATCTGCCAAATCAGGAGTTTGAGTGTCTTGACTATCAAAAGGTAGAAGTAGATGTCCTCATGTTCCTTGGAGTTCTAGAGGGCTGCTTGTGACTTCCTCTGCTGTTGGTGGTGTTTAGATTCTTCTGGGGTGTACACCAAGCTGTACTGTGACACGATGGTCTTTCTGTACCTGTCTCTTGCTGTACAAGTGGGTGCCTTCTGGTTTGGGTTTAGTTTTGTTATGTAGAGTTGTGTCCCTCTTTTCCCCTCTTCTCCCCATAAGTTCAGAAATCACATCAGGATTTCCCCTACATGTTTGCAGTTGCACTTGGTTTATTTGGCTGATATCTCTGTCCTGCTGACAAATGGGTCGATATTTAATTGGAAATTGGGTCACATTTGAATTTGATTTATCCCCTTCCCTTCCTTCCTTTCCCTCCCAGTATTGCCATAATAGTTGCAGCCATCATTGTAACCTATTTCAAACTTTATGGATTTTTCTGATCCACAAGTCTGTGTATTCTTGATCCCACCTTATTTTTAATGTGAAATGTTAAAAGTTCTTTATTGTGATAGTTAAGCCCTAATACTAAGAATGGTGGTGTAATTTGATGGGATTTCATTGTCTGTCCCTTGTTCTATTTGCTGGAAACTATTGGTGTTTGTAATTCAGCAAATACACTGTTCTGAAGACATTAAAAGTAACTTTCATTTAAAAATCAGTCTGTTAGGAATATTTACGTCATTACATACGTAATGCAGCTACATAACACCTGTAGTTCACAAAGCAATTCTTCTGTGTTGTTGATGTAAAGCTAGCTTTGTTGAGTCTGGCTTACTCATGAAATGCCTTCACAGTCTTATTCTGTCTTACAAGAGAAGAGATACTTAAGTTTAATATTTGTAGAAGTGATTATGTCAGTTTGTAAGTTTTAGGGGTAAAATTCAGGTATTTTGTTTGCAGTTACTTTGCGTGAGCTACAACTAATACTGTTCAAATCATAGTTGCAGTTACACAGAAAAAAATGCCTTTCTGAACAATAACCTTGTGTTCTTTTTTCCTCTTGACAAGCCAAGTTTGTTTACTATTTAGAAATGCACAGGAATTCTTAGTGAGATGTTAATTTTTAATTCAGGCAGACAGTCCATGTTTCTCTACTTTCATTGATACAGACATGCTCTAATTACCTGTTTTTATTTGAATTTCTCTTTAATTATTTTAATAAAATTTTCTGTAATATATTAATAGCCTGTCTTAAATTCAGTAGTTTTTTTTTTCTCCCGGCAGTGCTTGCATTTCAGTCATGAGCGTCATAGTACAGCGTTGCAGAATAAAATCTAGAGCATCAAAAATATGTGTGGATAAGAGGATTTTAATCGTAGGAATGAAAGAAAAGTCAATGGAAACCAAACATGAACACTTTTGTGTTCCTGGGCTGTAGTTATTTCTAATAAGAATCTGAAATTCATGGTGAGTGGCTGCATTTGATTAACTGTCTGATGGAAAAGCTCAAGATGCACAACTCCTAGCTGTAAGCTGTTTGAAACGCAGGGACTAGCACGCTATATTGTGCTTTGCGGGGGAGTGACCGTCTGGATATGGTTATTTCCAAAATAATAGAGATGTAGCTCAGACTTTCTTGCAGATCAGTTGGAATGCTCTGCTGCAACAGTAGCATCATTAAGCCTATAAAATGTAATTAAAGCTAGAAGATAAATTAAGTAAATTTTCTAGCAGATTACTTTGCATTAAACATATGGAATATGTGAAGTTTGTTTCCTTGCTGAATTTGGTGTATAAGTGGATGGAAATCCAGAGTGTCCTTTGTGTTATTTCTCAAATACCAGGGAACAGCACAGTTAGTTCAATCTCTGATGTTTGAAATTATATTGTGATGAGTTTGAAGCTCTTACACTTCCAGGGCCTGATTTTTCTCTTCTGTTATTTTTTGGGGTTTTTTTTGTTTACACACAGTTATTTCATGAGGAGACTTTCTTCAGATTTAGTTATCTGTCTGTAAAATACAGTGCATTAGAGGAGATACTCGTGTCCTTATTTTAAACTGTTGATGAGGAGCCTTTGTAGACAGGAATGTGGTCAGCCTCTTGGTACGTAGTAGGCCTGGCACAAAACGTTTTAACACCTGATTTTACTATAGCTCCATGTTCTTTTTAGCCCTCTGAGGTTTTAACAAATGAACAAATCTTTCTTTGAAGCAAATGGAATAACTATATTTTGTGTTGCTGGAGCTTTTCTTTATGAAACTATTTCATTTTAAAGATGGAATCTTGCTGAAGTCATCTTTCCTTTTACTGGGGACCAAAAGGCAGATGTTATTTACTTCTGTGCTTGGCTTTAGTTTATCTTAGAGGCTGTTTGTGATAGAGGCATGTGCTTGCATGCGGTAAATAGAGAAATTCCTGTCTGAAAGCTGTGGGATACGGAGGAGTTCTTTGCGTGTACAGCTTCCTTTACCGGTCCAGTTTCAAACTTGAGGCTTTGAAGCTCTGTGTTTGCTCTAAAACTTTGTGGAACTTGATAACCACATGGTCAGTAATAAAGTGCTCATGAACGATCTTTAAAACTGGGAGATGAAGGGAAGAGCTGATCTGGATTTATGAAACTCAGATGTAACAGCGTCATAAGAGAGTGAGTTCCCCTTTGTAAGGTCTTTTGCTTTATCTACTGAAAATGAGTAGAGCTTCATGTCTGGTGCTAGAAAAATACAACTTGCATTTTCACTCTCCATGTTCAATGAAGACTCCGCTCCACCCTAACTCTCATCACAGAATATTTTAAAACTTTTACTCTGAGCAGCTTTGCCATGGGCTGTAAGCGATGGTTTTGAACCTTTAGCTCTTGTGCCCTGGTGAAGGGGTGCTATTGAAATGTGCATTGAAGCTGTGCTTGGGATGAGCCAGGGTGAGTTTTGTTTGCTTAAGGAGCTCCAAATATCTCATGGGAGATGTTAGTCTGACTTGAAGAAGGAAGTAAAAGCTAAATTAGGCAGGCATTTCCAACATTTCTATTAATAGCATGGAGGATTTTAGCTGTTTCTCTTCTTGACTGCCTCTCTTCGTGGGAGAGCTGCACACTTGAGTACATGAATGTCAGTTGACAGTTTCGTGAAGAGACCTGTGTTTTGATGGGGGAGAGAGGTGATTCTTTAAACTTTTTTTCTTTGAGCTCCAGTGCTCTCTTTCTTCCAGTTTCCTAACAGTTCTTGTCAAAATCTGATCCTGTATTGGCCAGAAGAAAGGATATGACAGTGACTGTCAGTGACAAACGTCCTTTAATGAATTCACCTACTTTAAGTGCAAAATCTGAAATAGATGGTACGGAATCGATGGAGCTTGCATTAAAATAGTTGCAAGAAGTACTCTAGATCCAGGTATCTTGAATTTTAAAGTTTAAAAAAATAAGTTAGAAAGTAGTGACGTTGTTTTTATTTTTAAACCAAAATTACTAGAATTTTGCACATCATCAAATATTTTAGCATGGAAGGAGCAGCTTCATGGTTTTTGTTACACTTTTTTCTTCTATTCCTACTGAGGGAAAATGAAGATTAGTCTTGCTTAGGAGTAGACAGAAGGCATATAGAGATGGCTGGTATGTACATGGCCATTCACATAAATCTCAAGTGATGTCTTCAGGGAAATTTCTTTTATGGAAAAAAGTAAGGAATAGAAGGAAAGCAACACAATTTCATGTGTAGAATTCATTTCAGACTTTATACTGTTATCTCAGTCCTCATGCTTTGTTATGAAGCTGACTATTTTCTTCCAGTTTTTCAGCATAGAGAAAGATCAATCTCAGACACATTCTATAAAACAGCATATTCAAACTGTTTTGTGTAACATTAGGGAGTACAAACCAGCGTGTTTGATCTTCGTGCTACTATCCCCAGTACCCAACTGTGTAAGCTGTCTGGTGTGATTTTCTGCCACTCGTTTTGTCGGAGAAGGTTGGTGTTTGATTTTCATTGAATGATAAATATTTGAAGTTTGAGGATTTGCTGCTTTGCATGTTGAAATCATTTGCCAGGTGTGTTTTTTTTCCCTTTAAGAAAACACATTGTATTATATAATAGGCAAATAATTTAAATTGCTTTCCTCCTTGGTAAGGAAAGCTTTGCAGCAAGCTTTGAGCAAGTGTTTTTATTGCCCCTGCATTGTCAGCGGAGAGAGAACTCTTATGGTAAAATCTTAAGGGTTTTTCTTGATATTTTTTTTTTTTTTTCAGTGTGATTTTTTTTTTCTGGACTTTGCCTTACGTTCCCCACTTTTCCCACTTTTGTGAGCTGCTTCTTATGTCATGGTTTATAAGCTCTTAAGTCAGAGCCAGTTTTCATTCAGACCTGTTAAGCACTGTTTAGTCAGTTAAACCAGCAAACGATTGTCTGACTGGGCACTATAGAGGCGTGCTGTAGGTATTTCCTGAGAAACCAACAGAAAAGTAAGAGATAGATTTTTCCACACACAATAGGGAACATTACATGTCTGGATTGAAGCATGATGTGTGTAACGTCTCTTTAGTGAGAATCCTGGCTGAAGGCTACTATCTGAGGTGCTTTGCTCCAACAGGTGGGCGTCGTGCTATTATTTATAAGGAAAAGCGTGTAGCACTGTTGTGTAATAAATAGTACTAATTAAAAAGAATTCTAAATAGTTTGAACTTACTTCTGTTTCTTATGTGCCAGGTAACAGACCACTTTCAGTAAGTTTGTGTGCTGGGCTTTTGGTATGTCCTATATTAAAATGAACTTAAATTACTTAGTCATTTTTGATGACTTACAATGTTGGAAGAACGTGATTTAATAATCATATTGTTTTAGGATATGGCTTAAACTTCTTTGGTGTTAGGTGCAAAAGTTTCCCAAATTTTTATGTTTATCAGATTAAACTCCCAATTTTGCTGCTCTCTGAAGTATATGAAAAACAGTTAAACGTGGATGGAGCGTTTTTAGCCAATGTACTGCAGGGACAAAAGGACCCATAATAGATGTTGTTGTACCATTAGTATCCCTTGACAGTACAGCTTATTTTGTACAATAAACTAGCATGAACTCTCAATAGAAGAGGGCATATTTCCCTAAAATTATCCTTCTGTTTTTTTTCTTTTCCCAAAATTAACTGGACAGCCCTTTACCGTAGGTGAAGCTGTAGAGGATGGTATCTGCCAAGAAACATGTCCTACCATGCATTTAAATGTTTTTACAATGCAGAGCTTTAATTGCATTGAATTTACTGTGCTATATAATTTCCGGTTTGCTGAGGACACCAGTACACTTAGTGTGCTGCAGGCAATACACAGTCTGGGAGGCCGCAGAATAGATGATGTGTTTTGGTGTGAGTACTTTCCAGAAACTGAAAAGAGAAGGTAATAGTCTGACCAAAAATCTTTGCTCTCCAGAAGTGGATATACGCATCTTCATCTGCAGCTTCAGCACTGATGGAGGAAGGCAAATCCAGAGGCATAACTCCTTTAACTCAAATATGTGTTTCCTGAAAGCTCTCGAAGGCATTCAGGAAAAATGTGCTGCTCTTGCTCTCAATTAGATTCTGCTTAGAAGGAAATCTAATTTCCAAAGTCTGATTTTAAAATGGGAGAGAATAACAGATATTTGGTGGATAAGGAATTGGCTGGATGGTCGCACTCAGAGTTGTGGTCAACGGCTCGATGTCCAAGTGGAGGCCGGTGATGAGTGGTGTTCCTCAGGGGTCAGTACTGGGGCCAGTGCTATTTAACATCTTTGTCGGTGACGTGGACAGTGGGATTGAGTGCACCCTCAGCAAGTTTGCAGATGACACCAAGTTGTGTGGTGTTGTGGGCATGCTGGAGGGAAGGGATGCCATCCAGAGGGACCTTGACAGGCTGGAGAGGTGGGCCTGTGAGAACCTCATGAAGTTCAACAAGGCCAAGTGCAAGGTCCTGCACGTGGGTCGGGGCAATCCCAAGCACAAGTCCAGGCTGGGTGGAGAATGGATTGAGAGCAGCATGGAAGAAAAGGACTTGGGGATGTTGGTTGATGAGAAGTTCAATGTGAGCCGGCAATGTGCGCTGGCAGCCCAGAAAGCCAACTGTATCCTGGGCTGCATGCAAAGCAGCGTGGCGAGCAGATGATGAGAGGGCAGGAGCACGTCTCCTATGAAAGAGTTGGGGTTGTTCAGCCTGGAGAAGAGAAGGCTCTAGGGAGATCTTCTAGGAGCCTTCCAGTACTTAAAGGGGGCCTACAGGAAAGCTGGAGAGGGGCTTTTTACAAGGGTGTGTAGTGATAGGACAAGGGGCAATGGATTCAAACTGAAAGAGGGCAGATTTAGATTAGATCTAAGGAAGAAATTCTTCACTTCGAATGGTGAGGCACTGGAGCAGGTTGCCCAGAGAAGTTGTGAATGCCCCATCCCTGAAAGTGTTAAAGGCCAGGCTGGATGAGGCTTTGGGCAACCTGGTGTAGTGGAATGCATCCCTGCCCATGACAGGAGGGTTGGATGATCTTTGAGGTCTCTTCCAACCCAAACCCTTCTATGATTTTAAGATATTCCAAACAGCTTTGCTGGAGTGAGAAGACTTTTGAGCTAGTGAAATGAGACAAGTATGGAAATAGCAAAAGCTGACATCAGATGGGTTTGGTTATTTCTTTTCTTTGTTTTTGTGTATTAAACTGTCTAGCTAAAGATGCAGCACTGCAGTTCAATGGGAAAAAATGTGAATTACAGGTGTGTGATTAGTTTAAAATAACAAAGATCAGGACAATTTTTCTGCTTTAAAATCTGTTCAGTGAGATGTGGTGGCAGGAGGTCAGGCTGACTTTAATGCTTGATGGTTTCAATTTCACTGTACTGTAGAATGATGCTACACTGCCATTAAAAAAATTACTGTCTGATGCATCTTTTAGAGTAAAGTGATGTGGAAGTTAAATATATGAGAAACACATAAATTGCACTTGTGTGAATACTTTGTATATTTAGAAGGTACATATATTTAGATTTAGAAACTGCTAGAGCTGCTTACTGGTGAAATATGCTGTGCATGAAATCAGGCGTGTTTTCTGTTTGCTTTCCCGTAATGCAGGGTTAAGGAAGTCACAGATTTGGGAAGGTGGTGTAGGTACTTTGGCTGCCTTTAGGTATACTTTTCAACAGGTTTGATCTGTATCCCATGTGGACCAGGTGAGCTCTGGGACTGGAAGCTCTGAAGACAGGCCACTTAGCTTTGTCACAAATGGTGGCATCAACAACTGTGGGGCTTAATCCCACAAGTTGAGATCAGGAGTTCTTTGCAGGATTGAGGAGTGTTAGATACTAAAGTGAACCATGGTTATGTTAAAGGCCCACTTTCCTGAAAAAATAATAGTCATCTTGCTGCAGAACAACTGTAGAGTTGTGCTCCTTGAAGATTTTTTTGTTCTGTAGTGTCTGCTGTTGACAAAATGGTTTCTCTGTTCCTGTAGGCTGGGCTACAGCAGTGTTCCTGTACCACTGCCAGCAAGCTGCCAGGTGAAGGCCGTTGTTAGTTACTTTGCCTGAGCCCAGGAGCTGTTCCAGAGCAATCTGCAAGGATCGGTTGCATACTATGGGTAGTACAACCGCGGCTTGTACATGTGTTTCGCAAGTCTTATTTTTAACACACGTCCAATAGCACAACTGTTTATTGTGTGGTGGTGTAATAGCTATGGAGCATTTGCAGTCCAAGTTCCTTTGGAGCGGAAGGAAAGGCCCGTGAGCGCATACTATAACTACAAATTTACAGTATGCAAAGGCAGATGGCTTGGGCACTGCTCTTGTCAGAGAGAATGATGGAGAACAGCATGATAACATATTCAGTGTGTACATGGTGATGAAGAGACCTGAGGGTTAGTATCTTTGGCATCACATACTGATCCCTCTCAGCTCTCTATAAGCCATGTTGTGTGCCACCTTCACACACCTAAGGTAAAATCATAGGATAGACTCGGATGTATGCAGACTGTTTGCTTGAAATAGCTTCGTAGTTTGCAGTAGGAGATACAAGTAGTGTTAAAACGATACAGTTTTCAAAGTAATTAGTCTTCATCAAAATAGAAATGTTCCACCTAATACAATTAATCGTGCTTCCATCCATCCACTGTGTATGACTATCCACACTATAAATATTACATTGGATACTTAAGTATTTATTATAATATTTAAGATCGTAATTTAATATTGCATGTTAATATATTCAACTGCAATATTTATTTCAGTACTGAATCAGATGGCTGTCATTCAAAATCAAAACCTGCCCAGCCACTTGTCCTAATGTATTCTCAAACAGAACCCTTAAGGTATGTTCCAGCTTGTCAGAACCTAAAGAAGTGGATGCATCCTCAAGTGTTTGCAGTTATGTGCTCTGAAAATACTGACTTAATGTTGAACAAATAACTATTAATGATTTTATTCATGAACACATCAAAACTAGGACATGATCAGTGAAAAAGAGTATTGGTTCCTCCCTGGTTTAAATAGGCCCATGGGTTAAATGCTTGGATGGAATGTACTGCTGATGCAAGAATTGTCATGTTAGTTGGCTATTTTGTAAAAATGCAGGCATTTTTCGTCTTGTAATCAAGAATCACCTTTAGAGTATGATTCATAGGCTCATTATTAAGCGTGTTTGCAAAGATAGGATCAAGGCTCTAAGTTTACAAATACTTTTCAGTAGGAATAACGTGCTAGTGTATGTGTGGCAGCTAATACATACTTTGGACTGGATTTCATGATAAAATGCTTTTAAAAGGTACTGTAGAGACTGAGTGTAGAGCAAAAGTGTTCAGTAGTTTTAGCACGTCTTGCATATTTCTCAGCCTTAGGGTGCTGAAGCAGTAGTTGATTTATTGTCTTATTTTGAGGAAGAGCTTAAGGTCTTTCCCTAAGAGTAATACAATATTGATAAAACTTGGAACTTTGCAAGGATAATGCTTTAGTGGAAGAAAAATACTTGGTTATCTGAAAAGCTATCATGAGAAGTGTTACTTAAATTAGAGGGGGAGAAAAATCTTACCTGTATAAGTAATCTTATACATCCATCTCTTCTTTATACAGGCAATTAGAAGTTTGCAAACTTTTTGAAAATTAAAAACAATGTATATATAATGTAAAGAAAGAAAAATTTGACAACAGTGTTTGGCAGAAGTTTTTTTGTCTTTGACCCAGATCATTGATGCTGATAGAGGGGGGACCTCGTTAATGTTTATAAATATGTGAAGGGTGACTGTCATGAGGATGGAGCCAGGCTCTTCTCAGTGGCATCCGATGATAGAACAAGGGGAAATGGATATAAGCTGGAACATAGGAGGTTCCGCTTAAACATGAGGAAGAACTTCTTCCCAGTAAGGGGAACAGAACACTGGAACAGGCTGCCCAGAGAGGTTGTGGAGTCTCCTTCTCTGGAGATGTTCCAAACCTGCCTGGACGCGTTCTTGTGTGATCTGATCTAGGTGGTCCTGCTCCGGCAGGGGAATTGGACTAGATGATCCTTTGAGGTCCCTTCCAGTCCCTAACATTCTGTGGTAGGTCCCCACTGTGTTTCGATCTGTTAAACTTGGTATGTGTATTTCAGTTAAATAGCAGCCCTGCAGGTGGGAGATGGTAATTTTTAAGAGTTTCCAACTGCTACCGTGGCGCATAGGAGGAGAGCAGTGTTACCACTTTGAAGAATGGAAGGATTCAAAGTCAGGCTGTTGCATCCTCAGCCCAAGACAGTTCTAGTGAGCCATGGATGATCTGGTGTCTACTGAGCTGACGGAAACCTCCACTGGTATGAGCATTAGTTAGGAATTGCTGTTCACAGCACAAAATGTGAACTCCTTTTCTTTGGACTTCTTAGCCTTGTATTCATTGAGCATTACTTCACTGTATATAAACAACATCAGTATATATGTGTGCTTAAAAACTGTCTCTGCATGTTGGATTTGTAATAAAAATGTGTATTTTTGTACCGGAAAGAGCTGCTTATAACTCACTCTTTAAAATGGCATACTAAGAAAGCAGCGATGGAAAAAAACAGTACCAGCAAAAATCCCCAGTGGAGACATAGTTCATTGTGTCAAAACAGTTCTTTTGCAGAAAGATGTGGAATCACTGATGGTTATTCATCCAAAAAATTTTTTGCCAGTATGCCACATCCACTCCAGAGATCCATAACCTTTAATTTCATAATAATTCACTTAAAAACATGTCTATTTAAAAGGAGAGAAAATGATACTGAGATGGCTCGGACGGTAATAGGCCTTTTTTCTTTAAGCTTCACGAGAGATAATTGTGACCAGATACTTAGTACAGTTATCCTTTTATAAGATGAAAGGAATGTACTTTCTCTCCTCCCCCACCCCCCGAAAACTATGCTGAGGAGTATTTACTTATGTCAGTTGAATTCAAATTGGCAGGACCTGGTAAACATGTTCTGAAATGAAATTTCTGATTCTACCCTAAATAATCTCTTAAGTTTTTGGCAACTGTTTATAAGAAAATGTGAATACTGAAGAACTGCAGACAAAGAATTGTAGGGAGAGGAGAGCACCTGGGAAATTAATCTTTAGAAAAATAACTAATATCTTTTAGATACTTTTATATTGATTAATATTTTAAGATTTTAAGAAAGACAGTTCTCTTCTGTTACAACAACTAATCTTGATGGGTGCGGGGAACAAGGTAACAAGCATGAGTTTTTGTGTGTTTTTTCTGCATGACTCTCAAACTAAGTGCGTGGGAGAACTGCCTTAATACAGGCTGCTTACATCGCTTTGCCATCAAACTGGAGGGTATCTAAAGTGGAGAATGTATGCCTATCTGGTTCTGATGTTGCTTTTTATTAATAACCGGTATGTTGGAATACACCATGTGCTAAGAGAGAATAGCGTTGTGCTGGGAATTTTTGCAGCTGCTCTTCAGATCTGGATTAGAAAACAAAGCTCTGCTGATAAATTGGAGTAGTACTCCATGAATGCTTGCAAGTGCCAGGTTCTAAATGGGTAAGGAAGTTGTCAAAAATTGAGTATAAAAGGATTATCTGAGAGTGTGGGAGCACTACAATATGCTTTGGCTCATTTTATTTTTGTTATAACCCACCAATGTGAGTCTGTAGGAAAGATGAGTGTCCTTCTGTGTGTGTAAAGAATGTGTTATGAGACAGAAAGTTATTCCTATTGTATTTGATGATGGAATGCTTCAGTTACCAGCTTGGGGCACTGTATTTAAAAAAAAAACAAACAAACAAAACAACAACAACAACAAAAAAACCAAAAACCACCCAAACACAAAAGCAAAACAAAAAAACCCCAAACTAGAGAGACTGTAGAGAATCCAGAGGAAATCAGCTGAATTAAGATGACTGGAAAGGCAGGAAACACTGAAAGAAAAATACTTAATTTATCAAGAAAGTAGATGACAATGTTGTTCTTTCCATCATGTCGATGGCTTTTATGCAGAAGATGGCTATTCTGTCTCCACTGAGAAAGACAAGAGGAAGATTGTTTTTGATCTGCGCTAGAACATCAGGCTTTTGGGATCTAAGATAGGTCTAAGGAAACTTGGAGTTATGGAGATGTTGTGGAGTAACCTTTGAAGGCTAAGGCAGACATCTTTGTAGAACAGCAGATGACTGTAGTTGGACAGTTCAGTAACATCATGGCTCATTCTTGCTGAAAGTGAGAGGGCTTATCTGCTTCCCTTTTTTCCCTGTTATTCTTACTTTTGCATGCCATCATCTCCTCTTCTGTAATGGCTTTTGCCAGTTTTGGTCTTCTATGGGCCATTTTTCATCTTGTAGAACGATGGAAAAACGATGCAGGGTTATTTCCCTTGTGTGTCGTCCTCTTGTGTCTCTCCTACCACTGCTTAAGTTAGGTTTTGTGTTTCTTTTTTTCTTTTCTGATAAATTAATATGATTTGGAGAGAAGTACACTTGTGCTGGCGTAACAAAAGGAATGGAAATGTGTGGCTGTTAGCAGGCAGAGACAGGAATGGGACCACTCTTTTTCATGTTAGTGAGGTGTCATGGAAACGTATCCTATGGGTAATTATGTCTAAGATGAATCAGGGGAATTACATGTTAACTGAGGTCCTTTCCAGACTTTATTGATTTCTGTGGCAGCGATTGAGATGTGATAGGCTGAACTTAAGTTTTGAGGGACTTTGAAAATAAAGTAGCTGATGTTTGAAAGAATATAAAGGGTAGCTGAGGGAGTCAGAAGGAAAGTGTAATTTAAAGCTCACTCTTCCTTCCCCGTTGTTGGTTCTCCTAGTCTGTCATGTAGCAGTCCTGGCTTGTTTTTATGAATTTGTGTTGGTCTGAAAACTAACTGATGTGATGTGTTAAACTTGCATCAAGATCCAAGTGAATTGAGCTATGGTTTGTATTGAACTTGTAGAGTAGAAATGTTGGAGGAATGAAGGAATGAGTCAGCTTGTAGCAGTAGCCACGTAAGCCAGGTCCAGTAGCTCCAACTCTGTTCAGTTGTGAGCTTGATAGCCTTTCTATTACGTAAAAAGGGAGAGGAAGAGTCATAAAACGGATCAGAACTAGTTGTCGCTGATACTGGGCCTGCAATCAGATGTCTTTGAAAACTCATTCCTCAGAGGGATCCAGGCTCCAACAACCCATAAGCTCAGTCAAGACTCTGCAGTCGCTGAGTGGAGCTTAGCAAGCGTAGTTGATCTAAATGGACCTGTTTCAGATGTGGGATTAGAGCAGGTGACCTCCAGAGGTTCTGCCCACCGTGAATTATTTTATAACTCAGTGATCCTAAGTATGTGTAATGTGTTTTATTAATTCTGCCGTGATGATCTGGCAATTCAGGTTATTTTCTTAAATTGAGTTTATCAGAATACCCAGCAGCTTCTCTTATTGAGAGTGTAATGTGATGATGCTTGCAGGATGAACGGAACATCTTAAAATTGTGATTTATTCCCACCCTCACCCCCCTCAAGGGAGTAGATCTGATTTTCCTCAAGGAAAAATGTATCTGATGAGATGAGCAGATAAGAGGAAGGATCATGGTGTTGGTATATTCGGTTTCTAAACTGCTCACACTTGTTTATGCGCTGTCATGGTACACTTACACTTTTGTACTTGTGCCTGTAACTGTTTATGGATTGAGACAAATGTGGCTGAAATTAAGTGTATTGCATTTATAATATGTGGCTGGAGCTGTTGAGACAAAATCTAGCAGTATTTTAATGTTAGCCTTTAAAGTGTTCAACTTTGAAGGTCAGAAATTATTTGGGAAGGAATGTTTTGCTATGTCTCGAGAAATTGGTTCTGTAAAGGTAGCTTAGCCAGACTTGTCGTTTCTGCAGTACTTGTAACTGTGGAGAACTTTGAATAATCATTGTGAATGGTGGAGCAAAATGGTAATTCGACACCTACCTGTATGTGGGAATTAAGATGAAAAATTAAAAAAAAAAATCTTGTTTGTCAGTGTGACTTACCTATTGATTTGAGCTGTATATTTTTTTAACTTCTTTTGCTGTTTCATTTATTGATGCTTTGTTTCCTGGTGAGTTTCAGTAGACAATCCTACTGTTACTTGAAGTCTTTGTTGAATCAGTTGTCCAGCTGAACCCAATTTCACACTGTTCTTCACAGAAAGTATCTTAATCATTTTTTACAATTCTCAAACAAAAGTAGTAGAGGTGGCCGTAAGAGTAAATCTAGAGAGTTAGAGGTACCTGAGGCAATAATGCTGAATTCACGGAGTAACTGATAGAGATTGAAAGTAGTTTTCAAGAATTGCAATTAGAAATCAAAGTTTTAGGCAGGAGAGAGAACATGATAGTCTTATTTGAATTGGAAGAAAAAGACAAGATGCAACTTGATGAAATGAAAATGTGAATCGTTGGCTATAGAACGAGTTATTCTACATTATATTAAACCTGCCTTCTTTTATCCTGCTTATCTAATATAAATAAGATTAAATCACATTCCTTTTTATACATGGAAAGCCCTCAACAGAGTGGGTCTTCTCAGATTTTGTTAACTCTTCCATAAATTATTTCCTGAGTCAGTGTATCTAGCTCCTAGAATAATGTTATATGCAAAGGAAGAATTTTCAACTGAAATTTTTATTGTTAATTATAAGAAATGTGTGGTCCAGATATCCTTGTCCCGTCTTGAGGTGACTTGCGCGAAGCCACCAGGAAGTCTGCCATAGAAAACTCCTTCTAGTAAAGCAGTTTGGTACAAAGGGATTTATTCAGAAGAGAAAAAAACCCCTAAATTTAGAATAAATATTATTTATGACATATTTTGTTCTAAATTGCAAATGTAGATATTCTCTGGTAACTGCGAAAACATTTAAGTATCCCTCAGTTTTCAAGTACCTGCTGGTTATATAATATTCTTCCATCAGATTAAATGTCATCTACTGGCTCAGGCTGAAATTTAACATCACTTTCTCTGGCTTGACCACTTCAGTATGCCGTTTGGGGTTCCTTTGTTTTGGCACAGGCTTTGTTTTCAGTAACCAAATGAAGCCTTTGAGGAAGAAATCAATTTTTAAAAGATTGTCAATTTTGCATGCTTGAATTCCTCCTCAAAACTACTTCGATTATTGGGTTTAGGCAGATTATTTGATTCTCTAATGAAAATTACTTGTTTACATCCAGGAACTTTCTAATCCTATTTTCCATATTTAAATAAGGACATCACTTATGGAAGAGGTGGGAAATTATTTAGAAATTTACATTATGCATACATTAATTTATCTGAATTTAAAATGTCACAGTTGGAATCTGTAGAATCGGATTTGAATGTTTCAGGGTTCACAGTCATCAGAACTGTTAATCTGTAGTAGATTTTAATAACAGATTTTACAGCCAACTTCTATATTTTGTTTTCATTTTAGTATTTCTGATTTCTTGTGGGTTTTATGGCTTTTCTGTGTTCACGGCACAGCTAAATCTCTAATGTTTAAATATTGAACAAGATACCTGTTAAATGTTCTATAAATGTTTTTAGGGGGTTTTGCTAGAGTTCATAAACTTGTCAAATAAAACTTGTATGTATTTATGAAGTAATATCAAGTTTGGAGGGCTTTTTTTAATATTAGGGCTTTTTTGAAATGGAATGAAATTGGAATAAGAAATATCTTAAGTGCTTGTTACCTTCATGATCAGCTTGTCGAGTGGGAAAAATAACCACCGTAATCCAAAATACTTGTTGCCATCAGCAGCCAGTTGAAAAGCTCTTCTCGGATACTTTACATTGGACATTTGACAATAAAGGACTATCTTGATTTGCCTTCTATTCAAGGTAGGAAGATTATCTGTTACCGAAATTTGAAGGAAAAAATGCAACTAGAAAAAATACCTAATACAGAGAGATCACGTAATTCTAATCTTTCGTGTTAAACTTCACACAAACCACCCAGGCTAAAAAGAAATTCTTAGTTCAGCAAATGACAGGGTAAAAACTGACCACACAAAATTTGCAGCTGCTGTAATGTATGCCTAAATTCACTTTGTTTCATTCAAGATTTGCTATCAAATATTCCATCAACAGTGTCTGTTTGGGTTTTTTTCCTCAATAACACCCATTTTACCTATTGCATAACACTTTTTCATGTCCTTCTGGAAAGGATAAAAGAAGGAAAGAAAAAAAAGATAAAAGGATAAAAAAAGGAAAGAAGTGGCAGATAATGTGTGCCTTGCCAGAACGTGTGATGGGACTATTTAAAATAAACGTAGGTGCATGTATCATGTTAGCTGTTTTGGAGGGTGGGGGAAAGCTAATCTTGAACCCATAAAATTTCTTTAGAACTGGTACATGAAACTTTTATGCCACCACTGGTGCTCGCTGTAACTGTATTCCTAACACAAAATCAAAGGAGGAAACTTTGTCTAGTGGCAAACTTCCCATCAGCATAAACCCCATCACTTCAAATCATTAACAAATTGGATGCAAAATTGCTGACTTCTGATCTGTGAAGTGTTTCACCAAATTCCTACTGAAAGCTGGCAGCGTTAGCTGGTGCTGTGCTGCGTGTCAGCGTGTGGGAAGCCATCATGTCTCTGCTGAGTCTCATCCACCCCTCGGTAATGCATTTACCTGTGGAACTGGGCAACAGGGGTTTATATTCAGCATTTAGATTTCAGGTAAGGTTGCTTACCGACTGAGGGAATGCTTCACATCTTTTGCTCTGTTCCAGTGATCAAGTATTTGTGTAGAGCAAGAAATACCAACATAAGAAAATGAGACCCTAACATGGTGGAAAGTGGTACAACTTGGAAGTTATGTGATGAATTGGAATCTAGATGACTGGAGAAGGGAAATGAACTTGAGTCTCAGCAGGGCAGACACCTATTTTTTTATTTTGTTTGTTTGTTTGTTTCAGCTCTTGGGTTAAGAGGAGACATGAAAATTTTCCCCTCTGTACATGATTTTCAAAAGTGTAATAAAATGACGATGTTTCAGCTTTGAATGTTCTGTCTTGTGGAGAAACTGATCCCCTAGGGGAAAAACAATAATCCTGTATCAACAGCTTTTTAAATCTCCATCACTTTACTGAAATCCTTTTGTATGGCCATAGGTGAAAGGGGAAAAGATTGATCATAAGCAAATGCACCCTCTTGAGTAGAATTATTTTAAGTATAGACACTGTCCCATATTCCACCATTAATGATTAACCACAAGTGTTCCCTTGTGCAAGTGGAATGTCAGTCACTAGCATGTTATCTTTTCAGTTTCAAAGCTAATCTGTATGCTAAATGGATTGTGTTCTGTTGAACTTCTCTATGTGGACATAATTTCGTGAGAATAATTACTCATTCAAGAAATGTTTTATATTTCCTTTCATATTTAAAAAAAGAAGCTGCTTTGCTCTCCTTTTTTGCTTCAGTTCTAAATATACCAATCAGGTAAACTTGATCTGGTGCATGCTTATACTTTGGATCCATCAATATGTATTTAAATTCTAATAATAATTTTTGGCTTTCATCCTGTTAAGAAAAGATGAAGCGTTAAGGCAAATGAGAGCTTCCTGACAACTTCTTAGAGTTTGTTGGATTACTTCACTTCTTGTCCTGGCATGCTGGACTTTTGGTAGTTTGTATTTTAGAGTATACAGATTCTGACTGTTCTGGAAGAGTACAGTATTAAGAATTTTCCATTAAAGTTTTGATTTGTGTGTGATTTTATGTGTATCCCTTTTATTACAGTATTTTTCTTCTCTGGGCATGGAGTTTATCTGAAAAAAAAGCAGCATATGCTATCTGTAGAGCACGTAGTCTATTTGGAATGACCTTTAAGCTTTGACAATACCTTGAGGTAGGGCAGAGATAACATGTACATCTGCCTGAAGGTAATGATACAAGAAATAAGCTATTTGTTAAATTTAATAGACTGATACTTTAATAATATTTTAAAATAATCAAAGAACTATTCATATATGGGACGTGTTATTGTGCATAGCTGTGTAAATGTGTGTTTGTGGAAGGTCACAGAATAAATTGGAGACTCCTGTTGGACCTGGAGCTAAGTATGTACATATTCTGAATATATAAATTAACTTGTGGTTTACTTGATTAATCATCCGTAGTGTCTTTTGTATGTTGATTTTTATGTTGGCTTGGGAGAAGTCAAATATTTGTTTGGTGTTATGAAGGTATACATGCCTGTCTTTGATCATGCCTTGTACTTCTAGTGTTTGTTAGTTTCTGAACTTAAAATATACATTAAGGCAAATTTTGCCCCTTTGGTTGTTCAGACAGCCATTTCCATATGGAATCTTGGACTAAGTCGCAATGCTGCATTTATGACACCAGTTTCTGTGACTGTGGGTGGATGTCAAACACAGGCCTGGCTCCTGTAAGAAGCTGTTTTGGAGGACACGGAGTTTTTATAACGGTAGTACCTCGAGCAGGGAGCAAAAGCAAACATGTCGTCCAAGCAAAACCACCTGCTCATTGGGTGTCTTCAGTGTGAAAACTGCATCCTTTAAACAGGAGCAGTAGTAAACTGAGCTGCTCGTCTCGTGGAGCTGCTCTTTGAGCTGTTTTTTCAGTATCTTTTTAAAAATAAATAAATTGAACTAATTCTTACAATGCAGACTTCTTGAGTTTCTGACAGGACCTGTGACTATTTCTAGTTGTAGTTAAACTGAATATTGTATGTGAACTGCTTCCCAGGATTGCAGTACTTGTTTCCTAATCGTTTTCCAGTCAACTTAATAAAACTACAATATCCACAAACGTGTGAATGAAGAGCAGAGTGCTTTTAGTCTGAAGATTTTTTTTTTTTGGTTTTGTTTTAGACTAAATTTAGCCAATCTGGAAGAACTATGCTTTACCATATTTTCACTTCTGGGGTAATGAGCTGCTTTCATTGCAACTGTTACTTGGAGATGCTGTTCCATAGAATCTCCATAGATTCTACTCGTTCTGCTGTAGCTTCCCAGTTTATGAAGGCAGCATGTAGTCTAGAATAATTTCTATTCCCAAGTGATTTCCACTTAAGTGGTTTTTGCAGCAGTTTGTCGTGGGCAAGCTCAGCTGCTGAATCTTGCACAAGAATCATCTTACGTTTAGTTGTTTTAGGAAACGTGAATTTGGATTCAATAAAAAGTAGAAAATGGGCAGGCGACTTACTGGACAAAGCAGTTCAGCACTTTCAAGCTTTTTGCTGTTTGGCCAAAACTTATTATATGAGGGGTTGATTTCATCTAATTTCATCTGTACCTGAGAGAGTAACTAATGGGGATGTCATTTACCTTACTCTCTCTTTATGTTTTTGGTAGGATTTTTTACTGAAGAATGTAATGTATTTAACTCTTGGCACTTTGTGTGCCTACTAATGTTGAATGATCAATATTTCAATTGCCTGCCTACTGAATGGATACTGTCTCTCACATTATGGAAAAAAAAAATGAACAAACAAACCAACTGTCAGCATGTTGGAGAATATAACCAGTTATGCACTCACTCAAAGTAGCATCTTTGGTATAATAGATGAAGAAGCAATGGTTAGCCAGATGGGAATCTCACAGTTGCCTGACCTATTTTGAAGTAACTAGAGGTGTGGGGCACTCTCTCCTGTGAATGTTCTGGTTATTGTAAATATTTTCAGGTTGGATAGAAACGTTCAAAATGAGAGCTATAGCTAAACCATTGGAAATAATCAGTGCATGAAGTACATAATTCTGACTTATGTTCAGTTTACTATTCAAGTTAGGCTTTGTTAACTCAACCTGTATCATTTGCGCTATTTTCAAGCCAAATTTTTGTCGTCTTACTGCAAATTAGTATGGGTAAGATTCTGGAAAGAAATTGATAAGAACGTGTTCCACTTACCTGGTGGGGAAGTAAACTAGTTTTTGATAGCTCTGACTTGGGAGGCTGCTTAGTGCAGAATGAGGTTTTGCAAAGGGAGTTACGTCACAGACACATGTTGAAAGCACACGTGTTCTCTAGGATAATTCGTGGCGGGTGCCTCTGTGTCACTGTCTAGTCTGGCTGCCTCGTGTTTGCCATGGGTCAAGAATCATATGATCACTTACCATGAGTTGGCTGATCCATATATACAT
The DNA here is from genome assembly GCF_009769465.1 of Tauraco erythrolophus. Classification (NCBI taxonomy): domain Eukaryota; kingdom Metazoa; phylum Chordata; class Aves; order Musophagiformes; family Musophagidae; genus Tauraco; species Tauraco erythrolophus. Next base: position 130,612,591 of record NC_141465.1, on the reverse strand, counting down.
GGCTAGTGTGGAGTAGACGCTGTGCTTCAAATCAACGTCTTAGCCATGTAGTAGCTACTTTGCGTAGAGGATTGCTTGTTTCTTGGGTATGAATCTTCAGTCTTGCCGTACTTTTGCTTTACTTTTCACCTTTATACTTCCCTCACCTTGTAACTATCACTTGTGTAAAGGAATGAATCATTTGGTTCTTTTTTGTAACGCAGGCTCGACAGTTGTAAAGACTGTCAGTATCTTGATTGGGAGTGCAAACATACTATTTTTCTTACCCAGAGTATTATACAGTATTTTACTGCACATATTGTACTAGTTGTCTTCAGCAGGGTTAGGCAATACAGTGCCTTTGATACAGATGCAATTGCAAATCTTCAATGTTACTGAAATGTCTGTAGACCAGACCTTTGTTATGATTCCTTGCAAAATCTTTGCTTTGTTGGAAAAAAAGCATGAACTCAAACAGAACTGAATAATGTGGAAGTCATTTAGTAGTAAATATTTTAACTGTTAGAACAAAAATATCGTTTAGTCTCTTCTAGTTAAAACCAAATCAAAACATTTTTTTAAGGAAAATCTAGTCTTGATATCTCTGCTGAAATTTGGTGTATGATTTGGTGTAGATAGGTAAAGGGAGTTCTTTAAAACATAAGTCTTGTTAATCACTTAAATAGGTCTAAAGTTTTGAAATCTTTAGAAATATGCTCCTGTTGGACTGCTCTTTTGGACTTTAACTTACTTTGTGAGTCACTTCTCTGTTTTTACCTGTCTCCATTTCCTTATTCTCTTTTTCCATAGACAGTACATAAAATTGTAGATTACTTTAGATTGGAAGAGACCACAGAAGATCCTCTAATCAACTCCCTGCTTAAACCATGTCAAACTTTAAAAGATGTTTGCTTACAAGCTCTAGTACTTGACCACTTTCTCTTTGAAGATTTTTTTTTTAAATTTCTTAATCTCATAAGAATTTCCCTTGTTGCAGCATGTCTGCTGCCTCTCAACCTTTTGCTGTGAACTTCTAAGAAACCTCTGACTGTGAAGGTGGCATTTCTGTTCCCCATCACTGCCATTAGCCTTCTGTTCTGCAGGTGGAATAAACCCACCTGCTGCAGTGGCTTCTTGTGCACCCTGTGCTCCAGGCCCTGGCCATCTTGATGGCCTTTCTCTGGGCTGTCTCCAGCTCCATCTGTGGGTATGACTGCATGTTCATGGCTGGCTAAGCGTCCCTCACACGACTCTCCCGACCAGCTGCGAGCTTAACTTAAAATTCTTGTTGCAAACTGCTGCCTTCTTTGAAACCATGATCAATGTTTACTGTTTAATACCTGTATGCTGTGTGTGTGTCGTGCTGTGGAAGCTGTAGCAGCTTTCAGAGATGAGAAGGTGGTTTGGACTTCAGAGGAGATTGTTTTTCAGCTGTGAGGTGGTGTAGGCGTTGATGCAGAAGGTCAGTAGAGTGACTTACCTTTCTGTAGTGTTGATGACAAGAAGTTCAAAAAACAGTCGTCATACTTTCACCAAGGGTTATCCTTTTTTGTTTGCTTGATGTTTTTGTTTGTTCCTTTTTCTTTTGTTGTTTTCTAAGGTTAAAGCTGTTCCTCTTGGCGCCTTACCCTTTGGTTATGTTCCTGCCTGTCGCATTGCTCGTACCATACCCAGTAACTACCAGTCTTGCGACACATTGCTGTGGGCACTTGGGTTTCAAGATAAGTAGCTAGTATTTTCATAGGTGGGTGTGAGACGAGTTGTGTGAAGTGTAGGATGTGGAAAATAAGGAGTCTCTGGGAATAGGATAAGTAAGCAAGAACACTGTATGTGGTAGTCGTCCTGAACAGGCAGTGCAGCAGTGTGGGATGCGGGGTACTGTCTTCTGCTGTGTCTGTACTATGCTTCTTATGCTATGGTTAGCACAAAAATCAGTGGTCTAATTTGGATTTAACTGTGCAAGTATTTCTTTACCTAATTAGCATTGCTCATGCAAATACTTTCAAAGAAGCTTTTAGATAGATGTAATCTTTCTGAAATGTCTATGATGTAGGCACTCTGGGGTATCAGGACATACCAGCTTATTAAGTATCTCTGTTGTTCAACCTGCATTCTGTTTTCTACAATTTCATGTTTTGCTAAACTTAGTTTGCAGTAACTGGTATCACAGTGACTCTTTTCTTGGTTTGCATTAGCAAATTTACTTCTTTCCATTCAAGGCTGACTTGCCTGCGTACTTCTGTTCCTGCCTATGTTCTCTCCCAGTTGGCTACTAGTTCTTCTTCCTGATGTGCCTGTCCTCTCTCCCCCCGCCCCCCAAGTTCATTCATATGCTTTTCACATAAACACTCATCAGTTCTGTGAGGGATGATTTTCTGCTGGGTTACAGAGCCTGTTTTCTTTTACACACTGCAACGGATACAAAAACATGATATGAAAGCCCAGTGGTGTTTTAGAAAACATAAATCACAAATATCACACTCAAAATATCATCTAGAATGGATATAATTTTTCTTAGTGAGTTTAGATAGCGGATTTTCAAGTGGCACCTCTTCCTTTGTTACTGTTGACTAGTTGGCAACTGTTGCATTTAAGAATAGAAGTTCTCACTTTCTAATATGCATTTTCACCTCTAACTCCAAAATGTATGCCTTGACATCCTGTGATGCATATACTTTTGTGTACAATGTGCATTCCTGCCAGATACCTTTGCACAAAACTGTTTGTGTTATTACTTTAGGTTGGAGGACCTGAAGACTGAGAAGCTGCAGGGCTTGGTTTTAATGATCTAGCTCGGAGCATGTCTCTTGCTGAGTAATATCCCAGCATTGTCTTGACAGCCTCAAATCATCATCCAATAATAGATAACCGTGACTTAAAAATGAGGTCATGAGTGCCTGTAGTCATCAGAGTTTTACTTGTAGATAAAGGAATGGCTAATCGCTCCATCTCATCACATTTTGAATGTGGAAGTCATTTCCTGCTTACTTCCTTTCGTACTTAAACTTGTAAATAGCAGCGTTTTCACTTCTGACTTTACTGGTTCTGAGTTTGTGGCAGCCATGCTTACCTGCTGTTGTGGCCGAAGGAGGGTCCTGTCTTTCAGGAGTCCTCGATGAATGATTGATTGTTCATAGCCCGTTATAAAACTGTTTTCAAAGGTTAAATGTTTCCCTTCAGATTGAACGGATGTTTCTGGTTAATCTTAGTAGCCCATAGACAGGCAGGCATAGGGCATACTCGAGTCTTGATCCTTATTGAGCTGTAGCTTTCGGCAGGGCTGGCAGCTGGAGTGAAAATTACTGTTTTATTTTTGAGGTGGTAATAGTAGTAAAATGTCCTCAGTGCTATGTTGCTTTAAGTTTCATATGAAACGGTAGCAAGCTGTGTTATATCGCATTGGAGTGTTCAAGTAGTTGCTTCTGTTGTGTTTGTCGCTGTAGCATCATGATCTTAACTCGTCACTTCCTTCATCAGCAGCTGGAAATAAATTGAAGGATTATTATGTATTATTACATTGTTGTATTGTAAGTATGGCTCATCATAGTTATACAGTTGTGACAGTAGCAAATTGAGAAGAAAGACAGGGTAACTTCTAAGAACTATTTGAAGAGTCACTAGATCTTGTCTACTGGAAGCCCAGGTTGAACAAAAATTGGATAGCTTTGTTTTAGCTAGCCAACCACAGGTTTTACTGTGCTCCTAACCATCTTTTCAGTTAACAACCTACTTTGTTTTAAGTAAATTCATCTGTCAGCTTCTGGTGTTGTAGCTGGAGGCTCCTTTTTTCACTTAACATTTCCTCTGCCCTTTTGAAGGTGTTGATTGCATTGTATCAAGACTAAGGAGTATTGGAATCTTTTGTTATTCACATTGAGCCAATGTCTAGAAGGGTTTACTGGTCCATTAAGAGGCCAGAAATCTGAGCTTACAGTTAATTCTAGTCATAATCTTCTAGTAAAACTTGATTAAATGCTAGCATATAAGAATTATTTTGCTATTTAATGTTTCAGATGTTTGAAAGCTGGGAGTTGTTAGTCAGGGATAGTGTAAGTCGTTATGGTGCTTCTATTCCAGGACCTTCTAAGGCAACTGCAAAAGCAATTGAGCATCTGGAATCTTGGCAGTGAGCAGAGTGGAGTTTGTCGTATAAGGTTCTGGTAGAGCAATGCCATGGTGCTTTTCAAGAAATTATTTATTTTACTGGAAAGACCCTCAGCATTCCTAGAAAATACTACTATATAAAATCAGTGTACTGATTTTTTTTTTGTATGTTATCTTCCTTCACAGAACTCATAATAATAAAAATTTCTGTATTGCAGATTTAATCCAGTGCACAAATGAGATGAATGTGAACATCCCCCAACTGGCGGACAGTTTGTTTGAAAGAACCACCAACAGTAGCTGGGTAGTGGTCTTCAAATCCCTCATCACAACCCATCATCTAATGGTGTATGGAAACGAGGTAATAAAATAAATGTTATATCTGAGAACAGTTGCAGCACTTCATCCCTATAAATGTCAGCTAAATGCTTCCACTAATTATCTTTGTAAGAAAAATCTTTACTTTTACCTTTTTGTGTCTAACTCTGCATGAACACAGGTCTCATCATATGCTTGTCTACTTCATTTGTTTCTACTTCAGAGTTTGTAATTCTGTAATGAAAAGTAAGTGTCCTGAATGCTGGAGGTACCTTTTTTCTGTGGTGATGTTCTAATAATAAAGCAAACCAGCCAACCAACATAAATTAACTTGGGTAGGATTCTGAAAGCTGAAAATAGAAGCGTTTTTAGGTTCCTGCTCTGGCTAATCCAGATGGTCTTTTCTCCCAGGTAACTCAATTTTGAACTGATTTCCACCATCACCTCCTAACCTTTTGCAGTGAAGACAAACGTGTGCCTGTGAGCTGACTCTGATTGTGAACATCTAAATATCACCAAATACTGTAGAACAATTAAACAAACAAAACCCCAGTTTACACAGAATGGAATAAGCTTGTTTTTGGTTCCACAACTTGAATTATATGGGGCTTTATTTTTTGAAATACCAAGCCAAGAACGGCAGCAGCTTGAATTTTGTGTTTAAAAAAACGAAACTATGCTTTTAAGGCTTTCTTAGAAAGTGTTTGTAAGTATTCTTTTTTACTACAAACAGTCAGTATAACTCAAGAGATAGGAATTTTGAAATTAAGAGGAATACCTTTAGAAAATTACAAGTAGGATTTTGTAGAGAGGACTGTTGTGGTTTAGCCCAGCCAGCAACTGGGCAGCCATGCAGCTACTCACTCAACTTCCCACACCCCTGGGAGAATGGGGAACAGAATCAAAGGGGAAAAGGGAGGGAGGTTCGTGGGTTGAGATAAGTACAAATAAATAACAATAATAATATGAAATTAAGAATGATAAAATAATAATATGAATATATATAATGATAATATATACAAACAAGTGATGCACAGTGTAATTGCTCACCACCTGGTGGACAACACCTGTCCCGTCTCAGCAAGTGGTCCTGAAACAGAGAAGTCCTGACACCACAATCCTGGAAGAGTGAGAGGCCAGAAGAGAGAGCGGGAGGGAGATAGAACTCAGAGTCCAAGAGAGACCTCGAAAGAGCCAGAGCCCTTGGAAGAGCAAGAGCTTCTTCCCAGTCAACCCTCACTGATATACTGGTTATGACATTACATGATATGCTCCATTGGCCAATTTAGGCCTCAATCTTAAGTCTAAGATCAAATCACAAGAGGAGTTGTGGATCCTTTGTCCTGGCCATGCTCCCTCCCAGCCTGTTGTGCTCCTGCACACTGGCAAAACCACGGGAAGCTGAAAGGTCTTTGCTCAGTACCAGCTATAGACATCAGTGCGCTATCAGTGTTCTTCTCATAACAAATCCCAGACTAATTCCAAAACACAGAGCTCTTCTGGCTGCTGAAAGGAAAAACCAACTCTGCCCCAACCAAAAACAGGACAAGGACCAAAACTTTTCATTTCGGGTTTCATTCAGAGTTCTTACAGGTTGTGTAACTGCTTCTTCTGGCTAACTGGATGGGTTGTGGGGGTGTTTAGTGGTTTTGGTTTTATTTTTTAAATAATATCTATATATATACACACACACTGATTTCTCTTGTGGATTAGCTGCAGAGTATTTCTGGTCTTGGTGAATATCTGTTCTTTGAAGCTAAGTAAGCCACAAGAGGGCAAACTTCTCATGTTGACTTTTAAGCATTATTGCTGGGATAATTGACACTTCCTAAAATAGTGTTTATACATGTTTGCTGTGTTTGCACTTTGAGTCATATAAATTTTGAACTGATACCAGTACACTTCATAGTAATTAAAGGTATTTCATGGGATCACTGTCTGAAATACTTTCTATTTTGAGAGGAAAACTGCCAAACAAAGGTCACTTGCCAAATGCGTGACCGAAGTAATGAGGGTAAGATTGCTGCTCAGGATGAAACTTCGCACAGCTAGAAATAGTACTTGAACAGTGCACATGGAAATCGAGTGCTTATGAAAATGTCTAGAAGTTTATAGAGAATCTGTAAATCCCTTTGTAAAAAGCTGGAAAATGTTTGATCTTCCAGCTTTTGCTTAATTTATTTATAGCAAAGTTCTGAGTGCCTTTACCCTTCTCCAGTCAGTTTTCTATGTAACTTATATATTTATGCTAACGAAAATAATTCAGTAGTACATGTTACATGAATCTGAACTGTTTTGTCCTCTGGCAAAATGTTCCTGCAAATGAATGATCGATTTATTTTGTAACAGCTCTCTAAATGATGGTTCATAAGACAAAATTATTTTTCCTGCTAAATTAAGATGTGGTGCCAGTGATCTGAAATGTCATTAGAAGGTGAAAACAGCATTATTCGTTTTGTGAAACATAATTCAAAATTATGTGTAACTAATGATAGGTACTAAGTGTGATACTGTGTTAATGCTTTATATGGATTCTTATGTTTATTTAACATTTGATTTATAAGCAAACATTTACATCAGCTTGTTTTCGCATTTAAGCTAAGTACCATTGCAATTGTCTGCTGAGCAAAGATACCTTGGCTAACTGATAAAATGAAATCACTTACTATAAAACTGCAGTTAGTGAAACAGTTGTGAGCATGTAAAATGAGAATGTATTTGGGGAGATTTTTTCAGAAGTTTCCAGTTCTATATTCTGGCTTAAAATAAACAAAGTCTTTCAGTCAGAAGCCTTCATGTAATATCTACGTGACCTTGATTTGTTCTGAGATTTTTACATAAAAAGTAGTAACTAGCTTCACTTGAAAATTCAACTGACTGTTTTTAATAGTTTCGAGATTTGAAATCAGTCTTAAAGCATAAAAGCTGGATATCCCAAGCTGGATAAAATGGGTTTTTAGTACTGTTACCTCAGTTCCAGCTCATTGGTAATATAGTAAAAGCATTCAAATTTTTCCTTTCATCTAGCGTTTTATCCAGTATCTGGCGTCCAGAAACACGTTGTTTAATTTGAGCAATTTCCTAGACAAAAGTGGATTGCAAGGTAAGGAGTCTCTTTCTTTAAAATTTAGTAGCGTGCTGAGGGACAAAAAATACAACTTGGTAGCTCTAGTGGTCCCTGTCATTTAAGAAGTAATTTTTGTGTCTGTTTTACCCCATACTGCATTTCTTAATTTAAAATGCTGTTGTGGCATGGCAGAAGCTGCTGCAGGAATTTTTTGCATCTTTTAGGAAAGGCTCACTTATAAATGCTTCCTGCTTTCTTAGCTAAACGGATCTGTCTTGATATACTCCTAGGATTTTGGTAGCGATTTCTACATTTAGGGAGGTAAATTTTGATTAGTACGTTAAATTTCAGTAAATGCATCATAAGTACATCAGATAGAGCATGTCAGTGAGACAAGGAGCTGTGTCTAGAAAAAATAAATAAAGAAAAATTAACTTTTTGTGAAATTGTTCAAAGACCTTTCTGTCCATCTTTGAGACCAATTCTATGGGCAAATAAGTTTTTCTCTGGTTCAGATTTTTAAACTGAAATACTGTTCTGAACTGTTATGCTGCAGTTCAGTGCAGTTGTGATCATATATGTAGCTGTCTTTTTTTTTTTTCTCCAGAGGTGGTTTCTTACCTTCTGCGCTACTTTTTATGTAGCTGCTTCTAATTTTTGCCACAAGTGTACGAAAACAGGCACACAGAGTGGTTGCTGTGGGACAGAAACCTTCTCAGTGATAACTAAGGGTCTACCAAATTGCCTCATGTTATTGAGCCTTAACTTCCATGGCCTCAGTATAAACTATGAGCAGGTCTTTTTCTTGGTCTGTATCCTTAGACTGCCAGTTACCAAAATATTTCCTGTTGCCACTGTCTTAACATAGAAAAATTTCTGTCATGTCTTAATGCTTCCTGCAATGCCTGTTTGTTTTGTTTTTTTTCTATTTAGTTGCAAATGAGAGAACGTATTGTGGAGTTGACATGAACATCTTTGTGAAAGCATCGTGTAATTTTTTTGGTAGTTATTTCTGTCATAGCATGAGGGAACTTGCATAAAAATAGTTTGTTTTGCTTTTGGAAGTGAATTTCCTCAGGAAGTGAAGTGTGAGCTTCTATGTAGTTCAAGTTTTCTAGATATTTGCACTTTTGTCTATCTTGATTCACATGAGTGCGATGATGTACACAGTACTTCGTTGCACAAATTATATTTTTTTGCCTGTTTTTTTATAGTTAATGAAGCTGTCTTGTGTTAATATCTTGCCCTTTATTTAGAGAAAGGTTCTTGTTCTTTGAGTAGGTAAGTAATAAGCTTCTGGAACTTGTTTTTTAGGTTATGACATGTCAACATTTATCAGACGGTATAGTAGGTACCTGAATGAAAAGGCAGTTTCCTATAGACAAGTGGCTTTTGACTTCACGAAAGTAAAAAGAGGGTAAGGACTGTATTTTGTCTTACTTATCTTGAGGTTTTGTCTTATGTCCTGTAGTTCAAGTGGAAAATACCAGTGTTGACTCCAGCTTAGTACCGACAGTAATGTGTACTTTTCTTGGTTGAATGTCTCCCATGACACACAAAGGTTCAACTGCCTAGTTATGTATATTGCAAAAATATTTTACTTCAGTTATTGTAATTTTACTTCCTTAAAAATTAACAACTTAGTATAAAGAAATGAAAAATGGTGTGCATTAAACTATATATCCAAAAAGTAGAAGTTTGGACACATCTTCCACGATAGATCACAAAGTTACTTTGTCTTGCACGTAGTATAGGGAACTATGCAGTTTACTTGTGTTTCTAGCTCTGGAATGTTTAAGTGACGGGTGTTTCGTGAAACACCTTGCAGTCCTTCCAGATGTTTCTCTGTTCTTGTCCCCAAATGTCTGTGTGACATTTACTACCTTTGTAAAGGTAGTGCAGTTCATACTTTTAACAGAACGTTATAGTAGAGGCTACTCAGAAGAGTTTGTCTCCAGGAATTAAAATTTTCTCTGAAAAGTGAGCTTCTTGAAGAGAAGGTTGTTTGGTGAGAGTAGGTACCTGTTTGCATGTAAAATAACACAGTAGCTGGATAAATTGCATGTTACAGTGAACGATGGAGTTAATCTGGAGATCTCCTTCATTGGAGATCTGGATGTACTGCTGGATCGTGGATGTACTGCTGGTCCTGGTTGAAAGTCTTTCCCTCTTTGTCCATGGTGTGGTTTAACCCAGCCAGCCACTAAACACCACGTGGCTGCTCGCTCACCCTCCCCCCCCCCTTGGGGAACGGAGAAGAGAATTCAAGAAGAAAAGAGAAGGAGACTCATTGGTTGAGATAAGAACAATTTAATAATTAAAATAAAATTAAAACTAATAGTAATAAAAATTGTAACAAAATGATAAAATATAGGATAATACATAAAAATGATAATATATACAAACAAGTGATGTACAGTGTAGTTGCTCGCCATCTGCTGACCAATGCCCATCCCATCTTAGACAGTGATCCTGAAACAAATTAGTCCCGAAACTGTAATCTTGGAAGAGCAAGAGCCCACCCAAAAATAAGATCTGAAGAGAGCGAGAGAGAAACTTCCCAGTCAAGCCTCATCTTTTTACTGGGCATGAGGTTGCAAGATATGGAGTATTCCATTGGCCAATTAGGACCTGCAGCCTAAGTCTAAGTTCAAATGATAACCTAGAAGTTGTGGGCCCTTTGTTCCAGCTGTGCTCTTCCCCAGCCTGCTGGGCACCTGCACACTGGCAAAACGTGGGAAACTGTGAAAAGTCCTTGATATCTCAGCATCAACTATTAAACATCAGTGTGTTATCAACATTGTTCTCATAACAAATCCCAGACTAAATCCAAAACACCGAGCTATTCCAGCTACTAAAACGAAAACTAACTGTCCCAGCCAAAACCAGGACAGTCCATTATCTCTATGTGCAGTGCTTTTTAACCTTTAAAAATATAATTTTCATTTTGCATTCGAGGTCCTTTATCATCTGTACACAGGATAATTTATCTTGATGCTTAAAAGTTAAGAATTAACTAACCGCAAAAATCTCAACCTAAAACTGTTAAATGATTATCTGCTATAGTGGGCTGCCTAATTATGTCTTGCATTAGTGTTACAAAGCCATTTGAAATTGGCCTGAGAAGACCATCCAAATCCCTTATACTTCCTTGCTAATCCTGCACAGTCCATTTTGTTTTGAAATGTGATGGTAAAGTGAAGGGAGAACGCTTGGACTCCTGTCCCCGTTTCTGCCTTCGGAGATGGTTGGAGTCTGAACAACAGAAAACACGCAGCCCTTTCCGCGTGCAGGCTGTGGTGTGCTCAGGTGGCTGTGGCTACACTACAGCGTTACACAGTTGCTTTATAATCAGATGGTTTAGGCCTGATGAGGTGAATTCTTCAGCCCACAGCGTGTGCCCGTAGGTCCTGTGAGCCAGCGGGAATAACGGTTTTGGTGGCAGCAATCTAACTTTTCCACACCTCATTTTTTCTCAGGAGCCCTACTCCCATGCCCTGCCGTGTTAGGCTTATTGCAGTTGCTGTTTGCTCTTAGGAGGGAGTATATGACACAAGTAGAAAACTGGAAGCAGCGTGCTCCCCTTTGCCTTCCAGCCTGGAGAACAGCCACAGCCTTTTCTGTGCAAATTCCCTGTGAGATTTACCCTTGCAGGAAACATTTGGTTTGCTGTGTGCATGCTGATGAACTGCAAGGCTGATTTGTCTGACAGAAAGCAGTTGTTTCTTGTCACTGAGATGATTTAATCTCTTCCTCTCTTGCTGCTTTTCTTGGATGTTTTTTGTCTTAGTCTGTTTAATCTGGACGACTAATAAGCAAATACTGGTAGTCAGCCATTAAAAAGAAGTATCATGTAGTCTCTCTAACCTTTATGAAAAAACTTCGAAATGTATTGTCACATTTGTTTGTTCTTTCTTAGTGCTTTTAATTGAAAATAAAATCATCCAAAACTGACACAAAATAATAGTCAGGTGATTGGAAAAAGTGTAGGTAAAAATTCACTTCAGAAATAACCTTCAGGTAATTTTTTGGGTTACCTGATGCACCATATGTCTGCTGTATTTCTAAGCACTATCAGTTTCATTTCCTCTGAATAAAAATTCATCTTGGATTCATATTTTGGCCAAATAAAAGTCGTTGCTTTTGTACACTGCATTTTGTACACAGCTGTACTGGCCAGATAGCATTCCTAAACATGAGAATGCCTGCTTTGAATGGCCGTGATTTCAATGTTTTCTCTGATGACCTATTTTATTTTCTACGTCATGTTTCTCACTAACAATTGCCTTCAAAATTCAGGTGAAGAATTTTCTTTTGTTTTGCACAACAGGGCCGATGGAGTGATGAGAACAATGAGCACAGAAAAACTCTTAAAAACTGTACCAATTATACAAAATCAAATGGATGCACTTCTTGACTTCAATGTAAGTTTAGCAGCATGTACATGTCTAACATACTATTGACTTTGTACCAACCTGCACAAGCTTGTAAAATAGGTCAGGATTAAAGATCTTGAACTTGGTTCTGTTTTTGTCCTTTTGTGTCCATGTTACCTGCAGAGCTTAAAGAGTACAGATCATTTTGTTCATTGATACACCCCCAAGAAACCAGAAGGAAGTAGTATGGTACTCAATGGAGAGAATGCTTCGTGCTAATTTAGTGGTGTTGATTGCGTACGTTGTGTAAGAATTGCCTGTTCATTTACAAGTTGATTACTTCTGCCCTCTGTCTTTTAGTTGCATTAGCCAACAGTAACATTAGTTAACAAAAATGTCTGCCAAAACGATTTGATTTAATTCTGTGCCGAGAGATTTGTTGATTTGCTGTGCTGCTGGTTTCCATTAACAGTCAGCGAGGTGACTGGAAAGCGTGCCTTGGGACAGAGTACCAGAGTTCAACTAGAAGTTTTTCAATACGGGATCAATTCAGTTAAATTAGCTTTTTTTCTGGTCTTCCTAGGTCAACAGCAATGAACTTACAAATGGTGTAATTAATGCTGCCTTCATGCTCCTCTTCAAAGATGCCATTAGGCTGTTTGCGGCGTATAATGAAGGGATTATTAACCTCTTGGGTAAATATAACTGCTTCGTGCAAATGGTAAACTTTGGGGAGGGAGCTCTGTAAACAATCACAAAGAGCTGCTCTTTTTTGAGAAATGGAAATAGTCTTACTGTAAAACATCAAAATATTACTGTGATTTCCAAGCCAGATTTATGTCCAAGGTTTTTCTGTCCAATTGTATTTTCCATTGCGTTGTATACAGGGACGGGTGAATTTCTGAAAGCAAAGCCAATTCAAGTTTTTCTTCACTTTATTTTTTTTTTCTTGCACTGTTTTGTTTTGGGTTTTTTTGGTCTCATTGAACTGTGTGGCAAACCTGAATCATGATATTGATGGGGTTTTTTTTCAGAAACAGGATCAGGTTTTTTTTTCTTTTTAGGTAGAGTAAGTTATGGTCAGTACCAAACTTGTAGTTGCAGGATCTGTGATTGCTTGGTTATCAAAACTTTAATATTGGTTGATTTTAATGATTGATTGGCTTATGTTTCTGGAACATATCTTACATTTGAAGGGGAATTACAAATTCAGGGTTCAGGCCCTTTCATTTGCACACACTGGCAGATGCAGGGTGGCCTAAATTTGGAAAATAATTAACTGGAAAATAATCTGATGATCCGTGACTGGATCAAGCTACCTGATTGCTTGTTTTACCCAATGCTTGCAAAATGGAAAGCAAAACTCTTAATTAATCAGTAAAGGACAGTCTGAAGTCAGCCAGTGTTCCAGTCTGAAGCCCCTGTCTACTCTGCTCTCAGTAAGAATTAGCATGCAGTTGCTTTCACTCGTTTTGAGTGAAGCTTAATATAGAAACAGGCCTTGAAAGTGCTATTTCAAGGGGGAGGGTGGGACCTTCTCGCTTTCAGCACCGGTGTTTTGTAACTGGTTGTACCTCATTGTAGACCACCCATAACAAGAGGCATCATTCTGGCAGAGAATTTAAAAATCTTGCCTGATGTGTGGCCACTGCAATAGAGTAGATATTTGACTGCCAGATTGTAAAGTTGCCTTTTTTTCCCCAAGAGGATGAATTTACATTTCCTTGGGTGACCTGTTCTTAAACCTGACTGTCCTCTTCAGGGTGCTCATGCTTTTGTGAGATGTAGTACCTGCCAGGTAAGGAGTAACTGCGCACATGGGATCATTAGCTCATGTTCAGTGGAGCTTTCGTCGTTTGGTGCAAATTAGGCACAGTGACTCTGCAGTTCACGTAATAACAGATCTGCAGGTCTTGTTTTATCTGCTTTTACTTTGTGTATCCTTTGCAGAATGCTTGATTTCTTATTTAATGCAAGTATTCTTACTGCTTATAGAAAAGTACTTTGATATGAAAAAGAACCAGTGCAAAGAAGGCCTTGATATATATAAGAAGTTCCTCACTAGAATGACACGGATCTCGGAGTTCCTTAAAGTTGCAGAGGTAAACTTTCAGTCAGCCAAACTTTACCCTTTAGTTTGCAACAGCTTGTGAAGTGCTTATTTTCTTGTGTAGCAAATACTTCTTCCTTCCAGCTTAATTGCTGTTCCATCGGGGGTCATCTTGTCAGTCCCGGCCTTAGTGATCAGTTCATTTGGGGACTGTATTGAAAAACCTGACTACAAAATACTCGCTGGTTTATCTTTTACTTAAGGAGAGTGTATAAATATGCTTTGAAAATTTTCATTGGTTACATAATGATTTTGAGCTTTCTTTGAAGAACCACCTTAAATAAAGCAACTTCGTGGGATCTTCTGCTTTCTATGATTCTAGCTGCATTCTAGTTTGAAACTCACAATTCTACCGTAAGTTTTAGATGAAACAACAGCTTCAAAAATAAGAAACTGATACAAGTAGATGAACATGTGATTATCTTTTTAAAGATGTCTTGACTATAGGTGTGTTTATAGAAGAAAAAGCGGTTACTTTGCAAAATGTTTGGTTTGTTTTTAAAAATGTGTTTAGACTCTTGCATTCTTGTTTCTGAAGCATTGCTGAACTGATGTCCTAGTGTTATAGAATTCCTCACTTGAGATGTGCTCCTGTTCTTGTTTTGCTTTCATTCGTTATTCATCTCTCTTAACAAAAAATTAAACTGTAAAGCTGGGCTTGCTGTCTGTCCTGACAGAACATCTCTATCAGAGATGATAGGTGCTTTCAGCTATCTTCAGTTGATAGCACTATCAACTGCAGTTGAGAGTGTTAATCTTTCTATTTTAACAGTATATATCCTGCTGCAGAACATCTGAAGTTTGATCTGCATTTTAGAAAACAGATTCTTTACAAAACTTGGAAGGTGCTTTGTTTTAGCAAATATATCTGTAGGTCTGAAAACTTACCACAGAAATTGTGGGATAGGTGAACTTCTCTAGCCTTAAAATTCTGAAACACTTGATTCTCACCCTTTTATTTCTAAGGTTGTATCTGTTAAAGTATCTCTGTAACATGCCTACTTAAATGTGTATACATTTACCAGAAGAGTTTATTATGACCAACCATTGTAGACTTCAGATTGTGGAGATTTAAAATGTATATGGACAGATTTGTGCTTTTTACATGACTTCATCTTAATGTTTTTTGCTTTTTTGAGCATCTCTGCCTTTAACAAAAGCAAACAGGTTCTAAAGCTCGTTTATTTTATTACAGCAAGTTGGAATTGACAGAGGAGACATACCAGATCTCTCACAGGTAGATAACCCTATTATGTTTTTGCCAGTACATGTCTGTTTTGAGGTTGCATAATCAGAAAAACTTGGCATTGTGGCATTCACTTGTGCTTTCGTGCGTACATTGTCACGAAGTTGTGTCTAAGTTTGTGATTAAATCCAGCCTCTGACAGAGCCTGGCTTTTATATGCAATGATCCTGTCATAAAATATTATAGATCGTTTCTGTCATACTCTAATGGAGTTTTAAGACAACCTGATTTCTCTCATTCTTGACGATGCAATTTATATTTGTGAGTTCACATAATGAAGCTTTTACATGATATTATGAAGCTGTGGTTTTTAGCAAGCTTGCTTTTGGCCATGTGCCAATTGAAATCATTGTGCAGGCTTGCAGAGCGTGCACATCGACATGACTTTAGGTACAATTTCCCTTTTAGTGTCTCTTGAAATACTGGCTGCTTCCGATTGTCTGCTTGCTGTTTCCTAGCTGTTAATTTTAACGTCTCTTGACATATTTCAGTACTTACTGGTGAGTCATTATGACAGAGTAATGCAATGAGGAGAGTACATCACCTGATATTTTCAGTAATTACGTATGTACAGGGCACCAAGACGCAGTATAAGTATTCTGAGCTGTTGTTCCAGGTGCCCTACAGTCGCATTCTCTGAGAGTCTTTTAGCTACTGATTTGCTTCACCTTAGATTCTTTAAACCTGTTCCTGAATGTCTCTTTGCAGGCACCGAGTAGTCTTCTTGATGCTTTGGAACAACATTTAGCTTCTCTAGAAGGGAAGAAAATAAAAGATTCCACAGCTGCAAGCAGGTGCTTATGCCTTTGACTGTTAAACAATTGTTGAATCAAATGTTAAATCCGTTATTTTCGATTTCATTACAAACTAAGGTTTGTCTAGGCTGTGTTCAAGGCCTTGTATTAGCAATGATAGAATAGCAAGCTGTTGTATCTTTTGCTGAGTACTTAAGACAGCCTCTTCCATGTCAACAGAACTAGGATCTAAGGAGCTACAAGCACTTGCTTTAGAATCTCTCATGTAGTAGTTCTACTTTTAACATCTGATCTTGGATTCCAGAAGAGAAACTAAGTTTTTTTCGGTTACTGCTTGCAAATGTTAATGTTATGTTAATAACTGGACTTCTGTAAAGTATGCAACACTTATTTATTAATTTCCCTTGACTCTTACATCTCAACTTTAATCCCTTTTTTGTTAAAAGCAATGAAATGCTTCCAGAAATCTTTAGATTAAGAATGGATTTTTAAAGTAATTGGAGATTCAAGCCGTAATGTGTATGGTAAAGGGCATTCACTGATTTTGAGTGCTTGCTAAAACACAAAGTGCAATGTAGAGAAGTCCTCTAGGCAACGAACTTCATTGTTTAAAGCAAATAACTTCATTGTTTAAATTTAAAAAAGCTTAATGTTGGGAGGAAGACTTGCAAAATTAAATAACGTTTCTTTATTGCATGTTCAAAAAAATAAGGCAGTGATATTTTATATGGGTTTTTTTATGGCAGTAACAATATTAGGGCTTATCAGCATTTGGTTAGCTACTTTTCAGAATATTTGCTTTCTCTCATAAGGTTAGGTTGTGTTAAAAGTTAGGTATTTATCTTAAATCTATTTACACACTCTTAAACATGATGATAAATTGCTGACTTTTCCTCTGGCATATACTAGTTGCATTGATAGTTTCTTAAATAAATCTGTCAAATTAGCAATAATTTGAATCGGAGCCCAGGTATTCCTGTGTATCTAAAAATAAAGTAATACTGACCTAGGCAAACAGAAAAAGAGCAAAGGCTTCACGTATGAATTCTGTGGTGTGGTTTGAAGGGGAAACACTTAAGGGGGAAAATCCAAAATCCAGTTTTAAGAGTAAATAGTATGTTTTCATGTTGCAGTTCATACACTGTATCTTATTTAAACTTATCACTTTGTGTTGTACAGTGTAAGATAGAACCAGTGTTAGAGTTCAGAAGGAGACTGGGTGGATACAAGCAAAGCATTCTTTAGATGTTCCTACCACGTGTCACCTATTAACAGCCAGCTTTTCTCCTGTCCAATTACTTTAGGGCTACCACCCTTTCCAACGCAGTCTCTTCCCTTGCAAGCACTGGCCTGTCCCTCACAAAAGTTGATGAAAGGGAAAAACAAGCTGCGTTAGAGGAAGAACAGGCTCGCTTAAAAGCTTTAAAGGTAGGCATACAGAATTTCTAGTGGAAAATGCTGCTCTTATGTTTTATTGATAGCTTGTTAAGATTCTTACAGGAGAAAAGGGAAAAAACAGTTATTAATACTGAACGTGTACTGCTGGTAAAGCGCTGGAAGTAGAATTTTCTATACATATAACATACAATGTGTGGAGGGTTTGTTAAAATAGTTTTTGAAGGATTTGTGGTACCACTGACTCTTGTAATTACAAGTAGCTGACACTAATGTATGGAATAAATAAAAATAATTCTTTAAGTTCTGCTTTACTTACTTCCAAAGTTGCTTCTGGATTTCTTACACCCGTTCACTTTCCCAACAGGAACAGCGTCTAAAAGAACTTGCCAAGAAACCTCATACCTCTTTAACAACTGCAGCTTCTCCCGTGTCGACTGCAGCAGGAAGCATAATGACTACACCAGCCATTGATATATTTTCTACCCCTAGCTCTTCAAACAGGTACGTTTAATGGTGTTGCTTCACTGAGATGCACTGCAGCTAGGATTTCCTCTAAATTTCTGCTGCAGAGTATACATTGCAGAGGGTTGGTTGGGTGTAGAGTACATTAGTGGTGTGATAAGAAATGATATTTTGGGTAAAGTTAATGGGTAAAATAACCTATTGCCGTAAATAACGTGCAAAGTGTGTTTTCATCGTCCACTTGCAGAACAGTTTCTGATAAGAACCAACTGCTGACAGCCCCTGTAGCTGTTCTCAGTCGGTGAGCCTGTCGGTTGGAGTTGTAAAACACAAATGCTTTGTCCCCAAAGAAGTTAATTTGAGAAAAGTAAAATAAAAATTCAGTTTGGGAGGTCATAAAGCTAATACTGAATTTACAGTTATATTTCGATTTCTTTAAAAGTAGAGTGATAACAAATGTTCTTGGTAGATTTTCAGAAAAAAGAAAGCCTGAAACAGGGTTTGAAAGAGGAGAGGCAGGTTTTGCAGTCTTGAGTTGTATCTGGAACATCTCTGTCTGCAAGGACTTGCAAAGATAGTGCAAGAGTACTCCCTGCACGCTAATCCTGATTTTGGACTAGCAGGAGCTGTTGGTATAAGTTAAGTGTGTGATCTTCATTCTGTGAAATACCTGTCAAATCAAGCAGTAGCAGAAGGTGCAGCGCTTTTATCAGTGTAGAAGGAAGTGGCTTTCTGAAGACATATTTTTGCTTTGGGCGTGATCCTAAACCTGAAGGATTGCTTAGTTGCTCTGTTAGAGCTCACATCAGAATCTACATGTCTCCTTTAGCTTTTTGCTGTTCTTTAGAAGTAGTCACCACTTTGACAGCCTTCTTTTCCCATTAGAAAGCTATTGTGGAAATTATTTGACACAGAATACGTGGAAAATAGCTGAGTCACATCTAAGGAGCTAGAGAATCTGTCAGTGTTAGTAACTGGAAGACTTCCTTGAAAAAAGATTTTCTTTTAAATTGCTTTTTAGAGGCCAAAATATTTGAAATGGGCGTAACTTTGAATATCTGATCTTGCTTCTTAAGAGGTCTGAAACATAGAAACATCTGATGAAGCTTCTTTAAACAGCCACAAATGCTACATAGTGAAGACAAGAGTGTTTTCTTCTAAAAAAAAACAAATGCCAATTTGTCTTCGTGTTTAGATTCGTTTGCTGTCAGTATGACTGCAATGAGCAAAGACCAGATTCTACAGTAGGAGCTGCCACGAAGGGGTTATCTCGTTTCATGAGCTCAGTTGCTTGCTATTAGATGTGACGTGTCTGATTAATCCCTGTCATTAACTTGAACAAGCTTTACCTTGAAAATTGTCTTGGTTCTGCTGCTCACGTTAACAGGGCTGTGCCAGACCGTGCCGCTTGTTAATAGGAGCAGTAGTGGCAAAATGTGATTCCAATCACTGTTGAAATGAAGTAGTAAAACTGAATGATACAAGTGATGGCATCAGCAAGAGAATACACTAGGATCTAGGATGTCCCTACTAGCTTTAAACACTTGTGCCAGGCTCGTTTTGAAGATACTTGGATGCACAGTGACTTAGCTTCTGTCCATAATAGCAGCTGTACATGCATGTTTTGGTTCATTTTGTGTGCTAAGAAGTTGTAGGGCAACACCAGTACCCCATTTTTTTTTTAAGACTAATTTAAAGTATGAAATGAACTCTCTGTAAGAGAATGAATTCTACTGTTTCTGTTTGACTCTTGAAATTATTGTAGCTGTTGTATTTAAGATTTCAGTCTTCATTTCCAAGTGTCATTCTTAGGTCTTAATTTGGTTTTGAATAGTCTAAAACGTGCATTTAAATGAGTTTTAATTCACACAACTGGTGTGTGACAAAGTATTTCAAAGTTTCTTGTATTTTGCTTTCGCCAAAGTTCTTCAGTAGCTCATAGATGTAAGCCAGTTTCTCAGCAGCAGTTGATAGTGAAATGATACGGGTTGTGGAATTTAGATGTAACATTTTGGTGGTGCAGCCTGTTAGAGTTCATTCTGTCAGTCTGCTTTTGTTCTACTGTAGAGCTTTCATAAGGTTATTTTAAAAGTTGCTGAAGATGGCTGACATAGCATGCTCTAGCCCTGGTGTTGAGCTGTGAGGAAGATGAGAAGACTGGTTGTCCTTCTGTCTCAGCTTTAACAAAAGTCACTTGGCATAACATAGAACTTAGCTTGCTAAATTAACCCTTTTGTACAGGATTGAAAACGTGACGTTCACCAGCTTTTCTGATTTTGGCTTGGTTCTGTCCATTTAGTGACAGCCAGTTTGTAACAAAGCTTTCCTCACTGTTGACAGTCACTAGCGTTTGCCTCGTGTTGAAAACTGTGATGTAGCTCAAGCAGTTGTATTAATTTATCTTTGTAGCACTTCAAAGCTGCCAAATGATCTGCTGGATTTGCAGCCAACTTTTCATCCGTCTGTACATCCTATATCTGCTGCTTCACAAGCAGGAGGTACCTGGGGAGGTAAGAATTCTGAATTGGATTAAGGTTCCAGTTGCTGTGGCCGTGTCTCTGTAAATGTTTCCTTGAGTGTGTGGGTCGTTTCCTCCTTAAAAACAGATCTTTCAAAGACAAAGCTACAAGTGGGTGAAGGGAGTGGAAAAATTCAAACCTGGGTATGGATTAAAACAATGTACCAGCATGTAGTGACTACAGAGAATTTTTATATGACAGTTCTTATAGCGAAATTACTTGAATTGTTGAAAAGCTCTGTCAGCTTCATAGCTGTTGCCTTCAAGAGTCGCATAGCAAGCTGCAGAAAGTTAGCTGTGAGAAGTCAGTTCTGTGAAGATGGCTGCAAGTAGCCCGTGTTACATACATGAGAACGTGCATACAGAATTTTTTTAACACACATTTTAAATCTTGTTTAATGTTAAATCAAATTTGCAGGTGATAATAGAGCAGAACTTGGATGAGGCATGAAAGGAGACAGTTGTGACAACTATGCATAGATGGCAAGGAAAGCCAGAGTTAGTTATTGAAAACAAAATAAGGCACCTCTTTACAAATTCTCTGCTGTATTTCATTTAACTGCAAAGGCAAATTAGGGAAAGGCTGTGGTTGGAAGTGAAGAGGCAAATTTATAAGGAACTATTCCCTCTGAAATTCACTTCAGAACACTCAAATTGTTGTTCTGCCCAGTTGCTGGGGTGGACTGAATGAGATGTTAGATTATTTTATTGATACAGGCAAGTCCTGAAACCAAGGAGGTGAGCAAGAGTGTTGTAGAAGGTCATGAATGTTACTCAAAGATTAGTTTGAGTGTTAGAGCATTGAGTCACTTACTCAGAGCTGTTTTTCTCTTTGCTGCTTTGCAATGATCCAGAACGCTTCCAGTGTAGGTAACATATTGCTTGCTTGCACTGTTGGTTATACTGGTGGAGGGTTAAAAATCTCCTCTAAAGGGGTTTATTTTTACTTTTCTATGTAAATAACGCTTAATGAAATAGTAAACTCCTGAACTATTTGACTATTTCCAGATTATTATTTTTTTAATGAATCAGATGCTTGCAGAGATGCTTTCTTTTAGGATGTGAAAAATGGGGAGTCACTACTTCAGAAAGTTTTGTAGGCATCAAAATAATCCTGTGCTGAAATTTTACTTCACTATTTGTTTTCATAAGCTGTACCTTTTCCTAAACATCTTTCTAGTTATTTAATGTATCTTCATAATAAGCAGTGTATGTATTCCATTTTCCTGTTTACTTTTTGCTGGGTGCTTTGCATTTTGTCTATGCTCTCACATTTGTTTGGAGGGAAATAACAGTTTTGAGTGATGGGGACCATACTAATATATGTCATAGCTTCAAAAATAAATAAATGTAGTTTAAATAAACAGACTTAGTTTTGCTGAGCAGAGCATCTCGAGAAAGATGCAGTGAGGAGCATGTGAGTTATGCATACAAATTTCGATATTTAATAGACTTAAAGTTTAGAAATGGAGAGGGATGTTTTGACTCATCTTGTTTGCTTTCTGGAAGCTGTCTTCTGTTTCAGCTTATCCTATTCGTTTCATGAGTGAGAGAGAAAAGAGGAAATTATCTTCCTCTCAAAGGTCACATCACAATCTAGCATTGCTTTATTAACCTGAAAACTGAGTCTGAAAGTCTGTGTTTGTTCAATGTTGTGTTACCCCTGGTAAGAGTCTTCAGTAACAGTCATTGATCTACCTGCCTGCTATTGACACGTTTCTAAATACTGCTAAGGTGTAATTAACTGTGGAGATTTGGATTGTCTGCTAAAATTTTAGGCTAAAATTCTGGGATTTTTCGTGTTACCTTTCATCAAAAAAGCCAACCTCTTCAGCTTCACAGACATGAACACTCACTTCACGTAGGTGAGGTAGATAAGAAGTGCTTTCCACGTTTTACAGATGGGGAAATCTGAGCAATTAACTGACTTGTCCGAAGTCATACGGCAAGTCAGTGGCAGAGCCAAGAATGGAACCTGAACTATTTCCAGTCCTGTGCTCTAACCACTGCACAGCGTCCCTCCCTTAGGTAATTTTCTGCCATGCTGATGTTTGTATTTGGTGTTTATGGTGACTTTGAGAAGAGTATCTAACCAGCTACAAGCTGCAATGCACTAAACTCAGTTACTGTTAATTTATGCAGCAGCTCTTAGGTATGTAATAAAAGGATAAATTGTTCCGAAGGCGTTACATTGGAGTGGCTGCCTTTTGTCTTGCGCTTCCAAAACTGTTAAAGCTAACGAGGTTAAAAACTCCTGGAGAATGGATTCTGTAATTGTGTATTTTCAGTTTACTTTTTCGAACTGTAAGAGATGCCACTGAAGAACCTTTGTCATTGTTCCCTCAGGTAAAATACTTGTACTTGGATAACTTATAGGTAGAAAATTGTGAAATTCAAATTACTCTTTTAAATGCACCTGAATCATTAAAATGAGGTGTTGCTGTCAGGAGAGACAGCAATTTTTAAAATCTGAATATGCAAGGATGTAAATTACCCGAAGCCAATTAATTTTCAGTTACCTTTGTCACTGGCATTGGTGAATTTTGATATTAGGACAAGATTGAACACGCTGGCTAGAATTAGAATGAGGCAGACAAGCGAAGAGTCTGAGAACAGATTTAATTTCTGAGAAAATCTTGATAATCTGAAGTTTCATTACGTTGTCTCTGCTAGTCAAAACATATGAAACCCCATATACAACCTTGAGATTTAGGAACAGAAAGTAGTGTGTGGTAATTTTCCTGTTGAGTGCATGTGTAAAAATAATTCCAGTGGACAGTAGTTTCAAACAGATATGGTTAAAAATTTTGTGTCCACTTTAGCTTCTTTCATATTGTTTTATCTGAGCTGTTTATTGGGATTGTTCAGAGACCGTTCCAGCTGTGTCTGGTGTATTTGCCAGCTATCAATTTGTACCTAAACTTCAGAAGCAAAACAAACGGATCGGTGTGGAAATAATCAGTTTGACCTACCTGTTTGGATTTTTTCCAATTGCAAGGAGAACCAATAGTATCAGAAGAATGTGAAGCAGCAACAGGAAAAGCAAACAGGAGCTGATAAAAGGATAATCTGACCTGTTTTATTGTCAAATCTGTTTGTTCTACAGCTTCTAGAATAGCATTCAAAGCACAGCAGTTTTAAGCAGTACCTGAAAGCAAGGACTCTGTTTCAGGTGACTGGCTGACTGGCATGTCTACAAGGGCATTAAGTGGTAATTTTACTATCTAAAACATACATAGACAGTACAAAGTTTTGTATTGCTGTGATATATTACAAATACTGTATTAGCTTATTCTGCTTATCCTTTATTCAGTGTTTGATACTGTCATTTTGCTGGCTGAATCATTTAGAAAAAGGCCTTCTAAGGTACTTCATTCATTCTCGCAACATAGCCAAGCAATTTGGGAGAGAAGTCAGGTCTTACTGAAAAAGATATCTTGAACTTGCAGCAAATCAAAGCGTGTATTAAGCCTGCAAAGAATAATGCAGTTATGGTTTTAAAATTTCGTTTTCTTTAGGACTTGCATATGACTGAAATCTACGTGTTATCAAGCTACGTGGGATTTATAGCTAAGAATCAGGAGGTCGGATTCAGGGAGATATAACTAAAATAACTTAGTTTGAACCTGCTGCACACATCATGGTAGTATTTACGAGAGTTTTCGATAAATTGGTAATCTAACCAGTGGGGTTTTTTTGAAACAAAAAAAAAAAAAAAAGAGACAACAAAACCCAGAAACTGAAGTACTCAAAAAATCTCTTACAATTGCTCTTCAGGCACTTCTCTGTCATGGTTTTGCCTAGAAGAGTAAGTTGCAGTTTTAGGCACTGTGATAAGACAGAAGGGGCTAGGTGCAACTCTTGCTGATCTCACCAGTGAGTTCTTGAGTTTTCCATCAAGGATTTGTGTGCTTTGAAGCCAGACAGGTAAACCACAGCTCTTTCTGTCAGCAAGTATTGTAGCTGCCTTTCCTGTCCTGTTTCTGTTGGATCCTGGAGTACAGGAGTATTTTAGCTTGGCAGTTGCATCCATCCTCAGGAAGCCTTGAAACTCTCTTATGTGTCTCAGGAAGTGATTCAGATAGATCCATGTTTCCTTCATTCCCTCAGTATGATCCAACAGTTTTTTAATATGGAACATTTTCCTCATTACTGCTTGCTGGCTGTTGTCCCTCAAAGCAGAGCAGGTTTTTGCTTGCTGGCAGCTAATGGCATATCCACCACAACCTTGTTGGTCCTGATGCCCCAGGTAGTAAGGAAAGTGCTTTTGGCCGGTATGCTACCTTGCTGTATTCGTACCTCTTGAAAATTTCATGATACCCAGTTAAAAAAAAAAAAAAAAAAAAAAAGAAAATATTAAAAAGAAATCCATAAACACAATTTGAAGAAGAAATAAAAGTACAGCTCCGTTGTTTGGTTTTGGTCAGGTTTTTAAATCCATCCTTAGGATGGTATTGTATTGAATCCATGCTTAGTACCTGGAGTTCTGTTGTACTAAGCGGCGGTCTCCCTTCCAGAGAATTTGTTGCAAGTATCAGGACATGACTGAGCGAAGCAAAAAGTGATTGTGTTAAAAGAAGAATAACACACTAATTTTCAATATAAAACACACTATGGAAGAAGCACGCTTTATAAGACTAAGATGATATTAATTTTTTAAAAAGCAGATGTGTAGCTAATATCTGTAGTATTTTTCTTGAGCAGAGAACGGATAATTCTGGGCAATCTGAAAACTAAACAATTATCAAGGTCATCCCAAGTTTAGAGATGTCAGGAGAAAACTATACTTCCTGGACTCTTCTTAACTCTTACTCTCCTATGCCTGGGAAGCAGCATGTAACTAAATCCATCTCCCTTTTCTTCTTTCTCTTGCTCTCTGGAATTGAACAGATCCTTTTTCTGCTACTGTTGATAGTGTTGATGATGCCATTCCAAACCTAAATCCTTTCCTTACAAAAGCTAACGATGCTGCTCATCTGTCTGTGTCTTCTGATGTATCTACTTTCACCAGTAGGACACCCACACATGAAATGTTTGTTGGTAAAGTACCATTTTAAACTAATTTCCTATTTCCTAAAGATTTTAACATTATTTCAGTTTATAAAGTATATTTGTGGGGCCTTTCAGAAACTAGAAGCTGGTCATTTGGGGCTCACTTTTGTGCTATGTTAGAACTTGATTTAGTAATTGTGCCTTGAAAATCATGTTAAAATCCTGGCTTGGCTACCTAGATTGGATTCTACCTGATGTAAAGGAACTTAGTTGTAGCTAAAGCAGCTGTGTGAGTGCAGTTTTACACAAAGTCTCTTATGCTTAGAAATTTGAAGGTAAGACACTACATATGTATGAAAAGAAAATGCTGCTACTTTGTTCCTCAGGTTGAGATGTTGATTATAAACATAGGAGCTTAACCTAATTTTTTGATAGCGAGTAGTTTTCCCTCCAATTGTGTTGGCGTTAACAAAACAAAGCCATGCACATTCTGATGCACGGTCTACTCAAACTGTCTGCCTACTAGAGAATAAACTAATGAGTCACCTTTTTAAAACTGTTGACATCTTACTTTGGAGGTGATTCAGCATGGCTGTCATATTAGAAATCCTTCTAACGTTTCTGTCGGTGCAACTACGTAGTAATTTGATTACCCTTTAGCATGAAGAACTAAGTTAGCTTTCATAGACTAAAATTCAATTAATTACATGTCACTTCTGTTCTTAGGCAAAGCTGGGTTGAAAGACAATCGTGCTGTACCACCAGGGCTTTCTCTTTGCAGATTGAACCCCACTAGAATTGATCACAGAAGAATCCAGACTCTTAGATATTCGATATCTTTGATATTTTTAACAGAGATGGGACAAAAGGAGCTCTTTAGAGATACTCATACCATCTACACTTTGTCACCTTAGCCTAGTTTCCTAGCTTGTCTTTGGTAAGAGAAAGCAAGCAAGATCTTCAAGCACAACTCCTCTTGCTGTGAACTTCTCTCCACAATTCCCAGGGAGGATTAATTGCCTGAGGCAGTGGTATACAAACACTTGAGGCTGGTACTACTGTGTAATAATATGGCCTATGCTTCTAATTGGTCTTTCCCATGCTTCCAGTAAAATTTGTATGGCTGCAAGTGAATGTAGAGTGATCATTTGAAATACAGCTTTTTTTTTTTTTTTAGTAAGGTTATTACTCAATCAGATCGATTTCCTCTGTAATTTGTCCTGCAGTCATACAAAAAGTTGCTGCGGTGCAGGGCTGTGAGCAAGGAGCCTGGTGGGTTTTTGTGACGCTCGCTGTCATGTGTAGTATTCATTAGGCTACAGCCCTGAGGTCGCTGGACGTGGATAGCATTGATATAGTGCATCCTCTTCCAACATCTCGCTCTCTAAAGACTTCTCTAGAACCAAAGTGTGATCTCCTGACAGGTTGATATGTGAAATGTAAATGCAGTTTTAGCTGAAGCACAAACTAGGTGCTATGATAATGTGAATGTGGGTTTAAAATAACTCTCTCTGGTTCTTTAGATCATTACAATCCATTTACTGAACCAAATCCCTTTGTGGCAACCAAATATGAATCCACTATTGGGCTGTATCCTTATACTTCAGGTATAAGAAAAATGCCTTGAGGCTTTTACGCTCAGTTCATCCAAGGGTGTAAAACATGGCATTTGCTTGAAAGAAAAAAAAAAAAAAAAGAAAAGGAAAAGTGTTTATCCTAGTATAGCTGTAAATTTTAATCTGTGCTTTCCCCTTTTGTGTTGTAGATAATGTAAACTTGTTTCTTACTGTGTGTCTGATGTGTATTGATTTCATTCCATTGGTTCTATGTTATTAGAGTATATGTGGATTTATAGAGTGACCTGAAATTAAATTTCTGAATAGCAGATAAACAGTGTATCTTGGTTCTCTTTCTGTAACTCTCCTTCTTCTCCTTTCCTGGCTTTCTCTCTTGTGTGATACGCCTTATCAGATTCTTTTTGTGGTCCTCAAGCTTACCCTAATGCTTCTCATTTCCGCAATGAGCCTTCTTCTGTAGCTGGTCTATTTGGAGGTAGGTAATGGGATGCAGCCTTACCACAAACACAGAAATTGGAATGTGTTGTGTGCCTAGAATGAGTAGGTATGTTAGTGGCTACAGAAACGCATTATTACAGTGGCTCTGACTTTTATTCATGTGCTTGTGCTAGATGTGTTGTCACAAACGATATATACTTTTTCAATTTGTGCTCAACTAAGGCTTATTTAGTCTAAACATGAAATGAGTATCTCCCCATTTCAGGATCTCTTGTAGTTTACATGTTGCTACATATCACACAGAAGACTTGCATGTTGTAAGTGTCTTCTCATCTTACTCTACCTCATTGCTTGTAAAATAAAGGGATTGGGATGTTCTTGCTGCTTATGGCTTTTGTGTTGATGTATCACTCTTAAACAGTGCGCTAAACTGGTACAAAGCTTTGCAACAGAACATGAAGAGGTACCCACTGCATTAAATCACTGGCTGGTCATGTGTGCAGCTGTGTAATGTCTGTGTAGTAACCCAGTACTGGTGCTGGCTCTGGAATACTATCCTGACAGGGGCTAGATGGGACCGTGACAGGTGATAATTTATCTAAACCACGTCGAACAGGGAGCGTTGACATTGTTGCTATTCAAGGTTTAGGAATACCTTCAATAAATGTTTTGTGGAAGAGTTAGTTCTTAAAAGCACCATAAAGTCACGCTTTGGTGTATTGTCTTTGAATAGAAGTTAACGAGAATCATGTAACGAGAGGTTAAACACTACGTATGACTCTTCCTGTTGTTCCATATCCAAAAAGCAGGATGATTAGTTTCTGCCAAGTCTTGTTGGTTTATTCTTGAAGGAACTCCATTAAAAGTACTGACCTTTGCACCTTTCAAAACATCCATGTTAGATAAAATGCCCTGGGCTGGTGGTTGATACCAGGAGTAGGATTTGATCTTTTTCAGAGGCTGACTCAGAGTTCGTTGGTTTGTTCCTGGCTCGTCTCATCTCATTAGCTTCATAAAGCTTGAAACTTCCTCAAATGTGAGAGCAGGAAACTCGGCTTGTTTCAGTTAAGGCCGTTTTCTAAAGAAAAATATGAACATTTGTAAGTCAGATTTTCTATTGGCACAGGCACGGTTTTAAGAGTTGCAGGACATCCCATCAAAGCAATTCCTATCTGCACTTCAGAGTCTCTGAAATGGCTTGTTACAACTTGATGGTATACTTGTCATAAAGATACTCATTTTCTTTTGTTGTTTATTTACTCCCTATCTTTTCCCACATTCCTGCTTCCCATGTTTTGCTGTTTCTTTGATTTGTTTTAAATTAAAAGTACATTGTTTAAATATTAGAGATGGATGTTTTTGAGTTACAAGTTGCATGTTCCTTTAAGACAAATCAGTAGGAAAAAGTAATCCAAATTTATTTTTTCTGTGAAGCTCATGTTCAAGGATAACATCCTATAGTTATTAATTTTTTTAGGTGAAATGTGACCTAATTCAGGAAAATAGTAAGATTGAAATGAGGTGCTGTCACAGCAAGCTAAATGAAATCCAAGAAGTATTCTTGGTCAGTTATTTCCACTCACTGTGATGTTTTACTACTGAAGTATTTGTGATGCTTTTATTTATCCATATCACCGAAATTTCTGTTAGGAGCCAGAGGAGCTACTTCTCCAGATGGCATTGCATTTTTTGGGTGCTTTTCCTAGAAACGAATAATTACTTCTGTAATTGCCTGGATGACAAGATGCTGTGCATGCACACGTGTACGTACAGACTTGTGTTTGTGGTTATATATAACATTAAACAAATCAGTTTTCCCTTCCATTTTACTGGACTATCAACTTAATACTTCCTAACATCATACACAATGCTTTGCACTGTGATACATTTTTTTAAGTATTGAAAAAAGTTGTATATTTGGACAACACTTACTAGGAGATTACATCTGCTTTACAGATACGTAGGAGATAAATGGAGTAAGTTCAGACAGAAATGGGAGTTAAAGCTTGGCTTTAGCTCGCTGTATCTTGCGCTAATTATTGGAAACTGAACTCCAAAATACGGTCTCATGCAAAACGTGTGTCCAAAAATAACAAAGTAAACATTATAAAAATTATTAGTAGCAAGAGTGCCTAATCAGAGGCATTACTAGTCATCTTGAGACAGTATGGATCTTGCTCCAATTGTATATGAGAGCTGCTCAACTAAGATAAAACATGGAGGAAATAATCTTCAGGCAGGTAATCTTGAAACAGATTCTGTACTCAGCCAGATTCTTTTCTTGGAGAAGCATGATGATTATTTCCTCAGTGAGTTATTGTAAGTATTTGGTAAAAGAATAAGGAAGATGTGAATAGTTCAGAGATTTAGCAACTAGGGGAAGGAGGAATGTCCTTTATGGCTTGTCTGTCCATTTTTTGAGACAAAACCTTTCTTTGGAGGAGTAACTCCAAATAAAGTTCGAATAAACTGCTTCTAGCTCTTAGATGTTTCTCAATGTCAAGGTGTAATCTGGACCTTTGAGGTATTCCTAGTTTTTCTGTGGTACCTAAATAATCTACATATTTATTTGTCTTGTCTTGCATCAAGAAGACAAACTCATAGGAAATGCTGTATAAAAACATTCAACTTTTTTCTTTTTCCCCACAGGGTTCACTCCATCTCCTGTTGCTCAACCACAGCCATCAGCTGGCCTTAATGTTGACTTTGAGTCTGTGTTTGGAAACAAATCTTCTAATGTCATCCTAGATTCTGGTGGTAAGGCATTTACTAAAGTAGATGAAGTATGTCCTTCGTTTCTTATTCTTGAGGTATAAATCTCTTAATCTGTATCTACTCACACTGCTGTGACAGTGTTCCAGCTGAAGAAAAGAAAGTTGACTTTAAAAGGTCAATAGCATTATTCATCTGGTTTTTCTTTGATATTCAAATATTTTTTCCTTATATGCTGCTTCTATGTG
The DNA here is from genome assembly GCF_009769465.1 of Tauraco erythrolophus. Lineage (NCBI taxonomy): Eukaryota > Metazoa > Chordata > Aves > Musophagiformes > Musophagidae > Tauraco > Tauraco erythrolophus. The sequence continues at coordinate 130,582,291 of NC_141465.1, read as the reverse complement.
CACCACACTGAAATGCTTACATTAATTTCCTTCACTTCAATATTTTGTGCATTAAACCTTCAGACAGTGAACAGCCTTTGTTTTGACGTGCTGTCAAGTGGAATTAAGTCTGTATTTGTAGAGAGTGTGGTCAGAAGAGGTAGAGTTAAAGTTGTGTCTTAATTGTATAGATCTGTGCAACACGTTTTTGGCACTCTGCCTACATGTTACTCTTTCAATGTTAAGGAAATGATAAATTACCAAAACCTACACAATTAATTTGGATTGTAGTCATAGTTAATACTATTTCTGTTCTTTTGAGCATCTGGAACGTAAATACTTTCTGGTCTCTTGACATTGAATTTTGTTTTGGGGCAAAGCAGTGATCTGCTAAAAGCAAATGCATATGCATTTTTGTAGGATTGAAATGCGTTAAATGTTTTTGTATTTTGTTTTACATTTTGATTACTTTCCAGTCATTGTGAATCCGTTCCATGTAAATTTGATGTCACGTAGATTAAACTAGTAAAGTGAAATCTCCTTTCTGTGGTAAATATCTCCTTTATCAAGAGGCATAATAAGTTTTATCCTTGTTATATAGTGTAGCATCACTAGGTTAAATTCTGTATTTTAGCCATTGTGTTGAACTTGCTGTCTGTTTAACTGAATGTCATGAAATTCATGGGAGCCTGTGATTCAAATCGCTTTTTACGTTTATCATTCCAAGGCTTTGATGAACTAGGTGGTCTCCTAAAACCAACAGTGGCCTCTCAAAACCAGAGTCTTCCAGTTGCCAAAGTACCACCTAACAAATTAGTGTCAGATGATCTGGATTCATCTTTAGCCAATCTTGTAGGCAGTAAGTATTGAACCACAAACATACAAATACTTATTTAATGCTTTTCAATGAATAGAATGTCAATAGTATCTTTTTCTTTGTGACAGATTTGGGCATTGGAAATGGAACTACTAAAAAGTAAGTATCATGATCAGAAGTTGAGCATTTTGATTTTCTTGGTAGTAAAATTTTATGAAAGTACAGGTTCAAACCTGTGCACAACGCCATAGCGTTGACCTTTAGAGCACGTTTGGGATTGTACTTTGTTTCTCATACAAAGTATCATGAATTGGTGAGAACTGTTGGAAGGTGACTGTAGGCTGAGTGGTGGTGACAGTGATAACAGCAGGCAAGATGTCCTGTCCTACTCCTTTCAAGCTTTGTACATATTTAGGAAATGAGCTCATCAAAATGTTTCTTTGTAGTTGTTTTTAGCACACCTTATAAATACTTTGTGTGATCTGAGTGCGTGCAGAGCTGTATTAAGGATTGTGAAGCTACAACCTCCAACTTGTGGCCGACCTTTAGAGAAGTGAATTTTGAAGCAGGACGTGTTCTGGAGTAGTGAACATCTGCTCTAGCAGCACGAATGAGAACGCAATTAGCAAATTTCAGGCTTGTTGGGACCATCTGTGCCAACTCTGAAATTGTTCAGAAATCTGAAATGCAGTTGCTCCTAGCTAAACTATCTTGACCCAAGGAAAGTCGGCTGTGTTAACTTACCTGTACTGGAGAACTTGACTGAGATGAGATAAAGCTGAGGTGGCTCATATTGAGCATCTTTACTTTTCCTAGCTGTAACAAGCTGTCATGAGACCTTTCATCAACTCCTTTGCTAAATGAGCTTCTTCACTAACAAAAGAAGCCATGTTTCCAAGAGGAAATGTCATTTACCTTGAGGGATTTTTGTAGGAAAATAGAATGTTTTCTAATGATTCTTAAAAAAATTTATTTCAAGTGATGTAAACTGGACTCAGCCAGGTGAAAAGAAACTAACAGGTGGTTCCAACTGGCAACCCAAGATTGCACCTACCACTGCGTGGAATGCTCCAACGTTGGTAAGCAAATGTTTATTTTGAAGTAGAGAATTCTCTGCAGCTTAGATACACAGACTGATGTGTAATGGAGAAATTAGAAAGTGATCTATGGTTGCAGTGAGAGGGCAGTAGTAGAACTGGATAGAGATGTGTGCTGCTTGGGTTTGTTTTTCTTAGCTGTGGGGCTCTAGTAAATAGTTTGTGATGTGCCACGTGCAGGTTTAGCATAAACTTCAGTAGCGTTTTACCAGCCTCTGTCATGGCAAGAGAGCAGCCATCGTGTTTCACTCCACTGACATAAAACTCTGAATTCCAGTGGTGTGTGTGGGGCCACTGTGCAGTCTAGAGAAGTAGAGTGGTGAACAGTATGTTCTTCAGGTGCCCTGATACATTGAGTATGTATGACATTACAGCTCAGCCTGCTCTGGAGACAGAAATGGGCTGGGAGATTAATCTTGATACGTGTCGCAGTGTTTGTGCAGTGATGTGGGCTGTAGCTTTCTTCACGTACATAACTACTGCTCTCCTGCCCTGATGTGTGCAATTATTTTTAATGCACGTCAGTTTTGGTGATCAACTTCATAGTGTTCACTGTAGCAGGTAGCATTGGCAAGGATGTTTGGGCAGCACGTGGGGTGAGGGTTCTTAAGCCAAAAAAAGGAGGGGGAAAAAAAAAAGAGATTAAGGGTCTATATGAGTAGTTTTGATGTGAATTCTACTCACCCTTTCATCAGTGACCTGGAGAACTGTACATGGGCAGAACAGGTAACAAACCACCCCTGAGGATTTATTGCATCTCACTCTGTAACTGACTGGGGGAGGTTGAATCCACAGTGTTGTGGATTTGGAAAGAGAGAACTTGTCTCCCTGGATCCACCTCCTCCACCCTACTAGGTGTCCCTTATCAACTCAGTACACTTATGCAGGACAGAAATGTTTGTGGACCTTACTGGAGGGCGTGTAGATATTGAAGAAACCGTAACTACTCACCTGCTTTAATGACTGGTGGTTTGAGTTTACTCGTGTGCTTGAATCTGTTCAATAACTCATGTCTTGTGTGTACATCTTCTTGTGACAAGTCATTACGTTCAACAGCTTTTTATTATTTAGAGGTACCGTTGAGACACTTCTCTTCCTGTGAAACTGTTCTGTGATTCTATTAACATAAAAATCTCAAAATAGAAATAATCTAGGGGGAAAAAAAAAGTTTGTCTTCCTCTGCTGGTCTATTTATTGTGGCGTTGCTGCTGCTTGCTCAATAAATATGCTTTTGAAAACAAGGCTTTCTCGTCTTTGGAAAAAAGGCATATACCAAATAAATGGACTGTGCAAAACAATTACAAACCTAACAAGGATGACAGTATCACAGGTGTGCGTTGTCTCAGTAAATGACTTGAATTACAAGAATGTGTGGGGGTAAACATTTTAATGTATTTGTGAACTAAAATGCTATCTGTGTATATTCTGTTGTGTAAGTATTTGCTTCTAATCCAGTGTTATTGCATTATGTAATTGTTCTCCCTGGGAAATACAGAATGGCATGCATTTTCCACAATACGTAAGTGAAACAACCCGCAGCCTTTTTGCAATCAACTGGCATGCTGATATTAACCACTGCTGTTGCAGAGTCTCATAACCTCCTCGCTATTTACACATTTCTCATTTTAAAATCTTTGGTGTGCCAAAAATCAAGCTTTTCCTAGCATACACGAACTTCATAGGTGGTCTGCAGGCTCTTGACTCGAATGATGGCATGGGAAACACCGAGATTATTTTTCCTTGCTTTAAACTGTACCATTTGCTGCCAGAGAGCTGGGGTGTGTGTCTGTGCTGCCTTCAATGCACTTGGTGAAGTTTGAATGAAGATAAAAATGTTTGTGTTTGAATAACTGCATGAAACCTCACGGGCTTCTGTTACACTTGGCACTTTATCCACATTTATGGTAGCTCTTGATTATTTTTTTATTATTATTTGGTTTTTTTTAGTAGGGAGAGACCAATATGTCATTAATGCTCATATAAAAAAAAGAAAACCCCTGCTGACAGTTTACGAAGGGCAAGCAATAACCTGTACTCGCTGTCTGAGGAATGCAATCTTTCATTTCTAAGGATTTTTTTCTTTATGTCAACAGTGATATTGGTCTTTCCCTGTATTCTGTTTTTATTGCAGGGTAACTCTGTAACTAAAGGATGGTAGGTCCATACTTGAGCACTCGAAAATTAATTTAGTCAGCATGTTTGTGTGAGCGTAGGTGTGGATGCACAAGCAAAACAAAAAAATAAGTGATTTTCAGGATAGCTTTGCCAGCTGTGTGAAATATGTGGATAGTACCCAGGCTAGATGATTATCAGTCAGGGAAATCTGTTCTGATGGCAATTAAAATGCCAGTGACACTGGCTACTATCTCTGAAAAGGCAGCTGATACCTCAGAACTGACTTCAGAAGCAGCTTTGCTGATGTCCTGTTCTTGATGCTACAGTTTAGCTGCTTTAATTACTCCAGTACTTTTAATATTTTGTCACTTCCCTCTTTTCTGTATCAATAATACCTGTGTACCAAGAAACGCCTATGGTCTCTGTCTTGTCGTGGATCGTAATCCCCGCAGCGCTAGCGTGAAAACTAGACCGCGTTTTCTTAGAGACTTCCCAGCAGGTGGACAGGATAGACAGGAAGTTATCTGAATATTTATAAGCACCAATGTATAGTCTAAAAAAAAACATTTTTTTGTCCTTGTAAGAGTTAATACTGATTTAGAAAGTGGATAATGAAACTGTAGAACAAAGAATATCATTAGGATATGAAGAACTGTCTTTAATATATTTTTCTTTCTAAGAGTCATCAGCTGTTTTTTCCTTTTCCCCTACATGTTGCCAAGTTGTTTACATAGCTTTACTCCAGTTCCTGTCTGCTGACGGCGATCTTACAGTAACCTCAAAGTTAGCTTAGGTTAAGGGTAATATATCTGCAAAGTACTAAGAGGACTTTTAACCTGTTCAAATTCACTGCACTAAGTGGGTGAGTGAGAGGGAATGCAAGTTGGATATTCATGGTAGAGGTGAATTTCTGTTGGAGCATGGTAGGAGAATCCCCGTAGTGCGTATGTCCTGGCTAAAGAGGGTTCCTGTAGTGTCGGCAGAAGCAACAGTAACTTGGTCTTTCGTTCTTTAAAATTCTCTTTCAAGACCTCTGGTGCGCTATTGCTTCTGATGCTGAAACGTATGTATATACTTCATAGGATTAAAAAAATGCTTCTGCTTCCTGATTTTTCTCTCAAACTTCTCTGTGTCTCACACTGTGTTCTTTAAACAAGATGCTGAAAGAAGGGAGGCTTGCAGGAGTTCAGTTTAGTCAGCCAGAATCCTAACAGGTTAAAAGCAAATACGTAATGGTAGATTTACCAAGATCACCCAGAAACTTTAGAGAAGGTATTGATTCCACCTGAAACAATTTGGATACTCTCTAAACGCAAGATGACAAATCGTGTTTATTCCATGCTGTATTTATAGTAAGTTAAGTGCTGCAGATGACCTGTAGGAATCAATGTCCTACCAGTACGCAGCTGGTCTCTTCTCCTCTCAGTTCACCACTGTTTTTCACACCAGGCACCACCTGTGATGGCATATCCTGCCACAACGCCGACAGGAATGATGGGCTATGGGATGGTGAGTGGAACTCTTGTAACTCAGATGTGTCTTGTTTGATTTGTCGTAGTTGGGTAGCAGTTGTTTTTCAGAACTATCTTACTGAAGACTGAATTTCAGCTCCTGTTGGTTTATTCGTCACGAAATCATTAAGTCCTGAACTACTTAACTGGCTTTTGTCTGAAATTAAGTCTACCCTTTATTATCTCACCTAGTTTTTCATAAACTTTTTAAAGTTTAAACTGTGTCTATTTTTGATGGGCTTTATTGGTGTAGGAGTAAGTGTACCATACAACTAAGTGTATCATGTGAGTACAAATAGCTACGTTCACAACAGGGATGTTTTATCAGTGAAGTGAAACCTTCCTTAAACACATGCTTCCAACCTCAGCAAAAGGCATTTGTACCAACTGACACTAAAAAAAACACAAGTTTGTGACGCTGCTGTGTGTTGTGGTGTCAGTTGAGAACTGAATCTTAGTGACACACCAATATTGGAAGGCTATTGACATAAATCTGACCTTGCAGCTTGTTGATCTGAAAAGTTCAAGTTTTCGTTCTTATCTGAAACTTTTAAATATTTCTGAAATGGTATGCCTTAACTCTTCTTTAAAAGTATGATTTTTATGTATCACAGTTTTGCTGGGTGAATAAAAGGAGAGAGAACTTCCTTAGAATAATTATTCTGTCATGAGGTTCACAGATTAGTTTAATAAAAAAATAAAAATAAGCTAAATGTTTCATCATATAATAAAATTAGATTAATGATTTATAATTTGTATATGCTCAGTAAGTGAACTGCAAAAGTGACCAACTGTGTTCTTGAGGCTCTTTTGAGAGAGTACCATGTTCCTCGTTATCTCTCCGTGAACTCCTGTAGTATGTTTTGTGCAAAGTCGTTGTAGTTAAACTACCTTTAGTGCTGATTCAAACTTGATCTACATAACTTTGCACTGGCGGTACTGGAAGCGTTTTCTTGGTTATTCTGATTCAGCAGCTGGGGAAGGTAACGTATGTAGTGTATAGAAAATAATCATGCATGTTTCATAAAGCAGCTTTCGTCATAGGGTTTAAATGCCAATGTGAAATGGAAACTGGAATTAGTGGGAGCCGTAGCTCTGTTATCCTGAGTTGCTGATACTTGTTTAAAAGGTTGCAATGTCTGAGCAGATGGGTGGGATGGGCCCTTACAGAGTGCCCAGCAGGCTTTGTAATGCCTTCTGGAAACTGTCCTGGCTCATTCAAACTCTACTCAGGATCTTTACTGCTAGAGATCTCTGAAATGTTGACCTGCGTTACAACCCTTGTGTTCAATTTTTCCTAAAAGCAGCAGTAGAATCATAGAATGGTTTGGGTTGGAAGGGACCTTAAAGATTATCTAGATCCAGCTCCCTTCCCATGAGCAGGGACACCTTTCACTAGATCACATTGCTCAAAGCCTCATCTAACCTGGCCTTGAACACCTCCAGGGATGGGGCAGCCACAGCTTCTCTGGGCAACCTGTTCCAGTGCCTCACCACCCTCTGAGTGAAAAATTTCTTCCTTAGATCTAATCTAAATCTGCCCTCTTTCAGTTTAAAGCCATTGCCCCTTGTCCTATCACTACACGCCCTTGTAAAAAGTCCCTCTCCAGCTTTCCTGTAGGCCCCCTTTAAGTACTGGAAGGCTGCAATAAGATCACCCTGGAGCCTTCTCTTCTCCAGGCTGAACAGCCCCAACTCTCTCAGCCTGTCTTCATAGCAGAGGTGCTCCAGCCCTCAGATCATCTTCGTGGCCCTCCTCTGGACTCATTCCAGTAGCTCCATGTCCTTCTTGTGTTGGGGGCTCCAGAGCTGAACACAGTATTCCAGGTGGGGTCTCACGAGAGCTGAGTAGAGGGGCAGAATCACCTCCCTCGACCTTCTGGCCATGCTCCTTCTGATGCAGCCCGGGATGCGGTTGGCTTTCTGGGCTGCCAGTGCACATTGCCGGCTCCTGTTGAGCTTCTCATCCACCAGCACTCCCAAGTCCTCCTCCTCAGGGCTGCTCTCAATCCATTCTCTGCCCAGCCTGTACTTGTGCTTGGGATTGCCCCGACCCATGTGCAGAACCTTACACTTGGCCTTGTTGAACTTCATGAGGTTCTCACAGGCCCACCTCTCCAGCCTGTCAAGGTCCCTCTGGATGGCATCCCTTCCCTCCAGCGTGTCCACAACACCACAGAGCTTGGTGTCATCTGCAGACTTGCTGAGGGTGCACTCAGCAAGGTGGGTACTATAGATGTGAGCGTGGCTGTTTCTAAGTGTCAGTCTCATAGCAGGCTTTTCCCTTGGTGAGGCTACACTGGGACAGGCAGTTTCATTAGTACCTTCGTGTTCCCTGGCTGCTGGTTCCTGTCTCTTCATTGTGCCAGCAGTTTTTTAGTTTACTTTTTTTGTGGGGTGTTTTCAACAGGGTCAGTTTCTTGGATGGGCTCACCTTGTGATTGCCCAAACAGCTGGTTGGCATGATAGGAGGAGTACTAGGATTAGTCAACAAAAAGCTGCTTGGAATGGGGATTGCCCCAGTGGGACTGCTGCTGGGTGTCAGCTGCAGCCCGAGAGGAGTGCCAAAAGCAGTGCCAGAGGTGGACGTCCATGTTAGATAAAGCCTGACTTCTAAGACCATTAGTGAATGTTAAACTCTTAATTTGGCTCGGCCAGAGTGTCAGTAACACTTCAGACTCTGGTTGCATAATGGTTTACAATAATGGTTTACATAATGGGACCTGATGAGATCCATCCGCGGGTCCTGAAGGAACTGGCGGATGAAGTTGCCAAGCCACTGGCCATTGTATTTGAGAAGTCGTGGCGGTCGGCGAGGTCCCCGATGACTGGAAGAGAGGGAACATAACCCCCATTTTAAAAAGGGGAACAAGGAGGACCCGGGCAACTACAGGCCGGTCAGCCTCACCTCTGTGCCTGGCAAGGTCATGGAGCAGATTCTCCTGGGAACCACGCTAAGGCACCTGGAGAGCAAGGAGGTGGTGGGTGACAGCCAACATGGCTTCACCAAAGGCAGATCGTGCCTGACCAACTTGGTGGCCTTTTATGATGGGGTGACAGCATCGGTGGACAAGGGTCGACCAACGGATATCATCTACCTGGACTTGTGCAAAGCTTTTGACACTGTCCCGCACGACATTCTTCTCTCTAAACTAGAGAGGCATGGGTTTGATGGATGGACCACTCGGTGGATAAGGAATTGGCTCAATGGCCGCACTCAGAGAGTAGTGGTCAACGGCTCGATGTCCAAGTGGAGACCGGTCACGAGTGGCGTCCCTCAGGGGTCCGTGTTGGGCCCGGCCCTCTTCAACATCTTTGTCGGTGACGTGGACAGTGGCATGGAGTGCACCCTCAGCAAGTTCGCTGATGACACCAAGCTGTGTGGTGCTGTCGACACGCTGGAGGGAAGGGATGCCATCCAGAGGGACCTCGACAGGTCCTACATCTGGGTCGTGGCAATCCCAGGCACAAATACAGACTGGGCGGAGAATGGATCGAGAGCAGCCCTGAGGAGAAGGACTTGGGAGTACTGGTGGACGAGAAGCTCAATATGAGCCGGCAATGTGCTCTTGCGGCCCAGAAGGCCAACCGCGTCCTGGGCTGCATCAAGAGGAGCGTGGCCAGCAGGTCGAGGGAGGTGATTCTTCCCCTCTACTCTGCCCTCGTGAGACCTCACCTGGAGTACTGCGTCCAGTTCTGGAGCCCCCAACATAAGAAGGACATGGACCAGTTGGAGAGGGTCCAGAGGAGGGCCACGAAGGTGATAAGAGGGCTGGAGCACCTTTCCTATGAGGACAGGCTGAAAGAGTTGGGGCTGTTCAGCCTGGAGAAGAGGAGGCTCCGGGGTGACCTTATAGCGGTCTTCCAGTACCTCAAGGGGGCCTACAAGAAAGATGGGGAGAGGCTGTTCAGGAGGGCATGTTGTGATAGGACAAGGGGTAATGGTTTTAAAATAGAGGGAGGTAGATTCAGATTGGATATTAGGAAAAAATTTTTTACCATGAGAGTTGTAGAACACTGGAACAGGTTGCCCAGAGAGGTGGTGGATGCTCCATCCCTGGAGACATTCAAGGCCAGGTTGGACGAGGCCCTGAGCAACCTGATCTAGTTAGAGATATCCCTATTTGTTGCAGGGGGGTTGGACTAGATGACCTTTGAAGGTCCCTTCCAGCCCTAACCATTCTATGATTCTATGAATTTGTGCATACGATTCTCGGTTTTCAATTCTTCTGGAGCTCTGCCTTGATATCTGTAAAACTGTTCCTGTGCTTTCGAAGGCAGACAGGGAAGTGCTGTCAGACCTCAGTTTTGGGAGCAAGAGGAGCAGCACAAATGCTTGTGCTTAAATATTTTCGTGTTTCAGATCTTTGCAGCAAATGGTTTCCGTTGTTATTGGGAGTATTCCTTGAAACGCCTCTAATGTTCCTTTCTAGGAACCTTTACGTACGGAATGTTGTAGAAAGATCTTTTAGGATTGCATGTGTCAAAACATGACCAAGACTTTTCATCTACTTATTTCTTTCTCTCCTTAAATACTTGCAGTGTATTAATGCTGTATGTGATTTGATGTTCTCTGTTTTTTTAGCCGTCGCAGATGGGAGGCATACCAGTAATGACACAGCCAACTTTAATATACAGCCAGCCAGTCATGAGACCACCAAACCCTTTTGGCCCTGTACCGGGAGCACAGGTTTGTATGTTCAGAATAATTGATGCTGTGAACAAATTACAGCTGGTTCAGTTTCTTTAGAAGTATTGTAATATCTTCTGATGTTGGACGGACGGAAGGATTGCTTCCCAGCTTCTTATAGCTGGGTTGGCAGCATCATGTTTGTTTTACAGAAGCAAAGAGCCATTGTTTTTCTGGGAAAGTGACTGAGGTTATCCTCAACACTTTAGTGGAAGGGTAAGAGCAGCTGATGTCTGTGCTGTTTGCTGAAGACAGATTTCCTCCCCAGAGTTCATGTTCTCTGCTGCTTTGCTCTTGTAGCTTGGCTCTGTGAGATTGGGCTATTACGGCTTTTTCCCGGGTGTATGTGGCGCTGTTCTTCGACCTGTTACACCTAGAAGTGTTCCATTGTAAGGCAGCCAAGTCTGGCAGTAGCTGCAGAACATACTTTTTGTAAGTGTAAGCTCTGTGCTTGTATCACAGCGTTACGCAGGGGACAGATGGGAGGTGTGGCCATCTGAGCCTATGGATGTTGTAGATGGATTTGAAAATAACATGGGATCAAACTTGGTGACACTTCAGCCCAGCAGCTGGTTGTCAGCACTGTGGCAGGCACATGGCGTGTTCATCTAGTTTTAAGCATTATATTCTTTGTATTCCCCCAAGTTACTGCAGAAGACAGTATTTATTATATTATATTTTGCAGCGTAGTGAAGATACTCAGTAGCTACGCAATCTGGCCTTTCCCTACTATGTGTCCCGTTAAATGGAGCATTCCTTACCTTGTTACCTAGTATACTGGAGTAAGAGAGTGCTCCGAGGGGTTACTCTGGTGAACACGAAGAAGAAGTGACTGTATCAATACTGGCATTGAATACCTATGTTTTATTGTTTGTTTTACAAGCATCTGTCGCTGAGAAGCTCCTATCTGAACTCGCTTATTAACCCAACAGCCATCTGAAGATACTTTTTTTCAGTACGAAAAAGATTTTTTAAAAAATAGGAGAGAGAGAGAGAGGATGGACAACCTCAAGCACCTTCGTACTGTTTTCAGAAAATACTGAGATCATTAAGACTCGATTGTGTTTGTGAACTGTAGTTAGGGGCAGAGCCACGTGTAGCTGGCAGATTGGAACTCCAGTATTAACAGTCCAGTTTTGCTTACAGGTCAAATATTTGTCCAAGTTCACACTGTACGTCATGACTTTATTAGAAAAATGTAATATATTGGCAGTGTGTTTTGATCGTACTGTAAAGAGCTCTGTGTTTATAGGTGACTGTTTAAAAACCTGCATATATAACTTCACACATACACCAACGTGTACCTAAGTGGTGTTTCGGACTAGAGTGTGGAGGGAAGAGAATTGGTCAGTCAGTTGGAAGGGAAAAGAGCTCAAACCTCTTCCAGTGCCTGAACCTGATCCTTTAACAGGAGAGGCAGTGGATAGAAATTGTAATAATCTTTTTAAAAGGCTTTATCTGACAGGGATGCTGTTAGATTTCTTTAGCTAGAAATACGCTTTTCAATTCACTTTCTCTTGGACTTCTGAGCGCTGCTTTGTACATTCATTGTCACTTCAGAAGTGATTCACTATCTTTCGCGTGGGTTTTATGCTGTTTCGAGGGGGGAAAAAAATGTGTGTTTATGACATTTCTTCAGTTGAGAACAATTTAAAGGATCCTCAAAGATAAGAGGGGGTGTTTTTTTCTGCAATTCCCAAAGCATCAATTTGGAAATGTCCCTTTAAAAAAATAAATAAATCTGCCTAATTCAGTTATAAACAGGCAGGTGGGTCTGAATAGCTGGGTGAGCCTTTCTGCTTCGTTTGACATCGCAGGGCTGGGTCTGTGTGGAGTCCCAGCTGGCTGTCGTAACGGGAGAAAGAGGAATTAGTCACAAGTGAGGTGTGTAGAGCTGTGTTTATTGTGCTTATCTGACAAGGTGTTTGGCTCCTGCAGAGCTAATCTGATAGAAGACACACCTGTTGAGTCAGCGTTTGCTCTGTGAGCAGGAAGGGTTTTCCCTGGGAGACACAGTCCATATCGCTTGCAGTTGTTGAGTTTTCAGGAGTCTGACATCACTAAAGCAACTTAAATGAGAGCTGCTTCCCCACAGAGGGGAGTCACAATGTTCTTACACTAAATTTCCTGTATGCTCACAAATGAGCTTCTTCTGAGAGCATCTTTGTCTGTTTAGGTTTAGTTAATATTCCTGTTGTACCAGAATTAGGAAAATACAGAAATAAAAATGTGTGTTCTTGGAGTAAGTAAACAAAAATTAAAGAATGAGTAATGGTTATCTAAAAGCACACAATTCAGACTGCCTGGGTCCCACGTGGGTCACCGCAGACACTTACTGTAATGCAGACTTTGTCCATGGTGTCATCACTGACAAACAGCAAATTCTTTTTCAGATATTATATCACTTACCTCTAGTCTGCTGGCAGATCTTGGTTGCTGTCTGCAGCACAGAGACTTGAAGGTACTTAAAAGCTTAATGAAGATACAAAGCTGTTGCTGAAAAATTATACTGCCAAGCTGTAGCGTGTGGGGAACTCCTGCTGCTTTGTATACGGACTGGTAAAATAGTCCCAGTGTTGTCCAGTTTCTTTATAATTTAAGCTGGTGTTCCTCATTTGATACCCTTAAGGATTTGTCTTAATAAATACGCTTTTCCTACCCCTAGACATACCTATTTTGCTTCTCTTTCAAGTGTTCTGCTTACATGCATGCAACTTTATTTCTAATTGTTGCTATTGAAAGCAAGGGTAGTTCAGGGTTTTAAGGGCAAAATAATTTGAAACGATTGCGAAGGAGAGTAGAACAGTTGCTTCTTTGGAACTCGAAGTGCAGAAGATACTGCTTTTAGAAGAACTAGCGTGTACCTTTTCTCTTTGAAATCACTTATCTTGCGTTAGGGTCAGCATCGCCCACTTGAGAAAGAAAATGGTGTTTTTCATCATGATAAAATAACAAACTTTCCTCACTATAAAATATTATGTCGTGCTACCCAGAGCAGTGAGAATGGTCGGAGTTGTGTGATTAAATTTCCCTTGGTGGCAGGGAGAGCGTGTGGGTATGCATGAGGAAGGGACGGGCTGGATCCATGTTCGAGACAAGGTTAAAGAGTAGCCAGAGTGATGGCAGATGTGATACGGTGCAGCAAGCACAAAGCGTTCCAGACAAGCTGGATCTGAGGGATGTGTAGTTAACTGGAATATAAACTACATGTTGTAGGACCTGAATGTCATCACGCACAACAGCCGTGCTGGAGCGTTCACCACCACCACAGACGTTGTCACGTTGGCTGGTATGAAACAGCACAACACCGACAGATCAGTGGTGTGACTTTGTGTTACATGTTCTGGTCCGGGTACCCTCAAAAGGACATGTCCTTAGGAGGGGAAGCAACTGCGTAGTGAAAATTTTAATATTTAAAATAGAATAAAGAAATTACTCTGCCTACTGGTAGCGTCTGTGTGAATTGTAACACTGCAGTTGTTCACATCACCGAACTGTACGGAAAAAGGGATAGAAGTGATTGCTGGTGGTGATGGAGAACAGGTAATAGTGCATACGAGTAAGTTGGGTTTGTGGAAGGGGTTAGGGGTTTTATTTTGTTCTGGCTTTGTAGTTTGTTTGGTTTTGGGGTTTGTTTTTTCTCAGAACTGGAAGAACAGGCTATGAAGTTCAAGACAGACTTAAGCCAGAAAGTAGACTTCACAGGTGCTCCGTTTGGCATGTTGATCTTAAAATATGTGCTAAAGCAGCTTGATGGACTTGTTCTGTGAGAACCCAGTATCTAGCTAATGGTGGGAATCAGCACAGCACTCACACATGGATGGGTTCTTCCGTGTTACTGTGACTCCAGGGAGGCTTTTTGACTGCTGCTGGAGGTGAGACTAAGCCTTGGGTCACATCCAGCACAGCAGGTTGCTTTTCACTCACACAAGCGCTGGGCAGTAAGGAGGCTCAATCCGTGGTTCTAGACATGGTGACACTAGAGAAACTCATGGCCAGTGCTGCTGTTCTAAATGCTTCTCCTTAGAAACTGCTAAGGTAGGTTCTGATCTTCAGATATATTTACAAGTGGTGTTCTAGATAGATGCAATGTATGACACTGTCTAACTACTTCCCACTTTTTTTTAGGCCTTTTGTTAATAATTAGAGGTATCTCGTTAAAATATGAGTTTACTGTAAGGTACTGTGTGGCATCTAGGAAGTAGCATTGTAAAGTTCTTCCCCAGTATTTAACTCAAACAGGCATCCTGACGTTTCCCATCTGTTCCTGCTCACCTGCTGATGTTGCACAAAAGACAGAGCTCTAAAATTACCAGTCTTCCACACTGCTTTCCAACTGGGACATTGCTTTGGACTTGATATCAATTGGAGATTTGCCAGCTCAATTTAACAGGAGTTTCAATGTGTGACTTCAAGAGGAAGAATGTCTCCTGAAATCCAGTCACGGCCAGCACATGTTGCTGAAGTTACGACTCTGTTGGAATTTATCATTAGTCTGTCTCAAATCCTGGAGGGGGGGGTGGTGGTGGTGCTGAGCTATGGCTTTCGAAAGGGGAACTTCTGACATCCTGAAACTGCTTCTCAAACACTTCCCATTCTGTCTCATGACTCTTCCATAATCTGTTTATGGGGACTGGATCCAAGTGCCCCATTGGAAGTGGGGTTTCAGGAGGGAGATAAAGATTCCAACCCAGAGTACTGATCCTGAAAGAACTCCTTTTCCCCATGTGCTTTCTGAGACACAAATTAATGGGAAAAATTTAAATTTACAATGCCAATGTTTACACTCTGGGCACTTCTGCAAGCAGTTCCCATAAGCATGATCCCTGTCGTGTAGGTTGGCAGGCGTTATTTCCAAAGGAAATACGTCTCCGTCCGATGTTTTTTGCAATGGTTACGAAGTGCAGGCATGCACTGGTGATGACAGTGGAGGTGGGGCACTGGAACAGGTTGCCCAGAGAAGCTGTGGATGCCCCATCCCTGGAAGTGTTCAAGGCCAGGCTGGATGAGGCTTTGGGCAACCTGGTGTAGTGGAGGGTGTCCCTGCCCATGGCAGGGGGGTTGGAACTAGATGACCTTTGAGGTCCCTTCCAACCCAAAGCATTCCATGATTCTATGACCGACTCAATTATGAGTCAACTCTTGAAGTGATGGAATCTTTCAGGAGAAAGCCAACTGGTTTTTTTTTACCTGCACAAACATGCAAGCTCTGAGGGAGGAGGGCAAATAGAATTGAATAAAGCACCATTTGTAGCTGGCAAAGCACTGACAAAGAAAAAGGCTAAAAAAACAAATCAACAAGTAGCAGATAGTGCTGCAGGTACAGCCTGCAGATTATCGGTCCCTTCCCGGAGCAGCAGCTAAAATCCCAATAATTCCTGCTCGTGAATTATGTGCTTTATGTGGCTGAATTTGTGGTGTGGTGCTTTAAATCCAGGGCCATAGGATGTGGGTTTTGTTACTATAAATAGTACAGAGTGATGGTCTCAGCCTTCAGTTCTCACCTAAAATGGCAGCAGTTGACACACTCATCTATTTTTATTTTTTTTCCCTATTCCCAGAATATATCCTGTGTTCTCCTTCTAGGCCCCAACCTGACAATTATCCATTGTCTGCTCTCCAGCTTCTTTTTGTACACGTCTTATTTTGAAAGGAAAAGGTACTGAGAGCTGTTTCTTCTGGAGAAGGCATCTGGACAGCTGCCATGCTCTGGCCAGACCCCGGCCTCATCTCCCCCTGCCAGTCCGTAGTTTTGCCAGCAGAGTGGGGAGAGTGTAGAGCCGTTTCACGGGAGCATCAGGCCTGATGTCTTGTGTCTTCTTCTGGAGCAAATGGCTGTGAAAGCGCGAGGTTACCTGCTCACTGGGCAAATGCCAATTGAAGTTTCTTTTCTGGAGGGTCATGTCCGGCTCGTTCCTGCATTACACCAACCATCGAAGAGGCTTTCTGTTTTCCATGTGACCAAACACCTTGTTTTAATAGTTGATTTCTGCCAAGTTTGCCTCTTAACCTCCCCTCGTCCTTTCATTACACGTTCAGCTTTCATATTCTGTCATTCTGAGACCTTTTTTCTTTTCTTTCCCTTTCTCTGTCGTCTTTCCTACTAGCTGTCTGCAGCATCCAGCCCTTCCAGTCAGAGTCCTCACAGAGCCTCAGGAAAGGATCCCTTTGCAGAGCTCTCTCTCCAGGATTTCTTGTAGAACAACTTAGGTATTGTCCGTTACTCTGGGGAGATGCTGGTTTTTGTGATACAGAGCAAAACTAAAGTTCTAATTTGAGTTTTATTGACATGACTAGAACTGTTTCTGAAGAAAACAGAAACGAGTCGTGTTGAGTTGGAAGCATTGTGGAAGTGACTTGGAAACTGTATACCCAACAGCAGTGGTTTAAAGGCCCAACTGAAGTAGTTTTGCTTCGGTCCATTGGAAATAAAGTTTGCCAGTTCCTTCCTGAACCGCCAGAGCCAGCGCACATGGTGTTCTGCTGCAGTGGGAAAGGAGGAACTGGTACTACCTGGTGTTCACCATTTCATCAGGAAAACGTTCAGGGTTCGTGGCCATCAGCAGTGCGCTGCTGCTGGCCGTCTGCTCGTGCACTTCACAGATTGCCTGACCCACGAGCTCACTTTGTGCAGGAGGAGGTACTTGGTTTCACCGCTGCGAGGGTTAAGTTTTGGGGCAGATGTGCACTGGAGTTCTGTCCTTTTTCATCAATCAGGGGCAGGTGGAAATTAAATACTAAAATGAGTGAAAACATGAAAAAATTCAAGAATTCATAGTGTAAAGAAAAGAGTAGGTGCTATTGCAGACAGCGTTCTGCTTTTCTTTGTGCACTTTCTGTGGTTCAGCATGAGAAGTGACCCTGAGATCTCTTCATACCAAAGTTAATCTGTTACGCCGTGGCTGGTGAGGACACTGCACGGATCAGCAGGGATGGGTTTTGTTGTCACACAAACCAGCTTAGTGCAAAGAGATGTTGCAAAGGCTGGCGTGGGCAGAAAAACATCCCGATGGCTTTTGCTTGTTTTCTGGCCCTGATTTTGTAAAATTTTTGTTTCTGGGTGGAGCTTCAGATCTTGGGGTAGCTTGGGCGTTTGAAGAATGGAAAAGTTTGAAGGAAACACAGGTTTATAGTGAAGTCCTGCTTCTGTTGAATGTTAACACGAGGGTTTTTAATCTTTCCAGATTCAGTTTATGTAACTGTGTTAGATGGAAGAGAAAGGAACGTTTCCAAAAAGATGTGCTCACCAGTAAACCCCCACTTCCAGGAAAAAAAATGAACTTCAGTGTCTCAAACTCTCCTCTTCGGTGAAGTGATGTCGTGAAATGATGAAGACCAATGAAGGAACCTGGGACAACTCCATAAGAAACCATCGATGTACAACACGAAGCCCAGAATTACCGTGAATTCACACCAAGGTGTATGTTTCGTCCTGGTGACTAACACGTCGATGCTTTCAGCTTCTAATGAATCCAAAATCGGTTACACACGAAGAGAATTCTGAAAATCGAGGTTGGTGTTTGGAAATGCTGCCTGGAGTGGAGATGTGTCCTTTACCGTAACTCGAAACAAGACTTTGGGCAGGAGAGGGTCAAATCCTAACTCTTAATTCCGCAGTTACCTTTTCTTCAGTCCTCACCAACGTAGGCACAGCAGTAACGGAAATTAACTTTTTTTAAAAATTATATATTCAGTTTGCAGTAGACATTCCTTATGTATTATTGTTTGTATTTATTTATGATTATCAACTTAACATTAATATTGTATCAAAAAACTTCCTTATGGAAATGAGTATGGATGTATACAGTATGTCTGATTTTTATCCACGAGGAATGAATCTGATTCAGAACGCTGTTCAGCTGACGTACAGAGCACTAAATATTTCAAGGGTCTGAATCTAATGAATTCTCAGTATATATGGGAATTAGGGAAGAGCTGTAAAATGCATTAATCCTCATAGTCAATTCTGTGCCTAGGATTTTGCAAGGGAACAGTTAACTGACTAGAAGAAGCACTACATTTTTAATTCAGCATTAGTGCATCGGGAAGGAACTTTATTGCTTTGTGCTTGGCATGTCATTATTTTTACATTTGACATTATAAGGCCTTTCCAAAATGAATGTGAGGAATTGCTTTCACTTTAAGACTTGCCTTCTTTTCTGTAAAAAAAAAAAAAAAAAAATTAAAAAAAAAAAAAATGGAGGTGGTGTGTGTTGGGGGAGAAAGCCTTTTCGTTTGGCTAGTGCCATGTTTATGATCATGTACCTTTCAGAAGTCCAAAAGGGGAAGCAGCTTCCTTACATGTGTCTAGTGGGAATTTAGTTAACGAAGAATTAAAAGTAGCGCTGTTGATCGGCGCGTTGTGTAAATACATCACCACTTTTGGGCGGAGTGGGGCCTCGAGAAGGATAGTCGCCGATATGAAAGCAATTCTGTACATGAGTTAAGCATACTTGCTGCATTGTCTCTGCAGATTCTATTTTTGTTTAAAATATTAAAATGTATGTTAGCAAAAATGGGTGGATTTTCAAATAAAATGCAGCTTCCACAGAACTTTTGTTACGGTATGAAAGTCTGAGGTGCTTCTTTTCTTTTTGCTGCTTCGAATGTGCACTGATACTTGCATTGTTTACGTAATAAAATACCAAATGTATTTCATACGTGCATACTGTATTCCAGGAAGTGCAGCACCCAGTCTGTGAATGACGTCATTTGTACATCATCTTCCCTGTGCTGCTGGAGCAGACGGCCTTAGTTCCATGATAACGAGCTGTCTCGCTACAGACGTTGTAAGAGCTGGATTCCTTACTTCATGTAATCTTTCCCTTCACTTTCACTTAGTATGATCTAGTTTTCATGGCAATAAACATGGACTGTTGATAACTGAGCAAGAACCTGGTGTAGTGGAGGGTTTCCCTGCCCACGGCAGGGGAGTTGGAACTGGATGATCTTTGAGGTCCCTTCCAACCCAAACCATTCTGTGATTCTAAGAAGTATAAATATGCCAAAGTCATTATTTAGCTATCTCCCAGCAGCAGTTCGTGGTTGGTGAAGCTTTGACTGGCTTACTCAGACCGTGGTCTGCATTAGATGGTAGTTTTCATCATGGGGAGTTGTGATATAAATGGAACTTCCCTCTTCTCAACTCCCTGAGGCTTGTCCAAAGGATGTACGTAATAAAATGATCAGTACAGATCAGTAGATTTACAATTTCTTCCTAAAAGCACAAATTGAAAAAGTCTGGACCTGTTACTTCTAGAGCAGGTAATGCACATGCCCAGATCTGGGAAGTTTCATACGCAGTTAAGGCTTTTGATATGGGTCTGTACCACCAGAGAAGAACAACTTTTTGGTTTTTGCTTGCACTTAGAGTAACAAAAATGGGAATTGTCTGAATCGGGGGTTTAAGGTGGACCTTCCTTCTCCATAGCCCAGTGTGACCTCGTCATCTTTCTGCGTCTGATGCTCTTCACACCGTGTTTTCAGTCTGTCTTTTGAGGCTACTGCCTGAGGGGAGATCTGCTTCCTTAGGTCTGTCTGATCCCTTGAACCCCCTTGGTGGGCCTGGGAACCTGAGGCTGCAAATCGGGCCAGTGCCAAAAACCCCCTGACAAACAAAAACACCTTCTGCAGTGGTGACTAATTCATAGAATCATAGAATCGTAGAATGGTTTGGGTTGGAAGGGACCTCAAAGATCATCCAGTTCCAACCCCCCTGCCATGGGCAGGGACACCCTCCACTACACCAGGTTGCCCAAAGCCTCATCCAACCTGGCCTTGAACACTGCCAGGGATGAGGCATCCACAGCTTCTCTGGGCAACCTGTTCCAGTGCCTCACCACCCTCTGAGTGAAAAATTTCTTCCTTATATCCAATATAAATCTCCCTCTTTCAGTTTAAATCCATTACCCCTTGTCCTGTCACTACACGCCCTTGTAAAAAGTCCCTCTCCAGCTTTCCTGTAGGCCCCCTTTAAGTACTGGAAGGCTGCAAGAAGATCACCCTGGAGCCTTCTCTTCTCCAGGCTGAACAGCCCCAACTCTCTCAGCCTGTCTCCATAGCAGAGGTGTTCCTCATCTGTTATGGAACCATAGAGTCATTTCAGGTGGAAGAGACCTCTAAGACCCTTGAGTCCAACCGTTAACCTATCACTGCCAAGTCCACCACTAAACCATGTCCCTAAGCACCACATCTGCAGTCTTTCAAATATCTCCAGGGACGGTGACTCTACCACTTCCCTGGGCAGCCTGTTGCAGTGCTTGACAACCCTTTCAGTGAAGAATTTTTTTCCTAATATCCCATCTGAACCTCCCCTGGCACAACTTCAGGCTGTTTCCTCTTGTCCTGTCACTTGTCACCTGGGAAAAGAGACCAACACCCACCTTGCTACAGCTTCTTTTCAGGTAGCTGTAGAGAGTGATAAGTTCTCCCCTCAGCCTCCTTTTCTCCAGGCTGAACTACCCCAGTTCTCTCAGCTGCTCCTCACAAGACTTGTGCTCCAGACCCTTCACCAGCTTTGTTGCTCTTCTTTGGACACGCTCCAGCACCTCAATGTCCTTCTTGTAGTGAGGGGCCCAAAACTGAACACAGTGTTTGAGGTGCAGCCTCACCAGTGCTGAGTACAGGGGGACAATCACTTCCCTACTCCTGCTGGCCACACTATTGCTGATACAAGCCAGGATGCTGTTGGCCTTCTTGGCCACCTGGACACACTGCTGGCTCATATTCAGCTGGCTATCGACCAACACCTCCGGGTCCTTTTCCACCATGCAGCTTCCCAGCCACTCTTCCCCAAGCCTGTAGTGTTGCATGGGGTTGTTGTGACCCAAGTGCAGAACCGGACACTGAGCCTGGTTGAACCTCATCCAGCTGACCTCAGCCCATTGCTCCAGCCTGTCCAGATCCTCTGTAGAGCCTTCCTGCCCTCAAGCAGATGGACACTCCTGCCCAACAGGGTGTCGTTATCCTTTACTGCTCGCTCATAGTTGCTCCCTGTTCTTTAACATAGCTGCTGTGCCGGTCAAGCTTTCTTCTTGGAGACCTTGCTAATAAACCTTGCTTTTAGTTTGCTCTTCAGAGACAAACTGTTTTGGGAATTTTCCTGAGGATTATTTTCCCATTTACTTTGTTCCTAATAAGTGTGTTTGCTTTCAGTATCACTGAAGTAACGCTCAATTTCATAGATTTCATAGATTCCTAGGTTGGAAAAGACCTTAGAGATCATCGAGTCCAACCGTCCTTAATCTCCCATTAAACCATATCCTTAAGTAGTTCATCCACCCTTTTCTTAAACACATCCAGGGATGGGGACTCAACCACCTCCCTGGGCAGCCTATTCCAGTGGCTGACAACCCTTTCAGAGAAGAAATACTTCCTAACATCCAACCTGAATCTCCCCTGTCTAAGCTTATGCCCATTTCCTCTTGTTCTGTCACCCATCACTAATGTAAAGAGCCCTTCCCCCACCTCCCCACCATCCCTTCTCAAGTATTTGTAGGCTGTAATCAGGTCTCCCCTCAGCCTCCTCTTCTCCAGGCTAAACAGCCCCAACTCCCTCAGCCGCTCCTCATAAGTTTTATTTTCCAGACCCTTGACCAGTTTAGTCGCCCTTCTTTGGACTCGCTCCAGGAGCTCAATATCTCTCTTAAAGCGAGGGGCCCAAAACTGGACACAATATTCCAGGTGCGGCCTCACCAGTGCCGAGTACAGGGGCAGGATCACTTCCCTGTTCCTGCTGGTCACACTATTCTTGATACACACTTGATAAATTGTAGCTTAATTGAAAAAGCATCGCTCAGGGACGTGTTTCTTTTTAATTACTGGCCATTTTCAATCTCGAGGGCTTGTGGAAACCTGGTTCTCTTCAGAACTGAGTCAAAGGCTGTTGGATCTGGAAGAGCAAACCCTGCCTAGGAAAGCTGCCTGCTCCTAGCGAGCAGTGGGATACGGTGTGACGTTAGAGAGATGTGACTCCTGTTAGAGCTTTGTAGAGGAAACCTGTGTGTCACAATCGTCGCAATATTTTTTTTTTCCTTTAATCAGAGAATTACATATTTAGAACAACTGGATTTACGGCTCGAGACAGTTTCTCTTGCCAGAACAAGATCCTGAACAGGTCATAACTTCAACTGTTTTCTGAAAGCCCAAATATAGAATCTTCACCTGAAGACAAATCTAGATTCTTTTGCTGCTTCTGCTCTTTGTTTCAAAGTCACAAACTAAACTGAACTGCTCCGTGCAGTAAATTGACACTGGCAGTACCTCAGGAAACGTTTAAAAAGCTGTCTTTGCCTGGCGTTGCGTGACATCAAATGGTCTGTTCATCCAGCTCCTGGAGCAAGGCACGGACTCTCCCGGCTGCTGAACGGCCTTTTGGCAAGAAGGAGGCACAGGCTGCAACCCTGCATCTTTTATTGGACAAAAAGTGCCTGTTTTCAGAGCCTGCTGTAAATTTTGTAGTGACATGAATGAACTGCAGCTTGAAGGCCATGACATAATTGAGATAAAGATTGTGGCAGCAAAATAAGAATTAGGTGCCAAAAACTCTGGGAAAGATAGTAAATGCCGATGGGAGCAGAAGATGGACGAGATAATGTGAGGGGCAGCGAAGATGTGTGCTGAATATAGAAGAGCGAGTGACGTTAATGGGAGCATGTGTGAACTGAGAGCTTTCTCCTTGGCAATCTTCTGACCTGACCTTTGCAGCTCGCTCACACCGCAGCGGAAAGAGCAGAAACAACCTTTGCGTGTTTTGTTGAATTTGCCCAACGAGAAAAATCTGTGGGTTAGTTACTGGTGTTTTCCACGTTCAAACTGGAGAACGAAGGGACTCGGCTGATGGGCGCGCTACGTCCTGGCTAGATGAGGAGAACAAGCGAGGAGAACCCTGAGCAGGTTCCCCTGAAGGGGCAACGTTGCCACCGCTCCCATGGCACACTCTGGTGGCTGCAGGGTGAGTAAATGCTGCACCTGTTTCACTTGTGGGAGACGATGTGCCCGGGATAACAATTCCGTCTATGAGTTGAGCAAAATGCATTTCTTGTTTCTTTTCTTGCATCTCTGCTGATGGAATTTCCTGAGGCAAAGATCAAAAAGCCTTGAAACAAACAGCCAACTTCCTTAAGAATTCTGTTGCGCGAGCTGGTAACGCTACTGAAAATGCGTTGGATGGAAGCGTTTTGCTCTGGATTTCCGCTGCGGGATACGAGGAGAGCTGAGGTCCCAGCTTTAGTTTCACAGCGGGCATCTCTGCTTTGTTCACATCGTAACTGCTGAGCTTCCCCATGCCAGCCACACCAATTGCCCAAGTATTGTTTTTCTAGAACAGCATTATTTGGTACAATTTTAGCTTCTTGCTGCACTTTAATCATGACAAGTAAGGAAAAGATCCAGCGCAATGTCAAATCCCAGTTTTCCATGGCTCAGTGGAGATGTTTGATGGGCCACATATGGGAACAGTTGTTGGCATCTTGTTACCATGTCACGTCCTAAAACAACACAGTGTTTGTAGCAGTCTGCAGAACATGAGCTCTGAAGTGTAGTATTACATGGAAGCATCCTTACTTCCACCATGGACTCAAATCCAAGGGAAAGTCTTTTTCAGAGGAACATCCAGCTGTGAAACATCCGTGCCTGAAGACACTAATACCATTGGATTCCCCGTTCCTGGCTTGTCACTACAGCGTAACTTCCCAGTCCATTAGCTTCTGCCGTGACCTCATTCTGGCAGACTCCCTTGAGCCCGCGGAAGCGGAGCGTTTAGTAACTTCTCTCCCAGGAAGCAGCCAAACGAGAACAACTGCTGCAGAACGAGCCTCCTGCCCTCATTCCCCGAAACATGCAGGTCCGAACCTGTGGGAAGGTTGCCCTGTTGCATAACCGAGCTGCAGCGGCGGCTGCAGACCTCTCAAAAAGCAGAGCGAAAGTGAAGTAACCTGCATTCCCGGCAGCTCGGGCTGGGAAAGATCATTCCTGCACAGCTGGATTATACGGCAATATAATCCGGTTGCTTGACTGTCTGCAGGGAAATTGCTCAGAGTGTTCAAACCAGCAGCGTGCTGAGGTGAGCAGCTCCTTTAGTAACTGGCAGGACACCCCACGCCACTCCACGGTGATGGATTGGTGTTTCTTGGTTCCTGCACATGGACTTCAGTTCTGTTAAAATGGCTTCTATTACCACACACTTCCATGCACCTCGGGTGATGCACGTGTTGCTTTAACTTTGAATTTCCAGCGAGCACTCGTGAGGTTTTTTTCGTGTTGGAACTGCTTAGAGTTGTGTGCCAGTTAAATATGTATCTCCAACTCAACCAAGGCTTTGCTTGGATTATAGTTGTGGGAAAACACGGACGCTTTTCTGCATCTTGTAGCCTAACTAGTGTCCGTCCCGTAGTTGCCTTGTGCAACAGAAACACAGTAAAGAAAAGGTGTTTTGTAACACTGGGAATTTAAGAATGACTCCTGTAAGTTTTGCCCTAACCGGAGTAGCGAACCCTGACTCCCATTGTTTAAGCAGGAGTCGGAAGCATTGGCCGTGCTGCCAGAAAGGGGACTGATCAGCCCTCTGTTTTACAACGTGTTGCTCATTTCTGAGAGATTTTGCCAGTAACAAAATTATCAAATCCAGATGCCTCATTTGCCAAAGACCTCACTTTCTCCATATAAAAGCCTCACACTGGTCTTAATGTTAATCCTATGGAAACCAAGAGGATTTGGGACACTTCACTAAATATGTTTTGCTATAGGCTGTTGCTTCTGGCTTGTGCAGGCTGCCTGTGGCTTGTACCCTAATTAGCATGTTTCAGTTTTCTTTTTAACTCCTTCTCGCCCACACAGGCATTTATGGTAAAAGAATGAGCAGTGACTTCAAGAGGCAAAGTTTCTTTTTTCCAAGGTGTAAGTTTACGTTGTCCTGCCACGTGTCCTACCCATGGTGTTGTGCAGTATGGGCATAAGCAAAGAGAAGCCTACATTTACATCGCTAGGAAATGTAAACACCCTTTGGGGAGCAGCGGGAAGAAGGAGAGGCCTCTCTTTAACCAAAAGGCTGTTCAGTGTAAGCCATGTTCTCATTCTGTGACTAAACGGAAAGCTAAACTCATCTCTCTCTCAGGTAAGCCATTTCACGGGGCGTGCTCTTCACTCAGAGAAAGCCAGTGTGGCTGAAAACATTCCCATGTCACAAGCAATGATCCCCATTCTCTTGACACTCAGTGCTAAGAGTCAGCTCAGTCTCTGCGGTAACTCCGTTGGGTTACAGCAGGGACACCTCCAAACTCGTTTAACTGTTGACTACAAGGCAACAGTTGAGTTGTAGAACACTGGAACAGGTTGCCCAGAGAGGTGGTGGATGCTCCATCCCTGGAGACGTTCAAGGCCAGGTTGGACGAGGCCCTGAGCAACCTGATCTAGTTGGAGATATCGCTGTTCCTTGCAGGGGGGTTGGACTAGATGACCTTTGAAGGTCCCTTCCAGCCCTAACCATTCTATGATTCTATGACTCTAACACAAGGGAGATTCCATCTGAGATTAGGGCTCCTACTTTACACGTCTGTTTGTGAGCCTAGTTCCTGAGGAGCTGTACTCAGTGGAGCCTGGAGAACCTTTTGACTCACCTGCAATTGAAGGAGACAGCTGCTGGGCAGGAACATCTGAGCTCACTTGAAAAATGAAAAATGTTTGCACTGAAGGACAAGGTAAGCTGAGACAGTGCACGGATACAGGTTGTTTAAAATGTCTGAGTTTTTTAAAAAGCTTTTTTCCAAACAGCTGATTAACCCATCAAGGGTTTAAATCGGATTATTGAATGCTTTCACAAGTTTCTAAATAGGAAATGCACAGGTCAGAAGCCAACTTGTGCCTGTTGGAAGTAACTGCATTGTGTATTCCTGATAGGATGTCCAGGATGTGCAATGAGAGTGGAAAAAAACCCCACTGAATCAATGCACGAAGATACATGTTCATAGCGACAAGCCACAAACCACAGATAAAGCAGCACACAACATATTAGACCAATTCTAAAAAACCACGTATTTAAGACTTTGATGATTTTTATGCTCTGGTTTGGGGCTTTTTTCAATTAATTTTTGGTTATTTCAGTATATTTAAGTAGGGGTTTTATGGAGGCAGATAAAATACATTCAAATATTCCATTTCTAGCAATAGTTGAATTATGCTTGGATAAATTAGGTTCTGCTTTAGCAGGGTATTAAGTATTTTGTAACGTCTACATTTTATGGCAGCCGACATTTATCCATTCAGCGTCTGATCAAGTGGGAATTCCACATTTGACAGCCTGCAACTGGGGACCACAAAAACGAAATATTAACTCGGATCCTTTATGAGATACATGTGCAGCTACTTGGATTGAGACTTTACTTGGATGAAAAATCTATGTGTAAATTCTGACTCGGGCATTCGAACATAGTTTCCACAAAACCCAGTGCCACACACTCCTTGAAGAACAGAGCAAATATTTAATGAACTGAGAATGTTACATTTCTATGTTGACAGCACAGCTTGTCTATTTTTATTGTCTATTTTTAACCAACCTTTTCTTTAGATAAGGCCTTTATCATCTGAGCTGTGATGCGCCCGTCTGATTTACCAATAATGCCATCTTCTTTCTGGCTCCTGCATGGCATTTCTTCTGGATCTTTATGAATAGGCATGGCTCTTCCAACCACACACATTAGCTTCGTCTCCAGAGGACTCAGTTTTAAGTACTCCTTAAGAAGAAAGAATATTATTCTTCTACAGTTACATAGAAAAGCAGCCATATTAAAAAAAAAAAAAAAAAAGACAAAAAAAAAAAGACAACCAGCCACTTTCCTTTTAAAAGCAAATGTAAAGATGCTGCCCTGGTGTTGCTACATTCGGTAATGTCAGCGTTAATGGGCTTGGTTTACAAGCCAGCGGATCTTAGGAGGCTGCAGCCCTGCTGCCCTCTTCTTTTCCTCTGTGTTTTCATCAGTAACACTTTCTCCACAAACCAAATTCTGCTCCCAAGTTCAGTTCTGTGAGAAGAATTAAACTAATCCAACAGCTCACTACTGCCAAAAGAAAGAGGTCCAAGTTCGGCCATGTGCTTCCACCACGTCTGTGCTGGCTCTGGTCATCTCAAACCTCTCAGTCAATTTGGTTGACTAACCCAACAGAAAACTAATGCAGAAGGAGGAAAAAAGGCAAGCTCCTCTGCTGGGTTAGCGAGTGAACCAGCTACAGAAAAGGCCGATGTGCACCATGGGTTCCCCAAGGGCAGGAGCCGGACTATCCAGCCAAGGCCAGGGAGAGGGAAGAAGAAACCATACAGTGCAACCTCTTGGATCACCTCTATTTAATAAATGATTTCAAGTGTTCAAGGCCAGGCTGGATGAGGCTTTGAGCAACGTGGTGTAGTGGAGGGTGTCCCTGCCCATGGCAGGGGGGTTGGAACTAGATGATCTTTGAGGTCCCTTCCAACCCAACTCATTCTTGTGTGATCTGATCTAGGTGGTTCTGCTCCGGCAGGGGGATTGGACTACATGATCCTCTGAGGTCCCTTCCAACCCTCTGAACACAAGTTCCAGGGTATAAATCAAACTAAGGCCAGATTGCTAGAAGAGTTGTTGATTTTGTTTTGGTTTGGATTTTTTCCAACTCATTGAGTATGTTTGAATAGAATATTCAAGAGGAAATGAACATGATGGAGAAGTGTCTTTGCACAGCGAGCCCTGCAGTCTGTGCCACATCTGTATCATCTTTAATTCACAGTAGAAATCGATGATGTAGGGTAATATATTTTCCAAGAGTAATTAGTTTATTTAGAAATGTATTCAAGTTTTCGTAACTCCAGAGTGTAGTATCAAAGGCAACTAGGAAACATCTTTTTGCAACCTAGGATCGAGGATCTCCTGAAGCAGGTGCCACCACCTCTTTCGAGAATCACGCAAACTCTGCCTATTTACACGTAACCTGTACCTTTCTGTTCTCTCAACCCCTGTATTTTGCACCCAGGAACACCTTCATTTTGGCTTCCTTTTGAAGGAATAAATTACTTGTTGATTATTTAAAGCTACTAAGCAACATAAATTCTAAAGAACCAGCATCCAAGCAAATGAGTCTGCGCCGTACCATAGAAAACTGTCACTAGGTGACATTCAGAAGTCTTTCTAGGGGAAACTGCATCCTGGCGCTCACTTATGCTGATTCCTTGGACACCATTCAGTCACCAGAACAATGTGTCTGGTGCTATCAGAGCTGCCCTAAGGCATTCAGAACATCCACGTGAGGCTGGCCTGTATGGCACAGAACCTATGCCCTTTTGGCCCAGCGTCTGAAGAACAGAGAGTGTCCTCACCATCTCAGATAGTGCTAGATGCCTACGATTAAGCATCTGAGTTGTACACTAGGTAAAAGACATTGGAGTTTTTTCTGCTGTAGCAACGCTGGGAACAGAACGCTCCTGGCAGTAGCTCATGCTCCGCACTGAAATATGTTTGTGTCAGTGAAAGACCCGATTACTTCATCTCATACCTGGAAATCTTTTTCATCTTCGGACAACAAGCTATCAAGAGTTGGAGTGAAATTTTCCCACAGCTCCTCATCGCTGTCTTGGGGCTTCTCATTCTCTGCTTTAGACTGAATCTTTGGAAAGGCTTTTTTTTTCTGACAGGGGACTCTGGCACTTCTGAGGCTTTCATCTCCATCTGTCTTTGCTTTTTAAACAAAAGAACAATGATGTGTATGTAATTGTTAAGCTTTAGTATACAAAATAATTAGTACTTGGTACGAGTACTG
This sequence comes from Tauraco erythrolophus, assembly GCF_009769465.1. Lineage (NCBI taxonomy): Eukaryota > Metazoa > Chordata > Aves > Musophagiformes > Musophagidae > Tauraco > Tauraco erythrolophus. The sequence goes on along the minus strand of NC_141465.1, from coordinate 130,553,305 downwards.
CCTGCAATCTTTAATGTGACTTGGCCAGTGCAATGTAAAGAACAGCTTGGTAGGATTTTTAATTGGCAATTCAAGTCAAATGTTGATTTTGCTCACTGATTTTTCTATGTTTATTCATTTATTCCAATTGATTGGAATTTAGAAGTAATGGGTCTGTAGGATGGAGCAGGGGGAAAAATGAGCTTCTATCAGTTCAACTTAAACCCTATATGGCCCTGAATAGTTAAAAAACAGGAAAGGCAGCAGAAACAAGTATAAACTGTTTCTATATCCATGTATGTATCTCTGTATGTACGTATATACAAGTTCCTGAAAAACAGCTCGTCCACTTAAAACTCCCATGAAGAGCTCATATTTGCAGTTGACTGATTTTCAGGATGACAGACAATTCTGGACATGGACTGCCAAGTTATGTGTTTGCCTGGGACAGTGACTTGACCGCAGCTGATTGGAACGAAACCTACTCCTCCCAGTAACAATTGTAATGGCCTAGCAAAGTTAATAGAGCTGAACTGTTCAAAGTAAACATATATCCAAGTCAGAAGTCTTGTTCCACATGTTTGCTGGGGCCTGATAGTTCCAGAAAGGCCCACCTATGGCTGGAACTGACCAGAACTTCAATAGACTTGTTCACATATCTGTAACTGTATGGCTTCAATTTTTGCAACTTCCATCTTTAATTTAATTTTGTCCTTTGTTTCCCCCCTCTTTCTTCTACTCGCACAAAGACATGAAATAAAATGTGTTACTAAGGAATCCATAGAAGCCACCCTAAACAGGTAAGCATGCTCACATGGTCCTTCTTGCCTAATGGTATATCCTTTTCCTGGGCACACCTACCAGAATAGATGGAGATTCAGCCCAAAATTCAGTACCGCTTCCCAAGATTTTCAGTTCAGGCTGAGCTCCATGTAGCTTCATCTGCATTTGCTAGAGAATCATTTATAATTTAACTCCAGAGTATCTCTGTGAGCTGAATGACTGTAAAGTGCATATACACTTCAAGTGAAAGTGAGCGTAGAGTTCAAGAATGTCCTCTCAGGGACAAGATATAATGAAGTTATGATGATATGGATCAGTAAAGAACTGATTAAGATATTAATCATATCTTCATAAAAGATGGACAATCCTGCTAACCACATTCCAGGCTAGCTCTATACAAGTTATTCCATTCAACAATCTAAACATCAACTTCTATTTCTATTCGACAGGCTGGAGAGGTGGGCCCGTGCCAACCTCATAAAGTTCAACCAGGCCAAGTGCAAGGTCCTACATCTGGGTCATGGCAATCCCAGGCACAAATACAGACTGGGCGGAGAATGGATCAAGAGCAGCCCTGAGGAGAAGGACTTGGGAGTACTGGTGGACGAGAAGCTCAATATGAGCCAGCAATGTGCTCTTGCGGCCCAGAAGGCCAACCGCATCCTGGGCTGCATCAAGAGGAGCGTGGCCAGCAGGTCGAGAGAGGTGATTCTCCCCCTCTACTCTGCCCTCGTGAGACCTCACCTGGAGTACTGCGTCCAGTTCTGGAGCCCCCAACATAAGAAGGACATGGACCAGTTGGAGAGGGTCCAGAGGAGGGCCACGAAGATGATAAGAGGGCTGGAGCACCTTTCCTATGAGGACAGGCTGAAAGAGTTGGGGCTGTTCAGCCTGGAGAAGAGGAGGCTCCGGGGTGACCTTATAGCGGTCTTCCAGTACCTCAAGGGGGCCTACAGGAAAGATGGGGAGAGGCTGTTCAGGAGGGCCTGTTGTGATAGGACAAGGGGTAATGGTTTTAAAATAGAGGGAGGTAGATTCAGATTGGATATTAGGAAAAAATTTTTTACCATGAGAGTGGTAGAACACTGGAACAGGTTGCCCAGAGAGGTGGTGGATGCTCCATCCCTGGAGACATTCAAGGCCAGGTTGGACGAAGCCCTGAGCAACCTGATCTAGTTAGAGATATCCCTGTTCCTTGCAGGGGGGTTGGACTAGATGACCTTTGAAGGTCCCTTCCAGCTCTAACCATTCTATGATTCTATGATTCTATTTTAAAACCATATTACAGGTAGATTGTAGTTTTGCCTTCTTAACATGAGTCTATCATTGCTGTGGTGGCTGCAACCAACTGGGAAATCAAGTGTTCACCATGTCAGACAGGCAGTTTGATAAAAATTTCAGAAATAAAAAGTATGTAAATGTTCAGTAACTTCACAGTTCTTATAAGCTGCTGGCATGTGTGTTACCTGCATGCTCTCTACACTTTGCTTCTTTCATTTCATCCTTAGCAAATTCATCTTGCAAGCCAGCTGCCTGGGTAAGACACAAATGCCTATGAAATTAAAAAGATAAAGTTAAACTCATATTAGAGGTCTGAATTTCCTCTCTAAATGGTCCTGAGCAATCTTTTGGGGTGGGGAGAAGGACATCCTTTCTGAAAGGCATTTGCTGCTTAACCATAAATGCAGAATAGCGCAATGGTTTAAAAATGTAACGGAGGCAGCCAGGTAGCTTAGTGGCTCATAAGCTGCTCTTTTTTATTCTTCGTGCCTAAGTTCGACTGTGTTCATGAGACTAAAAGAAAACAAATGTTATAGGCTCCAACCGGTCCAAGACTCAAACCACAACTGGCAGCTCCTACTTAAAAGCAGTCCAAAGTTTGGAAAGGAGAGAAAAATGGTCATTTCTTAAGACTTGGAATTTTTTTATGCAATATGGCCAAAATCACTGAGCTGGAACTGGAAAATGAAGACAGATCATCCCTATTGTTACATTGTACTTTTGATACCATTAGTGTCGACATTTTGCAGCTAAATTAATCTTTCTCTAGGGAACAAGTTAAATAATTTCAGTATAAAATAAACTAATACTACAGTCATCTCTACAGACAGACCTATCCCAAGGCCTCTTCCTTACTCAGTAAGGTCATCAGTTTCACTTGAGATTGCAAAACCCCATATATTTGCATATTAATCTTCACATCCTTAAACATTTTGTCAACAGTAAAGGAAAAATCTACTACTCAGCACTTGGTCTAAGAAGTCAAGTCTGAGAAAATTACAACAGAAGGAAACTATTTCCAAGCCCCAGTGGTATCCCCACTAAAAGAAAATGAGTGTCACTAGGTCTTCATAGATTATTAAAGAACCCAATTTCTTCCCTGAATTTTGGTATTTAGGAGGTTACAATGTCACTGTCATCCTTCGGAGATAGAAGTCTCACATATACTCAGTCAAATCCTGCCTCCTCTCAACTAGGAAACTACCTTGGCTTTGTTGTGGGAGAGCCCAAACAGCTCTAGACTCAGAAGGTGGCATTGTCTTTTTAAAAAAATAATCACTTTTGAATCTGTAAAGGCATCATTTTACCTGCGTTCTCTCAGAATCTGAAGTCTGCTATCAATCAGTTTTTTCACTAAACTGGTATTTTCTTCTTCCAGGAGCTGAATAGAGGCTTTCAAATCACTTATTTCCTTTTGGTATATCTTAACCTTTTGACAATCAAAAAAAAAAAAAAAAAAGATCATCTTTCTTCAAAAGACTATACTCATTTTTGGGAAGCTTTCATAGTAACTCTCTTAATAGCACATACCTAGAAAGAACGCAGCTGTATCAGCAAGACTGCACATTGGGTGGAGAAACATGTGACACATTTTCAGGCAAAGGGAAGACTTCTCTGGTTCTTTCCCACCTTTATTGGAACCCTTTACTGGCACAACTCTCTCAGTCACAGCCACACCTTTGGGCTATGCAACCCTGGTAGCAAAACCTTCTCATGTAGGCAAACAGTCCGACAGACAGAAGCTCTGGAATTTTCCTATTTTGCTTTCACACCAGAGCTTCCAAGAGAAAAACCTTCTTTGCAGAGTGAAGTTCAGGCTCTTGCTCAGCAAGTGGTGCTGTTCTAATTCCTGCCTATCCCCAAAACCTTCTCACCCAGAATTAGTGAAGCTTTCAGTCCCAGTTTGCTGACATTGGCTACAGCCCAGGCTCTACTTTCTTTTGGACTGGGAATCATCCCGCATCGCGATGAAGTTATATTAACCAAAGGATACCAGTTATTCAGTTCCCACAATCATTCTCACTTTTCCTGAAGTACGAGCAAGTTCCTACCCCTTCACTGGGAAGTACTATGGGATGGATACCTTCCCAGACATCTTGGCCATACGTACATGTTTAAAAACAGTACCTAGTGAACTGAATGCATCTGTTCGCACCAAAGTGACATTAACCCAGCTACAATCATCCAAATTTGCAGTTAAAAACTAGTTCTCGTTTCTCTCAGGGATTAAAAAAGGTGAAAATGACAGGACATTAACCAGTAACAGGATGTGGCTTGGCTCGACGAGGCGATGCAGCTTTGCACCATCTTAGTGCGACACAGTAACCATGGAAAAATGTGACTGAAGAAGCCAAATCTGTTCAAATTTGGAGGTAAATAGTTTAGGACTGGTTTGGTAAGTCATTTTTCAGTTCAGTGGCCAAAATGAGAAAAATTATAAAATTTGAACCAGGACAAAACTGAAATTTTTTATTTATCTCCCCAAAAGAAAGTACTGGAAGAGCCTGTCAGCTATATATAAACATCAGCCTGAAAGAAAATATTTCATCTGTGTAAGAAAAGCAGAGAAAATGAATGGGTGAATTCAGAGGACTGGAGAAGTCAGTGATAATAGTTTTGTTTTCCTCAATAATTCAAAGCACTAATTCATAACCTAAGAAACTTCTAGTTGAGAGGAAAGAAGTCCAAATCCCTCAACTCTGAGGTGAGGGCCTGTCAGGACGTAAGAGTACTCCAAAGTGGATCTCCCTTATTGACACTGCCTAATGTGTGTGAAATTTGTTAAGTGTTCGGTGAGACAGGGAATTGGGAAGGGAATTCATGCTCATTCAGTGACAGGATGTATAGATTGGAGCTCCTGTTTGCTTGTACAGATTAAAACATTCTTTCCTATTGACCCCTACTTCATTGCCTCAGAAGCTGTGGTTTGGACACCCTCCCTGGAAAGTTAAAATTTTATTCTCAGAGCTCATTAAGGGGAAGAAGGAAAGCCGTATTCCTGCATACTGGCAAGTATCTTAAACTGGTAATTAAAATGGAGAAACCTCTGCCAGGTTTGTTGATGTGGCACCGAAAAAGAATAAGTTCATTTATTAATTTCCCAAAAAGTTTTGCTAAGTTCTTAAACTGTGAGGTTGTAAAGGTGGGAAAGGGTTTTTCCTCTCTCCAAAATCTCTTGCTTAGATTTCATCACAACAAAGAACCTGTATTGATTGGAACAAATACAATCAAACTTTCACCATGGAGCGATCAGTTTCCTGTATTTGGCTCACAAAAAGTTTTTTATTGACCAGAAAAATTACAACTGTCTAATACATAGCTCTAAATTAAAGGACAGTATAAAAGCTATCAAGCAATCAATTACAACTATATAAGATTTTTATTTTCCTTTCTTCAGTGTACTAATCTCTAGGGCTTTATTATCTCCCATTTAAAGCTGTCTCAAACCCTTTCTCCAAAAATGTTTCCAACATCCATTCCTATTTTCTTCCAATAAAGCAACACTAGAACTTTAATGCAATTCAAAAGTACCTTTCAGATACTTACATGATTGAGCCTTTACCCTATGTAGTATCCCAGCCTCCATAGATATAAATACTTTGTTGTACAGAACGTTGTAGTCCATCCTATAACTGCTTGGGCAGGAAAAGGGGTCCTTCATTTATGAAACTAGATGTTCACCTTTTAACTTTATTCACCACATACGCTGTTTGCTACTCAGGATTGCAGATTAATTGCAGGAAAATTGCTCTCCTTTTCCTGTGAAAATCTACAGAGGCCCGTCACTGGAAGCAGTTATGACTGTAGGCCATGGTGTTTCAAACCTGAACTACCACGATAAACTGTACACAAAGTGATCCTCTTACCTCTTCTTTTAGCCATTCGTCCTCTTCAATTTCTCTGCGACAGTTTTTGTCTAAGTATCTTACAGCATTCTGAGAAAACACAATTTAAGATGGTCTCTTCTGAAAGCAGGACTTTGACAGTGCTGCATACTATAAAGAACCTTCTGGTGTTTAGCAGGAAATAATTAAGAAACATCCACACAACAGACTGTAGCATCCCCTGAGGGATTACAAGGGTTTTAGTCCACAAGGCCAGCTGTTTTTTCTCCATCATGCTGCCGAGTGCAGTTTACATGTCAAGCAGTTTACCAATATTTTATAATTCCCCATGTTAAAATAAGACATTTCCTTTTTGCCTGACAAGTTCTGCTATATTCCCACTACTGCTCAAACCTTCCTGTTTTCAGGAAATCAAACCTTTAGGTGTTAAAAAACCCAAGCAAAATCACAAATGAGGCAGTACTGATCTGTGGCAAGTGACTTAAACCTGTAGAGGTCTATGCTAATGAACCAAGGCTACAAGTATAGTGGGAAGTGGAAAGCAACAACTGGGAGGGAGGCAGCATTTGCAGATCACCATAAACACACTCCTTTGGATTATGTTCTCACACGACTGAATATTCCAGCACTGAAGTCAGTGAATTTAAATACCTATTGGGCCCAACTGGTGATTCGTACAGACGTACGCTTTGCATTTCATGAGTGTAAGAAGTCGTCATCATAAATACTTTGTAAATCACGTTTGCAAATCAGAGCTGGCAGATATGACCAAAAATCTGTGTTTCAATAAGCCTGTGTTTTACTGTAGACTGTGCTATTTTGGCATTCTAAAAATGTTGTAATTTAAAAGTACAAAACCACCTTTTTTCTTTTTTTTTTTTCAAATTGATGAATATTTCCATGCAGACAACCTCTTAGTGTGATACTGTTTTTTGAAGTCTGTGCAAACATCAAAATTGAGGTCACAGCAAAAGTGACACGTTCTTGGACAAGTCATATCAGTGCATGGTGCCCCAGTTTTCCATACCTCGTTTGCAAAATGCCTTCACATCTACTCATTGTTAGTCTGATGTAAAAAAAAAAAAAAAGTACGTGTCTATAACAATAACCAATGCCATGTTTAGTAAGAAGATTTACAATTTGTTTTACTGTCAATTTATTAGAAAAGGTCTAAGTCTTAATTCAAGTTACAATAATTATTAATGCAGAGTACATGAATCCTAACTATGACGCAGTTAGCACTTTTAAAAAAGGAAGAAGGAATACCTCAGGAGCCTGTTCCTTACTTAACTTGATGTGCGTCTCAATCAGTCTGTCATTTTCTTCTTTCACTGCTTTCAAAGCATTTCTATAATGTTCTTCAAAACAAAACAAAACAAAACAAAAAGAAAATCAGAAATCATCATTTGACTTCAATTTATCCTGACAACAAAAAGAAAATTGGCATGTTGTTCCTAAGCTGGAACTTAGCAGCCAGCATCACATGCATAGATGCTCCTCAGAAAAGGATTCAAACCTCCTTCTCCATAGAACTTGTTCTCTTAAACCCAAAGGACAGAAATGTTAACTACCAAACTAGAAATCTGAAGTGGCTTACGCATTTCTGTTGGCAACTACAACAGCTGAGCAATTCACTGCTCATTGAGCACCGAGGTGAGCAACTGTCTGCTAAAATATTGGTATTTTAACACTAAATTTTATCTCTGTGAATAGCAGAGCTCCTGGAGTCACGTGAGAGGTTTGCTTAGAAAACTTATTTTTTACCTAGAGAAGTATATTGGATCATCTTACACACACGGCGTTGTTTCAGACAGTTATTCTACAGAGCCTAAACAATCTTCTGACATATCTAAGCCTTCCAGGGGTTTCTAATTCAGCAACAGGACAAAATGGAGAATACGGCGATTGCCTCCAAAAGGAGTGGGTTAGCAAGAACCTTATTAAGTTCAGCAAGGACAAGTATAAGGTCTTGCACCTGGGAAACACAATCCAGGAGTGCAGCCCAGGCTGCGATCTACCTGGCTGGGCAACAGCTCTGTGGAAAGAGACCTGGGGGTCCTGGTGGACAACAAGCTCAAGAGGACTGAACAGTGTGCTGCTGTGGCAAAGAAAGCCAACAGGATGCTGGGTGGCATCAACAAGGGCATCACCAGCAGAGATAAAGAAGTCATTACCCTACTCTATTCAGTCCTTGTCAGGACTGTGTTCAGTTTTGGTCCCTGCTATACAAAAAAGAGGAGGACAGGCTCAAGATGGTCCAGAGAAGGGCCCCACAGATGATCAAAGGACTGGGAAGGCTGCCATATGAGGAAAGGCTGAGAGAACTGGATTTATTCAGCCTTGAGTAAAGAAGGTTTAGGGGAGACCTTATCACCATGTCCCACTATCTAAAGGGTGGCTGCAAAGAAGATGGAAACTCCCTTTTCACAAGGAATCACATGGGAAATTTTTCACAGTAAGAACAATCAGCCATTGGAATAATCTCCCCAGGGAAGCGGATTCCTCAGCATTGGACACTTTTAAGATTCAGCTGGGCAGGGTGCTGGGCCATTTTGTTGGTTGAAGAAAGGTTGAACCAGATGATCCTTGAGGTCCTTTCCAACCTGGTATTCTATAATTCTATAATGATGATTCTTCTTTTCATTCTTTCAAACAGATAAACAACCTGAGTTGTACTGGGAGAATGAAGACAAGGAGGAACTGTTCAGACATACTTACTGTTTCTAAGAGGGCTATTTTCCATAACTCTCTCACTGCTAAACAGTTTTCCCCACACCTCACATAAGTGTATGGCTTTTTTTCTTCCTCTCCCCTTCAGCAATTTTGTTTAAAATGTCATCTCCAGACCACATGAGCTGTGCCAGCATCAAGCCCTTCAGTGGTACCTACAGAGACAGAAACCTCTTCACCTGTGCTTATTCCCTAAGCCTGTTACACACTCGAGGAGTGAACAAGCCCAATTTGCTGCTGCATCACTCTGGAAACTTGTTAGATTTTTTTTTTTTGGTAGGATAGAAGACTGTACTCCCCAGCCACTTCATAAGTTCAGTTTTAGGAAGCTGAATAAAAGAGTATGCTAACATCCAGTACTGGCAGCATCATTTTGCAGTATGCTAATTAGGTAACTGCTATAGGTACCTCTGTTACAGTCTTTCTATAAATACACTTCCATTTGACTACAAATTTTTGGCTCTGTACCCTGTGACATGCAGGAGGTCAGGCTGAACGCTCCTACTGGCTCATTCTGGCCTTCTATATAAAAGCCCATTCTCTTTTTCACTTCATATAGCAGCAGCTGTATAGCAAAGTTTTAAACTGCCTAAGAACACGGGAAATGCGTAACGAAGAATACTAACCTCTGCTGAACACAGAGATGGATATCTGACAAGCTACCTGGCGCTGCAGAAAACACAGTGAAGATCTTAATTGTGATAAAATATGTTTCAAGAAACAAAAAGATAGCTAGCTGGCTCTTATCCACAGTAGTTGATGCCTGGTAATGGTTGGCACAGAATATACAGAGACCCTTAGAGCAGTGTCACTGCCTGTCACTACCAGCTGCTTGGCTGCGGCCATGCATACTGAAAAGGGCATAAAGGAAGAAAACCAGGACATCCTTCTCCTGTTAGAAGCATGGGTTGTGTAACAGCAAAATATTTAAATGATTTAAAAATAATGCAGTAGTAAAGAAATCTTTGTAAAGCATTCAGCACCAGAATACATAAGCTCTCAAATTAATTCCACTGTTGTGTCAGTATTGAAACGGTTCCCAGTATTTGTGTATGTCTGTACTGGCAATTTTGCAGGGCCTCACACACGAGACTATGCAACTGGGAGGCAAAGCTCAGGCCACTAGCTAAACAGCTCCCTCTACTTCTGCATTTAAACCACTATGATCAACTCAAAACACTTTTGTGTTGCAAGAATGAGCTCATACTACTTTCCTGTCAAGGGAGTTTTCAACATGTGAAGCACTTGAAGCATGATGAGGAGCACCAAGAGAGGAGTCACCATTTTCCAGTATGACTGCTAAGGGAGACCTGTGTGTAGGCGACCTAAATACATGTAGGCTTATTTTTAGAATACCGCTGTCCTTCACAACAACATTTTTTTACAGACAGGTTGCATATTTTACAATAAAATCACCAGAAAACAAGGTTATCAGTTTCTTTAAGTGCTCATAATTTCTGCAACTTCATGAAATTTTTAATCACGGGACTTTCATGGAATTAGAGAGAGAGTTCTTCCACTTTATAGGATTATGCGGTCTAGTTTAGGTGCACTGTCTTGCAAAAGCTGACATAAGTTACTATAACTTGACATGAAATTAAATTTATAATTTAATTCCCAGAAGTAATGCAGAAAGAGCTTGCAAGACTTGCATTACTTTAGCTGTAAACTGACCTGTAGCCCTCTGAAGATTATCTTTGACTTCCTTGATGTCTTTTTCCAGATTCATAATCTTGTTGGCCTCTGTTTTACTAATTACATTTATGTACTCCAACCAGTAATCCCTCTCACTCTGCTTTACTGAAAGTCTTTGGTCAGTTTCTTCAATCTGGGAGTGCAGATCTATTAAAGTAAGAACGTCAGAAGACAAGTTCATTACCAATTTCTTGAACCGATAGTTCATAATTCCTATGACTTCATCAAATTCTTTAATGAAGGCACTTTCACTGGGATTGCACAAAGAAGGCTGATTCTTCTACACGACAATACATTATGACACTATGGCCTTACATACTGTCAAGGGCCACTATCACTGTTGAAAACAGCTCGATCTTATTCTGCCAAGGAGAGACAGCAGTTCTCACTGCAGTGCTGTAACCAAAGACACATGTGACTTCACTCCCGCTGGGAATCACAGGGATGGCAGCCAGAACTTTCAGCAATCAAAACTGCTCATTTTTGCTGCCATGAATAATTTTTTTTTATCTTTCCTTGGAGCCAGTGCATAGGGCTTCCATGAGTTTCAACTTAATGGAAAATATGACGCCTCTGCTCTTGCACAGTAATATACATGACATGGAAGGAACAAAACAGAGTCTAATATACAGGATCTGTTTCTATAAAAGACTCAATTCTTTTGAATTTTAACTCAACTTAACTAACAGATGTACTTATAAGCCTTCCACAATCTCGTACCACATTTAGAGAGCTTAAGTTTGGGGATGAAAAGCTTTATGCTTTTTATATAACAAGGAAGTTGAATCTTTAAAACCTTCATTTAAAATGAAAAAAAAAATAAAAATTACTTAATCCTAACTTTATAAACTGCAAATCACACTTCCACAACTCACAACATACCTTTCAGAAGTTGTTCTTTGTCCTTAACATACTGCCATAATTCTTTCAGTGACTCTTCCACATCATCCCTAGTTACAACCTCTTTTTCATCTTGTTCTTTCTCCTCGTCTTCTATTTGTCCTAGTATGTACCTGACGTGTGCCTGCTGTTCTTCCTTCAGAAGGTCATTCTATGAAAGAACAGAGGAAAAGGGATGTATTAAAACATTTTCAAATTAGTTCTCAAAGTCACAAACCTAAGCAATGAAGAAAAGTAAAATCTGACCTAGTGCCAAGATGCACTGCAAAAACACTCAGCTAAACACCTGTTCTCCATATTCAAAAAGGATGGAGTGGAAGAGAGAGTCTGCAAGTCTCAGAAGTTTCTCAGTAACTTTTATTTTATTTAATAAATAAAATTCTCAGTGACTTCAAGACCATTACAAGGGAATGAGAGTCAAATGACTGCTGTGCTCTAGTTGGAGCAGGACATGAATAGTCCTTCATTGCCTGGAAAGAAAGTTCCTTGTGAGTCGATTTAATAATAAAAATATTTATTGGTAGGAGTAATTCACTTCAACATTCTTCATGACAATTTACCACCTTCCTGTAGCAATGACAGACAATCAGGTCACTTGTACATAATCACAGTAGAGTCTTGTCAGAACTGGAATTGGAACTTCTTACACCTACTGACTCCACAACTGTGGTTATATCCCCTTGCCATGACCCTTTTCAGTGACACTCAAATTATTTGAAATTGCTGATGGTGTAACATTTGCTCCCAAAGGATAGCATAAAGGAGCAAATAACCATACCAGCCAAACTGAAACAGTAACCGTGCAGTAGAGAGTCTCAAACATTCCCTGCTTCTAAAAGAATTAACTTTAAACCACTCAGAAACATTAAGCAGAAAATAAAGAAAGGAGCTCAAAGAACAGTCAAAACATGGGTGAATTAAACAAATAGCACTTCAAGCATGCCCTGAAGTACCTTGCACAGGCTAAAATACGAAGGAGTCCTTGAGAGAGTATGACCTAGCAGCAAATTGGGGGAATAATCATGAGAGACTTCAGATGTCTGCAGAGAGAAAAGCCAAATGCCGCTTCCACTGATAGTTAAGGCCACCAATGAAACACAATCCAGACTTCAAGACTGAAAGAAACACCAAGGAAAGCTAAACAGATGGATACTTACAAAAACAGCACAAGGATCAGGCATGGGAAGGACAGAGAGACATTGTTTCACTGCCATAGCAAGTGCAGGCTGCAACATCGTTTAACCACATGATCCAGTTCAAGGATTTTTCAGGGATTTGAATTCATTGAATTCACCAACTCTAACCATTCTATGATTCTATGATTCCGTTAGGCGACTGTATATATATCCACTTCCAAAGTTCACTGCCATCTCAGTCACCAGATGCCATATGCATTCTTTATGCATGGTTCTTGAAAGCATCACGCAGCTGTGATCAGTAGTTACATAACTTTGTTTCTAAAGGCTACTCAAAATAACTCTTAATTCACAGGAAAGTGATTCTTCATCCAGCAGTGCTAAAAATTGCACCTAGACAATCATGTGACGCTCTTTCTTCTTTATTAACTTTCCATTGTAACGAAGTTTGCCGGAATAACGAAACTCTCATGGATACCTGTGCAATTCCATTACCTCAGAAGTGAATCAAAGAAGGCCCGTGAGTCTCTTGGTTAGATCTGCTAATACTACTGACAAGAACGAAGGTAAAATCGTTTATTCTTGGTGCGCTGAAAGCGCATTCTTGATTTCCTCGAGGAATATTCGCAGGGTTGTTTAAAAAGGCACATCTGAACGCAGCGAAGTTACCTGCTGAGAGGGGGTTTGCTGTCCTGTGTCTGGGGCAGAGCGAGGTTAGATACTCAGGTGGTTCCTGAGGACCTGATGTGCATTGGAGAACACCTTCACTGAATTCCCTTTACCTTACTGCTGTGTCAAATTCTGCAGTATGCTATTCCTGCAGCAAGTTTGTTGCATAGTTATATTTAGGACACTTTATGTCACATTTAGTTCAGGCAATAACTTTTGGGCACTTGGTGACTCACTAACTCTAGTTTCCTTGACTGTAAGAAACTCAACTGCAATGAGTAGTTATAGTAAAGGTAGTATTTGGATTGAAAGAATAAAATTGAATCTGTGAGTTAAAATAGCACATATGAAATGTGTTGGGAGAACGAGGCACGGTCACTTACTCTTTCACGATAGTCTCTGTTCTTTTTTTCCACTTGTTTCAGATCAAACAAAACTTGGTCAATTGCTGCTTCTTTTGTCTCAATTCTGTGGAGAAAGAGTAGAGGAAAAGAAGTTCTTACAAAAACTGAAGAGAGGAATGTTGTTTAAGCTAGATTAGATGTAAATGCTACTTAATTGTGTTTGGTTTGGGTTTTTTTTTGTTGTGGGTTGTTTTGTTTTTTTGGGGGGATCACAGTGCTAGATTAATTTGGGTAGATACCACTGTCCACTTACTACACATAAAACCAAATATTTCCCATATACATAGAATCATAGAATGGTTAGGGTTGGAAGGGACCTCAAAGATCATCTAGTTCCAACCCCTCTGCCATGGGCAGGGACACGCTCCACAACACCAGGTTGCCCAAAGCCTCATCCAACCTGGCCTTGAACACTTCCAGGAATGGGGCAGCCACAACTTCTCTGGGCAACCTGTTCCAGTGCCTCACCACCCTCTGAGTGAAAAATTTCTTCCTTATATCTAATCAAAATCTCCCCTCTTTCAGTTTAAATCCATTGCCCCTTGTCCTATCACTACATACCCTTACAAAAATCTGAACCTTCATAAAAATTTGGATCTCATATTCCTACTGAGAAACTGACACCCTGATTACACTGTTCCTTTGTAGCCACTAGAGAGGATTGAGCTGGTTTATTCCTTTCTGGCCGTGGCTTAGCTGACCTACTGCACAGCTCTCTTTTAGTACAAGATTATTTGTGCTCCAGAAATATTTATTACTCACCACTCACTACAGAGGAAGCCTATGCAACTCACTCAGACATAAGTCAGACGAATCCCAAACTGGAGAACTAAGAAGAATTCAATTCTTCTGAAAATGTGGTTTGTTGAGCTTCATAAACTGCATTTGCACACCAAGAACTTGTCAGCCTTTGGGAAGCACTAAGGGAATAGGGACTGCAGCCTGAGCAATTTCCTTCAAGTATGGTTCTGCATTTTTGGCAAAGAACTAGCTCACTGCTTTCACCAATTTCATGGATTACTTGTTGTCCTTTTTGCCACAGCTGTAAAATAAGCATATTTTTCGGGTGTTCTCCCTTCTAAAATGAGAAACACTGGGTTGCAAATGGTGTCTGTTCACAAAGTTCTCTGTAATCTTCCTCTCTTTCTGGAATTCATTTACCATACAGCGCAATAAAGGCAAGTATCACAATGATTACAATAGCTTTTACTGTTTCAACAGCTATTGTTCGTTGGGTTGTTGTTTTGGGTGGGTTTTTCGCCTCTCCCTACTGTATTAAGTTGTTTTAAAAGAAGATTCTTTTTTTCCTGGCTAAGTTTAGATTACTCACTCGTGTAAATTGACAGTTACCAGGTTTGCGCCCTCTGGTGTCAGCACGCTCCAAGGTATTTTTCAGATTTTCTGTTAAGTACAAGGATATTAGAGAGGCTGGAACAGAGATATAGTGGTACGGTGGTGACAGCTATAGCAAAAATATCTCACTTATTAGACAGAGGTGACAGCTTGGCCACATGCTGTGACCTCCTAAATCACCTGCCATTTCAAACCATTTCTGTATTTTGAATACTGATGGTGATCTTAATTTCTGCTACTTCAAGATTTTCCATGAAGCGGTAATCTGTATCTGTCACTTTGTTAACGTCAAAAATTTATATGAGTAAAATTTGTTATGTTGCCTGCTACATATCATAGAATCATAGAATGGTTTGAGTTGGAAGCGACCTCAAAGATCATCTAGTTCCAACCCCACTGCCATGGGCAGGGAAACCCTCCACTACACCAGGTTGCCCAAAGCCTCATCCAACCTGGCCTTGAACACCTCCAGGGATGGGGCATCCACAACTTCTCTGGGCAACCTGTTCCAGTACCTCACCACCAGAGGTATATCAGAACTCTCCTCTTTAGATTATTTTTCTATGGTATTTGTCAGATTCAAGAAGTTACAAAATAGCTAAATTGGTGATTCCTTTGATACTATTTTTCTCAGCTCTGCATACTAGGTTTCATCTGGATGATTTCATCCTCTAGAAACAACATTCCTCTCCAGTACCATGACAGTTTTATCAGTCATCTACAGGATGTTACTGGGGCAAGCAAGTAATTTATGGGATTGTTGCTCCTAACCAATCCTGAACCACAAAACTGTACTGAAAATGTAAAATAGCAAACCGGCTATGAACAGGAACTGTTCTTCAATGTACAGAAGAAAAAGTAGGAATAAATAAAAGAATTAAATAAACACTACATGCTTGACAAATGCTGAAGTGGAATGTGACAGATTAACATGTATGATTGTGCTGCTTTGTTCAATCAAGTGGTACAGAGAAGTTATAGATTACAGGGGTGAGGAGAGAGAGGGAAAGAGAGAGCAAGAGGGAGAGAAAGGAGAGAAGGAGAAAGATAAAGACAGAAAGAAAAATACTTTTCTTCCCTTTTTCCCCTACTGTTTCTGGAGAAAATAAATGCCCTGTGTCAGTAAAGCACACATTTCAGTGGAAGGCTCTTCAGATAAGCGAGTCATTTGCTTGGATATCTGAGTATGCATAACAATATTTTACCAGAAAGTGTTTTTCGTTTTTTGGGTTTTTGTTTTGTTTTGGTTTGTTTTTTTGTTCTTGGTTTTGTTTTGTTTTGTTTTCTTCCTCAGCCTAGTAATACAGTTTGCTTATCTCTTAGCAAAATAGATGGGTTGGTGTGTTGACTTTTTGGATTGTATTTAATTGTGATATGATTCAGCTAAATCTGGCCTGTTTCTCTATGGAAACTTGTACTACGTTTATTGTAAAATGAAACAGAAAATCCCACATAAACCCTGTAAACTCCTTCAGATGTCACTAGAACTGTATGTGGTTGCTCTTCGGTTTGCTTACCCCGCTTTTCATTTCTACAGCAAGGCACTGCTCCTTGCTCCCTAAATGCTGCTAACTGTTGAATACTGGATGCTGTCGAGGTTTTTCCGTCTCGATTTCTGTTTCTTTGATAAAAGTCACAGAGCTTAATTTTTCTCCTTTCATTCACCTCCTCAAGAGACTGGAGATGGAATAAATTGGACTATTTTGTAACTACTTCAGCTATTGCCCTCTTAGCTCTTATTTTTCTCTGCTTGATTTTAAGAGACTTTTAAGTTATCCCTCCATTATTTTCAAAACAAAACACTTTCTTTTGTGTTTTGTTTTCTCAGCTGCACCAAGGGAGCAAACTGTAGGTCTTGAGGTTCTGACTGGTGACTACATACCTCTGTGAACACCAAGGAATCCTGAAAAACATAGATTCATAGATTCATAGATTTCTAGGTTGGAAAAGACCTCAGAGATCATCGAGTCCAACCGTCCCTAATCCCCATTAAACCATATCCCTAGGTAGATCATCCACCCTATTCTTAAACACATCCAGGGATGGGGACTCAACAACTTCCCTGGGCAGCCTATTCCAGTGGCTGACAACCCTTTCAGAGAAGAAATACTTCCTAACATCCAACCTGAATCTCCCCTGACTAAGCTTGTACCCATTTCCTCTTGTTCTGTCACCAATCACTAATGTAAAGAGCCCTTCCCCCACCTCCCCACCATCTTTTCTCAAGTATTTGTAGGCTGTAATCAGGTCTCCCCTCAGCCTCCTCTTCTCCAGGCTGAACAGCCCCAACTCCCTCAGCCGTTCCTCATAAGTTTTATTTTCCAGCCCCTTGACCAGTTTAGTCGCCCTTCTCTGGACTCGCTCCAGAATTGAGTAAGTTGTCTTTGTTGGCTGCTTTATCCATTCACATATTCTATATGAGTGAAAAGTTAAAGATATTAAACCTACTGAAATTCTAGTAAGGCTTCTGGGAAAGCTGATTCAGGTTCTGTAAGTTGCTCTTCTGGTTTCTCCTCTTCCTTCTTCTCTTCCATGCTTTTTATTGTACTTGTGCTAGAAGATAGATCTAAAGGGAGGAAAAGGCCAGCAGAAAAGAAGGAAAAATAAACAAATAAAAAAAGAGAGAGAAATTAATAATTTACAAAATGTCATGCTGTCACCAGCCTTTGTCACTCGTTACAAGTTCCTAACAGTTCTGAAATAAAGCAAGGGTTTTTTTTAAAAAAAACAATAATCTTGCCCAGGGTGTCACTTAGGCCCATGGTTTTGGGACATCCTAAAATGTTGTCATGAGTAAAGATACATTTGTGAACAGTGGCCTCTCTCACTAGCTACTTATTCCATCCCTTTCTGCTGGCTGTGTTTCACATTCTTGCAAATCAAACAAGCATTTGTTGCTTTTCCAGTCCTTTGTCTCTGTTTCTTTATCAGGCTTCTTTTATCGAGTCCGCTTGTTAATATGCATCTCTTTCCCTCTCCTTCTGTTCTCCTAGCACTATGAATATTTGCCTTTCACTGCAACTCTGGTATCAGTTGTCATTGTCAGAGCCGGAACAAAACCCCTCTCTGAAGGAATATGCATGTTAGTAGTATTCCCTGGGTGTGTTGTCACAACCACCAACCCCAAAATTCAACGGACAATGAGTAGTTCTGTAATGGAACTGGTAGTATATGTTATACGAAATAAAAAAGTCACAAGAAAAGGGCACTTATGAAGATCCCTCGCTTTTAATGGTCACAAAACCAAATGCCAAAACCGGGTTAGTTCATATAACATATGAAGTTTTATTGCTGAACGAGTAGAAATATCATATTTAACCTGTTTTCATACTCAACTGTTTTCCTGAATTTAAGTAGTGAATTCTAAGAATTATCATTCTAATAGCTAAAACTGATACCAGCTTTTTCTGTGACTCCATACAGCAGGCCAGATACTTTTCCTACTAAAATGAGCACAAGGAAACGGAAAAGAAAAAAAAAAAGTGGAAAGCCACGCAGCAAGCCTGCCAAGTTAATATAAAAATGAAGGGTAAGAAGTTAAAGCAACCATCGACGGATTCACTCTAATCCATACACCGGCGCATGCCTTCTGGCTGCATTCAGCACGCCCTGAAGCAAGGCAAGGTCAGCTTTCTGTACAAAAAATAACTTTGTACCCTAAGTGAGCAGGTGACTCCTGCCGATGGAGTAAGGGAGGGTGCTGAGGGCAGGCAGCGCGTGGCGTGTTTCAGAAAGGCAGGTAAAAGGAATGCGCACCGTGCGGCAGCTCTGCGAGGTCAGTGAAAGAAAGCGTACACATACCTTGGAGTCTGTGTCCCTGTGCAGCTCCTCAGACCTTGGAATATCTTTTCCGTAATGTTCTATCCAGAAGAATTTTACTTCTGTTCTGTTGGAAATCTGCTTGTGCAGATTTTTTCTGTTCTGCTGCTGGAAAGAAATTCACACTCATAGGATGATTTTCTAGATCTGCCAATCACAGTCTTCACACCAACTGATTATTTATGTTGTAGACACAGCTAATTCAATTTACAAACACTTGGAAAATTCTGACTCCCACCAGCAATATTTTGAACTTCTGAAGTGTCTCAGAGCAAAGTTTTAGTGCTTGCTACACTTTAGTAAAATATTTCTGCTGTGAAACTTCAGTACAATCATGCCAGTGTCACAGTATCACCACCTGACTCCAGTAACCCTTACGGACATTTACCATCCAAGAAAGAATCCTTTCATACCTGAGCATTCACTTGAGTCTGAAGCCGTATTAAGACCTTAATATTCACACACAGCCTTTGCAGATACCAATTCAAGTCGAGCTTTAGTTTATCAGTACGATATTTTTCATGAAACTTTTAAAAATCCCAAACACATGACTGCTGCAAGATTGAGATTTTTTAAAAAGGCCAAGGGAATTAAGAAAAAAATCTCAATGAGACAGCAAGTTAGGTACTTAGCCTCCCTAGATCCCTGCAAAATTTCCCACCCAAATACATAAATACAGGATACATTTTTAAGTATAAAAAAGAACCCGTCATCCTTCTTCAGTGCAGAATTAACTGGAGTGGTTTTGATTTCACTTTCATTTGAGCATTTATTTTACTGATATTCCTCAGAAATGGAAGATCACTGCAGCAACTCTGAACTTTCTTTTTAATTGTTATTTCTATCCCTTCCACTAAAAGGATAATCAAATCCCCCGCTTAAAACTGGATGCAAACTGAAACATTTTGAGCAGCAATGCTTTGAAAAGATTTCGAGGGTTTTTTTTTTTTTGGAACTCCAGCCCCAAGTGAGCTCTAGTGATACATTTATGAAATACTTCCTCCCCTGGGAGTAACAAGAAAGCCTCCAAGCTGTACAACAAGGTGGTAAACCCACACTACAATAACAGATTTGCTGGATTTTGCCAACCAGATACATACACATAATTTAGAAGGAAACATATTTAGGGGAACTGAGAACTGATTGCAGATTTTAAACCAGTAGGAAAACACTTGAAGAGGGCAAGACTTATATCTTCTCCCAAACAAATAAACAATGAGGCATAACTCTTGACAGGCCCCCACTATCGCTACCAGCACTTTCTCAATCCATAACTACACTGCCGTTATGTCCTTAGAGAAGCAAGCAGATCCCATCTACTGCAACTCAAGTGCTGTGACTTTCCAGACATTCACGGCAGGGATCGCCTACACAGTGGCTCACCGCTCACGTAACCTCAGTCACTACGGTCAGCACCACCCACACCAGCACTTGCACCCACACTGCTACCCCTGTATCTCAAGCAGTGTGCTACCAGTAGCCTCTGCTCCCTCAGTCCCCATCAACAACTACCTCAGTGCAGCCACACTGGAACCCCTTCCCAGCCTCCAAAGCAGGCTAACAATTCCTTCTGACCTCAACTCCTTCCTGCCCAACCTTCCTGCGTATCCCTTGCACGTATTCCCTGCTACATCTTTCATCACCAGGCACCTCAGTGGATGAATCATAGAATCATAGAATCGTCTGGTTGGAAGAGACCCTCAAGATCATCGAGTCCAGCCGTTCACCCTGCACTGTCAGGGTCCCTAAACCATGATCCTCAACACCAAATCCACACGGTTTTTAAACTCCTCCAGGGATGGGAACTCCACCACCTCCCTTGGCAGCCTGTTCCAGTACTTCACAACCCTCTCTGTAAAGAAATTTTTCCTGTTATGTAACCTAAATTTCCCCTGGTGCAACTTAAGGCCATTCCCTCTTGTCCTGTCATTCATAATGTGGGAGAAGAGACTGACCCCCATCTCCCTACAACTTCCTTTCAGGTAACTGTAGAGAGCGATAAGGTCCCCGCTGAGCCTCCTCTTCTCCAGACTAAACAGTTCCAGCTCCCTCAGCCGCTCCTCCTGAAGCAGGACCATCTCTCTCGGTGGAGTCCACAGCCCCCAGACCCCACCGGTAGTCGCTCTGTGCTGAAGTCCCCCCATGCTGTCTCTCACCACCTCTGAGCACCCACCAGAGCGCCCCACACGGCCCAGCTTTGAAGTATCTCCCCTCACCCTGCCGCCACCCACGTCTAAGTCCCCCTCACGGCCTCGGGCACCCGCGCCCCCAGGGCCTAAACGGTCCCCACAGCCGCCCCGCCCCCGGCACCCAGCCACCACCCGCATCCCCGCTGCACCCACGCGCTGTTTTCACTCCGCGGCCCTTCCGCAGCCCCCGCCGCTCCCGGCCCCGCCGCTCCCGGCTGCGGCCGGCGGTCGGTCCGGGCCCGCCGCGGCGCCACCGCGACGCCGCCGGCCGCCGGTCGCCATGGCAACGGGAGCCCCGCCCTTCCCCCACCGAGCGTCCCGCGAGGCGGCGGCGCCCCCTGGCGGCGGAGAGCGGCAGCTGCCGCCGGGGCAAAGCCCGCGAAAGGCGCCGCGCCGCCCCTCAGCGGGCGGGCGCCCGAGCTGGGAGGGAGCCGCTGCTGCGGGGCGTGAGGCGAAACGCTTCCCAGGCGCTCCTGTAGAAAGGGTGACGGTGTTATTTGTTTTGGGATTCCTGCACTGGCACCTTAGGAAACGAGGAAAGCAAACATTAACGACGGCACGGGGGTAATTTAGGTCCTGAGAGGGATGTCTGTGTGGCCACGGGCATGGAATGGCCTTAGTTTCACCCACATGGATACCTATGGCGACAGGCTTAAAATTATGAAGTAAAATTGCAGCTATCTTCAAGAAAAAGAGCGTTTCCAAGCCCTGCAGTGGTAGCTGCAGTTCCACACTGGATGTGAGCTGAGTCAACCACGACTGCAGAGCTGCTTTTCCGGGAACAAGCTCCCGAAGCTGTCCAAGGCACTGGGATGGACCAAGCTCCTACACCCTGGTAACAGGCAGCCATGCGCTACTGCCTGTAAGCCCCCTTGCCGCAGGCACAAGTGCCATGCCAAAAGCCGTGCCCCAGCAGAGCGGACAGGGCATGAGAAGAAGGAAAGCAGAGCTGGAGGCTGATCCTGAACTACGTCTGCTTCTCTCTCGCTGGCCAGCGGACCTCCATTGGTTTTGGATGGGCTCTGTATGTCATCCTCCTTCATAGGACATCAGTGCTTGAGCCACATAAACCTAGGAGCCATGTTCTACCACAGAAATAAACTGTGAATCACTATAACAAATGTCTTTGTCCTCATTCTTGGGTGGAATTCATGTTTACCTACTTCGCTCAGAGTTTTGGGCCAGTCCTGTGGGAGCTTACGTTGTCCTGTGACAAGTCCTGTTCGACGCAGTACCGCAGTCTCTCTCGGTAGGGCATATGCCTTAAAGCAAGAACTAAACTATTAGTCTTATAGGCAGAGCTCATCATTTGCAACGAATCTATACCAAAGACAGTAGGAAGATGTTTATGGTCCCTTCCAACCCTAACCATTCTATGATTCTATGATTCTATGTTGTTTGTGTCCATTCAGTGGCCCCATGTAACTGTTCAGATGAAAAAGAAAAAAAAAAAAAGAAACAAAAAACCCCCAGCCAAATCATAAAAGCTAGTGACTTTTAATTTCCTTCTCCTATATCGTGGATTGAATGATGCTGTTAGGACACAGTAGCCAGCTGACGTATAAGCCAGGCATTGAACAGAAGGCAGGAAGAAGAAGGAACAGTGCCCTAAGTCAGCTGGCAAAAATAAACATAGCCTTTATCTTTGTAGCACAAGATCTTTAGCTCAGACATATTTAAATCCCGCTATGCCAAAAAGTGCTTAAACTTGACTGTGGGCAACCTTTGCCTTCTTCTGTTTGCACGGGCAGATGATACTTACATCTTTTAGAAAGTCCTGTCTTACATCCAGAAAGAGAAAATATTATGATAAGTTTGAGTCCCTGTTTTGCAGGTTAACAGTGTTGTGCCAGGGTCAAGCAGTGTTTTCACCTCTTCTTTGACCCTCTGTTTAACAAGCTTGAGCAGGAGTGCCAGGAAGATCGGCTCCATAATCTTCCTGGAGCCTGAGATTAGGCTGACTCCTCTCTAGGTCCCTAGATTCTTCTTCTTGCCCTTGAAAATGGGTGTGATATATGTCTTTTAATAACCATCAGGAGCCAATATATACAATATAAGCAACACATATAGCATATACATATATAGAACTATATACGTATAGAGGCATTACCTAAAAAGAACCAGGGAGAGAAGACAGAGGAGAGAAGTAGTCTACAATTTCAAAGAAGGGGTTTTAAACACCTCACACGTGTCCCTGAATCCCAAGCTGGCTCAGAATTACATGCTGATGAGCATGGAACTGCCATTTGAGACAGACCTGGCTGGTAGTGCAAGATGCACTCACTGGTACATACTTTACACAGGGACCTTCAACCGCTCCCTTCTTTTGATACAGTTCTGGAAAGATGATCAGAAGGTACAAATCTTGACTTCCAAGGCTGGGAAAAATGTTCCTTCCTTCAAATGGAGGAAGATGAGTTCTGTGACAAGATTTACCATTTGTTCTGCTATGTGGTCAGAAATGTGGTCAGAAACTGGCTGGACTGGGAAGAAGTGAGAGCTGCTGCTTCTGCTGACCCTTCAGCAGTAGCTGTGATGCTGGAGTTCACCTGCCTTTCTGTGTAATGGTGGCAGGTCAGAGGTGCTTTGGGAGGAAGCAGCTTGTCTATGAAAACGTCTGCAGCTGGAAGGTGCTGCTAAAGAGCATGGAAATGCCGCATGTGTAGATTCCACCTTCCCACCTCTCCCATGAGCTGGGCCTGGAAGATTTTCTGCTGAGAACCAGGTGAATCCCAGTGGCCTTTCAGTCAGAAGAGTCGTGGGAACTAAAGAAGGGAAATACTCCCTATCATCTTGAGCAAGCCCTTTTCCTTCAGAAGAAAAAGGGAAATAATTCTTTTTGGGAAGAGACAGCTTGTGGCTGGGGGATGCTGAATTCACTGAGGTTCAGTTGGAACAAACTTTTCCCTTCCCTGTCTGCAGCTCAACCAGGCCATCATCAGGACTGTGGTGGCTATGATGGACCTCCTTCTTCACAAAGAAGAGTTTCAAGGTCATGTATACAGGCAGGTGTTCCAGCCGACAGAGCAGGATATGATCTTCTGAGGATATGTAGGTTAAAATTGTCTCCCCTCTTTTACATTGTCTCCTTGACTGGGTGTCCTGATTTTGACAGGGACAGAGTTAGGTTTACTTTTTAGCAGTTGGAAGAGCTCTGTGTTTTGGATTTACCATGAGATTTGTTGTGAGAAGGATGTTGATAGCGCACTGACATTTATAGTTGGTGCTGAGACATCAAGGACTTTTCAGTTTGCCATGTCCTTGCCAGTGTGCAGGAACACAACAGGCTGGGGGGGAGCATGGCCGGGACAGAGGGTCCACAACTCCCCTTATGATTTAAACTTAGACTTGGGATTGAGGGCCAAATTGGCCAATGGAATATTCCATATCGTGCAACATCATGGCCAGCACTGAGATGAGAGTTGACTGAGAAGAAGCTCTTGCTCTTCCGAGTGCTGTCTTGGACTCTTGGAGTTCTATCTCTCCCTTGCTCTCTTTTCAGGACTCTCACTAGTCCAGGATTGAGGTGTCGGGACTTATCTGTTTTGAAATTGTTTGCCAGGATGGGCCAGGCGTTGGTCACTGAGTGGTGAGCGATTACACTGTGCAACACCCGTTTGTATGTATTATTATATGTATACTCATATAATATTATTATTTATTATTATTACTTTTATTAAAATGTCTCATGCCTCTCTGCTCCTTCATGTGAATGAAGATGGACCTTTGATGGGCTGATAGCTCCGGCAATGAGCTTGGGGGCAGTCAGGCAGAGTATTTCTCAGGCTCCTCCACCAGCCCTCTGCCTGCCTTTGTGTGCGCAAACTTAAGAGCGTAGAAGGTTTTAAAGGAAAAAAAAAGACCTTGGGGCCCAGGATTCAACTGAAGGACACAAAGCAAGGGGTGATGTGGTCAAAGAGAAATATCACTATAGCAATGAAATCAGTGGCATCTGAGTTAGCTATGATTCCTGTTAGTTCACATCAGGGAGCAGATGAGTGTTCAAAAGACTCTTAGGTGCTGTCTGGATGAAGCTGGAGGAAGGAAAGCAGTATCAGGTGGATTTGCTTCTCTGGATGAGACTATCTCTTCAACTAATACCTGCTGTTCTGACCACAATGAAGCACTCATTTATTTTTCCTTTAATGGGAGAAGATGAGATGACTGCTTTTCTGCTTTGGATATCAGCTAGAGAGAAAGATGTGTTGAAAGAAGAGGTGAAGGAAGAAAAGTGAACCACTTTCTGAAGCTGAAAGGAATATCACTACACAAAGATACCCGAAGGCTTTTTTTTCCCCAAAGCTGTCACAACACTTAGCGTTGCACTGCAATCAAAACCATGCTTATATCCTTTCATTGTTCTGAGAGCTTAACAACTCTGTGCCTACGCATGGGGAAGACTAAGAGAAGGGTTGGTAGAGTTCATCCTTCCATCACTACCTTTGGTCCTCTTGGGGCCACCTTGAGAGTGTTCAGGCTCAATTCATGTGAAAAACAACCACTCCACACTTACACAAAACCCCAGATTCTTCGGATCTACTACACCAGTGTAGAGTAACTGTGGGACTGGCCGTATACTGGTTGCAGACGCTTTCTATCTGAAGTTACTGAGGATTCAGTCTGGGGGTCCTTGCCGTGCATGTCATTCAGGTATTTTAGTATGGCGAACATCCAATCTAGGAACTGGCAACTGCTCTGACCTGGGACAGCCCCTGCACATACAATCCCACAGATTTCATCTGAATCCATTTCAAGAACAAATCACTAAACCAAATGGGAGTAGGAGAAAGCACATAAGTATTTTAACAGACACAACACACACCCCATACACCATTTCTCAGCTGTCACTTGTCACCACGCTGGAGGCCTTTGCCACCTTGAGCTACCTAACAGCAAGGAGCTGCTTTTCCCTAAACTTGGGTCCAAAGTCCGTGATTAAGGACTTTGGAGGATTTAAGTCCAGAGGAGGGCCATGAAGATGATAAGAGGGCTGGAGCACCTTTCCTATGAGGACAGGCTGAAAGAGTTGGGGCTGTTCAGCCTGGAGAAGAGGAGGCTCCGGGGTGACCTGATAGCGGTCTTCCAGTACCTCAAGGGGGCCTACAAGAAAGATGGGGAGAGGCTGTTCAGGAGGGCCTGTTGTGATAGGACAAGGGGTAATGGTTTTAAAATAGAGGGAGGTAGATTCAGGTTGGATATTAGGAAAAAATTTTTTACCATGAGAGTGGTAGAACACTGGAACAGGTTGCCCAGAGAGGTGGTGGATGCTCCATCCTTGGAGACATTCAAGGCCAGGTTGGACGAGGCCCTGAGCAACCTGATCTAGTTGGAGATATCCCTGTTTGTTGCAGGGGGGTTGGACTAGATGACCTTTGAAGGTCCCTTCCAGCCCTAACCATTCTATGATTCTATGATTCTATGATTCTATGATTAAAGAGGGAATCCGTTTGGGCTGTGGCTACACCAGACCCGTCAGTTCCAGCTCCCTCCGGCAGAGGCCAGGCGTACCCACAGCTGCCACTGGGACAGTGTCCGGTCTGAAAAAGCTCAGTTTCACCCCTGCCTGTCTTCTTCTCCGGGACTGCTGTGAGAAGGGGAAAAAAAAGAGATATTTAACACAGTAGAAAAATATGTTCCATGTACCAAGGGAGCTAAAAGGTCTCTCACTTGTAATTAACGTACCAAACCACGTTTCTTGATCTGCAGAGATCAGGAGCTTAGTGTGGGGTTGAGTAGGTACATCTTAGTATGCTGCGTTAGGATGAATAAACAGGATATGTGGGTGAGAGATGCTTGAGTGAAAATTATTGCAGGGAGAAATCGAGTTTTAAGCTTTCATAAGGTCTCCAATCCACTTTGATCCTTGTGAACTGAATGTAAGACTTATTAAAGGTTTATTAAGCCAGAATTTTACTGGATAGTTCGTAAAGCTCTAGTACCTATTTTTCCGTCAGGAAGGAAGAGCCACATACAAAATACATGAAATTGAAGAGACGTGATTTATCAAACCTTTAAACCAATGCCATGTATACTAAATTTTCTTTAAAAAGCATTACACTGTTTCACCATATCCAAGTTTGAGTAGGAGGTGAAACATAAGAATTTATGGTTAGCAGGAAGCTCGTGCTAATGATCTAGGATTTGGGGAATGAATGGACTCATGCTAGGGACACAATGGGGAAGTTATTTAAAACTGGGCTCCTGCAAGTGAGACTGGAGCAAGTGACTCATGGGGTGCCCACAGGGTAGAGCAGGTCCCACTCCTGGGCGCTCCAGAGACTTAAATCCTCCAGCTGCCCCAAAACAGGATTAAAATATAAAGCAAGCACCGCAAGAAGAACATGCACAACAGGAAAATACACCATGGCAGCTCTCCGCATGACAGGGTCAGTGCTGTCACCCTGGTCCCGGAGGAACTCGGACTTCAGAAATCACAGAATCATGGAATGGTTCGGGTTGGAAGGAACCTGAAATCATCCAGTTGGATCATCTAGTTCCAATCCCCCTGCCATGGACAGGGACACCTTCCACTACACCAGGTTGCCCAAAGCCTCATCCAACCTGGCCTTGAACACTTCCAGGGATGGGGCAGCCACAACATCTCTGGGCAACCTGTTCCACTGCCTCACCACCCTCTGAGTGAAAAATTTCTTCCTCGGTGCCTTGGCTGCTGTGAGACGTGCTTCCAGGGGAAGATGCTGCTGAAACATCCGATGAAATAGTGGCATCTGTTGTTTTTTTTGAGTTTTTTTTTGTGCCACTAATTAAGCAGAAAAGCATTTACAGAGGCTTCCCGGACAAAGAGATGAACGTCTGTTATCACTGCCTGTATCTTCACTGCCAACAGGGCTGTATGTTCGTACCTCTTCGGCTGCCTGTCACCAGGTGAAGTGAAATACTGAGCATTTTACCTCAGGCAGCTGCTCAAGTCAAGCTGATATTCCCCGCGGGGACTTTACGTCAAACAGCCACTTTCTGCTGCGGAGGGAGCCCGCCTCCACCAGCTCCTGCCTCAGAAACGCCCGCTCAGATTCGCCCCCGACGGCTCCTGCACCGAGGGCCGAGCCTCACCGCTCCGCCCCGGTCCCTCTCGGTGCCACAGGTGACGGCGGGGGGCGGGCCCGGGGCGCGGGGAGCCGCCCCGCTCTGAGGGGCGCGGCGCCGCCATTGGGCTGGCGGTGCCCGCGCCGCCCTCCCTTCCCCTCAGACGAGCGGGGAGGCAGCGAGGGGCGGTGGCCGCTGGCCGGGACGAGGTAACTGGCGCGGTTTGTGACCGGACGGCAGGGCTGGGGGAGCCGCGGAGCGGGCGGCGGGAGGGGTGAGGCTGTCCGGAGGGGTTTCGGGGGGGTGTCTTGCTAATGGAGTGACTTAGAGATTTTTTTAAAAAAAAGCGTGTGAACCGCCCGTGCCCGCAGCGCTGGGACAGCGTGAGGATGAGTCTGGTGGCAGCGGAGGAGCCCTGGCTTCACGCCGGGCTGCCCCGCGGTCGAGTGTTCTTGCCACGGTCGGCTCGCAGGGCCCTTTCGCCTGAGGATGGGGGGGTCTCACGGTGTCTCCCCGGCCCACCCCCGGTTGTTAGAGCCGGAGGTTGTCAGAGACTTTCCGCAGAACCCATCTCGAGAGCCGGTGTGAAGCTGCTGTGCCACAGGGAGGTCCTGCCTGGGGGGGTGAGAGCCGAGGAACTGTCCCAACTTACTTGCACCTCGGTTCTGCAGGGGCCGGCTTTGGTAAAAATGACCCTTTATTTGAGGAGGGTGCTTAGGTCTCAGTTGAGAGATGTTAAGGACCCTTATGGAAATAGTGAGCACTTTCATTTCAAACCACTACATTGATGGCGTCTTCCACGCTGTCTCTGGAACGACTTGCAGAATTGGACCTGGCCCTAAAGTCCAATGCACTCGGTTGTGTCTTTCCTGTGTGAGCAGAAGGGTCTGTTTATAAGATTGCTGTTGGGATAAAGGTTGCTTAAATCTGGGGACAGATTGTCGAGTGGCAAAATGAGTATTTCTGAACTTTCTCAAAAGTCTAAGGGGAGGGGATTTAAGCATGCTTGACAGGGTACTCTGAAAAGAAATTTGTTTTTCTTTCATAAAAGGAGCAATCGGAGTGTTGCAACAAAATATTTATGTGTTTACATATATCAGAGAATTGGACATCTCTGTGATGGAGTGCTTAAAAGACTGATGAATCAAACCACTTTAGTAAAGTGATATGTATCAACAATACAATTTCCAGTCATTAGTTCTTAATTACCATCAGTCATTATCACTACACTTTCTAAACAGACCATAATAATCACATCTGTAAGTGGTAGTAAACCTGTGAGTATGCAATGACATGGAGCCCGATGCCCATAGCTCTCATGACCACAGTTCTTGATGGTCTCAGTTGCTGAGGTCAAGGAAAAGTGCTAGAGAGCTCCTTGGCAAGACAAGCTAAAATAAAAGTGAGCCTTTCATGATTTTCATAAATTACCATCTTTCTTTGCTTATTGGTGGCATTTCATGCACCTTGCTGCCTCCCTGGAAGAAAGAGGGATGATCTCATCTGCTTTTGACATAGTTCACATGATTTTTGGGAATAAGACTTAGTTTTGCTAGGCGTCTTTCTTATGCCTAAGAGGGCAGCCCTGAGGAGAAGGCCTTGGGAGTGTTGGTTGATGAGCTCAACATGAGCCGGCAATGTGCGCTTGCAGCCCAGAAAGCCAACCGTATCCTGGGCTGCATCCAAAGCAGCGTGGCCAGCAGGTCGAGGGAGGTGATTCTGCTCCACTACTCTGCTCTCGTGAGACCCCACTTGGAATATTGTGTTCAGCTGTGGAGTCCCCAGCACAAGATGGACATGGAGCTGCTGGAGCGGGTTCAGAGGAGGCCACAAAGGTGATCCGAGGGCTGGAGAACCTCTGCTATGAAGAAAGGCTGAGACAGTTGGGACTGTTCAGCCTGCAGAAGAGAAGGCTCTGGGGAGACCTTCTAGCAGCCTTCCAGTACTTAAAGGGGGCCTACAGGAAAGCTGGAGAGGGACTTTTTACAAGGGCGTGTAGCGATAGGACATGGGGCAATGGCTTTAAACTGAAAGAGGGGGGATTTTTTTTAGATCTAAGGAAGAAATTTTTCACTCAGAGGGTGGTGAGGCACTGGAACAGGTTGCCCAGAGAAGTTGTGGATGCCCCACATGAAACTAGATGATCTTCTAAAACTAGATGAAACTAGATGATCTTTAAGCTCATTACAACTCAAACCATTCTATGATTTTACTATTTGCACATGTTTTCCTGTGCACTCTTTGGGAAAGTTTAGTGCAAGGCTCTATCCATTTGCACTCACATGTCATTTATATATTTATGTATGTTATAAAATACTACTAGTAGTAGTGACAGAATAGTAGGAAATGCTTACACACTGTTACCAATTACCATGTTAGTGTGCTTGTGTCTGGTTTTAAGGCAAGGAAATATTAAGCATCTGTCTTAGTCTGCTTCTACCTTATGGTGCACCTGGCCTCTGCTTTGGTTGCAAGGCACGTTCTTGAATTTTCTGAAGCTGTCACTGGACCTGTCTGACATTAAAAAAATTTCCTTTCAGCATCTCTTGCAGCCCAGAATAATGTATTATCAGTTTGACTGTCAGACTTTTAAAATTCAGTGACATAAGTTTTCATGTTCTTGTTTACCCATGCTGACAAAAGGCAGAGTAAGCAATACTCCATTGCCCCCCAAAATGAATGATTGAAAGGTGAATTTGTCTTTTCTCTAAGCACTGGATAGGGACTGTGGAGAGAGATGTTCTCTGGAGTAAACTCCCATTATTCTGCAGGAGACACTTGCCAGATTCCCAGGTGGAAATACTGCTCCAATTTAGTACTTGGAGAAAATGTTTGGTGCTTGTGCAGAAGATAAGATTTTAACTGTTGCATCTAGAAAAAAGGCTTAGCCAGGAAGCTAAAGATGGCCTGAAGTCGAGGGAATGACTTGTTTTCTACCCTGTATTGCGTTTCCTGTGCTCGTGACAGAAAGGAATCAGCTTGCCCAGTGGTGAATAGCACAGACTTCAAACAAACACCTACTGAGAAAACATTATTTGCAGGGAAACTTAAAAGTAATTCAGAGCCTCTCAGTAGGAAAAAATGTTTATTTTTATTTTCCTTTGATTAAAAGCGATGGTTGTGTCCTTCGGAAGTTAGTCTTCATTCAATAGCGACTTGTTTTGCACCGTATTGTTGGTGAAACCAACAAATTGTTTCTCTGCACAGCAAGCGCTCTTCATCCAGGATGGGTGACTAACAGGTAACTGCTAAAAGCAGTAGGTCACCTGCTGGTGCTCAAAGTCCATCACCTGTTGCATTTAAAGTCATCTTATTTAGGTTGCTCATAAGTCAATTTAAGGAGGCTCTTTAGTTTGGTCTTCCAGTGGCAGAACACTTATGCTTCATGGTATGTCAGGCCAGCAGTGTTGCATTTCCTGTATTAGTGGTCTCAAAATGTTTAGCTTATTTGGGCATAAAGCAAGTGACAGCTGATTTCAGCAGACTTAGTTGTGCTTCATGCTCGTGATAGGGAGTCATTGCAATTCACCTGGGAACAGCAACTGGCTGTGCTAGATTCTTACTTGGTGGGATAAAGTTTCCTTACGATGTGTGACTTGGCTTTGTGCATCGCACTGAAAGCGACAACAGGAAGAGAGAAAATGTACGAGTGAAGAGAAGGAAAGGAATACTTCTCCCCTCGTCTTATCTTATAGCTCGTTATCTGGATGATAATACCAGACTATTTTTTATGTGAATCCTGTTCAGCATCCTGTGCATGTACACCAAATTAATGAACAACTTGACAGTTTTCTTCCTCCATCTTGCTATACTCCTTTTCCTCTGTAGTACAAATCTTCTAAAAGTAGATTTTTCTTTTGTTTTGCTCTCCCAGGAAATTATACATTTCTGTCTCTCTCTCTAAATATGTGTGTAGATAACTAAAAATAAAGGTAAGAACCAAGGAGATTCTTATTCGCAGAGTAACTAGCAGAACAATATCCTAGACTCATTACCAGATGCTTTTGTTCTACAAAAGGATCAAGCTGAGTATTGGTAAATTCCATGTGAAATTGCCTGCCCGGTGTTACAACAGTCTGATTCTGACTAATAAATTGACAGAGTTTTACTTCTGTACAGGCTGAAGGGACTACAGTTAGACTATGTAATCTCAGCCGTGTAACTAGGGCTCCAGAAGTAGATCAGTGTATTCAAGAACTCCTGGGTTAAAAACGGTTTTAGACCATCAGCTTTTTAGATCTTAAAATCTCCCCTATGCTTTTGCTCTCTACTGAATTTAAATGGCTTATGTTCTTCAAAAATAGCATTAAAAGTAGAACATAATTTATGAAGAACTAAGAGTCAGATCCAAAAATCCTGTGTCATTGCACTTTGGGCACCTTAAACAAAAGGTATGTGTCGAAGCCCTAGGCAGGAATCGATCAAACAACCTGAAGTAGTGAGCCTTTGACCTTCTGTTCTGGTCCTGCCCACACAAAACTGTTATGCTCCTTGTTTTGACCATGTTGAATTTGCAGGTTGCCTAAATTCCACTTGAGTATTGGATGATTATGTAGCTGTTTGAGTTGTGGGTTGGTTTTGTTTGTTTTTTCAAGCCTGGGATAATTTATGTTAGTGGAAATGTCATGAAATTTGCCTTATTTCAGAATGATTAAAGTGCTTGTCTAGAGGTTAAGAGGCCTGGATTAAAAACTAATACCTCCGGGTTACTCTCCTGTTCCCTCTGCTCTACTAGAGCTGCACTGCTGTGTAGGCAGGAATGCAGGGCTGGCTGGACGAGGAGGGAAGTCAGGAGAGCTTGATGTGTGATGTGATGGCCTGACTGAGAGAAAGTAGACCTGGGTTCTTGTTTCTGCTTGCAAGGCTGCACCATCGCTTCAAAGTAATCGTCCTTCTGTGAGATGGGTGGTTTAATCCTTGGTCGACCTTCAGCTGTTCCTAGGGCTGCACTACCAAGCGAAACCTTCGCAGACTGCCATATGTTTTGGCAAACAAGGGAGTGTGAGCTTGAATCCTCTTGAATTCGGTGGTTTTGGCTGCTTCCTGGGTGTATGCTGTAGCCATTGGGCAAGAGCTAACACCTTGTATAGCTATGCTCTTAAAGAATGAGCCACTCCTGCAAAGCTAAATACCTGTTCAGGGGCAGCCTCGCAAACTCTCAACCTACTACCTGTGTCCGAGAAACAATTTCAGCCACAATCTTCCGCTTCCTCTTTCCGATCCCTGTGCTATTAGATATTTAGATTAGATGTAAGGAAAAAATTTTTCACTCAGAGGGTGGTGAGGCAGTGGAACAGGTTGCCCAGAGAAGTTGTAGATGCCCCATCCCTGGAAGTGTTCAAGGCCAGGCTGGATGAGGCTTTGGGCAACCTGGTGTAGTGGAGGGTTTCCCTGCCCATGGCCAGGGGGTTGGAACTAGATGATCTTTGAGGTCCCTTCCAACCCAAACTGTTCTATGATTCTATTCAGCAGCATTTGTAGGGCAAATCATAGGATCATAGAATGGTTTGAGTTGGAAAGGACCTCAAAGATCACCTAGTTCCAAATCCCATTCATGCAATGTGATTTGACCTCATCCAGTGCAACTGCGGGTTGATACAGAAACTGTTCCCTGCTCTGCACTTCTCTTGTGTAGCAACTGGGTTTAGTCCTCACTGTGCCCTTTTAGGCTCCTTGCATCGTAGTGCACTTTGCTTTTCGGTCCCCGAGTGCTCTGTTTGGATCTGGCCATAAGCATTTAGTGTACCAGTCTGGGAAGAGACTGGGTTTTGCATGATACAGCCCAGCCCAGCAGTGCAAACAATCTTGTGAGTGAAGTTTTCATGGCTGATAGGCTTCCTGTTATTCTTGCAATTTAATATCACTATTAAGGAGGACTGACGTTGCTACTTGCTGGTTTCAACCTAGCCAGACTGGACCCGCTGGCAGGTGGAATATTCATATTATTGTGCTATCCATTAAAACATTGTTATGCACAAGAAGATGAGGGATTTTCCTCTCAATAGAGGAAGTCTCTCTCTGCAGAGTAAGTTGGAGGGGTGTTTTGTATGTCTGTCTTTTTTTTTTTCTAATTATCTATTGTAAAACCAACAATCACCTTTGCAATGAAGTTTTTATTTCAGGATTAAGTTAATTTTGGTGACTGAGATGAGACCTCATTCTGACCAGTCTATTTCCAGTCTATAGGCTAGCTTTTTCTAACCACTTTTGGTTTTCATAGAGTCATAGAATGGTTAGGGTTGGAAGGGACCTTAAAGATCATCTAGTTCCAACCCCCCTGCCATGGGCAGAGAAATCCTCCACTACACCAGGTTGCCCAAAGCCTCATGTAACCTGGCCTTGAACACTTCCAGGGATGGGATTTTCGACTTCTCTGAAAACTTCTCCAAAGTGTTTTTTCTACACCTCCCTCTTTAGCTTACTTGTTTCTGTGACTGCAGGACTCCCAAAGAACATTCTTTTTCCTCTGGCACCTGATTTCTGCTGGTAATTGGATTCTGTGCGAGGCCCTGTTTTCAGGTAGGTGTGTGCCTCAGTTATCGTAGCAAGGACCAGATTAATTGCTGCAAGCTTTCTTAGTAGCCTTCAAATTAAATCAATTATTAGGTGGGTAGTCTTAACCTTGAAAACTATCATGAGTCAGTGTCAGAGGTCAGTGGTTAGTCAGTCACCTCGTGAGAAGGGGCAGCCAAAGGGCTCGTTTTGCTCTCTGGCTCTTTGTGCACATTAGTAGTCAGTTAAACAGAGCTGCAGTTAGAATAATAACGCTGGTGGCTGAAAAGTGGAGGGGCTGCCGTGACGCATTAGATGGAGTGCTTTAGGTGAGTAAGGGATGGTTTTGTTTCCCACAGTTACTTGTTTATACAGTTAGTTGCATTTGGGAATGCAAAAGGCACTCCATCAGTGTTCTGCTGATCTCAGGTGCTGGGGTGAAGCTGAGATCAGTGGCCTCCCTCTTCATTTGGCAGTTTTGTGCTCAACCTGTGCCACAAAGCTGTATTGTGCACCCTCCTGCAGAGGAAAAGTGCTGCCACCAGTGACCTGAGCAGTTGGTTGTGCCAGTGCTTTAGAGCAGATCAAAGTGATACGCAAAAGGGGCAACCTATTAACCCACGGGTTGCTAATTTTACAAACAGAGTGGGGGAAATTTGTCAGTGATAGTCGCTGTCCTTGCTCAACTAGCTCATCACCTCCACTCAAACGAGGGGTGGGAGCGGAGACTCTTCAACTTGCAGGGACGCAACAGAAGCTGACTAATGGATTCCCATAACAGTGGGATAAAAATCATCAGAGAAGTCATGAGGATAGGCTTTGAAGTGAACCTTTTTCAAAGTCTCTTCAGATACTGTATACTTAAAGAGTCTTCCAATGAGTGTCCAAGGCTGAAGCTGCTCCACAGAATGTCTTACTGTCAGCTCAGCAGTGAGCATTAGTCTAAGCAAGTGTTTGAGCACAAAGCCCTCTCTGCTGTTTGTAACACGAATTTCTTTACATCAGTGCTGCTGGCCCTTGTGTAAAGTACTTTTGTTAGAAAGCCTGCGTTAGCGAAGAGTCAGAACTGCACCGTGGCTGTGTGAGCTGCAGCTCAGTTCTTTGCTTTCATGTAGACAAGATTATCTGACCAAGATGCAGGAAGTGTGTCACTTCCCAGTAGCCACTGATAGGAAATACTTGCCAATTAGTCACGCTGTTTTGCACAGTTCCATTCCTGAGTGGTACAATTGGCAGAATGGATCTGAGTTAAAAAGTACCTAAGCACTTGCTAAATAGTAGGAGAGCAAGGAAGCAGAGAGGAGAGGAATATAGGGTTAGCTGACTTTTTGAAATTCCAGTAGCACAGGAAAAAGTAGAAATCAGGCAGAGACTCCTTGTTATTCCATTATTTTTTGGGGGAAAGTTCCTTTCAGATTCTTATATGTACAAGCATCTAAGTGAAGCTGAATGAGAGAGTATACTCACAGCACAATCTGCTGTGGGGAATTCTGCCACTTCAGCCTTTTTTAGTAGTTTTTGGTTTGAATCTTTTTTTTTTTAAAGGACTTCATAGAATCACAGAACAGTTTCGGTTGGAAGGGACCTCAAAGATCATCTAGTTCCAACCCCCCTGCCACGGGCAGGGACACCCTTCACTACACCAGGTTGCCCAAAGCCTCATCCAGCCTGGCCTTGAACACTTCCAGGGATGGGGCATCCACAGCTTCTCTGGGCAACCTGTTCCAGTCCACTAGGACTTCCTAGTACCTGAGATATTTTTGTTTGACTTGCATCAAGAAACAATGTGCGTTGGCCTAGCTCAGGGAGCGCTGAACCTCAACTAGAATGGGTATATTTTTTTGGAAAAGTGGGGCAAAGGATGAGAAGGAAAGGATTTCAGCAGCTCCTGGTTATATGCAAGTGTTCTTTATGGGACACTGGGGGTGAGAGGAAGAGCAGGCATGTTTTCCACTTTGCAATAAAAGTTTGTGAGAAGGGAAGGGAGGTGCTGTTGGCCTTTTCTCACTTTTATCTTCTGTACTGAATCTGTACATTTAAGATGGCAAGTCTCCAGAAGAAGAGAGTGAGCACTTCTTTCCTGTAAAATGAAAGTAAGCTATTGGTGTCTTAACAAAATCTTCATAAGGAATTAATAAATTATTCGCATTAGGAGTTTCAGGTTACGGGAGAGAGAGCAATCTTTTAGCTGTTTCTCGTGGAACCTCCTTGCTAGGATTTGAATCTGTCTAGTAATTTTTTAAGAAAACATTCAGAGCTAGCCATTAAATTCAGAAATGTGTCAGATGAGCGTATGGATGGTCAGGAGATAACTTCCCACCAAGTAACAGGTTTTCATCCAATCTCTCTTAAACGTTTTAGTGCTTTCAAACAAGACATAAAAGCACTCGCTTAAGCTGGATCCTGTGTGAGTCTAATGCCCATGCTGACATGGAGAATGAGAAGGTGAGAAGGGGAGTTTGAGTTTGAGTTTTCTGAGCCCATACTTCTGCTTTTGGAGGGAGCCTAGTCCCTCTGTAAAGGGAGATGAGAATAATTGTTACGCAATAGACAGTTGCCTGCCTTCAGAGATCTAGAGGATCGAGCCACCTTCATTCTTATATTAAAAGTCCTTTACCTGAGAAAATATTCTTTGTATTGTTGTAACTGTTGATGAAAAGAATCAGCAACTAGAAGAATGAAGTTCTTGCAAACAAACTACTATTAATTCAATGTGCCTACTAGAATTAGAAGCTCATCATGAGCTGGCAATGTGCTCTGGCAGCCCAGAAAGCCAACCATATCCTGGGCTGCATCCAGAGCAGCGTGGGCAGCAGGTCGGGGGAGGTGATTCTGCCTCTCTACTCTGCTCTCGTAAGACCCCACTTGGAATACTGCATTCAACTCTGGAGTCCCCAACACAAGAAGGACATGGAGCTGCTGGAACGAGTCCAGACGAGGGCCATGAAGGTGATCCGAGGGCTGGAGCACCTCTGCTGTGAAGACAGGCTGAGAGAGATGAGGCTGTTCAGCCTGGAGAAGAGAAGGCTCTGGGGTGATCTTATTGCAGCTTTCCAGTACCTAAAGGGCGCCTACAGGAAAGCTGGAGAGGGACTTTTTACAAGGGCGTGTAGTGATAGGACAAGGGGCAATGGCTTTAAACTGAAAGAGGGGAGATTTAGATAAGATATAAGGAAGAAATTTTTCACTCAGAGGGTGGTGAGCCACTGGAACAGATTGCCCAGAGAAGTTGTAGATGCCCCATCCCTGGAAGTGTTCAATGTTGTGTTGGATGAGGCTTTGGGCAACCTGGTGTAGTGGAGGGTTTCCCTGCCCATGGCAGGGGGGTTGGAACTAGATGATCTCTGAGGTCCCTTCCAACCCTAACCACTCTATGATTCTATGAATTAAACCACAACGAAGTGCAATCGTATGATGTGCAAGGAAATACAACTAGATTTGAACTTCAGAATTTCTAGTGACATATGCTGATGTTAACTTGGTGGGATCTCTCTAACTTTGACTTTTTTTTTTTTTTGAGTAGTTTTATACTTAGGGCAATGTGAAATAAATGGCATGGCGTCTGTAGATAGTCTGACAAACAGCGGTCACAGGGAAAAGAAAAATTTAGGTCTGTTTCTCTGAGGCTTCTCTTTAATTTACGAACCTCTTATTCCAGAGACCACATCCTCTTGAAGCCACTGGCCTAAAGATTGCATACCATAATAGGTACAGAGATTGGCATTCTTTGGCACTGCTGCCAATATCCAAGCCCTATGAAAGAAATGGCATTCTGCTGTATGTGGTTAGAGGCATTAGGCCACAACAAAAGCAAATTATATTTTTTCTCTTCAAATTTTCAGTTGTTAACTTTTATCTTCTTTCTGTTATTAATGTTTTGCTTCTTTGTTCAGAGTAAATTTTGTGTAAAACAGAACAATTGCCTGCATAGTCTTCAAAGTGATGAAGGTCTTGGCTTACCAAATGGGAGTGAATCACAGGCAGAGCTGTATGGACCAGCAAAGCAGATATTCCTGGACAAAAGTGGAATTTTTCTCAAGTGCTTGCATTACTTCAGCTATATTTCTTCCTCTTTCAGCTGGCTGGAGATCATTATATAAGGCTGTCAGTAAGAATATTTTAAGATCACAACTATTTTGCAGGTTAAAAACAGCAGGGATCATCTTGGTACTGTCAAGGAAGGCATGAGCAAGGCTTGTTGTGTGTCGTATTTTTAATTTTTTTGCCCGTTGTGGCTGTTTTGAGCAGTTGTCTGGTCCTATAATTGCAGATAAGTAGACTTCTTCCCTTAATTGTATCGTAATGAGTATTGTACAGGAGAACATGTGAGTGTGTTACTAGAATAAAATGAAGCATTGCTGTGTTTGTAAGAACAACTTCAGTGTTGCCTTATTGTAGATATCCCTCTCTTCTGCGAAGGTCTCTGTTCCACCAACACTCTCCACTTCCCAGCTAGCTAGATAAGAACTCTGCCTCCCACTGACTAAACATACACGTTGGCAAGTGCCCTTCTCCAAGTTAATCTCTGGTGCTGTTGGAAATACGATATGCTGTGTGTGCTTAACTGTTATCATTTTGAAAATGCTCTGATAAAACCTCTTGAAAGAGCATATGGATTGGCTACAGATATGCATATCTGACTGGGTGATCTCTTCACTTCTGCCCCTACAAGAATCCAAATGACAACAGGCCTTTTTGTGTTTGGTTTGAGTTCAGTCCTTAACGTTGCAGGCAATTATAGAATCATAGAATGGTTTGGGTTGGAAGGGACCTCAAAGATCATCTAGTTCCAACCCCCCTGCCATGGGCAGGGACACCCTCCACTACACCAGGTTGCCCAATTATGTTTAAAAGTCTCTTGAGTTATGACTTAAATCTCTCTGGGAAGTTAATATCTTTTCCTTCTCCACTACTCAAACGGAAATCTCTCGTCTCCTGATCTTCTGCACAAATGTCTTCATGACTGTTTTAAACCATTTGTGCATGTGCCAACACTGGCATTTAGCTTAATTAGCTGTTCTTCCTTCGTGGGATTTGCTTCATGTATTTATAGAAAAATTACATTCTCTAAGCCTAGGATGGTGCTGGATTACCCATGACTGTACTGCATAAATGTTAGTGGAGAATAAAATTCATTCAGGAGGGTGTGATGATTTGTTTGTTTTTGTTGTGAAGCTGTAGCTTACAGGCCTGGTAGTCAGAGGTGCTGTTAGTGCCGAACGTGACCTCTCAGCATGGTAGGGCCCAATTCTGCAAAGCTCATGTTGCTCCTAATGTTCTTCTTGGCTGCCTTGCTTCAAAATAAAGGTTTATTATTTTCTGAGCATGAGTGTAGGCCAAACTTAGTTACTTCTCTTCTGAGAATGAGTTTCTCTGCAGATGTGAATTGTTACATTGCACAATTTTATTTATCTGTCTTCCTCAGCTTCCTGTTGCCTTGTGTCTGGACTTCCAAATCATCCTTATTGCTAGTGCTGATATGTTGTAGCACTAAAGAAATAAAATTAGGAAAATGTGTAGCTTTCAAATGCATAAAACATAACTCTCTCTAAGAGCCAATAGGTTACTTGTAACTGAATGTTTTCTGGGGTGAAGGTGCATACAGAAT
Organism: Tauraco erythrolophus; assembly: GCF_009769465.1. Lineage (NCBI taxonomy): Eukaryota > Metazoa > Chordata > Aves > Musophagiformes > Musophagidae > Tauraco > Tauraco erythrolophus. The sequence goes on along the minus strand of NC_141465.1, from coordinate 130,513,378 downwards.
CACTGATCAGCCAGGCCTGCAGGGTAATTGTTTGTTCAACTGAAGGAGTTGGCACAAATAGGAGGTGAAAGCAGCCAAAATTGTGGGGCTGGCTGTCACCTTCTTCCCTTTGTTAGGAGACATCGACTGTAAGACACATTCCCCAGAGCAAAGCTCTAGCAGCTTAGGCTGACTGTACAAGAAGCACCCGAACAGTAATTTTGCAATGTAAATTTAGGACATTATGAGGTTTCTGCATGCAAAAAGGAGTCTTGTTGATTTGGATGGAACAGCTGACTATGGGGTTTTGCTCTTTGTTTTCTGATTCTGTTGGTGAACTTAATGTCAGCCATGGCAAACTACTCCAACCTCTTCCTTGCCTCTCCCTCATTGCATCCCATAGGTATACACTGAGTAAAAACTTTAAATCTAAACTATGATTGTGGTACCTCTTAATGCGATATCTCATAATGTTCGGAATGCAGTATTCAAATTAACATTTCCTTTTGTACTTGGGAGAAAGCAGCAGCGGGGCGGCCAACAGCTCTCTGTAAGGTAAACAAGTTTGTGGACAAGGTTGTCTTTCTGTTATGACTTGTGTTCTAGAAAAATGCAAAGTCTTACTTAAAGGAATTGAGGTGTATAGACTGCCTGAGAGGTTTCGAGAAATTTTATAAGATAAAATTTTTGGATAAGTGCCAGGCCTAAAGCATTTGGAAATTGTGAGCACCTTAAGAGTGTGTGTGGGAAAACTACATTTTGGGTCTTCTTTCTGTTTGTTTTATTGCCAAAGCGTAGCAGCTTTCATGCATGAGTTACCTAAAACATAATTTCTGATTCCTGTTTATTACACGTATTAGATATCTTTTATGAAAGGGAAGATATTTGTGTGGTTTCATTTGAGTTGAAGGTTTAAGAAAAAAAATCATGCCAAATATTGCAGGACTCGTGAATGTCAGTCTACAGCACATGACAGCTGTTCTCCAGAAATCAGTCAATGTGGTGTTCCTGTTGATTTCTCATTTAATCGGTCTGATATGGACCTTTCAGTCTTATTTGAAACTTAGGTCTGAAAACGTTCCTGGCAAAGGAAGACTTCTCATTGAACTTGCAGTGGCATCAAACTGCTGAGACCTCTCAGTTCTTTTTAGCATGTCTAGGGGCTTTTAAGAGAAGAAATTGTCAAAAAAGAGACAAAAGAATTGCACTTGGAGTGATGGTAGTGGGTGGCTTGAGACAGAGGAAGGCATTGGGTTTTATTTATTTTTTTTAAACATTTTAAATTTGTTTTATTAGCCTTAGGTCTTACACCAGGTCCTATACTCTAAAGCAGCAGTTTTTACCGTCTGTGCTTGGAATCAGTGCTTACAATCTTCTGCAGAAAGCCAGCCTTGCAGTAACTTGTATCGGTTGATCTCGTGAGGTTGGCCAAGTACACCCCACACAGAAGTTTTCTTCTTATTTATGCAGAGACTCAGAACTGCTCTAGTTTCATTTTGTGGCTGGCATGGTTTCAGTGACTAAAGACTTGTTATCATAGTGAAATGTGATCCAGTTTGCACTCTATGGATGATATACATTAAAGGAAGAAAAAACCCCAGACCACAACTGATTATTGCTAGTTTTTTTTTCAACTGCTTATCTAGTGAGATCAGGGGCCAGTTTTTCAGGTATTCAGACAAGCCTTAACTGAAGCATCATGTTAGCTCTGTGAAGGAACCCAAAGGGTCTCAGCTGCACTACTTAGGGCTGGGGAAACTCTGAATCATGAGCTAGGGTGGGAGCAAAACCAACTCATAGGATACCATGTAAATCTGAGTAAGGAATGTGTGCAAGTGGATCAGTAGAACAGAATACATGTAGGATTCTCCTCTGAAGAGCTGGAAGGAGAATGTGCTGCGGTTAATCCAGACACAGTATGTTAAACTTAGCAAAACACAGCTTTGTGAACTGTGGGACCATGTTATATGGTACCTACTGGGGAAAAAAGATGGTTAAGAGCCTGCCAGGACAGGTGATATCCCACAAAGTGGGAGTGAAGCCTTAGTTGCAGGAGCTGCTCTACAGAATACTGGTACCTGGGAAGTTTAGGAGCAGTGCAGCCTGCTGGGAGCTCCCACAGCCTGTGTGGATGCTCAGCCCTGGCGAACTGGTGTTTGTTTGGGGAGGACTGAAGTCCTACTTCCACTAGTTTTATTCATTTGCATACTGTGAGACATTGATGAAGCCTGCAGCTTGTTTTGTAAACGCCATCCAACTATTTCTTTTAGATTTTTAAATGAATCTAATAGACAATATTCTTCCCTCAGCCTTCTTTAAACACAAAGACGTAGTAAGGTATCATTCCTGCAACAACTTTCTTAAGACTTGATTGACCTGAGGCAAGAAACTTGCCTGACTTACATGCAAAAATCCTCGACTATTCCAGTTAAGAGCTGTCCAGATTTCATGGTGGCATCATAAGCTTCTGTGCCTGTTGGCAGCTGTGCACATGCCATCTAGTCAGGATCCAGGGCTTTGGGTTAGCGCTGCGGGTGCCGACTGGTGTATCAGATGATGTGAAAAGTTTCCACACAGTAGTCAAACAGATACCTATACCTGATCATAAGCTGAACGAGTGCTGTTGTAGCTCCTCAACAAGTTTAGGATTGTTAGGCTTGTTGGTAGCTCTATAGCAAGTGCTTTTTACTTCTGCCTAATTATAAAACCGACTTTTTCTAAATACAAGTAAAGTTTCAGATGGCAGGCTGTTTGAGATACTGTTATATCAACCTCATGGAACAAAATCACAATGAGAATCATGGAGAAGGTAAATAGGCAGCAAAACATAACCACATGCAGAGGGTTGTTGGGGGGATGTCATTAACCTGGCTGCAGCTGCCTTCCACATCTGTAACAAATGCTGTTGTCTTTAGATGAAGTTCCCCTTTGCGTAGTTCCAGTGCCAATGTCTTGTTTTAATCTCCTGGTTGAACGCTGGGGCCAGGGGAGCTTGTGTAACGACTCGTTGCATGATTTTGGTGCTCATTGGACCAATTTGGTGTCAGCAGCCTGTCTGCCAGATGGCAGGGTCGGGCTGCAAGGCCTGAAGGCAGGCACACACAGACCTAATGGGTTTTGGTGGTAGGTGCCTAATAAAGAGACCTGTCCAGTAACATCTCCTTCTCTCTGTCTCTCACCAGGTTTGTCTCTAGGGGTGCTTCTGAGGCTTACATTAAATTCAAGCTATTTAGTTCTTTTTCTCTGGCTTCATTACATCCATGGTGCTGTCACCCTGAGCCACTAAGAGACTGCACTCCAGATACAGCTGACTCCCTGCTTATTCCTCTGAGGTTTTTTTGAAGAAGAGATTTTGCCTTTGACAGTTGGGATTGCCTTGTCCTCTGGAACCATGGCCTGTTAACCATAAGCAAGAAAGTATTTTAAGTTACTGCTAGTAAATGCAGTTTGGTTTGGGTAAAGCATTGAGGTTCATGTTACTGCATGACTTCTAATTTCACATACTTAAGATGGCTATGTAGAAATTATTTCACATTCATTCCATATGTTCTGTAGGACAGCGATTGGGCTTACATGAGATCATCTTCCTGACATAATTATACACTGTTAGTGGTAAAATGTTGAGAGTAAAGTTACATTTATATCTTGTAAATCGAATTGTATTGCAGCCTATGGTGACCATAGGTACCCTGGCCTTCCTTCTGAAAGCAGGGGCTGGTACAAAGGGAGATGACTCAAATGATTCCCTTCCTCTGGACCTCAAGGTAACTAATCAGAACACCATAGCAGTTCTGACTCCATCCAGCAGCTTCTAGAAACTTTAAAAAGTTTGCTGTAAGAAGCTTGACTTTGCAAACATGGTACCTGACTTTTCAGAGACCGGCGTTATGTGTTTTGGGGGAAAGAGTATTTTGGTCAAAAGCCTGTTATAAAGTTCCTATTTGAGAGGATTCTGAGGAAATAATCTCTTAAACCTGTTAATTTTAGTCTGAGTAGCATGTGAGAAGCTTTCTATAAGGAACACACATTTTTGTTACAAATAGAAGACAAAATCCTGCAGAAAGAGGCATTGCACCAATTTGAGAACATGCTTCCGAAATCTTGAACTGGAGCATACAAATTCCTTTAACACATTCCCAGCCTCCTCCCATCTCACTGCTGCAACATGTTACATTTGGCAAGGTTCTGATGACTTCCTTGGGGGTTTTCCTCCAGGGCTTGTGATGATGGCTGCCTTTCTGATCTCCTGAGAGAGGAAAGGAGTCTTTGAAGACTTGGAGCGGGAAGACAGGTGTGGAGGGCACGGCACATAGTTTGGTAGGAGTGGAGTAGGGTCTAAAAGTTCAATGGCTTGTCCTAATGGGATGGTTCTTTTGTTCTGTTTGGTTGGTGACATGCCAAAAATGATGTCCTACAACTGTGCTAATCAGTAAACTAGCATGGCAAGCTCGTGAGTTTTAGCCCAAATGGTTGGGTGTTTTCCTTTAAGTCTTCTGTTCCTGGAGTTCAGGCAATCTTTCTTTAAATAAACAAAATCCAACTTCCAGTCCTTGTAAAGAGAGTTCATGAATGTGACCCAAGTTGGTGCTAGTGGAACGTGAATGCCATGGATGTGTGTTGGGCTGCCTCATTCTGTCCACTGCTTTGCTGTGAATCAGGGCTACAGGCGGCAGTGGATTTTTCTTCCGAGACAATCTGGCTCTTGTCTGTCTGTTTGACAGACACAGATCTCTTGTGTGCTCTTGAATAGAATGTTGATACTTGTGACTACTTTTTTTTTTTACTTTAAATAAATTGTTCTGCTGACTTAAGGACAACTTAAAATGCACTTATTTTAAAATGCATCATTTGAATGACACTTGCTTCTGTTTTAGGGTGTGAGTTGTCGTATTGGAAAGGAATATATTTTCATGGCCACCTTATTTAAGAGGCTTGTGAGACAGGTTTGACTTGAAGTGACCATTTGAACTTCAGAAAGTAGTTTAATCACACTGAAAAACTTGTTTCATTTAATTAAAAATGCATGCAGACTCTACTTCCCTGATCCCTGATATTACAACTTGTTCTTCCTTGTCTCTTTTTTAGGGGATGTTTTGTTTGTTCTTAAACACTGGATATGTTGGGTCAATGAACTGTTACTCCTGGAAGCAGAGCTGAGAGGACAAGCTGAGAAGACATCATTATGATGGCAAGCAGGAATGCAACGCTTTCCTGAAAGTCTCTCCTCTAGGGAAGCATGCAAGAAAGTAACATTTGGGGCTATTTAAACCACTGACTGTAACCTGGTCCAGCTTTATCAGTGTCTGCTGAAAAAGACTTCTCTTCTGTACCTTTAAAGCAGACTACAAGACTGTCCTCCTCAGCAGGTTTTAAGATCTGCCTGAACACTTTAACAGCCCCTACACACGCAACAAGATGATTGACCTAAGCTTCCTAACAGAGGAGGAACAAGAGGCAATAATGAAGGTGCTGCAACGAGATGCAGAGCTTAAAAGAGCTGAAGAAGAGAGAGTCAGGTAAGGGATCCAGTTCTCTGGGTTGTCCTGGGAAGACATACACAGTTCATGTGCTGAATTATTTGAGCATGGGAGTAGATAAAAACAGTTGTTGCTGAGGGCCCCATATTCCGCAGTATATGTAGTTTAGAGATTTATTTTTTTACTCTGACTAGATTTAGCATAGTCTCTCGATGAAATGGCTCAACCACACAAATGATTGATTACTGGCCAAAAGACTAACTGTTGATTTGGACCCTTACAGAGAGATATTGAGCTCCTGGAGCGGGTCCAGAGAAGGGCGACTAAACTGGTCAAGGGGCTGGAAAATAAAACTTATGGGGAGCGGCTGAGGGAGTTGGGGCTGTTTAGCCTGGAGAAGAGGAGGCTGAGGGGAGACCTGATTACGGCCTATAAATACTTGAGAAGGGATGGTGGGGAGATGGGGGAAGGGCTCTTTACATTAGTGATGGGTGATAGAACAAGAGGAAATGGGTATAAGCTTAGTCAGGGGAGATTCAGGTTGGATGTTAGAAAGAATTTCTTCTCTGAAAGGGTTGTCAGCCACTGGAATAGGCTGCCCAGGGAGGTGGTTGAGTCCCCATCCCTCAATGTGTTTAAGAATAGGGTGGATGAACTGCTTAGGGATATGGTTTAATGGGGGATTAGGGACGATCGGACTGGATGATCTCTAAGGTCTTTTCCAACCTAGAAATTCTATGAAATTCCCTAAGGAGCCAAGTACACCCGGTATGCCTCTGGCTTGATACGTGTCTGGCTTGGTTTCTTCAGAGAAGGGTTAAATTTGCAAGTATCAAAACCTCTGCAAACTGAACTGATGTGTAACAAGTGGGTGGATTTGATTCAAAAAGAGCACTAGTGCCCTAAACAAATAAAAGAGTCAGTTATGGATGCAGTCAGCAACATGCCTGAACAAGGAAGTTATACCTGAAGTATGTGGAGCATTGGAGCTGCAGCCCAGGGAAGGTACCGATACTATGCTCCATTGCCAAAAGAAGTCCTTGCAATCTGTGGCTAAATCAGAAAATGGCTCCCTGTTTTCTTCATGGTGTCACAGGTGGAGCAATGTATTGTTATTCTAGAGTGTTCTGTGTGCTGAGAGGTTTTCCTAGAGCTACTATTAGGGTAACTTCCAGGAATAGAAGTGCATGCATGGAGAACAGCATTGCCCAGATGACTTTCAGAGTCATCTACATGGGTATAAATGGCAGTTGAATAGTGGTTTCAGCTAATATCAGTAGCTACCTGGTCAAGAATGAGGATTTTAGTAGTCAGCCTTTTTGTTTTTTTTCAGTGTGAAGGAAAGTATCCGTTACAGGGTACACAAAATGACAAGTGGCTGAATAATAGGAAATGGAGCCTTGGATGCTGAAAGGTCAAAGTGCTCTAACACAAATAGATGTTTACAGGTCTCTGCTACAGCAGGATTTTCTTTCACTGATTCAGTAATCTTCACTAGGATTCTTTCTCGTTGTGATGTTCCTCGTGAAGAAGCGTATTTCCTGTTTAAATCTTTTGAAGTTATTCTAACCATGATGCATCTGTGATACTTCTACTGAGAAATATTTTTTGACAAATGCCCTCTGTGTAGGCATATACCCGAACCTGCAGATGAAACAGCAGCCTGCCACTTGCCCAAAAAGCAGCGTTCATTTTGCTGAGTGTGCTTGTGCAGCCTTGAGGTCCTTTGGTTAGCATGTGGTCAGTGTGTTGTTGAGTCATTCCTCTTACTCCTTTCAGTGTAAGAGCAATAAAGGGCAAACCAGTAGCTTCTCCTGATTAAAAAGGCTTCTCTCAAGGCATTTGCTTCACTGAAGACTGAAGGTAAAATCATTAGAGGCAATGTTCCCATTTTTTTTTTCCCACTATCTTAATGAATCCTGATGAGATGTTTTCACCACATAGTTTTGTCTTCTGCCTCAAAGAGCAGAAAATTGACTTTGTTGTAACAGAATGGGCATTTTCTTTTCTTTACTGTAGGTGGAAAAACACTGTCTTTAGTCTTGGAATGGTAGATCAGTGCCAGGTCTGAAAGTGCTCAGGGAAAGTAATTGTAGATGTGAATTTGAGAACAGTATCTGAGGAAAGGAACTCTTCCTGGAACAGAAAATCAAAAAAGCCACTCTCAGTAGCGGTCTGAAAGGGCTGTCGACAAGTATTTTTGTCTGTATAACTTTACTTTTGCTGTTTGTAATTCTAGGTCAGGAGGGTGTGGTGGAAAATGCAAGGGACTGCAGGTTGTAGCAGCCTGTAATCAGCATGTTTGTTTCTACAATAAAATGTCTCTTCTGGTTTCTGGATATTATAACTTCTGAAAAGCTGGAAGCTTACATATGAAGCGGATTTTTCTGCATAGAGTGGCACATGGAGCTTGCTTTCTTATTTTATATAATTCAGATAGTGGTTTAATATATCTCCAGCCAAGGAGGTGCCATATTCTAGTTTGAATTTTACAGCCTTGCACACCTGGAAGATTCCAAGAGCCGGGATCGAATGTCATCATACAAACGTCACGCCATAACAAAGTGTTGTCTGTATGTGTATATAATGGAAGTCTTTTAATGTGATTTTTTTTTCCTTCTAGAAAAAATTCTGAGGTTTGAAGGGTGTTGTCCACGTTCCTGGAGCATGGACAAACTGGTAACATGACAAAATCCTCTTTGAGCAACTTCCTAGTGGAATTTTACAAGTCACACTGGTGAACAGCTCCCAGTATTGCTTGTCTGCAGTAAACCTGTGCTGATTGGACTGGCTGATGCAGGCAGTCTGCTCTAGTTCTTGGTTTGTTGAGTGCTGTGCTAGGTGTTTGCCCTGTCCTGTGGCTCCTCTTGTGTTGGTCTGAGTCAGGCTGATAGTTTTAGGAACAGCATTGGTTTTGGAACAGCTCCTCTTTGACCTCTGCTGAGGTCTGTCCCAAAGGAAGGGAGATATTGACATTTTCTTCTTATGGGCAAAAGGGTGATGCAGAAATCTCAGATGACAAGAGGGTGTGATGCAAGGAAATCAAGAGACATTGCATCCTTGTTTATTCCTAGGGCAAGAAAATGCCTCTTTGCTTCATTACCCCAGGAGGTGCTGCCAGCCCCTGAATGGCAGTGTTGCTGAGAAGGGCAAAACGGGCCTAAAATGGAAGAGCTGAGAGACAGCTTGTCAAGACTAGAAGCTGGTTTTCATCGTATTGCTGACTTAGTTGTTTTTTTTTTCCTGTTGTCCTTATTCCTGTCCAGGAATAATCAGAATAATCTGACCCTGCTCCAACTGGGTTTTGGATATTAACAAATGAATGGGCGAAGCACATAACTGAATTTCCTGGCAATAGCTTCAGCATATCCCCTAACTTTTTTTACAGTTGTGTAGTTCAGAATTAACACAGTTTCAGGCCCTTTCTGGAGACAGTGATGTGGAATAGAAATACATCTGGAGTTCTGGATTGTGGCTGGGTGACTCTCCTGTGGCAGAGCGGCTTGCCCCCGGCACCAGCGTGTCTGAGGCAGAAAGCTGTTGTGGTTGCCTTTGTGACAGGGTTCCTGCTGTGGCTCTGGGCCCTTCCCACCAGAACCTCCTGGCAGTGCTGGTGTGGGCTGTGCTTAGGGTTGTGTGCTCGTTGTGTAAACTGAAGGAGGACAGTGATAGGGAAATTCTGATGTGGGGCTCTTTGTATGGTGGGTGGTGACCGCAGCATGCCAAACCCCTTTAATACATACGTTGGAGTGGCATTGCAAAAAAAAAAAAAAAAACCCACAAAAAAACACAAAAAACAACAAAACCAAAACTTGAGGGGTCTGATTCTGCTGAGTGCTACATACATTTGACCTTTCCCATAGTGTTCAATGGGAGTGCGTGGATGTCGAAACTCTAGTGTAAATGTTTTTTTTTTATTCTGGTCAGCTTTAACAGATATGCTCTTCAGTCGCTTTTCAAGGCAATTTTCTTTATATTGTAGACTGTCAGAAGGCAGGCTTTTTTTGGTGGTGTTTTTTCTTTCTTGGGATGGGATATATTTAAGTTATTGCGATGAGATGAATATTGGCATTGGGGAAACCAGACTTGCCACCGTAGTGTGCAAAAATGGCATTGAATGACTGTCACTAGAATACGTTCTTAAAATCTTCACAAAATACTTCTCTGTTCGATGTAACGGTTTTGAGGGTGCTCTTAGCAGAGGCAAGGTTTTTGGTGGAGATGGTTTTGAGCATGGGTGCCAGTTCAAGTTTAAAGCGTTGACTGAGTTTAGAGATGCTGTCTTAGAGGTGCTGTCAAAACCAACCTTCTCGTTTCTGGAAAGAATTACCCATTTTTCTTACTCTGCCTCCAAGGTATTTCTTCCAAATGTTCTAGAAACGTTTCAGGTGTGTTCTCAGTATCCATTCAAATGATTGTGGCAGCTTTGTAGTGTCCAATTATAACTTCCAAATTTTGAAGTATCACACACTCTCAGCCATACAATACCTAGGGACTCTCTTTTAAAGCTAAATCTCTGCAAAAATGTTCATTTTACCAATTTTCTCTTTTTCCGATATACTCCTTATATATAGTGTTTGCGCTGTTTAGTGATGAGAGTTTGGGCACCTGTAAAGGAATGGAAAAATAACCTGTGGAAGAAGTGTGGCTGTCCTGACCAGTTAGCAGAATGGCACTTTGTGTGTCTGATCAAGGTCCCTTAGGCTGGCCATCATCCCTTCTGATCCACACTGAATTTTTTTTTTGAAAACCTGCTTAGGCTCTGGATTGGGACTGCCACAATAACATTCTCTAAATTTAAAGCTAAGGTTATGTTAAGATCCTGGCAGAGTGTTCCCTCTAGCAACATGATTCTGTTCTTCTCAAAGTACTGATGTTATCCTTAAGCCTTGGTGGATTCAAATTAGTCTAGTAATAAGCAAGTGTGACTAATAAGAAAATAAAGCCTACAGTTCTTGTGGAGCTGATTTTAAAAACACACACACAAAAAAAACCCACAAACTTGCTTTGCAGCATATTCTTATATTTTTAGGTCATACATCTGTGTCAACACGGAGCTTGCTTACAATGTGAGCAAAGCTTTTTAATGTGAAATTAATGCTACTCTCAGGGATAAAAAAAAATCTCTGTAGGTTGATTTATTGCAAGATAGTAAGAATTAGGTGACTTGAACTCTTTCACTGAAAATTCAAACAGAGAGATCTTAGTATCTGCTCTTGTCAAACAGATCTGCTCTCACACACTGCTCAGACATGTTATGGGAGAAATGGAAATTAGTTGTTATGAACTGAAACCCATGTTATTTCTGTAACTAGTTCTGAAATCATATACCTGTGTCTAGTGGTTGTAGCAAGGGCTTGATTAACTTTTAACGGGCTTACTCGTTATTAAATATAACGTGCTGATGGCCAGAGTGTATATGTGAGAGCGTGTTCTTGGAGATCGCCTTCAGACAAAGCAGGGGCGCCATGTAAGTTTTTTCCTTGTGCCCTTAGTTGACTGATTTCTTCCTAGCTGGGCAGATCTGCTGAAAGAGAAGGAGCTCCATCACACTGTGAGCAACCTGGAGCACTCCTCCAAAGGAGCTTGGGGATAAGACTTTGCCTGCCTGCTGCCCATACCTCCCTGCCTTCGCTTGGTTTTATGTAGCAGTTGCATGAGATGAAAGCAGCTCAGAGGCATTTTCCATTGCCAAAGGTGGAGGGGATCCAGCATGTCAATTCAGCAACAACCTTTTTTGAAATAAATGAAATGTGGTCTATTTTTTTTTAACTTTTTTAGCTTTAGCAGTTTAAAAATGGCTTTTTTTTTTAATGCTTGGTTTAAGATGTTAATGGAACAGGACTTCTGAGACATTTTGCAATAAACAAAGTCTCAAGTGGCTCTCACAGTTGCTGATTTCTCAGGTATCTGAATACTTAAATATACCCAGATGAGAATGTTCCTCTTTGGGCTGTAATGCGCACCTATCCGGGTGGAAAAGGATAGGCTCATGTCTTCTGGATTAATTCCTCCTTAAGGACGTTGCTTAGCACCAAATGTGACTTTCCAAATACAGTTGCTGCTCAGGAAATAGAGCAATATTCTTCCCTAGCAAAAGGTGCATGCCATTATTTATCCTTTTTAGCAAAGCAAACTGACAGAAGAATGACTGTGGGTTTGGTGGGGAGGTTGGTTGTTGCTCTCCAGAGATATATTTAAAAAAAAAAAACCCACAAAACAACAAACCCCCACCCTATTCTGAGCAAACTGCTTTTTTACCTAAGTCTCAATTTGGACAGACAGAAAAATAAGGGGGTATATATCCTCCTGAAAGCTTTTCTGCATCTTCTGTGGTTTCTGCCAAGTGCATCAGACCGAAGAGTAACCGTGGTCTCAGTCCAGCTTGTGAAGAGCTGGTAAGAAAAGCAGGACCATTTTCATCTTAATTTGGTGAGATAACTGAGTTTAAGGAAGAGACCCTACTTACTAGTCTTGGTAACAGACATGGCATTGGACTATACCGGGAACTGGGCTGGTATCTTTTCTTCCCAGTATCGATTGCTACCTTGTCTACTAGTAGCAGGTGGGTTATTTGATTGGTTGATGCTTTTTTTGAACAGCTAGTGAAGCAGGGTAGACGGAGCTTAATTTGTGTGGTAGAAGAGTGTGCTTAAGGGAAAAAGTGGATACTAATAAGGCATTTTAACCTCTAAATTGAGTACGCCCTCAAGAAGTACTGTTTTCCCTACAGCACAATAACTGTCTTGGTAAGATCTCTCTATCATATATTTGTGCCTGGGACTGTGGTGTGTTACTGAGTGCCAAACTGAAGCCTTTGTCTTCAGAGTAGATTAGTCTTAATTTGTAGCTCACCTGAAATCCTAAAATACAACCCGTTCTTTAGCACAGCGTCAATCTCCCGGAGATGCTCTTGCTGGCTGTATGAAGAAAGTCATGATGCAGACTCTTCTGCTCGCTTACAGCTGCTTGAATGTGTCCTTTGGGGTGTCACTTGGTCAGGGCTGTCTTTATGCTTTGTAAGCCTACTTTTAAAGCCTGTAAAGTACTGAGAACACTGTGTTTGAGCAGAGCCTCTGAGCTAATTACATACTTTCCAGCAACCTCTCTTCTCCAGATTATTCAGGTCATCCGGTACTGCTGTCCAGGCTGACTCTGATACCAAAGATGTACTGTCACAGGGCAGCTTTTCCTTCGTGGTAAAAGGTTGTGTGGTGTGTTTGGTGTCTTTTTTCCCCATGGCAGGTTTACTTGGGTTGTGGATGAAGAGGGAGGAGCCTCTCTGCGAATCCTTTAAAACAAACAGACAAACTGAACAGTGGAAGGCTGTTACAGAAACGAAACCAGTGGCAGCTAATAGAAACTGAGGGCTGACAGACCTTGGAAGACTCCTACCTCCTGTACTCTGTAACCTCAGCAGTCTTGATTTCCTGAATGGAACAAGATTTAGCTTCTGTATAGTAAGAAATGCCTAAAAAAATTTACATATTCTGTGTGTCTGCCTAGGGAGTATCTAATTATGTTATTTATAACATATTACTTGTAAAATGAAGCTTACTTCAAACTTGGCAGGGCGACTACCAATAGGAGAATAAGTCTGAGTGCTAACTGCAGGTGATAGAGTAGAAAAGCATATAAAAAGGAAGGACTCAGTCTTCAGTGCAGAATGTATGTATGGTTTAAACGAAATATGGGGACAACATGCCAGTCTGATGCCCCACGTGCGGCCATCTTTTATGATGTATAGCGGGGTTAGTCAGGTCAGTGTGTTTCATAGACACTTGCTCAGCACAGAAGTTTGGACCATAGTTTTGGTTCCAGATTCTGGTGGAATCTCTCAATGGGCAACAGAGCTGCCTGCTTTCACTTCTTCCTCTTCAGAATCAGTTGACTTCTCTCACACCTACACAAGCATGTAACTCATTCCTTCTAATGCTCCAAGCCTGGATGTATTTGTCTTCCCTTCTGACTTCAGAATAAATGTTGGTTTGGCTTGTTAGTCCTCAAGGCTTGTGCTGACTAAAGCCTAGTTAGTTCTCCAAGAATCCAAAAGCAAGATGCTAGCTGAGATTAATCAGGGTATGGTTAGTACATCTAACACAGCCAGACTTCTGAATAGTCATAAAATGGAAGAACATGCATGACTACAAACAGAACTAGACTGCCTTTTTCTCATGTCTCCCCCTGCTTCTACCCACCCAAAACCTTGCTATCCAAAGAACCCCAACAGCAAGAATTAGAGGTGTTGCTGATGAAGTATCATGATGACAAGGATGGGAAAGGTTGCATCACCCCATTGGTTTGCTTTATTCTTCTCAGTATTGCCCTCAACCAGTTTAAAATTATACTACTTTATTGCTTAAACTAATCAAATAATAGCTGATTTTTTTTTTTTTTGAAAGTCATATGTGTGCAGCTGCCATGCAAAAGGAATAATCCATATTCCCAACTCAGGACTGCCCATTACAAATGTTTTGGGTGTAGCTCCTTAACAAATGCCAGAAGAGGCTTTTTTCCTACACCTTATCTAGATATGTGCAGAATAAAGAGGCACGCTCATGCAAAGTGGAATGTTTAAACAATTACTTGTTTTGCCTTGTAAACCTTTTATGGCTGTTTCCCACTCTCAAAGAAGAAAAAAAACCTTATCAGCAAGTCTGACTCTTATAATGTCTGGTCTAATACCCTTTTACCTCTGTTCTTGCATCAGTGATACTACAAAAAGTTTATCTTGTCTGTGTTTGAAAGGTGACCCAGAACCCAAGTCCTCTGTGATTTTTTTTGTTGGTCTAGAGTTTATGCTTGTTATGTGCAAGTTATACTTGCTGCACATAGAATTGAGGATAAATTCCTCCGTTCTCTCTTCTTCCACCTTCTCCACTCATTTGGTATTTCATCTGCAGGAGGGAGGTTTTGGAGGTGAATTTGTAGATAATGTGGTGGTATCAGGCTTTAAAAAGCCTTTATTTTGCCTCCAGTCACTGGGATGCTTTTTTCATATGTTCAGAACAGGGGGTGTGAGACACTAATGAATCTGTCTCTTTGAGCCAAACGTAGACCCTGGTTTAAATGCTTAGCTTGTCACAAGAAGTCTCAGAATGTGCTGGCACCACAGAGACTCCCCTATCCAAAAAGCTCAGTTTAAGCTGTTGGTTGAGGAATAAGGCAATAAAAGAAGTTATTAATATGTCAATTGTCACATCTTGCAAATTCTGTGGTGGTTTGTAATCTGCACTGTGAATAAGAGGGATACCGAGGAAGGAATTAGGAGACACCGAGGAGGTGTAGCTGAACGGTTTTAGATACAGGAGTGTGTTGCTAGATACTGTTGTTTCAAAAAAAGAAACAGAAGTCATTATCACTTTGCCTTAACATGCAATAATGAGCTATGACACCAACCTACAAAGCAGAAGATAAACCATTCTGAATTTGCTGATAGGAAGGTCGGCAGGGACTGATGATATCAGAGCAGATTTCCTGCCTTACAATGGTACCATATGATTTAGCCCACTATCGGATGTTCTGGAGATGGGGAGAAACAACCCTATTAATACATTTGTAGGCTTTCTGTTTTTTCTGTTTGCCTGCAGAGTGCCAGACAGTCGCTTTGTGTGCCCGTTGTAATTCTGCATGTACTTAATGCCCTGGTGGGATGAAAAATTTGTTGTCTCGCCATCAAAAATGTTTCACTTAGGTATGGTGGAAAAATCGTATGAAGTAATGGGAGAATTCAGGGTTATTTTAAAAGAGCATTTTAGTAACTATATACCGTAATTTTCTCGAGTTTAATGCTCCTATAGAAGAAACAGGCACTGGTTTTATTATAACTTTAGGCTATTTTACTCTGAAAACTGCAGCATAGGTTAACTGGCATGTTAACAGACCCCTGAAGGACCGCAGAATACATGCTTACATCATATGTAAAGCTGTGATTGCATCTTCTCCTAATTGCAAACTTGGCAACCGAGCCTGCAATCTGAATCTTAATCTGGATGCCTGCTAGTTCCTTAGTCACCAAGAGGAAAATAACATAATGGCAACTTGGTTGGCCCTTCTGTTGACTGGGGAGCTGGCATAGAATCAACTGTTGGCTTCTAACCCTGTTGTGGTGTGCTGGGAGGTGTACGTAGCAGTGGAAAACCACGGCTGTAGTCTGATTTCTCCACAGTTCCTTTCAAGGTAAACCACAATTTAAACCTAATGCCTAGCAGTCAAGCAGGCCCACACTGTGCAAGTAGTTTGATATTATTGCAAAGTTCTGCTCATAACAGAGCCTGAGAACTCACATAGCAGTGTGAAAATTCCCGTTTGTAACCTCAGCAGCTGTTTTTGCAACAACTCTCTCATGTCTTGGTGAACACAGGTGTCGTGGTTTTTTTGGACTGAGGGTCGAGACAAGAACCGAGAGGGAGCACCCACCAACCATGGTCCCGGGCAAAACATGACTCAGGCTTTCTTCATAAAACAAAACAATTTGTTAACAGTTACTTAACAGGAGACATAAGGGAACGAAACCGGTTACTTGAGAGGAGAAAAAGAGAAAACAAGGCCAGATCTTAAAACGACACCTCCCCATCCCGTTTCCTTTCGTTCCTGGCTCAACCTCCCCCCGGCGGCGCAGGGGGACAGGGAATGGGGAGTGCAGGTCAGTTCATCCATGTTGTTAACTGCCATTCCTTTCTTAAAGGAGGAGGAGTCTTTACACCATTTTTCCCTTGCTTCGGTGGATCCCCTACTCATGAAGAAAAAAAGTCCCCAAACTTTTCCAACGTGAGTCCTGCCTGCAGGATTGCAATCCTTCCCCATGGATTGTACCAGTTCGGGCTTTACCAGTCTCGGCCTCTTAGGGAGCTGCTGCCACTCGCGTCAGCGTGGGCCGTCCCACGGATTCCAGATGCCTCCACGACCTCGTCGTGCATTCCATGCCCCATTATCAACAGTACCTGGTCACGCATCCCCTGCTCCACGACTCTCCTGGGCTCAGGCATCTCTTCCCCGACGTGGGTTTCTCCACAGGCCACGAGTGGGTCTCTGCTCTGCCGAGTACACCCTGGCTGCAGGGGGGCCGCCTGCCATCTCACACCGATTTGCAAGGGAAACCTCAGCTCCAGTACACCTCCTCCTGCTCCATCTTGACTGACCTGGTCGTTGTGGTTGTCTTCTCTTAGCTCTTAATCCTCTCTGGGGGATCTTGGCCCGGTGGGCACCCTGGGAGTGGGGCGCTTACCGAGCCCCCCATGCGGCTCCCCCAGCGCCATCTTGAGCACATGGCGCCGGCCCGGGCCCGGGCAGCCGCCCGGCCGGGAGCCGGGAGCGAGGGCAGCGCCCTCCTGCTCTCTCCTCGCTCCTGAGCAAAAAGCCCTTTCCCGCCCCTTTGTCCCAACTTAAATAGGGCCATTCGCAGAGGCGCCGATTTGGCTCAACCTCCCCCGGGGGGGGATGGGACTCAGATCTGGTGGCACAGGGAGCAAATCCCCTCCCCTGCCACCAGAACACCCCCCACACACATCAAACTATCACAACAGGCTTCTCAAAAGCTCTTTTTCCCTACCAAGACATAGAACTAATTGTCTTTCTGATAATGGAAATCTGCTTCGTTTGTGTCTGAGAAATGCTTGGGAATAGTTCTAATATTTGTGTTGCTCTTAGTTCCTCAAAAGATGGGACTGAGACGCTCAATACTGCTCTTGAAGAGATGAGTAAGCCAAGCTAACAAAGGTCAAGTGCTGTCAAGGTGAGAAGGCAAAAGAAGTAGATTATAAGTCAGGTGCTGTGAGCTTTTGTCACTTCTTACCATACAGGCCCTATCAGCCAAACAGGTCATTTGTAAAGGAAGTACTAAGTAAACTGAGAGCACGTTTATACCTTCGTTAGCAAGCACAATTATCTCCCAAAGTCCAGAAGGCCTGTTGGAGTTAAGATACAGTAACTTGCAGAGGTGGGAGCGAGGTGCCTGTCATTCACTTTCAGCCCAAATGACAGCTGTGTTGGCCATGGGTGACATTTAATGAGAGTCTGGAGCTGTGACAAATCCATGCTTCTGTCTCTGTCCAGCTTACGTGATGCCAATCAGTCTCAGATCTGAGTCCAACAAGCAGGTAAGTGGGCAGACACAGCTGAGGGGCCTGGGATTCTGTCCACTTCCGCAGTGATGTATGGGTCTGAGCTGACTTGTGAAGGTCTCCTTCCACACACTGGTTTCAGTGGTTGAATATAAAGGGGAAAGGCGTGAGCAGTGTCGGGGATAAAAGGGTTGAATCAAACAGGGTGAGGGCATTGAATACTTGTCCTGTGACTCAGTACCTTCTCGCTAGAGAACCTCCCTTGGCACATGTTGTCATACTGCCCTGGAGCTCTAGCTGGGGTCAGAGCTCTGCTGCCCTGCAGACTGTACAAATAGCTGACAAGCCAGTCCCTAGCCCTAAGGAGCATCTGTTCTGAGAAGACAAATAACACATGGGAGAGAAGGTGAAAGGGAGAAGCAATGATCTGTGGTTAAAAAAAAAAAGTTCTTGCGTGCCATATTTCCACTATTCCTGCTGGCTCTGTTCATGAACTGGCTGAGCAATGAGGAGCTGGCTCACACCTGAGTAATATATTTGCTTGAGGACAGAGAGAAGCTACTGCTGTGTTGCTGCTCCAGCTTAGATGAGCTGCAGCATATGAGAAGGGCATATTTTGCCTCTAAGAGGAGCACGGAGTTCTAAGCAAGAGGAAGGGCCAAATTTGAAATAGCCCAGCAACGCCATAGACTGCTGAATTGTGGCATTAAAATTGCCAGTGGTCACCTCAACTCCTGGCAGCTCCAACTGCATGAAGCTGATTTGAGACAGAGAAGTTGTTTACACACCTAGGAGGTACAGACTGTTGACAGTACTTTCAAAAAGAAGTTTAGGTATTCAAATTCTAGTATTTCTGATGCATTCAAATAAGCCTTTTCATTTCCGGACATCCAAGGATGAAGGAGAAATTGAGTGATGGGGGAGAATGGCCTATTTTAGTGTGGAGGTTGGGACTGGCTCAGTGTCCTTTCTCTGCTGTGAATGGTTGTCTGTGCTTGACACACAAATCTGCAACCTATAATAAAAGGATTGTCATCATAGCTACTTGGTTGCACTCGAAGTTCCTTCTGAACTCATGAGCAATATAAAACTAGCATGAACCTCCTTGAGGTTGGACTAGATGATCTTTAAAGGTCCCCTCCAACTCAAACCGTTCTATGCTTGGCCATCAGTCCTGTGGAAGATAGTACCATCTCACAGCAATGTGGACTGTGGTTAGCCTTAAAACCTGAGTAACTTGATTTGGTTTGATTTCTCACTTGGGCTGTGTTATCAGCTTTGTTTGTTGAAGGAAAGGACACAAATGGAGAAGGCAGATGAAGCTTGACGTGACTTTTTTTGATTATATACTCTCTAAATCTTTGTGGTAACTTTCCTGGTCTGCAGGTTAGTCTTCAGGCCATGTATAAGCATATGTCTAATGTGTTATATGCTCAATGAGGAAAGAAAAGAACCTCTCAGCTTGCACACAGCAGCTCCTTATGCTTCATAAAAGCAGGGTGACCCTGAAGCCTGAAATAAAATTATTAAACATTTGCTTCACACTATTTAAAATGGCTGTAGTTCATGTGATGAGTACATGTGGATTAATAAGCTGCACAAACTTATTTTGTTGGTGTTTGTTCCATGTGATTCTGTCTTCCTTTGTAACTCATTGTATTCATACAAGGATTTTTTGTGTAACCTATGGAAAAAATGACATCGTTTTTCCAGTGCACTTCTGGCATGCATGTGTAAAGTAGTGCCATATAAACAGCCCGAAAAGGCATCTTCTGAGCCCTGGAACAGTCACAGACTTGATTTTGGCACAGATTTCTTACGCTGCCCTGCTAGCTTATCTCTGTTTTAACCTTGGAAAAGTGGCCTTTGGAGGCAAGCAGTCAAGATGTGCAGTTGCTGGAGACTTCTCCAGGGCTGTGTCTGCTTGAGAGTTTATCATAGCAAAGCATGTATTTTTTGAAGAGTTACTTCAACTGATGCTTTGAGGGTAGCAGGGCTGAGGCTCTTCCCTCTCCAGCTCATCGTCCTCCTTCATAATTAAATGGAAGAGTAACAGGTCAAAAGATGGAAATAGCATGCTGACAGTGTTTAAAACAAACAAACAAAAAACCACACAACAACAAAAACAAACAAAAAAACCAACCCAACAAGAAAACCCAACAAAAAACCCCAAACAACAACCTCCCCTCCAAAAAACCCAAGCAACACCCTCTTCAAAAACAAATAAACAAAAAAAAAAAACCCAAACAAACAAAAACCTGAAAAACCCCAACCAAGCAAAATTAAAAATCTGACTTTTATTCTGTTCACACAGGTAAGTAGACTCTGTGTGTGTATCTCTCTCATTTATTCTTTTTTTTTTTTTCCCTTCACCAGGCATTTACCAGAAAAAGTCAAAGACGACGTTCAGCTGAAGAACATGAGCGGGCAGTGGTTTTACGAAGCAAAGTCAAAGAGGCACAGAGATAAGATACATGGAACAGATATTATTAGAGCTTCCATACGACGGAAGCCTGCCACTCTTGGTAAGCATTTAGCTTGTATTTTATTTGGAAAGGCTGGCTCTTACTTAACTAACTTTAAACACTGTTGTCTGAAATACGAGAATAATATTGGTATCTCTACAAGCAGAAAATGATGCAAAAGAGAGATTTCCCACGTAGTTTACAGTGTAAGTTTTTGTCTCCCCCAATGCTAAGTATTAAAGGGAGAATTCTGTGTGAGGACTAGTAACAAGAGGGACTGGCTTGTGTTTATGTGTAGGACTGAAAGCCCTCTGCACTCCCGGACCGCATTCTCATCTCCGTTTTTGAGGCCCTGTAAGCTACCCTGGGACGTGCAAAGAATCAGAGATTGAGGAAATTGCTCTTTAGTATGGATTTCCAGGATTTTTGGGTGCTCAGTTTGAGACCTCTGAGGCTAAATGGTAGGCACCATGAGCTCGATTTAGTGGTCATAACTTCTGAAATACGTGTGCTGGGAGCTCTGGCAGCCAGAACTGGCACCCTGTGTCCACATAAACTTTATCTGCACCCACCACCCCCCACATCATGGTGGGTGCCTTCAAATGATCAGTTAGAAGGTTTGTTAAAGCCAACTGTGTTAATGTGCCAGGTAGCAGTTGCAGACATTAATTTAGTAGTACAGATAGGTAGTAGTATATTGTGTGTAAATTGAGTAATGTTAACAAGCTTGGGCTTGCTTGATAGTAAATATTATATTCTGAAACTCTTATTTAAAAAAAATCAGAATGTGGGAAGATCATGTGTTGTGTTTTAACATTGGAAGTAAATAGTGTTTTGTTTGGAGAGAAACAAAACAAAAGAGAACATAAAAGCTGCTCGGCTGGACCAGACCAAAAGCTGGTCTCCCCAGCACCTTGCCTGGCAGCAAGTGTAGGATCCAAGGTCAGGACCAGCCTGCAGCCAGTTGCACCTCAGACTTTTTTTAAATAGAGGAGCTATTTCTGGATTATTTTTACCATGTTAATTTGTTCAAGAAGTTCTTTAAAGCCATGCCTCTTTAACATTCACCATGTCCTGTCTTGAGGCATTTTAAAATGAAGGTTTTCCACGTAAGAAATGACTATTTCCTTTTCTGTTTTTGAAATGACCACCATTAACATTATCCCTGGGAGAGAAAGAGAACAGTCCATCTATATTCACAAAAACATATATAACATACAGGATTTTATAGACTTCTGCTATAAATCTCTCAGCATCTGACTTTGTAATCT
Organism: Tauraco erythrolophus; assembly: GCF_009769465.1. Lineage (NCBI taxonomy): Eukaryota > Metazoa > Chordata > Aves > Musophagiformes > Musophagidae > Tauraco > Tauraco erythrolophus. The sequence goes on along the minus strand of NC_141465.1, from coordinate 130,492,124 downwards.
AAGAGTTCTGGTTTATTTTGTCATTCTTTGTACAGAAAGTGTTGTTTTTCTTAGAGAAACTGACAACCATCCCCTCTTAGCCTACTCTAGTTCTACTAAATCCTTTTGGCTTAGAAGGGCAAGACTCTTACTGTTCTCACCAGATTGCACTGAAATTTGCAATCTTTATTTTTTTGAAGTTCTGTTAAGGGGTAGTGTGCTAGTGAAGGAAGTAAGGTACTTCTGTCAACAGTGTGGATGGACTATAGCTTGCTACTTTCTACAGGTTTTGTAGCTACAACTTAACCTTGTTTTCCTATGTCTAATCCTACAATGTTATAACTTCTCAGTTCCTGTATTCCCGGAGATGGGTTTGGATCATGGCAGTTTAGTCAGTCTGAGGTTACTGTGTGATGGTTTGGGGTTTTTAAGTTAAAAGAAAAGGCCTGAAATAGAAAAGAATGCTAAAAATCACAGGTATGTTGTGGGTTTGGCTGTTTTTGGACTTGAAGGTTATGAAAATGAGCTGTAAAATTCTAGCTAAATTTTACAGTAACTTATAGCTTAAAAGAAAATACTTAAAGCTATGTTATCTTAGAGGAAGGTTAATTACCCCTAATTAAGGGACACACTGCTACATTCAGAACTATGTGCAATCACTTGGTTTCAATGACTGATGTCAAGATATTTGTGCTTGCAGTTACGGATAGCAAAAGCGAGAATAAAAATCTTGCTTATTTTTTCACACTAAAGTTCTTCATTTCTAAACTGTTGGAGAAGTGCAAAAAGCAGTAAAGGAAATAATGTGAGCTAATGTGTTGACTCTGAAAGGGGTTATTAGAATAAGTTTCTGTCCCACCCCAAAAAGAAATGCAAATGTATTTGCATTCGCTGACTGAGGTGGGGCTTTTGTTTGGCTTGTTTTTTTTTTATATTTACTTTCTTAAATTCTTGTGGTAATTCTATCCATAAAGGCTTATCCACCTGCTTAAATGAGAGTTATGACCAACTTCCAGTTTACTGCTGTAGGAAGGGAATAATGGACTTGATTAACTGAACTTAACTTAACTTGATAACTTGAGGATATGGTTTAATGGGGATTAGGGATGGTTGGACTCGATGATCTCTAAGGTCTTTTCCAACCTAGAAATCTATGAAATCTATGAAACTTCAGCATGTTTTCAGTTTCCTGTGGTTTAATTGTTTTTGTTTCCTCAGGACACTGAGGTTGAATTTTCGATGTTTATCTAGCTGCAAGAACTACAGGATCAGTCTTTACCAGGGTTGTTGTAGAAAACTTCTCCATTTAGGATCACTTTAAGGTCTAAAGCAAATGTACCTTAAGTAGTAGAGTGAAGTATTCAGGGCAGTATGTGACATTTCTAGTAGCATTACAAAAAAAATATTCTTCAGAAGGTACCAGATATACTTCTGGTAGATTCAAGAACAGTGGGCTTTCCAAATAACTATAGGACTGAATGCAAGTACTTGTATTTCGCTCCTTAAGAAATCCTGTATGAACATATGGGAGACAACAATATTCTCATTTCATGTTTTAGCTGAAGTGAGTCATAACAAATCAAACAAAGCAAAGAACAGCTGGGTGAGCAATGTTAATAAAGAAGCCTTTGTGCCACCAGAACTACATGGCATTGTGGAACATCAAGAAGAAGAAGAAGAACTGAAGTCTAGTCCGAGGTAAACTGCCTGTTTAATCTCACTTAGCATGTATATATCGGGACTGGTGAATTTGTGAGCTGTAAGTTCCATCCAAAATATTGTACTTGCCTCTTATTTCAGAGGTCATCGAATGTTCCCTCAGAATCACCCAAGGAATCCGTGCATGCGATAGAGTGACAAATCATAATCACGCGTTGTTAATTGTTCTGCGTTCAATGTAGAACAATCTTTGGCTTACCTCGACAAGGAAAAAGTTGCCAATGATGTATAGAATGGTCCCACACATGTTCTCATGTCACAATTTAGTCTGGCTGCCAGAAGTGAGACCAGTGTTTTCTGGTTAGAACCACTGGCAGTTACTAATACGGAGACAATAATCTCTGCATCTTTTCATTCAGTCACTCAATGAGATCAGACTATTGATTCAGCCTGAATTTTAAACTTGGATCATAGGAAGAATCAGAGATTGAGAAATTGATTTTTAGAATTTTCCAGATTTTTCGGTGCACAGTTTGATGTCTGAGACACCTTTTTTTTTTTTTTTTTTAAAGAGATTAAATGTATTTGAGGTGGAAAGAACCAGAGTCTTTGGGTACTTACAGAAAAGAAATATGATTCTACCACGAAAAATAAATGTCTTTTTGGAAGAGAGAGGCTCCCATTCAGAGTAGGGCAAGACGATCAGCTTGGATATGCCTGAATGGCTATTGTTGTTGCATGAAAGCTGGATAAGAAATAGCTTCTGAACTGTGGAGGATTTTATATTCAATAACTCTACCTCAAGTCTGTAAACATCCCAAACAGCTCCACTTCACTCTGAAATATCTCGAATATATTTCTGACAGAGAAATCTTATCTTTAAAACACCTACATGTAGTAATTTGTTGGCTGAGTGAAGAGCTTTCAAAAAAACCTGCATTTGAAGAGGAAAGCGCTGATCTCCTAGCTAAGGTGACAACAGGTGGAAATGAGTTGTCTTTAAATAGCCAGATTCCTCAACATCGTTGAGGAAACAAGAACCAGAGTGTAACACAGATGGCTATTGTTTGTGCTATCAGGGAACAGGGTGAGGTACGAGCCAGAGTTACTCCTTAGGTTCACTGTTTTACTTCTGGTTGTGTCACTGATCAGCTCTGTAACGTTTCATTTTCTTGTCTGTCTTTTAAGTCCTTCTCTATCTGTCACCTGTGTTTTCTTTGCAGCAGGGCTTGTCTCTTTCTATGCATTTCCATCTTAAACTTTTGTGGTCTGCAAACTGGGCATGCACGCACGCTCACGATGAATGGCACCAAAGGTTGGTGTAAGTCTTAACGTTAATGGTCGTTATTATCCTTTATGTATCGTTATCAATGAACTCAGAGGGCTATCTGCATGTGAAATTGTGCTGGAAAAGCTCAAATAAACTGCATTGTTACAGACTTCCTGAAAAATGAAGTTGCGCAATAAGGAGGATAAAGGTTGCTTACAACAAGAAAGAGCTTATCTTCCCTCCCCTCCTGCCACTAGTTGGCTGATAATGGTGACAGAGTTAGTTGTTACTGAAAGTAGTCTTTTTACAGGTGGCTTTTACCTTCAGGAGGTTGTTATGGAGTTATTTCTTTATGGGTAGCACAAGACATGCTGATGTTTAACATATCTCTTAAAATATTTCACATGTCATCTTGCGCATCAGGAAAAGATGATGATACATTAGAAGAAGCACAGCCTTATAATGTCATTCTCACCATAACAACTCCACAAACCGTGTGTGGTTGCTGGAGTAATACATTTCATAAACTGCCAGGGCAGCCTCTTCAAAAATATGTAACGTAACAATGTTTAAGAACATGTAGACAGTGTGTTTGGAATATGACTGACCTGATTGTGGTCTTTAACTTGAGGTGATTTGGTGACTTATTTCAGGTCATACCCATGCGAAGCTTCATGATTATTGTCCAGGACCTTCTCCTGGCCTTTACTCCAAAATGTGCCAGAAATTAATCAGTCTATATGCCTTGTTCATGTGTGCTTACATTCTCTCTGATAGTTCAAGATCTTCCTGTTAAAGCAAGCTCACACAGACTAGGATTTATAAGACACTTGGATTCTATAATATGTGGGCTGGACACTGACTTGCATTTGCTTTACATAAATATTGGTTAGATGTCTCAGATGATTGGCTTCTAAAATGTGAAAAGCTGAAGCAAGTGAACGTGGCGGGACTATGTGCAATTCATTGCTTACGATTTCAGAATGGGCTTATTAATGGGCCACAATGATGATCCAGTGGCTGGAGCACCTCTGCTACGAGGACAGGTTGTGGAAGCTGGGATTGTTCAGCCTTGAAAAGAGAAGACTTCAGGGGGACCTAATAGCTGCCTTCCAAAACCTGAAGGGAACCTACAGGAAGGCTGGGGAGGGACTTTTTACAAGAGTGTTCACTGATAGGACAAGGGGAGATGGGTTTAAGTTGAAGGAGAAAAGATTTAGGAAGAAATTCTTCAGTGCGAGGGTGATAAGACTTTGGAATAAATTTCCCAGAGAGGTTGTGGATGCCCCCTCCCTGGAGGTGTTCAAGGCCAGGTTGGACAGAGCCTTGAGTAGCCTGATCTAGTTGAGAGGCGTCCCTGCCCATGACAGGGAGGTTGGATTAGATGATCTCTAAGGTCCCTTCCAGCCTATGCCATTCTATGATTATTTCACTATGCCTGAAATGAATACACACCACATTGCATGTGGGAAATCACAGGAGGCGCCATATCATGGAATCATAGAATGGTTTGGGTTGGAATGGACCTTAAAGATCATCTAGTTCCAACCCCCTGACAGGTTGCTCAAAGCCTCATCCAACCTGACCTTGAACACTTCCAGGGATGGGGCATCCACAACTTCTCTGGGCAACCTGTTCCACTGCCTCACCACCCTCTGAGTGAAAAATTTCTTCCTTAGATCTAATCTAAATCTGCCCTCTTTCAGTTTAAAGCCATTGTCCCTGGTCTTATCACTATATACCCTTGCAAAAAGTCCCTCTTAAGCTTTCCTGTATGTTATTAAAATACTCCTCTTTTCTGTTCTCTTGACACTGGACTTTGAAAGAAACTTGTCTGACATGTCTGTGGGCCTGTCTGTAGTGGCAGAAACTGATCAGGAATTCAGAGGAAACAATGCTGGGAAAACAATAACCCTACCAGTTGGGGTTGGAAGGGAAAGCCTAGACACTACAAACATTTAATTTGGTTGATAGGGTAGCAGAGCCGCAAGGAATTAATTTCTGATGACTCTTTGTGCTGCAGTGCAATAGTCTGGACAAATAGGAGGATGAAGCAGAGTATTGTTCTGGAGCTTGGGACGGCGAAAAGCGAGTTAACAGCTTCTAGTGCCCAAATGCTGTCAATGTGCGCTGGCAGCCCAGAAAGCCAACCGTGTCCTGGGCTGTATCAAAAGAAGCGTGGCCAGCAGGTCGAGGGAGGTCATTCTGCCCCTCTACTCTGCTCTTGTGAGACCCCACCTGGAATACTGCGTTCAGCTCTGGAGTCCCCAACACAAGAAGGACATGGCGCTGCTGGAGCGAGTCCAGAGAAGGGCCACAAAGATGATCTGAGGGCTGGAGCACCTCTGCTATTGAGACAGGCTGAGAGAGTTTGGGCTGTTCAGCCTGGAGAAGAGAAGACTCTGGAGTGACCTTCTAGCAGTCTTCCAGTGCCTAAAGGGGACCTAGAAGAAAGGTCGAGAGGGACTTTTTACAAGGGCGTGTAGTGATAGGACAAGGGGCAATGGCTTTAAACTGAAAGAGGGGAGATTTCAATTAGATCCAAGGAAGAAATTTTTTTACATTGAGGGTGGTGAAATATTGAAACAGGTTGCCCAGAGAAGTTGTGGCTGCCCCGTCCCTGGAGGTGTTCAAGGCCAGGTTGATGAGGCTTTGGGCAACCTGGTGTAGTGGAGGGTGTCCCTGCCCACGGCAGGGGGTTGGAACTAGATGATCTTTGATGTCCCTTCCAACCCTAACCATTCCATGATTCTATGCTACATGTGGTTTAGGCGCTTGGAACATTTAAAAGTGCTACTTTAAGAATAGGTTTGTGGGAGCTTTGGGGTTTAGATTTTTTTACCACCTTTTTTATCACCTTCTTCCTCTAAGAGTAGGCTTCAGTCCAGCACTGGCTTGTAGGCTTTGCATAAACTGAACAACTGCTAACCTGAGGACTGGGGCCAGAAGATATGTGGTTAACAAATTACTTGCAACTTTTTTGTTCTGAATTCTATTCTTGAACCAAAACAACTCTTACTGAATGTGAAGAAAGTTCTGTTCTGGTAGATCTCAAAGAGTTGTGGTCAACGATTCAATGTCCAAGTGGAGGCCAGTGACGAGTGGTGTTCCTCAGGGGTCAGTACAGGGACCAGTGCTATTTAACATCTTTGTTGGTGACATGGACGGTGGGATCGAGTGCACTCTTAGCAAGTTTGTTGATGACCAGCTGTGTGGTGTTGTGAACATGCTGGAGGGAAGGGATGCCATCCAGAGGGACCTTGACAGGCTGGAGAGGTGGGCCTGTGAGAACCTCATGAAGTTCAACAAGGCCAAGTGCAAGGTCCTGCACGTGGGTCGGGGCAATCCCAAGCACAAGTCCAGGCTGGGCAGAGAATGGATTGAGAGCAGCCCTGAGGAAAAGGACTTGGGAGAGTTGGTGGATGAGAAGCTCAACCGGAGCTGGCAATGTGCGCTGGCAGCCCAGAAAGCCAACCGTGTCCTGGGCTGCATCAAAAGAAGTGTGGCCAGCAGGTCGAGGGAGGTGATTCTGCCCCTCTACTCTGCTCTCGTGAGACCCCACCTGGAATGCTGCGTTCAGCTCTGGAGTCCCCAGCACAAGAAGGACATGGAGGTGCTGGAGCAGGTCCAGAGGAGGGCCACGAAGATGATCCGAGGGCTGGAGCACCTCTGCTATGAAGACAGGCTGAGAGAGTTGGGGCTGTTCAGCCTGGAGAAGAGAAGGCTCTGGGGTGATCTTATAGCAGCCTTCCAGTACCTAAAGGGGCCTACAGGAAAGCTGGAGAGGGACTTTTTACAAGGGCGTGTAGTGATAGGACAAGGGGCAATGGATTTAAACTGAAAGAGGGGAGATTTAGATTGGATATAAGGAAGAAATTTTTCACTCAGAGGGTGGTGAGGCAGTGGAACAGGTTGCCCAGAGAAGTTGTAGATGCCCCATCCCTGGAAGTGTTCAAGGCCAGGCTGGATGAGGCTTTGGGCAACCTGGTGTAGTGGAGGGTTTCCCTGCCCATGGCAGGGGGGTTGGAACTAGATGATCTTTGAGGTCCCTTCCAACCCAAACCATTCTATGATTCTGTGATCTGTTTGCAAACTGCTGAGGGTCAAATGCAGCCCTGGGGCTGGTTCAACTGCTGTTGAGTCAGGGTGCAACTATATCCTTAAAATTAGCATAGTGATGTTTGTCCCCACACCCCAAATATTCCATTCAGCAAAGAAGCTACGAAACATTTTTTTCTTGGGTGTTATATCATGAGATCCTTTTCTGGCATACCGTAGCCTTTACAGGCCAGGTGTGTCAGGTGTCTTTGAAGGTGTGACTTTGCACAGAACCAGTTTTCACAGAGTGACTCAGACTGTCAATATTACCTCTGCTCAGTGATAGCATCTGTCTATGTACTGGATCTCAAAAGAGGGCAATGTTAAAGGGCTTTCTCTTTCAAATTAATATTTGTAGGCTTTTGTCTTCACTAGGCTAGGAAATATCCTTAGCCTACATTGAACAGGTGACAAGTGTGGGTCCTAGAGTTCTGCAAGGTGAAAATTTGCACAAAAGCCCCAGTTCTTATAATCCATGTAACTTTTCTGGAATAATAGGGGTGCTGGGATATCTAGATAAGGACATTTTTGTTGAGTACAGGTAAATCATAATAGCTTTACTCACACCAGATTCTCTATCCTTTAGGATGAGCCCAGGAAAGCTTATTTGTTTGAATATTTCTGGGTAGACCATATTGACAATGCCTGCAAATCTAAAACCCCTTTCTCCAGTGCTGCTCCTGCCTCCACCTTGTTGCCCCTTGATTCCTGTCCAGTGCCGTCCAGTCTGTGTGGAGTTTGGGCCTTCATTGTGGTTCTTGGCACTTTGCTTTGCTGAATTCCAGTGCAGGATTTTTTTAAGCTGGATGCATTAATCAGTTTGGCTTCATACCTTCTCTTAGATTAGCGTTGTGAATGCAGCAAATCTGGGAACTCTTTGTTCCGTTTGCCTATCTGTATGGCTTGAGGGTAAACTCATATTTTCAGATCTTTTGTTGTGAAACTTAGTTGTAGGATCCTGGGTGTGGTTTTTTTTTTCCCCTCTACCTTATGTTTTCTTTAGAGCAGGATTTTCAGTATGTAATGCCAAATTAAAGTTAATTATTCTATATTAAGTCTGAAATAGCATTGCATTAAAATATTGTGGAATTGTATGCGTGTATGTTGAATGAGACCTAAAAATTTACCTCCCCCGTCTATAAAAACTGCAAACAGAAGAATGTCTTATCAGTTTTCTTGCTACCCAGGGTATGTAACAGTATTTTCCTTGTTTGAAATGAGGGAAGGGTTGAAGCATTCATGACCTAGACCTTTAAAAAAAAAAAAAAATTAAGAAAATCATGTTTGTCCTGTTGGATAGTAGATGGTGTAGATGAGACACAAAGTGAAGGAGCACACGGGTGCTCATAGAATCATAGAATGGTTAGGGCTGGAAGGGACCTTCAAAGGTCATCTAGTCCAACCCCCCTGCAAGGAACAGGGATATCTCCAACTAGATCAGGTTGCTCAGGGCCTCGTCCAACCTGGCCTTGAACGTCTCATAAAAACAAAAAGGCAAACTCAGGTGCTTACAAAAGCAAGAACATAAACTCCAGTTCAGCAGAATGAAGATTCTTTAAATATATCTATTTTCAAATTTTTTTTTTTTTTAAGTATTAGAACTAAGGTTACAAACTGTAATGTGGAATGATATTTTTTAAAACAAATTTGAAGTTGCAATATTGAGCTCTTTGAGAACTAGAATTTTTTTTTTCTTACTAGGATCAGTGTAGGGTGAAAAGAACAATAATAATGTTATACCAGGTGTGTGCATACAAGAGGCTGCTGCTGCAGTCAGTGATGAAATATAAGAACAGTTTATTTTTTTCACCCATGAGAAAAAAATGTTTCCATTACAAGATCAGCACGTACCTTAAGTTTGTATCACTATGCATGATGGTGTTTCTTAACGGCAGTGTTGAACCAAAAGAGCAAGGAGGAGATAGAGGATTTTATAGCTCACACTACAACTGGAATATTTTTCCAAGCCTTATGTTCAGGCTGCTCATTACTGTGTCATCTTATCTTCTCTGTAATGATGTTTTTCCATTTCTAAAATGGGAGAAATGTCACTTCTCAGACACACTTAGCAGTCCAGAGGCCAGTAGCCTTTCAAGGGTGGCTGCCAGACTTTTTTTTTTTCTAAACTTTTGAGTTTAACTATACGGAAACCTGGAGAAGATGGGAAAGTTTTCTCTCTTCAGCAAGGCAGTGTTTTGTCAGCTACCTCAGAGAGATCTTTTTGAGGAGGCAGCTCCTGTTTGAATCTGGACCTTGATGAAAGCTGTGGGCTGTTTTCTTGTCCTAAGATACCACATCTGCCCTCAAAAACATTGTCTTGTGGATCTACTACTTGCCAGTCACTATCTGAAAGTCTTTTCACCCATACCAAAGATCACTGACCAAAGAAATACTCAGTATCAGAATCTCCTTATACATCTATATTGCAAGAAACTGCAGGAGTTGCTTTTCTTCCTAGCCTGAGGTCATGTTTCATACCTGGACAATGTACAATTTTTCCTGCCTTGTACTGTTTCCCCCACCCCCAAAATCATAAGCATGTAAGTTAGTTAATGCCAGCATTTTCTATATAAAGTTAAGGTGCTGTATGTGGTTGTTACATGAATTGTAGAATGGTTTGGGTTGGAAGCGACCTTAAAGATCATCTGGTTCCAATGCCCTGCCATGGACAGGGACACCCTCCACTACATCAGGTTGCCCAAAGCCTCATCCAACCTGGCCTTGAACACTTCCAGGGATGGGGCATCCACAACCTCTCTGGGCAACCTGTTCCAGTGCCTCACCGTCCTCAGAATGAAGAATGTCTTCCTCAGATCTAATTGAAATCTCCCCTCTTTCAGTTTAAAGCCATTGCCTCTTGTCCTGTCTCTACATGCCCTTGTAAAAAGACCTGGAAGTGCTTTCCTGTAGGCCCCCTTTAAGTACTAGAAGGCTGCTAGAAATTCTCCCTGGAGCCTTCTCTTCTCCAGGCTGACCAGCCCTAACTCTCTCAGCCCATATTTAAATCCAGATCTAACTTTCATCTTCAAAAATCAATACTTCTTTTAGTATCTGAGATGTTTAGATAATCAGATTTTTATAATTTGAGTTTGTTTTGGAAAAAAAACCCTTGCATCATTCTGCAGATAGATGAAGTATTTCTTGATATAATGTAGAAGCTGTCGCTTCTGGCTGTTCTAATTTCTCCTTACTTGGGTTATGCTTAGTCAGGATCCCAAGTAAAGTTTTACTCCACTTGTACTATCAAAGTACAGATTTTTATAGATCTTAATTCAAAGAATAACTTATAAGCTGTACCTCTGAGGGGATGTGGTGTTGTCTGTGACATATTACATCTTTGCTATAGTGGTGATGGGATTCCTCTGATTTTTCTGACTTGGACACTTTGCAAAAATCTTTTTTTTTTTTAAATCAGATTTTGGCACGTTCCTCCACTTCGATTTCAGTCCTAGAAGTATAAATGTAGGACAAGGGTGGAGACAGCAACACTGATTGTTTGGAGAGTAGCTATATTTACATAAAACTTGCTCAAAAATCTAAAAGACATCAAAAATATGTTTTCTGTCATGCCAAGTAGAAGTTGCATTGAATTCTCTGACAAGCAAGGAAATTTTTGCAAGGAAACAAAGCAGCAGGACTATGACCTTCCTATGGAAAGGAGAGTGTTTGCTTCTAAATCTGAGCAGAACAGGCTAAATGGAAAACTTTAGGTGCCAGGAAGTTATATTCGAGTATGTGTTAACGAATCTCTGTTTTGCTTTTTGAAAAAGGCTTAAAGTAGCGTCCTGTTTGCTGAAGTTGTTGTGTGCTTTTTCTTTGCAGTTCTAAACCAATAACCTCTTTGTTAGACAAACCAGAGCAAAAGCCTATGAAGGCAGCAATCTCACCAGTGAAGGTATGGTTGGTATTGAATATAGCAGAAGTTATCCTCTACATTTTGTGTGTTTCTTTGCTTCAGTGCTAAATATAATTAAAGATCTGAGGAAGAAAGATAATAAGTTGGAAAAAAGTATTTTTTTTTTTGTTTTGAAGGGAAATGATGGAAACCACTAAAAGTTCAGTGCTGAAGTGCTGTTACAGCTGTAATCAGTCCCTGTCTGTGCTTGACATTGTTTCTAGTCTCTTCAGCCACTGAAAAGAATTGTCTTGCTCTGTTCCAGTGTCTCTAAAGGCACAGAAGTAAAGGTAAAATTATTTGACCTGCAACAACTTGGGGTTTTCAAGTGTCTTTTAAGTGGTGGCTTATCCCTGGTCTTGGTGACTGCAAAAAGAACAGGACGAGGCTGTCAGCAGTACTTCTGATAGTTCCCTGGTTCATATCGTTTAGGGTTTTTGTCATGAATCCAATTGTAGAGGCACGCTTTCGGATTCTTTGCTGACAGGGTAGTGAGGCAGAGGAAATCACTGCACTTTCATTTATTTTGTCAAGACTGTACTGATACAACAATTTGACTGCAATTATATTGTTAATTCCTTTTTAAGGAAAGGAGAAATCCATTTAATTCCACTGCATCAGGTGATAACTTGAACAGTGGGGAAGCAGAAAACAGACCAGCCATTCTACCTCAGCTATCAAATAAGGGTAAATATACTTATTTAGCATATGATTGTGAATTTCTTTGTGGTTTCTATGGAAATAATTTTTACTTTCATTGCTTTTTTCTGTAAGACATCAAAACCTGTTTTATCTTAACTACTTGGAGTTATCAACTAGTTTGTTTCAAACCCCATGTAAAACACATGAATATACTCAGGAAATGGCTGTGTACAAGACTGAGGGGATTTTGCTTCCTTTCTTTTACTCACAGTTCTAGTCAGCATTAAGCACTCCGAGAGGGCTGTTTGCCTTGAATTGCTCTTAAGAGAACAGAGAATTTTCCTCAAATTTAGTATAGCTGTCTTTATGACCGTCCAGTCATTGCTGCTATTGGCTCAACAGAAGAAGCCTAACTCTTTTGATCTTTATTTTTTCCCTTTGTTTTCTCAGCCCTGCTTAGTTTTGAATCCTCCCTTTCCTGCAGTATAAGAAAAAACTGCAGGATTTTCACCTGTTAAAACTCTGTTACATACAAATGAAATCAACACCTATGTTGAATTTTGTCCTGTGTTTTACTTCAGGTGTTTTTAATAAACCAATGCAATCACTGCATTCTAGATCTGCATTGTGTCACACCCCTCTGTTTATGCAGGTGAACAAATCAGGAGTTTACATGATGTTCTCTATATATGTCTTACAGAAATTTTGTCACCCTCGAAAGAGAGCCAACCTAAACAAAACTTAGTAAATGATGAAACGGAGAAACATAAGAAGCCTTCTGTAGAACCCACTGATGAATCACAGAAAGGACTAGTTAAGCGTCCTGTCCCAAGAGCTAGAAAATTAATTCACAAAGCAACAGATCCTGTGTCACAAAGAGAAGACTTTGTTCCAAAACCAGCCAAGCAGACCGAGAGGATGAATGGCGTTGGTACACCACCCAGGGGCATTCTGAAGCGCAGTTCAAGTTCAAGTTCCACTGACTCAGAAGTTCGTGTTAGTCAGATGTTAGATGTTCAGAAGAAGAATGGTCTTCCTACCACAACTATTTTCGAAAGGGAAGCTGAGAAGAACTCTCTTACAGAAGAAGTGGAAGACTCCACACAAATTTCACTGGAAAAACTAAAGCAAGTGAGGTTCTCACCTAGCACAGGTAAAGGAGAACCTCTGCAAAGCTCACAGCTACACCATAGTAGAGAAGAAGGAGAGTTTGGTTTGTTAGAATCTGATGAAATAAAGAGTAGTGGAAATGATACTGTTAGATCAGATTCACTTGGGAATAAGCAAATTTCTGCTGTAAAGCCTTTGGGAACCTCTTCTTCAGCTTTACAAGGAAAAACAGTAGATGGCTTACAGAATGATACATTAGCATCTGGTCCTCGTGGCACTAACAGATCAGTCTTCCTGGTTAATGAAACCTTGCAGACAAAGCCAGTTGCTCCTAAGAAACTTGAAACTCCACAGAAGACCCTCAGCAATATCCCGCCAAATAGCAATAATGAACTGAGTGTTGATGAGACACGTGAAAATAAAGCCAACCGGTTCTTGAGCCATGAATCCAAGTCACACAAAAACTTTACTGGTAAGAGACTAGCAGGAGTGAAGAACATAACGCAATAGCACATAGCATGTATTCATTAGTGTTCAAATCACTTGTATCTGAGAGATAACAGCTAGGAAACAGAAACAGTAGTCGTGCTACATACTGCAGAGTTAAAATCTAAGCCACTTTTTGAATTTTAGTGCTCTAATGTAGTTGATATTTTTAGGTGATCTTCTATTGGTATTCTTCAGAAATTTACAATCAGATCAGAGCCTGGATAGGCACCTTTATTGTGGATGATGAAGGTGAAGTGATGGTATTTGGATAAAATTCCTGTCATAAGGCCTGGTAGATCAAGCTGCATGGGAGCTGAAGAATTTTTGGGGTACTGCTTGGTAGTAATCCATGGGATTACTCATGAGACTAAACACAAATATGCTGTGTTGTCCTCCTCCTGGTCTCCCTTTCAATGTAGCCATTTCCTTTAGAATGGGGATAACCAACCTTATCTGCTTGCACCCCCAAAAGTAATATGACTAAACTTCCAGAATGTTATCTCAGTGCAGGAATTATTTGTCACAGTATTGCCCACAGTATGTTCCAAAAACACAAGGACAGAGAACTCTTTTCTCCGCTAACAGTTAAAAAAATTAAAAACAAGCAAAAAACAAACAAAAAACCAAGAAATTTTTCAAGACAAATCAAACATTTGTAGAGTTGTGTGTCTGATTTCTACCTCTGATAAGTTTGTTTACATTGTAGATGAACGTCAGCTTTCTGCTGAGACAGAAGCCCATGAGGTGTCAAATACCAATTCTACAAGTCTTCAACAAGGTAAGCCTGATCTTGTTGAGGAGCAAGATGCTAAAACCACTTCCAAGCCTGACAAACATGCTGATGAACTCATGAAAGTGACCGATGAATCTGTATCAAAAGTTTTAGATTGGTTTAAAAGAAGTTCTGGTACTGAAGATGAGAAACATGTATCAGCTAGATCCCTTGGCAGGGAACCCGAAGAGAAAGTGAACTTCTCAACCAGAACAGCAGTTCTTCCTGCAGAACACAGTGGGCCTAGCATGGATGGGAAAACAGAACTTAAAGAAGGGTTCCCATTTGGAACGATTAAGCGACAGAACAGTATTGCATCTGCATCATTTATTTCACAAGATATACAACTGATAAAAGAGAGGAAGAAAATGAAGAAAGGGGAAGAGAATGAGGAGCAAAATGACAAATCACTAACTAAATTTGACTGTACAGGAGCTGACGAAAAAGAGCGTGGTCAAGAAACAAAACAACAAAATCAAAAATCAAATCTCTTGGAACATCAAGAGCAGAAGTTACCAGCTCAGAAATGTGAATTGGAGAAGGCAATACGAGAAAAAAGAAGAATAAGTGAAATCAGAGCATTCTGGGAAAGGGATAAAACTATCCCCAGTCACGGAAAGAAAGAAGTTAATATCAATAGTAATGCATCAGGTGGCAATGCATTGAAAGGTCTCAGAGACAAATTACAGCCAACTGCAGTGTGCCTTCCTGATGGACTGGATGATCAAAGCAAGAATACGCCAAGAAGTGCTGAACTAAGTTGTGCAAGCCAGCCTTCAAGAAACAAATATCAAAACTCTTTTGAGTTTGGACCAGACCATGCTGTTGAAAAGCCAGGAAGAGTACTTCGATCTGATAGTGAAGTTCATGAATATACAGAATTGCCAAAAGCCAGTAACTTGCAGCCAAGAGTTGGTGCCACTTCAGCTTCCCCGGAAAGCAAAGACAAAGACGGGAAAGGAACACTTAAAGGAAAAGTTGCTGCTTGTTCCCAACAGAAGCCCAGCTTCCAGGTTTTGTCTTTAAAAGAAAAACTGAATGACAAGTCTAAGAATCAAATTTCAGATCCTTCACAGTTCCAGAGTTTGAGAAACTTCTGGGATACTGGAGTTAAATTACAGAGTAGCATTGATAGGGGAGATGCTGCTTTGCCAAACAATACTAGTTCAATAACCTGTAGAAGAAAACCTAAGGAAGATAAAAAAGGCAGAGATAATGTGAGCAAGCAAGAGTTAATTCAACAACAAACCCAAACATGGGAGAGAGAAGAAAAACAGAAACCAGATTCTGTGGTATGTGAACTGCTTCTAGGTTCACCTACCCTGAAAGGTCTCAGTGTGACACACATGAAAAATACAGACTCCATCCAGCTGGACAGAAAACCAGCTATTTCAAAACCTCAGGAAAAGATGGGTCTTTCAGAGCAAGAAGTTAAAGAATGTGTAGAAAAAGGTATTGTCTCATCAGAAGAACATCATGTTTCCTTGCAGTTGCTCCAATTGCCTGGTGATAAAGATGCTTTAAAGGAGACAGCAGTAGATGATTGGCCATGTTTACCTATAGAAAAAGTGGAGAACAAGACTACTCCATTAGATATCAATCTTCCTAAAGAGGAAGTTGCAGAGACTGTGGATAAGGTGATTCTGCCTAAAGCTGAGCTTGATGGATTTAAATTAGGCCTAAAGAAGTTAGAAAAGGAAGCCTCTGAGATGTCATCTAGCTTGAACCTAAAAGAAAGCATTTCAAAAGGGACAACTCTTCACTCAAATCAGTGTAAGATCTCTGAAAGAAGAGTAGAACAGATCCACGACATTTCTCTTGTTGATCAAAAAGAAATAAGCAAAAGCACGGGAAGAGTCAATGTGCCATCAACAGATGGCCATGAAAACAATAAAAGCCTCAGGAAACTGTTTAGGGAATTTGAACCTTTCTGTCTACAACATCAGGCAGCAGACAAGGAGGATACTCTTGGGGTTTCTCAGAGGCCTCAAGATGGTTTGCAGAACCCGCTCAGAGAAACCTTTGCGTCTCAACCTTCTGAATATAGAATGGTGGGAATAAAAACATCCAATGACACAAATAACATATCACAAAATAATTATAGTGTAGAAACAACATGCCAAGAAGATACTGGTCAGACTGAAGAAGTCAATGAGACCATAGAAAAGTCTGTTGCGCCATCCAAGGTCAGTGGTCTGAGTTCTGCTTTAGAGAAGCTGCTGAAGGAGGCCTCTGAAATGCCACCTCCTAAGCCAAAACGTGCCGACAGCACAGTCCGGAGAATTGCTGAGGTGGAAGCTAAAAGCATGACCCCTCAGCATGATGGAGAGTTGCTGCAGGAAATCAGTGAGACCATAGAGAAGTCTGTTGCCCCATCCAAGGTCAGTGGTCTGAGTTCTGCTTTAGAGAAGCTGCTGAAGGAGGCCTCTGAAATGCCACCTCCTAAGCCAAAATGTGCCGACAGCACAGTCCGGAGAACTGCTGAGGTGGAAGCTAAAAGCATGACCCATCAGCATGATGGAGAGTTGCTGCAGGAAATCAGTGAGACCATAGAGAAGTCTGTTGCCCCATCCAAGGTCAGTGGCCTGAGCTCTGCCTTAGAGAAGCTGCTGAAGGAGGCCTCTGAAATGCCACCTCCTAAGCCAAAACGTGCCAACAGCACAGTCCGGAGAACTGCTGAGATGGAAGCTAAAAGCATGACCCATCAGCATGATGGGAAGTTCTCACAGGAAATCCATGAGACCATAGAAAGATCAGCACTGTTCTCGGCTGAATGTGGAGTATTTGATGTTAGCGTGCAGAAGTCACCAAAAGAGGTCTCTGAAACACCAGCTTCTGTGTTGAAAAACGCGGATAAGAAAATGCAAGGTGCACTACAGAGTAGTCAATGTATGCATGCTCCGCATCAACAAGAGAGAGATTGTTCTCAAGAAATACAAGAAACAATAGAAAAAACTTCTGTTTCAAATATGGCAAAATTCAGTGAATTCGGTAGCTCTTTAGAAAAACTTCTTCGAGAAGCATCTGAAATTTCATCTCCAATATCCGAAAAGTTGCATAAACAAGAAAGGTTCAAGGATCGTATGTTTCCGTCACAGAAGACGACTCTGCTCATGACAATGTCACAGCCATATCCTGCCTTAAGCAGCTCTCATGCACAGATGAAGACAGCTACCAAAGGGGGAGCTCCGGACCAGAATGTCAGAACTTCAATAAATGATCTTCCAGTAAGTGAAATTGAAGCTTCTGATCTTCCTAGAAGAAACGGAGCTATTAACAAAATAGAAAAGAGAAACATGTCTCTAGTTGATCTCTCTCCCTTGGAAGGTGAGACCAGTATGATTGCAATCAAGCCATTCAAGTTAAACGAAGAAGGAAGCAGAAATGAAGGCACATCCTTGGGTGCTTCTGAAAATAGTTTGGAATTTAAAGCACGGTTGAAATTCAGAAGAGCAAGCACACCACTTAAAGATGAGAGCAACTCCTCCCAGCTGGAAGGGGCCCAACTCTGCCTAAGGTCTCAGCATCAGGACAGTGATGAAGAGGAAGGCTCAAACTTGGGATCCAAGTTTTCAGATGAAAACTCTGATTCCTACTCTGGAACCGGAAGTTCAATTCGTGAGCCGCTTGATTTCTAAAATTCATGGTGCTGGGTTGTTGAATACAGCTACAATTTTTTTTGGATAGCCAACTTGAAAGGTGTTAACCAAAATCCTGTGCGATACTTATTTCTTAATTGAGTGCTTTGGATATTTGCTTGGGAAGTATGGGAAGAACTAATTAAGTCCTTTAACTGGAAAGAGTGTGACAAACGCGTACTATGTTTGGGTAAGCCTTTCCGGTAAAGGGAGTTCAGCAGCATGAATCCATGGCATCAGTCTCTGGGATTTACCCTTTTCTTCCCCCACCGTGATATCGCCTTCAAATTGGTGACATTGAAACTCTGAAAGCCTGCTATTTCTTTTAAATATCCTGGATTAAAAGAGGGAAAAAAAAGAAAAAAATCAGTGGCTGACTGAGTTCATTTATTAGTTTGAGAAGTTAGTCAAAGATAAACACTTATTAGTGGGATGGCGGAGATAAAGCCAGTACCATGCTCTGTGCTGTTTAATTTGGCGTGGCCGCTTGTTGCGCCAGGAAGTGGCCACCTAAATGAAGTGGTCTGTTTACCGGGATTCTCCTTACTTGGTTGGATGGCGGCTCTAGTCAGCTGTCATCAAAGAGCTGAAAGTAGAGGAGATAATTTAACCTTTTTAATTTGCTCTTGAGAGACTGGGAATGTTTTCTTCACCTGGAGAATCTGAGAAACATGTGAAGTTTCCAATTCCTGCTAACTTACTCTTGAACCTATTTCGAGATTCCAAAGGAAGTCAGTGAAAACTCAAGAGAAATGGGGAAAAAAGGAAACATAATTTATTTTCACCCGTAGTTACAGTGTTGCTGTCTGTAAGGCCTGGTTGGTTGGCTGATGAGAAGGGAGGTGAGGTAGGAAGGGGAGAGGGTCGTGCAGGTTTCTGAAGGAGCTAGATCTGTCCTGATTCTGCCCTTGGAGACAACTGCGTAATCTCAGGGATCTGTATCTCTCTGCGGTTGTTTTTTTTTTTTTTGTGGTTGTTAAGTATCTAAACAAGGTGACTTTCACTGGGGAGAAAATATAATGGACAGATTTACACAGAAGGGGAAACTAAAGCTGTTAACCTTTTAATTCTGGTTCATAACAAGATGGTCACAAAATGGCTAAAGTCAGAGTGCATCCCATGTTGCTTGTAGACAATTAAGAAAATTAATACTTGCCCTAAACTCGTTAGCCAGTACGGACTGCGATACCTATGCAGAGGAAAGCAACCAGCCTGCCTCTCTCTACTGATGGCTGAGAGACTTTGGAGAGAGCAAATGGACACTTAAAATTAGACATTTACTTTGGATTTATTTTATATTTTCATTGAATATTCACTATCTTTGCTAAAGGCCAAAATAGATTCTCGTGGGAAATCAGTGGTTGGTTTTTTAGAGGCTTGCTTAAAATGGCGTGTTTGTGTGTGCAGTGTTCATGTGTTTTGTCTCGTAACAGGTTCAGAAGAAGAATTAAACCCTGTTTTGATGGCTTTGAAAAGGAGTGCAGATAGGAAAAAGCCTTCCAAAAGCCTGGAAGACATTCCATCAGCCACCTCAAGTGAGCACAAAGCTTGTGTGTGTCTCCCATGACCCCCAGTTTGGCTTAAACGTGTTCACACCATTCTTCCATACAGCTTTGCCAAATAGCGTTTTTGTCCTTGCTTCCCGACAAGCAGGATGAAGTTTGTTCTGTCAAACTGAATTCTTTTCTCATATGGTTTAGTTTTCAGTTCTCTGTGTTCATTTTGAAACAACACTGGTCTATGAAGCAGACATCTTCCAAAAACGCACAAAACGTTAATCAGTGATGAACTCTTTCTGGGATAGTTAGGAATTTTTCTGTTGGGAAGGTATTGGCAACTATCCAAATCAGTTAATGAACAGCAGCTGCCGTTCTCTCCTGGCTGCTCGCTTGGGTCAAATTAGTAGACAATGGAAGTATGAAAAAATTGTCTTAGTTGAGTAGTTTCACCTGTGTCCTCCATACCAAACTCACTGTAAGAGAACACGGTGAGACAAGATTGGACTTAGAATTCATTCTTGACTTCCCTCTGTAGCCTCCTAAGATTATTTTTTTAAAATTATGGTTCCTGTCTCCCTTCACCCTGCCCCTGAGTGTTTTCGTGCTCTTGTGCAATGAGGAAGACATCAACCAAACTTGTGCTTGTAGACTGAAGCGTGGAGGTGTAGATTTTGAAAGATGTTGGCTATTGTTGGCAAATTACTTTTCTAATGCTGCTTATGCTGCTGCTTGCTCCTAACTAGTGCCTAGGTTTGAGGTGTGCACTAACATTGTTGCAACAGCACACTGGTAGCAACTGGGTCAACGTGAGACTGCGCTGGGATGTAGGCTTGAAGCAATGCCTGAAGTAGAAAGCATCACCTGAATTTAACCATTCCCGTGGCTCTGCTGGTTTGTTTGGGGGTTTTGTCCTCATTTCCCTTAATTCTGGGGTTACCACTGCCATCCTTTTTATCATACTGAACAGCAACACTTCTAACTGTGTGTTACTTTTTTCCTACGCAGATAAAGGAAAAATAAATAATCCAAAGGAAGAATTAGCTCTTAGTGCTGAAGATGGTAAATATCTTTTGTGTCTGCATGGAAGCTTATTGTTTTTTCAATAGTCTCTATTTGCTAGTGAAGGAATTTTGAAACCAAGAATTGTATTGTACTTTTAGATTTGATTAATTTCAGCATGAGTTAAATGCTTTTGCAGAATTTTGTTTTATTCCTAAAGAATTTACTTATGTCCTGTTGTATCTGTAGAAACTCTGTGCCACCTACCAGTGTATTATTTTGGCCTTTGGTCATTCAGCCTGTGAACACTTACTGAAAGCATTGAGAACTTTGAACATTAGCTCAGGTGAAAGGCTTGGCCAAAGTAGATATTGAATTTGTTTGTTCATCTGTTGTGATATAAGATGCAAGGTGACTTTTGCTCATGCAAAGCATCCTTTTACGTCAGTTGAAAAAGGAACCTCTCTTATAATCCCTTTCTCAATCCAGAAAAGTGGAATTAATCTAAGCAATAGAGGAACTGCTAAATCAGCTACTGTTGACACACCATCAATTCGTTAGTGCATGACAAAAGCCTTACTGTTAATTTTTCTGTGGGCCTTTAGAAATTCCACATCTAAGCAAAATAAAAGCAAACTTGCTCCAGGAACATGTCAAGATGAACACAACAGAAAACCATCAAATGGCATTGAATACGGTGGATAGAGTACACAGTTCTTCATTTACTGCATTGGGGCACTAAACTTTAAAAAAAATAGTTGTGCACAGTTGCCTTTCTCATCAAGTTTTAGGTGCTTTAAAGCATTTTGCATGTCAGTGGCCTGTAGAATAAACAGGATGCTCGTAGCAGAGCAGGATGCAGTGTCCAGTAAATCAACAAGACTTAAGTACCGTACTTCACTTTGCTTTCAAATGGAGACCTCTACTGAAACCGCATTACACATTCAGTATGGAATGTGAAGATGCTTATCTGAAAAGGGTGGAGGTTTTTTGAGTTAAATTTATGAAGACTGAAGTTCTGAAAAAATGGCAAAAAGCCAAATTAATAGCTGTACAGACAGAATCACAGAATGTTAGGGATTGGAAGGGACCTCAAAGGATCATCTAGTCCAATCCCCCTGCTGTAGCAGGACCACCTAGATCAGATCACACAAGAATGTGTCCAGGCAGGTTTTGAACATCTCCAGAGAAGGAGACTCTCTGGGCAGCCTGTTCCAGTGTTCTGGTACCCTTACTGGGAAGAAGTTCTTCCTCATGTTTAAGTGGAACCTCCTGTGTTCCAGCTTAAATCCATTTCCCCTTGTCCTGTCGTTGGATGCCGGTGAGAAGAGCCTGGCTCCATCCTCATGACAGTCACCCTTTCCATATTTATAAACATTAATGAGGTCCCCCCTCAGTCTCCTCTTCTCCAAGCTAAAGAGACCCAGCTCCCTCAGCCTTTCCTCATAAGGGAGATGCTTCACACCCTTAATCATCTTTGTGGCAAGTTCTCAACCATTCAGCTTTTTGCTTTGCTTAGCTTGTACATTGATGTTACCTTTGTTATGATCCAGCTCCTCGAAGGAGCACAGTGATGCAAAGCACAGAAACACCTGGGTTGTGAGGAAGTCAAAAACTTCCAGCATATAAAATATATCGATGCTGTTTATAGCAATGCAAAGCTGTTTGTGCTGCTGAATGACTGTTGTCAATACTGAGCAGGTCTGAAACCTGATCAGCATCAAGAGAGGAGTGAAAACGCACCAGGAAGTGAGTAATAGGATTCTTCCAGCAGACAATGGAGAGACTTCTCCACTGATATTTAAACTAATACATTAAAAACCCGTTTTTATTTCCCAACTAACAAGTTACACATCTGGACTAGATACTTGCTCAGTGGGGATACTGCGTCTAACTGCATACTGACAATATCAGTTACGTTGAGCACTTTTGGAGCTTCAACAGCAAAAGCTTTGCAACAGCTTCACTCACGCCTTGCAAACCATCCCCTCACGTGTGCCGAGTTTCATTTTATGCAATAGATACGTGCCCCTCTGGCTGCTTCTTGCCAAATAATTCTCTGCCATATGATACTTGTCATTGGCGCGTTTCACAATGTGTATCCAGTCCAAAGACAGAGCTTTAGGGAATTATTAAATTAATTAATTATTATTTAGGGGATTATTAAATACAAGGGGAGGTCAGAGCATGGAAGATGCCGAGAATCGAAGGCTTACTGCAAACAGGACTTTTGCAAGGCTAACCGGTGAAATTAAGCTTTCTGCCGTGCAAGAACATGGAAGTGAAGTTCAGTAGAGGTACACAAAAGTCAGAGAGATGGGCTGCAAAAAACTGCATCATTAATGAGATATGCATCTTCTAAGTAACTACGAGTAATTGAAACTTCTTTGTTCAGGTCTAAAAATTGGTAGATTTACACAAATGTTCCTATTGCAATTAATGAGGCTGAGTAAATAAAAGAGCAGAGTTTGGCTTCTACGGTGACTTCTTAACCAAGAACCTTATGACGACTCTAGTGTCACTGATGGTATGGTTAGTGCATGAGTGCACTTGTCCTTGTTCTAGGAAGGAAATCTAGAAGGTAAACTGAAAATGTTTTCGTCATCACTTCTGATCAGCATTTGCTTGCAGCACCCAGGCTTACACGTCATGTCAAGCAATGTAAACGTTTCTGTTTCTGCCAGACAAAGTCCTTTGGTCAGTGTTATAGGAGATATCAAAGTAGATCATCCTTCCCAATGATAGCTGCTCTGAGCCAGATGCAAGATTCCCCCCAACACTCCTCGTACAAGTTGTAAACTGTTTGTGCCTGTGCATGTGCTTCACCCCAAGTTGTTTGTTTCTCACCATGTCCTGTTATGGAACGTCACTGTTTTGATGTAGAAACTTATTTTTTTAAACCTTTTGAATTGCTGCTCTTCAGTTTCCACAGTGCCTTCACAACCTGATAAGCTGTTTTCCAATCCTGAAAAACTCAAAGGAATGAGCAAGTCAGTACCATCGTTCCTACAGGAAGAGGCAAGTTCCATCTCTGGAATATTGTTAACTAAAGCTTCTGATTACTGTGACATTACGCGTTTGTCAAATAGTGCTTTCCAGGGTCTGCGAAGTCAGTTTACTATTGGACTGGAGTTTACGTTGGCATGGAGTTGAGCTTGTGGTGTAGCAATCAGGAGATGATCTCAACCAACCTGTGGCTAATTAACCTTTCAAAAGTTTTAGTCCAATAACTAGAGGTTTATTCTTATTGTACAGCTAAATATACAGAGCATGTTTTATCTGGGAAATTGAAGCATAGTGAATGCTTGTTGTTATTCCCAAAGGCAAACTCTATCCTTAAACTAACACGTCTGTTTTATAGAATCATAGAATCATGGAATGGTTTGGGTTGGAAGGGACCTCAGAGATCATCTAGTTCCAGCCCCCCTGCCGTGGGCAAGGACACCCTTCACTACACCAGGTTGCCCAAAGCCTCATCCAACCTGGTCTTGAACACTTCCAGGGACGGGGCATCTACAACTTCTCTGGGCAACCTGTTCCACTGCCTCACCACCCTCTGAGTGAAAAATTTCTTCCTTAGACCTAATTGAAATCTCCCCTCTTTCAGTTTGAATCCATTGCCCCTTGTCCTATCACTACACGCCCTTGTAAAAAGTCCCTCTCCAGCTTTCCTGTAGGCCCCCTTTAAGTACTGGAAGGCTGTTCTTATCTTAAGAACAATTAAATTATTTTTTATCTTCAGCCAATTAAAAAACTTACTCATGTGGGCTTTGAATGAAACAATCTGACAAATACTTGAAAGCCAGAGGACTATATGTAATCAATCTGGTCACAGTAGAAAGGGTTTGGGGATGGTTCATATTTATATTCTAAGAAATTGTCAGCACCCAAATCTGTTTATTCTGCTGCCCAAATTTATCTTTAAAATTGTGATTAGTCTCAATACTGTCTTGAGTTATCAAACTCACAGATAGCATGTATGTGCTGGTTCTGCCTTGAAGTTTGTCATCACTGAAGTACCACCTGGCCAATAGAAAGCACGAAACTAATTAATGGATAACATAAGCCTGGTAGAAATAACAGGTTAGAAATAAGCATTGTAGACACAATGTAGTCATTGTGGTATTAACACTCATTTCTACTCATTTCTAACACTACATTTCTTCGTACTGAAGAAATTCTTCAGTACGAGGGTGGTAAGACTTTGGAATAAATTGCCCAGAGAAGTTGTGGATGCCCCCTCCCTGGAGATGTTCAAGGCCAGGTTGGACGGAGCCTTGAGTAGCCTGGTCTAGTTGAGAGGCATCCCTGCCCATGACAGGCAGGTTGGATTAGATGATCTCTAAGGTCCCTTCCAGCTTATGCCATTCTATGATTCTATGTGCTAGTTCAGTTCTGGAATTGTTTTAAAAACAATGAATTCTGATAACATACTTTCCAATTAAAGAAGAAATACAAATAAATCGATCTCGTAGAGTACCAGTGTCTTTTCCTTCTGCTTAGAAGATACAACAGCCTAAAAACCTAAGGATTCTGTACTTGTGAAGACTAACATCCTTATTTAACATTTGGAATAAAGTTTAAAAAAACCCAAACAAACACACAACACACGTGTAGTGCATTCTGGAGGCATGCAGTCAGCCCAGTGCTTAGTAATTCCTTGTCTCTGAACTTCCAGATATTCCACAAACCTCCACAAGAAGAGCTTTGACTGTTCTTATCCAAAGAAAAGGCTCTGCTGAGTAAATTAAGGACAGGGGTGAAAGGAAGCAGAACTGGGTTCAGTCTTCTATCTCTTCTGCTGGCCTGCTGTATGGCCAGCAGCTAAAATGGTCTTAGGCAAACCATATATCCTTCCTCAGCAAGCTTAGGATTTCCCTGTTTTTCAAAGAGTCCGTGTAACAGGACTGATTATTCACACTGCTTAATTGTTTTGGAGAGTCCCAAGTAGTGCTCTCTGAAACAATTTTTCTCTCAAGGAGCCTTGCCCTGGGTAGGATGGACAATAGTCAGTCCTTGCCTTTGGCCTCTGAACTGGGGAACAGCCCTGGCCTGCTTCTACTTAGCTGTGTGGACATAGCCAGAGAAGCTGCGATCAGCGGAACTTTAGAAAATTCAAAATGTGCTAGATATTTACTTCTATAAATGTTCATTTTCTCAATGCGTGTGGAAATTGTTATTTGCTAGTCTTGCATCTGTCAGTAGATCTATGACAGCGGTTCAAAACTGGATATAGGAGGGGGGAAGCCTTGTAAACTGTTCACGGTGGAATACAGCAGGGGGATGATGCTTTCTGTAACAGCTGGCCTAGGAAGGTGCCCAAGCACGCACGGGATTGATTCTTTGGCACGGTGGTAGCACGGAGACAGAATGGGGCTGGAAGCACTGAACCTGATAATGACCAAGCAAACCAAAACAGCAGTGCCCTGATGCAGGGGCCTGCTCGCCCTCTTGCAGGAAAGGCTTTTTGCAAAAGCTGTTCACAATATCCTGCGCTGTTCTACCATGCGTGTCACCTTCCAGCAAACTGCCTTAAAGATGGAGGCTGCGGAGTTGGTGGCTTTCGCTATACAACAGAAAGGGATGGGGAAGAGACCTGAGCATTGTCGCTTGCATGAGTTTGTGCAGGAAAGAGGGAAGGAGAGAAGTTGAGTTCAGTTGTCCGAATAAAGTTAACTTTGTACTTTTTCGTTGCTATTTGTGATTTAAAACTAAACAAAAATCCTGGTTGCATTCCTGCTTTAAAAAACTTTCAGTGTAGGCTTTCCATCAGAAAAATTCTCTTTCAATGTTTTTTTTTTTTTAAGTGCCTGACCTAATTTAAGAAATATTAATTACTCATGTTGCACTAAAAAGAGATGTAAATTTGGGTTTTTTCTGAGTCCCAACCTGCATTAAAATTCTGTTTGTTGTTTTTAATGTTCCTTGTGACTATGAAGAACCTACCCAGACTTTCTTTCTGTGATGTTTCCATAGAGTGATGACAGAGAGACAGACACAGCGTCAGAAAGCAGTTATTGCCCCGGCAGAATCAAGAAGAGTCCCAGCTCTTTAACCAATCTTAGCGGCTCTTCTGGCATGGCCTCCCTCTCCTCTGTATGTAAACCAAAGCCTTGTCTTGATGGCACTTTGCTTTTGCTGATCTCCTCAGTGTTGTTGCAGCTCCCTCCTTATTCCTCTTATCTTTCCTCCCTTGGCATCTCTGTCTCCTTCCTTCCCTCTCTGTTATGTGAACCCTTGCATGGAATTGCCTAAAAAAAAAAAAAGAATAAATGTTTTACTTTTCTTGTTTTCTAGTGATATGTTGGAGCCTGTTCAGGACTCCGTTCTGCAGCACACTCTGTAAACACTGAACGCAGAGGTGGCTTGCACCCTAGAAGCTTACATGTGTAGCTGAAAGAAGGGATTGATTTACACAGCACATTTAAAAAAGGGGAAGGGGAGGTGGGGGAGAAATAAGTGAAAGAAGGAAGCAGTATTGGTATGTGGGGTGTGTAATTATGTCTGTGAACAAGCTGACCAAAAGTCATTAATTTATGCGGGCTTTATTGGAAAAAGGAGAATTTGGAGGAAGGGTACTGACATTTAAAAAAAAAATTGTAAATCCTTCTTTTTCTACCTGGGTAGGGTTTAATTTTCCAGTATGTTTTGTTTAGGCATCCAACTCAAGCATAGACTTTATCACTAATCTCGTCAGTGTTTTCGGACGGCCTGTTGTCCTTAACTCTTAGCGTCTGCTTCCTGCAAGGAAGATCAGCTGAAGAGCTGTATAAGTAATATTTCAAGGATCAGATCACAGGCAATCTCCGGATCTACAGCATGCTATCATTTTATTTCTTCTATCCCAATGCAATAAACACATTCAAATCTTTTTGTAGAAAACTCACCCTGGCACCTTTGATTTTCAGATAACTTTCTCTGTTTGCTAAGAAGCTTGAATAATAGTGTCCGTGGCGCTTTGTTATGACATCTGAAAGGATAAAGCTGATTTCTTTCCTGTGAATTCTGAGCATAACTTCTACCCTAATCTTGAAGTATCTGGTGAAATGCAACGTCTGGAAAATCTTTCTTTTCTTGTGTGACGCAGGTGAGCGGAAGTCTAATGAGCATCTACAGCGCAGACTTTGGCAACGTCGACGTGAAGGGGAACATTCAGTTTGCTATTGATTATGTGGAACAGCTGAATGAGCTCCACGTTTTTATTTGCCAATGCAAAGACCTGGCAGTGGCAGATGTTAAGAGGCAGCGTTCAGACCCGTAAGTACAGAGAATATATTTATTTCCTAATGGAAAAAAAAATTTCTTTTAACGTTGTCGTGGTTTTTTTTTTTTTTGGACTGAGGGTCGAGACAAGAACCGAGAGGGAGCACCCACCAAACATGGTCTCGGGCAAAACATGACTCAGGCTTACTTCTTAAAACGAAATAATTTATTAACAGTTACAAGAGACACAAGGGAACAAGAAAACCGGTTACTTGAGAGGAGAAAGAGAAAACAAGGCCCGATCTTAAAACAACACCCCCCCCCCCACCCCCTATTTCCTTTCGTTCCTGGCTCTACCTCTCCCCCAGCGGCGCAGGGGGACAGGGAATGGGGGAGTGCAGGTCAGTTCATCCATGTTGTTAACTGCCGCTCCTTTCTTAAAGGAGGAGGAGTCTTTACACCATTTTTTCCCTTGCTTCGGTGGATCCCCTACTCACAAAGAAAAAGTCCCCAAACTTTTCCAAAGTAAGTCCTGCCCGCAGGATTGCAATCCTTCCCCATGGATCGCACCAGTTCGGGCTTTACCAGTCTCGGCCTCTTAGGGAGCTGCTGCCACTCGCGTCGGCGTGGGTCGTCCCACGGTCTCCAGATGCCTCCACGACCTCGTCGTGCATTCCATGCCCCATTATCAACAGTACCTGGTCGTGCATCCCCTGCTCCACGACCTCTCCTGGGCTCAGGCATCTCCTTCCCGACGTGGGTTTCTCCACAGGCCACGAGTGGGTCGCTGCTCCGCCGAGTACACCCTGGCTGCAGGGGGGCCGCCTGCCATCTCACACCGATTTGCAAGGGAAGCCTCAGCTCCAGTACACCTCCTCCTGCTCCATCTTTGCTGACCCGGTCATTGTGGTTGTCTTCTCTTAGATATTAATCCTCTCTGGGGAAGCTCGGCCCGGCAGGCACCCCGGGAGTGGGGCGCTTACCGAGTCCCCCATGCGGCTCCCCCGGTGCCATCTTGAGCACATGGCGCCGGCCCGGGCCCGGGCAGCCGCCCGGCCGGGAGCCGGGAGCGAGGGCAGCGCCCTCCTGCTCTCTCCTCGCTCCTGAGCCAAAAGCCCCTTTCCCGCCCCTTTGTCCCAACTTAAATAGGGCAATTCGCAGAGGCGCCGCCTTGGCTCAACCTCCCCCGGGGGGGATGGGACTCAGATCTGGTGGCACAGGGAGCAAATCCCCTCCCCTGCCACCAGAACACCCCCCCACACATCAAACTATCACAAACGTGAAAATGAAAAATGACCCTTTTTTTCCCAACCTCTATAACTTGTTGGAGTAAACAGCCCAATAAATAAACGAAGAGGGTAGAACATGCTTTACATGGTTTTCCATTCTGAACTGAATGTGGCACTACCACTATAAACTGGTATGTACATTAACACAGGAAGCTCAAACTTTTAAGAATATGGAACTCTCTTTCAAAATTCAACTTTCAAAATTCAACTTTCCAGATGGTAATTCCTGCTGTGATAAGTTTTCAATGGGATTAAAGCCTACAAATTATATCTAGGCTTACTATAGTCAAATATTCTGTATTTGTATGTGTTGAGGAGACATTTCAACAGATTTCCCCCTGGCAGAAGGAGGTTAATGTCCCACTTTGGGACCTATTATTATACTTCACTACTTTTGTTCCGTTTCTTAAATGTAACAAGCTGAACAATGTAATGGCTAGTTCAGTGGATTTCTTTTACTTTATTAACAAATATTTGTGTATTTTGAAAGGGGAAGTTGGAATGAGTGTTTCCTTTCTCTTCTTACCAGCCTGTTTACATTTCAGGTATGTAAAGACCTACCTGCTTCCAGAGAAATACAAGCTGGGCAAACGGAAGACCTCTGTGAAAAAGAAAACTTTGAATCCAGTCTATAATGAAATATTGCGGGTATTTATCAAACTATTGCTAGATATGAAATACAGCACGCAGGAAGTATAAGGAACCTTCACTTTGAGGCACAGGTCCACGTGCTATCAGGAGAGACATCTGTGTTGGGATGAGATGGATTGCTCTGAAGAACCTGTGTCCTTCCATTGATAGGTTAACTCTGCCGTGTACTCTAGAGACAGCAGTGAGAACACTGATTGCTGTATACCTCTTGCAAACAAACAGAAGTATGAACTTAAGATGCTTGAAATAAAAAGTAAAACATGGAGAGTTTTGTTCTGGAATGAAGAAGTGAGCAGTTACAGATGTATAAACCCAGACATGTTTTTCTCCAACCTTATCACTTTCAAACATAGCATTGATGAAAATCCATCTTGGTTTAACTTTTCTCTCATTTCTTCCTTCTGGCAGTATAAAATTGAAAAAGGTCTCCTAAAAACCCAAAGCCTTAATATCTCTGTCTGGCACAATGACACCTTTGGGAGGAATAGCTTCCTTGGCGAAGTGGAGCTGGATTTGGGAACCTGGGACTGGAATGATAAATCCAACAGGCAGATCAACTGGTTTCCACTCAAGCCAAGGGTAGGTTACTAAGGCTGGGTTAGCTGTTTTGTGTTTTCCACTGTGTGTAAGTGCAAAGGCAAGTCATTATTTATTTAGGCCTAGTCTTGTGTGTTCTGTGGTTTTTGTATCGATTATAAATACCTTTTTACTGGTAAGTGGAACATACAGTTCTGAGGTCTCTATTAGTCTAGTAAGTAGCTAGCTAGTAGAGTAAGAAAAACTTCCTCATAGTCTAAGGAGCAGGAATTTCAAGGTATTTTTCACTTACATCATGTTGCTGCAACAGATACCTGAGGACACTTGTTCCTCAAATGTGAAGTAAACCTACTGAGAATATGGAGAAAGTGCAGCTACGTTTGAATATCAGATGTAATGATGACTTCCATGCCTGTGTTATTCTTGTTTCTTAATGGTTTTCAGCCAGAATCTAAACTTTTAGCTAAGCTACTGTCAGAGGTTCTGGTTTCTTCAGTTGTTGTTTTTTTTTTTTTTTTCCCCCCCATCTTTTTTTTTTTTTTTTTGAACTTCCTTCATAAGTTCATTCCAAAATTAGCTCAATCCAAAGTTTTATAATTTGTAGAACAAAACAGAAATATCATGGTAGTCTTCAGCACTAGTTTAATTTGACTGATTTTAAAACTGCTCTTGGTAGATAAATGTAACCAAATGTTAACAGGTGCCACGTTCCACCTACAGATGGTCCGTGGCTCTCTCTGAAGAAGTGACGTATTCTTGTGCCTTTTTGCAAGATAACTCTTGTTGAGGCTAATTTTTAGATGAAGACATTCCTACAGAAATGAGTTTTTAACAGTGCACTTTCTGTTGCACAAAGTTTGCGATTGAAAGAACATATGTTCTAGTTTTAAATAAATGCACAGCAGTGGAAAAGATGCGCCCTCAAAGCCTTTTGGCCTCTCCTGGGTCTTGTTTTCCACTTCAGTGGAAGAGCTGCATATCTGAGGTGTTGCCAAGTGGTCAAACTTGCCCTAAACTCTCTCATGGCCTGTAAACTGAGGGAAGACTGAAGCACAAGGAAACAAGGAAAAAAAAAAAAAAAACTTGCCTCATGTAGAAGTCAAGCTTGTTCCAGCGGAAAACTTTGCATGGTAAACTCTGTGTGTGAACTGCAAGGTTTGCGATTTGTGGCACTTTTTTCCTTAAATTTCAGACTTCGGCTATGGCTCTCGAATTAGAAAACAGAGGGGAGATGAAACTAGCCCTCCAGTATGTCCCGCGCCCTGTTGGAGGTAGGCACTGCAGCTTTCTTTGGGCTCGTCAGGCCTTTGGGATTTTTGTTCTCCTTTTTTTAAAAAAAAAATAACCCTGTGTAATGTTTTTCAAGCAATTCAGACGTCTTGTTTTAATGCAAAAGAATTTATTTCTTTTTCTAGAGGATTATGTCACCCTGGCCATGAATTCAGTTTAGGATCCAAAGATCACTTTAGGATCTTTTGGTTTTAATGTTACTACGGAAGAAATTAACTCATTATTATAACCTTAGATGTGTAATGCAGTCTGTATGTGTAACAAAATTCTGTTTTCTCACTAATAATTTTAGAAAGTATCAGGCAGGTTCTGTGATTTACTAAATAAACAATGACAACACACTAAATGCAAGCAATGTTAGAAGCAGAAAACAGCAATAAGTATTTAGAATGCAGCAGTTTGTAGCAGTACGATCTGTTTGGTTTAACCTTGTCTGGCAACCGATAACCAGCTGATCAGAAAGTGGAGCCAGGTCGGGTGTTTAATCCAGCCAGTCATAGAATCACGGAACAGTTTGGGTTGGAAGGGACCTCAAAGATCATCTAGTTCCAACCCCCCTGCCATGGCAGGGACACCTTCCACTACACCAGGTTGCTCAAAGCCTCATCCAACCTGGCCTTGAACACTTCCAGGGATGGGGCAGCCACAACTTCAATTGACTGACTTGAGTCAGTCAACAAGAATCAAATGTATTCAGAGCACCAGGGAGCTTGTTTGAAAGTTCAAGCAGCAATGAATGCTACCATCACACAGACTGGAGACAAGCTGATCTCTTTATCTAGGGGGCTTGGAGACAGAAGACAAGTAGCACATGTTTGTTTAGTTGTACCAGAGGAGAAGCCATTGTGGGGATACAGACGTGACATGATCTTGCAGTACTTCAATGGGATCAAGATTGCAGCTTCAAGGGTACAGAGGGGAATGCTGAATTAAGATGTGAGATAATGAGAGTCTAGGCCGAATATCACCTCTGCAAATGGGCAGAAACTGCTGCATCGTAGAAATTACCTTTAAAATGGCTCTACAAGGCTTAATCAGATGTTTTGTTTTATTTTTACAGGAAAGAAGACTCTATCTACTGGTGAGGTCCACATCTGGGTGAAGGAATGTCATGACCTTCCTCTTCTGAGAGGCAACAGGCTCAACTCCTTTATTAAGTGGTAAGAACCATGGTTGAAGTTGTCAAACCTCACGGTCTAACAATGCTACTGTTGTGCTTTCTAACCTTATCTTCACTTTTTCTACATACATTCAAATTAAAAACCACCTAATTACTTTCTGATTCTCCTTTATTGTAATGGAAATTGTCCTGCAGGGCTTACAACTCCAAGATGCTAAGTATATACCAGCAAGTAAAACATACTGGGAGAACTTCCTGTGTAATCGCTACTCTTTCATTGTTGTCTGCTCTGCTGCCTGGTGGAAGGGATAGTCAAAATTGTGCCTGCTTTTATTTGCATTTAAACAAAGCAAGTTTGTGCCAGAGTATGGTTTAACTTAGCAAATTGTGGGAGGAGATAGAAGCGAGAAGCAGTTATATTTCTTCCTCCCTCCTTTCCACAAACAAACTAAAAATTTAAAGAGACAAGAATAACAAGATGGTTGAGAAGTCTCTGGCAGCAACAAAAAGGTTTCAGCATCATTAGTGACGATACAGCAAATACACCTGTGCCTCTTGCGCATCTGACTTCCCCATCCATCCCTTCCATCCTCTGAAGCACAAGTGTGGATACATGCTGTCAGTATTTCTTGGAAGGGGCTGAGAATATGACCTTTGATTTCATCTCCGTGATGCCAAAGTATCTTCAGTCACGTTCTAACACGCAAAGGACTGTGTTAATCAGTAGGTTCTGTCTGATCAGAGTGTTTGCAGGCTGTGCTGCGCAAGGGCCAACTGACAATGCTTCCTCTTTCTGAAGCACCGTTCTTCCAGATACCAGCAGGAAAAGCCGCCAGAAAACAAGAACAGTGGCAAAAACTACAAATCCGGTATTCAACCACACCATGGTTTATGATGGCTTCAGGCCAGAAGATTTGAAAGAAGCCTGCATAGAACTCACAGTCTGGGACCACAACAAACTGGCCAACCACTTCCTGGGAGGTCTCAGGATAGGCCTTGGAACAGGTACTGGACAATTAGCACATTAATCCTTCATTTACAAAATACTGGCTTTCCTTTTTTTCCCTCTTCCTTTTCATATCTTCTCTTTTTGCAAAGATCATGGACCAGCCTTTCAGTTCTTTACTTACTGTCAAGTTTCATTGAGTAACTTCCCTATTCCTCATTTACATTTCGGATCCTGAAATGTAAACAATAGTGGTGGTGTGAGGGTTAGAATGACTGACAAGTGAGGAGGAATTTTAGAAATACACCCCTGTCTGCCCATATGTTCTATCTGCTACTCTTTGAAGTACAAGAACATTCTATTCCTGCACCCAAAATCTTGGTAACGTCTTACACATGCCAAAAGGAGGGAAGTTTGTATGTGGTGTAAAGACAGTATTGAGTGGAGATGAAAGGACAGGTCAGGAATGCATGATAAGGTTTGAAGACATCGGACAGGAAAACTTCTAAATGCCAACAAGTTCTTAGCATAAGAGCAACATAAGATGTGCAGATAAAATAACTGCATGTTTTCCCTGTCGTTACATTTGTTCCGTTTATTGTCTTCTCCGCTCTGAGGGAAGGATGTTTGGAGTCTTTTTAAGCAAATAGAAGAAAAAAATTACTTTTCTCAAATTGTGGCATGGTTCACCAGAATAGTCTAAAATACAAATTAGGATAGTAAATCTCAATTTGAATTTTAAAGCACCCAAGGTTGTACTTCAGTACAAAATCAGTTTCCTGTTTTATTGTAACCCATCTTGCATGTTAATCACCCACACATCTTTCTTCTTATAACTGTGACAAAAAGACTAGGGATAACACGGAAAAAAGCCTGGAGAAAGATGACACAGTTTCCGTGTGAAGCTGCCGTTAGTTGTATTTGACAGAATTGTTTGAGTGTGAAAATGTAGAACTGGATCTTCAAAGCAGTAGGTCGGCTGCCTGAGGAGGTGAAACTGCTTCAGAAGACAGGCAAATCCGATCGCCTCTCAACTCCGCAGCGTATTAAGTGACATCTCTCTTAAAACTGACGTTTTTCTAGGCAAAAGCTATGGAACTACAGTAGACTGGATGGATTCTACTTCGGATGAAACTGCCCTTTGGGAGAAGATGATGAACTCGCCAAACACATGGATAGAAGATACGCTGCCCCTCAGGATGCTAATGGTTGCAAAACTGACAAAATGAGGTGGCTTTTTAATTGCCAGTGTCAAAAAGAAACCTTGGGAATGACATTAAAGGTGTAGGGGTGAAACTGGGAAGAGGAACAGTCAGTCTTTTGACAGTCTCTGCTCCGTTGCTGTTCTGGTTTTGTGCTGCCAAATGTCACTTCCTATTTCAAATTAAACTTCTGCCTGCAAATTGTTATGAAAATTTAAGGGATTCTTTTATTTCCTACTCACTGGAAATTTCGAGAAGGCACTTAATGGAATTCAGTGGTAGAGGCAGCTGTGATACCTGGATGCTTGTGTTGCTGATCTCTTAAATAACCTAAATTACTAGAAAAAAAAAGTAAAAGCGAGTCAACTCTTTCTGTACACTTCTAGGATTGTTCATGAAGTGTTATTAATAAGACAGCAACAGGTTGCATTTTGTTCATGCTTGTTAGCATGTGTCTGTGTCTTCATTATGCCATGTAAGATCTCTCCAGCACGGAATATGAGAAGGATTAATTTTTTTTTTAAGTTCCTTTTGGTTTTTTTGAAAGTTCCTTTATCTGTAATTGTACATTTCTAGGATATGAAAGTCACTTCTATAAGGAAAGAGGCATTACATGACATGGTACTGTTGATGTCCTATTCTGCAAGGTGCAGGGGACTGTTCATTCCAATGTACTATAAAAAAATCAGGATTATAAAAAGTTGGCTTATGTATGTGTTAATAGTCTCGCTAGTATCCAAACCTTATACTCTTAAAGGCTGAAGGCGTAGAGGTCAAACTTTTTTAACTCCGTTGCTACTCTAAAGGATCTAAACCTGCCAATTTTAGTGACGACAAACACGTTGGGTATTTATTCTGTAAAGTGCATTCATCTGTACCTGTATCCAGTAGCTTGTTTTTTTTTTGCAAAAAGTAATTCATCTGTCCTTCAGTGCCACCGTTAGGAGAATGCTGGGATTGTGGCCGTCTTGGTGTCGACAGCTTTGCAGCATAAGAAATAGGTCTGGAACTCGTAACTTTTAGAAATGCATGCTACTAAAGAAAGATAAATGCATAAAATACAAATTGTATTGTTTGTTTTTTTTTAATAAAAGCAGCCTATTAAAGCTAAATAGGAATTTGATGTTCATTAAAACCCAGTGTCTCATGTTAGCGATTCAGCATACAAGGTAACAGA
Organism: Tauraco erythrolophus; assembly: GCF_009769465.1. Classification (NCBI taxonomy): domain Eukaryota; kingdom Metazoa; phylum Chordata; class Aves; order Musophagiformes; family Musophagidae; genus Tauraco; species Tauraco erythrolophus. The sequence continues at coordinate 130,456,659 of NC_141465.1, read as the reverse complement.
ACGCAGACAGAACACATTTTTGAGAACAAATACAAATCTATTTGCTCCAACTGCGTAGGTCTAAAAGCACCTCGGAGTCGAGAGGAGAAGGGGGCTCTTCTCAGCTCCAACTCAGTTGCTTAATTTAATCATAGAAATTTAAATGCTACTTGGTATTTATTACACACTATGAACAGAAAAAAGGAAAGGTCTTACTCAAGCTGTTGGGGAACCCACTTCTCTCATCAACCAGGCAGTCTGGAGTTTACAAATGCCAAATGGAGTTGTCATTCTGGATACCTCACTGCTTCGGCAGTTTTGGATGAGGTTGGTAGCTGCTGCAATTCCGCTTTGCCAAATACATACAAAACATTGTTCTTGTATGACTGGGGAACAGCGTGCGTGTGACACCTCGGAATAACCTGTCTGTACTTCAACAGTACAGCAGCCACTTTGCTTCTGGATTCTTAAATAGCCACTCCTAAAAAGGTGGTGATTCTGGAAAAGCAGAGAGGCACCTAGTTTATTTGAATTCTCCACCTACACGAATTCCTTTTCACCTGAAAACATAGGTTGCTGCGAACACGACCTACAATTTCACAGGATGAAGGGTTTTGTTGTTGTTGTGTTGCCTGTGAAGCTCTGTCAGAACAGCTTTAGGACTTCGGCTTGTAGGGACCGCGTATTGAGGCTCGAGATTGGCAGCAAACGTCGTGTAATCTGCTGTGTCCTACACTGTACAAAATTGCGATAGTTAAACTTGAGCAACATCAAAATAAAATGTTTGGTTTGTGACAGTGTCAATCTCCTTGTCTTTTGGTCAAGTGGAACATCTTCTGTCTCACGAGTCTTGAACCGTCCTGGAGACAGACACGGAATTTTGTCATTATCTCAAAAGACACCACTTGCCACTATACTAAATAGATCAAAACTTAGTCTAAATTTTGAAAAGCTACCCGAACACGAACATAAGATTTACTTATGTCCTGCACCTGTAATTAATTAGTGTGATTAACTAATGACACAGCAGCATTATGTACTCATCTAGATTAACCAAGTAACTGAGCCAAGTTACAGAAACAGGCACTTTAGTACAAAAATTCAGTGCTTCTCCCCAGTTTTTAATATCTTGTGTCAGCATGTGCAGAAAATGGAGATCACAGGTAAGGATGGGTGTCACCATGCACAAAAGTGAGTCTTCCTCATGCTTCCAAAAGTGCAGACGGTCAGCAGAGGCAGTCACAGCAGCGCCTTTGAAAAGTGCAGTAGCGCTTAACAACGCTGGATGTTTTAAATTTATCGTTGTTGCCGTTAGTCTGCAATAGAGTCTGCATAAAGATCTATAGATCTTTCTGTTAAAGATCTTCAACAGAGCTTTGGCAGCTGCGCTTATCTTTGTGCTGGTTTACTTTTTGTCATACACATGAAAAGTCAAAGCTGTCCTGGTGGGATAAGCTTTAGTGGAAGGGAAGATTACAAACCAAAAAAACCCTACTTTGATTGCGCTATGCATGTTGTAGGATTTCATTTTAGAGTAGAAACATCACATCTTGCCTCCTGCTAAAGGATATTGTGTTGGTTTATTAAAGGTGCTTGAAGGTAATAGCTGCATCTAATCATGTAAACCAGCAGGACTCCAGGAATGCAAAATGTGCTTTTAAAAAAAAAATTATTCGTATTTTTTGATATTCCTCTGAATGTGGTTCACACAATAGATACAGCTTTCCCCCAAATTTATAGTCATTCCTAACTACAGTAGTATGTTCCAGATCAATAACACATTGACGGAGAAATGTAAGTTTATGCGGTTGATCAGGACAAAAAGTTTCAAGGAACTAGTTTCTCTGCTCTACAGTCAAAAGGAAAAGGTTTAGTCATCCATGACCCAGACTTTAAAGGTGCATAGTTGGTCACTCACTCAAGGGCAGTTCAAGAAATTCACTCTTAATTTCAGTTCAAGTTACGACTAAGCAGCCTCACACCAGGAATACCTGTGTGTATCCATCCTTGCCTACACAGGGGAAACAACACGTTTTTCCCTTCCCCTCCGTCACTTTACAAGCTCATCTTTGCATTAGCCCGGAATGGGTTTATTTTCGGATTGTGCGTGTGTGTTCTAAATGACACCATCTTCACCTCCTATAAACCAGGTGCTTCACAGTCCCAGCTCCCCTTTTATGGTCTGTGTTCAGAAACCTCCCGCTCCTTTTCCTCCCTCCCCTTTCTGCAAGTCACCCTGCAAAACCGAGAACCCACATCTGATTTCACCTGGTGCTGGTGCTGCATCCTCACCTTGTTTGCTTCATATCCTTTCCCCACATCACTCACTCCTCTTTGCTTCCTGTCCTTTTCCAGGGGAGTCAGCACAACCTGCACCTGACTTTTTCCTTCCTGCTACATTGGTTTTTCCCTTCCCTATCATATCTGCCAGATTTTTCATTAACTGCTGAATAAAGTTGCAAGCTGTTCAGGGCAAGGGCTGTGTCTCTACTTACCGTGGATGTTCAGCATGTTCTGAGAAGGTCGGAGTCCACCCTTGTGATCTCCTCTGGCACGTGCAAGGCGTGAGCTGAGAGACAGGAGTTCTTCAGACTTGTGGAAATCCTCTTCCTTTTCCCAAATCTGGGTGCTTTTGAGACTGTCGGCAGCATTTGTTTGCTAAGAAGCACTCTCAGCTCTTTTGGCAGCTCTCGTGGGGCTGGCCCAGTTCCACCCAGCCCAGCTGAAGGCATGAGCTCTGGCGTGACTGGATTCAGCCTCTTACCTCCTCGGAAGCAGAAACCCCATAGCAGGAGTGGTAACGAACAGTCAAGGAAAGAAAACACCTGGTAAGAAAACATTTTTCTCCTCTTCAACGCTGCTCTTCATTGTGTTTCCACTGGACAGCCTAAACCTTTCAGTCGTTCCCCGTCTCCTCCATTATTTCCAAACATTTTGGCAGGATCCAAGGTAGCAGCAGTGGTGGGGGAGCACAGGACGGTGGAGACAGCCGTAGCGTCCCTACCAACGGTCACAGCTCTGAAACTGTCCATGCTTCACCGGTGTTAATTCCTTTTGGCTGTACGTTATTTTTCGTCCTTCCTGTAAGCTGTCTCCTTCCCATGTCCTACCTTCACCTCCCATCAAAGCCCAGGGATTCATCACACCCGATTCTCGGCACGCTGTTTCATGAGCTGTGTAGTTTCAGGTCTGCGCCTGAATGGAAAACTCACAGATCAGTTTTAGGCTGACCCTTCGCGCGTCTGGGTAGCATCCCACATGAGGAGGCACCAGTAGTGAACTTGGTGCCACTGTAATACAAACATTTCCCTTATTTCCACACGAGGAACCAGGCTTTTACAACTACACGCTGAAAATAATCCAGCAAATCGGTGTCAAAACTCACATCATGAACCACTTCTCCAGGCACCAAGTCTTTGTATCACAGGGCATTCAGTAATTATTAGCGTTGTTTAGATCTTTTATTTTACTCATAAATCTCTAAGCACAGGATGAGGCTACTCAGCTATTTTTAATGAGCAATATACTATTAAAATGTTAGAAATCAATTAGAAGTTTGATGTAACCCTCCACGTTTTACTTGCATTTATAGTTCCAAATTTGTAGGAGAAAATAAAGGCAGAGGAAAAGGATTGCTCAGGGAATTATTTACAGCTTTATCACTTACAAGCTTTTTCCCTAAATATAATAGTACTTCTTGTAGCTGCAACAACAGCGCTTTGAGAAGGAATAATTAGCAAAGCTACTAATCAGCAAACGAATAGGCTTGCATAAATACTAGGCCTACATTCTTTTGATGATGCTTTTGCATCATCGAGCCTGGCACCCTTCTCATCACTCGAAGCTGCAAGGAGGGCTGCAGGACCACACAGTTGCAGGCTGCCGTTGGTTTCGGGAGGTCCTGTCCCACCACACCGGTGTCTCTGGACTTCCATAGATACTCCACCAGCCTAGCACAGTCAACACAACCGTTGGGGAATATTTAATTGTGCTGAATGTCACCAAGAGAAGTGGTCACTATAGAATTTTGTCTCGTCTTTGTGTGAGACAGGGGCTCCGTGGCTCAGGATGAGAGAGAGGCAGGGATGGCCAACCCCACAAGTGACCCAGAGCCGGGAAAAGACATGGAAGATCTGACAAAAGGCCTGGAGGAACTCTGCAAGAGCCCTGAAGAGAAGAGTGAGAAGGCTCTGCTACAGTCACGCCTAGAACAGCAGCATCACCTTACTGTATACTGAAGAAAAAAATCAGACGATGCACACAAACGCTGCCAAAGCCTGGAGCAGCTCAACATGGAGCTGGAGAAACTGAGGACAGAGGATGCTGTGAAAGTGACAGCCCAGACCCAAGGGATTCAGCACTTGGAGAGGCGCTTCATGGATCTGGCCAACAACCATGAAAAAACGATCCAGTTCAAGAACAAACACAGGTAATGGCATATGCAGCTGTGGTAGGAGAATAAGCGCCTGCGGCAGCAGAACGAAGCGCTCTTCAGCCAGAATGCAGAGAGAAGGAAGCCCAAGTGCTCCGGCTCGCTGCCCAGGCCAGGAAGCTCTGGCAGCAGTTAGACTCCTTCCAGGAGAAACGTACTTATGACAGCCGCAGAGCCCAGGAGCGAGAAAAGCAGCTGCCAGAAGCTCAGAGCCAGCAAGCAAGTGCTGACGCCCGGGAAGTCGATTCACTGAAAAAACAGCTGCAACGCCTACAGAAGCAGCACCAACACACGGCTGCTCAGGTAGAGCATGCAGAAAGTCAGCAGAAGGCTCAGGGCAGGGAGCTGCAGGCCAAGCTGGAGAAGGCGAACTAGGAGAAAGAGCAGCTACTGAACCTGGCCATGGAGAGGGGCAAAGCTCTGCAAGACAAGCAACGGGAAATTCAGCAGCTCGTGGAGAAGCTGGAGATGGTGGAAAAAGCCCGGCAGAGAGCAGAAAAGTGCCTCGTGGAAGAGGCAGCAGCAGCAGCCAATGATCCGAAGGACCATGAGCTCCAACGACAGCTCGAAAGCAGCAAGCAGGCATACAACAAACTCTTGCTGCAGTTTGATGCTTACAGAAAGCACAGCGCAGATTTGCAGACTAAAGAAAAGCGCTGAACGTCAAACTCCGTCATTTCATTGTGTAACTGCAGCTTTCTCCTCTGTTCTCGTCTCAGCAGGTGCCTCTACTGTAACACATCACTGTGTTTCCTTCCTTTCCATGGGACCATCTTCTGATTTCTCTGTAATGTACTTACCCGCTTAAATCCTCCTCCAAGGACTGTTCTGCAGCCTTTTTGTTTCGTTACACTTTCACATAAGTTAAGAGCTCTTCCCTGTTAAATCTGAACGGGGACTGTTGAACAAGTCAAACCTGTGACATGAAAGATTAGGGTGGAAAACATAAAATGTGAGTTTGATTTATCCGGTCCTAACCTCTGCTGTATCACAGATTTTCATTTTTTACAGCTAAAAGCACATTGTTTTCCAAGCTGGACCAAAGCTCAAACCCTTAGCATTTTTGTTTGATTTTCCCTTGAAGTTTTACAGAGGTTGAGCACGTAAGAGGTAACACTGAGGCTCCAAGAAAGAAATGCCACCTTGCAATGTCTACATCATAAACAGTGATGATTTGGCAACTTAACAATAATGTCATACAATACCTGATGCTCAAGCAGATGATTATGTAGAGCTGTCTAGTAGTCTTCCGGGTTTCTACAGTTATTCTAGTCTTGTTTAACGTCATGGCATTATTCATATCCCCGTTCAGCTCGAAATAAATTGTCAGGTCTATTGGGTGATCTCAATAGTCTTTGAAACAGGCAGAGGTTCTAAGTGTGCTGCCAGTTTAAGTGTTTTCTGTTTTTTAGGTGTTTTCTGCAGAGGAAATAGTAGCAATGCACTAAATGGAAGGGCGTATGCTGGCAATTTTTGACAAAAATCCTTCCCTTTCCTGTCAGCACTGTGGGACACAGAGGTATCCCACTCTCTATGCCCCTCTCCCAGCCAAGGAGTAGGTTTTCGGCTGCTGAGTTCCAGCTCCTGCTCTTTAACTCTCCAACAAAAAAACCCCATGGTGGGCCAAGTGGCGTCCCTCACCTGGGCTGTAGGCAGCTGCCTAGACAGCTCTCCAAGTTCTTTCCCTCATAGGTATACCTTGGGGTAACTCAATGTTTTAGCGAGTTTAGCGGGTAGCTCTTGGTCCTGAGCATCTACAAAGCAGCAGCACCACATCAAACCTGGTATCTACTGAGCTCAGTGTTCAGAAGTGTACAGAAGTGGCCAGAAGCAGAAGGCCTGGAGATCCTCCAGCTTGTGACTAGTTAATCTCAGATGTGGCTTCTAAGTAAGTAGTAGCGGTCAACAGACTTGTCTTCTGAACTTCCCCATCCCTGGAAGTGTTCAAGGCCAGGCTGGATGAGGCTTTGGGCAACCTGGTGTAGTGGAGGGTGTCCCTGCCCATGGCAGGGGGGTTGGAACTAGGTGATCTTTGAGGTTCATTCCAACCCAAACCATTCTATGGTTCTATGACTCTAACTTCTCTGGACTATCCTTGAACGCATGCAAAGCCAGGTGACAAACATCACCCCACTAGCTGCTGCACAAACCCTGGCTCCTACCAGTGTCATTCTACACCACTTTTATGGACTACATCCTCTTACTTTTCAACCACCGTTTTCCCCCTGACGTGCCCACCCTACATGCACCTGCAGTGTCAATGATGACCGACCCAGGCCTCTCAGGTCTGAGAGGAAGGCACACAGCAGGCCTTGAGTGGCTGCTCTGTTCTAATTAGTCAATAAGCAGAGAGAAGTGCCCGTTTCCCTCCGGTGACTGTGTCCTGGCTTTAGCTGGGACAGACTTAGCTCTTCTTTTTAGCAGCTACAAGAGCTCCGTGTTTTGGTTTTACTCAGAGGCTCGCTCTGAGAAGAATGTTGATAGCAAGCTGATGTTTGTAGTTGGCCAAGGACTTTTCAGTGTGCTGGAGCACAACAGGATAAGGCAGGAGCACAACAGGATAAGGGGGAAGCACAGCCAGGACAGGGGGTCCGCGACTCTCCTTACGATTTGTACTTGGACTTAGGATTGAGGGCCAAACTGGCCAATTAGTATTCCATATCATGCAGTGTCATGCCCAGTATAAAAGTGAGGGTCAGCCGGTCCCCTTCCGGGACTCTCACTTTCGGACTCTCAGAGTGCTTTCTCTCTCTCTCTCTATTTTGGGGCCTCGCATTCATCCAGGATTGCAGCTTTGGGACGAGATGAGCTTTGGATAAGAGGGGGTGGTGAGCATCTACACTGTGTATTACTTATCTGTATTAAATTGTTCTTATCTCAACCCACGGGTTTCCCGTTTTCTCCTTTAATTCTCTCCCTCATCCCTGGGGTGGGGGAGGGTGAGTGAGTGACTGCGTAGGGTTTGGTTGCCGGAGCGGCCTAACCCACGACAGTCTGCAAGAGAGCCTAAAAACAGGTGCGTAAATCATCCAAATCCGGGCAGGGGACACCCACTTGATGTGTGACAGAACTGCCCCACACCCCTCCGGCAGGAAACCTCCCCAAAACACTGTGGCCGCCGGGGGACATCGTGCCTCCCTCCCCCGGGGCAGTGTCTGAGGGTGACAGAACCCCTTCCCCCTCACACAGACCCTCCCCCTCATACAGACCCCCCCCTCACACAGACCCTCCCCCTCATACAGACCCCCCCCTCACGCAGACACCCCCCCCCCCCCCCCCCCCCCCTCACACACATCCCCCGTCACCCGCCCAACAGCCGCCGCCGCTTTCCCGCGCGCGGGCGCAGTCGCGAGGCGCCCCCTCCCCTCCCCTCCCGCCTCGCGCGCCGCTTCCCGACAGGCCCCGCGGCGGGAGCGCCGCGCTGCCGTCTCGCCCCGCTCCGCTCCGCTCCCCTCCGGCTCCGTCCCGCCCCGCCGGGCCCCCCGCTCCGCCGCCATGCGCCACAGCCTCACCCAGCTGCTGGCGGCCTCCTCCGGCGGAGCGAGCCCCTCGGACGCCGTCTGGCCGCTCTCCGGCGCGGGGCAGGCCCCGAGAGGGCGGGATGGCGGCGGGGAAGGGGATCCGGGCCCCGCGCGGCCCAAACAACAGCAGCCGCCGCGGCGGGAGGCGGGCGCCCTGGAGCCGCGGCGGCAGGAGAAGGAAGCGGAGGCGCCCGGTGGCCCGCTGGAGGTGTGGGAGCAAGAGGACTGGTTCCCGGGGCTGGAGTTGGGAGACCTGCTGGAGGCGGCCCGGCCGGACTGGGACCTGGACGCGGAGTTGAGCGGCTGCTTCTGCGGGAGCCGGAGCCTCTTCCCCCGCCGGGCCAGGGCCAGAGGCCGGCGGCGCCCGGGCGGAGGAGCGGCGGGGCAGGGAGCCGGCTGAAGGCGGCGGCGGCGGCGCGGCTGAACCGTTTGAAGAAGAAGCAGTACGTGCTGGGGCTGGAGAGCCGCCTCCAGGGCCTGGCTGCCGAGAACCGGCAGCTGCGGGACCGCAACCGCGGCCTGAGCCGCCGCCTGCGAGAGCTGGAGCGGGAGAGCAGCTACCTGCGGGCCGTGCTGGCGAACCAGAGCGCCTTAGGGCAGCTCCTGAGCCGCTTAGCCGGGATCCGCGCCGGCGGGCTGCAGCTCAGCACCAGCCTCTTCAGGGACACGGGCAGCCCCCGCCGCCATCAGCACCAGCACCTCCAGCCCACCGGCGAGAGCAGCGACCACGACTACGCCCTGCCCAGCTCCCGGCCCCCCGGCCTGCGGGAGGCGGCGGCGGTGGGGACTGAGACGGAGGAGGAGTGGGCGGCCCCCGGCGGGATCTGCCTCCACGTGGACCGGGATCAGGTGTCGGTGGAGTTCTGCTCCATCTGTGCTCGGCGGGCGGCGGCCTCCTTCAAAATGTAGGGTCAAGTACCTGCTGCAAGTACTCGTGGGGTTCTCGCCCTTAGGGGCCTCGCGTCGTGGCGGAGGAAGCAGGCGATGGTGCGGCGGCGGCAAAAAAAAAAAAAAGTACAGTGGCGATGGGGTGGTGTTGGGGGAGATGCAGAGAGGGAAGCCTGGCACTTAAGTGGCCAGGGTAACAGGAAAAAAAAAGAATAAAAAAATCTCTCGAACGGCACATTGGGAGCCAGATTGTTGGCCTCGGTTAAAGGTGATGTAAATCTGGCGTGCGGACGGCAGTGGTCTGAGCCTGTTTGGCGTGCGGTGATTGTCGTGCAAACTGACACGCGCGTACACGCGGAGGTGCCGCCAGAGCCCGTTCGCAGCACTCGGGGGAAAAGATGATGCCGACCTGACGCGTGAAGGTGTGCTCGGCTCCACTTCGCAGTTGCCAGTAGAGATAACGCTGACTACCCGGGCTTGAGTCAGATAATGTCTCGCCTGCTTATCCTGAGGAGCCGAAAATGCTTGCTTAGAAAAAACAAACCAAAAACTTCATTAAGACATCGTGACTGGACAGACTTAAGAAAATAGTAACGATCGGCAAAAGAAAGCATGCATATGAAATTGTACTGCATCTCAGTTATACATTACTATTAAAACTTCTCTGACAGTTTCTCTTTTAGGTGCTTGCCCTGCCAGGCTCCGTTGTGTAGGGGTTAAAGAACAGTCGTTTTCCACCTCGCAACCTGGTAAGGATCCATATATTCCCATAATGCGGTATCAGACAGCTTGCTTTGCTTATGCCAGTCTCTTGTAATGACTGGTTCAGGAAATGATTTCTCTGGTCCTTGGCCTACTCTGCCAAAATGTTTCTAGCTCCAGATGATAACTAATAATTAAAATTACAGTCACGTCATTCTAATTAGCTGTTTTCCTCTTTTCCTGTTTTAAATGAATATGCACGTAGTAGCTGATACACGAGCTACATTTTGAATTAAAAAGTAAATGCTTGTGCTATTTGAAATAGAAATTTTCCATTAAACTGAGCATCCGATGAGCTGAAAAGGGAAGATATGCTAATAAGGGGGATGTGACATTTACAGCCTTTTATCATAGGGGACTGTCCCAAAACTGAGTAAATTGCTTTTTAAATGGAGAAAAAAAAAAAGAATTTGTGGCCTGTTGGTTTAAAATACAGTTTAGTGTTAGGGATGCACGGTGCCTTTACAGAGCCCTTCTCTAGCTTGCTCTGATTCGTGATGTGGAGTTTTGCTCGATTAAACAGAACCCGAACACTGGTTATACCTGTACAGTGGAATCCTAGTGTAGAGGAGTCACTTTTTTTGCATGGACCTCTAACGAGAATTGCGGTTTGAAGAATGCAGTGCATCGAAGTAACTCGTTACTTTAGCTTCCCATAAGTAAATCTCTGTGCCCATGCACACTGAAATTCCTATGTTACTTCAAAGTAGCTTTAAATTTTCAAGATATTGCATGTTACATGCATGTGCTTAATTTTACTGTAGAGTTCTTCATTTAGCCTCTTACAGTATCGAGAAATCTGTAACTTTTATATAATTAAGCACAGTCTGGAGGTGAGCAAATAGGTATCTTGAGGCTAATGATTTGAAAAATGCTCCATAATTAACTGAGATAGGAAGAAAAATAGTTTGACAGACAATAGCGTGTGTTTTTCTGTACTAGTCAGTGTTTCTCCCCATCACAAAAGATGAGTGGGTTGTTTCTTCAGTTGTATTATGATGTTTAGGTTGTTAATACGTATGTCAGTTGGGGGAAGAAGGATTGTGAAAATGATAATATGTAAAGTGAGGTTTCACAAAGAACAGACTTTTCTAAACCGGTTTCATTTATAAACTTCTTTTTTAAAAATTCTATTTAGTGCTTCTGAAGTCTTGTTTCTTAAAAGCCTTAAATTTTGTTTTTAAGGCTGAGTAGAAGGTGAAAGCATTTTCTCCCAGTCTCTTGCTTTGTTGGTGATAGACCCCATCAAGTGTTCGTCAGTATAAAAGGAGTTTGATTTTTCTTTGTGAAACATCACTGTGTGATAAAGTATATGTGTATTTAGCATCCTTGTTTTTCTTTATGCTAAAGTGGATTCAGCTGTGTTGGGGCAGAAGAGACGGGACCAGCTGCTGGCCACATTTCCTGCTTTATTTTAAAAGGTAGTATAAGAAATGAGAATAAAGAGGTAACAGGGCTTTTGCTGTCTTTGGTTTAAAAAAAAAAAAAAAGTTGAATGCTGGGATCATTTACTGTCATCCAAGATGTTTTGTTTTAAAAGACAATAGCCTATCAAACAGGTTTTACTCCACTGTATGCAGAATTCCATCTGTTCAGGGTATACTGCCAGCACAAAGGAGACTTAGTGGGATATGTGTTACCTTACACCTCTGGGGTGGCATCAACAGGACTACTCAAGAGTTTCAGTCTTAAATTGTGTCACCTGCTGTAGTTGGTGGGTTATACCAGTGCCACAGGAATCAGAGTTAACCATCAAGGCCTGTACTGACTGATACGCAAAATGGAAATAATTGAGTTAGTAGATCCAACCTAGGCTCTATCTGCCTAGCTCAGACTTCATGAACGTGCTTTGTTTTGAAGTTTCAGGTGCTTGATAAAAGAGAAACACTAATGTAGCAAGTACGAGATGTTACAATGGCAGAAGTTGTTTGTAAGTTAACTTGAATATGCATTCTTTCTTTTTGCATCACTGCTGAATGGTAGGGGTCAGGGGCTCAGTTCTGGTCTCTGTCGTGAACCTGCACATCACTGTAGTCACGAAACTACCTGTGAGCTGTGTCCGAGAGTAGCTGATTTTCTGACATGCAAAACGATGTATACCGGTACGAGAACAAGGTCAAGTCCCAAGAACGTAAGTGGCTGCAGGCATTTCTAGTGCCTACTGAACATATTTAAACCAAATAGAGGGGAGGAAGTTGCCTGAAACTCTGACCGACTGTACTATCTGTATGGTGTATTATTCATGTAGCTTTTTGAAGTGGAAGCCTTGAAATGAAATAACTTAATACTTGAAAAGATATTGTAAATGTTTCGTTGTAATATGTGCCATCCAGATAAAGAATACAATATCATAATAAAATCAGACTTGTCGATCTTTCAGTTTACGGGCTCAAATGTTTTGTATCTTCTCATTAATGCCTTGCTTTAGTTGAGTGCTTTGTTACACAAAATGGGAAACCAGACAGGGGGAAATGCTATTGCTGTCAGTGTAGGTCATCTGCTGGAGAACAAGATAGAATGGATCAGGATATGCAGGAGAAATGTTCTTACTCATCTGTCTTTCACGTAATTCCATGGTGAGGACAAACCAAAGGCTTTATTCCTTGAACCGAAGACAGCTGTACTTCTGAGACTCGCCACTCCTTGTATTTTACAGCTGTTTTCCTTTCTTAGTATTTTATTAATGTGGATATGTTTGATCAACGAACCATGGAGGAGTAGAATACTTGCACAAAGGCTTCCCTGGTCTATTGGCATCTTCCTCCTTTCTGTCCCATTTTTAGGTTCTGAAGTTTGACCAGTGGTTAATAATACGTCGTAAAAACCATGATCTTTCATCAGATTCTTACTTCCATGCTATATGCTGGACTGAGCATAACAGGTTTGAAGGTGCTGATGGACAGAACAGTTTTAAAGCTCCAGAGTGAGCCACATGCTGTAGTCTGATTTCAGTTAATCTTAAATGCTTTATTCGTAGAGAGCCGTTTAAAATAGCGTGCTGGCTTCCCTGGCATCCAGGTGTTCTAGTCAAAGTAGTCTGCAGCTTGATAAAAAGCAACATTTCACAAAAAACTTTGCTTTAAAAATTTAAAAGTGCACTGGCCCGCTCTGCCTTTTTTGGCCTCCAGTTGTAGAAAATATGTTGTTGAGCATTGAATGTTAAACTGTACGTACCACAGGCCCGAGTGCCATCAGTGTGAAACTGATACGCTACCTTCATCTTCTAGTATTTCTCCACCTCACAGCCACTTGAAGACGATTTAGCATTTAAATAAGAAACAATTTCATGCTCAGTTGTCTGTTAGTCCTTTACAGTTTGATTCCGGTGCTGTGACTCTTAGCAGCATTCTAAATTAACTTCCCTCTTTCCTCTGAAGAGCTTAGCAGCATCTGAGAGGAAAAAAACAAATTGGTGTTTCTGCAATCTTGAGCTGCCTGGAGAGATAATAGCCAAGTAAATGTAGGGAACCATATTTCAACACTTGGCATCCCTTGGTACTTCCAGGTTATTGGATTTCTCATCCCACTTGTCAAAACGGTAATCAGTTTTCCCTGTGAAACTCAGATCTGTTGCAAAACACAAAGATTTTGGTAAATTTACTGATTTTGAAAACTTAATGTTCTCTAGAGCTTGTAGTCAAAGAGGTTTTCTACTAGAACCAACAATACTCTTTGTAGGGTTGTATTTGCTATTAGGCTGCAAATGTCTGCAGGATATGTTGGATATGGGAGAGGTTCAAATGGGTTCTGCGTTTAAAGAACACCGTGTGTAAAATTGCACATGGACAGTAGCTTGTTCTACGGTTTTTCAACCAGTTTAAGTGGCATATGGAGATCTGGAGAAAGAATTCTGCCTTTGCTCCTTGGCCAGAGGATGCCAGGAGCTGGGCTAGGGCAGGCACAGGGGAGATGAGGGTATCGTTTGCAGGGGGCTCCAGAACAGCTTGTAATGTTGAGATTCAGCATCACAAATGGTACATAGAGAAGATTAAATTAGTGCTTTTCCAGTGTTTCTGTTGATTTTATCTATAGCCGGTCTCCCGGCGTTCTTTTGGCAGTAGATGCCCCATCCCTGGCAGTGTTCAAGGCCAGGCTGGATGAGGCTTTGGGCAACCTGGTGTGGTGGAGGGTTTCCCTGCCCATGGCAGGGGGGTTGGAACTAGATGATCTTTGAGGTCCCTTCCAACCCTCACCATTCTATGATTCTACTTCAGACTGGGAGTTGCCGGAAGTCCCTCGATACAGGTTGTGTATTAGACACGTTCTTCCAAGATTGCAGTAAAAGCCGTTGTGTGACGCAGTCTGCGACTGGCCTGTTCCTATTGCAACGGCAGAAGAACGGGCATGACCAAAACCTGTTCCGACTCGGATTTTCGGACAGGGAGGCAGTGTTTGTTTGCAAGGAGTTTGTTGCAGTTGGTAGGAGGCCACGAACGAGTAAAAGCTCATCCTTTGACTTCCTGGAGAGTTGTACACAGTACATTATATCCTGCCTGTGAAACGGAGAATGGAAGGAGTGCTTCCAGATTTCCATGAGGAAATTTTCCTTCACACGCACACATGCTAGAACTGACGGCATCTTGGTGTCCTGAATTTTGAAGTAGTTTCAGTCTTTATTCTTTAACTTGCTTACGAGAACTTTTCTTTTCTTTCCCCTAGTTGTTTTAGGAGAAGTACGCAGTGTCCACTTGGAAAGTTTCCGTTTTTATAAACCTCTTGGCCTAAGGAGCGTAGAGCTGACCTCTGACGTGACCAACGCTGAACACTTAAAATGCACATTTGCAGTCTGTGTATTCATCAGTTATGCTGGAAACAAATATCAGTCTTTGCAACTTACTAAAAACCATCAAGGAATGTGATTTTTTTTGTTTCCTTGTTACATACAATCCTCACCTTTCACCCCAAGAAATTAATACCTAAAAAAATACGGTTTGTCCGAGTCAGATCATAAGTATCAGAATGTGCATTTTGATTACTCGGAGAATAATTACCACTTGAATTGGTACCAAAATTATAATAGTACATGAAATGGAAGATGGTTTTGAATCTCACACTTTAAAAAGTACTCCCACCTGAAATACTGTGTTCAGCTCTGGAGTCCCCAGCACAAGGACATGGAGCTGCTGGAGCGGGTCTAGAGGAGGCCACGAAGATGATCCGAGGGCTGGAGCACCTCTGCTATGAAGACAGGCTGAGAGAGTTGGGGCTGTTCAGCCTGGAGAAGAGAAGGCTCTAGGGTGATCTAGCAGCCTTCCAGTACTTAAAGGGGGCCTACAGGAAAGCTGGAGAGGGACTTTTTGCAAGGCCGTGTAGTGATAGGACAAGGGGCAATGGATTCAAACTGAAAGAGGGGAGATTTAGATTATATATAAGGAAGAAATTTTTCACTCAGAGGGTGGTGAGGCACTGGAACAGGTTGCTCAGAGAAGTTGTAGATGCCCCATCCCTGGAAGTGTTCAAGGCCAGGTTGGATGAGGCTTTGGGCAACCTGGTATAGTGGAGGGTTTCCCTGCCCAGGGCAGGGGGGTTGCAACTAGATGATCTTTGAGGTCCCTCCCAACCCAAACCATTCTATGATTCTACTAGGATCTACTTATAATATATCTTGTTAAATGCTCCCGATAATCACTGCACCATTCATTTTCATTCTTGAAGGCACTATTGCAAAGTCATAGCTTTATTTTGTGTTTTTATCATCACAGGTAAGTGGTTCTGTTTCTTAAAGTCTGATGACTTCTGGAGATACTGTAATTCACTCTCTTGTAAAATACTTGCTCCGTGAGAATCTCTCGAGTTGGGGTGACAAAGGTAAGGCCCAGATGTCTGTTCAGATGCAGCCAGTATTGGAACACCTCACGGTACAATACTTGGAATTAAGGAAAACTAAACTAACTTTACCTCACAACTGCTGAGGAGGTATTCTGGCTTTGCTGCTTCCCTGTACAAATCAGGCCACTGCTCCCGGTTAGAGAGAAACAGAGTGCATGATTTTCCTGCTGTAACAACAGATTTGTAAGGAAATAGTAGATAAACACAATGAAACTCCTCCAATACATTTTTCAGCAGTGTGAGACCATAAGTTTTAAACCAAGCCAATTAAGGGGCTTGATGCTGAATTCTTAATTCTCATTAATAGATATTTCCTTGTGCATCTCAGGGGATACTAGAATTTTATTGAAGTGTCCCTGATTGCTGATTGGTATCGCACAGGTTTTGCAGTTCAGACCATACATCAGATTGAGACGATCGCTCCTGTACGAAAACTCCTTATTTAGTTCTCAAACTGCAGAATACACTGAATTTAGCTCATGCAGTAGGAAAATGAGCAGTTTGCATTGCTCTAGAACATACGGTTGTCAATGTGCAGACAAACCTGACCTGTAAATTAATTACTCTGGACCATTCATCTTAAAACTAGAGGTAACCGAGGCACCACAGTAACAGGACCAGCCATCTGAGGCCTCTCAACACAGTTCCTTGCTCTAGGAAAAGTCTAGTTTCAAGGCAAACTGGTTTGTTCAAATAAAGTTTGTTTGGACTAGGCTTTTTTTTTTTGTCCCTTGGTGTCTGTGCTAGAAAGTCTGACAGAGCCATCGCTCAATTGCTCTGTGCTGAGTGTTCTCTGCAGTGTATAGAGCGACCCTTGTAACCGCCTGGATGGGGTAATCTTGTGACAGAAATTCTGTGCTAGCAGGATGGAGGAAAGTTCAGGGAGAAAAATACTCAGATTTGGAGGAACCTCTAGAAAAAAACTTGCCTTGTTTTCCACCACTCCCCTTTTTTCTTTTTTTTTTTTTAAATCACTGTGATTTGTATTATGAAGAAAACCCCTTTTTCAATAATACTCATTTATGCAGCTTCTAAAAGATGTAGCATCACCTTAGAGCCAAACACTAAGCAGGCAATAGAAATGCCTTTCTTTTTTCCTCCATTTCCAAAGAAAAAAACCCTGTCACTATAAAGCTGTTATTCAGGTGTGTACACTAAGCTGGACATAATGAAAAACTTAACTTGCATTTAAGTTCTGAACTGAAAAGAATGCCCATGCAGTCTTAACTTTGTTTTTCTGTTAAAGACGACAGCAAGCAACAACTTCTTTCCCTCTTTATTATGGCTACTTATCCAAGGCAATTGAAAAGTTGCTTAACTTCATCCTTGTAACTCTTCAGGATCTCTGCTAGCGCTCATCTGCTGCAGTATTTTGACATATATTCCGTGATGTTTAGTGGCAAGATATAATCCAGTTATAAGCTGTATAAGTACACCCAGACTCATCTTTCTGAAAACAGGCTGAGCAGTTGTGAGCCAGTAGCGTAACAGATTTTCTTTCCCTGGCAAGGGAGATGAAGAATACCTAAACAACATAAACAGTGTTAAAGTCATTAAAAGTATTTAGGTAGCAATTCATTCTCTCCTTCCTCTCCTAAGTCAAATTCACCTGGTGGTGCTGAGCTCTGGATAAATGCTATAAACCATCCTGACCACGTACTGGCATCTCACCAAGTCCCACCATCCCCTCACTGTGCTCTGACCCAATCCACAGAATTCCACCTGCCAGGGACTTTGGCTGCCAGGCACAACCCAGGATCAGTGAGGTCTCTTGGCCAAACAGCACCAAGCAGCCACCTTTGCTGCTTGGTGGGATGGCAGCCACCTTTGCTGCTTGGTGGGATGGCAGCCACCTTTGCTGCTTGGTGGGATGGCAGCCACCTTTGCTGCTTGGTGGGATGGCAGCCACCTTTGCTGCTTGGTGGGATGGCAGCCACCTTTGCTGCTTGGTGGGATGGCAGCCACCTTTGCTGCTTGGTGGGATGGCAGCCACCTTTGCTGCTTGGTGGGATGGCAGCCACCTTTGCTGCTTGGTGGGATGGCAGCCACCTTTGCTGCTTGGTGGGATGGCAGCCACCTTTGCTGCTTGGTGGGATGGCAGCCACCTTTGCTGCTTGGTGGGATGGCAGCCACCTTTGCTGCTTGGTGGGATGGCAGCCACAATTCCACACACCCAGGCACATCGCAGGTGGCTTGTAAGGTTGCAGCTAAACACAGGTGCTTTACAGTGTCTCACTTCACAGATCCTGTTACGCTGTGAAGGCTCAGTGTAGCACTTCTGAACTCTGCCTTGTAATTAGACGACCTTAATGTAAATCCCCTTCCCTTTACTAGAAGCCTACGAGACGACAGGTGTGTAAAAATCCACAGAATTTAAACTGAGAACTGAAGATTTGACCAACAAATACATTTCACTCATTGCAGGTTACGAAGACGTACCTGGCTGTGAGGCTTGCGTTCAGAGGGAGAGCCAGGAAAATGGGATAGAGAGCACCCACCACAGCCCCCGTTATTCCTCCTCTGACCACAGCGCAGAGCTCACAGCTTAGATCACCTGCACGACAAGCGACATTTCTCTGCCAATATTCACACAAACGACATTTCTCTGCCAATATTCACACAGCTCCAACACAAGCAGCGCACAACAACACGGCCGCAGGTGCACAGCAGAAATGGCCAAGTTCTACAGGGAGGCAAGAAATTTTGGAAGACGGACTCTTCATTTTGCAAACAAAAAAACCCACAAAACCCCACAAACCAAACCAAACTACTCGCACTCCAACCCATGAAGAATTTATCACTCTGAAGTTGACCTTCAAATGAAATCCCACAGATGGGGGAAACTGAACTGCTTCGTTGCAGTCACTTTGACATGACTTTGAGTGAAGAATGCTAAAAATCAGTGATGCGTAACGGAATTCTTTTAATAAACACACAGAAATACGCATCCGTATCTCCTTTCCCACTCAACTTCAAGAACTCACAGCTGCTCAACGCATTAGATAATCTGGTTTTCAAACCCTGCTTTACAAACGGAGGTGTTTCAAGACCACAACCGTTCAACACCACTATTGTGCAGGGAGGAAAAGCTCCTCTAGTGTTACATTGCGGACAGGAAACAAAGCCCTTTTGAAAACAAGGAATAATGAGGTTTTTTACCTGAAAATAAAGGCTCACGCACAAAAACTTCATAAACTGCTGCTGTTGAAATAAACGGAATAACAGCCATTGGCAAAGCAGACACGAGGAAAGCTCTTCTGACATGGAGGATGTTCCTGAAGAAGTTATTTGCTGCTAAGCCGCATAAGCTGGAGTTTGCCGCGAGGAAGTACGGTCCATGATTACAAAGGTTCCTGTGAAAGACAAAAGTCGCTTCAGCAATTGAGAACTGTAAAAAAGTTTGATTTATTCAGTGCTGCAATTCTCTTCTGAATATCCTGCAATAAGAGGTAAGTTGTGTAAATGTCACTGGTGCAAAATGGAGAGTAACTACTTCCAAAAGCAACCAGAACAGCATCCCTCTATTCCCAAATTTTTACACACACCTCCAGAATGAAGTGACAGAAAGGCTGAGAAGCCTTTTCTACAAATTGGTGTGTGTTTTTTTTTTGTGTGTGTGTGTGTTTTTTGTTTGTTTGTGGGTTTTTTTATGGTTAATAGAAACTTCATGAAATTTGCTCTCCTAATCAGCATGTTTCCAAGGAGAACATTTCCTATAAATAAATAAATATATAAAAATATAAATATATATAAAATCACAGCTAGGTCCTGTAATCAGCCTTGTTTCTATCCTGCTTACTCAAAAGCACAGATTTAGTTTCAACATAAGAGCTCACAGAACAGATCAAGTGGGACAACTATGGCAACTGGGATCTCGCAGTAAGGATCTCAGCAGCTGCTGGCAGACGGTTTGTAGTGACTCTGCAGGCTGAAGGGCTCCAAGCCCTCCTTGTGTGCATGGAACACACAAATTTAAGGTCCTACCTTGCTGGGAGGTTACGCTAGTTAAAGGTCACATACTGGTTTACAGAACTAGAGCTTCTATTTTTCCCTGATAACAGAGGGATTGGATTCTGGTATGGAGCATGTTTTTAGCGTAGGGTTCAGGGCAGCTGCTCCTGTTGCAATCTGTAAGATGGTGAAGGCAGAACGGAACAAAGTCTGGTCAGAGACAGTCAGCATTTACTGTCTAGACAAACCGTTCCCGTTTCCGTGCGTTCCACCACAGCAGGCGAGGCAAGAGAAGGAACAGGAGAGCCCGCCAGTTTTACAGCCCGACGAGCAGTTCGTGAGCTGTTTCGTTTGACCCGCAGGAGGAAGCTGTGCATCATCTTCAGTGTTACACCTGGCACGGACAGCTGGATAATGGAAACAACTCTTTGCTTTAAGTTCCCACAAATCTAAAACGCCTGAAATGACAACTATTGCCAGGCGATGCAATTAACTGGCAGGGACTCTGATTCTGAGGCTGTACCGACATTATTATGTTAAAAGTGCATTTTTAAAGCGTGTCATAAGTTGGATTTGCCCCTAAAGCCCCCAAGGACATAAAATGCTTAACCGGTCACGAAATCTATGCTAGGCCAAACGTCACGTTTATTTGCAAAATTATCAGATGTGACAATCTCCAAGCCAATTAGCAATTAAAACACATGATTTTAAGAAATCCACCTATTTAAAACTCTTCCAGATTTTAATTCTTAGAGTAACATTAAGCACTGACAAACCATACAAAAAAGGCTTCAGAGACGTCGGTGCTCATTCTGCGAAACCTAAAACATTCAAACATCTGACATCAATGACACCAGCTATTTCTCATTTTGGATAGGAAAATACTTTCATTCTTGGCACATACCAGCTATTCAAACATGAAAATGAGCTACTAATAATTCGACTCTGATGCTATATAGCACAAGATCTTGACTGGTCAGATCTCTCTTGCCCTTATTTAGGAGCCATGCTTCTTTTTAGGGGATTTTAAAAAGGAAGAGACCTATTTGCTTTTCAAATCACTGTTCTCCCAATACCCGATGTCACTCACAGAACGTCCTGAGTACGGATTCTGCAAACCAGCTTCCTCTTCCCTTCCAGCCATTACTGATCTCCCCTCTGGATATACAAACTTTAAGTCCTGCCAGGGCAGTTTCAAATAAAGGCTCACACCCCCGGCAGCTGTTTCTTTCCCAGGCCCAGCAGTCTCTGAGTTCCACAGTTTCTATCGAGACGTTACCACCTCACCACTGAGGTATCTGCCTCCCGCTTAGCTCCCCAGCTCTTCTGGTTTTCTTTCTCACCTGTGTGGGGAGGCCCTGTCTTACCACCAGCAGTTTGTTTAGGCAGCAATTTTGTCTAATAAAATAGAAGCTTCTGCTTACTCTTATTTATACAGAATTTATCCAAGATGATACACACGTCCAAACAGCTCCTTGCAGAACCAGCTCAGCTTCAGTAAGGTTTTGCAGGGAAACGCAGTATCACAAAACACAAAAAGGTTGTTTGTGAGGCCCAGAAGGCATTTAGCTGTTTTTGTGCTGCACAGAACCCTGCTGACTCGTCCACCACCGCCACCTGGATACCTCAGTCTCGCCTTCCTGAAACAGGGAGCAGTGCAGAATGAAATGCAGAAACTAGCAGGTGGATGCTCACTCAGTTCTGGCCCCGGGCCAGCCCTGCAGGACACAAGATGCCTCCTGCAGAACCAAAAAAGTACCTGCCTTATGCTCTCCAACATTTCAGTTTCCTAGAAAATTTATTAGCTCTAGCACAGGATGGTATGAATGCCCAGAGCCAGCCAGGGCTGAGGAGCCATCCCAGAACCTTAAGCACAGGGAAGTGCGTGCCAGGAACCAGGTGAGCAGGGCCAGAGATAACAGTGAACTAACCATATTTATAAAACACAAAATAAGTTTTCTGTTCTGGACAGTAATAAGCATCTTCACAATTAAATACTTTTAGAACTGCAAGAAAGATTTGCAATACAAGAGTAAGGGAAAAGAAAAGCCTCCAAAAGACTTGAAATGTTTGATGTCCTTATTTTCATTTATTTTACCAGCACTTACTGATCTGCTTTAGGAAGCTCATTGAGTATCTTTTCTACGACTTCCATCTGCTTAAATCTTTCCAAATATAGTCTTTGCTGTGGAGAATCTAGTTCAAGAAACTCTCTTCCTGTCATCTTGAAGTCCTGGATCACAAGGAACAAACAAACAAATGTAATCAAAGTTACACAGCCCCAGTACGTATCACATAAACATTTAGACTCTTTTGGCACTATGCAATCACAAACGCATTTCCTGTTTGTCGCAGCAGAGTTTTCAGATGCAAAGGGCACAATCCAGCCACAGAAGCCCATGATATTTATGGCTACATGAACCCTACTGAACTGCTGCTTCCCTTAGTGATGTCGCAGCTGTGCTTTGACAATCGCTCTAAGCCAACTTCATTACTTGCTGCGATGAAAACGGGCCGTCTCACCCTCCAGACACTCCTGCCCGAGCACTTCCAACCCTGAGGCCGTACAGCAGCCTGGATCAGGAAACACACAGATGAAAACTGTTCAGAGGAATGACAGGCAGCGTACTTGTTTTTTCCCGCTAGATCACCTAACACAGTGATCCCTAATGCGTGCAGCACAAGGGAGGTCACTAACAGGTTTTTGGCAGTACTCCAGGTTTAAATTGACTTAACTGTCAAACAGAACCTTAAAAAAAACCCAAACAAATAAATTCACACTTTGTAAAGATTTTAAGCAATCACAAAGATATCTACTCTGCTTTTATATTCCACAACTTTTTTTTTAATTGGGACTCTTAGCCAGAAACATACATCAAGTCAGACAGCGTACAGTTGTACTGGGTTTGTGTGGCAGGGTTTTGGTAGCGGAGGGCTGCATGGTGGCTTCTGTAAGAAGATGCCAGAAGCCTCCCCCATGCCCGACCGTGCCAGCTCCAGCCAGCTCCAAGATGGACGCACCGCTGCCCAAAGCTGAGCCCATCAGCAACACCGGTTGCACCTCTGGGACAACATTTTAAAATGCAGGGAAAAACACTGCACAACAGCAGCTGACAGAACAGACAGTATGTGAGAGAAACAGCTCTGCAGACATCAAGGTCAGTGAAGAAAGGAAAGGGAGGAGGTGCTCCAGGTGCTGGAGCAGAGATTCCCCTGCAGCCTGTGGAGAAGACCATGGTGATACAAGTTGCCTCTCTGCAGCCCATGAAGGTTAACAGTGGAGCAGATATCCACCTGCAGCCTGAGGAGGACCCCATGATGGAGCAGGTGGATATGCACAACAGAGGCTGTGACCCCATGGGAAGCCCACACTGGAACAGGCTCCTGGCAGGACCTGTGACTCCATGGAGAGAGGAGACCATGCTGGAGCAGGTTTGCTGGCAGGACTTGTGATGCTGTGGGGCACCCACGCTGGAACAGTTCATGAAGAACTGCAGCCCATGGGAAAGACTCATGTTGGAGAAGTTTGTGGAGGACTGTCTCCCGTGGGAGA
Organism: Tauraco erythrolophus; assembly: GCF_009769465.1. Classification (NCBI taxonomy): domain Eukaryota; kingdom Metazoa; phylum Chordata; class Aves; order Musophagiformes; family Musophagidae; genus Tauraco; species Tauraco erythrolophus. Next base: position 130,433,744 of record NC_141465.1, on the reverse strand, counting down.
GACCCCACGCTGGAGCAGGGAAGAGCATGAGGAGGAAGGAGCAGCAGAGATACTGCGTAATAAACTGACCATAACCCTCCTTCCCCATCTCCCCGTGCCACTGGTGGGGTGAAGGTAGAGAATACAGGAGTGAAGTTGAACCTGGGAAGAAGGGAGAGGTAGTGGGAAGGTGGTTTTAGATTTGTTCTTATTTATCATTATCTTAGTCTGTTTAATTGGCAATAAATTAAATTAATTTCCCCAAAGCCTTGTCTGTTTGTCCATAACAGTAACTGGTGAGTGATCTCCCTGTCCTTATCTCAACCCACGAGCTTTTCATCACATCTTCTCCCCCCGTCCTGCTGATGGACAGGGAGCAAGAGCACAGCTCTGGTGGGCCCCTGGCAGCCAGCTGAGGTCAGCCCACCACCACAGCTTTTGATCGAACCCAGTACTGAGCAATTCCAGTGCTTTTTCTAGATGCTTTTCCTCAGAGCAAAGTTTCCCAGGCTTACTTTGCTGGTCATACTTACCTTACGTTCCGTTTATAGTTTAAGGCTGTGTCCTAAGGCCTATCCGTAGGATCGCACTTGCTTCGATTCCGGCGTGGTGGGATGCAGGAGCGGAGGAAGCAGGGACAAGCACGGAGGGCTCCACCTGGGATCCGCGGGGCTCGTGCCGGCCTTGGGACCTCTTACCGCTGCCCTGTCCGGGAGAGGGTCTCCAGACCTGTTCCTCAGGTAAACCGCAGACACGCTGTCACGGAGCCCTGAGGGGCCATGACACGAACGCGGCCCTCCCCGTCCCCCTGCGCGCTGCTGTGAGGCGCTGGGGGCCCCTAGGCTGCTCCGAGCGGAAACCATCACACCGCTCCGGGTTTCAACCCCGCCGAAAGCCGCGAGCAGCCGTTACCCACCGCCGTTAACCCCCTCGGCGCCGCCCCCGCGCCGCGCTCACCCTCACGGCCGTCCCGCCAGCGCCCGGCCCCGACCTGCGCGCCCTTGACCCGCTCCCGCCGTCCCTCCCGTCCCCGTCCCTCCCCTCCCCGCTCCCGCCCTCACCGAGCCGCTCCCGCCGAGAACGCCCCGCGGCCTACAACATGGCTCCCCCCGCCTCACGCTCCCCTCGCGAGCGCCGCCATCTTACCCGCTCACATGACCCGCCGCTTCAGAGGCCACCTTTGATTGGGCGTTCCCCTCCTGCCCAGCACGGCGCCTCCCGATTGGCCGCCAGCCGGCGGGCGGGGGTCAGCGCGCGGCCCGGCGCCCGTTGCTAAGGGGCGGCGGATGGCGGCGGCGGCGGCGGCTCCTCCATGGAGACGGGGCTGAGCGGGGACCCTGCAGCCGGCGGCCGGGACGCGGGGACTCCCCCTGGCGGAGCGAGGAGCCTTCGGTGGGGGGAGGCGCAGTCCTCGGGGTAACCCGCTGACCCCCCCCCCCCCCCTTACCGGGCCGCAGCACCGCGCACCGGGCGCTGCGCGCGGCCCCTCCCCTCAGCCCCGCGCCCCCTTCCCGCTCGAACCCCCCTCACCCGCTCCCCCCCGCCTCACCGCCTCCTTCCCTCTCCTTCGTGCTCCCCGTCCTGTCCCATCGAGCTCCCCCCTGCCCCGGCGGCGTCTCGCTTCGCCGCACCTCCATCCCCTCTCTCACCCCCTCAGTTCCTGCCTCGTGTCCATCCCTCAGAACCCGCGGGAAATCCTCCTCTTCCTCACACCCAGCCCGGCTCCTCCAGCTCTGCACCCCGTCCCGGTGCTCCCCTGGCTGAGCCGCCCCCTCTTCCTCGTCCCGCCTCAGGAAGCCACAGACAGTCCCTTTTGGACCGGGAGAAGCGAGGAGGGAGCGGGGAGTCCCCGCCCGGGGGGAGCGGGGACAGGCACATGCCAGTTGTGAACGTTAAAGAGCGAAGCAGAGCCGCCCCCTTCACAAATAACAGTTTCCGTCTCCTAAAGAAGACGATGCAAAGCAGAGCCCTGTCCTGTGCATCACGGGTCCTCGTGCGGGGAAGGGAAGCGGTTGGAGCTTGTCCGGCTTTTCCATACTTTTTTTCTGAACGAGCTAGATGAGGAAAATCTATCCCGTTTCTGTTTCTGTCTTTTTGTTTTTCCAGAAAAAAGGGAGAGAGAGAGGCTCGTATTGAAGCCAACCAGCTGCGCTTCTGAGTGGGAAACTCTGGACTGATCTCATGGCTTGCTTTTTATTTCGTTAATACTTCATTATCTCTGAAAATGAACCTTTTGTGAAGCTCTTCTCCCAACTCTCCTTGTTCCTCTCTCACGAGGGAAGAAATGGCATGAAGTAACTGACTCCAGTAGAAAGCAACCTGCTTTGCCAAAGTGCCCAGTGAGCAGCACTGTCACTTTAATAATTCCAGGTCAAGGGATTGCTTTCCTCATTTTCAATCCTCTCTTTTAATACATGGGAGGATCAGAGGGACATTAAAGACCGTAAGACTGGGTGGCTGGCAGATAATAAAAATGAAAGTGACTGGCCAGTGACTTCTGTGGGTAGGAGGGTGATATTTGGAGTCTGGTGAGGAAAAAGGGACCTTTCCAGACCGCTGTGTAGTCACCTAATATATAGCTAGCAAAATTCGTTCAAGAAGTGAAAGAAGTTTAAAGAGCCACTTTGGATTGTTTTTGTCTTCCTCCTTATTTGGATAACTTGGGAGTTTTTGTCCTGCCAATAATATGTTTTTGAGCATGTACAGGTGGAGTATTAAGACAGCTGCCTAGAGATGGACCGTGCCTTAATTGTATGACATAAAATCTTTTAATTTTCAACCTTTGCTGCCAGAAGAGGAGTTATAATAAGGTTTTGTATTGCCGAGGAACATTTTCTCTTGTATTTTTATAGATTCAAATATATTTTAAAGAAATTGAAAACATCTCTTAAAAAAAATCAAAAAGCTTCTTTTTTTTCCCCTTTTTTTTCTTACTCGTGGGAAGCATCGGAAGTCCAATACAAGAAACCAGCAAGTGTTGATAGAAGTGAGGATCGAAGCTGCGTTTCCCAGCTGAACTGTAGAAGTGTTTTGCAGTAGATAGCCAGTTCCTGACCTCGCAGCGTTCCAGTCTTGCATCGTTAATACCCGTAAATAAGTGCTTGCCACCAGATTCAGAAGTAGGAAGAAGAATGCCAGTCAAGAAGAAAGGTGGGCTATGAAGCTTCGTATCTCATTTTGCGCCTTCCTTTTGTTAGATTGTTGTTGATTTCTCGTGCTGACAATTTCAAATTAAAAGTGTTTTAATGGGGGATTGAAATTGTTTTTCTTTTGTGGTGGAAATGTTAGAAAAATCTGTGCACTTACAATAATAATTTTTGAAAGTATTTTTAAGCCATGTTCTAGGACAAGTTGTCAAATTTGGCTTCGAATATTTATTTTGTAAAGATCGGCCGTCAGAGGTCTTGAACAGACACGGAGAGGAAAGCTTGGCATTTGATATTGTGAGAAGCCTCTCTTCCAAACACTAATGAATTTTAAAATCCTGGGGTTAGTCTGTTGTCTGTTCTTTACGTGTTTGGTGGTTAAACATCAGGCATCAGTAACAGCCTAAATAAATAACAAAGTTTCAAGGCTCATTTGAAATAAAAATTACGAGTTGTGTTTCAAAGGCAATTTGAACATGTTTTTTTTAAATGTGATTTTAACCAACTGATTTCCATGCTTCAATACAATATGAAAGTACTGTATTTATGGCTGATTTAAGAAAGGATGGACCAGCCTTACCTTTTTCCCTTTCTCTCCTAAAGTTTGTGCTTACAGCAAGTATAGAAGCAGCTTTGATTTGTGTTCAGACAAGAATCGAGGAAGATATGAGGGCAAATTCTTAACTCTGAAAACACTTGTAGACCTCAGGTTATTTCTAGTTCCTTGTAAAGATGACACCTATTTAAAATTTCAGAATGTGCTAATAGATAAATGGCATGTGAACCTGTTTTTATTTGGCTCATCTATCCAGGTGTCCCTGGATCTGATACATCCATGGGTCTGATGATGCCAAAACATGGGGGAAAGAGCAAAAAGTGAACGTTACACAACAGAAATGGGGATATAGTCAGTGTGACTATGGATTATTTTCCTCGTAGGAGTAACCCTTCAGTCTTAGTTATGAATTAACATTTACTGTGTAAATAATGATAAACACACGCATATTGCCAGAATTATTTTCATACAAAAAAACCCACAATAAATGGGATTTTGAGATTGTATTTTAACAGATGACAGTGTAGGAATGAATTTTCAAAACCGAAATATTTTAATGAATCGTATTTTCATTCATGTAATTACTTACAATTATGTGTAGTAAAGATGGAAATGTGTATGGAGCAGTGCTATCCCTTAGTAATTCATCCTGCTGTGCTGTAAACACGTCACCCTGCTATACTGGTGGGGCTTGCATACTCTACCTGTTCCCAGACGGAAAATTAAGGCTGCCTTTTTGTATTTTTAGGTTTAATCCTGAAGCAGGTGATTTATCATAGCACCATTCACACTAAGGGTGTCTAGCTGTAATTCATTTTCAAAATACTTGCTGCAGGAATTTTTGGGTGAACTCTTACGGGCTCCTTTGTGCAGGAAGTTAGACTGGAAATCATAGCGGTCCCTTCTGGCCTTAAAAATTGGTGGATTTCCTGTTTGTTTCGAGACAGCCTGGCTCAGTCTTAATGTACATCGAGGCTTTAATTTCTTCCTATGCCTTATGAGGATACATATTTTGACAATTCAAAAATACGAACTCAAGAGACCCAAATGCCCTCTTTGAAATCCTTCAAACTGTCACGTCAGTCAGTGTGCTGAATTTGCCAGTGCGAATGTATTTGAGTATTAAAAAGATATTTCTAAAAGTTTATTTAAGCATGTAAATTGAAGGATTAAAAATGCTAGCCAATCAGCAACTATATTATTATTTTGAATGATTTAATTTGTCTAGTCCGTGCAATGGACTTTAACTTTCTCAATGTAATTAAAATCATACTGGTAACTAGAAACACGCTATCGTTTTTAAAAAAAATCTGCTGTTGTTACAAGTAATCCCTAATACTCCTATGAATATTAGGGTGATTGAGGGGATTTTTCCCTTGTTTTTTTTTTTTCCCATTTATTTGCTTTATGCTTTTGACAGCACTTTGTGTCTAACTAGTTTCATATTTCCGTTGATTTATTTTTCCTTTCTGGTCTTACGTATTTGGGAGTTCAGTTCATATCTACTGTCTTTCCCACCCATGCCATCCGTAGAAACCTCAGTGGGATGCTCTCTCCTGGGCTGTGCAAAGTATGTATTTCAATAGCAGCATTAAGAACAGGATTATCCCCCTCCCTTTCAGCACTTCTCTACGTGTTGCTATTTTGGATTTGATCAAAATATTCTCCTCAAATCTATCTCGAGACACAGCAGCCTGTAAAGACAAGTTGTAAAATATCTTGATATTTAGCACTGAAGTTGTTTCCAAACACTCCTTTCTTTGGCATTGACCGGGTTTGGGTCTTTCTAAAGAACAGTGAGGGCATTTTGGGAATTTGCCTTTGAAAGAGTCCTCACATCCAGCACTGGCCTTCAAATTTCACATAGCTTTGGACCTAATTTATACTTTACTACTTGATACAACATCTGCCATCTTGCTTTTAAAAGTCTTGGCCTGTTCAGTCAGGAAAAAAATAGCTTACTTGAGAGTAAAACCCCCACAACTTAGGGAAAGTGTTGATTTCTTACGGATGTGGCTTGCTGCTGTTTCTGATCGTGTGTGTGTCAGTGTGCGATTGCCCTTTCCCGATGTCCTGGAGTGAAAGGATTTGGTTTCTGCACTTCATTCTGGAGGGAAATAAGGCTCCACATTCCCAAGAATATTCACAGAGTTGGCATGCTTGCTGTCAGTCTCAGCAAAAAAAAAAAATAAAAAAGAAAAAGCAAGACTGGAAAAGGAGAACGGAGTGCCCTGCAGATGTTGAACGTGCTCCGTGTAGATAAGGGGCGAGACATTGTGTGGATCATTGTGCTGCTGCTGCGTCGCCAAACAAACGGCTGTTCTCTTTGGCTTTTGGCTGCTCATCTTTCATTTAAATACACTGAAAATTTTCAATCAAACCAGATGTTGGATTTTAGCTACAGAATTATTGGTCAGACAATGCCATTTAGAGACGATACAGGATGAACGAATCTGAGAAGCAAGTAAATTTGTTGGTTTTGCTTAATTTATACTTTAGTTTCACAAACTAGGATATGTTCGAATACAACTGCTCATAACAAGTTTCTGGAACTTCTTGAGGAAAGCTTCACTTCAAAGTAAAATAGTACTACCGTGCAGAAGAAATGAAGTCAGGTTTTTGTGTGATTTTGGTTGTCTTCTGTCCCTCCCTCCCTGAATTTTAGCAGAGTTGATTTCTGTTAGCTATAAGGGACTATATTTTGATCTGTAATTGCATACATTTTGGATTCATCTACGGAATAGTTAAGAGCATAAAATGTTACTGTAATTCATTCATGTTTTTCACAGTGATGGAAAGAACTAGTTAGATCCGTACTCCTCTGTGATGGAGGCCAGATTCCAGTTTGGGAGCCCTGCTTGTGATTCACATGGAAATGGCAGGAACCCCCCCATCTAGATGCCTGGCTGCACATTTGCTTCTAGACTAACCCTGTCGTCATCTTCACACATCTGGCTATATCTGGGCAGCAAGATACTTGAGTGTTGGGATTTATACTGCCCTCATCCCGCTTTCCTTCTCTGGGAGTGAGAGCAATTGTATCCTTAGCCAGATTAAACCTGTGGGCTGTTATTAATATCATCTTGATTCACTCCACCTTGTAGCCAGTTCATAAAGGCATGATGATTCCATTTGTCGTGGAATAATTTTTTTCATCATCCTTCTTATAGAAAGAAATACTTTCAAGGACATGTTTTATTAAGCACGTCAACGTCAAGAATTAAAAAGTCTCAGTCTGATCGCATGTGGACTACTTCTGTGCCATTGAGAAGAATCTGACAGAAATGCTGTATGAAATGCTGGATTTTGTGGTGGTAATGCTAACTTTGTGGGGCTGGTCTGTTGAAAGGAGGGAGTATAAAAACAACTCAGCAGGAACTTTTAGAACAGAGTTCATGAAGGACCAGACAAAGCTAGTTCCCATTAATGCAGTGGAGTTCTTCATGCCCTAAATCTCTTTAAATTGACAACTTCTTGTTAGATAACAACATTTAAATTTAGGATCATAACTTTCTGTGCTCAGAAATCTTAGTGCATGTAGTCGTAGGCTCCTTACAGCTTACAGCAGGAAATCCAGCACGTATTGGAGATTTGTGTTTCCCTTTTATTTCTGATAAGTCATTGGTATTACAGGATTTTTGTCCTTCCAGTTGCTGAATAAGTATTCTCAAATAAACACAGGGCTAAAAGCCACATTTTTCACTCCAAGTTCCATTCAGCTACCTCTCAGTTTTTACAGCAACTTGACTGGGAGCAGTGCAAAGTTGTGGGTTATGTCTACAGACTGAAAGAACATTTTGAGTTTTCCAAGAGTTAAACAAGTGCCAGAAAATTGCTATCTAAACTTTGCTGACTTTCATCATCAAGCTTTGATTTAAAAATGTGGCTGCTTTTATGGCAGTGATCTTTTCCCAGCCAGACGTTGTTTCCTCTGTGAGGAACAGTGAGATGCTTTGCACACAAAAGGACTATAGGAGCTGGCATCATACAGAACAAGACTTTGTTATATACATGCAGGCTGCAAAGCTAAGTGGGCTCTGGGCTGGGAATAGTGAAATTTATATTCTTTTTCCAGCTCTACCGTTGTTCTGGTGTGTGTCAGATGTTTAATGCAGATCCATCCCATTTCAGTTGCCTCACTTGTGTAGGGTGCCCAGTTTGTTGTCCTGGAGGGCTGCGTTGGTCAGCAGAGAGAGATCCACCTTCCAAGGACATTTTAACCCACCTGGGATCTGAGTTGTCTTCTTGACAATTGTCATCTTCTCTCTCCCTGTAGACTGTGGAGGGAACATGGGCTAAACCACTATCTCACTTGGCTCAGGCAATATCTCAGCCTCTCATATAAATTTTACTGGCAAAAACATCTCCTTATCCGAGATATTTATGAGAGCTGACGTTGTGTGTTCTATGAGTGCTATAAATTAACACTATTCATTATTTTTGTGAGGGAAAAAGTGTTGTAAATGATTGTACTGTTAGTCACTAGAACTGGAGGCAACCGTAGTGTTGATGCAGACACAAGAGGCAGCTGTGCATCCTCTCCTCCATTCCTGTTAAATGCATATTGCACTCAGTAGAAGCAATGGTGACTTGCATTATAAGCATATTTTTTGCCTTCTCATCCTCTCTTCTTTCCTTCTGAATTTGTTCCAGATGGCCAAGTTAGATGTCAGAGGGTGAAAAAGCTGAATTTGTAACTAGTGGCCAAATGTGATAAAAGGTGATTTTGCAGTCCTTGCTTCAGCAAAATGAGAAAAATCTGCCTTACTCAGATTTGCTTATTTTGATCAGGTCATAGTAGGTTGCTTCTTATGAGTACTTAAGGTCTGTTTTACCATGGTGTTTTCTTGTATTCCCTGTCGATTAAACCAGTGCCACACAACATCTTCATAAAAGTAGAGATCATGTTTTGTCTTGCCGTATTCGACCCAGAAATAGCCAGCAAAGCTGCCTTGATCTGGTGGGTGATGACGGCAGTAGACCAATATACAAAATCTGTGAAGGAACCATATGCTTTGCGATGGCTGTGGTCCAGAGGAGCTTTTGGTGGCATTAAACTCTCTTTGCCAGGACAAGTCAGTGTGAATGTCCTGAAGTCTGCCTTCACTTTTGGGATGAAGAGTCAATGCTTCCTTCAAAACACATTTATCAGGGTGTTGAATCATGTAGAGTTTCCTGGAAAGAGGGAATCTGGACAATGTATGGTTTTACAAACAGAATCCAATGTTTTATGTTTTGCAATGCTCTTCTCTCCCCTGGCTGTGTGGCATATATCTGCTGCAGCGGAATAATTCAAGTCACCTTCCAATTCAGCCCTAGGTGTTGGACACTGTACTATTACTGCCTTGCAGGTGAAAGCCTGCTGAGCTGTGCTTTAAACAACAAAAAAAAACACAACCCAAAACCACCACAAACAACTCCCAAACCAAACTTTGCAGATCTGCAAGTTCAATTGTTTAACATCCAAAACGAAGATTTCATTTTCTGTTGCTGCCTAGAGGCATGTGTTTTGTTTATCGACTCAGCGACTGTGATCTAATGCAGAGGTTCTTAAATTAAAAGTTCCAAAGCAAATGTGAGAAAATGTAAGACCATAATGCGTATTTTGGTAATAAATAAAGGCGATTTAACATAATTCTGTTTTATTTTTTTTTTTGCATCTCTAGGAAAATGTCAGTGTTCCTGAATTAGATCCACATTTTCTTAATTTCACATTTTTTTCTTTCATGTGAAATAATACTTCTTTTGTGTGAGTTTGGAAGTTATTTATTCCAGAACAGACTTTTTTTTGTTAGCTTTCTGTCTCATTCCAATTTTCACATTGAGGGTAATTTAGATGTTGAACATTCTCCTAAAGCAAAAAAAAAACCCCAAAAACACAGCAGCTGTAGTAAGTGTATAACTTCTGACTTGTACTCTTGTAAGTATCCATCAGTAGTTTTGTGTATTATATACAATTAGGTTGTAAGCTCGCCAAAGCAGGGCTCTTTAATAATTTTACACTGTTAAGGTGTCAATTTACGTTTATTCTGCTGCATAAACAAGAGGTTTTCATTTGGTGCTACATCATTTTGGAAGTTTGTGGCTTCAGTTTTCATTCTGTCTGCGTATTTGCATTGTTGATTTAATATTAGTGTTTGTACACCTGGATTTTAACATCGTGACGCTTGAAAGGCAGAAGCAAGAAGTTCAGGTGAAGCTACGTGTATTTGCAGGGTTTCTGTGCTTTTAGGAGTCTCAGAGCCTGGAATCTGCTCACTCCAGTGTCTGAGACACAAACAGTCTTTCTAGCCAGGTCAAGAAATTTGAGAAAAGATCAGTAACAAGCAGGCCCAACGTTAGCTTTGATGTGGCTGGGAGAAAAGAGCTCACTGAAAAAAGGGAATGACCCTGGTGGGGTGAGCAGCTGGTATCAGCAGTTGCTTTTAAAGCCCTTCTGTGGTCCCTGAAAAGAAGTGATGTGGTAGGAAGAATCCAGGTGCCAGGGTGAGCCACTGGTAATGAAGAAATAAGTGGACTCTTCCGTATTATGGCAAAGCGTGACACAGAAGGTAAACAGATTATACACTAAATACTAAGTATTTTTTGAAGGTTTAAATGTAGTTGATGGGAAGGGGTGAGTAGAGGAGGGATATCTGTGGGACTGCAGGGGTCAGATATTCCCATCTGGGGCACTAAAGCAGGAATGCAACTTGGTTTTCAAGCTGCCGTCTCTAATAAGCAGAAATGCTGGAGAAAAGTTTGTGGTTTTATGCTAAGCCAGTCACTGATCTTTATATAGTTCCCGTATTCCTTGGGTACGTGCAGTTGGTCGTGTTTAAAGGGATAAATTTAAAACTGAAAAATATGTAAAGGTAGCAGCTTAACAGAACAGGTATATGGTTACACGTTGTAAAATCAAGCGTGAGGATACTTGGACAACAACCTTACATTGCAGCTAATCATCACTGGTAACTGAAATTTTTCTTAAGGAACCACTTTCCCTTATAGTAAATTAGACAAAAAGTCTGATTCTTAACAAACAAGCAAAAAAGAACCCAAGCAGTCTTTTACTATCATCCTTTCCCTGGTCATTTGTGTGTGCGTGTCGTTTCATAAAACTGCCACTACTTCTGTCCAGCTTCACCCACCAGTCAGTGTTCTGTGGCATTACTGGGTCTTCAGCTGGAGTCTAGAGATTGTGATTTAAGGTAAATTTAATTCCAGGAAAGAGAATCAGAGACTTTGGAAATGTAAACCATGTACAAGAATTGCAGGGGCTGGAACTGTTTAGCCTGGGAAAAAGGAGGCTGAGAAGGGGAGAGACATGACAAACCCCACAATGTATGAGGCTGTAAAGGGAATGATGGTGGTTTGCTTTCCACATTGACGTCTGGAGGACCAGAAGTAGTTGTCCTGATTTATACCAAAAAAAGATAGAAATTATATAGTAGAAAAAAGCACTAGAACCTTTAAACACTGAAATTAGGTGGTGAAGGAGCTTGTGGACTTTGTAGGAGGTACCGGTGCCGTTAGAAGGCGTCTGTGGGGTGGATGTAAGTCTGGGTCCTTCTGCACAGCAGGGAGGTAAACTGAAAACCTGGCAGGGCTCTCCTAGGCTCTGTGTGTCTGTGATTTCTGTTCCTCCAAGAATTCAGCTGACACATCGTGGCAGAACTCCTGCCCTTCAGAGCGATCTGACCTGCGGAACGTTCAGCCCTGTGCGCTGCGTCGCCTGCACAAATCAATATTCTGTAACGAGAGACGGCCGCACAACTGCGGTGTGATCGCAGCCTTTTGCACCGGCTATTTGTGCAACTGCCTGGTGACACCATCCACACGGAGCTTCTCGTCCTCCTTACCCTCATCCAGTTTCCCTTGGCATTGGATACCTGGTTTCCCCTTCATATACTTGAGCACGTAACGTCGCGTTGTTCCGTGAAGTTTGCTGCGGTACTTGGGTAGTGGTTGTTCACACAGAATATCTGGCCCATTTCTTGTCTGCTAACGGCATCGAGGTCTAGAATAACATCACTTCACAGCTAAACTGTTCCTAAATTTATGGGAAAACAGTCTGTGCAGAGAATTCACCAAGGGTGTGGTTAATTTAGGGATGTTGCACTTGATTTTACAGTTAACGGAGAGCGAGGGCAGCTCAGAGTGCGACCTTATCTTTAAATATCATCCCTTGGAAGAGACTCTCCACTGGCCCAAGATTAATCTTCACAGACCATGTGTCAGTGTCCTCTGTTTGCTGATCTGGTTCCTAAAAGCTCAAACCCCACATGTAAGCCTGTCTGTTAACCCCTTAAATGATTACACCCCCTTTTTCGGTCTGCATGTTTTCCCTAGCAGGACAGAAGATGGGTGTACGTGTCAGGTGTGCTCTCAGGAGCTGTTATTTTTAACCCTTTTGCTTGTTTGTTGTGAGTGCTCATCACACCGGGTGATGGCGTTTGTCACGTACGTAATGCCTTATGTTGCCTCAAGGTTGTATAACCCATATGTTGCCTTTTCCTGATAGTTCATTAAAGTCCTGTTGTGGGCCTGAAGGACCAGAGATGCTGAGAGGTTTCTGGTTTGTACAGGTCCACATGTTCCTTGTCTGCGCTCCCTCTGTGCAATCTGCTAAATTAATTTACATCTCATATTTGTGTTTCTATTTTATGATTATCATTTGTCTAATAGTTCTTGAGCCTTTTGAATCATTGGAGCCTACAGCCTGTGTTATTCTCAGCCATCTCAGTATACTGTTTCCTGTGTTTCTTTCTGAAATTTAACTGATTTACACCTCCAGAAAGTTCAGATTTTAAAATACAGTCTCATATGTGAGTTTTAAAGTCCGGGTGTGTGTACAGAGCATTGCGTACTAACAGGATGTATTTCTTTGTGTTTGCTATTGCGTGTGCAGATTAAGAAAGGAAAATGAGTTACTGACAGCTTCAGCTTGGATCAGATCCAAGGCAGGTTGCCTGGAAATTTCTTATAAAATATTGCATCCTGTCCTGTTGATCTATAACAACTCATTTTAATTTTTTGAGCTTTCTAGAGCAGAGGATTGAGTCAAGAGATCTTAAAATAGTTGAGGCAGGGAACGGTGTTTGCTCAGGCTTCTGGCTCTTTTGTCAGTGGTCATCTAAATGAAGGTGTGAACTCTCTGAAAGTAAAAGTGGTTTTTGAGATCTTTTTCTTCTAAAGTTATCAAAGTTCACTGAGAAAACTTCCTTGCTCTCTTTTCCAGTGTTCTGGTTGCATTTCTCACTTCTATTTTGGCTGCTGTGTTTTTCCTCCCCCATTTTTTCCAGCTTCGGTGCCCTACATTTTCCCAATTCTGGTTGTCCAAAAGCTGGAAAGGATCTCCTGAAATGTGTTGGTGTGTTTTTCTTTAAAAAATTACCTATGCCACAGACTTTGCAGGTCAGAAAATAATAAAAATCCCACTTAGGAAAGGGAGCAGATACAATTAGGGAAAAAAAAAAATTGAAATAAAAGCCCTCCTTCATCTTATCAACTCAGGTAGGGTTAGATCTCAACTAATGTTAAACATCTCTCCCTGATGAAACAATAATATTTTTCATTTATGTCAACATTTGTCCATACTGTTGTACCCCAAAAGTCTTTTTGTTCACAAACTCTGATGCCAATAGGAGGAAAGAAATGCAAGTATGATCTTAAACTTACCAACAGGGTGTTGTAGGCTTCTGAGCAAATTTGGTGTTCCCTGAGAGGCAGTGGCTGCCTGATACTACCTTGTCTTGGTGCAGGGCACTGTCAACCAGCTGAGTGTGATTTCTTGCATGTGCAAGGCAGAATTTTCCAGTTCTTGCTGAGTTTGGAATTGTATTTGCTTTTTTTCTCTCCGTCTTCTGAGCTACCTTGCTTCATAGCAGGAGTTGGATGACAGGATCATACCCCTATGGAAGGCAGCAGCAGCTCTCAGCAGAATTTCGGGTGTTCACAGCGTAGAAATTTGTCTGCAAAATCAGTCCTGGCCAGTGTGGGATACAGGTCCATATAGAGTTCGGCCTGTATGGCTTTATCGTGGCCAGAGGACCTCTAAGGGCTTGAAAATAGATTTGTAACAGCATCTACCTGAATTATGTGGTGCTTCCATCGTCTGTTTCTTTGTCTTGAGTCAACATCATTCAACATACCCTGGTTTGTTTGGAGCTTCTTGGAGCCTGGTTTTGCATCAGTTTTATCTTTCTCGTATAGTTTCAATTAATCCTGTTAGTCACATTTTTTCAATTTAATAGTTGAAATTCGTAAATACTACTGAATTATCTTCAGGTCTAATATATTTAGTTCATCTAAAGGATAAATGGTTTGAATAACATCTGGGAGATATTTAGGAAAACTCTTTCTTGTACCCTATAGCTGTTCCCATAGACGTCGTGTTGTGTGAACTGCCGTGTGCGGGCACGGCTGTGTCATCCTGCGTCCCGTATGACGGCACAGGACGTATCAAAGACTTGTAATTAACACGGCTGTCTCCACACCAGCAGAGCTGCAGTGCTCCAACTCTACCAGCACAATGCTTGAAATGCTGCAGTAAGTAAAGTTAGATGAACTCAAATGGGGTGTGAGTAAGCAGAGTCCTATCCTGCTGCCTTCAAGAAAGCGCAATTCCCAGGACTGTTTATATTTTGCCTAAGTGAATAGTTGAGCATTGGGTCTACACGTCAAACTGATGTACAGGTATTTCCAAGTCCACCGTGGAGCTTGTTCCTCCGTAGTGCTGCAGCTGTGTAGTTGTTTAGACCAGAATAAAGTATACTTAAAATACTGACATTTTCATTTCACAGCGTTTACGTGCTTGTCTTTGTTTACTGGGCAGTTGTGTGGGTGTCCTCACAAGCACCGTGCGTCTGCACTGCGTAAGCACGTAACTCGGTTTTTGGGTACAGAACTCCCATAACATTTCCAGTCACCTAAACACATTCATGTAAGCAAAAGCAGAGTGCCCACCTGTTACACTCTTACTGAAATAACTGAAGCTCATTTTTTTCTGTGTCTCCTTGCCTATATGGAATTTCAGTGATTCTAAAATGTGCTTGCAAAAAATGAGACTATGGCAAAGACCCAGAAATGAACTAGAAGAGGAAAGGAGTCCTTCTGCTTTAAGGTACTGGTTAGTATTGCAAGTGGCATCCAGATCTTGGATATGGACCCTGAGAAGTAGCTAAGGCAGAATTGATTTTGACATCATTTTATTGAAGTAGATGATAAATTAGATGCAGAATTTCCTTTCTTGCTTCTAAATATGTGTAATTATGACATTTAGTCGTGTAGCTTACATTTTAAGAGCAATGCTTTAGGAAATAATATTTTATTGGTGAGAATTTAATTTCTCATGATATATGATACACGTTACTCTGTACCTGGTTATATGTATGGCTTCATTTCTTGTTGACAATATCCACGGAAAACTTTTTCTCTGTAAGTTATACTGAAGATATATTTTGTTAAAATGTAACTTGGGTTACATATCTCTGATTTGTTGTATTGTAGCTATTGCCCATTCCCTGATCAGTAACATAAATCACAAAAATCTATGAACCAATTAAAAAATTATGAAGCGATAAAGCAATAAATTTTCCAGAATTGTTAGTGAATTTGGGTTAACTGATAACCTCTTAGAAAAGATAATGTAGGACCATAAAAAGCTGTTTTATCCTTAAAGAAATTCTTCTTACTATTATATTAAGACATTTTGAGTGTGATTTATTTAAACAAAACAATAATGCATGTACTATCTAGAATATATGTGAGTTTTTGAAGGACTGCATCTTCTGAATGGTTCATGTCAAAGTCGTCCTTCAAAGCCAATAGGATCAATTCAAATATAGTGTCATAATATGCAAAGAAACAATAAGAAAAACTAGAACCATGTCCAGTAGACCTCATGAGACACAGCTGATACTGACTTTTCGTTGGTCTTTTGTTAGCAAAGGACCTACACAGGATCAACACGGAGGCCGACAACTTCGGATATTAAATTGTGTGTTCAGTGGATTTGTGTTTTCCTTGAATTTGGTTTTGGTATCAGCACTGAGGAATAGGGGTACCATAGAACAAAGATTTTTTGGTTGTATTTATGATATACTCCAGGACTTATTTTGGCTGCTAAAAATTAACTGTGTTCTCCATTGGATATTGTAATCCCATACATACAGTGGTCCAGTCCTTCATGAAAACCACCAGTCTGCCATTCTTATTGATGAGAAGAATGTAGGGGAATTCAGCTTCTGAAACTTTGGTTTAATTTGGGTGGCAGGGAATATGGTTCCTACTGGACCATTGTGCTGCAGTTCAGGCAAACAATTCTTGCAGCCTAATATTATTTAAACTTTGTAGCTGTCAGGCAGCCCGAACAGGCAAAGTACTGTATGTCCTCATCTTCTTTGGGTACAACTGGGAGTTGGAGATGGTTATTATCTTGGAGGAAGTACTTAGTATTCTTCAGACACATCATATTATATTATTTCATATTTCTATTTGATTGCTTTGCAGAGGTATGGACGTTGCACCCAGGTGCTGAACAGGATTGTGCCCCATCGTGCTAAGTACTGTACAAACTAATATGAAGATCTGGTCCCAAGTGATTTATAACCAGTAAAGTTTGACAAAAAGGCTGAAAGTTGCTATTTTAAAAGCCTAGCCTGGTGCCAAAATGACTAGAGATTCAAACAGCCCTCACAAACTCCAGTAGCAGTGGTTACACACACCCTCTCTGACATGCTAAAATACTCTTGGTCAAGATATGTCTTCCAGTTGATACCAGAACATCAGTTGTGGCTTTCAGCAAAAGCAGGGCAGCCAGGGGTGACTGGATCTTCCAGCCCATCCAGCACATCACAGGTTATCTGGAAAACTAGATGTATTGCTACCGAGCACGATTGTGCAGGAGAAACCTGCAACTCCATGCAGGAGCTTAGGGAGGGAGTAAAAATTAATGTATCCCATTAAAACTAGAGAGGAAAATTAGGCAGGAAGATAATTACTTGATCTGGGATTTAGACAGGATTTACTGTTAACACCAGAGCTGTGCTCGGTTGCTGGTTGTTCAGTTTGTAGATTTCAGGACTTGGTTTGGGGTCAACCAAGAGTAGTTTTTTTCATCTTGATGAATTAAAAAATAATAATTTAAGTAAAAATAAAACTCTGCTCATACCCCCAACGGATGCTGCTTTTTGATAACTTTTTTTTAAAAGAAGAGCCATATACACTTTAGGGAAGGAATAATGAATGAAGGAGAGGATGTCAGCGTGCTTCACCAAGTGAGTAAGAAAGGAGTGATAGGATGTCTCTTGTATGGAGCCCAAAGGGAGGCAGGCATTCAAATCCCATTTTCCTGATTTCTCAGATAGTCCACTTCTGAAAAGTGTCCTCAATAATGGATACTTTGCAGTGGTTTTCTACCACTCGCTGCTTCATATGATTATAAATAATCACATGTTCACTGAGTGTGCCTGTCTGTGTTGGAGGGGAGGTGAATGCCTGATTCCAACCCATGCTTTAAGCTATTAACTAATTATTTTGTAGAGGGAAGCCAGAAGTCTCAGTATATAAGACGGAAGCACAGGCGTCACAGACGAGTCAGACACACTTATGAGGACAGTAAAAGATATGATGTGATTGGGGTTTGCAAGGCAAAAGAAGCTGAGCTCATGTGTAGAATTAGTTCTGTATTCCCAACCATTGTTGGGAATATCCAAACCATATCCCACTTGGACCCAGAGCTTTCTTTTGAGGTTGTGCTCTTGATTTGGGTGATCCGTGGTGGGATCCCAGCCCTGGTGTTGTGACCTGGACTTTAAAAGAGCTGATCTCTCTCTGTAGGTTGTGAGTAGGTCTTAAGTGTGCTACCGTGAAAGCAATTGCCTAATCCTGCCTGCCCCAGGGGCAGCTTTCACAGAAAGAAGGAGTTCCTCTTGGAGAACTGGTCAAGGTGGGATTGTGGCAGAGATCTGTGAGCTCCTTCATTGTACAAATGTCTACACTGCTATAAAATGCTTCCTAATCTTCATATATATGTGATATATACATGTATTTTGATATATGTGTGTGTATATATATACATTTAATTCCCATTCCCTTTTATTCATGATGTTTTTCATTTCTCTGATAAAATGCTTGTGACTAGCCAGAATTTCTGTGAGGAGAAAGAAGAGAAATTGCATCTTCTTAAACATTAAACATTGATTCAAGATTTCCCCTTTTCTAATCGGAGAATGTTATCTACTTACAGAACACAAGTTGTGTCTCTGCCCCCACTATGAACTCATTTAATTGTCACACCACGAGGCCCACGCTACAGGGATCGTGTTCAGGATCCTTGGTTGAAAACAAATGATCAATTTTTGTTTAGTGAAAGAAGTATTTGCTTTCAGTTATTTTAGGAACAAGAATGATCAAAGCAGCCTGTTTTGCCTTTCCAAGCCTTTTTACAGTACTTTATTGAGTTTAATGTAACTAGGGAGTCTGAACCTCTCCTGGTAATGAAGCTGGCATTGAACTCTACTGTAAGAGGTTTAGACTGAGGCACTTGTTTTACTGTAATTATTAATTTGTATTTTTATTACTGTTTGGTAATCTTATCGCAAACTTGGTGGCAATATAATTACAAATGAGTGTGCAGGTATCTCAGTGTCATATATCTATGTGTGTGTTTGTGTGGATGTTTCTGTGGGCTTGTTAGGAGGGGGAGAAGGAAAGGTGAAGTCTGATTCTCCATTTTCCTCTGTTTTCTTATATGTAAGATGGTGATGTTTGGATTTCATACAGTTTTATATGTCACTCATGCTTTTGGCAACTGACTACACGAAGATAATAGCAGTAGGAGAAACAGAGAGCTCTTTCTCTGGACTCTTACAGAGAGGCTGGATTGCTACGTTTGGGCCAACACATGAATGGAAGTCTGCTCTCAAAATCTCATTTTTACCAAAGAGATATATAGCAATTTTATGTAGTGAGGAAAGAAAACAACCACCCTCTTGGACACCTGCCTTTCAGATACACATTTTCTCTTCAGAGAACAGAGAACTGAGTGCCGCAGATGCCAAGCAAACACTTTTGCGTCTTCTCTGAATATGTTTTAAGGCCAATTTTCCTGCATGGGTATCCATAATGGTTATTGTCTATAATTTTGTACCTTCTGCAAACTGTAAGTTGGTCCAAAACCCATAGCTTCCAGCTGGTTTGGGATAAATGGAAGTTAAACACTTGTTGTAGATGCCATTCAAAAGATCGTTTTCGCTTTGCAGGGAGGTCTCTGATATGCAATAATCGTTCTGTTTTGGTGTTGGATTAATCTCTCTGTTTTGCCTGTGTTGCTCATGGAATACAGCTAACGACGGAACACAACAGCATTTGGTGTACATGTTCCTTACATGTGTGAACTATGCCTTTAGAAATATGGAGTTAATATTTAGGCATTTAAATACTTTCCAGAACCAATAAAAGACTTTTTTTTTTTTTTGTACTTGTTCATTTTTAGATACTGATCGAGCTTTAGTGCTGCTGGAAGAATATTGTAAAAAACTAAGGAAGCCAGAAGAGCAACAACTGAAAAAAGCCATCAGAAAGGTGATGGGCATCTTTAAGAGCAGCTTGTTTCAGGCACTTCTAGGTAGGTACTAGTATTTAATACTAGATGTGTGCTCTTGAACGCCAGAGATAGTTCAGACCTAGTAACTTATTGGTCACTATTTAATTTGTGTTTACAATGAAACAGTTGAGATGATCCTTCGAGGTCCTCTGTGGGGCAAATCATTGTCCTGATATTTCAAAGGTATTTGCTTATTTATATTGAAGGAAAGAATAACAAAAACCTCATGCAAGATAAGGCATTGAATGGTTATTCCTATACCTGGCTGCTTTCCTTTGTTTAACCAGAGTAGGATATAATTGTTTTTGCAAAGTTGAAGGTGAAGCCATCTCCACACAGGTAAATGGCCAAAGTTTCATTGATTTCATTGGCACCAAATAGCACCTAAATCTTTGTGTCTTTTCCATTATGTTTGTGTGAAAAGTTTCAACCAAAGAAACTCAGAAATGAGTCAAGAAAAATGCTCCAGGACACAGTGAAACTTTGGCAGAATGTTCCCACCTATGCCATGTTGCAGTGTTCAAATAGATGTGCTGGTGTATCACTCAGTCTTTCTTCCATTTACTTGAAGGTCCCCATTTCACCTTGTAAATGACATCATTTGTCAAAATTGAGCATTTGATGTTTTGGAGATTTGTATAAAATAACCTCCATAAGTTATATATAATGTTTTCAAGGTCATGAAACGTACCTGTGTGCTGTAGCATTCCTGTTGTCCCTTGTTCCATGCTGTGCATGTGCTGCCAGTCATAAGAAGTGGTGATAGTAACCGTGCATCACCTTGGCTCTACCTGCCTCTGCCCTCTGGCTCACGTTGCAGTGGCCCCTCGGTGTTTTATTCTTTCACAAACATCCATAAATTTTGTGCAGAACTAGTCCGAAAGGTGCATTTCTTAACACAAATGATGTTTGTAGAAGCACACGTACCTTCAAGTTATGGTTGTTTGAAGCCAGGGTATCAATTGTGCTTATTGCAGAGCTGCAATCAGTAGCAGTTAGGGAAAAAATTCGATCACGCGTCATAAAAGTAGAAGCACATCAAAACTGCACTATTTCTGTGAAGACAATGGAGATCTGGGAAGATTTCAGTAATTTCTGTAGCATTTATGAAAAATATGTGTTACCAGTCTCTAACATTTCCTGCAAATGGAAGTAATTAATATCAATGCTGTTTTACTTGTAATTTCTCTCAACTTCTTTAAAGTGATTAGTTTTATTTTATAAACCCTACATGTTTTTTAATTTCCGTGTATTCTTTAAAAAAGGAAAGATTCATAATTGATTAGTATTTACCAAATAGTTC
Source organism: Tauraco erythrolophus (assembly GCF_009769465.1). Classification (NCBI taxonomy): domain Eukaryota; kingdom Metazoa; phylum Chordata; class Aves; order Musophagiformes; family Musophagidae; genus Tauraco; species Tauraco erythrolophus. The sequence continues at coordinate 130,413,171 of NC_141465.1, read as the reverse complement.
TAAATAGGTTTGAACTGAAGAATGAAAAAAAGGTAGGACGTTTCTGTGTTATTTTTTATGAAGATAACTATGAATATAAAAGTATGTGCTGAAGAAATACAAAAGTCACAGAAGCGACATTGGCTGTGCATTTACTTGTGCAGTGCTTTGAAGTAATCCTTCAAAGTGTTTTAACACGTGTGCTTTGTGCGTGGCCACACCGCAGTGTTTGTTGAGGTATTACATATGCCAGAAGTGAAAAAGTGATTGTAGCTACGTTAAAGTCGAATCCAAAGGATAAATGAAATCTCTTGATTGCCACAATAACAGGTTGAGGAGCGTGATGTAACGGAAGTTAGACGGCATTTTAATTTGTAGGCCTTTAGATGTCTTTCCTTGTTCTTATATGCTTCTTTTTATAAAAGAGATTTGGGAATCGCAAGACGCGTTCAAAGTCTCCCCTTATTACATTTGGTTTGCTTTTTGGTTGGTCTAGATTCTGGAACAATACAAAAGGGTGACCTCTCTCATCAGTATTTTAAGTGTGGTAAATGATGCTATTACACAATCAATAATGAGGTTCTTGCATAATCAGTATTTTTTTAAAAAACCCACTTCCATGACATCTTTTTTAGCTCCTGTCATAGTTTCTTCCATTCACCTATAAATCAGACCACCACACAAAGGAGTACCTAAGGCAGAGCTTCTGGTCTCTTTTTAAGTTTTGTACTTCTAATGTTTCTTTGTCTTTTATATTTACAGCATGTTTAATAGTCTTGAAAGCATCCATTTTTGAGTGCCTGATCTTAATTAGACTTAATATTCAGAGTCCGAGTGTTCATCGCTTTCCAAAACTTGATCGTGTTTACAGCTGTCAAACATTGGTTTTATCCAGAATTCATTGACCTTTTGAATATTTAGGCTGTAACTACTAATGAAAAAGGTAGTTTTTGTACAGAATCATTAACCTGGATGCAGAAGTGCACATTCCTACCTGTTGTAAAATTAATCATGATTTTATGTGCCAAATTCACTTTTTGTAGGTCCTGCAGCTTCAGGAGAATTTGATTCCTTTATGAATAAATTCAGCTGTTGAAACCATCCCTGTCCTTTAAGTGTGCGTTCAGTTCTCGTTAACTTCTGAAATGCTTTAAAAATCTGTAGAATATCTTAAATTGAGTATAACAGGAACAGATAAAGAAAAATAATTGTAATTAGAGGAACTTTTCAGATCTAGTGTTGTCTAGATCCTTTTGTTCTCAAATTTACGCTTGTGCGATTTGATTCAACCAGCTGTCTTTGAACTTGGGCTCTGAATGCTCGCGTGATTTTTTATCTTCAGTGTGGTTCATAAATATTAACAGTTGACTACTGAATGGGGGAGTAACATGAGAAAAATGAGGATTCAATATTTTTCATATGTGTATTCTACACATGCAAGAAGTAGACTGCAAATATGGAAGTAAAAGTTCTGTAAGCGATTTACAGAGGGATTATTGTAGGTTTAACCTTTTACGTTTTAATTTGGGTTCAAAATCATCTCCTTCTCCCTTTGGACTGTTCTTGCTGCTGAACTTCTTGGGAGAGTTGCTGTATTCAGTTACAGCTGAGTTAGTTGCCAAGAGGCACATTTTCAAAGCAACATGTGGAGCTGCTTTCTCTGGAGTCCCATTTACACTCCAGTGGCCCAAATACAATGCTTTGAAAATCCAGCCCGAAGAAGAGGGAGGAGGAGAAGCTCTTCAGAAGGAGCGTGCAAGGGGAAGAACTCGTATTTAGATATTGACATTACTCTTAATTCAGAATTATTTTCACCAAAAGGATTGTACCAATCCTTCTGTGCATGGTGAGGAGTATTGGTACGGTTGTTATGAGCTCGTAAGGATTTTTACTTTTTGTAGGGTCATCCATAGCTAGGTGATATTAAAATCACAGGGTCCTCTCAAATTGTAGCACATATTGTTCTGATGTGAATGTTTATTTTTTGTAAAACCCTGCAAGGAAGAGGAAATGAAACCCGTGGAAATCCAAAAGCCTCATTTGTTGGGATTGTCTCATAATGTGGCATCTTGGAGGCATTGTGGAGAGATGACAAAGGAAAACCATGAAAGAGAGTAACAATAGTCATCTGGATATGTCAAAACAACCAAACATCTTTTTTTTCAGTTCTGTTCTTTATGGAACTTAATGAGTTTTTATAATGCATTACTTAGTTTAGTACAATTTATTTCTAAAAACTTTCTATAATTCTTTGGGCAACCTGGTGTAGTGGAGGGTGTCCCTGCCCATGGCAGGGGGGTTGGAACTAGATGATCTCTGAGGTCCCTTCCAACCCAAACCGTTCTATGATTCTATACGTTTGTCTAGCCTTCATTTCATTAAGAAAAGTGCATGATTTTGCAGCTTAGAAGGCCGTTCTGCGGAATGAGAATGGATGAAAGAGGTTTATGTCAGGGTTGTTTTTTTTTTTGTAGATACATCTCTATAAAACATAATTTTGTTTCTAGCAGGAATTAAAGTGCCACAAATAGCTGTAATCATCTTATGCAGTATTAGGTAAAAACTAATCTCAATAGGTTTTTCTAAAATTCGGATAAACCCAATCTGCAGCAGATGACGTATTTCCTGAGGACTTTGAAACCATGTTTTATGGGGTTTTTTTCTCATGCTTGCATAACTTTACCTGTATTTTAAAATGGCATATTTTCAACTAAAATCTGCATTTTTAATTATTTGTTTTTATGGTATTGTACCATTTCTGCAAAATCATGTGGATGTTACAAAACCTCCTGTCTTAAAAATTGCTATAGCAAACATTACTGTAAGGATTACAGAATTTACTGGTCATCTGTGCCACAGCTTGTATTTAGAGACTTAGGATATAATTTTGTGTTTTTAGTAAGAGGGGTTTTTTAAACTCTTCACCTCGTTCAGCTCACTTTTAAATAAGCTCTGTTATTACAATCCATTTTAAAAGAGCAATAATGTCTTTCGAACCAAGTGAAAAAGGAAGTCAGGTTATTCTTCTGCAACTACATATTATTTTTCTATTAAAAGGCTGTATAAAGTAAGTGGCAGCATAACTCAATAGTGTTATATTAGTATTCAAACTTCCAGGAATCTAGTTAGGTCTTGCGATCCTCTGTGTTGCTGGAGAGTGCTGTAGGACAGGTAGGGTATATAAGAAGGACATAAAATATGGCCATTTAAGAGAGCCAAAGCAAGTCTCCCTTTCTTAATTATTTTAGAATGTACGTATCTATTAAAATATGGAATAGCTATTGACAAATGCAAACATTTATATAGTAAGCATGAAGCAAGTCAAGAGCTTGGTTTCCAATAGATTTGTTTTATTTTGATTGACTTTGGTGTCTACAAGGCTGTGAGATGGGACTGAAATTCCCCTTGCACTTAGGGCAATGGTTAAATTTCAGGCTAGTTTCAATATGACAGAAAGAAACTGGAGAGGAACCTTTCATAGGAGTAATGATGGGATGTTCAAACATGCCCTTCTCACAAAAGGAAAATTCTAAGAATGAAAAATGGGAAAGATTTGATAGACATAGCCATGCATATCGACTAAGAATAATGATAAAAAATTGTCCCCGTTTGTAGGCTTTAATGCTGAGAAAAATAATTATGCCGTTAACCATACAGAGGGAAGAGGAATGTAGAGGCAATTAATGGAAAGCCAAGGAATCTGTTTAGGCATGTTGTGTTTAAGGAGAAACCCTCTAAATAGTGGCAGAAGGAAATTTGAGACTAGAGGGAAGGAGGTGGGTCAGGACTGGGGGATAGGTGTGTGAACAGCAGGATAAATGGTGAGGAAAGCAGGAGACCTGCAACACAGTCCTGGGCTGGAGAAGGACCCTGCGCCAACGTAGGTATTGAAGAACGATTATAGATGTCAGAGGAAAAGTGAGGATCATGCAACGCCTCAAAAATGCAGTGCTGGTCGTACATGGCAGCTTTGGCCTTCAGTGTTAAAAAGCTTGTGAGATTTGCACAAAAAGCATTGAAAAAATCTATAAAATACCTCAGGTTGTTGTTGTTCCTTCTCTGACCTGTCTTTAAGAAACACTGCAGCGATATTTTCAGGGTTTTTTTCCACAACCACCCAGACCTCTTTTCTACTTCTTTCTTTGAGCGAGCGTGAGATTTGACATTCATGGGACCACGGAAAACAAGGCGATGCCAAATGTCACAAGGCTCCTATAAAGCTTCTGGAGTTGGGGATACCCCAATGGGCAACGTGACTGACAGTCACCTTTCTAAGGCGATGGTGGCCCTCGCTGGTACCAGTCTTTCTCAGTTCACAGGAGGAAGCGTATTTCAGCACTCAGTGCTGCGTCCACATTTCAGGGACCAATAGGATATTAAATGAATTGCTGTACTGGGAAGCTTTTCAGTAGGAAAGCACAGCGGTGTGTTATCTGTGTTCAGCTCTGGAGTCCCCAACACAAGAAGGACATGGAGCTACTGGAGCGAGTCCAGAGGAGAGCCACGAAGATGATCCGAGGGCTGGAGCACCTCTGCTATGAAGACAGGCTGAGAGAGTTGGGGCTGTTCAGCCTGGAGAAGAGAAGACTCCGGGGTGATCTTATAGCAGCTTTCCAGTACTTAAAGGGGGCCTACAGGAAAGCTGGAGAGGGACTTTTTACAAGGGCGTGTGGTGATAGGACAAGGGGCAATGGATTTAAACTGAAAGAGGGCAGATTTAGATTGGATATAAGGAAGAAATTTTTCACTCAGAGGGTGGTGAGGCAGTGGAACAGGTTGCCCAGAGAATTTGTAGATGCCCCATCCCTGGAAGTGTTCAAGGCCAGGTTGGATGAGGCTTTGGGCAACCTGGTGTAGTGGAGGGTGTCCCTGCCCATGGCAGGGGGGTTGGAACTAGATGATCTTTGAGGTCCCTTCCAACCCAAACCGTTCTATGATTCTATGATTCTATGATCTGTTCATACTTGCCAGGCTCACTCTCGGTGGATGCTTTTAGCCCGCTTACGTGCTCGGCACGCTTAGCTCCTGAATGTAAGGTCACTGATCTCGGGTGTCATTGTTCTCTACACTTAATCTCAGTGAGCTGGTTTCTGGTCATGTCAGGCTGTTTCACCTCCTGTAACGACACTGAATTCCCTGGGAGTTAATCCCATGCAGCCAAGCCTGCATCTGGCCTGGGGATGTTCGGCATTCCTCTTGCTCCAGCGCTCACAAAGTCAATAGAAAAAACTCCCTTTGACTTCACTCGCCTCAGATCACGTGCTGGAGTGATTCTTCCAGAGATTTATATTCAGACATTCCCTGACTGATAAATAAAGATTCTTCTCTAGCCGTATCTAAAAATATTGAAACCCTCTCTGACTATTACACATGTCGAGGAGCAAAAGAAAAGTGCAGAAACCCTTCGGTGCTCTGCCACGTTTGAGAAGCGCTCAGATGACATCTCTGACAATGGGGAAGCCTGTTATTACTCTGCACAGAGTCCTACTTTCCCAAACTGGCATCTTTCTTTGTTGCAGCATAAATTACAGCAGAACTGAAATTTAAATTCAAGGGCAGCTTTTGTTTTGCCTGAAGACAGCTGCAGCTGCTTTTATTCTTGAAGTCCAATTCTCTTAGTAAGCAAATTTGCACTTTTTCTCAAAAGAGCTAAAGGTAGCAGTGCTAGATCTTCGGGATGGTTTGAAGCCATATGATCTTTTTTTTTTTTTTAACGAGCTGGGGGCTGGACCGCAGCCAGCGTGAGGAACGGTTCTCCAGCAACAGTCTGGTTGCACAGAGTCAACCATTTGTACCAAAACATGGCAGATCTACTGAAACTGGTTTCCTGTGGATTTTGGCCTGCTGCTATTTTTACTCCCATGGCAGTTCAGTTTCCCCTGCAGTATCTTCATTTCTCTCTGACTCTTCTAACTCTTCCCACCCCACAGTACCTGCAGATCCTTCAGAGGAGCTGAGGCTTCTTGACTTCTATCGAGTTGCATTGACATTGGGCAAAGGGTTCAGAGATAGTTGATGAGAGCTGGCAGTAGGATGCACATGCAGGAACAGGACAGACAGACATCACGTTACTATAGGGAAATCAGGTTGAAGATGTTCAGAGAGAGGAGCTTCACAGAGGGCTCTGAAATGTTACCCAGTGTTTTTTCAGTTGTGTCTGTGATGAGGAGCTGAAATAATTCCATATCTCCAAAAATCTCAGAATTGCTTTTGCCTTTGAGACTTATTGGGTGTTACAATGATGCCTGACTGGTTAGAGATGAGGAGCAGATAAGAGCCAGGGTATGGTGCTCCCTGTTCTTCATGGCCAACCTGGAGATGTGAGTAGCCCTTGCACAACAAGTCCTTAACATTGAAGTAATTTGGTTGTTTTCCACTTTGACAGAAGGTGTATGTGGGAAGATGTGGGAATCTTGTGTGGGTATCTGGAATTGTTTTTTGTTTGAAAGAATTCAAGTATTACAAGCTTGTGAATTACCAGAAAAGACCTGCACCCGAAAGAAAAGCTCTAATCTCTCTTACATTTGCGGGAATTTTCAGTGGGATCTCATCATTGCTGTTGACCTTTTCCTTAAAGAATTGCACAAAAACACTGGATATGAATGCTGATGGACTCCAAAAAATTCAGAATCTCAGCCCAGGTCTGTCTTTGGAGTCTCAGCCTATCTGTGTACAAGAAGAAACCGATTACAGCACTGGTACAACCTGGGTAATACATAATCACTTGTAATCCTAATGCAGCCCTCTGCTCGTGTTTCGCTGCCTTTTAACCAACGAGTGACAGCGTCTGCATCTCAGACAAAGAATTCAAGAGCTTTGTGGACTTTTCTCATTCAGAATGCAAACGCTGTGCATTGGAGATAAACCATTTTTAATTGTTGAGCTTGTTAGTTTTCAATATCCAGTAAGGAATAAAAGCTTTTTTTTTTTTTTTTTTTTTGTTCCTGTAGTGTTTGGTGTTTTGTTTTTTTTTTTTTAAAGTGTGTCTTGGCCGTGTGGATTCCGTGTATAATTAGAATTAATAAAATGCAGTTGCAGCAGCTGTTGCTGTGTGGCTGCTGTCCCAGTATGAAGCCTTTCTTTCTCTTTGCATTAAATAGGGATAGCCCTTTATTAGTGGTTTGCGATGAGAACTGGAGACAAATTGTTGAGAGATGCATTCAGATAATCTGGTTTTATTTTGAATAATATATTCTCCTATTTCAAGCTGAGGGAATATAAAAGGACAATGAGATAAATAATTTTTTTTGGCATTAAATAAAGAAAGACTCGATTTGTATCTTGCTAATGTAGTTTGTACATCTACTAATAAAATGGAAGAAAATAATCTGGAGCAAGCTGTTCCATCAGTAATCCCAGTGTTTATTTTTGTCTCTAAAATAGCAAAGCTATTCTCCCTCTCTAGTGTTTTGGTCTGCAAAGTCATTTTAGACTAGACTGTGATGTGATTTTTGTTTAGTGAGTATAACTTTTTAAGAAGCTGCATGATAGTTTTAAAATCACAGAAACATTTTAGCCTTGAAGAGTGTTATACCTTACAGTTTTCAAAGCTGCTATAAATGAGCCAAGCCTGTTGCCTGGTGCCACCCCTGTGGCTCTTCTGGAATCCCAGGACTCTTTTTCTTAACCCTCTGCTTCCAATGTCATGGGAGTCAGTGAAAAACATTGATTTAAGCGATTTAAATGCAATTGGGATTGAGCACTGAATAGTAAAATGGATGAAAGTAAACTAGTTAATCCTACATATATGTATATATGGAGAGTTGGGGTTGTTCAGCCTGGAGAAGAGAAGGTTCCAGGGAGACCTTCTAGCAGTCTTCCAAAAGGGGGCCTACAAAAAAGCTGGAGAGGGACTTTTTACAGGGAGTGTGTAGTGATAAGACAAGGGGCAATGACTTTAAACTGAAAGACGGAAGATTTAAATTAGATCTAGGGCAGAAATTCTTCACTCTGAGGGTGGTGAGGCACTGGAACAGGTTGCCCAGAGAAGCTGAGAATGCCCCATCCCTGGAAGTGTTCAAGGCCAGGTTGGATGAGGCTTTGAGCAACCTGATCTATGGGAAGGTGTCCCTGCCCATGGCAGGGGGGCTGGAACTAGATGATCTCTAAGGTCTCTTCCAACCCAAACCATTCTATGATTCTATATGTTGTGTATATATACATATATAATATATATGAATGAACATGGATATATTAACAGGTAACTGTAAATATCATATTTATCTCAAACTTCTACTGTAGTTTGCTCAGGTATGATTCTGTACTTTGGAGCTCTGTTTGGTATTAAAATATGTCTTGACAAGAAATACTGCAGACTCTGTTGTTCATTCCCATCGTGTTTTTATTCTGTTGTGTGGTTCATTTTCTGCAACGTTTGGGCTCTGTCACCCTGATTTGCCACTGAGATAATTGTGAGCTCTTTTCAAAGAAGAAAATTTTGATTTATGTCTTTCATTTGTTCTTTCCTGCCCCCATTTTGTCATCATAGTTGTGTGGGTTTGAATTTCTGCTGATGCAGTTGATTAAGGCACTATTGCATAAAATCCCAGGCATTATAACAGAAAATAGCTTTTATAATAATTATCATGATGTTATGTTACACAGAAATGATGTGATATTTCAAAACAATGAGAAAAGAAGAGGATTGGGTCTGTGGTCAGAGACAGGGCAGTGCTATAACTAAGGCAGCTTCTTCAATTCCTGGGCATACATACAGTGTGACACTTCTTATTTATTTGAGCTAATACTGTTTTCCTTCAAAAACCCTGCTTCATTCAGTGTGCAGAAGTGGCTGGACTCAGCTCACGATCAACTATTTAATCTATTGCTTTCCCATCGTTATTTACTGCGTGAGGAGGTGATTGTAGTTCTGTGCTACAGAAGTGGTACTGAAGCCCTGAGAAATAGAGGTTGAAATAGCTCCTTACTTTAGAGGTCTGATTGGAGACACTTCTGACCTGATATGTCACCACATAGAACATTTTTCATCTCTGACCTCAGCTCCAGCTGCAACAGGGAGATCACTATTCCAGCAAGATTGTTCCAGGGTCTCATTTTGGGCACTTAAAACATAAGGATCATCTGATGGGTAATCATTTTGGAAAAATACAGCGTATGTAACTTCCTGACCATCACTGAGACCCTCTGTAGGAGTGAGAGGTAGGATCTAATTCCTGGGGTGGCATTTAATGCTCTTAAGCTAAAGAACCTTCAAGAAATCTTCTTATCGCTCTCAGCCTTTCAGCTCCTGAGATCAATGGTGCTAAGGTTGCTCAGATAGCTTCCCAAGAGCAGACCCATTCAGTACACCGAATAAAGTGTCAGAGCAGAGGGAAAAACAGTATGTGACCATATGCTTCAGTTGTGGCACTTTCAAACCTTGGGAGTTACCGTTACAACCTTATCAGTGTTTCGAAGTTAGTTTTATATGGGGATTTTCTCGACTTTAAGGGTAGTAAAAAGAGCTTCTTATTGCAAACTCCATTGTGTGGTGATATTGATAACACATAGAATCGTAGAATCATAGAATCATAGAATCATAGAATGGTTAGAGTTTGAAGGGACCTCAAAGATCATCTAGTGGGACCTCAAAGATCATCTAGTGATGATCTTGTTTTATGTTTTAAAGCGACATCGAAACTGTCAGACACTTCACACCTGCCTTTGCTGCTTGAGCTAACGGAGGTGCCAACGCTACTGAATGTACCTTTCCCTTTCTCTTAGATCCAACTTTTATTCAATGTCCCAACAGTTAGATGGTTTAGATGATGTAGATGGTTTTCTTCTGAAAAAAAAAAGTGCTTTGAAGACATGTTTCTTGAAGGTACTGGGATTGGGATCACCATCATTTTCGAAGTGCTACTGGTAATGGAAATGTCAGAGCAGAAGGTGTTGGAGTGGCTTTACTCAGAGGACTGGCTTGCAGATCCTGGCTCTGCCACTGCCTTGATGCATGCCCTGGGCAGGTCCTCTGCCTCCATCGCAGACAGGTGGGGGTGTGGCTCAAGAGTGCCCTTGTTGTCTTCTGCCACCAAAATTCTAGTGTTATATATGTATTTACATGAAAGTTAAATCTGTTCACAATTTTTATATATGTATATATATATACACACAGGCCATATTGACACATATACATGATATAATTGCGTATTTTTACGTATATAGATATATTCATATATATGAATACTCATTTTCAACAGGGAATTTCTTAGGAGGTTCACTGTCTTCCCAGAGCCCAAATATCAGCAGGTAGTAGGCGGAATTGTTGTGGGAGAGTATCTTTAAAAACAGATAGTAATTAGGTAGCAGGAGAAATCCAACCTAATTACAGCGAGACAGAGGGATAGAGAGTTGCATTGTGTGCTGGATATTTTCTCCCAAGTCTTGCTTTTTCTTGAATCGTTTTTAATCTCCAGTGTTGAACTACAGTATAAAACTGTAACTTCATTCTTTTTCTTCTTTACTGTTCTTCTCTCTTTTTTTTTTTCTTCTTCTTTTTCTTCTGTCTAAAAACAAACGACTGCTTTGTTTTTATTTTCGTACCCAGCCTGCCTTCTCAGGATTTACCAAAGAGTTTTGGTGTAGTAGACTGTATTTCTCATGGTTGTTTAGTTTTTTTTTTCCCTTATAAGCAATTGACTTATGTTTTAAGTTTTATAAATTCACTTCAGAAGGCAATACTTGAAAAAAAGTAACTTCCATCACTTTGAAGTTAGTCAAACTCTTGCTCTAAATAAAGTTTAGAGTGACATCTTGTGGTAACATCGATTTCAAATAGCTGTATCTGTTATAGAGTCATAGACTCATAGAATGGTTTGGGTTGGAAGGAACCTTTAAAGGTCATCTAGTCCGACCACGCTGCAGTGAGCAGGGACTTCTGCAACTAGATCAGGGTGCTCAGAGCCCCATCCAACCTGACCTTGAATGTCTCCAGGGATGGGGCATCCATAACTTCTATGGGCAACTTGTTCCAGTGTTTCACTATCCTTATTAGAAAAAATTTTCTTCCTTCCATCTAGTTTGAATCTACCCCCTTTCAGTTTAAAACCATTACTCCTTGTCCTGTTGCACCAGGCACTACTAGAAAGTCTGTCCTCATCTTTCAAGTCCCTTTTAAGAACGGACTTAAGCGGAGCCTTCTCTTCTCCAGGCTGAACAGCCCCAACTCTCTCAGCCTTTCCTCATAGCAGAGGTGCTCCAGCCCTCGGGTTGTCTTTGTGACTCTCCTCTGGACCCACTCCAACAGCTCCATGTCCTGACATTTGGGGCCTCAGAGCTGAGCGCAGTACTGCTGAGGGGGTCTCATGAGCAGAGTAGAGGGGCAGAATCAGCTCCCTCAACTGATGTTCACGTGGGCCCACTTCTTGAGCTTGTCCAGGTCTCTCTGGATGGCATCTGTCCCTCAGGCATGTCTGTCAGTATTATTTTGTTTTGTCCATGGTAAGTGTAGTGTTTTCTGTTTCAAAGTGTTATGGAGTACTTAGAACAAAGGTATAATGACTCCTGAGTAGGGCTTTTGTGAGGTTGGTGACAATATTGCTACATGGTTTAAGGGTCCTACAGGTATGGTTTATATTTTACTGCATGAAGTTTATCCCATGAATACCTCTGAGTTACCAGAGGTTTGAACTCCAATTCAAGATGTCTTAACGCTCTTCCAGCCATTGATTATCTTTTGGAATTGCTCAAAAAGTTCCAACTAGCCATGATGCTGAAGCAAGCAGGAGCACAACATGTCTCAGCAGCTTGTGTTTGTGCTAATTCATTAGCAGTCCAAAGATCTGCTTAGCTTTAGATAAAGATGTCTAGGAAGCTGGCATGGAGGGTTTGTTCATGTAGGCATGAGTAAGCCCATTTAGGATCCGTATTGCAGTAGTGTGTATGAGCTCTTACCTATGGATCAGACTCCAAGTTGCTAGGTAACAACAAACAACAACAACTAACAACAAACCTCATGGAGATGCCTAGCACGTGCTCAGACTACAGTTCTGTGCAGTATATCTGAACAAAATAAAAATCTCTTGAATGCAAGATGGGGATGTAGAATGGTTTTGTGCTCAGAGGCTTAAAGTAACTGGGAAAACATGTAAGATTTGCTTTCTCTTTTGTGAAGCCCTCTGCAGAAATGTGGGAGTAGTGGCCCTACAGAGACTTACTGTCAGGTCAAGCAAAGTACTGCCTGGTATGGTCTCTCTCAAATCAGCCATACAAAGGTCTGTTTCTGTTCCTCAACACTGAAGAGGAGAAAGGTGCTGATATTCTGCTAGGTCAAGTTTGAGCTGTATAAAATGGTGATTAACGTTACCATAGTGCCCATCCGGCAGGTTGAATACCTGGTTGCGATATTAACTGTTCAGCAAAAGACACTTGACCTTTCTAAGAAATAAATTCTCTTTAGGGGAAGGGATTCATTAATGCATGTCAAATGGAAAGTCCCTCTACCACTGCTCCGTGGCGCGTCATCGTAACGTGTGCTCCCAGCTCTGCTATCACGTGTTGTGAATGCAGGAGACCTGGTTCAGGGAAGGAATCTGTGTCTGTGTAATTCAGGTTTTTGTTGGATGTATTTCAGTCATGTGAGTGCCAACAATGGACAAATGATTCATGTGGTGTGCCGACAAGGTTGAGGATTTTTAGATTTATGGTAGAGCACACAAAGAATGTAAGACCCAAGAAGCCCAACTCGATGGTCCTAAAAGGGCCATCTGGTGACCTCATTTATTAATTTGATGGAAAAATAAAGACGTGGTGTTTTCAATTAAGCTGAATGTTTGGCTCGTCTGCCAGAATTGTTTCTGGTTAGTAACTAAGTGCATGTTAAGCTCTTAATATAATCCCAGTACTGGAACTGGAAGCACTGATGTAGATTTGGTGTAAAACCAAGCAAATAATATGGATAGTGTATCAGAATGGGCTAGGTGGTTAAATTTATCAAATATAGTTTAGGAGAAGCCCGTAAAAATTATATTTGAAGTACACAAATTGTGATTAAATTACATGTTTACAGGGATAATGCTGGAGATTTCCTTGGCAAAATGCCTCCACCCATTCTAGCAGAGACTATTGAAATAGTGAAGAAATGTGTAGATTCAGTAAGGTACCAAACTAATGCCGAACTTGTTTAAATGCCATCTCTTTTTGTCAGAACAAGAAACAGCTGGTGATGATTTTTCCTGGTAAAGGAAAACTGTCTGCTCTTTCTGTTTGATTTCTGCTGCACAGACAGCGACGTTCCTGTTGCAGTTTTTGTATGGCTGCTTGACAAATTTTGTCCTGTTATGAATCTGAATCTTCTCCAACAGTTTTCATCTGTCCGAGCAAGAACTTACTCTTCATGCCGAGACAGCTAGATATGAAGTAGATGATGCACTGTGAGGCTGTAAAGAGGTTTCCCCATAACGCAGGACATGAGACTGAGATGGCATTGTGCAAACCACAGTTTTCCCCAAAGCTGTGGGGTGAATTCTCTGCACTGGCAGGAGACATACCCTACCGTGTACAACCCATTGATGCAACCACCAAGAGAAATGGTGCAGAAACCCTGAGCCAGCAGATGACCGTAGCTCCTGAGTACGGTACTCCGTACTGGGTGGGATGTGTTGAAAAGAAGGTCTCATCAGTCAGGCAGTGTTTGGGTGAGAGGAAGGAATAGCTATTTGAAGGCTTAATGATTGATTCCTCTGAACTCCAACCAGATAAACATATCCTCTTTGAGCAGCATAAAGCCAAAACATTACTGTGCTGTGATCACTTAAGTCCCTTGGCTTATTTTATCAGAATAAAAAGAAAATTCTAGCAATTCTGGCCCAGATTTTGTGCCAGTGTTCCTCTCTCTGTAGCTCAGAAGTGACAAGCTGCCTGCAAGATCCTCCAATATTATTAACAGCCACAGCAAATTTAAATTTAAAACAGAAGTGGCTGAAGGAGAACAAAGTCACCCACGGAGTTTGGGGGCCGTTGCTTTAAGTAATTGCTTTCTACCCGTGTAAATCCCTCTGGGGTTTCTTTTGGATTAAGTATTCCTTGCTTCTTCTCTAAAACTCTTGTTTAATATTCATGTGTGTTGTTAAACAGATGCTGCATCCTGCTCAAGAGCGGAAAGGGGGAAAGGGGGAATGCATTTCAGTAGCAAACAAAGTGATACTTAAATGTATCCCTTGCCTACTTCAAAGCAGCAGTATGGGAGTTAGTTAATTAATATTTATCAAATGCTGTAAAGTCCTTGGATGAAGGCACTATGGTTGTGCAAAGTGTTGTTTGTTTATGTAGAGTTCTTTTACCCGGCCATTTTGACCATTTACTAAATGCACTTGAGAGCAATCACACAAAACTTGCTGTAATGCTGGCTTGATTTCTCTTCCTGCCTTTGAATGGGAACAGAATCAGGACAGACTTTCCAAAGGTATAATAATTGCAGAAATGTAGGTGCTCTACTCTAACCTGAGAGAAACGCTCTTCACTTGATTAGTTGCGTGCATGGCGTTTTACAATAGATGTTAATATAAGAAGGTTGTATGAACACAATGCAATAGAGAGAGACCTCGGTAGATTTTATTACATTTTCTGCTTGGTAATTTATTACGATTAGAAAGCCCAATTCTTTTGCTTATCTTGTAATTATAGCAAGGTGTTTATGAACAGGAGCTCCAGCTGCTTTTCTGTATAGAGTCTCATTAGACAAGGAGTTAGAAAGTCCTTTTAGGCTGTTAATTTTTCCTCATAACACAGGGTGTATAAAGCATTCCAAAATGGATGTGTTATGTGAGGTCAGCATTACATCTCGTGAATTGATACCTGAGTTTGCAACAAGGACAACCAATTCAAGAGATTTAGACAGTCTTCAGAGGAGTGCCTCTTTGTTTTGACAACCACACCTTCACAGCCTTCCTCTGGGATAGGGAGATAACTAATATTCCTCATTTCATCAGAAAGAAGTTTTAGGTGTCTTTGTGTACAGTGCTCCCTAACCCTGCATCTGGCCACAGTTCAATGTCTCCGTTTAACACCTAAGCAGCATTCCAATATGTGTGTTTGGTGAGCATGAGACATCTAATGTCCATGAGAGCGACCTGGTGTAGTGGAGGGTGTCCCTGCCCATGGCAGGGGGGTTGGAACTAGATGAACTTTGAGGTCCCTTCCAACCCAAACCATTCTATGGTTCTATGATTCTATGTCTAAATAACACAGAAGATCTCTGAAGAGTCCTGTCCTTGTGTGGTGCCCAGCTGCCCATGGCACTGCTGGGACTTTGTTTACGGATTGCAAAACCCATCTGATCTGAACAAAGGCTTTAGTCACTGACCCAGGGCCCCGTAGGACACTTGTGACTGAACATGAAGCTTAACTGAGGAATCAAAAGCTTACATCATACCATGAGATCATCTGGATTTAGGCTGTCAGGCTCAAGTTATAATGGAAAGCGTTGTCCGACTTCATTCTCTTGGAGAGAATTTAGACCCAGTCAAGGCCCTGTTCTTGTTTAGTTTTGTTATGGATGGGATATGATACCCACCTAGAGCAAGAGTGGGTCAGAAAATGACAGGCAGTAATTAGAAATTGGAACATATGAAAATAGGAGGAGACAATGAGCTTTTATTGGTGTACAAATTAATAAATATGTGGCTCTGTATTTTTATGTTATTCATGACAAATTGTTATTTTTACAATCTGTTAATTGCTAGAAATTATTTGTCTTACAGTTTGGACAAATGTGTGTCTATCTATGGATGGAGCTGCCATGTATGAGACTTTTTACTGCCAGTCTTGCTCTGGTTAGTACCTACTCATAATGTGAAATCTCAGTGATTATGATTGAATAAACCAGCTTCATGGACTCTAAGGTGATAAGGATCAATAGTTTAATGGGAATATAAAATTAAACCCAGATAGTTTATTAATATTCTTTTAAACTTGCTATTATCCCAGCCACCTGTGAGTGAGGGTTCACTAATGTTTTTTAGTTCCTAGTTTTCTGTGAGCTGAGCTGGGAGCAGAGGTCAGCCTCGGTGAGTGTAACCTACAGTTGCACGTTACCCACAGGCCAAAAGAAACTGCAGGGTGAGATTCAGTCCACATAATTTGAACCTTAATTGGATTGGCCTTTGGAATGAGAGTTGTACCCCTAAATACAAGGATATAACTGTAGGCCATTGCCTAGAGAAAGAGGTGGTGCCTTTCAAAGCACGGTTTGCCTGAGCTGAGATGACCTGGTTAGATTGGCTGAAGTGTGTACCAAGAATTCAGGCAAAGCAGGACAATAACGGCAGCAAACATACAAGAACAGTGAAAACAACTACTGCTTTAAATCATGCTTTGAAAAATCTGTTTCTGGGTGCAGCTGATGTTGTTTCTGAAATATCCTTATTTTTCTGAACAGGCAGTCCTGATGGAGAAGGAACCATCTTTAGCTGGGAGGTTATATCTAGTTGTGCAATGGATTTTTTGCACTAGTTTCAATATTCTTTACTTGAGGCGTCTGAGCTGGAGGCATATGAGGCACTAAGCAGAGAAAATCTGTCCTGTGTGTGATGCAAAGGTTGCATGTCAGAGAGAAGGATAAGATCTCTCAAAAGCTTTGTTGGTGATTCCTGGGGATTAAGTGAGGTGTCCTGGTGACAACGTAAGAATCCCAGCTGATACTCCACACAAATTAGAATACATACATCTTTCATTGACTACTTGTCTGGGACTGTTAACAGTTGTTAGAGTAACCTAAAAACAGGACTGCAAATATTGGATAAGAACATCCAGTACTTTAATGAGATAAAGTCACTGCCAGGGCTCTGGGGAAGGTAAGGGACAAGCAGTATTTGTTTAGCTTTGCTAAGTGTTTTGTTTATCATGTAAGACTTTTTGGCTTGGGACTTACTGCCAAGCACCAGCTTCCCGTTGGAGTGCCTTTCTGTAATCTCTTATGTCACTCATGACCTTTTCTTCCAAGATCATTTCTTCCCTTTAAAATTTCAGTTGAGGGAGAAAATCAATAGAACCAGTTAGTAAATTTTCAAAAGTAATTGCGAAATAAGTAATTTTTTCACTTCACTACTTTGTCACCTTCGGGCTCTGCAGTTGAGATGGAAGGGTGGGATTTGTGCCTCTTTGGGGGAATCGCCTCTTCTGTGGCATATTGCTTCTCAGGCCAGGATGTCAACTGTCTCCTGAAGTTCCAAAGTACTGAGGGGTTTCCTTCAGCATTTGCCTACAGAATTTGTGCTTTTCTGATGTAGCATTAGGATATATTGTGAAGGTCCCTGTAATAAGGCCATGCAGCCGGAGAACTGCTGGGTTTCTCTCTTTGTACCCTGTTTTCTTACAGGTTGGCTTTTCTTTCACTAAGAAGGGGTCTAAGAAATGAACTCCAATGGCCTTTTGTCAAACACCAGATTTGTATTTGTGCTTGTAGCTTTGTATATTGATTTTCAAGTGGTGAGGAGATGGATCTCTAGAGAAACAAGGATGGGGTCATGAGGCACAATACAGTAATAGTGCTGTAATGATGTTATGCCAGGTATGTTTTGCATTTAAATGAGGACTTGGCATTAAATCAGGACAACCCTAAGGTAGTGGAGGACATCTGGGTAAACAAAAGGGCCACTCCTGAACTTTCGGGAAGCAGTGTGGGTGGTAAGTAAAGGATTAGAGATGAAGACACAGGAATGCGAGGACAAGTATAGTCAATTCTCAATGGCATAAACACATTTTCAAAGTGGATTACAAATTTGAATAGACTTATAAATAACTTCTAATAAGACTCATGTCATATGTTTACACCAGGTTTGTGAGCTAACGTGCTGGCAAAGCACTCTCATCTAGCACCACCTTTAAGGATAAATACAAGAACTGCAAGATTTTTCAGTCAGAATTCATATTCTACAAGCTTTGCCCTCAAATTTCATAGATTTCATAGATTTCTAGGTTGGAAAAGACCTTAGAGATCATCCAGTCCAACCATCCCTAATCCCCATTAAACCATATCCTCGAGTAGATCATCCACCCTATTCTTAAACACATCCAGGGATGGGGACTCAACCACCTCCCTGGGCAGCCTATTCCAGTGGCTGACAACCCTTTCAGAGAAGAAATTCTTTCTAACATCCAACTTGAATCTCCCCTGACTAAGCTTATACCCATTTCCTCTTGTTCTATCGCCCATCACTAATGTAAAGAGCCCTTCCCCCACCTCCCCACCATCCCTTCTCAAGTATTTGTAGGCTGTAATCAGGTCTCCCCTCAGCCTCCTCTTCTCCAGGCTAAACAGCCCCAACTCCCTCAGCCGCTTCCCATAAGTTTTATTTTAATAAATAATTATAATATTTATAATATTATAATATATAATAAATAAATATAATAATTAATATTTAAATAAATTTGATGTGGAATTTGTGGAAAGAACCTTCCTTTGAAACAGGACTTGTATTGTCAAGGAGGGAAAACATGCTAAGCCCTGCCGAAGGATAGGAGATATGGATGCTCTTGCATAGACTTCTTCTTTTCACAGTTCTCAAGTGCATTTTTTAGGATTGCTGTTCTTTCAAATTGTCATTTTCCTCCAGCTTCTTCAGTGTCAGTCCTCGTCATCTGTTTGAAAAACTGTAGTATGAAAATAGTCATGATGAAAGGAAAATGCTATATCTTGAGGTAGTTGCTCTACCACATCTCTTCTTTTTGCTGCAAAAGAGCCTCAGAGAATATTACAATTCCTCGTCATTGCCTTCCTTGAAAATCACTGGGCGTGAGAGACATGGTAGTCATCTCTCAGGCTCATTGCTCATCACATACTGCTGTATACGAGAACTGTGTCACAAACTGCAGTGCTTTTTCCCAAACCAGAAGCTATTTGACAAGTGTTAGGCAAAGAACAAGGTTTTAGGGCAGCCTTCACTAAACAATAGATTTACAATAATTCTTGGCTAAAACACAGCATTTTGCTTTGAAGCACAATTTCCATAGAGCAGTGAATTTGCTGTACAGGGGCTATATGTCCTTAAAGGCTCTCAATGGCAGCCTCACTGAATTCGAAGCCCTTGGCAGGTGACTGCACAGCTGAGGATGATGAGGAATCTCTGCTCCGTCTGAACCGGATAATGTTCTCTTAAAACAGCATCCGGTAAAGTGGTGCAGATCTCATGTGTAAGCAATATACACAAGTGCACGGGCTGAACAGATGGCTCAGGAGCGCAGAAGAAGCTGCAGTCAGCACATTCTCAGGAGTTCGCTTCAAGTGTGCTTACATGACAAAGTCACTGCGAGGCAAACATGAGTATGGATTTCCTGCGAGTTACCTAACTGCCCATGTGCACGCTCTCACTATCCAATAAACCACTCTCCAAGAACATACTGACAGCTGAAATCTATTTGGAAACATCTTTATTAGTGAATTAACCTGGGAACAGGCATGTTTCCACACAGGGGGATTCAATCATCCGTACTGTAAAATAGCTTGAATGGTTTCTGACAAGGAGTTGGCCCATCTGACCAGCATCTCCCAAACAAATCACAGCGCAGGGATCATCCCCATAAATCAGTGCGTGTAGCTGCTTAGTTCTGGAGATTAAGAGAGCTTTAAAATATGAATCCAAGCTTAGTGCTAGAAGATGGCCTCAAGCATATGTCATTTACATGGCACAGCTTGTGTATTGAGGGTACGGGAGAGATCTCACTAGCATTGTCAGAATATACTTTTAGACATTTCTTCAGATGTTGCAGATTGTCCCCATTGATTTAATTCAAGTGTATCATCTTCCATCTCTCCTAAATAATATGCCTGATAGCAGTCACCCAAAACCTTGTTCTTGTGGCTAGATTTGATTTTAGTGGATCCAAGAAGATCCACTGGCCTGTTAGCCTCTATGGATAGATATCATGTTGTCTGTGAAGAGCCTTGGTTATCTGCTGGTCAATGCATACGAAATAAGGCTCATATATTCTTAGCAACTACATGAAAACCAAAATCTTTGAAATTATGTTATTCATCTGTGAAAACGAATGATGGCTCATAGTCTTAGTGTGAAGCCTTGACACAGTTCAGAAAGCCAACCGTATCCTGGGCTGCATCCAAAGCAGCATGGCCAGCAGGTCAAGGGAGGTGATTCTGCCCCTCTACTCTGCTCTCGTGAGACCCCACCTGGAATACTGTGTTCAGCTCTGGAGTCCCCAACACAAGAAGGACATGGAGCTGCTGGAGCGAGTCCAGAGGAGGGCCACAAAAAAGATCCAAGGGCTGGAGACCTCTCCTATGAAGACAGGCTGAGAAGTGGAGTTGTTCAACCAGAGAAGGCTCTGGGGAGACCTTATTGCAGCCTTTCTGTACTTAAAGGGGGTTTATAAGAAAGATGAGGACAGACTTTCTAGTAGTGCCTGGTGCAACAGGACAAGGAGTAATGGTTTTAAACTAAAAGAGGGTAGATTCAATCTAGATGGAAGAATTTTTTTATAATAAGGATGGTGAAACACTGGAACAGGTTGCCCATAGAAGTTGTGGATGCCCCATCCCTGGAAACATTCAAGGTCAGGTTGGACAGGGCTCTGAGCAACCTTACTGAGTTGCAAAAATCTCTGCTCACTGCAGGGTGGTTGGACTAGATGACCTTTAAAGGCTCCTTCCAACCCAAACCATTCTATGAGTCTATGATGTGAATATTGGCCGTATTCACCATGAGAAAGCTCTGCGACTCCTCTGGTTTCATTCCCTGAGCTTGTGCAAACCTCTCCTTCACTCCTTCACTGTCAATCCAGTGGGCGAATAATTTTGATAGCCACTGCTCTTTTCTGATCAAAGGATGTAGTGAATGGCATATCTTTAGAAAAGGAACCTCATCTTAACTAAAGCTCCTTCTACACCACCTTTTCAATACTGTAAAAATCTTAATTTGACCTAACAATCAAATCTTCCCTGACTGCATTATCTCCAGTTCATTGATCCAAGAAACACCATTTATTTCTATTAAACACAAATACTTCCAATAGGGATTTTCTACATCCCATGCAAAAGTTCAGCATTTAAATATGCAGCATTTTACAGATAATTTTAGTGTTCTATAACGTTTTGATCATCTTTCCTGTGCTTATTTGCTGTGTTGAGAGCAAACATGAAAACTGGCTTTTTAACAGCATCTGCACCACTAGAGAACTCAAATTATTTTAAGGAAGTAAAATCTTCCCGTCCCAAACGGCAGTAAAAGTCCACTTTGTCGCAGCAATAGCACAGTGATGAATGTTCAAGGGCAAAGCTTTGATTAATGACAGCTGCAGTTTGGATTTCACTGGTGGTGATTTTGTACCTCCTTCCAGACAGCTGCACACTCACTGCAAGTATCTAACTAGACATATTTATTATGCCAGTTTGGTTAAATAGTCGTATAAATTAAGCATATGGATACTTGTGTAATTTGCATATGCAGCATGTGACCGTATTGTGTGAAGTAGGCTTCTGAGAGAAGAATGTCCATAATTCAGCTGAGCTATTCCTATTTTGTTTAATTAAGGAGGTGCCTGATTAGGTTCCATAGAAGGGAAATCCCAGTCTGTAAAGGGTCCTGGGGGTGAAGGGATGCAGTTTTCCTTTATTCAAGAGCACAGAATATCATTAGTACAGTTAAAGGTGTCCAGTGTTTTCACATGCCCTTCCAAAATGTTGAGTTTAGCAAAAAATTAGCAAATTTGGGGTAAAATATGCAAGTATATTGGTATATTTGGGTAAAGCAAGTATACTGTCTTTAAAAAAGCTTTTTGCTATTAAATGTTCTCTTTTTTTTTATTTTTTAATAAATGTGAAGAACTAATCAGCATCTGTGCTGCTGAAGTTGTGCAGGTTTGCAAGTGTGAGTGTTAAATAGGATCCTGTGGCAGCTGGGTAGGAGTAAAGCTGCAGTGAGTCTCCTAAATGACTGTAGCCTCCTAAATTCACCTGTAGCCATTACTGTAATGTAATTAAGCTGATGGTTGTGCAGTGGTTGTTGGGAACTTGTATTTTGCAAATGAGTAAAGCTGTAGAGAAATCACCAATATGCTCCATAACCCAAATCCTGGCTATTTTATTGTGCAACTCTTGTAACAACTGTAAGTTGGATGACATGGTGTTCAGTTTGTCTTTCTCCACTTTATGCCCAGGGATCTCCTGCAAAATGCAAGCTCCCCTCTCCATTTCTACTATTCTCCTCTACCCACCCCTATAAATATTAGTATTTTAAAGCTATTCATATGCAAAATCTTTGCTATTTTATATGTATCACTGAACGTAATATAATAAGGTTGGTTAATACACCTCAGCATATATGAAATAGGCTCCAGGTCTTTGCTGTGCTCCATGCCCTGACCTTGACTCTGTCTGAGTCAAGGTTTCCAGCCCTGTTTAACATGACCATGCTTGCCCCCTCCTTGCCCCAGGTGCTTCCCATCCATGTAGTTACCTGCAATATAACTTCTCATTTACCTTAAGGAAACAGGGTGAAAGTTTGATGCCACAAAAGGAGCCTCCCCTTATTTTTTTTGTGATTATATTCAGCATTGTTGAGAGAGATCCATAGAGCAATTTATAGCTTTAGAATGAAGTTCTCGTGTGAGTTATCACTGACAGGTAAGGAGCAAAGAGCATGTGGCTCAAACACTTGTTTTTTGTTTAGGGACTGCAATCAAGGGGGTAGTAAAACCCTACCAGGTGGTGGTAGAATCTTACACACTGCTGCAGCAAATGAGAAGTTTTTGAGCTAAACAAAATGCCTGGCTCCCCCATCATCAGCAATTCAAATAAACCAGCATCCTTTCTACTTTTTTTCCTTCACATGCTGTTAAGTACGTTCTCTTCACGAGCTAATAGCTCAGAGTGTGGTAGTGTCTAAAACGAAAGTCTGATAAGCAATATTTTCTTTCCTATTGTTTGTTGTTATCTCTGCGTGTAAAATGCATCACACAGGACAAGTAATTATTGCAGGTGATACGGTTTTTTTGAGGGGTTGCTTTCGAGGGGAAGATTTATAGCACATGAATGTCTTTTTTTTCTTGCTTGACAAGGTATGGGAACAGCGAGTAAGACTTGTCACCAGGTGGCACCATTAACCTAAGTTATATTCCAGCTAGATGAACGCGATGAAGTTTATGTTCAAAAGGAATGTAGCAGAAAGATTGCTCTTTTCACCTCTCTTCAGAGTCTAAGTAAATACACAGCACAGAGAACAGGCCAAATTCCTCTTCTCTTCAGTGGCACATTTCAAATTATTTCTCGCATTTGCCGTGTTGTATCTGCCGTGGTGAAGAATCTTCCGCACTTTGTGTATGGTAAGTCAAACGTGTGCCTATATTTCTCCATAAAACACTTTCCCTCTTATGTATTTTGCAATGCACTGCACATCTGGTGCATCAAAAAACTACGTTTTCCCTAGTGAAATCCCAGAACGGGACTAGAGAATTCTCATATGGAAATATTTGTGTCTAAATATTGTTCAAATGTTTTTAGACTATATTCTATGAACCCAAAAAATAAGAAATCAATTTTCCTTACTTACTAGCGAGTAGCATCATACACGTTGCAGAGCAAATGACGAGTCCCTTCACTGTTTGCTATTCAGAAGCGGTGGCGATGGCCCCTCTCCACGCCGGAACTGCTGCAGCCTGTGTCTGCTTGTGTTGTGTCTCGGCGCTTGCAGAGGATGGTGTAGCTGTCCTCTGAAGCAAAGAACGAAACTTTTCCAGCAGTAGGCATTTAAACAGTTTGGGTCAAAAAATTAGAGTTTCTTTTGATAGGGTCAGATTCCTCTCCAAATTTTTGGTGAATTTTATCAGCTTGATCCTAAGACGATAAACATATAATGGTATTGTGATTTTTGTTCTAAACAATGGTATTAACCTAATGATAGGAGACTAGGGTGACTGTTGGGAAACAGCAAATTCTTGTTCTGCTTTTGATCAGGTATTAAAGAAACACAAACCTTCAGCTAGTTCTTTTTGAATATGCTGGAATATTTAAAGTGAGTAGTGTTTTACCTAACAACCTTTGGGATTCTTAAAAGGATACAGCCTGTAGTTTCTACTTAGTTCATAAAAGTAAGTAGAAAAACAGAGATTTATACTAAAAATATTATTTCATTAACTTTATTAGAATGAAACCATGAAATGGATCTTGTTCATGTGAACTGTGAATTGTAAGGTCACGTTAAAACAGTAAGTTGATTATCCTAGGACAAATGCTCTGGATTCTGATTTCTGGGGCATTACTAGGTAAGGTTGTATTGTACTAAGTTGCAAGTCATGCTGTAATTTAAGTCATACATCTTTTATGTGTTTTTTTGCCTTTGCTTGCTTCTCTGGTCAGCTGTGAAAGTCAATGATTATGCAGTCTTTGTGTCAGCATCCAGTCCTTGCCTTCGTGGTTGAACAGAGGCAGTGGAGTCTCTGTCCTTGGAGATGTTAAAAACCTGAGTGGATGCTCTGAAGAACTTGATCTGGTTAACCCTGCTTGAGCAGGGAAGTTGGAGTAGGTGGTCCCCAGAGGTGCCTTCCAACCTCAACCACTCCTTGATTCTGTGTCTATCAGAAGAAAGGTCTCGGCAAACAGAACTTCTGAGTTTCTCTAATTAATCCTGCAAAATGCCTTGTGTGGAAACTGCGGAATTGTCCTCAGGTAGACTCCTTGCTCATAAAGATAAGAGCATATTCAGAGCATTTAGAAAGAACAATTCTCTGGAGATCTGCATTACCGTGCAGTTTTTTTACTGGTGTAAATGCAACAGAGAATGCAAATGCCTATTTATCTTCATCCCCTAACAAAGCAGAAAAAGTGCATAGTTACATAGTGGATAGAAAGTAGAAAGATTCAGCAATATAACATCTTAAAGAAAGAAGTGCATTAAGCATCTTGCAAAAATATTGTCAGTTGTAGAAACCCCTGTATGAACATACATACGTCTCCAGGTTTCAGTGTGCTGACTCGGTGGACGTTTTAAATAACAGCAATAATAGTGCTATTACAACGATGGTCTAAGGAAGGAAGTGAGACAGGGTTTGTGGAGAGAATAAGATCAGGCAAGTAGTTTTTTTCTGACTGAAGAAGGGATTGCCTGGAAGAGAGCCTCTTTAATTCTGATTATATTAGTTTATGTAATAAAGGCAATCCGAAACAATGACATTATAAATTCATCTATGGTACAAAAAAATGTTGTATTTTTTCACTGTTTGAAGGATCCAAATGGTGTATCAGGTAACAGGAGTATCACCCCTCAGTCATAATGTTGTACTGTCTATGTTTTTCCAGTTTCTCTCACTTGTAGATGGAGACATGGACATGGAAGCAAAAGGGAAATGAATCTGACGTGTAGATAAAACTCTTTATCTATGATGCTGCTGTCAGTAGAATCCTCAGCACCATAAATCCTAAATTCCGTAATAACATAAATCCTAAATTCCTTGGTGGCATAAAACACTGATAATACTTCAACCCATTTATTTTCAGTATTTCCCTGTTGTTTTTTTTTTTTAATTATTATTTTTTTATATTTCCTCTTTATTTCTCCGTATTTTTTTTACACGTCTCTGTGTGGTTTTTGATTTAATATGATTTACCTTTTTTTTTTTTTTTTCCATTTTTTTTTAATTTCCTGTGGTCAGTAGCAAGTCATTGATTTTGTACAGGGGCATTGTCTGAATCTCCAGCAAGTACTGCAAGGACCCAAATGTTTTCTTGGGTGTGATACTGCAGGCAGCTGCCTGTGCTTATAACTGATTCTGTTCCTGACAGCTTTAAATTATTGCTGTGTGCTTGCCTGCAAGTCTTCCCTGAAACTGAAATTCTTAAGCCCTGATATGTCAGGGAAACTGTGAGCAAAGCACATGAAGAAAGCAATTTATCCATCACTGACAGTCTGGCAGTGCATGACAATCTTTCAGTGCCTGGTCAGTGGGGAACTGTGGCAGTTTCATTAGGTGTGAGTTCAGATTAAAATGTCTATACGACCTGTAGACCTCCTATATGCTTTCCAGAAGTATACCTGGACATGAATAGCCAACCCATGAATAGTTTGTGTCTCCTGTTAGGGGTTTGCATATAAGTTATTATTTATATGTTATTTGTCTAAAATGTAGCAGAACTGACAGGTTGATTGCTTTAACTGAAATGGAGTATATCTGATTTAAACTAACCATAAACTTAGAGGGCTTTCAGGAATCCTGATCTGGATGAAGTTTTTCCTGAGTGATTTTTTTTTTTTTCTTGGTTTTCTTTTTTTTTTTTTAATAAATCTGAAATAACCATAATTATTTATAAATTACATTCATATTTGGCAAGGACTGCTGGCTGAAAAAGAATCATAGACTCATAAAACATCTCAAGTTGGAAGGGACCCATAAGGATCATCGAGTCCAACTCCCTGTTTCTCACAGGACTACCTAAAACTAAATCATATGACTAAGAGCATCATCCAGATGCTCCTTGAACTCTGACAGGCTTGCTGCCATGACCAGTAGAAAAAGGAAATATTACAAAGATTTTTAAAGTTGACGTTTTCTAAATCTGGCATTTTGCTTCCTGATAGAATGTAGCTAAATATGTTTTAAAAAATTGATACCCCGCTAGCCCCAGCATAATAGAAACATCAATTCTGAAAGCAGAAATGTTTTTCCATTTTAAGGTTAGATGAAACAGTGAATTAAGCACAAAGAGTCTATATGGGTAGGGTACGTGCTAATGTATTTCCCCTCCTCTCATTCCCATGCCATTCATAACTTTTGATCAATTTTAACCAATTTAGACTAAAAAATAGTACTCTCAGAGGTCTCCTGAAAGGGTGCTGCCATTGGCTGGGTTTTATAAATGAAGAATTGAAGTTAAGGAAAAGCAGATGTCAAATTTGTTCAGGCTTTCAGAGATCTGCACACATACCTTGGTCATCCCACAGGATATTTAAAGGCTTCCACCACCTCTACAAATATATTGAAGTCTACTCTGAGAGGATTGGGCTCAATATTATTAATGGAGTCTGAAGAAAAAAACACAGCCAATGGATTATCTTTTCTTTTAAATTTTCTAACCAGCTCTTCTTTGATTATATGTCTGTGCTGGTCCTGCTCCCTACCATGCTGGTGGGACATGGGACAACCACTGTACCCCTCTGGTTCACGTTGTCTGGATTTTCCCCTTTCCCTGATGCATCTCCCCCATAGCCATTCCCAGCCCAGATATCAACACCAGTGTGTCTATCCAACGTTGAACGTTAACTCCGCCAGCAGTACTGCTCAGTGTGTGTTTCAGTCCTGCTTCTAGCAAATCCCTTTGGAATTTCTGTCTCCCAAATCCCAAGAAGTGCCTCTGTTCTAACCAGGGGAGGTTTTATGTGCACTTCTACTTTGTATTGTACACTAGAGAGCAGCATGTTGGAGGGTTGTTTCAATGCTGAAGGAAAGCGGGCCCTGAAAAGATTTCACTTTCTTTTCCAAATTCCTGTGGGAAAATATAAAGGCATTTTATATATCACTGAACTAGGCAGTAGCTGACAAATAGTTTCCTGTTTGGGGGAATGGAGATATATGTACCCACTTGCTTTCAATACGCGTTACTGACAGAGCTACCAAGTGAGTAGCACAGGTTTTCCATTCTGCCTACATTCTGAAATTTGAGTTTTCAATCATCTCCTTCACTTTAGGTTAATTAATCCTATTTAACTGAATTCAGTCAACTGCTCTATGCTTTCTCCAAGCAAGATAAAATGCAACAACACCTGACTTATGTTTGTTTACAAATTTTTTGATATAGGTGTAAATTATAAATCTGTGTGTTTCTTTGCTTTGTATTACCAGCTACACATCAGAGATATCCAAGAACCTTCTGGAAGACCAAACTCCTTAAATTTTCACAGGCTCTGTGACTCTAGAGCCCTTGTATCATTAGCTTGCTCTGATTTTTAATTCATAAAGACCCTAAATCAAATTTGAAAAGGATACTCATCACCTAAATGACTCTGAAAGTGTTTTTCCATGGCTATAACTAAAGGAGCTTGCAGTATAATGTAGGGAAAGATAGACAGTCCAGCAGAGGCAAGGTCTAAAGAAGATGCAAAAAAGGGTGGACATAGGAGAGTTTGGCCACATTTTCACACAGGGGGGTTGGAACTAGATGATCTTTGAGGTCCCTTCCAACTCTAACCATTCTATGATTCTGTAAGTATGCCAAATAGCCGTATCTTCCTCATGGTAGTTAATAATTGGTTTTGAGTGTCGAGACATGAAATTCCAACTGAGATACAGTTATACATAACTATTTTCAGTGTGGTTATGGAGCACTAACTGTGCATGGACATAAAAAGTACAATGCAAAGTCAGTCTCCTTTCTGCTGGTCGTGTTCCTTGTACCCCTGAAAACTGCGTCCTGGCCTCATGCCCACGTTGGGCAAGGAGCTTGTTCTTCAGAAAATTCCTCTGAATTTGATTCCTTCCTGTGCCAGCAGATATCCTTCCGACCAAGAAAAGCATTTTGTCATCCTTAAACCATCAACCTGTGAGATGGAATAGCCAACTTGGTGTGTTTGCATAAGCCTGTCTCTTTACCTCCCAGTCAGGATGACTGCTTCTCATCTGATCTCTGCCCTATTTGTTTTGTTTTACTTGTAGCCCTACTGCAAAGTAAAATTTCCGTGAGTTTAGCTCTGAATCACTTGGATACACAAACCTTTCCAGGTGTAGTTCACAAGGCAAGGTCAACACTACAAATGAAAATAAATTAGGTGGACAGAGGTGCCCGTCTCTGTGTCTGCATGGGTGTGAGCGTCGTGCTGGTGGGGGTGGCTGGTGTACTGCCTGGGTAGGATCCAGGGGCAGGTAAGCACGTTCGATGCAACAAGTTCCTCTCCATATTGGATTTGTTAGTGCAACCCTAACTATGATGCTGTGCTTGCCATATAGATAGTGAGTGGTTAATTCTGTAGAAACTTGGTGACAGCCATCAGATCTACACAGTTATGGATGTTTTCTCTGCAGAGTGTTTATTTGATTGCTTTTTTTCTCACACTTCTCTTCCCCCGGTACATTTGTACTCAAGACATTTTATTTGGTCAACACGGACCTATGAAATAACAAGAGAAAGATTTTTCTATGTGGTTGGTTGGTTCTAACATTCAAACATGTCAAATTCAACGGAAATATGTCATTTAAGCATCTCTGGTTTTAAACAACCTGTCTTTAACTGAAACACTGGTGATTTTTCATGAAGAAACCTAGAGGATGAGCACAAAAAAGCAGAATAGAAAAATCCTGGGAAATAAGAGGCAGTATTGCTCTTCTTTCCGTTCCTGTTGTCTACTGCTGGAAATTGGTCAGGTTAGGATTTAAGTGCTCCTAAAAACCAGGGCATCAGAAATAAAATAAAATAAATCCAAAATTCACTCTGACATTAACGGAACAATACACTGGAAGGGAAATCCTGCCAATAGTTGCTCGTTGCAAGATGGTGATAGAAAAGCAAAAGAAATCTCTTCGTTTTCAAGATAGCTTCACAAAGAAAGCAACCAGACCTGGAACCATCTCCCACCCGTCACTGCCAGCGGCTGTTGCGTATGATGTCCTTGGATGCCCAAAAAATTAGGCAGTCTGATCCACCTGGCCCGTGTAACAGAGATCAAAGACATTTCTCCATCTACAAACTTAAGCTGACGGTAAGTCCATCCTTTTACTAAATAGCACAATATTTTCCTAATAAACAGTGTTAAAGCCTTTTTTTTTGTTGTGATTGCACTGAAGGACAAAGTTGTTTGTGTCTGCCTGTTGTTATGAATTTGGTAAAAGAAGGAAAGGCATAACACAGCGTTATAAAGAAAGATATATTTGGGAAGACTATGTATCATGAAGTGCAAGAGTTGATATTCCTTTCTTTTCTTTTTCAGCTCTCTGAAAATGAAGAGGACAAATTAAAAGTTGTAGTCTGAGAAAATTACTAGGGACATCTGGCTCTTGAGGGGCCAAAATTGTGGACCAGTCCTCTCATGTGACAATGCCTTATGAGCAACAAAAAAGGTATAATTTAAAATTACTTCATGTTCTCAGTATGAACAGAAAGAACACGTGCCAGTAGGAACGTTACCTCCAGTTTTTATTTTCATAAATTAGAACTCAGTTAAAAAAAAAAAAAAAAGAGCCAAAAAACCCCAGATTTAATTTATATCTTGATGGTCTCAATATATTCACCAATCTGGAAGTTTCTTCTGTGGTATTTTTATTCATTTAATCAAATCATAGTCTTTGTATGGCCAGCACATTTTCCTTCCCTCTTGAGGTAAAAACACCTCTAATCCCAATTACTAAATCTCAGTTACAGTTCATTTACAGGTGAAAGTCAGAAATTAGATGAAGTTTCAGCATCTCAGTGGCCATTCGGTGAGGACCGGATTGGGCAGAGAATAAGGTCACAGTTTTGACAGCTTGAAAGGCATCTGATTGTCAGCTGCAACATGTGAAAGATCAGCTCAAAAACCTGAAACTAAACAAGTATTTTGCACTTGATTGGTGTGAAATTTGTGTTCATGTTTTGGTCTGGTTCCACAGACATTAAATGAGAGTCTACATTTGTGGTGGCACATAGTCAAAATCACTCTTGGCCAGCTGGATACCACATGCCTTTCTTGGATCCAGAGGATTATTACTCTGGATCATTAAACTTCTAATTTAACACTCATTATACCTGAAGAAAGTATTTTCCTCTCTTGGTGCTGTGACTTTTTCCATTTTTCTTAATGCAAGCTTAATAACTACCAAGCCTTATCTTCCCCTTAAGAGGAAACAACCGCTTTTAATCTAGTGGAAAACTTGATTCCTGAGAAATCAATAATTCTGTCATTCTAAACACACTGTCATCAACACTGAAGGTTAAGTTTTATCACATTTGGACTGTGAATTACTGAAAGTATTCGACACCAAAATGTTTTCTCTAGAGATCGAAGAATGTGGAACAGTCTTCACTGGGCTTTTCTTGCTGACCTCTCACAAGATGTCTGTTGCTTATGGCCAGGAAACAATGGTCCATGAGATGTCTGTGCTGGCACTTATCCACAGGCTGTTAGCAGGGTATAGCAGCTGTTTCTTAAGGTCTTTGATATCCTTTCTGAAGTGTAAGGCTGGCGTTTTCTAGATATATGTCCGTGTAGGCATATTTACACCTTTGCTAGTTTCTCAGCTGAGTTTCTGCTCAAACTGGGTTGATATAGGTGAGCATGAAACATGCAGACTTCAGAGCACTCTTCATGCTTTTCTTTACCTCTAGATGTAGTAGTCTGTCATTGCAAAGGAAATTCCCTGCGCTTTGCAGAGGAATTAGCCTGTGCAAAAAAAAGAGTCAAATTCTCACTAATGAAGAAGCTGTATGTGTGTGCAGTGGGAAGAGTGACACGAAGGTTTCAGGGGCTCATACAGACGTTGTTAAAAAGTCACGGGAGCTTGAGAAGAGTCTGAACATAGGAGTGGGATGCATGGAGATGGAGAAGGTTTATGGTGCAAAGAGGCTATAGGGACAGTCTGACAAAACTCTCCTGGTTTAGCTGTGCTCTGTATTGTGTTTTACATGTCAGAGAGCTTTCCTGCTTACCATGTCATTTTAAGGTACTTGTTTCTTTCCTGCAGCACTTAGGATGTCCCAGTGCCTCAGGTTACATCCTTGGGAGAAGAATGCTATCCAATAAAGTGAAAATAAACTGGCTATTTAAGATCAAATGGACTACATAGAAGTGAATATTTCTACAAACATAAGTGAAGAAATAAAACCAGAAATAAAACCCAGATTTACTCTTCTTACACGCAGATTAAATCAGAAAGGTCTCTCACTCCCTTTATCTTTCAGACTTGTTCTAAATGCTCTCCTGATGCACACCTTCTAAGGAATTCTTTTATCTGTGCATGTCTTACATTTCAAGTTTACATGCATCAAAGGGAACCTATTCCTGGCAGAAAGCATTAGCTTATCAGAGCTGATCTTTAGCAAGTCCCTCAAAGGATCTGAATGTTAATCTTTACCCTCAACATATGTACTTCTTTTCCCCTCATATTTATTCAATATCTTTTCAGTATTTATCTAAAATGAGGGGTCTTAATATCTTAGACCAAGTATCATCTCCTGCAGTGTACTGGCTATTCAATAGCTCTTTGACTTCATAGAATCATAGAATCATAGAATGGTTAGGGCTGGAAGGGACCTTCAAAGGTCATCTAGTCCAACCCCCCTGCAAGGAACAGGGATATCTCCAACTAGATCAGGTTGCTCAGGGCCTTGTCCAACCTGGCCTTGAACGTCTCCAGGGATGGAGCATCCACCACCTCTCTGGGCAACCTGTTCCAGTGTTCTACCACTCTCATAGTAAAAAATTTTTTCCTAATATCCAACCTGAACCTACCTCCCTCTATTTTAAAACCATTACCCCTTGTCCTATCATAACTGGCCCTCCTGAACAGCCTCTCCCCATCTTTCCTGTAGGCCCCCTTGAGGTACTGGAAGACCGCTATAAGGTCACCCCGGAGCCTCCTCTTCTCCAGGCTGAACAGCCCCAACTCTTTCAGCCTGTCCTCATAGGAAAGGTGCTCCAGCCCTCTTATCATCTTCGTGGCCCTCCTCTGGACCCTCTCCAACTGGTCCATGTCCTTCTTATGTTGGGGACTCCAGAACTGGACGCAGTACTCCAAGTGAGGTCTCACGAGGGCAGAGTAGAGGGGGAGAATCACCTCCCTCGACCTGCTGGCCACGCTCCTCTTGATGCAGCCCAGGACGCGGTTGGCCTTCTGGGCCGCAAGAGCACATTGCCGGCTCATATTGAGCTTCTCATCCACCAGTACTCCCAAGTCCTTCTCCTCAGGGCTGCTCTCGATCCAATCACCACCCAGTCTGTATTTATGCCTGGGATTGCCACGACCCAGATGTAGGACCTTGCATTTGGCCTGGTTAAACTTCATGAGGTTGGTACGGGCCCACCTCTCCAGCCTGTCGAGGTCCCTCTGGATGGCATCCCTCCCTTCCAGCGTGTCGACGGCACCACACAGCTTGGTGTCATCGGCGAACTTGCTGAGGGTGCACTCCATGCCACTGTCCACGTCACCGACAAAGATGTTGAAGAGGGCCGGGCCCAACACAGACCCCTGAGGGACGCCACTCGTGACCGGTCTCCACTTGGACATTGAGCCGTTGACCACTACTCTCTGAGTGCGGCCATTGAGCCAATTCCTTATCCACCGAGTGGTCCATCCATCAAACCCATGACTCTCTAATTTAGAGAGAAGAATGTCGTGCGGGACAGTGTCAAAAGCTTTGCACAAGTCCAGGTAGATGACATCCATTGGTCGACCCTTGTCCACCGATGCTGTCACCCCATCATAAAAGGCCACCAAGTTGGTCAGGCACGATCTGCCTTTGGTGAAGCCATGTTGGCTGTCACCCACCACCTCCTTGCTCTCCATGTGCCTTAGCATGGTTCCCAGGAGAATCTGCTCCATGACCTTGCCAGGCACAGAGGTGAGGCTGACCGGTCTGTAGTTGCCCGGGTCCTCCTTGTTCCCCTTTTTAAAAATGGGGGTTATGTTCCCTCTCTTCCAGTCATCGGGGACCTCGCCAGACCGCCACGACTTCTCAAATACAATGGCCAGTGGCTTGGCAACTTCATCCGCCAGTTCCTTCAGGACCCGCGGATGGATCTCATCAGGTCCCATGGACTTGTGCACCTTCAAGTTCCTCAGATGTTCTCGAACCTGGTCTTCAAGTACAGTGGGCGGTGGTTCATCCTCACAGTCCCTGCTAGTTCTTTCCACAGCTTGGGTGGTAAGACAAGAGGCTTTACCATTGAAGACTGAGGCAAAAAATTCATTGAGTACCTCAGCCTTCTCTATGTCCCGGGTAACCAGAGCACCAGTATCCTTCCGGAGGGGGCCTACATTCTCTTTGGACTTCCTTTTGTCCCCTATATACCTATAGAAGCATTTCTTGTTGCTTTTTATATCCCTTGCCAAATTCAATTCCTTCAGGGCTTTAGCCTTCCTCACTTGATCCCTGGTCACTCTTACAGCTTCTCTGTATTCCTCCCAGGCTATCTGTCTCCGCTTCCACCCTCTGTAGGCTAACCTCTTCATTTTCAGTTGGTCCAGGAGCTCCTTGCTCATCCACGCCGGCCTCCTGGTCTTTTTGCCCGACTTGTTCTTCGTCGGGATGCACCTCTGCTGAGCTTGGAGAAGGTGCTCCTTGAATGTGGACCAACTTTCCTGGGCCCCTTGTCCCTCCAGGGCCACCTCCCACGGCACTTTGCCCATCAGGTGCTTCAAGAGGCCGAAGTCCGCCTTCTTGAAGTCTAGGGTTAATGAAGGTCACCTTCTCTCTGATTCAGTGTCTCCATCTATGAAAGTTTTTATTTTATATTTGATTATGTTGTATTTTATAGCTGCGCATCATGATATAAAATATGTCTAGTATGCACATCTAAATGGTGCAGAGATATGAGGTCACTGAGCCCAGTTAGAATATGGCTCTCTACAACTACCTGAAAGGAGGTTGTAGTGAGGTGGCTGTTGGTCTCTTCTCTCATGTAACAAGCGATAGGACAAGAGAAAACAGCCTCAAGTTGCACCAGGGAAGGTTTAGATTGGATATTATGAAAAATTTCTTCACCAAAAGGGTTGTTGAGCATTGGAAGGGGCTGCCCAGGGAAGTGGTTGAGTCGCCATCCCTGGAGGTATTTAAAAGGCATGTGGATGTGGTGCTTAGGATATAGTTTAGTGGTGGACTTGGCAGTGTTAAGTTTAGGATTGGACTTGATCTTAAAGGTCTTTTCCTGCCTAAATGATTCTGTGATTCTATGATTCTGTGATTCTATGGTAGTAATTAAATAGTTTACAAATAGATTTGGGATAAATAAGACTTACTAGCTTTCTTCTTCTATGTAACTGCAACAGGTAGGAATAAGACTGGAGAAGGTTCCTGAGGAAATACTGTCTTGATGAAGGGTACTGAGAAATCAGAGAAAAAAGGGCAAAGGAAGAACTCAAAGAAGAAGGCAGGGCAAAAGGTAAAAGAGATGGCCTGAGGAAACGGAATTCAAAATCAGCCCACTGAGGAGGAGAAGAAAACTTGCCCCCCTCAAAAAAAAAATAAAAAAAAGGAAAAAAGGTGAAAAGGAGAAAATATAGAAAACGAAGGCGAAAAAAGTCATAAGATTAAAACTTTGAAGAGGAATGTCCAAGAGAAGAAAAGGAAATACATAAGCAGATGGAGGGCATGAGAATGATTGTACATAGCCTTTAAATTTAGATGTTTTATCTTTTTCAGATTTTTGTCATTTTTCTCTGAAATGAAGCAGAACTTTGCAAAGTAAAGATTGAGACTCCATGTATATATGTGTATATGTATGTGTATATGGTCTAACTGCCTTTGGATAGAGTGGAATAATGATGGATACTGAAGAGTGTTGTCCTGCCACAATGTGAGTTTTATTGGTGACTGACAGATTTCGAAGTCATAATGGCAGGGTGAGCTTCATTGTTCCAGAATTTGGAGGTCTGTGGTGACCTCTTCTGAGCTGGTTGTCTAAGGGTCCTTTTATTTATGATGTCTGAGGGCGGGGAGGGAGAACAGATCGAAGCTCCTGTCATCCAAGAGGAACGGGTCAAGGATCTGCTTCGCCAGCTGGATGCCCACGAGTCTATGGGGCCTGATGGTAGCCACCTGAGGGTCCTGAGAGAGCTGGCGGATGTCATTGCCAAACCCCTGTCCATTATCTTTGGGCAGTCTTGGCTCACTGGGGAGGTTCCGCTGGACTGGAGGCTGGCGGATGTTACCCCCATTTACAAAAAAGGGCGGAAGGAGGATCCGGGGAACTACAGGCCTGTCAGTTTGACCTCGGTGACGGGCAAAGTCATGGAACAGGTTATCTTGAGTGCTATTAATGAGCACATACAGGTTAACCGGGTGATCAGGCCCAGTCAACATGGGTTTATGAAAGGCAGGTCTTGCCGATCAAACCTTATCACCTTCTATGATGGGGTGACCCGCCTGGTTGACGAGGGAAGGGCTGTGGATGTAGTTTTCCTAGACCTCAGTAAAGCCTTTGATACAGTTTCTCATAGTGTTCTGGTTGAGAAACTGGTAACTGCTGGCCTGGATAGGCACACCCTCCTTTGGGTTAAAAACTGGCTGGATGGCCGGGCCCAAAGAGCGGTGGTAAATGGGGCTAAATCCGGCTGGAGGCCGGTCACCAGTGGGGTTCCCCAGGGCTCAGTGCTGGGTCCGGTTCTGTTTAACATCTTTATCAATGACCTGGATGAGGGGATTGAATGTACCCTCAGTAAATTTGCGGACGACACCAAGCTGGGAGGCTGTGTCGATCTGCTCGAGGGTAGGGAGGCCCTTCAGAGGGATTTGAACAGACTGGATCGTTGGGCTGAGGCCAATGGCATGAGCTTTAATAAGGCCAAGTGCAGAGTCCTTCACTTGGGGTATAAAAACCCCAAGCATCGCTATAGGCTCGGGGAGGAGTGGCTGGAGAGCTGCCTGGCGGAGAAGGACCTGGGGGTGTTGGTTGACTACCGGCTTGATATGAGCCAGCAGTGTGCCCAGGTGGCCAAGAAGGCCAATGGGATACTGGTGTGTATCAAGAATAGTGTGACCAGCAGGAGCAGGGAAGTGATCCTGCCCCTGTACTCGGCACTGGTGAGGCCGCACCTGGAATATTGTGTCCAGTTTTGGGCCCCTCGCTTTAAGAGAGATATTGAGCTCCTGGAGCGAGTCCAGAGAAGGGCGACTAAACTGGTCAAGGGGCTGGAAAATAAAACTTATGAGGAGCGGCTGAGGGAGTTGGGGCTGTTCAGCCTGGGGAAGAGGAGGCTGAGGGGAGACCTGATTACAGCCTACAAATACTTGAGAAGGGATGGTGGGGAGGTAGGGGAAGGGCTCTTTACATTAGTGATGGGTGATAGAACAAGGGGAAATGGGTACAAGCTTAGTCAGGGGAGATTCAGGTTGGGTGTTAGAAAGAATTTCTTCTCTGAAAGGGTTGTCAGCCACTGGAATAGGTTGCCCAGGGAGGTGGTTGAGTCCCCATCCCTGGATGCGTTTAAGAAAAGGGTGGATGAACTGCTTAGGGATATGGTTTGATGGGAGATTAGGGACGGTTGGATTGGATGATCTCTAAGGTCTTTTCCAACCTAGAAATTCTATGATTCTATGATTATTGGTGGAAAGAAATAGCCTCTTCTAAGGTGTGAATGATCCAGTCTTGTCCATCCTCTCAGGATGAGAGGAATCCTGTCACAGAAGAGTTTTTCTCTCCATTGAGTAAAAATCTTATCTAGACCACTAACTCCAATATAGACCACTACACTACAGAAGTCTTTCCTGGCAGTGAGATGAGTCCCATTTGAAATGTATACTATTAATACATATCCTGTTTCACCAGGGGTACAAGAATACTCACATTTTTCATTATAATTGTTCCATGCTGACCACGTAAAAAGGAAATACTGTATTTTCCTCTTCTGAGATACTCTTCGTGATTTCCCTCTTGCCTTTCTATTAGCATGGGAGGCATGTTAGGGATTCCATTCTTGCAGCTCAGCTCCATGTACAGGAGAACTATTGAAGACACCTAGGATAGCACTATATAATTCCCTTGGCATTTAATAGCATTCCAGGAGACATTAGATATGCCCATTTGTCTGACTGCAGCTACTGCCAAAAGCAGTGATACAACTCCCCTGGATTCAAGGGGACTGCTTCTTTCTCAGAGAAAATGTTTATTAAAAAACACACAAATGCTATGATGGCTAACGTTGTCTTGGGGGTCTCTATAGCTTGGTATGTTTGACTGATAACCTGCTTTGGATATTGCCAGAAAGTGACTGAGCTTCAGAAATGCCAGTTTCCTTCTCCAAAGAGTCTGAAAGGGAACTGTCTTCTGGGAACACCATCTCAGCTCCTGAGAAGGTCTTTGGGGCCTCCGTTGCAGCTCTTACTTGACTGGGCTGCTGGATGTTTAGGAACTTTGAACAAATAATGAAGGTCAATGACAAAATAAAAAAGCTGTAGGGGTATAGATTGACCCCCCCCCCCCAAAAAAAAAAAAAAAATCCAACAAAACAGTAGGATGTCAACAAGACTGTTTTATACCTTATTATTTCTGCTACAAATCCTTACATCCAGCCCTTCAGAGACAAATGCATCTTAGGCACAAGATAAGTGAAAGCCAAAGCTTTGCATTTGCTTGTGGCAGAGGTCTGTGTGTAAATCATTCTGGCTTCCACTTCTGCTTTCTTTTAATGTTTCGCTTCAGAGTTGTTACTTTTTGTGGTAGCTAAAACGCATTTGGAAGATACTCTGGATTTTCCCCAGTGTAACACAGGTGATTTGCAACTGTGGAAAGAAATTGAATGTTGCTGCCTCGCAAGACTCCTTCAAGTCAGTGTTATCGTTTGTCATAATCCCTGCTGAGTAGCTGGAACATTCTCAGCCACGGGAATGAACCGGGCTATCCCCTCTCCTACATCAATACTAATTCATATCGTATGGAATTGGATGGCTGCAGTAAGTTTGTAGATTCTTGCTTATCCCTGTCCCCATGTGTCATATTGGACTCTGCCACAAACCTTCAGACTGGCAAATCATTAAAATGCGTGCCTCAGTTTCCCTGATCGCAAAATAGAGATCACAACACCTGCCTACCACAGGCAACGTTGTGGTGGTTGACTAAGTAAGGAACTAGAGGCATGTTTTAAGATATTTTTTCAGCTGTAAGAAGGTTACTTTTTGGAGAAAGCCCTGTCCAAGAAGAGTCAGTGACAGCCTATGCTGCAGGAACTTTGAGGAGGGCATATGGGAAAAGGTCTTATAACAGTGAGGCTCTGAACTGGGAATTCAGAATTGTATCTCAACCTGAGGTGATATAAAAAAAACATGAACAGTCGAAACCATCTAATTTCAGAAGTGCTAACATGACATTTTTTCATATTCATGAGGTCAAAATAAAATACTTTGTGTAAAAATTGTGAAAACATTCTTCCTTTTTTGAGGTGTTTTATGTAAAAGCATGGAAAGGATTGAACTGTTTCATTTGTAGCATTCAGTACATTCAGGGCAGGTGAGGGAAGAGGAAGCAGTCATGGATCTTGACAAGTTTGTGTGGTTTAATATACCTGGAAGTGAAACAGAAAACGAAACAATTTGAAAAATCAGAGAACAACATCTGAAAGATATCCAGCTTTGATTTCAATGACTTTTTCAGTAAAATAGGCACATTTTCATGATAATTTTATCTTTTTTTGTTTGTATTTTGCCTTTTTGATTGATCCTAGTAAAAACTGCACGTCCTCACAGTTTTCAAACTAGATGTTAGTGATGATAGCCAGGTTTGGGGGTTTTGGTTTGGCTGTTTTTTCTCTGAGACAGGCCACAGCTAAATGCGCTGTTTGGGCTTATGGAGAAGGTGCCATGTGTGGGAGGAGAATTGCAGAGGAATTCCTCAGTATTGCTAGTGAGCCAAGCAGTACATCTTGAGCTGACTGCCCCCAATAGATCCTTCTCTTTGTCCCATGCTTTTGTAACCGTACTGATATCTCAGTTTGACCATGAGCTCCCACTAAACTTACACCTTGGATTTCTGCTGACTTCTCATGGACAAGACTATGTTCAACCCTTGAGATATATTATCTACTAACTATTGGGAAAAATCTGCCAGCTGCAATCCCCCAGCTGCCTGTCCCTGCTTTCTGTAAGGGGCCACCCTGTACTTTGGTTTTGGAGTTATTGCTTGAGATGGTTGGGATGGCTTATCTGTCCTGAGGTTGGTTAGACTAGTCTCAAAATCAACCCTACATGTCAATATAAATATAGCTGTCAGTTTTTACCTCTGTGCCTGTGCTTTTCTATGCATATGTAGGCCATGGAGATTTTTTTTTTTTCAGTGCGAGTCTCTTTGAGCTGGTATTTTGACTCTCTGGTTGTAGCTAGGAATAGTGGAACAAATTCTTTCCTCTTCTTATGGCAATATAAATGTGGAGCATCTTCTCTGACTGCAGAATTACTTGTCCCAGACAACACTGCAGCCTGCACTTGTACCAGTTCGTACTGATGTGACCCGCTCCTGTGGTATGCACTGCGCTCTTCTCACCAAACATTCAACATCTTGCAGCATCAGGGCTTTGATAATGTCTTTTTCTTTTGCGTGTGTGTGTTGCTGAATGCTCCAAATGGATGAAGCCTTGACATTTTTGGTCATTTTGAGGACACTGAAAACCTGAAAATGCTTTAACTTGCTTAAAACATTTTCTGATTCGAGATATTCCGCTCACATGTGCATGCCCCACAGAGACACAAAGCTCTTTTCAAACCAGTTACTATACTTTTGCTCTGCTATTGAATTTTGCTTTCTATGATCGCTTTTTCTTCCCTTCAGCCATCCTCTACCTTCAGTGAGCCTATTAACCTTATACTTACAATTCTGCATGTGTCCCTCTGTACGCCAGAGCTGTACGAGTGGCAAAGCGGATATGCTCTCACTCAAATGTCCTTCAGCAGTATGTTGTGCTCACGTTCTCCCTGGGCTGCCCAGTGCGTTTGCAACAGACTGAAACAAAGTACAACAAAGCCTGTGCCAGCATCTTCCTCGAGAGATCTTGAAACACAGTGATAAAATTTGTGTGTGGGAAGATTTAATTTATCTGTTCAGTTTCTCCTAAAAGCGACTGAGAACGCTACCAGCCACTATTTAAAATGTCAGCATTTCCCATAACTACCACGCAATAGTGCCTTGTGTTGCCACGGTTTTCCTTTGTGTTCGGTAATTAAAGCATGTTAGTCGAAGAAAGATGGTACCATTTGGCATATGTTGACTTTTGAACACTTCCACCTTCTCTGTCCTGAGACATAGCTGTTTGCCAGCTGATCATCACTGCCTACCAGCACCTGTCTTCGGATTGCGTTAGACAGATTTGTGCTTCTGTACCGTGTCATGGGGAGTGTTTTTCATATCACACCCTTGTCAGAGCATATGGCTTTGACCCTGAACCTGTTAAACTGGAGACACTGTGTTGAGTCGACAGTTTTCAAAGTTGTAATCAGGTTAATCAAACACAAGTTCAGTGACAAAGATTTCTAGCAGTGTCATTTACATCTGGGATGCTTTCATAGAATCATAGAATGGTTAGGGTTGGAAGGGACCTCAAAGATCATCTAGTTCCAACCCACCTGCCATGGACAGGGACACCCTCCACTACACCAGGTTGCCCAAAGCCTCATCCAACCTGGCCTTGAACACTTCCAGGGATGGGGCATCCACAACTTCTCTGTGCAACCTGTTCCACTGCCTCACCACCCTCAGAGTGAAAAAATTCTTCCTTAGGTCTAATCTAAATCTGCCCTCTTTCAGTTTAAAGCCATTTCCCTTTGTCCTATCACTACATACCCTTGTAAAAAGTCCCTCTCCAGCTTTCCTGTAGGCCCCCTTTAGGTACTGGAAGGCTGCAATAAGATCACCCCGGATCTCTTCCCTTCTTCTTTGTTCTTTCTGAAGCATTCTTTTATGAATGCTGATGATTCCCTAGCTAGTAGTAGACACATTGCTAATAGTAGGCACATCCCATTGCTTCTTGAAGCTTTCTGTAATCATATTTCTATGTCTACTGAAAGGCCCTGCTTTTACATCAGGTTTACGTTAGGAGTAATCTGTCCTTTTATAGCCGTGGAATGTTGAATGCCCCTGGAAGGGTTCAATGAAGATGGTTGCACTACAGGGAAGACCGTCTCCTTATTAAACTTCACTTTGAAACAAACTAACAGCAACTATGAGGCTTGGTCACATTCAGAAATTGGCGTAAGACCACTAGTTTACCCTTCTGGAAGACCTTAGAAAGCAAAAGACAAAAATCATAGAATCATAGAATCATAGAATGGTTAGGGTTGGAAGGGACCTCAAAGATCATCTACTTCCAACCCCCCGGGTTAATCTCAGATTAAATATTTTGGAAGAGCTTCAGTTACTTGGATGAGGCACAGAGCTGAATCCTTTATGAAGTTCACTCTGGGCCAAACAAATGGATCAGGCTTTTCCATTCTACATCTCATCTGAAAACTATAGTCTCTGATTGCAATGTGCTCCCTCAGGCAGCTGTTGGCTACTTAGTTGTATGGAAACCACCTCATCACTCTGGGAGCATATGGAAGCAATGATGGTGTGGCGCTGCTCAACCTATTTCAGATTGGATTCCAGAAAGGATCCCAAAACAAAACAGAACATCTACAAACTTGGTCAGTTGTTAACTAACCTGATATTTCACACACATCTGAGAAACACACTCGTGAACAGTTCTGTGTACTTGTTGATGCTTCGTTTTTCCGTTTTTTGTTACGAAAAAGAACTTTGACATGAAATAGGAGTTTTAGGCTGGATGCACAAAAATACATAAGTCCCTAGGTGCCACTAATTTCAGCTCAACTGAAGCGGATTTGTGGACCAAAGACTTGACATCTTACATATTTACAGCTTCCAGATGTTTTTGCCTTCTAAGAAATCATGGTGTGGTATATATTGTCTCATAGCAACCTCATGGGGCCTCAGCACAGAATGACAAAGGTGTTTAGGCACTTGTATCTGCAGGAGAGCACCTACTAGGATCTATAAAATATCTTTGCACGCACTGACTTTTGGTGGAATTGGAATTATTAAGGTTTACATATGCTTTGGTAAATCCCACTAGCCATATTGCTTGCTTATTTATGTGCCTTCAAAAATCTGGCCTGAGGATTTCTGATATAGCAAGGGCCATAAATCTCTTCATACAGATATTTCCACACATGTATATATAATAGTAAATACCACTGAGTCCTCCACT
Source organism: Tauraco erythrolophus (assembly GCF_009769465.1). NCBI lineage: Eukaryota > Metazoa > Chordata > Aves > Musophagiformes > Musophagidae > Tauraco > Tauraco erythrolophus. The sequence continues at coordinate 130,370,379 of NC_141465.1, read as the reverse complement.
TCGGTCCAAGCAGGTATCAGACTCCGTTCAGCCTCGTGACTTGGGTCATTATTGACATCAGTACAAAGCAGGCCAGCTTTTATTCATTCATAGCTATGATTTGGTGCCTTAAAGACACTAACAAAGAAAATCAACTCTAAATTCAATCAGCCAGTCAAGAGGCTTTTATGGCTGCTTTAAGTTTTTGGAAGTGTCAAAAAGCTGCAGTGTTATCTGCTCTAATCTTGTGAGCACAAAGGAACTGAAAAATGCTACTTCTGGGACAAGTAACTGAGAATTTTGGTATAATAGTGTCTGTCATTCACTGCACAGGTACTCTAGCACTGGACAATCAGACAGTGGTACAGGTGGGGAGCAGATGGTGAGGGCATAATAGTTCTCTTTGACTGGAAGTGATGCTACTGGTCAAAAGACTCTCCTAAGCAAAGGAAGCACTCATTAAAGCCTTCTTGTGGAGATACTGGTCCTGGGCAAACTTATCCCATCATTTCATCCATGGTACCCTTTTTCTAAATTTGTAGAGGGTCAGTTTTGTGAAGGAAACATCCAGCCAGGCTCTGTTTAATCTTTTCCTCTCTAGCCACAGTGCTGTTAACAACAATGGCGAGCGTTTCCTCTCCTGGATAATCATTGTTGTCAAATCCTTGCAGAATTACAATTTTGTAGGTATTAAATTACTTTCACTAGTGTTTGTGCAGTTTTGCATATCATTCTGTAAAGTCTCATTCCCATATTCTTAAACACTTTGTATTAATTTATTCTGAGTGTTATTATTACATGAGTATTATTGCCTGTTTTTTGCTTTTTTCCAGTCGGCTAAGTTTTATCCTAAGTTTCAAAGTTGTGTTAAGCCTGTTCTGTCCTCAACTCAGTAAACTAATATAACTGTTCCCATTGCTGTGAGGCCTGCACTACACTGCACTTTCAGAGTTATTATTTCAGCAGGACGGAGGACTCATGTGCATGTGTGTGCTCTGTGTTTCTGTGTGACCCAGCAGCCCTGTCCTATTGCTAGATAGTGTCAGGCTTAAAATGAAACAAATAATGTTGGGCTTTATTTTTTCTGGATCTCTTTTATTTTATTCTTGAAATGAAAATCAACTTGATCAAATGTTATCTGATGTAAGATTCACTTTCTGCCATCAGATGCTCAAGCAGAATACCCAGTAAGACTAAGCAGAGTTGTGTGCAGATACTTGGGGAGCAGAAGTCCCATTTTCTCCCTTTGTTCTCTCTCGGTCTCTGGCAGCTGCTCTTCATTTGGTAACTTCTAAAAATTTAATTAAGGTACAGGTGACTTATCTTTCAGATGATCTATGAAAAAGTAGTATATCCTAGGAACATCTAAGTTCATTCATCTAGCTATACTATTTTTATATTCTTTTCAGAATATAAAGAGCTTCAGAGCTTCTCAATCTAGTGTTAGCTGAACTAGTAATTCTTTGGTCAAAAGCTAAGGGTAAATTTTATATGCTTGTTGCAAGTCTTTCCAATTATTCTATACGTTTTCTCTGCTGAAATGTCAAGTTTAAAATAAGCCCACTGCCTTCTTTTCCTTCCCTCTGCCTTGGCAATTTGGCTCAGAAAAGCAACATCCATCAATAGATTGAGCTGGAGGTGAAGTGCCAAGAACTTGCAAAGTCTGCTCTTGGCACAGGCAAGTGCTTATGGTGTGCAGTCATGAGCAGAGCCCTTCTTCTCCATGCTGAACTTTGAAGGAGCCTCAGGCTGGACTGGAAATTTGCAGATATGGTTTTGTCCTTTTACTTAATTGCATTCACGTTTGGAAGCCTGTAGCGAATATCAGCGTGACTGGCAGCAATAATCAAAGAGCTGAAAACCTCTCATTTGTGTCTGCATCTACAAAGGCGCACCTGCAAAGGCATCGATACAGTATTTTTTGCAGTTTCCAGCACCACATGAAATAAACAAAATCACTTTTAAAAATGAGCTTTAAGAGATGTTTCTCTTATGTAAATTAGGGGCACAAAGAAACATCTATTTAATAGAGGTATTGTGATGATTGAGTAGTTAAATACTTAAAGATCTCTGAAAGCATCTGTAATTATGTTCAGTGACTACAGCTTAAATATTTTGCTTAATATAAACAGGAAGCAGAAACTCAAAGTAGTTGTGTGTTACCTTCTTACAAAGCCACCTTCGCTGCTCTCCCTGTAATTTAGAGATAATGCGTTACTAGTTTTTCCCAGGAAGAATCCTGTTTTCATAGAATCATAGAATCATAGAATGACATAGGCTGGAAGGGACCTTAGAGATTATCTAATCCAACCTCCCTGTCATGGGCAGGGACGCCTCTCAACTAGATCAGGCTACTCAAGTCTCCGTCCAGCTTGGCCTTGAACACCTCCAGAGAGGGGGCATCCACAACTTCTCTGGGCAATTTATTCCAAAGTCTCACCACCCTCGTACTGAAGAATTTCTTCCCAAGATCTAATCTAAATCTGTTCTCCTTCAACTTAAACCCATTTCCCCTTGTCCTATCAGTGGACACTCTTGTAAAAAGTCCCTCCCCAGCCTTCCTGTAGGTTCCCTTCAGCTATTGGAAGGCAGCTATTAGGTCCCCCCAAAGTCTTTTCTTTTCAGGGCTGAACAATCCCAGCTCCCGCAACCTGTCCTCGTAGCAGAGGTGCTCCAGCCCCTGGATCATCTTTGTGGCCCTCCTCTGAACATGCTCCAACAGATCTATGTCTCTCTTATGGTGGGGACACCAGAACTGGACGCAGTATTCGAGGTGGGGTCTCACAAGAGCAGAGTAAAGGGGGAGAATCACCTCTCTTGACCTGCTGACCACGCTTCTCTTGATGCATCCCAGGATATGGTTGGCCTTCTGGGCCGCATGACTTATGAAGAATAATTGATATTAAATATCTCTGTTAGCTCCTGTTTATTACAGTTACCAATTTGACAGTGATTAATAAAAGATATTTTACTTTAGTGAATAATATATTACTAAATTTTTTTTTTTTCACTCCTTTCAGCTCTGCATTATCCTTTGCCACTGCTCCTTAGTTAAGATAAATTGTTTACTTGGACTTTCTAGAGCAATGATTATCAGTACATGCATGGTTTAGATGGTGTTGGCATCCTATCCAGAGGTATATTTGCAATTGCAGTCTCTTCACGAGCCAGAAAACTCAAGCCTTACATTTTTTTTACTTTTCTGTTGCACTCTTGGATCTTTTAATCTTTTCTCTCTTCCTGTCTCAAAGCAGACTGGAAACATGCATTTTTTTTTGCCTTGATCCCCAGACCTACTTATTAATGTGTACCCTGCAATGTGTCTTCTTCTTGTTCTTTTTAAATAAGTTGCATTAACAGTTCAGTATGAACAGTTCAACTATGAGATTATCTTGTGATTGCTTGTACCACATAACTCTTCCGATGCTTCTCATCATCCACACATAAAGCTTTGTGGTTATTTCCTCCCCGTAGCATCATATGCTTTTTCTTTCTTTTATGTTTTCTGATAGAAATTGCACTCTATACCCTTCCCTTAAGTCTTTGCTTTAAAATCCACCTTCTAGGTGTTCCGTCTTCTACGTTCATTCTTCTACGTTAACAGCATAAAAGCTGTTAACTCTGAGATTTCTTTGCCCCTCCTTCCACACAATATCAGAAAAATATTTTTATCAGGAATTCAAATGCAACCTTATAAGAGGCAGTGGTACATCCTTCTTATATGACATCCTGTTCACTTCTTAGAAAAGACTACATGTGAAATTTTAATCTTCACAGAATTAGAAGAACCTGCTCCAGGAAGCGTTCTTTCATTTTGCCACTTATTATTTGCTTACTGGCCTGATGTCTTGCTACAGTTCTTGAAGACTTACTAGAACTGTAATATTGTTTACAAGTCTGCCAAATTTAAGTCTTCCTATTGCACTGAAGAGAAAAAAAAAAACAAGACAAGATATGCTCCTTCAGGTATGTTCAGCAAAACTTTCATAGATGCCTTTAAAAAAGTCACGATCTCATGACCACTAATCAAGGACACTGCCATACGGTGGCTTTCCAGTGACTGATTTGTTATTTTTAATGGTTTGATGTCTGCACTACTGAATCAAAACTGGCAATAATCGGGCAAATGCAGGCAGAGAAACCAAAGATGCAATTGTCTTCTAAATTGATCTACTGTTCCCAATCTTTTTCTCTTAATCAGTGCTAACAGACATCAATAAGGCAGGATATGGAAACTTAATCCACTTACTGTCTGACATATTTTGTGGAAGAGCAAGATTAATAGTACAGTTTGCCTTGGATTCTTAAAGTACTGAGAAAGTACATTTGTATCACAGGATGAGAACAGCAGGGTGATGAGAAACACAAGAGAGCAGAGCAAACGAGGTGGAGTGTTTTAGGCACCCTGCTACCATGGGAAAGAGCAGCAAAAAAGGACTCTTGAAGAAAACCCACCCTGCTGTTACTTGCCAGTGCCTGATTTTAGGTGGAGCTGTGCTATTCGGCGTAACGTGATAAGAAAACATCTTGCTTTGTCTCACCGGTTTGATTTGCTTTTAAGCCTTGAATTCGGTTCTTGGCATTCTTAGTAGAATGATAAACTCTTAGGGGGGAAAAGCTTCCTTTTAACACACAGTCTTATAATTGTTCAGCTTTCCTCTGTAATGTACTGTGGTGTTAATTTGGCACTTTAGACATTTTACTTCTGATGCTATCTTAGGTTATTTGGCTGGAGTATGTCAATGTAGTATCTGAGCATGCTAATTAATTTCTCAGTAACAGAGTGTTAATGATGTTATTGGAAAACTCCTTTTCATGATAATTTGGCCAAGGTTTCTTCACAAATCCCACAGGAACAGCAGAAGTCTCTGGCTGTTCTTATGGTATTGTGGGAAGCTCTGCTCAGAAGAGTTGGTCTGGAGGAAGATGGTTGTGTGTGTTGTGTGTGTGACTGCGGTCCTGGAAAGAAAGTGTTATTGGGCAGGTTGGTTTGACAGTTTTTCTAAAAGGCAGCCATGCTGGTGTCACCCAGTCTTCTCCTTCTAAGATTTATCGGGTTCTCAAATGCGAGTGTTGAGTTTTCAAGATGGGATGGCTACAGGCGTGTGAAATAACATTGCACAGGAGGTTTTGTTCGTCTTGGATCAAATACACTTACTCTCAGAGCAGGCTACTTACAAGCTCAGTGAGACAGAACATGTTCCCTCCTCCATCAATGGACTTTTCTTAGAGCAGAAGCACTCTGTTTCTATGGCATGTGTGGGTGCTATGGAGATACCTCTATCCCATGACTTGTAAAGCCAACCTCCACTTTAGGAGGCAGAGAAAAGATGAGGTTGTAATCCCTCTCCACCATTAAAGGGGGTCCAGGTAAAATGGGAAAATGCAATGATTGCAGTCTTTTTCTCTGTAAGCCTTGCAGGAGCAAGTCCTGAGGTTGCATGCTTGCCAAATGATCTGGTGCTTTAGTGTGGCAATGGGCTTAGCAGTTACTGACTGAACTTTGCTTGTGAGGATGAGAAATGAATAATCTAAATTGTTCAGCCTGGAGAGGAGAAGGCTCCAGGGAGACCTTCTAGCAGCCTTCCAGTACTTAAAGGGGGCTACAAGAACGCTGGAGAGGGACTTTTTACTGGAGGGGATATAGTGATAGAGTGAGGGGCAATGGCTTTAAACTGAAAGAAGGCAGATTTAGATTAGGTATAAGGAAGAAATTCTTCACTCTGAGGGCGGTGAGGCACTGGAACAGGTTGCCCAGAGAAGTTGTGGATGCTCCATCCCTAGAAGTGTTCAAAGCCAGGTTGGATGGGGCTTTGGGCAACCTGGTGTAGTGGAAGGTGTCCCTGTGTGTGGCAGTGGGGTTGGAACTAGATGATCTTGAAGGTTGCTTCCAACCCAAACCCTTCTATGATTCTGTGATAAATGGGAAGAACTTTCACTAATGAAACCAAAAAACAAGGGTGTTTTCTCTGTTCTGCTGGTGCCATTGATTTCAAAGCCTACTAGTTAGAGGAGAACATGCAGAAAAATGTATATTGCTTTCCAAATGATTGCTGAAGGTCTAAGAAGGAGGGAGAGGATTTGCTTCTCATTAGAGCTGGTTTAAAATGACAGAAATCTTCCTTTATGAGGAAGATTACGAGCATTAGTCATCTATTTAGATACAAAAGTGTTTCCATCAGTCTATTTTAGTTGAGTAGTTTTGGATGTGGTCAGTACAGAGGGATGGACAACTGGTTCAATAGTCTCTAAAGTCATCTTTGAAGCAAACTCAGACTTCATCCAGTCAGTTTTCAGAAAGAATTATTATGTTATCAATTCTCTTTCTCATTCTCATGTGCTGTACTCCTATAGTTTTGTTCCAAATAGAGAGATGTCACAGTATCACATAAATTTATTTATATTTTTCCCCCCAGATACTGTCCTCCCAAGTTCATGTAGAGGAAAATTTCACCTAGTGTGACTTTTTGGGGATGTGGGGTGATTAAACCTGGCTGTGGTGTTTCCAATCCAGCTCAAAAGAAGTAGCAGAGGAAGTTTAATTAGGAAGCAAATATTCTTTGGCTGCGTAAGTCAAGGCAACTGTTTAAAAAGCGAATGATTGCTCTTGGGACTCTTAAGGACTCTTAAATCCTGTTGGAGCTAGTAGGATACAGAGGGTCACAGCAGCACAGGGCAAGATCACCTTGTGAGGTTTAGTTGCCACTAGTAAGTGCACAGTATGCATGGGTTTGATAAGGTCTCTTATTTAGCATTTTTTAGTATGTTGAATTCCTAATGAACAAGCTTTATTTACATAAGAGAATAAAATATTATGCTTGATTTTGAATATACTTATCATATTCATTCTTTGACAGGTTCTTCTACTCTGGTATTTTTCCCAGTTCAGCTTTGCTCATCAGCCTGCATCATAGGATCGTTATTGACCACACCAGTTTGCTGCATCACTTGCACCATGGCATCTTTCAACATCCAGGAGAACTCAATCTTTCTGCTATAAAGAATGTGGACATAAAGACCAGCCTGCCTGTTTGTGTCCTCGAATTACTTCCACTTCAGAAAAAAGCTGTGTACTATTGGATAAGGTCCTGAAACATTATTTAGAAGCAGCAGCAGCAGAAAAAAAAAACATCCTAAAGTGGGGGAAAGACATGCTTCTTGAACATTATTCATTTGAATTATGGAGTTGCAGAGAAGGAGATATCGATATGATGCAGTTGACGTGTGACAAAGTACCAAATGGACATTCTTCAAGAAGTCAGCTCCATCTTCTCTAAGTCATCACAATTCTCTTAGTAGGCCATATTTTTTAGGGAATCGCTCAGAATGTGTATGAGCTTTCCCAGTTCTAAATTCTTTCCAGGTGCATATTTCTTCTGGAGTGAAAAATGGAGACAGTGTAGCCCATGAGTTGCTGTGAAGGCATTGAAGCAACATTCCTCACTTTTAGGGGACTGGAGTAGTGGCATGCAGGAATCTAACATTCCATACTATTTATGATTTTCCACTTTATTGAAGACATAATTCTGTTTGTGTGTAAGTTCATGAACTTGCAGTCTGCAAGTCAAAAATCATTTTATCTATTGATGTTCTGTCTTAAGTGAAGAAATATTGTTAATACTGTGATCTCCAAGAGTGTGTGAAAAAAAAAGATTTTTGAGTTAAAATGTAATTTTAAAATGTTGAACATTTATTATTAAAATTTATTTTTTTTTAAAAAAAGAGAAGTATCTGTTTTATGAATTAATTCTTTTCTGACAGACACCGGAGAGGGAACTGCTGTAAGTTTCTTTTTGAAGAGGAGTACCTTTAATCACAAGCACAAGAAAGTGACCTGCACTGTAGATGGATGGATACTTTGAGCTTGTTTGCGTGTATCTGACTGGGAACAAGTGAAGGGTCCTATCTGAAATAGGACTCACACTAGTGAGTCACACTAGTGACTGTGAACTCACACTAGTAAGAAGACTGGCCTGCTGTTATCTTTGTGTTCACAGGACAACTCTGAAACTTTCATCCTTTGTTTTTCCTGGTGTAGCAGTGGCTGGAGCAGGAGCCTTTCTGCCCTAGGTTCAGTTCTCAGAGCTCCTGCCGACTTACTTTTTGTCCTCAGCAAGGCACTTAACGGCTGTGTGCTGTTTTCCAGTCTACCCTAAGAGGTGGATATCATCTATCTTATTAGCACACTCTGGGATTTCATCCAGTCATCCATCTGCTCTGAGGTTTTTCTGCTGAGGGTGGTAGTACTGTTTCTTCCAATTCCCAATTCACCTGTGCTGTGAAGTAAGTAGGAGCTTCTTGAGATCACAGTTACTTCCCTAAAATGCCTGTTTATCTTCTGATTGAGATTTAGTGAGGAATTTACTGATAGCCAGAGGTTTTTGCAAGGGGGTTGTCTATGGGCCTGGAAGAGTCGTTTTTACATTTCTGCCAGCCAGCGATAGATTATATGTATTCCATCTATTTCTGTTCAGGTTTTCACAGGGGAATTCAAAGCTTAGAAATGAAACTTGCTTTATTTTCACTCCAATCTGAGAGAAAGACCTGTCACAAGCTGCTACCCTTGGTGAGATAGGCTGTTCTTTCCCTAGAGGAAGAGAGCCCTTTGGTTTCACCATGTGCCGTAGCAACTGTTTTCTTTATCACAATGAAGGAGGGACAGAATTTAGAAACTATCCAGTGTAAAAACCTTTGAGAAAATAGGAGTGCCATTATTTCTGTCTATTTTAGCAACTGGAGAGTCAGTACTGTAAAATTTGTATAAAAGCTAGGCTTTGAGGTTGTTTCATTAGAGCAAGAAGAGACTTTTTTTAAAAAGATTGTTTTCAACCTTCCTGTCTGCCCTCCAAAATGAAGATATACATAATGACAGTGTACAGAAGTTAATTATCTGTATTTCTACTTGTGTAATAACTTTCACATAGACCCTAAAATGGGCTATTTTGAATTTGTAGCAAGGTAATTAGTCAAAGACAGTCAGTACCCCTAATTATAAAGATGGTTTCTATCTTTATTAGTTTCTAGCCCCATGCTGAATATATAGAAATCTTGATAGTTTTAGAGCAGAGGCAATGAAGTGAGACTTCTCTCCCTGTAGTTGTGGTCCTCAGGGCTGGTGAGCAGGTTTGAATCCTTGTGGACACTTGGAAAAACAGCAAGTATCAGAGAACTTGAGGTGATAAATTGTTTTGCTTCTTACAAGGAGGTTCCATTAGTCCTTCCCAGTCAAGATCCTATGTGTGAGGGGACCTTGCCATTAGGTACAAAATCCCTAAGCTGATAAATCATGATCTGTAGGCAAAAGCCATTTGTTACTGAGTATTAATGTTGAAATAATTGATGTGACTAATCTAGCCAGTCTTAAATCTACTCCTTAGAACTGTAGTATACCTCAAAAAACCCTCTCCACCTATTATGAAGGCTCCTAATATCTGTTTTCTCCCAAGGGAAAGGACTGGAGGGCAGCAATCACTGTTGTTTGGGTTATTATGCTCAAAATCTTGTTAATGGGCAAAGAGTAAGCACTCTTTGTGTGTAAGTAAAAGCACTGTTAGTTAACTGAAGTCTTAAGAGTCTAATAATTATTATGCTAGATTTAACTGTTTCAGAAAAAAAAAATCAGTTACAATAGTTATGGTTGCACTTTTTCATTTCTACTCCTTTTCCTGGCGTCGTTCTCACACTTCCACTGCTTCTCAGAGTCCTAGGCTTGGTAGTTTCAATCTGGTAGTGGTGCTGAGGAGTGTGGGGTCTTAAGACAAATCATCAGCATCTGTCAATGATGTTTGCTGGGAGGAATGCAAGGATTGTGTTGATGGTTTCTTCTTCCTCCCTCTATGATCTACTTGGGGCTGGTTTTAGGTTTTCTAACACACTGTTATGCCTTTGATCATCAGAGTACTTCCAAATATTATATATTTGATGCCATTTTGTATGTCAGATATTGTTTCTTTGATCTCTTTGTTACATCCAAAACCAGGTTTGTCCAGCTTCAGGTCCACGTTTCCTTTAACTGACCATGGGTGAGTTATTTACAGTCATGAGCTCTCCAGTGCCAGCCTGTGCCCCATTTCTCATCATCCCCTGCCAGTACTCCTCTATGCTGTGTCCTGTTTATCCCTTTCTCAAAGACTCTGCTATTGTGCCAGGCTTGTATTTCTGTATACCACATCATAGTGTTAGAGTTATAAATATCTCACTCTGCATGGACTATATGCTTGCTGTTTCTGTCTATATAAATCTATGGTTGTACCACATGAAGATAAACACAAGTAAAACAAATTAGCCACAGACATCTGGCCAATTAACGAAATTGCTGTGTCAGCTAAACCAAATTAAAACAAAACTGCAGGCAAGTCAATAAAAGTGCAGTCAGAGCAAGCAACAAGGCTCAGTCCTGAGGCCTCGAAAACTCAATGCAAAGCTAAGGGCCTGTTGCCAGCAGTAGTAATATGATGTTATTACACTGCTGGATAGTTACAGGTGAATTAAAGCTCTCAGAGCTTGGGATAAATCTGCCCCTATTCTTTCTTTAGAGAACAGGAGCCAGGAGTTTTGTAGCAAAGGCCATGTCACAGAGGGGTATTTTCGGGAAGAATGGTCTGTCTTATTGGGCTGAAGGGCATTTATCCGTCAGCTGTCTGCGTTTGTCAGTTATTCCCTCCCCTCTATCTCCCACGCACATTTCCCTCCCATTGATCAATTTTTTCCAGATGTGCCATAAGTGTTGACCTGTCAAAGATGCCTATGAACTCTGTGAAATTTGGTGACTAGGTAGAGATGAGAGACTGAGATTAATTCTCCTCCACTCCATCACCTCCCTTTCCCAGAAAAGTGGGAGCTCTACGCTTCTCCATACTGTTCATCCTACTTCTATCTAGTTACCATGTCCAGCCAGCACATTCCTATCTACACCTTCTTTCCCTGCCAGCAGTTCGGAGGTACGACAGAGAGCAAGCATTGCTGGAGGGGAAAAAGTGGTAAAGATATGGGATGGCAGCTGGAGCTGATTTCTGGATACTTCCACAGGAAACCAGGTCTTGATAGCTGTGTGCCCACAGCACTGGGAGCTCATGGGTTGTAACACTGGGAACCCCTGAGGGAGCAGCTCTGTTCAGCTGTTGCAATTAGAAGTATCCCTCAGTATCAACACCTGTCTTTTAACCAAGCTGAAGATGCTTTTCATTCATCTCTAGATGCTCTCCCACCTCTGCCTGCTGGTTTTCTTGCCCATGTTCCCCATCTGCCTTTACTCCTTTTATTTCCAGGCTGGACCTATTGTCCACTCTGCTGAAACCTGTCATCTACTTTTCTTGGCACTCTAGAAGACAGATATACACCTATTTTCGAAGTGCCCAGGACACAATGCAGAGTTTGAAACATAACAGGAGATCAGTGGTAGTGCCGCTGTTATTCTTGGCTCACGTTAGGGGTGAGCATGGAGAACACACAGTCAGCATTTTGAAGCCTGTTTAGCAGTAATATTACATGACATACTTATGATGATATTCACATGAGACCTCTGAACATCTGAGACCTGCACTCTGCTTTCAGTTCACTAATGTCTCTGTCTGTATCAAAGCTCATTTTTGGTCAGGGTTTTTCACAGGTGCCCAGGCCTGTGGGTTGTTTCTTTATGTCTGCTGCATCTTAAGCATTACAGGAAAACTGAAGTTTATAGGTAAATTCATTCTGAGAGTTGGCATTAAAGGAAATGTTAGGATATTTTAAAAATATATATTTTACATTGAGGATAATTGACAGGCCAGCGATGCAGTTCCTCTACCTGAGAGTGACTTCCCTTGGATGAGGTTAAGCTTTCCAAATAAAATGTTTTGTAAGACAATATGAGACATGTCGAATTTCATGAGGTTTGGTCTTTGTAGAAATGAAACAGAAAATAGAAAGTGGGTTTAAATTTTTCAAAGTTTAAGCTTATGCAGTAATTAGCATATTTCTTGTTATTTCTCATCAGGTCTTTGCAAAGATCTCTGTTTTCATCAGGGCAACTGCTGTTGAGTCTAAATTCTCTAAATGCTAACAAGGAAACAAGTTCCTAAATATTTACAGATTTAACAGCTAACAAATGCTGTTTCTCCCTTCTCAGCCTTCTCACCCTCATTTATAAAAGCCTTTTCCTTTCTTGATTTGTGGCAAGTACTGCCCATCTGATGAGATTTTTGCCAACAATTCCAAAAGGAGCGTGATAGAGATCCACGGGAACTGATTGTACAAGCTCAATCACAGTTGGTCCTTCTGGCCCTCTACTCTATAAATCCCAAATTCTAGTTAATAGATTTGTAAAGCAGAGGGCCACGAAGGACCATTAGCTCGTCTGGCCTGATGGCCCATATATCACAAGCAATTGCACTTTAGGCAGTACCCTTTACCAAGCCCAGAAGTGTTTCTGTTTGGAGAAACCATGTTTGCCAGAAAGGCTTTCAGTCTTGGCTTCAATGCATCAAGATAGGAGGAATCAGCAACTTCCACTGTAGTCTGTGTCACTAATTTCTTGGTTAATTACTTTCCTGGTTAAAAGATATGGCTTATTTCTGGTCTGAAGTTGCTCAGTTACACCTTGCATTGCTTCTTGTTACACCTTCAGTAAATCAGAATTTGTTAATATCTAGCTTATTGTCACCATGTACCTTGCCAAAGAAAAGGCAGGGTTAGAAGAATGACTATGTAAATAGAACAAACTCTTAAAGTGCCTCTCAGTGAGGCATTTCTTTGATGGCCAGTGGTTGCTCTAGCAAACCTGGGTAATCATCTACCCTATCTGTGAGATTTAGGATAATAGATCTGTTGGAGCGTGTTCAGAGGAGGGCCACAAAGATGATCCAGGGGCTGGAGCACCTCTGCTACGAGGACAGGTTGCGGGAGCTGGGATTGTTCAGCCTTGAAAAGAGAAGACTTTGGGGGACCTAATAGCTGCCTTCCAAAACTTGAAGGGAACCTACAGGAAGGCTGGGAAGGGACTTTTTACAAGATAGTACAAGGGGAAATGGATTTAAGTTGAAGGAGAAAAGATTTAGATTAGATTTTAGGAAGAAATTCTTCAGTATGAGGGTGGTGAGACTTTGGAATAAATTGCCCAGAGAAGTTGTGGATGCCCCCTCCCTGGAGGTGTTCAAGGCCAGGTGGGACAGAGCCTTGAGTAGCCTGATCTAGTTGAGAAGCGTCCCTGCCCATGACAGGGAGGTTGGATTAGATGATCTCTAAGGTCCCTTCCAGCCTATGCCATTCCATGATTCTATGATAATCTGTGAGACTTAGAATAATCCACCCATGGTTACTCCTTTGCCAGTGGAATGTATAATGTGACATAAAACTTTCAGGTACTTTCAGTTGCACAGTTAGAAGAGTTAGAAGTTCATTTGCAGAAGAAAAAGTCCAAATCTTTTACTATCTTACTCATGGTGCTTCAATTATCTCAGGGAAGATCATTTCAGTTTTCCTTTTCTGAAATCCCTGAACTTTGCGCACTTTAGTTTTAGACAGTTTTTGGTTTTATACTTCCAAAGACAGGGCAATGGACTTGCTAAGAACTGGATATTGATTTTGCATGTCCATCCAGACTGAGTTACCTTCTGCTTCTCTTTGCCATCCTGCTTAAACGTCACCGTTCCTGTTCTTCATTTTCTGCTCTCTGGAGTTCTCTTGAGTCTATGATACCAGCCTCTGGGTATGTTTGTTCAGGAAATCTTTCTTAATGCACATGGGATGTAGAACAAAATTATCACATAATTTTCTTCCCAGGTGGGGATACATCAAAATCAATGCAACTCAATGTGGGATTGAGCAATTCAGGTATTCGGAGCAGAATCATTTTAGCCTTTTTAGTCCTTGGTCCTGCTGTTCATAAATAAGTGGCTTTCATATATATGGTAACTTACACTTTCCTTAGAAAAACTGAGTTACTAATCATAAGCTATTACAAATAAATAAAAATGATTTATCTCCTGAAAAAGAGAAATCACAGATGGGAGGAAATGTAATGGTTAACGTAGCAACAATTCTTGAAATAAGTGAAGTGAGCAAAAATAAATGTGGAAAATAGAACCATTTGCACAGATTTAAAAGAGTAGTAAGGCAAAATTGCAGAGAAAAGCAAAGCAAATAGGAAATCAGGAATGATGGGAAGCATTACTTACTATCTATGAGAGATGAACTGAACTATTTAAACATATTTCTTTCAACGTCAAATGAATGAATAAGGACTTTTTTTTAAAGTTGCCTAATTTTTAGTTTCCTATTTAGTTTAAAATAAATTTTGTATTATTTTGCTTTACTTTAATGATTTGGATGCAAGAGTGATGTCGTTTACAAGATACCGGGACGATTATGTATTCTTCAATATGAACACAGATTGCTGAGTAAACTTGTTCTTGGAAACTGAAATTTATCCTGCTGATCTAATGATGATGTACTTCTGCCCAAGAATTGTATTTGTCTTACTGAAAATGTTCTCTCATACACGAATACAAGAGCTGCCGTGCTGAATCAGTGCAATGTCCCATGCAGTTCATTCCTGTACTTAAAAATCAAACAAATAACATTCCAGAAGGATTAATTTTAAACAAAAGTCTTCTGCTTTGTTTTACTGAGCCAAGATTTAGATCTTGGCAGTGTCTCGTAGCAATGAGTTTCACAGTCCAATTCTGCTCTATTTAGAATTTTTTTCCTTCATTGCAGAAGTACCCACTTCCAGTTGCATTGACTGCACCTGTGATAGGTTCATGTGAGTCCTGAGAATCCAACAATACATTTTCCACAGCCAAGAGAATATAGTTTTAATTTCTGTGAAGTTTCCAGAGGAACCTGGGAACTTGCAAAGGCATGAACCAACAACACTGGTGTGACTGCTGCCCTCAGTGCTTGCAGCTTTGCCTTGCAGAACTGCCTCAGTAGTAGAGGGTTCCCTTCCTTGAAACTGTGAAGTTGGAGTATTGGCTCCTCTGTGGGATATTCCCTTTTTGGAATCAAACAGAAGGTTCTGGCTTTTCACAGTCTGCTAGGAGAAAGATGTAGATGTTCTCAAGTCCGACTCTTTTTTGAGAACCAACCAGTTTAAGGGGTTTATATTGGCTAAAAATATTGGCTCTGTTCTGGGGAAGCTGAGATGGGACGTCATGACTGACTCAGCCAACCTCAACATATGCTGTTGCTGGGCTGTGGGGCTGCACAAAGCCAACCTACGTTCCTGTCCCTTTTCTTCTGTTGGCAGTTGAGCCTGGGTAGCTGTGCAGAAGGTAGTCTGGTTGCCAGCCCAGCGGAAAACTAACCAAGGAAGGGTGGAAGGAAGGGGCAGGGAAAGGCAAAGGGGAAGAGGGAAGGGATGTCCATGAGATCTGCTTCTGTAATCCTCACTTCCACAAGCTGGCTCACCAACAATCATCTGTCTCAGCCATGTTGTATGAACTGAATTGGACTGAGTGACCCAATCCCTCTTCTCCATCTCAGTCATTATCTTATGTATTTCTTCATGTCTCTTCTTGTTTCTTTCCCCCTAGAGATAGAAAGTCCAAATATTTTCATCCTAAACAGCCTTGCTGCCCTTCTTTGAATATTCCTTTCTTTAATTCTGCTACTTTCCTCTTGAGACTGAGTGATCAGAGTTGCACACAGTGTTCTGGAGAAGAGGGTAACAGTGATTTATATAAGGGCACTGTAATATCTTTGGAAGTATTCAGGATGTGAAATATCTGCATCCAAAGGACTATCCCTCCCATCGTAGAGTCCCTGAGAAGTTCTCAGGATTTAATGATGTGGTTGATAACATGGCCAGCTTAAATGTGCTGTAGTCCGCAGCTGAAAGACAGCATTTGTCGTGGTTTAGCCCAGCCAGCAACTAAAGGCCACACAGCCACTCGCTCGTCCGCTCCCACCCCTGGGGTATGGGGAAGAGAACTAAAGGGGAAAGGGGAAGGAAGCTTGTGGGTTATAGAGAGAATGAAGAAAATATATATATATAATGATAATAATATATACAATCAAGTGATGCACAGTGTAATTGCTCACCACTCGGTGACCAACGCCTGTCCTGTCCCAGCAAATGATCTTGAAACCAATAAATCTCGACTCACGGTCCCAGACAAGCGAGAGGCCCAAAAAGAGAGCAAGATAGCACTCTGAGAGTTCGAAAGTGGGAGACTCCAGAAGAGCAAAAGCCCTTCTTTCCAGTCAACCCTCATCTATACACTGGGCATGACATTGCATGGTATGGAATACTTCATTGGCCAATTTGACTCTCAACCCTAAGTCTAAGTTCAAATCATAAGGGGAATTATGGACCCTATGTCCCATCTGTGCTCCCCCCAAGCCTGTTGTGCTCCAGCACACTGGCAAAAACATGAGAAGCTGAAAAGTCCTTGAGGTCTCAGTACCAACTATAAACATCAGTGTGCTAGAACATTCTTCTCACAGCAACTCCCGGACTAAATCCAAAACACAGAGCTGTTCTAGCTGCTAAAAAGGAACCTAACTCTGTCCCAGTCAAAACCAGGACATATGGATATTCTCTCTTTCCTTCTTTCTACTTTCTTGTGGCTATTATGGATATGGGGTTGAAAAGAATCTCCTGCTTGATTTTCAAGTTCCCATCCCCTCCAGCTCCCAGCCTCATGCCTGTGCTCCCTTAGTCCTGCCCCATAACTGGCTGCTAATCACAAGATTGTACAAGTCTGACCAGCCCTGAATGATCTGGGGGCAAATTCCCTGCTTTACTGATGGGTCCATGTGCCATCACTGAATTATATGGGGTCTATATTCAGAGTAACTTCAGACATCTGCAGTATAGATCAACATTTCAGTGGGAACTCTTCTGATTGTCAGTATGGAGAGAGAGGCATTTTCAAGGTAAGAACCATTCACTGTTTCAGGTGCAGACTTCAGAATACGAGTTGTGCCTTTGAAGTGCCTCTCTTGGACACATCTACACTTTAGATGTCTACATCTGGTAAAACGAATCCTGCCCTGACTCATAATCTCCGTTGAATTACTGCTGTTCTCTCCTCCTTTTAGAGTGAAAATCTTTTATTTTAAGGTACACTGATTTTCATTGGGCATATCAGACGTGACACAGCAACAAATAAGCAATCAAACCTGACCTCATACATTTTGCTTCTACCTTCTGTTAATCTTTTCTTTCATGACATCAGGAAAAAGAGATAAATGGTCATTGTTCTCTCTCTTTGCATCCACTTTCCAAGTGATACTTGCAGATTCCGTTAACCTTCCCTTTTTGAATATTGCATCTCACTTTTTGTAATTATTATAAAAACAAATGATTAGTGTCTGATATTTTGTATAGATAAATATGTATACCCAACATATACATGTATATTTTGCTTCACATTACTGTAATGAAAAGGGGATAGTTTATGTTATGTTGCTTTCTTAGGGGGTTAATATCCTCATACTTATTACTTAATATCCTCTATGTGAGTCACTCTATAAGTGAAACCTGAGGGTTTCACTTGCAATTTACATTATCTTTTGCCCCACGAGTAGGAAAGGCAGTTCCAAGGACCTGATGCTAGTTGCATTCATCCATCATGTTTGGCTGCAGAAGTAGCTGGCTATTTCTCTTCAGAGCTGTAGCCCTTCAAGGAGTTTTATGCTGTTAGCTCTCATTTCAGAGCAGCATTTTTCCTGGGAAAAGGAGCCAGGAATACCTGAAATTCAGAGGAAGAGATATGTGGAGGTACATGGTCTGGGCTTGTAGTGCCATAGTGAGGCATTTGGCTGCCCAAGCAGGTTTCTTGATTTCAGCCTTTTCCCTTCCTTCCTCCAACTTCTCCAAGCTTTGCTCCGACTCCTCTTCACTCCTTCACTTACTGCAGTTGTTCCCAGCATTGCAGTGGACCTGCACTCTGTCCTTACTCATCAAGAATAGCAGCAGCAGCACCCACAAAGATGCATTTGTCTCCAGTGGCATCCCCTCTCATATGACCTGATTAAATAAGCCATGGGGCTTATTTTAGAAGCTGAGATCTGCCGCTGCTCCTACAGGAACCATAGGTTAGAAGACCCCTGTAGCCTTTCAAATCACCTTTGAAGGACTCTCACATTTGGTATCAACAATAAATAACAGTCTCTGGAAAACTGTGTTGTTAATCTTTCTGGGCAAAATTCAGAAATACTGCTGACAGCTTCTGGGGGCTGCAGAACTCAAAGGGGAGCTTTGACATGCCTTGTGCTTCTGTGTGTTATGCTCCTCAGCTGTAGCCTTGGAATGGTTGTCTGCTTCCACTCTAGGATAATGTGAGATTTAAAAAAAAATAGGTAAAAAATTAATACCTGTTGCTTGAATTCGATGTTGTACTTCAAGGATTTAAACTTTATAACTTTTCTTGTCCGCATCTTTATTTATATTGCTCTGAATACAATGATGTCGGATCCACCCTGAGAAGAGCTGTTAAGAAAAATCTCTGTTCCCTGGCTAGGGAACATACAGGGCAAGAGAATGAAAATACATGAATAGCACTTGAAATTGGTACATCCAACCTGTCTACCAAAGCACTGACCATCAGCACTAGTGGGAGTTAGATTGCAAGAGGAAGATTAGAAGACATCTGTGTTCTTATCAACTCTGGCGGGAGGCTGTATAGAAACAGTGAGCATTTCTAGAAAAAAATGTTTCAAAAAGCAGAGCTTTTGATTCATTGAATCACAAAACCAAGTTTCGGACTTCTTCGCTGTGAGTACTTTTACGCTGCCTGAGACTGGCAAGGAAGGTGATAAAAAGAGGGAGAAACGATAAATGGGAAGAAGTCCTGGAGAGAGGCTGCTGGGATTTGTGTTTTATTTTTGTGGAGTTGCTTCCCTGGTGAGCTGCAAGGAACTGTAAGCAGCACAAAGTGGGCAAGATCATCCCTTCCCCCATGCAGATGACACAAGTAAGCACCTGTATTTGGGAGGAGGAGGATTAACTTCCATGAGTCAGCTCTGTTCCTTTTGCACAGATGAGTTAGCAGTCATGGGGAGTAAAGGGGAGAAGGACCCTCAGCTTTAGCCCTCTCTTTCTCTCCAACATGCCAAGCAGAAGCAAGGAACAAGCATGGATGGAAAAATATTTTGATGTTTATCTATAGATGCTAATAGATGCCTCTCATGGGGGAACAAATTGTCAACTTCAAGGCATAGTGTATTCCCAGGTTTGTTTTCTGCTCAGGATATACTGTATCCCTAAATGAGCAGAGGATACTGTCTTGTAGGGAGCTGGGAAGATTAACAAGAGTGGAAGTGGTGGAAGGGAACGTAAAGGTTAGAAATAGGGAGCAATAGTAACAGAAAATATCCAGCTTGGAAAACGCAGTTTCATACATCTGGGGGAAAATAATCAGAGACTCAGCTGTTCTGCAGGAAAGAGACACTTAGAGAGCACTAGAAATAAAAAAAAAAACAAACTAGAGATAGCAGTGGGAAACCAATTAGACGTGGGTTTGTATTGGCACTAAAGAGTATGATTTGGGGGCTACACACGGAGGCAAAACCATTATCTTCCAGGGAGGTGGTGATCCAGCTGTATATGGCACAGGTGGAACAGTATCTCTGGCTCTGGCGTATCAATGCCAGACTGACATGGATAAATCAGAGAGAATTCAGAGAAAAGTGTCATTAGAAAGGAAAGGGCTGGAAGGGCTGGATAGAATTTTTGTTTTATACAAGAAAGATTAAAAATGTGTTTTATATGGCTTGGTGGTGATTTGAGTTGGAAAGAATAACGTTCTACAGAAACCTGAAGGCAGTAAATAGCAAGGAGGAAAAAATACATTTAGGGTAGTGGAGTAGGTATCGGTATATAGGGTAAAAGGATCAAGGAGAATATAAGGAAGAAAAAATTTTTTGAGGACAAGATTGATATATACGATTGTGAGATGGCCCTACGATGGACTTGTTAGATGCCTGTGATGGGCACATTTCAATATCATCAGGAGCATGCAGAGATGCCCAGGGTAACATAGGTGCCAAAGCAAGTCTGGCCCAGCAGCACAGAGCTCCAAGCAGATCTCTCCAAACAAGACATCTCTGTTACTGGGCAACAGACACATTCTTTGGCCCATAATGGGCCTCTGCCCTTAAACATCTTCCAGGTCTGACTTGCTGACCCATTCATGCTTCCTTACACAAACACAGCTCTACCTCTCTTCTTCAGTGTCTTCCAGAGGAAGCCTGGTTAGTGAGAGGACGTAGAGGAAAAGGGTGTACTCCTGACAAAGCTGCTCCCTAGTTCTCTTCTCCTTGCTCCTGGTTCAGATTCAGATCCCTTTCTTAGTTGTGTCTGACATGACTCCTCTTCTACAGCTGCAGAGAGCAATCCTTGCTCTCTTTCCCTTGTGCTCTCTCTCCTGGTGATACTAAAGCCCACAGAGGTCCCTTGGTTCTCCAACCACATGGCTGGTTTTCTCTTTCCAGAAGAAACAAGCAGAATAGCAGACCTGGTCGCTGCAGTCTTTGCCCTGATGAGAGCTGTGCCTCTTCCCCTCTCACCTCCTCAAAAAAAAGCGTGAGGACCTGATGATGCCATTCAGGGCTCTGATTTCCCCGCGCTGATGTTCATCTGTGATGTTTCTGTTTTCCTGAAAAGCACTGTAGGGCTCGGTGTGTGTTTAGCACCACTGCACAAGTTCACATTTCCTTGGCACCAGCTTTACTGCTGGGGTGGACCTGGAGACCAGCATCTTACGGCATCGCTGGGGCAGGGACTGGTGGACCCAGGCTGGGCTGAAAGGGGGTCTTGGGCCATGGGGAGGGTGGGGGAAAGCCCTGGGCTGCACCCGCCGTTCGAGATTTCCAACCAGAGCCCTTTCGCTTATTTGTGATATCTGTGCAGATTTTTTCAGCTGTTTCCATGGAGACTATGATGCCGCCTTTGATTGCAGCTTTTGTAGGGGATTAATAAGAGCATGTGGCCTTTCACTGCAGCTCAGTGGTTCAGCTCCAGTGCAGCCTAGTAAGTGGAGATCGTTAACATCTGATAGCTGTGTAGGGACCTTTGCATTATTCAGCAGTTAGTATTGTTCACTGATACTACAACCACAGGGAGAAGCAGGATATCTCTAGGGACATGAGCAAATCAGCATCACCCATACTTTAGTGTACTGTTTATCAATGAATGGCAACCCACCCATGTTTACGAGGCCACAATTATTTGGCTCTTCCTCCCCTGTTCCTTTTGGTTTTATTTTATAAGCAAAAAAGTCCCCAATGCCCCACCCAAACAAGGGTTTGACTTTGGCTATGAACTTGTGGGGGCTCTGAGCTAAAGCTGTTTGTGGTGATGTGCCTGATATCTCAAAAGCACGGGCTGGGGTGGGGGCTCAGCGTGAGCAAACAGATCAGCCCCATTTGGATAGAAGCTACACCCCAAACCTGAATACAGCACCTCAAAGCTCCATGTGTTCCCTGGCAGTAGTGACGAAGCTGCTCCTGGGTGCGGAAAAGAATGAGCTAGGAAATGGTCAGAAGATACTTCTCAATGGGAAAAAAAATACCTCAGGGGTACCTGTAATGTTTGTTTCAGAAAGCGTTGCCTAGCCGCTACCAAACAGACCATTTCTCTCACAAAACCTGTGGGGTGGAATTTGTCTGTTAAATTTTAGCCCACAACCTGTAAGGCACAAATAGCATCAAAATTATTTCAAAGGATTAAATGTGGAAGACGAGAATAACAAAAAAAAAAAAAATCAGACCTATCTTCCCCTTCTTTTTTTGTCCATTGAAACTCCAGTTCTTCCTGCTTTCTGAGCAATGGAAGGGCCTGTAACACTGCAGCACACTGGGGATGTGCTGTACAGAGAGGACGCGATGAGATGGGAGGGTGACACATGTCACCAGAAGGTGTCCCTGAGCCAGCCATGCAGGAGCCTCTGGCATAGCTTGAGGAGGCACAGGGGAAAATGTGAAAGTTATATCCACCTCATCCTGTCACAGAAACAACACCTGCTGCCCGGCGGGCTACAGCACCCGTACGGCGAGGATGGGGTGAGCGCATGGCTGCTGGCAGCCATCTCCACCAACTTCTTTGGTCAGCCCTGTGGGATTCATTGCACACTGGTTTGGATTTGTTTGTTTTTTGATGGGTTTTGGTTTGTTTTTTTTAATATTAGTGCATATCAGAGACTTGCTGAAATGTGAGGTGTCTGTTACAAAGGCTGGAATTCATAAAACGAGAGATAAAAAGTAATTCTATAAGTCAAGTAAAATCCCGTAGTTGCAATTGCAGTCATTACTTTGGGAACACCCAGCCAGTGGTCATTAAATAGCAGCTTGTGTAACATTTAAGAAAGATGGGAAAACATCTTTCATTTAAATTGTTGAACCAGATGTTGCTTAGGTCTGTGCTGTCAGAATGTGCAACCCCACAGTATCACTAGTGATACTGCAATGGGAGAGCGGTGGGGTTTGGGAAGTAGTGGAGGAGGAGGACCTGCTACAGACCAAATGCTGAGTGTAAGCAGAGCCCCTCAATAGCAGCCTGTAGGCCAAGGAGATGCTGATATGGGTTCCTCATGTGCAGGCTGCCAATAGCAACCATCTCCTCCAGGGAAAATGCATACAGCCCTGCTTCATGCTTGTAAGCATAGTACATAACATTTGATTAATGAAGGGGAGGGTAAGGAAGAGTGGTTGGAGTTGGATACAGACTGGAAAACACTAGCCAGACTTTTTGTTCTTAAAAAGCATGATGTTGTCCAGTATTTTAAAGAAAAAAAGGGTTTAAAAGCTCAGATGTGTAATGACAGAAGATAAAATTTGGTAATGTCAATAGTGGCCTTCGCATTGGAATAGCAATTATTTTTTTAGTAACACAGATTTTTGTAGCATGAAGTGTTCTTGTGGTGCTCCTAGATTAGGATGACTTTGGTGACAGGCAGCTTAGCAGTCTTTTTGTTCAGTTTGCAATGTAGCCTGGGGTGGCTGAACCATGACCTATTTTTTGCTTTGATAACTCCTATCCCTGTGTTCCTCTGTTTTGAAAACAGATATAAAAAAGGATAGGCAGTAATTTAATAGATAGGAACTGTAAAGCAGGGCTAACAGAAGGAATTACTTAAAAGGTATTATTACAGGCATCCCTGTGTCCAAAGTGGCAAAAGGATTCAGTAAGGATTACAGCTGTCAAAGCAACGGGAAAGATGGACGTGACCCCACCTGGAATACTGCATTCAGCTCTGAGACCCCAACACAAGAAGGACATGGAGCTGTTGGATTGAGTCCAGAGGAGGGTCATGAAGATGATCTGAGGGCTGGAGCACCTCTCCTATGGAGACAGGCTGAGAGAGTTGGGGCTGTTCAGCCTGGAGAAGAGAAGGCTCCGGGGTGATCTTATTGCAGCTTTCCAGTACCTAAAGGGGGCCTACAGGAAAGCTGGAGAGGGACTTTTTGCAAGGCCGTGTAGTGATAGGACAAGAGGTGACGGCTTCAAACTTAAAGAGGGGAGATTTAGATCAGATCTAAGGAAGAAATTCTTCACTGCAGGAGTGGTGAGGCACTGGAACAGGTTGCCCAGGGAAGCTGTGGCTGCCCCATCCCTGGAAATGTTCAAGGCCAGGTTGGATGGGGCTTTATGGGAAGATGTCCCTGCCCATTGAAGAGGGGTTGGAACAAGATGATCTTTAAGGTCCCTTCCAACCTAAACCATTCTATGATTCTAGGACTTCCTACAGGCTTTATATTCGGGGCTGTTAGTTCTCAGCTGCTTCTTACCTTCTCCCTATCATCCTTTGGGCTCCATGAGAGCTGCATGTTATTTTAGAGATATTTTGTTTTTTCTGTTGCTGGTAGAGAAGTTCTGGATACAAACAGCATATTATGTTGGGTTCAAGACACACAAATTAACATGGGAAGGGTGACATTGGCAGGGATCCTTCAGGAACTGCATCTATGTAAGGACAAATGCATTGACACTGCTCGTGCAATGCTGACACATTTATGTTTATATTGGGAGGGGGTTTATGGAGTGACACTAAAGGTTGGCATAAAATAAAACAGAGTATAAATAATTTCAATTTAAAATCCATCCACAGCTTCATGCCATTGGTCTTTCCCCTAACCTCCAAATAACCCTAAACTCTGTAGCTTTTGGGGAAGCTGGGAACTGTATTGGAATCAAACTTCACAGCTGAAGATCACCCTTCCTAATTTCTAATATCTGATTGCACAAATAGTTCTACATCGAACACTGGTTCTGTTCTGTGGTTTTGATCAAATTTTGGATAAGCCATTTAAATGTTTAATGGCTGCTTATATAGAAATCGATGGCAACTGTATCAAATTGGGCCAAATGTGCTTAAAACCCCTTAATATGGATTTGGATCTTACTCCAGGCTCTGATTTGAAGATGTTGAGCAGTAATAAAAGTGACTAATAATACCTTTTATTGTGCATTCCAATAATGCCTGGGTACACAATCATCAAGTAAATGGAGTTTTTCTTCTCATTATCTTCATCTGAAAGAGGACTGAGCCATTAAACCAACCTGAATAATAAAGAAATACATAGCACTCCCCATGAAAGTGTTTGCAGCTGTGCTCTTCCACCACGCATGCCGTGAGGATTCCATTATAGTAAATTGGAGCTGTTAGTGTCACAATATTGCCATCATTACGTGTTCAAAATATGAGTCAGATCCCCAGCACTCCTTGCTGTTCTAATATCATAAATGTGTGTAGTGTTTAACTTTCAGTTCTGGTTTCTAAGCCTTTAGAAGAGAAACTACGTGTCTCAGTAGAGTGTGAAATTTTAAGGGTCACATCCAGCGTGGAGTAGCAATACAGCCACATTCCTCCTTCTTCTTGGCCATTTGTGGGGGCTTCGTTTACCTTCTCCTTCCAGGCTTAAGAGGTTTTTCTCTGAGCTCCTCTGTCTCCCAGCCTCATCACCACTGCCTGCTGCTATTCACCACTTTTTCATCTTTCTCGTTCTTTTCTCCCATCTCCTAACTGTGGCTCGCTTAATTTCCTGTGTGCATTTCGTTGTTACCCCCTCTACCCCTTCCTGGTGGACTGTAGAGAAAGTCAGCTCCCTTTTTGGCTTTAGCTGCTTTAATAATAATAAGGAATGGTGGTCTTTTTACATGAGGAGCAATTAATGAATAGATAGTCCTTGCTAATGGTATGTGGTGAGACATGTTAGAAAATCACAGAAATACGCAACGTCTGGGGCAATGAACAAACTTAATGCTTGCTTTTGTATTGAAAGACTTGACAAACGGGACTTGGAGCAGAGCAAACATACTACGTTTTAGCAGATGCTTTTACATGTTTTCCTGACTCTCTCTAACTTCCCATTGCAACTGTATTCTGTTGCTGCTTCCTCTGGCTGAGAAGTAAATTAGTTCCTTTCATCCCTCTGAAGCAAGGGCAGGTCTTTTTGTTTACCTGTTGAAAGAATTTCTGTGTCATTTCCTAAGCTATATGAATTAGATGTATTGCACATACACATATGTATACTAGATATATATTAGCTTAGATATATAACCTAGACATTAAAGTCTAATTCTTCTGATTTTTTGCTACAATAATGTATCAGTGTATGTAGTTCTTATATAAATAAACCAATCAATGAATCAATCATCAATTAGTATCAGCCTTAGAACCATAAGGCATAACCATATCTGTATCCCAGATACCTTTAACTGAGATTAAATCAGAGCATTTGCAAACATTATTTTGTTTCTCGTGAAAATTTTCCGTTTCCCCACTGCTAGCATCTGAGAAATTAATTTCCTGGTTAGCCCTCTGACCCCTCCTGTAAATGGAGATACACATGGGATTTGTCTCCTTTGACTTTGGTAATAATATTTACCTTTTATAAAGTACATTAAACTTTCAAAGACTTTACCAACGTTATGGAACTGAGCTTCATTCATCTGTTGGCTCTTGTTAATGAAATCTCATATCTAGCTGATAAAAGTTTCCATAGCCACTTTATGAGTCTTCTATGGTTTTATTATGGCAGGGCTGTCTAAGTTAAAGGATTGTCAGATTTAAGAAATAACTTTTAATTGCCTATTTTTTCTTGCAGTATTTTTTCTTTTAATATTTCATTTTTTTCTGTCTCAGAAATAGATTTGTTCCTGTCTGCTATGAGCACCCACCACTGCTTTAAGAGCATAGTGAAGCGAACACTTATTTCTATGAACCATTAAGCTGTCATGACGAGAACATGATTTTAGGATTCCATTGCATTCCCTGCTGGATCAAAGCAATCCCAGGGGCTCTGATTCATGATCCCCTCAGGTGCAGGTAGGATGCTGACATGATTCCTACCTCCAGATTGCAGCTACTGGAGCAATGACTGAATGGGACATACATATGAATGGAGTATATAAGCTGCAGACTTGAGCCCTGCATAGAATTTGCATTAATGCTCGACTGTAAAGCGAGAGGCCTGAGCAGAAGATACTCATACTGTTTCTGACTGTTTCTGCGAAAGGGACTTTAATGCTCTACATCTACCTGAAAGGAGGTTGTAGCGAGGTGGCTGTTGGTCTTTTTTCCAAGTAACAAGTGATACGACAAGCGGAAGTGGCCTCAAGTTGGACCAGGGAAGGTTTAGATTGGGCAGTAGGAAAAATTTCTTCACCGAAAGGGTTGTCAAGCATTGGAAGGGGCTGCCCAGGGAAGTGGTTGAGTCACCATCCCTGCAGGTATTTAAAAGATGTGTAAATGTGGTGCTTACGGAAATGGTTTAGTGGTAGACTTGGCAGTGTTAGGTTTACCGTTGGACTCGATGGTCTTAAAGGTCTTTTTCAACCTAAATGATTCTATGATTCTAAGCTATGGGAGAAAGATGGGACCTGTTGTCTCTTTCGCCACCCCATTTCTATCTACCTGTGATCAGGAGCAAGAGCTTTTAGCGTTTTCATCTTGAGCTTTTTTTTTAGTCATCACAGTGCTCTACTCAGTGTATCTGCATAACAAACACTTGCTACCTTTGCATCTCCTTAGAATCTAAGGCTTCTAATTCATTATTCCTAATGATGTCTTGTAAAGTAAGCAGCTGATTCTTGCATTAAATATGCATAAATGATAGTAATAGGTGGGCCTGTGTATGTATGAGCATGGTAGATGTGTTACACTGGGACTCCTTCTGCTCTCTCTTGTCCTTTTTATGTGTACATTTCTCTGGTGACTTCACTGGATCTTTTCTAGGTGTGCATCATTGCTGACAGCATGCGTACCATTGCAAACTGTATGTATTATTAATAGAAAACCAGCTGAGAACTAAAATAAAGCTCTATTTATGTTGGTCTGGGAGATAATTCTCAGCATTTCAGTAAAGTGTAAAACACGCAATTAGATGTCCAAGTTGTCAAGACCTTAAAGGGGTAGTTTTTAAAAATCCAAGCTCTGTGTTAAATTACACCCATACATGTCTGTAGTGACTTTAAATGAGGTCGTCTGTACCAGATTTACACTGCCAGAGCTAGAGCAGGGTCTGACCTAATCTGAGTAAGGGGCGATGCACATCAAAGGTGTTGGCATAAAGGCAATTTAAAAAGTGATTGGAAAATAGCATCAAGTATTTGAAAAGAAGTTTCTGAGTTACAAATGCCATTGAAAACACAAATGTCAGAAATATTATGTCTACAATCCAGGACTGTTTCATGTGATAATGTGAAGCCGCTAATACTTTCCTCTTCATATTTATGAAAGTTGTGTTACTTTCTATTACTTTTTTCCCCCTTAACATACGAATGTTTTAGTTTTGTGAAATATTGGACACCACACTAATATATGAAAAATGAAGGTAAATTAAAGCTGTTCAGAAAACTTTGGCAAAATGTTCTGATTTTGTCCTCCTTTTTTTAACAACGATAGCTTCGATTTTTGACACCGACTTTAAACACAAACACACTCTAACTAGATATCAGTATTTTTGATAACTGTGTAGCTGCTGTTGAAGTAAATTTTCTCATTGCTTTTTTGATGTGGGTTTTACGTAAGAAGGATGCAAATTCAGACTCAGCACACATTCATACAGATTCATTCAGACAGCTCAGGACAAGGCTTGGATCAAGATGTCTCCATCCTTACTTTTACTTCTTTTAATCCAATTGTGCTGGGTTTATGTGAAAGGGGTTTGGTAGCAGGAGAGGGGGTTCACCCCCTGTAACTTCCCCGACTCCAAAATCGATCGGACCAATCCCTGGAAAGACCCATGCTGGAGTGAGCAACAGCTCCCTCAGAACTGTGGTAAAATCCTGTGCTGGAGCAATCCGATGGGTCAGGATTGCATCCTGCGGGAAGGACTCATGTTGGAGAAGTCTGTGGACTGCCTCGTGAGCAGGGGATCTACTGGAGCAAGGAAAAGAGTGTCAGGAGTCCTTCTCCTTGAAGAAAGGAGTGGCAGAAACAACGTGTGATGAACTGACCTGCAGCCCCCCATTCCCCATCCCCCTGCGCTGCTGGGAGAGGAGGTGGAGCTGGGAAGAAGGGAAGAGGGGGTGGTGGTGGTGTTGTTTGTAAGATCTGGCTTTGTTTCTTGTTATCTTCTCAAGTAACTGTTAATGATTTAAATTGATTTGTCCCCAACCTGAGTCCATTTTGCCCAGGGCCATGGTCGGTGGGTGATCCCCCCCTGTTCTTACCCTGACCCTCTGTCCTTCTGTTACATCTCTCTCCTCTCCACCTCACCGAGGGGATTGAGCGGCTGAGTGGTGGCTGAGCTGTCAGTGGGGCTAAACCACAACACCAGTGTAAGAGAGTGTGTTAATCCAAAGGAACTACAAGGATAGCGAGAGTGCAGAGCCAGCTTTGGCATGTGTGTTTTTTTTTCCTGTACACTAACTGATATAGTTACATTAAAGAATTTGCTTTTTTAAAACAGTTACTGAGGATCCTGTTGTGTCTTAATCTGCTTCTGAAGTGTATAAAGCAGCTGTGCTTCGTTAGCTTCAAGTTATTATGAACATAGAATATAGTCTTGTTTTGTGAGTGGGAATGCTGAGTGTTCAACAAAATGGGATGCCTGTATTATGTTTTTTATTTTTTTTCTTTCCATGTAAAATGATATTCCCATTCTCATTCTGCCTCTAGACTTTCCTGCAAAAAATTAATACACAAGACCTATAAAGGTCACTATGCTCTCAGATGCACCTCTTCTGAGATCTGCTAACTGACTGCACTTCCTTTGCACCTCGACATTGTAAATGTTGAGCTCCTCTGTTAACAGAGCCTCCACGTCCTAAAAAAGGGGGTTATATTTTAAATAAACTCTAGGTTTTAGGCACACTTCCAATGCAGCATACGCCAGCTGTCAAACAACTGGCAGTGAGAGAACAGCTCTGTTCAGTGTGTGAGTCAGTTAATGGACGTCATTGGAAGGAACCCATGAAGTTAGTGCACTTTATACCTTACCCATGGGAAAAAAAAACACGTGGGGGGAATGCCTGTGCTGTGGCTTGAAAAGTAGTACTGAAATGCATTGCTGAGGTGTTGAGGTACAGTGCTTGTCGTGTGCTCCTTCGCTCTGTCAAAAAGAGCTGAACTGCAGCCAGGACCGGAGTGACCTCGCTCTAAGGTAACTCAGCGCTGTTACTGCTGCACTGCATCATCTGCAACACCGAGTGTTAACTGCAGTCCCCAGTGTTGCCAACTATTTTAACCATATTTGTGGAGCATGTTTGGAATTCTTAATGACTGTATCCTGGAGCTGTGGGATTCCAAGGGTGATTCAGTTTCCAGTTAAAACGAAGAATTCAGTGGAGAAAAGATTGAAACTATGATTTGCAATGATCATCACAAGCAGGTGAATAAACAGGCTCTATTTATTCTTTTTAAAATATCGTACCTGTTAAGACTAATGCTTTGAGACCTGACATAAAATCAGGTTGGAAAATCTCTAATTGTCTTCACAAATCAGAGAATAATTTTGGTTGGACGAGACATCTGAAGGCAATCTAGTCCAACCTTCTGCTTGAAGCAGGATCAGCTAGATCAGCTTGCCCAGGGACTTGTCCAGTTGAGTTTTGAGTATCTCCGAGACAGGAGATTTCACAACCACTCTGGTCCCTTGTTGCGGTATTTTGACGACTCTCACGGTGCTCTTTCTTTCCTTATACCAAACTGAAATTTCCCTTGCTGCAACTGTTGCCTCTCGTCCTATCCCTTTACACCTCTGAGAAGAGTCTGGCTCCGTCTTTTTGACACCCTCAACTACATTAAAGAGATGTAGATACCAATGAGATTTCCTCCTTCCTTTCACTTTTTCTTCTTAAGTCCAAGTAAACCCAGTTCCCTCAGCCTTTTCTTGTATCCCATGTCCTTCAGCCCCCTGGCTATCATGATGGCCTTCTCTGGATTCCCTCCAGAATATCAGTGTCTTCTGTGCTGGGGAGCCTGAACTGGACACACAAATCCAAGCAAAAGTCTAGAGCTAGACAAGACCCAATTTCCCATCATGCTGACTGGGATTCTTCTCTTTGATCTTCAGGACTCTCATCAACATCTGAATGGGTCACTCTGTTCTTTTTACAGCCAGTGGAGAGGAATAGGTCCTCCCAGACTTCTGTTTGCCTTTCTCTTTCAGCTATCTACCAGAGGGACCATTTCTTTACATTAATTATGAAAGCAACAAATTCAACTGTTTCTATCTACACTGTGCTTCTCTAAAGTTAGATGAGAGACTTCCCAGCCTGAGCCTTTGTGGGCAAGAGATGGCAACTAGTCTAAGTTATAATAGTACAGTTAATGATCACATTCTTGCACCTGAGCAAAATGCATGATCTTGAACTTGTAGTAATTTTTGATGGCATAAATGTTGTCTTTGGGGATTACTGATTTCTGTCACTTTGCAGGCACAGTAACATAAATAATGAAGGATTAAGATGGGCTTTCAGTGAACAGTTGCAAGGTTCATGTCCTAAAAGGGCTCGTGTCTTTTGTTTAAATGAAGGCATTCTCATTTAGTTGGGAATTTTGCAATTTTTTTATTAGCTATGCTTTGAACACAAGTCCTTCATGTCACTGTTGGCTAAGCCATGGGATGGCAGAGGACAGGTAACTGGATCTTGGCTGAAGGTGAGACTTGTGGGTGAGCTGGGGGGATGGCTGGAGAAGGAGCGTGGTAATCCTGACATCTCTGAGGTAAGGCATCTTGAAGTCCACCATACATCACTACTGCTTGATTAAAACTGCAATGCTAACCCAGCATTTGGGATTAAATTGTAATTAATCTAAGCAGGCGACATGCACTGAATTATGAGCCATACCCTCTATTCTCAAAAATACTTCTCTCAGCGTTCCTACTGGAAACTGAATATTTCTTTGCAATAAGATGCTGATTTAATCAAATATATTGGTCCCATAAACAGCATCTTTTACTAGTCTTCACTGTTCAGAGATTTCCCCTCCCCTTCCTGTGTTATTCAAAGCAGTCTCCCACCAGAGGCTGTAGGATACTGGAAATGACTTAGTACCTTTTCAGAGAAAAATATCTCATTCGTTCAGGCTGGCAAATATTACAGGGAATAACAGTTTATTGTACCTGATACATGTTTGCTAGACTGAGTGCAAGGATGAGATGGTGAAATATAATGGCCTGTGATATACAGCAGGTCAGGCTAAACGATCTAATGGTCTCTTCTGAATACATGAATTGCTGGGCTGTGTGCCAGAAGCCAGACAGACTCCTGGTGTTCCCACAAGTCGCTATATTCATCTATCCCTGACCCTCCTGAACTCTGTGGTGGAGCTCCCATGTGCATCATTTAGAGCAGGATACTGATGTGGGTAGTTAATGGTAAGATGAAAAGTGTAACAGTTTGTTGGGAACCTCTGAAATGCTGGATAATGGAGACACAGCTTCGGCAAAATAGGTCCCAAATCCTGCTAAACTAGAAGCTTCACTCTTAAGCTCCGTGGCATCAGTGCCCTTGGTTTTTACATCTCAACTGCTGGTTCCTAGCAGCTCTCTGACACGGGACTGCCAGCTACATCTTGTACCTTGCAGAGCATCAGGCCCTCTGCACTGCTCACAGGGACCTCTCTTGAAACTTCCGTTGGGCACTGAACAGGTTTTGCATCACAAGGTGCAGTTTCGAATTGTAACTCAGCTGATCCCTGCATCCCTGGCAGTATGGTTGTCTTCTCCTGCATCCCTGCTCTTGCACCAGTGCTGCTGCTCATCTGGATCTGCAGTGATAGCCAGAAACGTGTTCACTTTTCCTCCCAACAATATAGGTCCTGTGTCCGCTCACCTCAGGATTAGAACCATGCCAAGGCTGGCGCAAGGAAAACGACAGGAATATATATATATGGGAATATATATATATGGAAACAGGATTGCCCCTTTCGCAAAAGGGCCATTGGTTAGGCTAATTGTGACATGAAACTGCATTTTCAGGGAGGCAAGTTAGTGGTGAAATTCTGTGCAGCAAGACTCATGGTAACAGCAGTGCTCAGGCTGCATTCAACTTACTTGTGTCACCTAGTTTCTGAGCTTCTAATGAGCTTTTCGGAGTTGGACTTGACTGTATTCATTAATGTATAAGGAAGGAGGTAGGCTTTTTACTGACTTGATTTTTTTTCTCCCCTGGAAGCCCTGGTGCTAATGGTGCCAGTCCAGACATCTCTCAGATGTACCGTGAATACAAAATTTCAGCTTTGTATGATTAACTTCTAATTACTGTGGTGCAATCTCCCTCCTCTTTTGGAGAAGGTGCTGTGACAACCTAGGAACCCTTTAGCAGGCATATCTTCTTAGAAAGCTGTTGTAAAACACAGATGGTTTCCAAACATGCGTACTATCCTGGAAACTGGTGGGAAGAAGAGGACATGATTTTCTCTGCCCACTTTGATCAGACAGGACCACATAACAGTTTAGGTTGGAAGAGACCTCTGGAGGGCTCTGATCCAACCCTTTTCTCAAAGCAGGGCCAACTTAGATCAAGTTGCTCAGAACCTTATTAGCTGGAGCTTTTGCAGCCTCTCTGGTCCTCTTCTTGAATATTTGACCACCATCACGGTTATTTTTTTCCCCCTTACATTGATTAGACTTTTCCCGTGCTGCCTGTTGTGCTTTTACTGTGCACCGCTGAGAAGAGCCTTGATCTATCATCTTTATACACTCCAATTAAGTTGTTGAAGGCAGCAATGAGAGTTCCATTTAGCCTTTTCTTTTTAAGGCTGAACAAACCTGGTTCTTTCAGTCTGTTCTTGTAGGGAAACTTGCTTTAGAAATCTTTAGGAAAGAGTAAGCCAGACTTCAGACTGTCCAAGGCGTGTAAAGGAAAACCATCAGTTTTACTGAAGGATTCTGATTTACTCAGTACCTCTATTTTCCCAGAATTAACTTCAGGGACACTGATCTATATATTTTTTTTTTAAAATATTAAATTTTGTAATTTAAATTTTTAAATCAGATGCCCTTCCCTGTCTTTTACCTTTTTTTTTTCATTTGTTTGATTGTTTTTTTTGTGGGTTTTTTTGTTTGTTTGTTTGTTTTCCTTTTGGCAAGTGTTTTAAAGAAACTCTGCTTTATTCTGCATAAAGTAGCAGATACAGTATTCTAGGAAGATGAGCATTTCTCCTGCTTATGCTGTTCAGAAGACTTTGATTGGGAAAGAAATTACTTTTGGTTTCTGTTATTTTTTTATTTCCAACAGAAAACCTGAGACACTGATAATCTGAGGAGATGAGACTGCTCAGGCACGTTAGGTCTTTTCCAGCTGTTTCTTGTGCAGCTGCTGTCAGGGCTGAGCTCTGCTCTAACTGAAGTCATGATAAAAGACCAAATTTTGTTGTTTTCTAGCTTGACAAATGTGAAAAGGTTTGACCTCATGTGACACAGCTGAAATATCCGAATCGCTACTATGATTCACTTTCAGATATTGCATTTTTTTCCTCCTGAAAACACTTGATAAGCCATTCTCTCCAGATAGTTTCACATTGGCTTGAATCCCTCCAGCTAAGAGCTTAAGATTTTTACCTGCTTCGGGGGTTTCTGCACGTAACCATTTATTCTCTTGCTTCTTTGCTTTTTTCCCCACCCAGTTGTCCATTGTTTACTGGATCTTGTTTTTCATGGGAACCACATGTACTGCTGCAGCAGAGTGATGGATCCACATCTCATCCATAGCTTAACCGAGATTTTTTTACCTCTACTTTTCCCTGTTGTTCAGTGAAATAAATATTGTGGATGCTAGTTCTGTTTGAGCTGGGCACAAGGTGACTGGAAAAACAATCACTGTCTGTGAAGTTTTTGGCTTTTTCAGCCTTTTATATGGAAGGATATATTTGTATGTACAGAAAGGCAGTATTTATTTGAATAAACGAATTATCATATGTTCTATACTGCTCATGATCATCTTCTAAGACAGAGAAAAAGGTCTGCTATACTGAACCATAAATGACAGTGCTACGCAATGCATTGGTAGAAATGTATTTGTATTCTTGTATTCGAGAAGTCGTGGTGGTCTGGCGAGGTCCCCGATGACTGGAAGAGAGGGAACATAACCCCCATATTTAAAAAGGGGAACAAGGAGGACCCGGGCAATTACAGGCCGGTCAGCCTCACCTCTGTGCCTGGCAAGGTCATGGAGCAGATTCTCCTGGGAACCATGCTAAGGCACATGGAGAGCAAGGAGGTGGTGGGTGACAGCCAACATGGCTTCACCAAAGGCAGATCGTGTCTGACCAACTTGGTGGCCTTTTATGATGGGGTGACAGCATCGGTGGACAAGGGTCGACCAATGGATATCATCTACCTGGACTTGTGCAAAGCTTTTGACACTGTCCCGCACGACATTCTTCTCTCTAAACTAGAGAGGCATGGGTTTGATGGATGGACCACTCGGTGGATAAGGAATTGGCTCAATGGCCGCACTCAGAGAGTAGTGGTCAACGGCTCGATGTCCAAGTGGAGACCGGTCACGAGTGGCGTCCCTCAGGGGTCCGTGTTGGGCCCGGCCCTCTTCAACATCTTTGTCGGTGACGTGGACAGTGGCATGGAGTGCACCTTCAGCAAGTTTGCCGATGACACCAAGCTGTGTGGTGCTGTCGACACGCTGGAAGGGAGGGATGCCATCCAGAGGGACCTCGACAGGCTGGAGAGGTGGGCCCGTGCCAACCTCATGAAGTTCAACCAGGCCAAATGCAAGGTCCTACATCTGGGTCGTGGCAATCCCAGGCACAAATACAGACTGGGTGGTGAATGGATCGAGAGTAGCACTGAGGAGAAGGACTTGGGAGTACTGGTGGACGAGAAGCTCAATATGAGCCGGCAATGTGCTCTTGCGGCCCAGAAGGCCAACCGCGTCCTGGGCTGCATCAAGAGGAGAGTGGCCAGCAGGTCGAGGGAGGTGATTCTCCCCCTCTACTCTGCCCTTGTGAGACCTCACCTGGAGTACTGCGTCCAGTTCTGGAGCCCCCAACATAAGAAGGACAAGGACCAGTTGGAGAGGGTCCAGAGGAGGGCCACGAAGATGATAAGAGGGCTGGAGCACCTTTCCTATGAGGACAGGCTGAAAGAGTTGGGGCTGTTCAGCCTGGAGAAGAGGAGGCTCTGGGGTGACCTTCTAGCAGTCTTCCAGTACCTCAAGGGAGCCTACAGGAAAGATGGGGAGAGGCTGTTCAGGAGGGCCAGTTGTGATAGGACAAGGGATAATGGTTTTAAAATAGAGGGAGGTAGATTCAGATTGGATATTAGGAAAAAATTTTTTACTATGAGAGTGGTAGAACACTGGAACAGGTTGCCCAGAGAGGTGGTGGATGCTCCATCCCTGGAGACGTTCAAGGCCAGGTTGGACGAGGCCCTGAGCAACCTGATCTAGTTGGAGATATCCCTGTTCCTTGCAGGGGAGTTGGACTAGATGACCTTTGAAGGTCCCTTCCAGCCCTAACCATTCTATGATTCTATGATTCTAAATAGTACATCTCAATCTTGAACTTTCCTAAACTGAAACACGTGTTTCCCACAGCACCTAAAGGACTTAGGAGCACAAGACACACTGAATGTCTCACATGGTTCATTTAATCAAGTTAATTCCAGACCTATCTCAATGACTAAAGGCAGTTACAATGGAGAGAATTTTCCCACATGTTAAAAGTACTTGAAAAAATTGGAGCGGCTCCAGTGCTGGGTAGAGCTGTGACTTTTGTTTTTCAATCTCTTTGCGTGCTGCAGAAGTTAGCTTTGCAGGTATTTTTAGGCACAAATTGAGGCTAAATGTGGGCTTGTGTGATTGAGTGCTTTAATGAGTTAAGGTGCATTTCAGATACACAGCTGAGGCTCTCTGCTGCTGAGGCGGTTGCTCATTTCTGGCCATGCGTGTTGGCTTTGGCATTCGTTGGTCCCATGCTGGGGTAATTTGACTTGCTGAGCTACAAGAAAAGTATCTCCCCCCACCAAAGTGTATAATTTCCTGCCAAATTAATGAGTTGAATTACCTCAGAAAAATGCCTGACAAGCATGAAAGCTGGTGCAAGGAATGAAGCTGGAAGAGATACCTGGTGTGAGGGCAAGGAAGCATACAGAAAGGCAGGGTGGAGGAGCGGGTCCACTCCTTTGGGTAGCAGCAAACTGTTAGGTTGGCTTGTACTCAAACTTTGGCCAAGAAGGACTTGTGCCTCATTTTCTGTTTTGCAAGGTTTCTGCCTTGAATGGGCCGAAAAAATGATACGTGCGTGAAGTCTGCAGTTTCATGTAGGCACAAATGGCTGAGTTTTATTAGTTGTTTTGTAGTGATATTCGTATAACTTTATTTTCCTTACAAAATCTCTGAAGATACCTTCACCCCTCCTCTGCAACCAGACCTACAGGCAAGACTCTTGCTGTGTATTACTGATTTATTACATATGGTCTTTCTGTAGCAAACATCAGTATTAATATTTGAACAGCAATCCATCGTATCTCTCCAACAAATAAAGCACAAATGATCTCATTCTGATCTTGCTTATCCTGGGATAAAGCAGGAGTAATTTCACTGGATGAAAGTGTTACACCAGTGTAAAGTTGTTGAAGTCAGATGAAAACTGGGAATGGCAGAGAATAACTGTATAATAAAAAGACGCCAGGTCATCCCTTGAATTTAAAAGCGTCTTTTGTTTTTAGATAGTGAGTGTGCAGGCATGGTGACTTCCCCTGCCCCCGTCAGCGTGACACATATGTGAGAGGCTCTTGCTCGGTCGGTGCACTGGATTAGAAATCAGCTGTCATTAAGGAGGGTTTCGCAGTGTGAAAGGTTCCTGGGTGTGATGGTGCGCGCGAGCGGCAGCCGTGGGGATTAAGCTGGCTGGTAACAAGCATTTGTGTTTACCAGTCTGGTTAACTTCAGATCAGCCTTCTAAACATTTCCATGGAAACAAGGGAAGTTTTGGTTCACTGTAAGTGGCTTAATTTACTTTCTAACTGTATTAAAAGTAGAATACTAAACCGAGACAAAATTAACTCTGAAACATATTTTTGATAATATGATTTTAATCAGTCATGGCATTCAGTGATTGCTTTTCCATACCTCCTGCTTGCAGTTATGGATGAAGCTTTAATTGAGCAGTCGCTCCTTGAATCTGCAATGGCTTGGACGAAATAAGTCAGGAAAAGAACTGTGGAATAGTTAGGGGCCTTAAATCTTTATTTTTTTGTAGAGAACAATTCAATATCTGTGTTTGTGAGCTTTCCTGTTTTTTTACAAGGCATGAAACTTGAGGGATTGGAATGTGTGTACATCCTGGAAACTTCTTATGTATCTACTATTTTACTGAAATGTCATGTGTAAATTTTGATATGACAGAATAGTCACTTGTCCTGTCAAAGAGAGAAAAGACATATTGATATACTCATAGAGAAAAGTACTAAAAATATGTTTTGATTTTGCATTGGCATCTTTCAAGTTGCGTTATAGAAAACTAGTTGTAAGTAGATTTTTTCCCATATTTCTAGGAAGAAGTTCCCACTTCTGTACAAGTAGGGATGCTTGTTGTAAAGCAGCAAAGTGAGGGGAATTGTAAGCTGACTCACGTGGGTGAGGTTCTTGCTCAAAGTGCCTGTCTGTCTCTCAGGATGTATGCACCCAAAGACAAATTGTTCGTGTGACTCAGGAGGTGTTTTCCAGTAGAAGTGATTCTTACTCCTGTAATTCTGATAATTGGTAACTGTATGAACCGCTTGAACAAAACCAACTTTAATTATGCATGAATGCTGATCAGCCTGGAAATCAATCTGGCTGACTCACGCTCCAAAGTTAGCGTTATTCTCTGAATTTCAATAACTGAGTTTTTATCTTAAGTTATATTCTAAGAGCAGTCAGAGGCAGCAGGGAAATTGGTCTTGATGTTTATCTGAGCATTGGAAATGAGTATAGCCTCGCATCTATAACATCAGGGAAGAGATTTTCCTTCTCCCTGTGGTATGGAGCTGGAAGTGCTGTCCATATTAACACTCAAGGTCTCACAGTGTGCTTGTGCAGCTGCAAAGTGGCAAGGTCACCATTTTACGTACGGGAAACAGAGGAAGAAATACTCCATGGTTTGTTCAGTGTCACAAAGGCTTTTTGCAATTGAGGGAATTAAGTTTGCATTACTCGAAAGTTTGATCTCAAACTCAACTTTTCACACTTTTTCCATTGCTCATCACTTTCTTCCACGATGGATGAACTCCGTCTATCTGGTCTACCTAGAAAAGCAAAACAATTTCATCTACTAAACTCCGGGGCATTCTGATAATAAACCATAACTAAGAATTTCTGTTTCTATAGAAAATACAGTCAACCTTAGTTATTAAGACATGTTGTAACAGGTGGCTGGGCTTCCGGCTCCGTTCCGTACCTCCCTGGGCAGGAATGCGTGCAGCTGACTGCAAGCAGCTGTGTGTGCACTTGGAGAGCTCTGTCTGACACGCTCATGGCTCTGCAAGTGGCTTCAATCAATAGCAGCAGCAGGCAGAGAAATGCAAAGACAACGTGGCCGAAATACTCTCCTAGGTAACTATAGTATTTGGAAGAAAACCATGGGAATACATTGGCAGCGTGGTGGTATTATTTTAGGGCAGAAAACCTGAACAAACTGGACTCTGTTCCTGCTGACATATGCTTAACAGTGAGCATGGAGTATAACACTTCTTTAAAATGTTCTGAGTTTTTGTGCAAACTCTACTCCAGCTGCTGGAGTCAGACAAAATAGCAAAAGGACGTTAAGTTTTGTACAAACCAAAAGGTAGGATGCTTGTCCTCATGAATGCAAAGGAAAGTTTTGCAAAGAGGAATGCAATATAGAAAAAAGCTCGGAAAACAGCAATCTGTAGTGTGCAGTGACAGTGTGAATATATTCAGATGGGACCATTCATGTGTTTAAAACACACAAGCTTACAGGCTGAGACCCTTATTTTTTTTAATAATATCCCCAACATCACTTATTCACTACAAAATATAATTTCTCTTTTTTAACGTGTGTTGCTATAGTGACTTGTTTCTTTGTTAAAACTTCCTTATGTCCTTACAAACTGAGGTCCTAAGCCTTTCCTGACAAGTGTGTTGGTTTCAGCTGGGCACAGAATGAAAATTTTTTTCTGTGTACTGCAGCACTGAGTAGCTGAGGTAAAGGAGAGCGGTCGTAAGCTTTCATCATTAAACTATACCAGCAGCAAAGCAGGCTGAGGAAATACTCTGAGTGGAACAACCGGGCACTCAAAAATTAGAACAGCCCTCAAATGGTTTGGAAATAGAGAGAACAACTGGGGAAGGTTTGAAATATGTGGTTTCTTCTGTGTCAACAGCAGGTGCGAGCAAAATGCAAGTCAGTCAGGAGACAGCTTTGTTCTTGACAATGGATTTTGGAGGCTCTTGCAGTTTTAATAATATCCAGATATCTCAGGCAGAGGTTGACTGTGAAACTATTCTACAGGAATCCGAAGTATTTCGAGCTCCAGAGAAAATGATACTGTCGCAGGAGTTGCTGCAAAGAGGGTTTACTTCCCCTTAGCACAGGCCATAAGGTGGCAACAGCAGCATTAAACCTATGGGCTTTTCTATATGGGCAACGAGTGAGATTGCAGTCCATTCGGTGAAGAGATGGAGCTCATGTTAGTTTTAAATTGAAAACAGGTGAATGCTCAAACGTGATGGGAGGAATGACAAAAAAGAGCCCAGACTGCAAAGAAGGTGCTCAAAGAGCAGCTGAGTACTGGTTTGTGACGTCTTTTGAGCATGAGTCTCTAAGATCTGCAGTCTTCCAAGGGCTTTGTGGGGTCCAGTGCCACCAGGAGAAGCAGGATGGGGAGACCTCAGTGACCACAAGGTCTGCTTCTTTGCCTTGTTCTCTCATGGCCCTGGGCAGTATGCCATGGGCACTCTCCACCAGCTCCTTGAAGACCTTCCAGGAGCAGCAGGTGCTTTATCCAGTGTCTGCACTCTGGTCTCCCACCAGTCCATTTTTGAGCCTGTAATCTCTGAACCCTTACTTTTTATTTTTTTCCCCCCAGTTGCTTCCACCAGTATTAGTTATTCTTTCTCCTCATGATTTCTTTTCTATTTAGCCTTCCTAGAAGGGCTTGGAGGTTTTTCTCTGTAAGAAAAATGTCCACTAGATTTGCTGGGCATTTGTAACCTAGCAAACTGCGGGTTAGTCCTCATTGTTGATCAAGTCACTAGATCATCTGCAAATAAATAGAAGACTGAAACATCTCTCTCTTATAAATTGGTGTCTGGGATTTTGTCTACTACTGGAATTAATTTCTGATGGCAGTTATTGTTCCACTTAAAAATAATTATCTTTATCTTTGACTTAGAAAATATAAATTAGGCAGTTCTCTTTGACTGGATATTCTCAGGAGCACAGGGAAGCTTAACTCACTGGTATTGAGAAGATTTCCTATTTATTAGCTTAAAAATTGCTTCTGAAATCTGTCTAGGAATGTCTGGGGGAAAATAACAATTTATGCTTATAGAAAACCATATATTTCGTTTTCTAACAAAATACACAATTTAGTTCTAACTGATCTTAAGCATTAATTTCACAAGCATGGATCCCAGTGCTTTATTTCTTTTTTTTTTTTTTTTTTTTTTGCATTTAGAAAGGCTTTTTGTTGTAGGCCCCTATTTGCTGTCATCAAGTGGAAACACAACTCTTCCAATTCCCTGCTCCTAGTATCAAACATATTCAATTGTACAGGTCCCTGAATAGGTACAAAGTAAGCTGTTACAAAAGCTGAAAGCCATGTTCAGGTACTTCAAAGACTTCTTTCAAATTTGTTTAAATGCTTTGAGAGCTTCTTTAATACAAGAGTAACCTCTGGCAGAATTTATTAACCTTTGATTTACATTTCTCATTTGATTTGCATTCCTCTTCTAAGATATCAGTTTCTAATTTAGTTTTTTGATTTGAACCTCTGAAATAGAGATATGGGGCCAGAGTCTCAGCTGATGCAAACTGACTTGTGTTAATTCCCAACATCTGAGAATCTGACTTCTTACGTCTTCTATAGATTTTCCCAAATGAGATGTTATTGTTTTCATTCTAGAACTTTATTTTCAGTTGCATTAGTAACATCTGGCATTAACTTCATCTTGCTGTGACCAGCAATTGCCAGCTCTGAATGCAGCTGTGAACAAGCACAATATTGTTCTCTTCAGTTGAGCTACGTTTTCTTTTAGCATGGCAAACTGTCAGTGGAGAGTCCAAAAATTATTTCGATTTAACGTTAATGAGGTGATGCTCTGTATTGCTTCACAGCTGTGGTCTTTTCAGACAGTATTAGGAATCTTCTACCTTCTCCACTTGTGTTTGCAAATCCTATAAATCAAAACAGCCCATCCTTCCTTCCTCGGGATAAAATGGACTAATGACAAGAAACAACAAACTAATATGAATCTGACAAATATGGAAGATCTTCTCCCTG
The DNA here is from genome assembly GCF_009769465.1 of Tauraco erythrolophus. Taxonomy (NCBI): domain Eukaryota; kingdom Metazoa; phylum Chordata; class Aves; order Musophagiformes; family Musophagidae; genus Tauraco; species Tauraco erythrolophus. Next base: position 130,328,559 of record NC_141465.1, on the reverse strand, counting down.
GAGGTCTATCTGCATTAACCGTTAATCCTAATGGTCTCTGCTGGTAGGAATGGATCAATGTCCCTTTAAAAGGTGTGACTATACTCAGAAAAAATTGTCTTGGGGAAAAAACCAGCCAACAACTCTTCCTCTTCATAGTTTCAATTATTGTACATTGAGTCATACCTACCAATTGTAATGCCAGTGTCTTTTTGTCTTAGTGGTCCTTCTGAGCTGGAAACACTTGGAGGGAGGTAACTGAGTTCTAGTCTTTTCCATGTGCTTTTAGTGGAGTATTTTACTAAGTGCCAGGTGCGAGACCAAGCATCGTGTCTGAAAATAGACCATAATGGCATCACTGACCTTATTATTCTAATTCCTTTTACACCTGGTCAGAAGAGTTATTATGGAAGGGATGCAGCCTCATTCCGATTGTGTTCTGAGTTTCAGGGCTGACTTTAGAACCAGTGGCATAAAGTTGTGAAAAGCAAAATGAAGGAGGACAAAGATGAAGGAGCTGAAGAAATGCATGAAGTGATCCCACACCAGGCACTGACCTACCCATGAAGTTTTGCAGAAGCTTGCTGGGTGAGGCTGAGATGGAGTGAAAAATGGAATAAAATGAGCAAGCAGAAAGCCTAAAGGCTAGAGAAGATGATTATGTTTTAGGAGAGAAAACACAGAACATATACCTAATTTTATTATATTATGTCCAATATAGGACTTTAGCTTTCTTAAACTGAGACTTTGGAGAAAAGTGATGTTGTAGCGTAGCTGAAAGCTACAGAACAAGAGCAGATGCTCTGGGTGAAAGACCACCACTGGAGCTGCAATGTTTACCAAAGATCCAGGTTTCTGTCACATGAGGTGGAGTCTACATCCACTGTTCTCTGGTGGGCTTATCATTAGTGATGTGGGCTAACCCTGGAGCAATTGAGCCAGGGTGACTTTTACCACGGTGCAGGGAGAGAAGAATGGGGCCCATACAGTCACTCTCCAACAAGTTCAGAACTAGATGTTTTCAATCTAAAATTTATTTTCCCTTTTGCAGTTAGGAGAAGGAAGATGAGTGTCTCCTTCAAGCTGGAGGCCTGGTTTTGTTCAACAGTGGGTTTAAATTAACCTCATTAAAAGTGGGAGCTTGATGGCTTTTTTAGTGCTGAGATTTGTCTGTTTAGTTAAGATGGCTTCTTCTGTTCAACTGCTGCTAATTAGCATCCATCATTAACTGGTCCAGAGCTTGCAGTTCTATTCATTTAAATGATTGTTAGTGGGAACTAAACCCACTGAGACTCTGGGTTAAATGCCAGTTTAATGAGGGTGTGTTGGTTATTTCACTGTAACTGAAGCTCTGTTCATCTGTTGAGAGAGGTAAATGTTTCTTTTCTTCCTCACTAAATAATTTGCTGAAACTGTGATCGTGAGTATATTCAATGAAAAGAAAGCCAATGAATACTAGAGGAACCCATTAAGAAAGTGGGAGTAATAAAGAAATAGAAGAATAATCTTACAAATGAAGTTAAGTAAGAGCACAAACGCAAAGCACAGAGAAGCAGCACTGCAACTGTGACAGCCTGATTTTGAACGACACCTTGCAGATTGAACCAGGAGAGAACCCTCCAGAGTCGAAAGCAAGAGTTGCTATCACATGAGCAGAAGACTTTGCCAGCTGGCTTTGCCTGACTTCGTACTGCAGAACCAGTGACTTACGCAGGCTCTAAACCCTTCCTTCTCTGAAGATAAGCCTTACCTTGGTGATACGCTCCCATGGCGAGGAAGGGCAGTGCCACTGGCTGGCTGCTTTGGCTGCAGTGCTTCTGTAAGGAACCACGACATGTGGCAGTGGGCACGTGGCAACAGTCTGGTAGCATTTATCCAGTTGTAGGACCACAATCCAAATAACTCTTCTCCATCCATACCCTTCCTAGGAGTTTTGTAAGTAGGAAATTATAAGTGCATGAAGCCAAAAATGTGAAAGAATACAGAACAGATGAAGTGAGAGATTTTGTCTTAAAATAAAACTTTCTCTTCTGATTCTGATTTAGACTTTTTTCAGTCCAGCTGGCACTCTTCACCTGCCTTCAACAAAGTCTGCAGTGGCTCTTACCAAGCCAAGTCTCTCTATGTGCTTCTGCCCTCAATGACCTTCACCTGCTCTTGATGCCATTGACCTTACCCGTTTCCCAGGATGTTCTTCCTCTTTAGTGACTCTAACTTCTTTTGAATCACATCTTGTGATCTTGTCATATTTTGTCACATTTTGAATCACATTTGTCATATTTTGTCACTTTTTGTCACATTTTGAATCATGTTTTTTCATCTTCTGACCCTCCTCCAGCTTTCTGTGAGGATGCCACAAAGACCTGCCTTTGATCTTCTTTTACTCCTTTTCTCCTTCTTGGTATTGTTATCCACAAATGCAAATTTGTCTTATTATGTCTATGTTGATGGGTCGTGGACTTGCCTGCCTGCTCCAGGCCATTTTTATTCTGTCCAAACGGTGCTCGAGGGTTGCTTTTCTGACAGGTCTGACTGACATCTAGTTATCAATTCAAGCCACCCCCAACGCATGGCTATTGTTAATATTTTCCATTGCTGTCTCTTTTGGTCTCTTTTTGAGGGCGAAGTCATGAAAGCAAGCTTTCCTGTAAACAGTTTGGTTGGATCTTGCAAATCCTTCTGCATACCTTCTTTTAAGGATGTGATCCTTTTTGTAACTGTAACACAACTCTTGTCACCTGGCATCTCACTTACTTCAAGATTCTTTTCTCCAGCGTTCTTCCATTTAAATTAATTCAAAATTCACACCCAGAAACGTTTTCCTGCCCCAGAACATTGACAATATCACCTCCTTCCTGCACTATTCTGTTAGCTCCTCTATCTCTGTTTATACAACATAATCTTGTTTTCATTTTGAACAACCTTCTTGTCTTATCCCCACATGGCTTGTCATCTCTTGTTCGTTTTCAAGTGTCAGCTTCTGTCTTTGATGGGCTGATGATGCCAGCTCCCTTCCTCTTGTTTTTACGTCTTCAAATCATCACCTTCCCCATGCTTACCCTCACATTTGGAAGGAGCTCTCTGAAACAGCAACAAAGCAACTTTTAAGTCATTTCAGAAGTCTTTTTTTCCTGTGATGCCTTACAGAAACCGTGACAAGTTGATAGCGTGCCAAGGCCAATCCTTTTCATGCTGACTGGTACTTCTTGTATTCCCTGGCTGTCTGGGAGCCTCAGATGTTTTCTGTTTCAAAGAGATCTTCTTTTTGAGTCACCTATCTCAACAGGGCCCTGGTCCATGATCTGAGGGACACTGAAATAAACTTTGCTTCACTCTAGGCACAGATGAGGAACCGTCTCAAGCCTGTGCCACTCTGTCTTTCTCGTTTCCTCCTCCAATCCAACCCACGCTACAACTGTTCATCTCAGCTTCATAATATTGACGAAGTAACCAAGATGAGGCCACGTTTCCTAGAAACTAGCAAGCTGGGCATCTGTTAATGGTAAACAATATCATTTGTTTGGTTACTGTTGGCCATGGTTTCTGTTGGACCCGAGCCCAGTAGAAGTAAAAAATGGGTTTTGTACAGCAGTGAGGAAGTCTTTGTGGCTTAGCTGGTTACTACAAATGGCTTATGACGGACTGGTTCCTGCAGAGGTGTTTTTCCCAAGTACTTTATCTACTTGCCATCCAGATGTGGAAGAACGGCACCTGAGCACTGCAGACATTCTGTGCAGCTCCAAAAATCAGAAGGTCTGTAGTTGTCCCAAGCAAGCAGAAGAGCACGAGGGTGAGGCAGATAGATGGCATGCACCTTGAAAGGTTTATTGAAGGACCAGAATCCCTTTCTATTCCTCATAGAAGAATGTAATCAATATAAAATCCTTGCGCTTTGTCTTAGGTACTATTCAGATAATTTTTCCCTTAGGTAGCTCCAGCCAGTGATGCATCTGTCTATGGGAATCTTGCAGTAGACCCCTGTTTCATGGCAGATGCTCTCAGCTTCATGGCGTTCTCAGAGCACTTGTCCAACCACATGGTGGTGAGTGCTGTAGGTAAAGGAGTCTCGTAAAGGTGCTGATCTTAGAAGGTCTGATGCTGAATGTCAGTATGTCATAGTTCTAAACAAAACAGACTTTCAGAGGGAGTTGGTTTTGTAGTGTGAAAGAAGGACAGAGGCCTTAATTAGGTTGTTTGAGCAGAGGAATTAGATGAAAAAATCCCTGAAATTGATACAGGGGTGCATCACATGAATTCTAACTGAAGTCAGTGGGGAAAAATCTGAATTTTGAAATTAAAGAAAAATGCTATTAAAACCGAACTATAAGTCCTCTTGCTTTTTTAAAGTTAAGTCATCTCTTTTTTTATCTCCGGAGTGACAAAGCCATTTGGGTTTTATTGACCAGTGTGTCTTGATCTGCCTGATGACATTTCCCAAGATTAATGTGTCTGTTACTTGACAATGCATATGCTTCATGGTGCATCACAATTAACCACTGCTACTTGGTATGACAAGGAGGGACTCTTTTTATCTGCAACTGCATGACTTCTATCTGCATTTGAAATGGCAAGTAAACAGACAGGTCCCCTATCCACTTCTCTCATCTACCTTTCTGAAGTGAAAAAAAATTGAAATTCATGCTTAGGTTTCCAGTAAGATGCAGCATATTTTGGAGACCAAATTGGACTGGAAATATAAACGATGGAAAAACACTAACCAAGCCCCACCATGTATAAGATACAGAACGCACAAGCATCTCTCATTATTATAAATACTTGACTTTATACCTTTTATTTATTTGTCTTAGTAGAAATGTCAGATTAATATTTATAAGCTCTCTTTAGTGCATTTGCAAGGGTTTTCTGTTTGTTTTCAGTATAAATTGTCATGCTAACATTGTTATTCAGAATTGTCAAAGTATGTTTTTTAAACTCAATGGAAGTTTCACAGTTTGACCCAATTCTGCAGGGATGTACCATTGTATTTGGCTTAAAATTGTGAGTGATCCATTTGTCTTTAACATGACTCCTCACATAGAATCATAGAATGGTTAGAGTTGGAAGGGACCTCAAACATGATCTAGTTCAAACTCCCCTGCCATGGGCAGGGACACCCTCAACTACACCAGGTTGCCCAAAGCCTCATCCAGCCTGGCCTTGAACACTGCCAGGGATGGGGCATCTACAACTTCTCTGGGCAACCTGTTCCACTGCCTCATCACCCTCTGAGTGAAAAATTTCTTCCTTAGATCTAATCTAAATCTCCCCTCTTTCAGTTTAAATCCATTGCCCCTTGTCCTATCACTACATGCCTTTGTAAAAAGTCCCTCTCCAGCTTTCCTGTAGGTCCCCTTTAAGTACTGGAAGGCTGCTATAAGATCACCCCGGAGCCTTCTCTTCTCCAGACTGAACAGCCCCAACTCTCTCAGCCTTTCTTCATAGCCGAGGTGCTCCAGCCCTCAGATCATCTTTGTGGCCCTCCTCTGGACCCTCTCCAGCAGCTCCATGTCATTCTTGTGTTGGAGACCCCAGAGCTGAACACAGTATTCCAGGTGGGGTCTCACGAGAGCAGAGTAGAGGGGCAGAATCACCTCCCTCGACCTGCTGGCCACGCTGCTTTGGATGCAGCCCAGGATACAGTTGGCTCTCTGGGCTGCCAGCACACATTGCCGGCTCATGTTGAGCTTCTCATCCACCAGCACTCCCAAGTCCTTTTCCTCAGGGCTGCTCTCAATCCATTCTCTGCCCAGCCTGTACTTGTGCTTGGGATTGCCCCGATCCACGTGCAGGACCTTGCACTTGGCCTTGTTGAACTTCATGAGGTTCTCACAGGCCCACCTCTCCAGCCTGTCAAGGTCCCTCTGGATGGCATCCCTTCCCTCCAGTGCGTCCACAACACCACACAACTTGGTGTCATCTGCAAACTTGCTGAGGGTGCACTCTATCCCACTGTCCATGTCACCAACAAAGATGTTGAACAGCAGTGGCCCCAGTACTGACCTCTGAGGAACACCACTCATCACTGGCCTCCACTTGGTCATTGAACCGTTGACCTATCCATCAACGCTGTAACCTCATCATAGAAGACGTGTGTAACGTGTAAAGTTAAACTTGTGTGCCTGTTCCTGAAGCCACAGAGTTTTTGCCAAAATACCTTTTGAAACATACCAGGAACAGGCTCAGTGAGAAATTTTTTATTGTTTTAATTAAACTCATTAGCTGAACATAAAACATTAATACAGATTCAAATTTACCTAATCATTGTTCAAATAAATTTGGCACAATTTCTTAATTTTTCAGGTATCATACGACATAAAATGGATTTTCATTTTATCAATGCTTGATTCCTCTAGTGGGATTGCCAGCAGAAGCAGTGACCAGAAATAGAAATGTTCTGGGCATATATGTCTATTTTCTCATAGTGTTTTGGATGCAGATTCCTCCACGCATGTTATGGAGACCTCTGATAGCTAAGAGGTGATGATGACTAGATATCCCTGCTATTAAACTGGAATACACATGAACTAATGATCTAAAAATGAAGTATACTTCCATATATGTTGAGAGAAAATCCAAATTTGCAATCCATTTAGTTCTTTATTGGAAAAGTAAAGACAGAGTTTAAGGAATGCTTTGTGCTTCACTTTGTTACTTTCTTTTCTTTCTTTCTTTCTTCTTTGTTTCCTTCCATATATTCTCTACCCCTGTTTGTAATTTTATTTTCTTCTGGTCTTTATACAGTCCCTTGCTGACAGCTAATTTTCCCTTCTGCAGAGAGTATTTCAGCTGAACCTTGGTATTCTGACTGTGTGTAATGTGTCTGAATAATATAATCTATGTCACAATAAAAATAAAATAAATGTCACAGATGTTATATCTTTATTAGGCAGGGACATGGCATCACTGTAGAAGGTACAATGAAGACTTCTGCTCCATGGACATTTGTAATAAGAAAAGTTGGCAGGATATGAGAAATCCTAAAGAATGGGATCGTAAACAACACAAAGATTCTTATGAAGCCTTTTACATAAATGAGTTGGTGAAAGACTGTTCAGGACTGGTCGTTTTATTGCATAAAAGAGATTTCAGAGCTCAAGGAGTATGATAGAGCTGAATGAGGTGAAAAGGGATTAAATGACTTAATTTAAGAAAGAGACACATAAGAGGGAAATGTATAAAAGGATCCAAAACCACAAGGAAGAAGTTGGATTCTTTTTTCCTTCTGGCTTTCAAAAGGCTATTTTACATAATTAAGAACTGAAAATTGCGAAACCATGGAAGTAATTTTTTTATAATGGGAAGCGGCCACAATAAGAAATCCAAGACAAATAAAGTAAACAAACAAACAAAAACATTTCATATTTTATGTGTGCATCAAAAAATCCAGAGTTATTATTGAGGGAAAGGATATGAAATTTCATGCCTCGTGGCTTGAGCCTGCAGGGACAAGGATGGGTACAGACTGTGCCTCATTTGTCTATCAAGAAGTTCTTATGCTTCTCCCTAATGAGTCTCTGACTGGTCACAGTCAGATCCTGCAGAGTCAGGACTGGGCTAGCTGGTTGGTGGTCTGATAACGTGTTGTAGTCCCTGTGAAAGATTAAACAAGAAATTCTTAATGTGGTGTGAAGCTGCTTTAATTGAGTGCTGAAATTTATTTTCTTGTGGTATAAATTAATAAAGCAGACTTGAAGTGTATGTAAATTATTTATCATTTTTGGCTGGGTGTCAGGATAGCCCTCTTCTGAAGATAAACAGAAACAAAGATTTTAAACTCTTAGTGCAATGAATTAATTTACTATTCTAATCAAATATTAAACTCAGAAAAAAATACTCTAAAATAAATAACAAACTTATTTGATCTGTATTTTCTGTCTCTGAGAAGCAGGATACAAAGACAAGAACTTAACCAAGAACTCCTGAACTTCAGTTCCACCTCTGCCCTTTTTATGAATCTTTTTCTGAACAAATTGCTTAGTCTTTGGGCCTGTCTTCACAGAGCTTGCACATCTGAGGCCCAGAATCAAAGACACTGCTTTTTTAGGCATCCCAAGTGGAAATCTAAATTTAAATCCACAGGTGCTTGTTTTAAGCATCTTTTAAATAATTTTGATGTGTTTTTTCCACCAAGCCATTAGACTGTGAATGATCTGGATTCAAGGTAATGTGCTTAAATTCTTGCAAATCATTTAAACTCAGAACAATCAAATTATTTATCATTAACATATATATTATGCCAGGTCCAGGATTTTAAATATAAAGTCTTTTACATGCTTACATGCATATGTAAAGCTAGAGATTTCATTTTTGTATTTTCTAGTGGTGCTATTTCTATATAGTGGGAATAGTCCTTCCAAATCAGAACATGAATATTTCTGGCATGGACAAACATCTTAATATCTACATAGATCTGCAATTTCTTGAGTTATCATCATGGAGTGTATTACCAGTGTATTGTATTTTTTCAAGTTTCACATCAATATACTGAATAAAATACTACCTACAGCATGAAGTTCTTTCAATATTATTAAAGGGATTGTGATTACAATTTATCAAATAAGATGTCGATATCTGGTATTATTTTTGGAAAGTCTCAGCTCGTACTGTAGCACTGGAAGACAAAAGCATCTGTGATGGAAAAGTTTTCTCAACCATATATACACGCATACATCAGACTCAGGTGTTCGTTCCACTTGTTGACATTTGTGTCTGAGCACTGCAGGGACATTTCTAGGAACACTTATAACATATAGGACAATCGAGTTTCGTCATCCTTATCTTATATTCTGTTGACAGCTTTCCAATGCCATTAAAGACATTGTGGAATTGATTTTCTACTGTCATAAGCTTCTGTCCTACAGCATAAGCTCTCATAATGAGCCCGAGCATTTGCCATGTTTTCAGACCTTGAATCGATACGCTCTTTCCCTGAAACAATTACAAACCTTATCTTTTCAATATTTTCCCTTATCCTTATGTCAAACTCATATAAACCTATAACTAGAATAATTTCTCCACAGCATTATCTGTGGTTGCTTGTCTATATTGAGTGCAAGTATGTTTTCTCTTCAGATGGTTCCTTGTAACTTCAGCTATTGCATTAAGCTATCCAACCATAGTCAACTAATCTAAACTTTTTACAAGGGCGTGTAGCGATAGGACAAGGGGCAATGGATTTAAACTGTAAAAGGGCAGATTTCCATTGGATATAATAAAAAAATTCTTCACTGCGAGGGCGGTGAGGCAGTGGAACAGGTTGCCCAGAGAAGTTGTAGACGCCCCATCCCTGGAAGTGTTCAAGGCCAGGTTGGATGAAGCTTTGGGCAACCTGGTGTAGCGGCGGGTTTCCCTGCCCATGGCAGGGGGGTTGGAACTAGATCATCTTCGAGGTCCCTTCCAGCCCTAACCATTCTGTGATTCTATGATTCTATAATCAGTAAAAACTCACCGTGGGCATCGGATGCAAATGCTTCTTCAACCATGCCATGATAGCTGTTTGCTTCTTTTCAATACATTTTGGCTTCTGTTTCTTGCAAATATGGAAGGTCTTTCCAAAGGTGAAGTGTAGCTTAGGGCTGGTTTTAGTCTGTTCTTGTTCAGCCCTCCACACTGGCTTTGCAAATTCCTTCTATTTGCAGTCTGCAGATTCCTCCAGAGATATTTTTTCTAATCTTGTCCACTTTGTCTTCTTTTCCTTCCAAAACCTGCACTTGGGTTTATTTATGGTCTGAAATCTTGGAAATATTCTCTCTTTTTTCTGGAGTTTGGATAAGGAATTCTTCACGTTCTTCCCTCCCCCCACCCCCCTCCAAATTTGGGGCTGTTATTCCCCATACAATCTGATCTCCAGAATTAGGAATGTCACAAGCCCTCCAAAATTGCACATTTACTTCAACAGTATCAAATCTGTTATAAATTATTCAACTATTTCCTCTTTGCTCTGAGTTCTCTTATGAAATGTGTCTCTCTCAATAGCTTCATTTGTGTCTAGGAGCTCAATATTCACGTTTGTGCTGCACATTCTGATAAGTGACTTTCTCTGCCTCAGTCACAGGCTAATGTACAAATCTAGTACATCTGTGATTGAAGTAATCCAAAGAAAATCTGTCTGTTCTTATCTGTGCTTGCCAAACTCTTGCTTTAATTTTTCTGTTTCCTCCGTTTCTGGAAAGCTCCAGTTGCTCAGGAGTTTCTACTGCTCCTTTTCTTATTCACCACTTGTCTTAGATGCAATCTTCAGTTTCTGTAGCTGTACCCCCAGTGTCAGACTGTCAGCAGTATGTGTCGTAAATTTTAAAATCTGAGTTGGGCTGTTAAGTACTGATTCTTACATAAATAAAGTAAGAAAGTTGATAGATGTGAGAGAAAATAGCTTCTGGAGAAGAAAGGATTATGTATGGGTTTATACCATACACTAATCAGTCTGTATCAGAGTGTTTCAGGGATGTAATTTCTAACACTGAGAAGCTAAAAGATCCCACTATCACTACAAAACTGTATAACAACAAAAAGGCTATTTACTCATATTTTTAATAAAAATTTTTGTGCATGGTTTTATGCAAATGTGTTCATAGCACCAAGACTGAAGCTCTTGTTCTTACAGAGAGAAAAATTTCCTGGAGAGGTCAATAGTAGAGAGCAGACTTGCTGGGAAGTTTTAAAAAGGAAAGTTTTTTTCTTGTAGAAGGTACTAATTAGACAGGATCCAGATGAGCCAGGTGCTTGCATGGGATCTGGCCTTAACTCTTTGCAGCTCGAGCAGTACCTACCTATGCACTTATCCCCTTCCTTATCTTCCATTGAACAGTGTGCTGGGCAACAGCTGGTACTCAGCAGGTTTCTGGTTTCCCAGTGTCACTGGCCTGGTTACCTGGCAATCAGCTCATCTGCTGTATGGTTCCTACCATCCTGCCAAAGAGGCATCAGGAGACTTCAGGGAATTGCGCATCCTACTTGTGGGACAGCAGAGAAGGAAATAATTACATTTTGATCCCTTACTTTTTGATTTTCTCCTACTCCCACCATTATTTTGGCAGTCAGAATTTTGGTGCCGTTTATGGTGAGAAAACATTACATGTGATGATGGATTTCCATTTTCCAGATAGCTGAGTCTGTGATTGGCTCTTGGAGGCTATATTTGTGGTCTATCTTTCGGAAAATATTTTGGAAACATCTGTAAAACTTTATTTCAAATGTCTGTTTTTTGGCTCATTAAAGATGAATACATTTGCCAAACTAAACTGAAAGAAAACCTCAAACAGCTTAGGATTCATAATTAGAAGACGTGTTTGCAAAAAAAGCAAGAAAGATTTGCCTCTATTGGTCCCTCAAAAGATTCATGTGATTTTGGGCATAATGAGAGCTTTTTACAGGTATTTCTTAACAAAACAATATCATGTGAGGTTGAATTGTCTTGCTGAATACTTCCATTACGTGGCAGAGTGGTATTTGAGGCATGGACAGTCACTGACAGGGCATTTAGAAAAAGCTGCTAAAGAAAAATCTCTCTTTAAACATGAACTGATGGCAACTTTCAGGCCATAGGTTCTAATAAATGAACAGTCTGAGTGAAAGATCATGAACTGTTAATAATATCTTGTACATAAACTTTGCTATTTTTCAGCTGAGCATGTTTCCAATGCTGTCAGTTTGTATTTAACAAAGATTTTTGACAGCTTGTATTTTAGATCACATTATTCTAGAAGCAGCTTATTTATAATGAACATGATCTGAAATATTAAAGGCATGATAACACCAGGAGTTTTAGAGATGTTTAATTGAGTCTTAAATAATGACTAAGAAAGGAAATGAAGTGTTATGGCATGCTCCTTTTTTTTTTTAATAAACACTTTTCCCCAATCCTGGACAGGTCATTAAAAGGCCACGTTCTTTACCTGTTCTATGAAAGATCAAGGCACACAGGAAATAAATGCAGATCTGCAGTACGAACATGAATGGGAGAGAAGTGAACACTCATCCCCTCGGTTGACTCTATGAGTTCTTTTGTTAGTGCTTGATTTAATTCTGTCCTAGGTCTGTTCCAAAGATTCTTGGGTTTATGTGGCTGCTGCTGTAGTAGTGACACTTCAAGATCAGTTTGGAAAAGCAGAATCTAGTGTTAATTAAGTAATTGCCATTCCCATACTCAGTTACAACCCCTTCCCACCTAATTTCCTTCAATACATTGTGAATGCTTAATTTTTTCACTCTGGGTCCTCTATAGATGAGTACTTCCACGCTGAATGTACATAGCACTAAGATGACTATTTACTTTTATTTTTAATCTAAGTAGAACAGCATTGCAACCCTTTCACTAGGCAGGGTTAGCTGCATCCCTTACGCATACAAATGCAGTTCTGTGTGCGTTAGCCTAAGGGCATAACATAAAGATTCTCCCTGGTTTTACTCAGACACCACTGTCTTATCGATATAGATCCCCAACACGATGGGTTTCCTCAGAGTGAAACAAGATTCTGATCAAAGAACAAATCAAGATTTACTTATCTATTTTTATGAGTTTAAGCATCATAAGCCCTTTGCCTGAATACTGAATATATTTCGAAGGAGCTCCCATAAAATTAAAATTAATGTCTAAAGCCATAGGTGAGTTTGCTGCAGCTAGAAAACTTCCTAAGGATTTAATCTTATAAAAATGAATTCAGGCTGATAATATTGCTCACGTGCACAAATATCTGTTATAGCTGAGCCCTGAGATAATATCATGTTAATCAAGTGCGAAAGTTTCTGTTATTCACGTTATTTATTATGTCTGTCTCCTGTGGTGTAGTTCACAAATACACAGTGGAAGCCAGGAGCCCAGGTTGTGTTATGATTTGTTTAAACCAAAACCCGCCCTCCTCCTTTTATCAGTTTAAAATTTCTCGCCACTGAGGACCATGAGCTATCCCCTTCTCTTCGCAGGGTAAATCCATCACTTCATTAATCATTCAGCAACCTGAGCTCGGTCATGGCTGTGGGCGGGCTGCTCTGTCGGACTGTTCTCCCACTGCCCTTGACTGTTTCACCAGCAATATAACCCTGGTCATGTTTGTAGGGGACTGAAGTGGTTCCTTATGACATCAAAAGTCCCATTCTTGGTTGTAATAGAACAAGCTCTCCAGTTTGGCCTCTCTGTCAAAATATCTCAAGCAACCTGGTGTAGTGGAGGTTGTCCCTGCCCATGGCAGAGGGGTTGGAACTAGATGATCTTTGAGGTCCCTTCCAACTCAAACCATTCTATGATTCTGTGATCTCAGGGCTCTGACCTGTTCAGGCAGGGATAGCAGGTGTAGATGAGATGGTCACAGCCCGCAGGCATGTGCCCCTAGCTCTTGCCCAGAGATTTGTACCTTCTGATGAACGTCCGTGGGGCAGCAGGACGGGATATATTCCTTGTGGGCAACCAAACGGAGCTGACAGCCCCTTCCACCTCTCTGAGTAGATCTTCTCTGATTCCTACCGGGAAGGTGTGGGGTTTTCTGCCAGGCTTTCTACACGTGCTCTTCAGGCTCAGAAAGTTGCTTAGCAGCTACTTTGCTTTACTCTCACGTCAGTCAAAGCTCCTGAGCAGCCATGTGGGTTTTGCTGATTGATCAGTCGAGCTTGTTCATGTGACTTAATGACTGGGATTATGTCACTCAGCGTTTGGCTCACCAGCATCAGCTTTCAGCTGCGTCTTTTTTTGGGAAACGAACTGCTGAGAATAGTAGTCCGACATAACGCACTGCTTTCTGTAATGTCCATTAGGTGTCCTCACATGCTGGTGGCTCTTGGGTACTTTAATTACATTTTCTCAATTAACAGCAGCGCGCTCTGCATGCGTTCATTGAATGGAGTCCCAGATTTCCATATTGAACACAACACTGCAGCACTTTTACTTTGTGCAAGAAATTCTCATTACTTGGAAGAACCTGTACACTTTCAGACCACTATTTGTCAGTTGCTGCGTCTGAACCTTAATTAACGTTGCATTTGTAAGTAGATAATATATACAAAATGGTAATTCTGAGCCCATAACTACCTGGCGCGTTCACAGCCCATACACCACTGTGCAGCTACTCCGTGTGCAATGCAGAACAGTGAGAGAAATTATAAGTAAATTAAATATACAGGCATAATGCCATCTTTCAGCTCTGTTGTTCGCAGCCAAAGCCGCTGCTGGATCCCTTGTTAGAGCACTAAGTTTTCTCCAGTTGTCTTAACTTGTTCTGTCCTGGGTTTGTAAATATGTCTATGGATTATTTGCTGCCTGAATCATGATCTTGCAATTTGACAGAGTCTCACAGGGAGAAGTCAGCTTCTCACAACATCAAGGACAGGTTTTTCTGTGCATGGGTGGGGGGTACTAGGAGTAATATCAATCTCCTTTCCTCCTCTCCTCATTTTTTGATCACTCAGCCTTTACCATTACAGTGTTGACTAACACCTGCAGACCTAGAAACACCACATCTGCACTCTTTTAGCCTAACTCACCTTTAAAGGCTGATTTCCTGTGACAAGGTCCATTTATATTAGTTATGATAGACCTTGAAGTTAGAAAGACATGCCATCACATCATAAAACACATGAATTAAATCCATACTAGGTCCCATTACTAGAACTTGCCCTCATAATCTTCCGTGCATTTATCTGCAAGGTATACCTTTGAGACATCCCCTTTTTGAGACACTGCAGGACAAAAAGGACTTAAGTGTCTACTTCAGTCCTCTACTCTGCTTTTGTGAGACCCCACCTGCAGTACTGTGTTCAGCTCTGGGGACCCCAACACGAGAAAGACATGGAGTTGTTGGAGAGGGTCCAGAGGAGGGCCATGAAGATGATCCGAGGGCTGGAGCACCTCTGCTATGAAGACAGGCTGAGAGAGTTGGGGCTGTTCAGCCTGGAGAAGAGAAGGCTTCGGGGTGATCTTCTAGCAGCCTTCCAGTACTTAAAGGGGGCCTACAGGAAAGCTGGAGAGGGACTTTTTGCAAGGGCGTATAGTGATAGGACAATGGCTTTAAACTGAAAGAGGGAAGATTTAGATTAGATATAAAGAAGAAATCTTATACCTTAAAAGAAATCGTAAACCTTTTTTACATCAGGGGTGGTGAGGCAGTGGAACAGGTTGCCCAGAGAAGTTGTGGATGCCCCATCCCTGGAAGTGTTCAAGGGCAGGCTATATGAGGCTTTGAGCAACCTGGTGTAGTGGAGGGTGTCCCTGCCCATGGCAGGGGGCTTGGAACTAGGTGACCTTTGAGGTCCCTTCCAACCCTAACCATTTTATGATTCTATGATTCTACTCTGGGTTTTTTGCAGAGTTCATTGTGGAAAAAACTGCCTCCACCTTGGCAGATCTCACATACAAGCCCAGTAAGATCTTGTAAAGCACCTGCACAAGCAAGAAGGTTTGAGCATGCCTAACACAACCTGCAAGAGTAGCAGCCCATGGGGCAATAGCCTCTTTCATTGCCAGTCAATGGTGGTACATTTAGCCTTTCTTCGCTCAAGACATAGGTGCGAGCACTCACCCAGGCAAGAGAAGGTGGAGTATAAGTTAGAGCTTAAGCAGGTTCCGACCTGCATTCCTGTCACTGGGGAGAAGCTCTTGACTCCCAGGCTACAGACAGTTTCAGAAGGAGGCAATCTTGTAGGCAGCTGCTGGAAAGACTTCACCAATGTATCTACTCACAGAGAGTGTCAAAGTCTTGTTAATGAGGGCTTGTGCCTTGCAAGAACATCTGCACCCTGCTCCAGCTCCAGAAGGACACACTTTGTGTTAGCACAGCAGTCAAGGACAGTAACTCTGTCCTCCACTCCTCCAAATAATCTTTCCAGACATGAAGGGCATTCAGCACTGCAGAGGTGACCACTGAACATTGAATTGACTGTTCATGGGAGGACTAGGACTCTCTTGGCAGCAGGGAGTATTTGTATGTTTATCCATAGGCTTTTGTGTGTATTTTATACCCCCTTCTCTATACTTCTGGGAAACGTTTGGTACAGTAGGTACAGAAGATCTTCTGTCAGTGTCAACAAAGGAGACAAAAATCTGGTGTTACTTTTAAAATTTGTAACTTACACATAGTGAATTTGAAGCTGCTATCTGGAGACAGGTTTACGAGTCCTTGTTATGTTTGTCTGCCTTCAGAGAACTTTTCAATAATTTATTTCATGTAATTAGTATTTATTAAATCTCTTCTTACATCCAAGATATAATTTGAAATCTTTCCTCTTAATTTTAAAAAATGAAGTTCACTTCCTGACGTGACTTTAAATAATGAATTGAATTGTACTTTCTGACATGATTTATCATTCCAAGAACTAATAGAATATCGTTATCTTGTTAGAACAATGCCTGGCTTTTTCTTACAGCAAGCATAGCAAAAGGAATACAACAAGAGAGTTTAGCCTATCATGTTTGATTTCATCAAAGTATGATAGAAATATTAAAAGACTGATCTTCACAACCTTAACATGCACTAAGTAAGTCCTGATAACACATTGAGTGAATTACCAAGGGCCATAGAGCGAGTTAGTAGCAGAATCATTGCTAAGGCACTGTTTCCCTGATATCTGTCTGCTTTGTTTTTTTAGGGACAGTAAGTATTCTTTTTGTATCAATATTTGCATTGTGCTAGAAGCAGAACTCAAGGAAAGTGCATTGTATTCCAGGTTATCTGAGTGCTTTTCATGTTCCACTCAAAGATTTAAGATTGTTTCAAGAGCAAAAAGAATTTGCAGCAGACTTTTGTAGGTGTGCATGCAGTGTCTTTCTGTACTGTCCTCAGACTCCAACTGTGATTTCAGATCATTCATTCAGAATTTGTCTGCAATAAAACTGTTTTGAAATAAAATTTGCAAAATTAACTTTGTTCAACCATCTTTACTGAGGAGTTGATGTTTTCAGAAGGCTGATTAACAATGTATGTTCTTTAAAAGCTAACCCTGTTTTACTGCAGATCTATGGAAAGAGAAGACCTATAACACCCAAATTGGTCCTAGATCTTTATCTACTAATAGAGAAAACAAACCAATAAGAATGTGAAAAATAATGCAAATACAACCACCAGACCTTTGCCCAAGAACAAGTTCTGGCTGCAAGGAAAGAGGTGCCATCAAACTATCTGGAGTTTACTCAGGTTTTCAGTGTTATTATAGAATTATAGAATGGTTAGAGTTGGAAGGGTCTTCAAAGATCATCTAGTTCCAACCCCCCTGCCATGGGCAGGGACACCCTCCACTACACCAGGTTGCCCAAAGCCTCATCCAACCTGGCCTTGAACACTTCCAGGGACGGGGCATCCACAACTTCTCTGGGCAACATGTTCCAGTGCCTCCCCACCCTCAGAGTGAAAAATTTCTTCTTTAGATCTAATATAAATCTTACATGAAGGATGCTCAGACTGGGATATAGTTCCAGGTTAGAACACTAGCCTTTAGATGTTAACACACCCGCTGTCTCAGCTCTTGTGAACAGAGGTTGAGACAACACAGCTGGCGGAGCGATTGAAGTGGCTGTTCACCCTTTACCCTCCATGTAAGTCAAGAGTCTCACGTCATCTTAGATGTCTGTCCAACCTTCATTTGCATGTCCAGAAAGGTCCAGCTCTCTCTAAGTTCTATGCTATATCTGCCAACCCTCTGGCTTTCGCATATTTGAGTGTAAACCAATCTCTGCTGCTCCAGCTGTAAGCATCTGTGATATCCAGCCCAGCAGCAGATATGACAAACTAACTTTGTCTCCAGAACACATCTATCTCAATTCATAGAAAGGCTTGATAAGAATCGCTAAAGTTTGCGACCTATATTTGATTCTCCAGCTGTTTTAATGTCAGGAGGTGGATAATGTTAGCCTTGTCTATGCCCTCCAAAGCCACCTCGATTTAGCATTTCTGTGTCTAAGAGGGCTGCTCTGAGCTCCTGCTGTGCCTTAAGTTGAGATGGGATCTTCCTCTGTCAGCAGCCCACCATTGTATGGAGCTGTACTCATTTTTTCCTTTGTTTTCTGAGATAAGACACTGGGGCATATGACATGCTAATTCACAGGCTGTGGGTCGCTTCCTTCATTAGCATTTATATAATGTCTTTTGATTAGCATATCGCTTTCTGCTTCCTTGGGTTTTGCTGTCAGATGTTTTTAAAGATGCTGCAGTAAATCTTCACAAATGGTTTCTCTTGAAAAATTATATTTTGTTAATAAGCACCGTACTATGCTCTTAACATTAATCCCCCATGATAAAGATCAAACTTGGTATAAAAAATGGTGAATTTGGGAACATAATTTTTTGTCAAACATTTCCTCTTGCTATCCTACTGTAAGCATTAGGGGGGTGATAGGACCTTTTCCGGGCATGTCACAGAATTACTTCCCTGGAAGAGTCAGTGAAAAAAATTTGCAAAATTATTTTGTCCCTGCCCATGGCAGGGCAGCTGGACTAGGTCATCTTTAAAGGTCTCTTCCAATCCAAACCATTCCATGATTCTATGATTCATGAATAAATACATAAGTTCATACTGAGTGAAAACCTAAATTACTGAAGTTATAAAGAACTTGCACCAAGTCCATAAACCAATCAATTACGTTAGAATGAAGATAATGAGAACAGTAAAGAGATTCTAGACCTGCAAGGACTTGTGTAAGGGATACAAGATTTTCTTCTTCCAGTGGAGATCAGCAAATGTCAATGAATTTACATGAAGTCTCTTAGCTGGTACTAAACCCATGAGAACATAAAGTGAAACAAATTCAAGCATGACGAATACAGTCGTCTGATGTTCATGGAAACCTGCAATACAAGGTTAAACCAATTAGTGCAATGACTGTAAATGTTAAGTGTAGACAACTAAAGTCACAGTCACTTCAGCGAAAGGGTTCATTTAAAGTATAATTTATTACATCAGAGTAGCAATCTTAAGGATTGCACTAGACATTGTGGCAAATATGTTCAAGGGTCACAAGCCAGAGTTTGTAAAAGTACAACCCGTAATAATTTAAACTTGTATAGAAACATTCATTCAAAGTGTTTAACAAACATTAATTAATTAAGCTGTGTAACACCCCACTGTGAGCCTATGGGTAAGTCAAAGCATTCGTATCTCAGTTTTACAGAAGGTTAAGCTGAAGTGCAGAGAGATTGATTTGCCTGAGGTCAAACAGCAAGTCAGTGGAAAAACTGCAAATAGAATCTGCAGCCTGAAGTTCTCATTTCCCTGTTTTTACCACTTACATTACACTTCCCACTAGCAAAATGAAGGGGAAGAAAGAGGGAGCTGAGTGGTGAGACTTGGAATATAGTTAACCCAGTTTTCTACACGTGTTCTTGCTTTTTTCTGCAGCTTGGGCACATATCAAAGGGGTAGGTTGGTTTTAAATTATTTGGAACTTTATTCCTTCTCCATCTATCCTTTGCACGCTTTCTTTTAACTGCAAATATTGAAATACTTAATACCTTCAGAATTAAATCTTGCTGGGCAGTAAGAGGTAACGCTCCTGAGTTTCAGGCATGTAACTTTATACAGTCAACTCCTGTCCTCTGCAGCTTGTGTGATGCTCTGTGTTTGCCCACTGCATGGACGTGGTCCTTCGGTGTGCCGCAGAGCCTTGGTCTGAGCAGATACGTACTGTTCCACTAAAAGGGGACTGTGAGGTGTTTGCAGTGAAAGGGTAAGAGAGAAGCAGATGGGGCAAGATGTTCTTTGGTGAGACCTTGAAATGAAGAGATTAAAGGAGGTAAAGAGTCGCTCTGGTAGGTGAAAGAATTGGGAATAAAGGTTGTGTTTTAATGCTTTGTCTTAGCTTTATAGTTAAAGTGACATTCAAAGGGGTTGGGTATCAAGATGCTTCTTTGTAGGGTGAACAAGCAGACCAGGAGGCAATTATTACTAATTCCTTATAGATTGCCAGGGAGTTTTCCTAAAAATGCTCTTACATTGCCTGAGGAAAGTGTGTCTGATTTGGATTTCTTACTTTTGGGATTCCTAATGGACCAGTCCCTGAAGCCTTACACAGAATAAACCAATTTACCTTTACTGTATTTTTCATGTTTGGCTCATCATTGTGGTTTAGCCCAGTTCGCAGCTCAGCCACCACGAGATCGGTCACTCAGTCCACCCCCTCAGTGAAATGGAGAGGAGAAAAATGTAACAAAAGGGCTGAGGGTCAAGATAAGATCAGGAAGGGATCGCCCACCAACCATCATCTTTGGCAAAACAGACTCAGCTTGGGGAAAAATCAATTTAATTTATCAACAGTTACTTGAGAGGATAACAAGAAACAAAGCCAGGTCTGAAAAACACCTTCCCCCTACCCCTCCCTTCTTCCAGGCTCTACCTCCTCCCCCAGCAGCGCAGGGGGATGGGGAATGGGGGACTGCAGGTCAGTTCATCCCACGTTGTTTCGGCCACCCTTTTCTTAAAGGGGGAGGACTTCTTACACTCTTTTCCCTGCTTCAGTGGATCCCCTCCTCATGGGACAGTCCACAGACTTCTCCAACATGAGTCCTTCCTGCAGGATGCAATTCTTACCCATCAGGTTGCTCCAGCACAGGCTTTTTTCCACAAAGTCATGGCTTCTTACGGGGCTGCCATCCGCTCTGGTATGGGCTTTTCCAGGGACTTCAGATGCATCACTACTTTGTCACAGGCATCTCTGCTCCAGTGTGGGGTTCTCCATGGGCTGCGGATGGGTCTCTGCTCCACCATTAATCTCCATGGGCAGCAGTGGGACCGCTGGCGTCTGACCACGGGCTGCAGGGGATTCTCAGCTCCGGCACCTCCTCCTGCTCCATCTTCACTGACCTGGTGTCTGTGTGGCCATTCCTCTCAGGTCTCAGATCTCTTTGCTGCAGCTGGGCCCGATGAACCTTGGCAGTCCTGGCGGGACGAAATCCTCCCAGCAGGTGCCCCGGCAGTGACTTTCCCTTCAGAGCTTTCCAAGCTGCTGCGCTGCTGTGGCCATCTCCAGTCAGGTGGCAGTGGCCCAGAGTGGGCAGCCACCCACCCGGGAGTCCGGAGGGGCCAGCCCCCACCTCCCTGCTCTCTTCATTGCACGTCCAGCCTCAGTTCGGGCTCCTTTGTCCCCGTCTTAAATAGGGTATTCACAGAGGCACTGGTTGGCTCAGCCCTGGTCTGAGGGGATGGGGGGTCCGACCTGGCCAGAGGTCAGTACAACCAGTTTTGGAGCTGGGGAAGCTTTTTGCAGCGTCTTACAGGGGTTATGTCTGCAGCCCCTCCCCTGCTACCAAAACCCCATCACATAAACCCAGCACACTCATCAGCATTTCCTTAAGATAAGGGTTGCGCATCTGAGATTCCCACACCACTCAGTGACAGACTCAGTGGGATGAAAGAGGGAAAATGCTGGGAAAGGGCCTAACGTGTGACATTTCTTGTGCTTGGCAGTCACATCAGTTCATCATGACATACTACATGTCCAGTCTATTCTCAGCATGGACAGCATCGATTACGTAAATGTCTTTCCTTTAGAAGCAGTTGGAAAAAATGTAATACACCCTGAAGTACTAGCCCTGTGCGGGTGTCTGCCTTGTGATGGCAAGTTGTGCATGGTATGGGGTTTCAAATTAGTTGGGAGAAAGGAGGAATGATGTTAACTATCCATTATAAATGGAAAGGCAGAAATTCAGTGTAAAGAGGTTGGTGAAGATGTTCCTGTGCTGAGTTTGTTATCAGGCTCTGCTACAACAGCAAAGTTGCAATTCACTATGTGACTGCAAGTGTTGGAAAGTAAAATATGCAAGTACCTTTTGATCAGATCCTTGGAATATAAATGGTGAACAATATGCACTGGACAAGCCACTCCCTTCCTGGCCTTCTCTTCTTGAATGGCAGCTAGGGCACTGTGTCACATAGGCTGATGTCCTCACCACGCAGTTTTCAGGGCCTTTGCAACACCAGCTATATTTTAAACAATTTGATGTGAAAGAGTCTCTCAGGTTCCTGCCAGGCTATTGGTACCTCATTCCAACATTGGAGTCGTGGTGGTTGTCACACTGATACTGCACTGCTGTGTGTCCGAATGCTCTCCTGAAAGAACAAACTCATCTCTTTGTTCTGGCAATGGCCATGTCTCATTAGAAGAGACATATATATATGTACATATATATGTAGACACACACCATGTTCCTCTTCTCTTTTCCTGTTCAGAGATGATGCTTTAGTTCTTTTTAAAAACAAATTGGCCAATGCCAATATGGGGGCTGCAGATCTGGTCAAATGCCATAACGTGACCCCTTTGCCTTCTGCACAGCCTCAGCTTCTTGTGCTGCCTCATGCATCAGAGCAAAACACCTGAGGGAGCAAGATGGGGAGGCAGATCTTTCCGGTTTTTAGAGTTTCAGCAAACTGGGTGCTGCTGGGAGGTATCCGATGGGGTGGACCCTGGCTGGGCTGCTGAGTATCTGCAGCTGCCCCAAAGCCTGCAAGTCCCAAGGCATGGGCTCTAAGCACTAGATCTTCCATTTACCCTGCCTACTGCCAACCTATTTATGCGCAGCTGCAGTGGAAAAGCATATATATACCTAATCTGATTTAAAAAGAATTATAGAATGATGCATCCTTTTCTGGTTCTGGTCTGGTATACAGTATTTCCCTCTGTATTCTGTGGGAGATTGATTTTGCAGCTGGTTCTTTTCCAAGATTTAAAAAAAAAAAACCAGGTGAGGAAATATATGATCTGATTTTTTTCCTCTTGCTCTTGCCTCAGAGATAAAAATATACCTGCAGTTTTGATATAATATTTTACAGTCAAATTTTGGCAAATTTTCCTAATTATTCCTGTTTAAAGAAAACATATTTTGAGCACTCAAGCAATGAATAAAATCACAGAATAAACAAATGATAGAACTGAACAGCTTTTGAGTATTGAACTCTATATTACAGTTGTTTAAGTGCATGTTGGAACCATTCAGACGAAAGTCTGTTCATAACTTCTGTGACCCACAGTGGGGCTGCATGATCCTCTGATAGGATTAGAAAGGCAGAATATTAACTGTGAATTGCTGCACAGAAACAAGGGAAAATCTCTCCAGTAATGGTTTTGCATCCAGCTCTCCACACAATGTATAAAGCCTCTTCCCGAAGGTATACGTTATTGTTGTCCGTAAATAACTTTCACAGTCTCCGACTGCTACGTGCAGAGCGATACGCCGTGCTGCGAAAAAGCTGAAGGTTTATATTTAAGCTTAGAGGAATGGGACTTCGTAGAAACCATCATACAAACTTGTTCTCTTGTGAGACCCCACCTGGAATACAGCGTTCAGCTCTGGAGTCCCCAACACAAGAAGGACATGGAGCTGCTGGAGCGGGTCCGGAGGAGGGCCACGAAGATCATCCGAGGGCTGGAGCACCTCTGCTATGAAGACAGACTGAGAGAGTTGGGGCTCTTCAGCCTGAAGAAGAGAAGGCTCCGGGGTGATCTTATTGCAGCCTTCTAGTACTTAAGGGACCTACAGGAAAGCTGGAGAGGGACTTTAGACAAGGGCGTGTAGTGATAGGACAGGGGGCAGTGGCTTTAAACTGAAAGAGGGGAGATTTAG
Organism: Tauraco erythrolophus; assembly: GCF_009769465.1. Taxonomy (NCBI): domain Eukaryota; kingdom Metazoa; phylum Chordata; class Aves; order Musophagiformes; family Musophagidae; genus Tauraco; species Tauraco erythrolophus. The sequence goes on along the minus strand of NC_141465.1, from coordinate 130,305,049 downwards.
ATTGGATATAAGAAAAAAAATTTTCACTCAGAGGGTGGTGAGGCACTGGAACAGGTTGCCCAGAGGAGTTGTAGATGCTCCATCCCAGGAAGTGTTCAATGTTGTGTTGGATGAGGCTTTGGGTAACCTGGTGTAGTGGAGGATTTCCCTGCCCATGGCAGGGGGGTTGGAACTAGATGATCTTTGAGGTCCCTTCCAACCCAAACCATTGTTTCTGTGATTCTGTAATTCTATGATTTTTCAAAGGAAACTGTCATTTTATGAAAGGTCTATTCTGAAGCACAGGAAACCTTGCCTTGGCCTCTTAGTGCTTCATTAGCTGTCACTTTTGAACACTTAGTAAAATTAGCATCACTTTCTGTTTACATAGTTTTCTATTGAAAAAAATCCTGGGACGGGTTCAGTTATGTGCCTGCTTGTCCGGAGGTGCAAAGCAGCTGGTGCTCGTGATCCTGCCCTGACTCTCAGAGATTGTCCATTGATCTGCAGGCCCTGGCTAGCAGGGTTTAAAATGAAACCTCGCCGCAGGATTTGGGGTTTGCTTCTCTGCTATTCTGTAGCTTAAGCTTCAGAAACAGAACAAGCAGAACTGAGTGCGGCATTTACTCATTTAATCTACTGGGCCCACTTTCAACGCTGTTTCTGTGCTTTATTGAACCCGTCCGCAGTTTCTTTTCTTGTTCCTTTGCAACCACACATGTCACCCGTAGCATATTGTCAATGGCAGATGCTCAAATCTGGACTGAGATGCTTATTTATGAACAAAAGGTTAGAATATATAGGCAAAAATATAGTAATAAACTCAATATCGTCACTGAATAGGCTTAAATACTGACTTTACTATCTGACTTACCGCTTTCTAGTTTTCACTTGTTAACATAGAGAGGGCTGCAGCAATTATTTTGTCTTCTCTGTGCACAGCGATCTGTGTTGAATATTTCATTCTCCCTGGATTTTGGGCAGCTGCCTTTGAGGCAGATATTCCTAGCTGAGGAGTTTAAAGAGCTCTGATTGTATTTTGGGTGTATTACAAAAAACAATCATGATACTATTGTACTCAAAATTGTACTTTTTTTTTTCCATATGTCTAAATAAGTATTGCAAAGGTCATTAATTACTATTTTGTTATTTATTACAGTACATAGAGTGTTTCAGAGCTTTTCTGACAAAAAGGTATCATTTGAAAAGATGAGACTTTGAGCAAACTGGTGTAGTGGAGGGTTTTCCTGCCCATGGCAAGGGGGTTGGAACTAGATGATCTTTGAGGTCCCTTCCAACCCAAACCATTCTATGATTCTATGATTCTATGATTCTATGATTCTGCTAGGGTATGTACCTGCTTGGTAATGGTGTCTACCTCAAAGAGCTTACAACCTAGATGTGCAAAGGATCATAGGATCATCGGATAGTTCAGGTTGGAAGGGACCTCAAAAAGTTATCTAGGCCAAATAGAAGGGATTTGCTAAAGCTCAAGGACCAGGTTAAGAACAGAAACCATATTTCTTGCTGCCTACTTTGGTACATGTTCTACTGTAGTATGCTGCTTTTAATAGATTTAGGAACATTTATCAACTGTAGGCATTTGGCAGGAGATTGCTTCCTTGGCTTGCACAGCACCATTTCACTGCCTGCATGGAATAGAGAACTTTTTCACTCCTTCTGCGGTAACTCTTGCTGTTGGGTTGGAATCTATGTTTCTCATGCACCAAAAGCTTATGTTTGAAAACCTTGCCACAGGGCTCCTAAATTTCATTTTGACTTGACATATCTTGGTGTTACCCCTGCCAATTGCAAAAAAATAAGCCTTGAGCTTTTCCTTTATTGTCGAATCTTGCATCACCTTTATTAGTGCAGACCCAAGGCAAATATATATGTGGAGCCCTGAGGATGAGATACAGCCGAAATGGGAAAGGCATTTTTGACTGCTGCTGCACTGAGGGATGCTAATGGGGACAGGTTTGAGCTCACCATGACCGTAAAGCTATGTACCAGCTTGATAACTGGAGATCTGCCATTTCTCATGCAAGTCTGTGCCATAGCCCTGCTTTAGTTGAAAACTCGCCCAATTTCAAGTCAAGGTTTTTTCTCCTCTTGCTTTTTATTTTCTCTCTCTTATAATGGCGATTTTACTCAATATGGAAACATTTTACTTGGAAAAAAAACCCAAGACATAGTTGTGTTTGGTGAAGTATGTTATTTCACCTCTCTTTGGGCTGCTTCCATGGGCTGAACCTTTAAAGCCCTTTACTAGCAGGCTGGTATGATCTCTGATCACTTCCCTGCTACTTCTACTGTGTAAATCAGTTTTCCTTCTTGAACAACATCCTGCACAATCCTCCTTACTCCTACCTAATAATTCATAGCAGATGGCTGAAGCTGACCCAGCATAATCTACTCCCCAGGATATAAATGATACCGTTTAGACGTACGCTGTAATGTTCCCTTAGTTAAAAAAAGGACTTGCAGCAAGAGCCTGTAACAATTGACTTTATTTTGATTCGTGGTGTTCTGCCAGACAGTAGCTGTTTGTGCTGGGTTATACAACATTAAAAGGTACATATCAGACACTATCCTACACGTAGAGAAAAAGACTGCCCCAAATTTCCCAGAAAGGAAACAGCTTGTGTTTGCGTGTTGCCTTAGACCCCCATTCCACCTTGTCCCTGGATGCCCTGGAAAAACAGATGGGAGTTTTACTGCAAAGCGAGTCAGGGCACTGGCACAGCATAGGAAAAATGAATTCCATGGCTAAGAACCTCTAGAAGGAGGAGCCCACCTTTTCTTTTTATCCTACAGTATATTAGTTCCAATTCCCAGTTCAGGTCTACAGAAATATGACACACAGAGAACTCATTTCTTGGGTAATGGGATTCTATGCTGTTAATAACATTACAGTTAATTGCAAAAATGTACAGCTATCTGCAGAAGCAACAGACAATTACTGCAGATACCAGAATATCGGTGCCATTTCTAAATGGTCTTGACACATCATCTGCAAAGAGTGAAGAGATGAGGAAATCCTCTCTCATTGCTAAGCACAGATGAAGGTCACCGCTTTTGGAACTGCCGTCAGCACAGCGTACTCTCTACCTGGAGGTCAAAACATGCTGTGGTGGGTAGACGTCTGCAAGTTCAGTGGGCTTTGGATAAGATTTGGTGCATGGAGTAGTTCACACTGCTCTCTTACAAGGGGGCACATGTACTGTTAAGTCACTGGGGAGGCAGAATTTGCTGACACATGCAGTACAACTTCAGGCTAAGTGATGTACAAGATTATCCTTTTAAGCTTAATTGTTTGTGTTCTATAAAATATAGATGGTGTCAGAAAGCCTGGCATCGGCTTGTTTGTTACTGGAATACAGACTTTCCTCTTCCTACCCTTATTTTTTAAATGCAAAAGGGGTACAAGAGATTTTTCTCTCCACTCCTGCTCTGGTTTAATTTATGTACCCTGTCTTCTGAATCCTGAGTTTGGTGCCCTGCAAATCTATCCTCATGGCACAGCTGCATTATAAACCTGCACCAGCTCAAGTTGAGCCTCTCTGCATTTTGCATCATATTACCTTGGAAAACCCATCTTTTGCTATTCTCACTTCCTAACCCTTTGCATCCAGTAAGTACATGCAAAGTGCAGCTATGGGTCAGCTGGAGTTAAAGAGATATATTGGGGCAATCCCAGCTGCTCAGTGCACTGAGACACGTGTGCCTTGATGGCTAAATTTCTGAATGTATATAAAAGTACTGAGATGCATTTGGTACCAGCTAGTACTTCTCTGTGTGAGTGAAAATCATACAGATGCCAAAGGTACCTCATATACTTCATCCAGCCTTGGGGCAACCAGCTGAGTTATGCTGATTTACACAGCTGAAGACAGGTCAGTAATAGAGAGGGCACCAAGATGCATAAATAGGAGCAAATCCTGACCACCTTTCTTTCCCTTATGACTTTATACCACACTAGAGAGTATCTTGAATAAAGGAGAAAGCTTGTAGGAGTGAGTGGCTCCTGCCTCATTCCTAGAGCACGGGGAAATCGTTCCAGATTTGCTCATGCAGCTGCAGCTACCCTTCCCTGCAACGAAGACTTTATGAAATGCAATAATGTTGTCCTGAATCTGGTGATTCAGATGCCACTGTAAGTGGGTTATGGATGGCAAAGGGATGGGCACACCGTGTGTGCTCGTTTGTGGGCTTCTGCAGTTCAGCCCTGCTGGTTTGCTTCTCTTTGAGGCCTTATGCAATTTTCTCGGCCAACACTATATGGTTCTTTTGTTTGTTTTACTTTGAAGTGAAGAAAGTATGAAAGTGTATGTTATTACTATTCTCTCCCTTTAATCTTTGCTCAAAAGTTAGTCCTCTCAGACCTTTAATCATCTGTCTTTGTCTGAATTCCCTTCAATTTACTTCTATCTTTCTGGTGCTGAAGTGCTTACAGATGAATGAGGAATTGTATTGCTTTATCTTAGTTTTCCTCATTAGAATGCTGGCGAAAGCCCATGGTCACAGAAGACAGAAAGTAGTTTAGGCTATTTAACATTTTTGCCTTTTCGTATTTTTTAACCCCTTTGCTATGAGAGTTGCAAAGTGTTCCTCTAACGAACGGGTATCGTGATGCGTATAAATTGGAACAGAAACTGCACTGGAATAATGGTTGCAGGGCTGCAGCACCAGTCTCTCAAAAGTCAGAAAATGTCAGAGTTTAGGCAGCCTGTTCAGCTTTGTCTGATCACGCATTTTTCTTTTGATGTAGCTGCTGTCTGAGAGAAAGGTCACTTTCCTATGTGACCAGAACATTGCGTCTTCTCCAGTTCTTATTCCTTGTCCAAATTCTTTTTGTTTAAATTTTCTTCAAAAAAAAAAAGAAAAAATTATGGTAAGGGTGAGCACAACTCAAATTTGAGCCTAAATAATTAATATCTTTTTTTAAAACAGTAGCAAAGAAAATAAGACTTCAGAGAAGTGGATCCAGCTTTAGTAAGAGAAAGTGCTCCCGGGCATATCTATAAAGGTCAGACCCTGCTCACTCTTGCACAGGTCTGTACGACAGGAGAGGGGGTTCCTTGCAATTTGCTTGCAGAACACAGAGGCTGTGATTTGTAGTATTCTTGTCCATGGGCATTTGTCAAGTGATACTGACGTGTTCTCTGCCTTGCTGATGTAGAGAAATATTGTTTTCCCACTTCCCCAGTGATGGAATTATCCAAAATAAAATATATAATGGTGTCTTTAGGATTACTTTATATTAGAATATATATAATTTCTTGCATGCAATTTATCTTTATACAGAAGAACTGACAAAACGTTTAGGCTAGGCTAAAGGAAGAGCAAGTGGAGTTTATTTAATAAAGTAAATCATCTCTTAAGAAGTAAACTGAAACAAATTCAGTTGGACTGAAAATCCACAGGCACTTTAAACAAACATGAATTCATTGCTTAACGAAATGTTTGGAGTGGTCCAGAGATCCAAGTGGTTCATCTTTAGAGGTGTTTTGTGGTCACAGAGTTCATCAATAGTAGTAGTGCCATTTCTCAATGAAATCTGAACTTGTTTTCATGGATGAGTGGGAATATAGTGCCAAGAAATACTTGGTACAGATTTCATTTGTGTAAGATTTTAGTTTCTTTGTTGAATTATCTTCCTGTAAGCCTCCACTAGGAGACAGCCTGTATTTTGATCATTTTACATAACAGTTACCATGCTCTCACATCTACTTTTTATGACCTTGGCTCCAAGCTTGATTCTACAGCTGCTTGATCCTATCACCTCCTTTACACCTCTTTTCCCATCCTAGGGGATTCAGCCGTTTTCCCCTCCTAGTATGATTGCACCTCTCACATAATGGAGATAACTCAATAGAGCAGGTTTGACTCAGAGCAAATTACAGATCTTATTTTATGCTAACCTGCATCGACTGCAAGCTGCTGGCTGCATTTGTTCCATAGAAATGGCAATTTTAGCTTATAGAATAACAAAGCAACCAACTAAGTGAATCCACTGTGCTTTCTTCTGTAACGGCGTAAGTACACCGAAACGCTCCTCTCTGCACACCAGTGATCATTATTCCAGTGAAAGCAGCCCACTGCCTCCTCGGAATAGATAAGGACCTTTACAAAGAGACGGGGTTTTTAATATTTATTTTGTACACGTGCATACACATGCAAATGTGGCTCACACGTTATTTTTAATGAAAACACTAGGGCGAGGCAGTCTTTAAAGTTCGAGTGAAAGCACTGTTCTGCTGTTCCTTGACTGACTACTGTCAACCCAATTAATGCTCTGATAACAACAGCTACGCCAGCTGAGTGCTGCTGCCAGAGGGCAATTTCTAGTTTATTTCTGCAAAGTATTTATCTAAAGATAATTACATATTAGCCTGATATGTTTTACTTGCAGTTGCAATACAAATTGACCTGGCATCTAACCATATATTACAACTGTTTGCAATTGTACTCAGAGTGTTCAAAATGACTGTAAAAGTTCCCCGCAATGAGAATGGAGAAGCTTCCATTCTCGTTGCAATTATCCTATAGCATTTCATTTTAAAAGTAAGTCCTAGTTTTAATGGTGGAATTAAATGTTCTTAGCAACATGAAACATAAATTCTTACAAATATTTCTGTGACATAGAAGTTAGTATCTACTTCCTATGAATCAGTTATTAATGTTAAAATTAAAACTTCTGATTATTTTTTTCCACTGTACATGAGAAATAGAGAACATAATGAGTTGGAAAGTTGTAAAAGGAGTTAGAGGAAACGTTCAATTTCAGTTGACTGTAAAGAGGGAAGAGCAGCTCCTAGAAATCTGGCCGGAGACTTCATGTGAGGACAAGCACAGACCCAGTTGAGTACATTTGTCTGGCCCTTGCAAGATGCAGAAAATCAGGGTGCCTCTGCTGTGTGCCTCTCTGTGCCTCCTCCTGCTCCTTCAGTTCTGCTTGTCACATGCAATCCGTTTCAGTCTCCTATCGTGTGAGACAGCATATAATAGAAAATGCAGAGGTACTTCTGCAGCGGGTTATTTGTTGTAGTTAGAAACAACGTCTTCCCGGCCCAGGTGTGGGATCTGACCCTGTATGACAATATCCCCAACTGCCTCTGAAGTTCAGACACGACCCCAGTGTTTACCTCTTTGCCAGACAGGCTCTATGTCTATTATTGGAAGATTTTTCTCTTCTGGTCAAAGAAGATTTCCTGGGGAGCACACTCTACTTTTAGATGTGCTGGAGCATCCTGGGGTGTTTTGGGCTCTTGATATTGTCAGGTACAGATTTATCTCAGCTTCCTTTAAGTAATGTTTTCTGTTGGTATGGTTACCTTTGGGCTACTATTACTTCAATTCAGTTTAAGTTAACATGCAAGCAGAATGTTTCTTGACCAAATATAAAATAAAAAAGCACAGTCTCAAATGTTTATGAAAGACATTGTGTAAGTACAATAAGCTTGATTTTCCCCTACAGTTTCTTCACTTAATACCAGAAAGGTTTCTCTGTCCCCTTCTCTGCCTTTCCTGACACCTACCTGTTGAGGGTCATGCTTTGCCGTATTTCTTCACGTCTTGGGTAGTGCTCATTAGAGAGAGCCACTTATTGAAAGGTCAGTAGTTTTTATAACCAGTCCCTGCTTTGAAGTCCCAGGGGCTATCCAGGTAGATGCAGGCTTTCTCCCTGGCATGGCTTGCTTGCTTTCTTATCCAGGACAAAATCTATCTGTTGTTCTTAATGTGATGGTTTTTTTCTTCTTTGGTGAGTCAAATATCTCTGTTAGACAACGTGTCACCTCCTGTATGTGACTTGCTGACTGAAAACTTCTTGCCCTAAGGAAGGGAAACGCTTTTTTTTTTTCCTCTCCTTAGGTCATTACATGCACAGGTTTCAGTGAAAGCATTTTCACCACTGGATCTTGTATATCTGTTCATACCCAGTGAAATAAGTGTGATAGAAACATCTGAACAGGATATTAAGACCTGGCTTGTTGCTTACTCTTGGCTGAAACCAAACATTAACTAGCCCCTTCTGAATGACAACAGGTCGAAGTGATGGATCCACAAAGTCTTCCTTCCAGTTGTGCATCCCACTTAAAAAAATTCACAACTAGACCTGCCGATGGGGCTGGGAGTGGCTCAGGTGCCTGGGACGAGTGTCTGACAAGCTTCTCTTAGGGTATTTCACGTCTGCAAATTTCTAGTTTACCGGTTAAAACAATCTGTGAATTCCTTCTCCCTGTATAATGGTCTCTTATACCCATATTGTTCAGGTGTGCATGTAACATGTTTTTTGAGTCTCTTCTTATAAATATTATTCCTTTACTTCTTTGAAATGATTTGTAAGAACCTCTTTAAAATGACAACATACCTCAAGAATCTCATCGACGTTTTTGAAAAAAAAAAACACATATTGGTGCTTTCTGCTAGAAATGTAGTATGTGTTTATCATAACGATGACCCTAACTTCCCCAAGTGGAAGCTGGAGCGAGTCCAGAGGAGGGCCATGAAGATGATCCAAGGGCTGGAGCACCTCTGCTATGGAGACAGGCTGAGAGAGTTGGGGCTGTTCAGCCTGGAGAAGAGAAGGCTCCGAGGTGATCTTATTACAGCCTTCCAGTACTTAAAGGAGGTCTACAGAAAAGCTGGAGAGGGACTTTTGACAAGGGTGTGTTGTGATAAGACAAGGGGTAATGGCTTTGAACTGAAAGAGGGGAGATTTAGATTAGATCTAAGGAAGAAATTTTTCTCTCAGAGGGTGGTGAGGCACTGGAACAGGTTGCCCAGAGAAGTTGTGGATGCCCCATCTCTGGAAGTGTTCAAGGCCAGATTGGATGAGGCTTTGGGCTACCTGGTGTAGTGGAGGGTGTCCCTGCCCATGGCAGGGGGGTTGGAACTAGATGATCTTTGAGGTCCCTTCCAACCCAAACCATTCTATGATTCTATGACAACGTGTAAGTATATTATCAGTCAGAGAAAACCACCAGGACTTCAAAAACCAGCATTCCAAATAATGTCTTTTACTTGTTTGTCTTTACAAACAGATATTCAAGAGTTCTATGAAGTGACACTGCTAAATTCCCAGAAAAGCTATGAGCAAAAAACAGAAGAAGCAAATCAAGTTGCTGAGAAATGGGAGAAGACAACATCTGCTACAGACCATGAAAATTTGCAGAAAAACCAAGAGGTAATTTAACAGATTAAGAATTAAAATATATATAATGAGTGAGATGTCTTAAACCTAAGAAAGGCCAAGCAATGATTTATAAGATTGAAAGAATGGACTTAATTAAGTAATTAGATTAGGATAAAGAAGATGTATAGTGTTATCTCTCTGACCTTGAATATGTTTCTAACTTCTTCATCCTTTCAATTGCCATCTGTCAAAGGGGAAGTAAAAAACTTTCTTTTTCTCATCCTTGGTGTACTTTAACTGATACTGGGTGTCTGTGATTACCCCCAAAAGGAAATATATCTCCTTTACTTGCTAATAACCACTGAGGTTATTAATACTCCAGTGATTGTATCCTGTGTAAAATTTTAATAGGACTTTTCATATTTCTGGGGCTGACATTGGGCCGAACTTTTCCATAGCCCAAATGCACAGAGATATCAACCAGAATAGTCTCTGTATGAACAATAGATGTATAGAAGGAGGTTATACACTTCTGCTTTTCTTCTGTAGGCAGTGGAAGGACTGAAAACCTTTTGTTGTCACCGCTGGCTCTAATCTGCCTTTGCCTGCCTCCAGATTACTATTAACTAAATTAGCAATCTGAACTAATTGCCTCCCACCACGTTTGTACTTCAAAGGCAAAAACAAAACCCACAGAACCAAGCAATGAATTGCTCTGTTCTTAAACAGTGAGACAGAAATTGAGTGGGCATGGAGTGTAAACTGCAAATCTCCAGATCAAAATCAAGGATGAGAGAAATGTATAAACATTTCCATTATTGTTACGATTCAAAAGGAATTTCAAGTTTTAAAAGTTGTTCCAAAACACTTTCCATAGGCATGACTATTTTTAAGAGCTTTCCTCTTTCTGAATGTAAAACCCAGAAGCACATTGTAGTTCTGCATGACATTTTATATGCGATTCTTTAAAAAGATAAATCAGAATTGCAGACGGCTAGAACAAAATTCTCTGAAGAAATTTATTGTAAAAATTAATTAGCAAAAGAAGCTTGCAGAATTAATGAGAACAAGCGTTCTGATTTTGAGTGAAATCGGAACAAATGACTCTTAACATGAATGTAGGATATATCCCATGAATGATTTAACATTTGAGTCCCAGCTTGAAGACACAGCTAGCTAATGTCTGTCTTTTTTTACACAACGCTATATGCTTTAAATTTGGTGAAAGTGTATTCCAGCATGTTATCTCTTCAACCACCTGAGAAAGACAGTCAATCACAGACTCTCTTTTCATTCCAACCTCATCAAAGCATTTGACCCTCAACCCCATCTTCCTTAACCTCGTTACTGTCTAAGAGGTGTGCTGCCAGTCTTGTCCAGGGGAATTTAAACTCCAAATTTTACACTGAGATTAATAGAACGTACAGGGCTAACTCCAAACTTTGCTTATCTTATGAAAATGATGTTCTGATTTAAAGCAAAACAACAGAAAAATATTGCTTAGAAACTGGAATAACCATTTCAAGTCAGGATGCTGGGAATCAAAGTCCAGGGTACCCTCATTTTCAAATTTACTGTCTGTCCGTAAATTTCATCAGTCTAATGGGTACACAAAGTGCTTAGTCCCTTTAAAAGTCATACCTATATATGTTTTAAGGGTCCAACTGCAGGCAAAACAGACTGGAAGTGTAGGCTTTTGGTTTTTTGCCTTTAGACAGCAGAACATACTATCAGCAGTTCCAAGTCAGAACTGATTAGCACATGCTGAATGTACCAGCTGCTGTACAAATCCAATATGGTACTTTTCTTTCTATGAGAAATTGCCCTGTGAAAATGTAACTGGGTAATCTAATACATCACATAAATTCTTTTTCATGGTCTATTCCTTATGGGAACTGTTGGGTTTATACTTTCCTTTTCAATCCTCAATTACACATCCCAAACGTGGAAAGAAAGACCCTTCTCTCTTTCATGCAGTGTTCCTCTGCTATAAAAGCCTAAATGTGATCATTCAGTCCAGAGGCCATCCCCCTTTCATGCCTTCCACTTGAAACCTTCTTGGCTGTCTGTATGTTAATTTTCTATATAAATGGTTTCTTTTTTTTTTTTTTCTGTATTTTTGTTCCAATTGTAATTGTTGATAAAAAGGGAAAAATAGCTTTCACTGTCCACATCAGGTATCCTATGAGCCCTCCTTTGTATTCATGTATTTGCTTTTCCAAGAGTGTAGACTTCTAGATAACAGAAAAGTTTTTAGATTGTTGTTTGCAATACTGTACAAACTTGCCATACAGAGGTGACTGGCCTCTAAAATCTCTCACCTGGCATCTGTGATCACCATAGCGGTTTGTAACAAACGGATGCTTGATCTTACAGCGTACTAGGAATGGATCTTCATCAATTAAGAGAGATGAAAGGGTCACAACCCGTCCTATAATCTTCCATACTTCCCAGGTAGTGCCTCAGAAGAGAGACATCTCCCAAACTCAGGGACTGATTTTGAATGGCTTTTGCAAAAGCAAGTGAAAAGTCAAGGGAATATATTAGCTCACCAGAGGTGCCAGAACCAGTTGCATCCAAATTATTAGCATGAATGACAACACATAGCACCCCATGGCTACAACCATGGAATTAACAAAACATGCGTTGAGGTTCAGTGATAATTAGTGCTGCTTTTTCTTTTTTTTCTACCCAGTTTCTTTACTTGCATGCTGCTGGTTAAACAATGTGCTGCACATATTTTGCCTCATGAAATTGCTCAATGTTTTGGTATGACCCATGCATTTAAACACCACGTCCTTGTTTTTTACTCCACCGTTAATGGCTTTGTTGTTCATTAGAATGAGAAGTGATATTGATGTTTCCAGATGCAAAATGCAATAATACCTATCATGATATTATTATTGCAGTTCACCCTGTACAGAAACTGATTATATGTGGCAATGTATCTGGCAGAGCTGTAAATATCATAGACCAAAATAATTTCAGTGGGTGGGTGTTAGTGAGTAAGGAAGAAAGAAGACGTATATGAATGTGGTTTTTTGTGTGTGTGTGAATCTGTCCCTGTTGTTTTCTCTGCTGTAAATTCAACTTGACAAAATGAACTTAAATTGATGGATGGTTTCAGAATCAATGAAATTGTTTGGGGCAAGTTCACGATTCACTAAAAATGTTTACTGGACTCTGCTTCTGAAGGCTTTTATTTGTTTCATACATTCATAGGGCAAGCAGGGAATGTGACATATCAGGTAATAAAAGAAAAAGTCCAACATGTTAGTCATGATGTAGGAACTCTATAGTTCTGAAGAAGACCTGCAGAAATTCATGTTGTCCATTCTCTTGCCCCAGGGCAGATCAGCTGTATTTGAACTGTTCCTGACATATGTTTGTCTAATCTCTTCTTTAAAACCTCCCACGGTGGAGACTCCACAACTTCTTCAGGTAACTTATTCCCGCACTGACAGAAAGTCTTTCCTGATGACAAACTGAAGTTTCTGTGACTGCAATTAGAACCCATTAGATTTTGTTCAATTCGCAGTAGATACGGTCAACAGTTTATTCACTCCTGTTCTGAAAAGCACTTCGATATGTGTTTAACTAATCCTATGTAATACAGGAGCTCCCTGCTTCTTTGCCTTTCTTTCTCTTGCTCTTTTAATTTAACCTTTGTGACCTGCTCTTCCTCAGCAGTGTTGTCATTTTAGGTAATATGCCCATGTAACAATAAATGCTAGGTCCTAGTGAAAAATCTGGTCTTTTGGGAAAGAAAATATTTAGTGGCTTAGACTCTCCTCAAAGGAGCTGTACTTAGAGGTATGAAATATTTCAGTTTCCAAAACAAAAAGCCTTGTGGCACTGTGGAAGGCAATTAGTCTTGACAGCACAAGCAATGTATCTCTCTCTTTCTATACGTATATCTCCATGTATATAAAAAAAATTTCCTGGAAACTACTCTGCAGGATTTGTTTATTAACGAAAATGATAACTCAGGATTTGGGAGATGCAGGTTTTAATTCCTAGCTGTTCTGAGTGCTTCCTAAAGGACTCTATGTGAGGTTGGAGAGGAGGACTGAAGAACTGAGTCAGAAAAGGGAACTGCGAATTATAGTGTCTGAGAGATCTCACCATGTCCAGATATCATTCAAGAACCATATCTTGTGGTGCATTGCATGGGAAGAAATTAATGTCCAGGATTAAGGTCTACAAAAAACAGAACACACCTATAAACTAGCAAGTAATAAATATCAAAAGTGTCTCAAGATGTCATTTCGTTAAAATCTGCCTCATTAAGACGTTGATCTAGATTAAGGTTCAAAATCACGATCTCTTTTCTGTAAATAAGACCATGGCTAGACTTCTCTTGCAACGTGCATAAAGGCACTGTTGATACAATTTTTCTTAAGAAGCAGCTATTTGATTAGGGTGTTTTCCACAGATGTGGAAATCCATATTCATCTCCCTTCTTGACCAGAAAGGAGCTGATACTGCTTTTTTTCTCACTCATGAGAGTGCACTATGCATTATGGCTGCAAGTATTATTTGACTTTTTCTCACTGGAGTGTTTCCAGTTTATATGGAATAATTAATTATTTATTGTGACAGAGTGCTGACACATGACTCTATAGCTTAAAGTTTATAATTATTACTGCTCTGATGAGTATTAAAGTATAGCATATTCTGTTTTATTCAGCATACCTAAAGGGTGGAATCCTCCATCTCCAGCAAGTGCCCAAATATCAGTGTTGAAGGGTCATAGATGCAAAGCCCTTCTCCCTGTTTTCTCTCAACTCTTCTCCACCTCCCCATTGTTATCACCACATATCCTCAAATCTGGAAGGGAGAGAATTTAACAGAAAAGATTAAGAACCCCACTCCAAATGCCTGATACGTAAGGCACTGTCCTAGGAGCCATATGTTCATTCCTCTCAAACTGCATTTAGGGGATGCAGGATGCTGCGTTCAGCAGGAGGGTTGGTGACACATAGAGGAGGATGTGTGTCTGGAGATCACCTGAGCAGGTTGTGAAGGTATGGCAAGAACGTGTAGTTTGTGGCTGCTGGCAGTGCTTAAACATTAAGCTGATTGATATGGTTCAGATGAGCTTACTTTGGGAACAAACAAATCCAGATAGCTACCTTGAAAATATGGCTGTGGAGAGCTGACACTACAAAGACAATGTTCCTCCAGAGCTCTGAGGATCTCAACTACTTTTAATCTGAATCATTTGAAGTCGCTGTAATAAAGCACTCACATTGGCTTAAACCAAGCAATGATTGTCTTGCCCACCACGTCACCTGGTACCTGGCTTCCGGCAGGGACCAGGACCAGATGCTCAGGGAAGAGTAAGAAAAGGACAAGCCTGTAGCTTTAGCTATTTTGCAGGTCTAACCATCATTTCTTTGGACTAGAAGTACAGAAATTGCTCAGTACTGGGAAACTCAGCATTACCTTATTTTATAAACACTTAGCATGGCATTCACTGCAGCTAGCGTGCTGACTGGGGATGTGTCCAATCTGCTGCTGAAAATCACAAAGACAGGGTTTGTTTGTAATTTCACCTCTGCCAAAAATCTTCATTACTTCTTTGGACCAAGCTTTATAAGACCAGCATTCACCGCTTAAAAAAGTCTTCTTGAAATTAGGGCTCTCAAATTGTCCCTGTTGGAGAGAGAAGACCCATTTCTTTTCATCCCTAGGAAATGTGCGATAGGGATTGTCGTGGTTTTTGGACTGAGGGTCGAGACAAGAACCGAGAGGGAGCACCCACCAACCATGGTCCCGGGCAAAACATGACTCAGGCTTTCTTCATAAAACAAAACAATTTATTAACAGTTACTTAACAGGAGACAAGGGAACGAAACCGGTTACTTGAGAGGAGAAAAGAGAAAACAAGGCCAGATCTTAAAACAACACCTCCCCACCCCGTTTCCTTTCGTTCCTGGCTCAACCTTCCCCCCCCTGCGGCGCAGGGGGACAGGGAATGGGGAGTGCAGGTCAGTTCATCCATGTTGTTAACTGCCGCTCCTTTCTTAAAGGAGGAGGAGTCTTTACACCATTTTTCCCTTGCTTCGGTGGATCCCCTACTCATGAAGAAAAAAGTCCCCAAACTTTTCCAACGTGAGTCCTGCCCGCAGGATTGCAATCCTTCCCCATGGATCGCACCAGTTTGGGCTTTACCAGTCTCGGCCTCTTAGGGAGCTGCTGCCACTCGCGTCGGCGTGGGCCGTCCCACGGATTCCAGATGCCTCCACGACCTCGTCGTGCATTCCATGCCCCATTATCAACAGTACCTGGTCATGCATCCCCTGCTCCACGACCTCTCCTGGGCTCAGGCATCTCCTTCCCGACGTGGGTTTCTCCACGGACCACGAGTGGGTCTCTGCTCCGCCGAGTACACCCTGGCTGCAGGGGGGCCGCCTGCCATCTCACACCGATTTGCAAGGGAAGCCTCAGCTCCAGTACACCTCCTCCTGCTCCATCTTTGCTGACCCGGTCGTTGTGGTTGTTTTCTCTTAGATCTTAATCCTCTCTGGGGGAGCTCGGCCCGGCGGGCACCCCGGGAGCGGGGCGCTTACCGAGTCCCCCATGCGGCTCCCCCGGCGCCATCTTGAGCACATGGCGCCGGCCCGGGCCCGGGCAGCCGCCCGGCCGGGAGCCGGGAGCGAGGGCAGCAGCCCTCCTGCTCTCTCCTCGCTCCTGAGCAAAAAGCCCTTTCCCGCCCCTTTGTCCCAACTTAAATAGGGCAATTCGCAGAGGCGCCAATTTGGCTCAACCTCCCCCGGGGGGGGATGGGACTCAGATCTGGTGGCACAGGGAGCAAATCCCCTCCCCTGCCACCAGAACACCCCCCCCATCAAACTGTCACAGGGATTCAGCTAGAAGTGGTTTAAATTCAGGTCTTCGACTGCTCAGAAGAGCGCTCTCACCCTACCCAGTTCCAGATTAGGCTGGGGAAGGATACTCCCCATCTCTGCTATTGAAGCTCTGCAATTGTGCAGCTGAGTTAGTGGGTTACTGGAGTCTGGGAGCGTGTGTGCAGGTTCGAGCCCAGTCCTTCAGCTTAGCAAACGGCCACTTGCCTGGGAAAAATTCTTCTTCCCTCCCCGGACTGTCTGCATTGCATTAAGCAACCATTAGATAAAAGATGCCTCTCACTTAAAGGTTGTGTGGATAGATACAATTAAAACTGTGAGATGCTCAGAAAATGCAATAATGGGAAACATAAAAGTGCCTAGATGCAGGTATCCATCTGGTAAACCAAAAATCGAATTGCTCTTTAGCTATGACAATGGTAACACTGCTTGAAGCTACAGGCTTGTGCTTGGCTCCAGACACTCATTAAAAGACATAAATTTACCCTTGTTTTAACCTCTGTTTTCATTAGTTTGGTCTCCAGTGCTACTTATTTCTGGTCAGCAGTGTTTTGACCTGTATTCCGATGGAAAATTGAGGTGAAGGAAAAGAACACTCTGCTGTCGCACGTATGTGTAAATCTGGTAGCTGAAGGTCTGCTTGTGCCTGTATCACAGCAAGAAAAGGCTCTTTACTCATAGGGCAGGTGGTGCAGATACTTTCAGCATATTGAACGAGAATCATTTGCAATTACTGTGCAAGTTTGGTCATCACACACCGATCTCACATGCACAATCTACATTCAGCGCAGTGTGACGTCGTTGCTTTGAGATGGTCCCCAAAGGTTCCAGTTCTTCACTTAATTCCTCTTATTCCATGCATTTCTTATATTTAGAGGCTCATTTTGCAAAGACAGTCAATTGCAGCGTGCAAAATGAATCCTCCGTTTTCTGCTTGCCTCAGGAATGTCTGCTATCCTTGTACGCAGCTATTATAAACATTGTAATTACTTCTCTGTCCTTTTAAGTGCTGGCTTGTTAAAAGTTCCAATAGTAAACCCCTTACTTAAAAATCTTCTGTCTGGAGCAATTGTCAAAGCATTAATCTGTTTCACGATAACAGCTTGTCTGAATAACGTGGACCCACAAGACCCTTCTATATGTGCATATGAAAATTCAGTCTCTTCTCTGGATTTTTGTTTGTTTTCTTTGTTTGTAACTGGGTACAGCTTAATTTGTATGGCTTGGTTTACTCCCAGGAGCCAAATCTGATTCTGCTGGAGTGATTATCCACAAGTTGTGGATGCCCCATCCCTGGAAGTGTTCAAGGCCAGTTTGGATGAGGCTTTGGGCAACCTGGTGTAGTGGAGGATTTCCCTGTCCATGGCAGGGGGGTTGGAACTAGATGATCTTTGAGGTCCCTTCCAACCCAAACCATTCTATGATTCTATGATTATACTTAATATGCAGAAGTCATTAGGTATGATCAACCATAATGTTTCCTTAGAAGGGTTCAAAACATTTAGGTTTATGTGTCTGTTTCTTCGCTAGATTTAGCTCCTACAGTATACATTTATCTGGTCAAATGCAGTTTGTGTCTGTGGGTTGATTTTGTACCAGAGCCAATTCCCATGTAATTCTATTTGGCACTAAGTTCTTCAAGAAGGCAGCAGTCTTTTTAAGGGGTATGGTATGGGTGACATCTTGGTTTGTGTTTTGCTACAGCTGTGTCCCTTTTGCACACAAGGATGTGTAACAGCTATCATAACGAGATAATTGTTTAACAATAATGCTGAAGCTTGGCTTCAGGTTTGTTGTTTTGTTTTTGGTTTTTTATGTAATAATTTTGTGGGTTTATTTTCTCTGCATTAGTAAGGTATGCTTTACTTCCAGAGATATACACTTGCCTTCTCAAATGTTTTGACTAATGTTTAGAAATGGGTAACTGCAAAGTCATTGTGTTATTAAAATCCTTATTTATGACGAGCTGCAGCTAAATGTCTTACCCGTACTGGGTATCCATGCTGGGTCTCTATTTATAAATTTGTTATTTGTTCTGTAACTTGTCAATAACTTGAGTGCCAGCACGTCTGTTAAATGTCACTTTAGAGTTGCTTCTGAGTGTGTTTTAATGTGGTCAGGCCAATGTTTCCATTTTAAACCAAGAAGTTGTACGTGTGCAGAATAGTGTCATCCCGTGCACAGAAATGCTCCAGAGTGCAGTATTCTGGCCTCCATATCCCAAATCCCTACAGAAGGAGAGTTTTCTGATGAAGTTGTGATGCTGAGAGTACGGCAATATGCATGTCATGTGACTCTGAACTGGCAATTTCTGTCCCCTTGGGCAAGTCCTGGAACTAGACATCATTCTGCTTTTGCCATCTCCTTGTGTTTGCATAGAGTTAGGCATGCTCACATAAAAAGCCTTTTCCTTTATTGCCTCTTGTTTTTATTTTGACATCACCATCCCATTGGTGTGCCTTGCATGAGAGTTTAGAGGACTCACTGGTCTGATAGGTCCTTTCTTAGAGGCAGATTTGATTTAGTTTAATAATAGTTTATTTAGCTTAATAATTGTCGACTACTGACATCGGTGGGAGGGAGAACAGAATTGAGATCTCAGCATTAAACCAAACCAGATCAGCAATGATGAAACAGTTGCATCCATCACAGCAGGTTGGTTTGTTTGGTTTGGTTTGTGTTTGGTGGTTTTTTTTTCACATTTATATAATATGCCTATCAAAAAAACCTCTAGGCAGATTTCTGATCTGGGATTTGTTATTACATCTGCAAAGGATTGGGAGCAGGCCAGAACAGCTGCTAGGGACCAGAAATAATCATTTTCCCCAATGAAAATGTGCCTGAATATTAACCAGCATACAGAATTAACCAAACTTTTAATTAAGCAGTGGATCTCTATTGTGATAAGCATTGAGGTCAGACTATTGTGTAAATTCCGCTTCTGTGTAGCAAGGTCAAAAATGATAGACCTAGTAGTTAAGAATACTATGAAAATATCACTTAATAAAAAGCTCTTGCAATTTTAACATATTTTTTTCTAAAACATGATATGTTTTAACAAGGGATGTTGTCATACCAGAGTAATCTGAAAAAATTACTTACATAAAAATATCAGCATGTTCCTACAGGCTTCTCCCAGAAGCTGGTAGCTCCTCCAAAGAATATGTGATACAATTCACTGTTTCTAATAAGATCCTGAGAAGTTACATTTTAACCACCTGCAAAAATAAATACATCAACTCTTAAAAATATAATTCTTTGCCCTGTAAAACTGTAAGGGTTCTGAAAAATTGATAGGGGGACGAATGTACTCCAGTTAAGTTTAAGGATATTTCAATGCAATTTGTCTCACTTACACGTGTGTTAACTCTGATCATTCCCCAATCTGACCAACTAAGCAACAGAATTCACTGCCCTCCATGTGCAAAGGGCACAGATCTCCATAGAGAGGTTTAAGAGCCCGTTATATATTACTGCAGTCCACTATACTATATTTCTTTATTAAAATGCTTCTTAAATAGTTCCCGAGAATAAAGAAAGATATCTCCCCAAGACTTCTGGATCATATAAAGATCACCCTGGGAGTGATTTCTTGGATAGGTGCATATGTTTTTGCTCAGTAAGATAAATAAGCATGAAAGAGAAAATATTCTTCCTGCTTTGTTCAGTTTTTTTATAAACTGGGACGGGTACTTGCAGGTTTTAACAAATAGTGCATACAATCCCAGATGTAACAACATGGAAAATTAAAGGGAAGCTGCCAGCTTGAAAATATCATTTCTCTCCATGTTCTTTATGTATAATATAGTTACAAATGACATGACTAAAACCACAAGACTTTGTACATTTTCAGCTTGTACGTTTTACACATTTGACTGTGCTTGAAGTGTCACCTGTACCACTTTAATCGGTAACAGGTTATTGTGAAAACTGCCCCTGGTTTAGAGATGGGAACATTTACTGCTTATTTTCTGTTATAATATTTAGGTGGATGATGAATAAAGCATTTGTCTAGACCTTTGTTTTCTGTGAAGGAGTGAATTTCACTCCCCCTTAGCCATTCTCTTTCTTGAAAAGAGCCTTCAGGAACATGTTTCTTTTTCCTATCTAGTCTTGATCCATTTACCCATCCAAACAGCCTTGTATGGAGATCACTTTCTGGGCTTATTTATCTAACCATATTTTTCTTACTGTTGGAAGCCTCTGACTTCCACATTTCCATCATATCAACATCACTTTATTCGTCTTACTTTTAAGGCCTGTCGTGGCCTGTCTCCTCTCTGCATGTCTTCTCTTGTACTTCTCTAGCAATTGACTCCACATCTGTTTCCTCAGCTCTTCATGATATATGCAATGAGGAAATTTCCTGGTATTGCCACCTCCAGTGTGCGGGGGCTCTTCAGAAAGAGCTGTGAGACTATCTCATTTCATCTTTAAAATTGTCTTTTGTCCCAAAAGAGAGGTGGTTGCAGCCATAGCAATGATTCTTGATATGATGTTCTCCTCCTGTTGATCAATATTGTCCCACTGTGTGCTCATTTTTCTCCAATTTATGTTTTCTTGAACTGAAATGGATGGTTTGATGGAGCAGAACCCCCATGTAGTAGCACAGAAGAGATGTAACCTGTGGATGGATATCTAGAGCCTCATGGCTCTGTGAGATGCCTATTCCTCCCCAAACCCAGAAAACTAGTTTTACAGATGAGCTCGGAAACTCAGTTTTTGATAATTCTTCAAATATCTCATGTTTAAAAAACATGTCAGGTTAGCTGAAGCTCACACTTTCCTCAGCCTGCGTAGACCTGCACAATGTCAACGGGGAAAACGGTTGAACCCCCTGATGGCTCTCTGTGCGTGTGAGTGATTTCAGCGCTCCAGCTTCTGCTTGGTGGATGTGTATGGCTTCTTCTGCCTTTCCATGAGGAAAATTGCATAGTTATAACCTCAATAGTGGTGTGCAGTTCATTATTGCACCTGCATAAAGTTTCTTCACTGAAAGGACAAACCAAAGTGATGAAGGTTCCCCAGGTGCTCCAGTTCTTTGCAGAAGTGTAGGGGAACCTACTCGTTTTTCTGAAATGCGGTGGCCTGCAACTGTGTGTATGTATATATATATATATATATTTTTTTTTTTTTTTAGCTTAGCAATTTTAGGTAGTCAAGGTGCCACTTTCTGAGAAGAAACAAGGCAAACAGCTACTGTACAAGCTGGAAAAAAAAATTAAATCAAGAGTAACAGACATAGTGGATCTGAAGTCCACTTTCTTAGAAGAAGGCTTTTGAAACTCTGGTGGAAGCAGCAACAGTAACTATTAAATTATTATTGTTTTAATGAATGAATACACAAGTTTGATCTGTGCGTTTTGGAATTTGTTAATTACAATAGGAAGAGTTCTGCAGAGAGATTTCAGGTTAATCATTACATCAGACTGGTGTCTTCTCTCACACATTTTTTGGTGTTGTAGTTTGTAGAAAAACAGAGGTAACAAACCAGGCAACTTTATCTCTTCCTAAGAAGGAGCAGGAAGATTCATGACAGACATATGCCTCCACTTACGTAATCGGTATTCATTTTTTGAGGTATCTTGTACTTTTTTGACAGTAAATGCTCCCAGGGTACCCAATGGTATCTTTGCTAGGTCAGCAGCAAGCCTGTACCTCGAGCTTTCAGTATTCAGGATGCTGCCTAAGTTGTAGCCTGAAACAGTCTATCTTCTAGTTATGGGTGTATTTCTTAACGCTGTTTCTTAATTCAGTATTACTTTATTTCTTAGTTGACGACCTTGCTTTTGTTCCCACCTGGGGAATGTGCCTGACACACACACACACACATATCTTTGCACTCACAGTGGACACTTCTGTTACTTCTGAGGATTAGAATTGCTGTATATTGCTCTTCACTTGCAACTTGTGACGATCGTTTTACCGGGGGCAAGGACCAAAAAACTCCTTGTGTTGATGCTCTGTTCTATGTGGAGCCATCACAGAGAGGGGAGGGATCTGACATCCTTGCTTAGTTACGAGCAGAGAGAGGTGCTGTAGCTCTGTTCAAATTGTAGTAAACTTGGAAAAACAAGAGACTTTGCTTACGGCGTTTTGTTGCAGCCCAGCCAAAAGACAGCGAAGGCTTGGATGGTCTTTGTGAATCGTGACCAGGTTGTTAGTCACAAATATATGGAAGAAGATTCCTAGTTAACCATAGCTGAGAAAACAGGCAGCATGATGTTTCCAAACTGTGAAATGACATCACTGATTGCAGATATTTGTCTTTATACTAGAAACTGCATTTTTGCCAGTAGCCTTTAAAAGTGCAGTACTAGAATTGGCCATCTCCTTTAGGGACACCTCTTGTGACCCCTATTTTACTAAGTACTGCACAAAAATGAGTCAAGAGGATGATTTTACTTAACTTCAGCTTTGTTTATAAGCTAGTGAAACGTGATGTCGACCTGGTAGCAGTTATGCAACAGGTTGTAAAAGTGGGCTAAATATAAAGAATAGCCCACAGAGCTGTGTGCTGTTGACATTAATGAACATCAATGGTTTTTTATGAGGCTTCTGAATACAACCAGAATTGGAACTCGAGCCTCTGCTAATGAGAGGTGAAGTTCTGGAGTAACTAGTACATAAAGGTGATTGGGGATGTTTTAAGCAAATATTCATCAATTGTGAATATATTTTCAAATAAGATTTTCATCTGACATTCCTGCAAGCCTGTATGTACATCTCTGCCTGAGTCAGCCCCCTCGATGGTAGATACATCCCAACAAAAAGGAGAAAAATGTATCTGAGCTGCCTAGACACATTTCAAGTGCATAAAGTAGCAGACAGCTTTAGCGTGAGGTGTTGCAGAGTCAGCGACAGTTTTCATGAGACTGAATTTATTGCCTCATCCAGGCTCCCCTTCTGATAGTGTCATCTGGACCTCGCTGTCAGTGAGCTGTGACAAGGGCACTGTTTCTCAAGTAAAGAAATATCAGCTTCAGCTGACAGCTCTGGAGGATTCCTGGTCCCTGTAGGAACCCAAGTGGGACATACATCAACCATACGGGCTATGTAAGGTAGTGTGCACAGCAGGAGCATTTCATGGACTGGGAGACTTTCTCCCTACTACCCTTGGCATTGCCTGGGACATGAGATATTTGCTCCTTTTCTCATGATGCAGTTGACGGTGATGTTTATTTAATGCAGCTGCACCTGCCCTTACACTTCTGTGCTTCTACAACTGCAAGCTCGCAGAAGCTGAAATCCCTGTACGGTCCATAATTCTTTAATAACCTTGATCAGTGGCTAGTGACGATAGTTCTTGGAGTCCTCATATGAAAGCACAGGTTTCTGCCATCTCTCCATTAGGCAGGGGAAGATTCTTATCCAGCATTTAGCTCGTGACACTTAGAATCATAGAATCGTAGAATTCGTACAACTTCTCTGGGCAACCTGTTCCACTGCCTCACCACCCTCAATGTAAAAAATTTCTTCCTTAGATCTAATCGAAACCTCCCCTTTTTCAGTTTAAATCCATTGCCCCTTGTCCTATCACTACATGCGCTTTTAAAAAGTCCCTCCCCAGCTTTCCTGTAGGCCCCCTTTAGGTACTGGAAGGCTGCAATAAGATCACCCCGGAGCCTTTTCTTCTCCAGGCTGAACAACCCCAACTCTCTCAGCCTGTCTTCGTAGCAGAGGTGCTCCAGCTCTCCTCTGGACCCGCTCCAGCAGCTCCATGTCCTTCTTGTGTTGGGGACTCCAGAGCTGAACACAGTATTCCAGGTGGGGTCTCACAAGAGCTGAGTAGAGGGGCAGAATCACTTCCCTCAACCTGCTGGCCATGCTGCTTGTGATGCAACCCAGGACACGGTTGGTTTTCTGGGCTGCCAGCACATTGCCGGCTCATGTTGAGCTTCTCATCCACCAGCACTCCCAAGTCCTTTTCCTCAGGGCTGCTCTCAATCCATTCTCTGCCCAGCCTGTACTTGTGCTTGGGATTGCCCTGACCCACGTGCAGGACCTTGCACTTGGCCTTGTTGAACTTCATGAGGTTCTCACAGGCCCACCTCTCCAGCCTGTCAAGGTCCCTCTGGATGGCGATGGCATCCCTTCCCTCCAGCGTGTCCACAACACCACACAATTTGGTGTCATCTGCAAACTTGCTGAGGGTGCACTCAATCCCACTGTCCAGGTCTCCAACAAAGATGTTAAATAGCACTGGTCCCAGTACTGACCCCTGAGGAACACCACTCGTCACTGGCCTCCACGTGGACATTGAACGTTGACCACAACTCTTTGAGTGTGACCATCCAGCCAATTCCTTATCCACTGAGTGGTCCATCCATCAAAACCATGTCTTTCCAGTTTAGAGACAAGGATGTTGTGTGGGACAGTATCAAATGCTTTGGATAAGTCCAGGTAGATGCCTCTCTACTCAGCTCTCGTGATACCCCACCTGGAATACTGTGTTCAGCTCTGGAGTCCCCAACATAAGAAGGACATGGAGCTGCTGGAGTGAGTCCAGAGGAGGGCCACGAAGATGATCAGAGGGCTGGAGCACCTCTGCTACGAAGACAGGCTGAGAGAGTTGGGGCTGTTCAGCCTGGAGAAGAGAAAGCTCCAGGGTGATCTTATAGCAGCTTTCCAGTACCTAAAGGAGGCCTACAGGAAAGCTGGAGAGGGACTTTTTAAAAGCGCATGTAGTGATAGGACAAGGGGCAATGGATTTAAACTGAAAAAGGGGAGGTTTCGATTAGATCTAAGGAAGTAATTTTTTACATTGAGGGTGGTGAGGCAGTGGAACAGGTTGCCCAGAGAAGTTGTGGATGCCCCATCCCTGGAAGTGCTCAAGGCCAGGTTAGATGAGGCTTTGGGCAACCTGGTGTAGTGGAGGATTTCTCTGCCCATGGCAGGGGGGTTGGAACTAGATGATCTTTGAGGTCCCTTCCAACCCTAACCATTCTATGATTCTATGATTCTGTGTCAGTTGCTCTTCCCCTATTCATCAATGCCGTAACCTCATCATAGAAGGCCACCAAATTAGCCAGGCAGGATTTGCCCTTAGTGAAGCCATGTTGGCTGTCACCAGTTGCCTCCTTATTTTCTATGTGCCTTAGCATAGTCACCAGGAGGATCTGCTCCATGATCTTGCCGGGCACAGAGATGAGACTGACTGGCCTGTAGTTCCCTGGGTCTTCTTTTTTTCCCTTTTTAAAGATGGGGGCTCTGTTTCCCCTTTTCCAGTCAGTGGGAACTTCACCAGATTGCCACGACCTCTGAAATATGATGGATAGTGGCTTAGCAACTTCATCTGCCAGTTCCCTCAGGACCCGCGGATGCATCTCATCAGGTCCCATGGACTTATCCACCTTCAGGTTCTTTAGATGGTCTCGAACCTGATCTTCTCCTACAGTGGGTGGTTCTACATTCTCCCAGTCCCTGCCTTTGCCTTCTGTGACTTGGGCTGTGCAGCTGCAGCTCTTGCCAGTGAAGACTGAGGCAAAGAAGTCATTGAGAACCTCAGCCTTCTCCATATCCTGGGTAGCCAGGTCCCCCGTTTCCTTCCAGAGAGGGTCTACATTTTCCCTAGATCTCTTTTTGTCACTGACATATCTATAGAAGATTTTCTTGTTGCCCTTGATGTCCCTGGCCAGATTTAACTCTATCAGTGCTTTAGCTTTCCTAACCTGATCTCTGGTTGCTCGGACAATCTCTCTGTATTCTTCCCAGGCTACCTGTCCTAGGTTCCACCCTCTGTAGGCCTTCTTTTTGTGCCCGAGTTGGTCCAGGAGCTCCTTGTTCATCCATGCGGGCCTCCTGGTGTTCCTATCTGACTTTATCTTTGTTGGAATGCACCGCTCCTGAGCAATGACACCAGCCACAGAGCCACTTATTAATCGACTGAATGGACTTGCTTCTTCCAGTGTCACTGCTTGCAACTGGAAGGATGGACAAAAAGATTACCTGTGCCCCAGATCCTCTTACCACCTGTCCCAGGATCCTGAAATCCCTCTTGATCGACCGTGGACTCCTTGTTTCAGTTTCATCTCCACCGACATGGAAGAGCAGTAAAGGGTATTAGTCTGTGGACCGTAGGCTAGGAATTTTCCTAGCAACGTCTTTAATGCGGGCTCCAGGGAGGCAGCAGACTTCCCTCAGAGCAGGGTCAGCCTGGCATATTGGACCTTCCATCCCCTTCAGATACGAGTCGCCTATAACAAAGAAAATTGTCACAAAGAAATTTGTCTGGCAGATCTGTGGAGCACCAACCTTCTGCAAAGTATTTATGGAATGTTTGTTTTCCCTTTCACTTCACATCGTCGTCTGTTTATCAACATTTAGGGAGCATGATGATGTATTCTGCAGTTTAATGACCTGAGTCATTCCACTTAGCTTACCTTTAGAGTCCTTTTCCTTTTATGTATATATTGGTGCAAAGCATTTCGTAATGCTCTGTAGGAGGGAAGCTGAATGAAGAGAGATGGCACTGTGTTTTGCCGAAGGTTTTGTTTAGCTGCAATATTTTTGCAATATTTTTGCATGTCAGCATGAGTATATATGATTGTGTAGCTCAGCAGCCATGACTTGGCAAGGCAGCCTGCCACTGTAACGACAGCCACGGCATACTTCCCCTCCCTATGGCTCTGGCTGAAACAAATATTCTTCTATATCAAGGTTTAGGATGCTTCAAGCAAAACTATCTCGAGAAGTGAAATACTTTACAATATTCTCCAGAGTTTTGATTTAGTGGTTTTTTTTTTTCTTTTCTTGTCTTTAATACTGGCTTTATATCCTTGCATGAGTGTAAAATACCTTTGGTCTTCCTAAGTATCACTTTGTGACATATCAGTCCTGTTCTCAAAATGGGACTGGTTTTATTACTGCTATTGAATAGACTGACTTAAATTCACCATTTCTGGCAAGATCAGGTGCAAAATTTCATCTCAAGTGAAATGTGGGCAGTTTCTTCCTCTGTAATTTCTCTGGAGGTGTGTGTAAATAGAAAGAGACTGTGTGGGCCAATGGTAGAGACAGGAGGCTGGACAATATTCTTGAATTTGCTATGGACCTGCAGTGCATCATGAGACAGATCAGAATTCAATCACATTACCTGCATGACTTCTTATTTAAATGGATTTCCTACAAGTTTATTGTGCAGTACCTAGCAGTGTTGGGTGTTTCTCCTATTTGGTGTTGTTATAATTCGGTTATATAATTTTTTTTCTTACTTTAACTTATTAGATATAATTTTTATAATGAGGAATAGTATGATCAGAAACAAAAAGAGATGCCGTGCTTGTCATAGTAAAAATATAGTGCTAGAGCTTGTCCTAAACTGTGGTTGGTAAGACATATGCACGCTCTTGTTCTCCCGAGAACTAAGAGAGATACAGTCCTCTGAAAGCAATTGTCATAGCTCCTTGACCAAAGTAGAGGCTATTATAGTTAGCAGTAAATGAAGACCTGCCCCTAAAGGCCAAGGCAGTCCGCAGGAGCCATTGCAATAGTTCTTTTCCATCAAAAACTCTAACCTTACATCCGTAAATGCCCTATTATCTCTAATCTGAGGTCACTCCATGCCAGCTGTATGGAAGAATGGTTGCCAAGCAGTTCCTCGTCTTGCACCATAATATAATTTTTATTAATTAATACAGTCTCTCTCATTATGGTTGTTACAGGGAAACAGATATAAATGCAACATCAGCAGTTAAGTAATTGCAATATAATTTAAATGGGTCCATTTACAGGGGTGCAGAGCTGGGAAAGGTGAACAGGCAACAGCAGGCTCTGCTATCCTGCACAGCTAGCTGGGGGTAGGGAGGAGAAAGGCCACCCTCACCCTCTCTGTTCCTCCCATCATCATACCATTCGATTCAAAGCCATTCAAGGCCAGGTTGGATGAGGCTTTGGGCAACCTGGTGTAGTGGAGGATTTCCCTGCCCATGGCAGGGGGGTTGGAACTAGATGATCTTTGAGGTCCCTTCCAACCCTAACCATTCTATGATTCTATGATTGTCTGGATTTGTAAAAAGGATTGGGCCAAACCCCAAGAGTTTAGGAATCAACTCTTCTCCCAGATAAAAGCAAAGTCTGGCTCATCACGTGCTGCACCAGTGTGTATGAAACGTGGAAACTGCTCTAGAGTATCCTCCTGGCTTGGAGAGCACTGCAGAGATTTACTTAAATATTCTGCATCTCTGCAGTTACATTTGCTGCCACTGCTGCCTCAAATCTGCTATAGCTATGCACCTTTCTGAAGAGTCTAGTGCTCATTTAATTTGTTTCTGGTTTTCAGGGGAAAATGCACCAGTGGGGGGTCGTTACTGTGTAGGTCTCCTGTTAGCATCTTGACCTCAAGCCGTATGACTAGTGTCCTAAGGGGGACCACTGAAGTAGAAGTTTGAGCTAAAGGGCTGTACATATCCTTGGGATTTCCGGCAAACCCAGCACTGAGCCCTGGAGTTGGTAGTGAAATTCCCACACTGTGCTGTGAACATCTTTGGGGGGAAAGTATATTGATTTCAAGAAGAACTAAATGTGAAAAGAACAATTAAAAAATATTGTGTTATCGTAGCAACCAAAGCAGTAGGAGGTTTTTTTGGTTGTTTAAAAAAAAAAAAAAGCAGCACTGATGCAATAAAAAATGACACAAGAGAATAAATGTATCAAGTTGTTATGGCAACTGAAATATGTAGGTTGGAATTTATGTATCCAGAACTTCTATGTAAGTAAAATAAACATTATCCTTGCTAATTAAAATATCATGCAAATATTATTTAATTTAAAATCATTAGTCATGTTTTCTCTTGCAATTAATGACTTACTTTCTGTTTTCTATTTCCAAGTATTTGCATTTGTTTCCAGCTGTGGTCCGCTTCTATTTTCAGGGCAAGGTTGTGATTTCACTAATAAAGGCTTAAATGTGGAGGGACTCCACTGAAGCTAATGAATAAAATGTATGCAGATGGGCACAACTGGAATCAAACCACGTGCTTTAACATGTTCTTCTTACTGCAGCTGACCTTTCTGCTCGGAGGGGCTTTTGGCAGGTGTCATCTCTCCATGCTTGAAGGGACCTCTCTGCAACCACAGCTCCCTGTCTTTCCCCCCAGCTTGACAAAGTGCACATGGAGCTCCTTCCAGAGCCTGTTTCTGCATCCAGCCTGCCCTCTTGAGCTGTAAATTTAGCTTCTTAAGATGCTGTATGATAGCCAATTCTAAATGAGTGTTCATTAATTATGTTCAGCCTTTTAATTTTTCTAGTCCTTTTCCTCCAGCCTTCAGGAGAATTCAGTAATAGCTGCTTCTTCATTTGAAAGAAATAGATCTTTAATTCTCAAATTACTCTTCATTTTTCATCTTCTATATGCCCAGTGAAGTGTAAACTGATGGCTGAAAGGTAAGGAACAGGGAGAGCGAGTGTCAGGATCTGACTCAATCCCAGAGTGCGGAGGGAAATGCATTTGTTTGTTTAAAGTTTTCATCTCGTTCATTCCCATGTTCAGAGGAGTCTCAATTTGCCCTACGGCTTTTGGTAACACTGTCTCTGAGAATGATTTGGAAAATAGTCTATCAGGGTAAGAACTCGGGCATACATAAGTTAATTGTCTCCATTTCTTATGTGAATAGCTGCCTGGCACGGAGCTACAGCAAGGGTAGGTCTTTGCCTGAAAACTGTAACCAATCTGTACAGTCTCATGCTTTGATCTTATTCTCATGCAGCTGAACCGTGCATCACTTATCTCTCCATCCTTGCAGGAGGGTTCATCTTTGCAATGCCGTTTGTCCAGTTTTCCTCTTTGCTGCAAACGCCAGGTCATCAGATCCTTCCAGCCACCAGTATTTGGTGTGCCAGGTGTTAGTGGGGCAGACACTGGACCTGAGCAACAGCCCTTGCAAGGCTTGTGTTTGCAAGGACTCTGGTCACTGCATGGCGCCGTGGTCTCTCCCTGCCCCATGAACAATTGCATTTGGCAGGGTCCACCGCTGTGTGACCTTAGTGACACTCTGCTCCCTGGAAAAGGAGACACACGAGTGCCTTGGTTTGTAGCCCAGCTGAAAATAAAGCTCTGCATGAGTGACGCTGGAGATGGAGCCTAGATCAGCAGGATGAAGCTCCTGGGTGTGTCTTCTGGAAGGTCACAAGGCTTGAGTTTGTGGAGCCAACTGACTCCAGCCAGCTTCATCTGAACACTCTGTCCAGGAGGTGAAAAGCTGAAGTGTGAGCTAGTGTCTCCTCCCTGCCTGAATTTCCTGCCTGGAAAGCCAATTGTCTTGCCCCAGACCAGTTACAGTGCAACTGGGTAATTACGATACGGATAATCAGGGAGATACGGTTTGAGTATAGGCTTTGTGTTAGCCCAGCCAAAGCGACTGCTGAGGAACTGGTAGCCTGGATGATAGCTTTTAGGTGGGTGGTCAAATGTCTACTGGGGATCAGCAAATGCAAAGTTTGCCAGTGACGTGCTGACATCCAGAGCCACGCTGAAAGCAAGACCAGCTTTCAGCAGGGTGGAGCAGCATTAAATCAGATCGTGACCTTTCTGAAGCACAAGCCCGCAGCCACGCAATTTTTCCTGAGCTTTAACACTCTTTCTTTAAGTCTGTCATAAAATCTTCTGAAAGGTTGAATCCATATTAGCTGAAGTGGAATCATAAAAATCCCAGGGTAAAATAAATATTATTGTGATATTTATGGTAGCTTCCAAATACAATAACTTAAAAAAAAAAAAAATCAAACACTCGTGGTGCAATTTGTGCAGTAAAATCCATGCCCAAATGTATAATTTTCTTTTCTCTATTCACATTTACTGGTCATATTGGCAAGACTGGTGCAGAAGGGACTGTGGTGACATTCTTACAGGGTTTGGCCATCAGACCTCGTAGCAATCTGCAACATGACCCTGACTTGAGACAGCTGCAAAGACTGAGCTAATGCGATGTGATGTGGAGCAAACCTTGATGTCTTCAAACTACGAACCAGAAACCCCAACGTGGAAATTCAAACAAAATCCTTTCTGACAACTAAACCATTTGACTGGGGATACTGAACCATGCTTTTCTAAAGGGCTTCAGAAAGGGTTTATTAGGCACGTTCTTTCTTTAAAGGTTTTGGTGGACAAGAAGAGAGCTTGGCTATATTATTTCTGGACTGAAATTTAGGCCAAGTTTAAGCAAATGAAACTCTGCCTGGCTTCTGTGGGATTATATTTCAGATTTTAGTTTCTAGCATGGCCTTTTCTGGGATTCTGTGAGTTTTCAGTCATCTGTGATGTCAGTAAAAGTTAATTCCTGCCAAAAAATTTGCTGAATGACATTTCTTCCTGTAATAAGGACTATAAGAAGCATCGAAATAGGACTAGCAAGGTATAGAAAAAGGAAGGCACATCTTATGGTCTCTAAGATTATTTCTCTGCATGGCATTGCAGGAAAAACTCTTCAAGTCCTCAGTGACGTTTTGTCTCCCACAAACTGTCCAAGACGTACAGCTGTGTGGGGTTTTTTTGTTGTGTTTTTTTTTTTTTTTGTGATCCAAGATCGTCAGCAGCAGGAGCTGAAACTGAGATGCTCGCAATACATTTGGGAGAGGTGTCAACTCTGCCTGGGTACAGCAAAAAGGTGCAGCCCGTGGTGGACGGATCACGGACACAGAAGGCATTCTTGCTGTTGCTGGCAGGTTGCAAAGGATGAACTTGACTTGTGTCCAGTTTTAGTTCGCACATGGCTTGAGCCGAGCGCGAGCAGGGTGGGCTGTGCCCTGGCGTGGAGGTGTGCTGCGTTCTTGGCCAATGTCAGCATCCTGCTGCGCATCTCGGTTCAGCTCAGGTTGCTTCCTACTCCAGCATAGCTGCTAAATGAATCAATTTACATCAGTGTCCTGTAAAATGGATAATTCCAGCATGTGTCATGGTGCATTTTACTTTCCCCCTGTAGCTTTTTAAATATTCTAGTGATTTTTTAAAATGCTTACTTTTGAAAAAGTTAATTAAATAAAAGCAGTATCTCTCAGCACTATACATTCCTGGGAGCATTTGATTGCCAAGACGATAGATTTCCTGACAGATATTGGCATCCAAAAGTTAACAGATCACTGGTTTTTTATACCTTTCCTCTCTTAATGTAAATCATTTGGGGCAAGCTGGCATCTATCTACAGGCTCTCAGGGGACTGCAGCAGAACTACTGATTTGAGATATAAAACACCAAAAGAGGTCTCAGATCAGATTCTGTTTTGAATTTCTCTCCCTAAAAGCACACAGGAGAGCATTCCCTAAGCTACCAGCTGTCGGAGAAGGTGCTTTAGCTCTCTGAACCCTAAGGCAGTTGCAGATATATTTCGGCTGGTGGGCTGTAGCTCCTCCATGCTTCCACCAGGCTCCTGGTCGCTTTGCAAGGCTGATCAGCATTTTCTGGGCACAAAGTGGTATATGTGCCCTAGAAAATATCTCATACAGGTGTGTGTGTTGTGTAAATCAATTAAAAGTCCTGGAAGCAACGTACAAGAGCTTCAGAGTAATGTTTGCATGTATGTTTATTATTATTTTGTATTTTTTATGTTCCCAATGTTGAGCATCTCTCTGAGAGGTAAACATGTGGTAACCATTATGGATGGTTACAAGTGCCTTCTCTTGATATATTAGGTATAAATTCTGGAGTCACACAATAGACTGGAGAATTCATTCACTGTTACAGAGTTTGGCTGCTATAGGAAGACCTCCTATAGGAACTCTTGGAAACCCCATATGCCTGTGAGGGCAGGTGCTCCTTATGGCTCGTTGCTGGCTCAGACATGAACTGGAACATGGTGCCTGCTGAAAGTGGAACCAGTGACAAATCTTTCATAATTCATAACTGTGTATTTTGGCAAAAAAAAAAAAAAAGTCAGCAAGAATTTTGTTGATGGCTGACTGTGACAATTGTGCATGTCCTAGTAAGCTACAGGAAAGATGTGTTATAAGCACAGAAAGGCTTTGCTAAGCACTGTTAAAATTAGATAAAATTGAGAAGGTAGCTAATGTGATTACTATTTTATTAATAAACATTTAAATAATGCTGTAAATTTGCACAATGAGAGAGACATTGCCCTGAAGAGATTACAGTCTAACTAGTTCCTGTTAATTATAATCTAAATAGATTAGCATTAATTATACACAAAATTGAAAGATTGCTTTTGGTGTGATCTACAGTTCTCATGGTTACTACCCACGTGAACAAAGTTACCAAGTGAAGTTTTAATCTACTTTTGCAACATTTGCTTGTAATATCTCTTTTTCTGACCAACTTGAAGAGAATAAGATAATATTTTCTTCTGTGAAGAGGAAGACAGAGTTGTTCTAGCTACCAGCCTCTCTGATACAAAGGTCTGATTAAAACTTTAGACTTTGGTCAGTGGATTTAATTCAAGCTTGAAGTCATTATTTGCAGAACCTCCTACAAGGAGGTACGAGCATGGTGCACATGCTCCACTGCATTTGTACTGTGTCACCCTGGGGCTGCCAGTTCTGCTTCTCATGGTGACCTGCACGGTTCAGGAATAATGAAGTGTTGCTAGAATACTTATTTTCCATGAGCAGGCAGCTTTTGGATATAAAACGTACTAATAATTTTAGGCAGCGTAGGGTTTTGGTTAGCCTCTAAAGGGAGGATTGTGGGTAAATCAAGAATAAGAAAAGACTCAGGTCAGTCCAAGAATGCTAGTTTTTTAATAAATCTGTCACAATACACAGCAAGTACCCTTTTTGCCTCTTGCCTTATACAGTCTTATTTATTTCATAACACAAAATTAAATGACTATTGGTTTTCAGATGGTTTGCTAACATATACTTTGTTCAAGTTTGGGAACCATATGTTACTCTGCTAATGCTTATTGAACCTTAATACATTGGAACAGAGAGATCTTCCAGATTTATTACAATTACTCTTATTTGAGCTGTTTGTATCCTCCTAATGTCCTTGGTTTACTGCTCTTCACAATTAATCTGTGACCAATTTCCCTAAGGAAAACAATTGAAACATTTCATAGTATTTTATGACATTGTTTTATGTTCATTCGAAACATTGGAGTCAGCTAATGGTGAAAAATTTGAGGGGAAAAAAAAATATAAAATATAAACTAACGAAAGTTGTTCCTTATCCAGTTTTGCAGCTGCACTCATTTGATAAATGCTACCATACAGACTGTAGTTTCTGCTGAAAATTGTCAAACTCCTTTTGAGAGGTTGCAGAAGCTAAACTCTTTAGGATCAGACAGAGTTTGGTCTTGATGATTAGAGCAAATAAATAATATCTTGATTTGCATAGCTGATATTATTGCCTCTACATAGTAACAATGGAAAACCCTTATGTCAGGTGTTCAAAGAAAGTAAAGATGAAATGAAAAATTTTATGCATCCTTGTAAAACCAATTTCCCCTTCCTGAAAGAAACACTGAGGGAGTTGCTTGGATTTTCTGTAGGCTCTGAGGCAAGATGTAAGACCTGGGTTCAGTTCCTTGCTCTCTTGCCTAATTTTGGCCCAGCTGCCTTGTCCTCCCTCCCTTCCTTCCTCCCAAATTGCAAAGGAGAGATGTGCAACACCCTTCAGTGATAAGAAACAAGACGAAGGAGTGCATGGTTCTCGATGACTACGAATGTGTTAGAGAAGCTAAAACTTTAGAGAGGAGATGTGTGGAGTCCTGTGTGCTCAGCTCCATGTAGTGCTGAGCTGCTGGGCCTGATCCAACATTTAAACACATTCCGAACTGGAGCACAAGACTAATGCCTTTGGTTCCAGTGAAGTTAAAAGCACGTGTCTAAGTAGTTGGCTGGATTGGGGCCAGCGTTCCGCCTTTTGCTGGACAGAGCCCTAAATAAACAATCTAGTATCAGAGGAGAAAACATTTCCAGATGTGGATGTGATTTGGCTGTTTCTGTGGCACCGACTCATTGTTTTCTAAGTTGTGCTGGCAGTGGTTGGTCGGCTTAAAATGCTAACAATTTCTTGCCCGTTGTGTTAAAACTGACTGCGCTCCGGGTGCACAGGCTAAAAAAGGATGGGTCTAAATCATCCTCAGTCTGTGATGCTCGGTGCCAACAGATACAAGACACTGTACTCTGTTTGAATTCACTCTGCTTTCTTGTCTCTTCTCTTGCAAAGTGTCCAGAAATTTTCTGAGATCTGAGTTAGTGGCAGTCATCATGTTTCATTCAAAAGCTAACTCTTCAAGCACATTTCTGCAGGGCACAGCATTGTAAACAGAGATGTCATTTAGAATATTTATTGCCTTTATACAAAATCTACAATAACATATTAGGTTTCCAGCAGGAAAATTGAAAAAACAAATATAGCCTTTTACTGTATCTTCCATTAAAGATATTATTTGAAAAAATACTGTATGTTTTATGAGGGATGTCTGTAAGCAATGTAAGATTGAAATCTGTGTAAATGAAGAAAAGGTAACATAAAAAGCGTTTGAATTTAAAAGATTTGCAAATATGGCTACTACTCTGGTATGAAACCTTCTAAAAAATATGTCACTTAGAAGAATGTCTTGAATTAGAAATGAGAAAGCAAACCAGGTAATTCAGTTGGTGCTGTAAGGAGATCTATTCCTACAGCTACTCCACATGAGAACCCCATTACTGTCTGTGGACCTTTTCGGCAGGGCATTGATTTCCTTCCTTATCTCTGTGTTCTGATGCGGAGAGCTGCAGAGCACCTTGAATAGCTTCTGAAGTCAACTAGAGATTACGATAAGCATCATCTTGTAGATTTAGCCTATTAAGACTTTCACAGACTTCCATGAGAGAGGCTGTAAGATTAAACCCAGAAGTTTTTGCATGACAAAATGCTGAGGTGAAAATCTTATGTGTGAGCCACCTGATATTTATCTGAATTCAGACTACCCTTTTGTATGTGCATGCTGATATTACATTTAAGTGTAAGAGAATTATAGTGCACATCTCAGCTACTGTATTTGATTTTTTTTTTCTCCTCTTTAGTCTGCACCTTCCAATGGATCAGAAGGACCTAAACAATGTGGTGAACACAATAAAGAGAATCAGACTTTTGAAAATTATGTGGTAGACATGAAGACAAAGGTATGGTCAACTCTTTTGTGATGGAGAATGAAATCTTTATTTAGTTGAGTTTTGCTAGAGGTGAAATGTGTAGAATATATTGAATTTGACCTCCTGCAGGAATTTTTTTTTTTTTTTTTTGCTGCCTGATGACTGCATGTACATGACCACATTCGAATGACACTTTTGGCTCCAATTTATTGCTGTATATTACAAACTCTGTACATTTTATGCTGTTCTAGGCAGGATTTATTTTTTATTTTTCTGTTAAAATGTTATTAATATCAATGGTGGATCTACAAGGTTGCTGATCCCAAGATGTTTTCATTTCAGTGTCCAAGATGTTGCACAGTTAGTAAACTTTATTCAAGGTGTTTTCAGTCTCTCAATATGTGTTGTAGTTTATTTTTGGTCTGGAGTCAGTATGGAAGAATATGAATGCCAGCAAAGTGATGACTTTTGTATGGGCAGTCTAATGATACCTACCATAAAACTATGCTTAATAATAGATGAAGCGGTGTGACTTCATGGCTGTGGAAAGGGGGTGGGTTACACTTTGTAATAGTCTTGCTGCTTGCAACGGTGAAGTTGTGTTTCATTAGAATATCTCCATTATTTTCATAGGTTCACAACTTGGCTGGAATAATTCTCTTGGGCTTAGAGATTATTATGTAGTGTTTCAGCCTTGAAGTCATTGTATATTTTTTCTTTTCTAAGTGAAAGAAAATGATTTAAAGTTTCTTTTATAGTTAGCAAGCTGGAAACATGGTGAAAAGAAAACAGACGTTAACTGGCTTGGCATGCTTACATGATACCTTGTAGACTTCAGTAAAAGTTGTTTCTGACAGTGGAAACTTGCAGATTATTCCTCGTCTTATGCTTTTCCAGGGGCTTTGTTTACATTTCTAGATCAAATTCTCTGATGGTAACTTTTCAAGATCTAAAGAACTAATTGTCTAGCGTAGTTTTCTGAGTTTCTTGTGTTACTGTGTTCCCAGTTGATCAGGAAAACTTTTGTACCGTATAGGACCATGGTGCTACTTGAGTTGAAATACAGGAACATGTATACTCGTTGAAATTTGTGCCTATATTTATGGAAGATGTTATTTCCCCAAAACAAGGAATTATCAGAAGCTTGATATATACTCTAAATACATTTGATATATGCTCTAAATACATTATGTCCATGAGGATGTTGTAGATATCACGGGATGTAGTGGATCTCAGCTCAATTTCACAACTTAATTTTCAGTATGAATACCCAGTTGAACAATGCACCATCTTCCCTGCTTAGAGTCATGATACTGAAAACACCTGGACTCAGTGTTTCTTCATCAGCAATTCTACATACCATGTTTTCATGCTGTTCGTAGCTCTCCAGCATAAAGTGAATATGAGAGTAAACTCCAAAAATTGC
The DNA here is from genome assembly GCF_009769465.1 of Tauraco erythrolophus. Lineage (NCBI taxonomy): Eukaryota > Metazoa > Chordata > Aves > Musophagiformes > Musophagidae > Tauraco > Tauraco erythrolophus. The sequence goes on along the minus strand of NC_141465.1, from coordinate 130,267,601 downwards.
CAATTCCATTGCCAAACTCTAAGAGATTCAGAGCTGTGAGTGGTATTTTCTTCAGTTCCCAGTACCATGGTATAGCAGATAGTAAATGTTTTGTTTTTCTTTTCCTGGAACTTGTGGTTTAGTGTGTCAGTTCATTTGAAAGAGTCATTTTGTCTGATTTCTTTTTCAAGTGACTGTGCTTGACTGTCAGTGGCACGCTGCTATGACAGTGACACATAGCTATTTAGGACTGGCTACATGTTTAAACATATGCACCAGAGCTTTTCAGTGGCTGATGATCAATTGGTTGCTAGATTTACTTCCCCAGGCAGAATGCTCAAGAATTAAAATGAACTCTTCATTCACTGTGGATCTCGAGAGCTGAGAGCCACTTCAGGACACGTTGCCCTTGAGTACCATGTGTTTCTATTGCAGAGCATCCCAGCCCACGTAAAGCCAGTGGAGCATTTGTAACTGAAGCACTTCTGTTTCATTCTGAATAAGGGATTTGTGGGAGGCAAGAGAAAACAATTACAGATTTGTATGGGAAATAACAGATACATAAAACATTAGGCATAAGTTTTAAATTAGTGAAGGTTGCAGAGCTTTCAAAAGACTAGCTTATCCAAAGCCCTTCAGAGCTGTAAGGTGGCTCAGGGTCCTTTGCCCATCCTCTGCTCCACACCCTGTGATTATGAATATGTGTTTCCTACAACTCTACAAATCATACTCTGTTCCCAGCTTGCCTCACTGTCTTCTCATAGGCCCCTAAGCTGGTGAGTTTGTGGGAATGAAACTACTAGAGAGGTTGCATGGTCTCCATCTTTGGAAATTTTCAAGACCAGAGTTGATAATTGCCTGAATAACCTGATCAGACCTCACTGCTGAGCCCACTTTGAGCAGGAGGTTGGAATTAAGATCTCCTCAGGTCCTTTCTGTTGTCACATCCTGTGACCCTTTGATTACATTGACTCCTGGAGAGGAAGGGAGGCAACCACCCTGCTGTCCCATTGAGCACCCTTGGAGGCAAATGACTTTACACATCAGTGGGTGCAGCAGCCAACGGCCAGGTGTTACAATAAAGTCCTCAGCAAACAGGGCCAACGAAGTGCACTGTCTATTAAAACAAACCAAAAATAGCTTTTTTATTGCTTTTGAGTGCTGGGGCAGTGCTTGGCTAAAGTGATGGGAGATCCCACATACTGAATAAAAGAGTGGGAAGCTGGGTATGTACTTGGAAAGGAAGAGAGGAAATCCTCTCCACAGCTGTGAAGCAGAAAACACTTTTTTCTTTGGCTGTTGAGCCTGGGACCACCGTGGCCACCTGTGTGCAGAATCCTTGTGCTGAAGGAGTGAGTGGAGCTGCCTGTCCAGCCTTTGCTTCTCCCCATGCCAATTTTGCCATCTGCCTGAAGGGCTGGGAGTGGTGAGATCTGTGCTTTCCTGCAGAAAAGAAAATAGTCTTTTTCTTTTTGTTGAGAGAGCTACCAGCTAGAGAAATTGGTCAAGACTCCAATATTGATTGTGCTAAATAGCAATGAAATTTGCCGTGCACGGAAGAAGGGAATGATTCTTGTTATAGCTTCTGCCTGAGACTCTCGTGGGCCTGAGGCCAGTTACAGAGTTGCTGCTGTTAGGGCTGCTGCAGTCAGGAGGGGCAGAATTGCTAATTTGTTGATCTTTAAATTAACACCAGCACTCATGGGCTTCTGGTTCAGTCTGGGAACTGCATTAAAATTCTTAGCAACTAAGGTATGCAGAACCTTCTGAAATTTGTATTAACTTCTCTTCCTGGCTGAAGCAGGATTTATTCTGACATTTCATCTGTAATATAGCTCCTAACTACCTATCCAGGAGCTGCAAGATTAGTAGTTTCTATTTCTTGTTTGGTTTTTTGTTGTGGGTTTTTTTTTTTTTTTAGCACAAACCAGTCCTAATAAAGAATCCGTCTCATGATATTTTCCTTTCTAGCATAGAATTACTTAGATAACTTGTATCCCAGTGTTAACCTACTAACTAACGAATTGTGATGCACAGCAACCTAGGTGGAACTGATCTCCAGTGGCATAAATGAGCTCTGACCATAAAGACATAAGTTCATGACTACTTCAATTGCCCTCTTGGAAGAGACATAATCAGGGAAGTATTTATTTGTAGATTGTCTGGGTACAATATAGGACCTGAAAAGAAGAAAGAGAATATAATCCCATATGAAAAACTGGCAGTTTAATACAATCAACAATACGCAATTTAAGATACATTAAGAGTAAATAAATCTTTCTCCACATTTGTAAGAGGATTTGTGTGTTTATGCGTTCTCAGTGTAGGTACAAAGAACTCTAAATAGTCACTGGCTAAGTTTTGCAAGATGCTGACATTACTAATGCCATGTTAGTAGTCTGGTGGATGTCTTCTTAATGTCTACTCCAAAACTTGGAACTTGGAGACCTAGTACTTTTGTTTTTCTTAATTACTACTGTTTGAATTGGAGATAATCATGAAGCTAGTTTTGCTTTTTTTTGAAGAATCAGTTTCTCCTTACAGTTTTTATTATATAATATTTGGGTTTCAAAAGAATTTAAGAAAAGTTTGAAAAGGTGTGTCATGAAAGCTTTTAAAGAAACATAGAATACTTCCTATTGATCTTAGGTTTTTCAGAAGCTTGCTTTTACAAATATTCAGTTCAGCTGGATGTTACAGGCTCTGGTTCTAAATATAACTGCCTAATTAAATTCTATGCTTTGGTTATCCGAGTGGAAGTACCTGGGTATAGTGAAGATTTTAATGTCAGAAATAAGCATTAAATTGTCCAGTCTAAATTACTGCATTATACAGACCATCGCATTTCACCCACTCACCTCATATTGTTTGTTTTTGTATGACTTAAAAATAGACACCTTGGTAAAATCAGAGAAGGAAGCCGTCACCTGGGTGAGTGGTTTTCACACGGTGGTCTGCAGAGCCACTGGTATCACAGTGGGAAATAGTTGTTATTCTTCCCGTATTAAGGCTTCCCAAGAGTCAGGGCTCATCACTGAGGATATTTTTGACCATCTAAATCAACTGTGAGCAACTATAAACCATCTCTTTTCACCTCAGATGGCTGCTCCTCAACTTGTTTGTTTTTTGGGTCAAGTCTTTGTATAGTAGATTTCAATCATGATCGTATGAACAGATAACATGAAGTCTGGAAGAGCAGAGGAAAAAAATAGAACTAAGCAGCAATATGACCTGCAGAAATTAGAGCAGAAGGAGATGCTGCTAATGAAGGATAAAGCAGTGCCAAGGATTTGAAAATCTTACGCTTGGAGAGAAAAAATGAATGGAAAAAAGTATCTAGTTGGAGGAAGAAAATGGAGCAGCTCAGCCTCTTTTTTGGGTTTAGGATGGGTAGTTAAAGAAAATGAGGAGCTGTATACTTGGGAGAAACACTGGAGAGCCATTGACAGTCATCTGTCCCTGTACTGCAGCCCTGACTTTGCCGAGTCATCGATAGATGTGTATTAGAAGCCATGACCAGGAACCCTGGCAACCAAAATGAGCCTGTGGAAGGATGGAGCTAGGGTGTGTGTCCCCAAAAGCATGGGTCTCTTCTATCTGGGGCTACAGGTGATTCTGAGGACAAAAAGTAGGCTGTAGTATTTCAGGGACCATGCTGCTCAACGATGAACTAAGCTTGGATAGCACACAGGCAAGTCCTATGCTGTTAAATGCTCGTTGATGTGTTTGATGGAAGGAGATGACACTCAAAAATTGGAGGAGTGCAAGAGGAAACTTTTAGGTACACGGATGGAGCCTGATTTTCTCAGACACACATGAATAACTGTTCACATAAACATCCTCAAAGGGTTTAAACCCTCGATTTTTCATATAAACTGTAAATAGGATCATGAATCACTTGGACCAGCTCACAGGAGCAGAGTTACTTGCTAGTAGAAGCTTTTACAGATCATGCACTTGGAGGCCAATTTCAAAATATATCTCCATATGTTTCAAGTATGATATGAAATTTTACAGCCAAGTCATTAGGTAATTATATATATGGAAGTATTTCACACCAACTTGAATCTACCAATTGGAAGAGAAAAAACTGTTGGATGCTTTACCTCTAAGTGTTACAGTATCTCCTGGTTTTAGAGTTGACTGAATTCACTTTTCCCCTATCATGCTTAAAGCACAAGACCATCTTAATGGGTTAATTTACTCTTAAGGAGATGGTTAATTGGTTCCTACTTCAAGAATGTTTGAGAGTTCCCTGTTTCATAGAATCTATGGTTTAATAAACTTATTTGACTGTGTGGCTACTGGACTAAACCTCAGTAGGGAGAAAATGCAGGTTCCAGTGCAGCCTGTAATCACAAATCAAGTTTGTTTTGTGCGCACGCGGTTGCTCAGAGCGCGTTAAAGTTTTAAACACAATCGTAAGTGCTCTGGAGACTTTCTCTTTAAGATGTTACATCCACCAAGATTTTAATAGTTGGGGGAGGGCTGGTTGCTCTCTGACCACATATCTGATTCACTATGGATTTTGTAACTTTGGTAGCAGTGACCTCATTTTGGCAAAATGATGTGTGTCATTTACTGAGCCTCTTGTTGCTTTAGCAATCACGAGAATATTAGGGTTATAACCTGAGTAATTTATGGAAGAGCGATGACTCTTAAATATCCTTTTATTTTCTTGGAAAGGCTTATTTTATTGAAAACATATTTTAGCTCGGAGTGAGAATGAGAGATCCTCAGCAAAGCACCCAGGGGGAATCGTGCTGTCCAGTGCGTTGAAAAGGTGAATTGTAATGTATGGGTGTCTAGACGTTTCCTCTTGTTGCTGTCAACAGTCCAGTTGGCTGTATTTTTTTTTTTTTTCCAGTGAATAGGAGCATTGATTTTCCTCTCTCTTTGGCCAGAGCTTTCATTTTACATATCTTTCCCCTTCTGTGTCTCTTTCTCCCTCCCTCTTTCTTCTCTCTCTCTCTTCCTCTATCTGTAAGAGAGGGAAGACTGTACGAGCTAACAGCAAGCTTTCTAACTCAGAATGATTCATGTAAGACACCTGAAAGGCAAGCTCTGCACCAGCATCACTGCAAGAAAGGTAGGGCTTTGGGGACGAAACAGTCTGTAAAACTCTGAGCAAAGCATACAGAGCATGAGATAAATTGATTAAGTCTGTGGATCTATCAAAGATGCAGAAAAAAAGTTTGGGAGAGAACTTAAGGAATTTTTAAGCTCTGTTGTTTGGGATGCTTTGTTTTAATTAAAACTTCGATGTATTTTTCGTAAGTGGGGGGAAAAAAAAGTGCCCTTCTGTACCTTTGAATAATGTATACAACGTGGAGGTTTTCTTCCACGGATGGTAAGCTGTAATTATATCACTGTTGCGCTTCACAGACCTGCGTGCACGCGTAAATATGCCATTCCCTGGTTTTGCCCCCGACTGATTATTTTCTGTTATACTTTCTGAAAGTTCGCCTGATCCAGCTGTTATTTATATTCACTTCCTGAATCCGAACCTGACCTAGTAATTCCGAGTGATCGTAGATGTGACGCATGAGCTCTCACACACACCTCAATGTTTCAATCATGCGCTTCGAGCAATATGCGCTTGTAGGAATTGTGTTCTTAATAAAAACCCCTTACAACCCAAAGCAGTTGTTTTGGCAGAGAAGTGACAGCGCTGTGATAGATGGGCCCGATAGTTGTGTGTGTTGTGCTTGCTCGGAGTTAGTAGAAAAGAGGAGGGAGAGAGCGAGCGAGAGGGGGGGAGGAAAAAAAAAAGACAGGGAAGGAGAGAGCGAGAGGGAGAGAGATTGAGAGAGAGAGAGAGAGAGAGAGACTTGGCAAAGGAAATCTTATGGGTATACTGAAACAGCAGATCAGAATTGTGAAACCAGAGCCAGGGCTGAAATGTGATGCTTTTGCTCTTTTGTGCTTGTTGTGGTTCTCATCTTCCCATTTAGAAGGCTGCATACCATTCAACAGAATATTTTGATCACAGATTGAACAATGCAGCAATCAAGCCTGATAAGCCACCTGGAAGTTTTGCTTGAGACGATTTCTAGTGGGTTTTCTGATCCCTGTGAGCATCATGACTGCCTTTAGCATTGTGGAGGAGGACTCGAGTTTCTTATGAGGGCCCCACTTGGAAAAGCAGGCTGTGCAGATTCAAGCCTCCGGTTCTGTTCATGCTGTTCAAAAGCCTTTCCTCACCCTTGCTGACTTGTTTTTATGATTTACATACACTCCTGTGGAGATTTACAGAATGGATTGTCTGTGCATTGTCACGACCAAGGTAGGACTGGAAACGTTGCTGTTATGTGTACATATTTCTCTGCTGTTTTTCTGTTCCTGTAATTAAATAGATTGAGCATGTACTGTGTCAGGTTGCAAGATAAAGTGATAAATAAGCTTTGCTTCAATGAGCATTTTGTTCTCTTTTTCTGTAGATTATGCAGTTTGTTTCTGTATCACTTCCTAAATGATATGTAATTTACTTATTTTTACTAGCAAAAGGAAAATGATTTCATATTTTATCTTAGCCTATGCTTGTGTCTATTAATATCTCTAGCTACTAGAGCACTTTCAGAATACATGGTATAATGCATATATTTTCTCAGCTTATCAGTTTGTTCTGTAAACTAAAGAATAAGAAAAAAAGGGGGGCATTATATGGGTCCTAGGATCTTAAAGAGGCCAATCAGCTGTAGTTTAGATTGTCATGGTGCTTCTGATTGGAGAGATGCAAGTTTCTTGTGGCTTATTGTGGATTTTTGGGGGAAAAAACATAGCTTACTTTGCATTTCTAGGCCTGAAAAATAAAAATGCCTTGGTCCCAATTCAGCACTTTTATCTGATGTTAGATCTAACCTGAATGTTTGGGAACGGTCCTTCTAAATAATCCCAAATATGTGTGTAAACCATTTTTTATCCACAACAACGGTGGCAGGTTAAGGGCTTTAGGGTTAAGGACACTTCCTGACTTAAAGATCTAGGGTAAGGATAAGCTGAAAGATTCTTTCAGGTGTCCTCAAACTTAGCAAACTAACTTAATATTAAATGACAGTGAGATAATCAGGGAGCTCCCTTTCTGTTGCTACAGGGCAGGCAGCTTCACCGCATGCTTGTAACCACATTTGCACATGGTGATAGTATTTATAAGGAGCAGCTGCCAGGGGAAGTCCAAACATTGGGGTTCAGCACAGTTGCTCCCTGTTCTGGTTTATTTTTGATGAATTTCATCATTTCCATAGGACTTGCAAAATTCCTAGTGTAGCCAGAACACCTGAAGGGTGAGTAATCGAGAAGGCAAACCAACAGTTAGCACTGCCATCATCATTGCTGTCATTTTTTGTGTCATGGACATGCAAAATGGGGACCTCCATCTGTGACATGGAAAAGGGCAGGAGGAGACATCTCAGGCACCCATGGGCAGCAGCGAAGGGTGGTGGGTGGCCGCCACAGAGAGCAAGGAGTGTGGTGGAGCCACGGAAACAGATGCGAGCTGTCATTTCCATCTTGTCGGTGGAGAAACCCATATGGAGAAAGAACAGGAGGTGAATGAGGCCACAGAAGGAGTGTGTGCTCCTTCTGTGGCCTCATTCACCTCCTGTTCTTTCCAGGTCCTTCTGGTTCCCAGAAGCCATACTGGATCTGAGACTTCATCTTCAGCCTGCCCTGGAGCAGAACTGAGGTGCCCGTGGGCACCCGTTGACTCAATATTGGTGAAAAGTGCTCGGCAGCGGTGGTGCAGCACCACTGAACAAAGCTTGGATGCAGGATCATGCTAAATATCCAATTTACGCTCCTAGGTGTTGCTTTCCAATTGAAAATAAGCAGGAAGATTGAAAAAAATGACAAAAAAAATAGCTGTCATTAGCTCTAGTTCTGGGTGTCCAGTGGAGACCTGCATTGCAACCATCCTTGGCCATGAGATTTTGGCAAGGAGGTGTGTAGCAACTAGGTCTGGGACAGGAGAATAAGTCTACTTTTAAGATGGCATAGTTGGGAGAAGACTGTGGCCCAGTGCCTTTTGTTGTATATCAGGAGACATCGCTTTATTTATTTTATGAATTGGTGATGAATGTTTCCACTAACATTTTCCCAGGGCCTTCTGGGCAATAACAAATGTGGACTCACCGTCATCTCACTACTGCCTCTGCTCTGAGCAGGGCTCTTAACTCAATCTAGAGACAGTATTTTTCCTCCTATCTCTTCTGTTTCTTGGATCTGCCACTAAATGACTGAAATGATCTGAAAGTCAAGCATATGAGCCCTAAATATTCAACTCCAGATATTCAGTCTTTGCTGCCAACTTTGATGTTGGAATGAGATAGGATTGTGAATTGTAGGTGACCTGCTATTTGGATGCATGTGGGAACACCATATTAACATATGTAATTGAGCTGAATAATGGTAAAAAATATAGTTTCAGAACACTTTCATATTGCAAAGGCTTGAAGCCAAATAAATTACAGTTGATTTCCTCGTTTTGTTTTGGTGCCATATTTAAATAGTTGCACCAGTGACGTTGTACTGTGTTAATCCACAATCTGTTCATCCTTTCTTTATTGTAACTCTACTTCCTTTAATCCTACAAAATGTTTATGGCATCTGTTTATGACAATTTTCACCAATATAATCTGAGCAGACCTTTTTCAGAACAAATGAGATTTTTTAAAAATTTACTTCAATAAGTATGAATTCTACAGAGCAACAGTATGGTCATTTTGGCCTCAGATCTGGTAATTATCCTTATTTGAATATCCATTTGTCTGATTTGTGCAAATAATTGCCATTCTCATACTTGGAAAAGTGGATTGTGATGTCAAGAGGGTGTAAATACATCAGTTTTATTCTTCAGATCTTATAAATAATAGAAAGGGAGTATAAGATGAATGCTATTTAAACAGCAAAATATGAACACTGTTTAAAAAGTTGACATTTTTAACACATGGTGATTAAATTTAGTCTGGAATTTTCGGTATTTCCAGTCTATAGAAAATGACATAAATATTGTGATGAAGTGAATATACCCTTGTAGATTATGTACAATGGATCTAAAGATCCTGCTTTGAACTCTATATTGTAAAAGATGCCATCTAATAAAATTAATTTCTGATGTACATTGCCAAATCTTAAATCCTACTGACATTATTTTTTCAGCCAAAATGTAAGATATGTTTAAGATAGATTTAAGATATTAATTTGTACAAATTCTTCCCCTCCTTTTCTATTTCCTTGATGTTTCCATGCATTTCTGAACCCACGACTTAGGAAATGCTGAATCAGTCAAGGAGGACTTCTTATGGTCTCCTAGTTTATTTTAATTCATCGTGTTCCCCTCATAGCTTCTTTCTTTTACTGTCACATAAAACACGTTAATTTGTGGCATTATTTGATCATTAGGAAGAATTCAGTATAAATAAAACTTAGGTCAAGACTCAATCCCTGTGGGAGCACCAGGAGTTTTTGAAAAGGAAGAACATTCCCACTGTGCCTCCCAACAGTCAGAGGCAACATACTGTCCTCTCTGCTAGCTATCAGCTCTCCTTCCATCCTTCTGCCTTTTACAGAATTATGAACACAAGAGTAACTACCACTGGTGAAAAAGAAAATATCTATCTCTGTGTTGCCTGACAAGACTCCCTATAACAAGGACTACTTCACTGAAACCTCCAATTCTTTGTGTCAGGTGGCTTAGAAAAGAGGATCAGCTTTCCCTGGGAAAAAAAAAAAAGTTTTCTAGCTCTTCTTGCTACAAAGGAGAGCTCAGAGATGGATACTTTAAAGGTTTAAAACCCAGAAGGTCAATGAAGGGAAATAAAAATGTATTTTTCTTTTTTAAATCCCGTGATTTCAAGGTGTCAGATTCAGGCTTTTTGATACTTGCAGTTGGCAATCACAGCACCAAAAAAAAAAAAGAGAATAATACCACAAGTGGTCATTCAGTCCTCTATCACAAGCAGGACTAGCTAAAGACCTCTGCTAGAATAGAGATTTTAAAACTTCCTGGGCAATCTAATCTAATGTTTTATTATCCTTAACATTTGTTATGGCCCTAAGAACTGTCAATATTGGTTGCCACTGGTGTCATCTCTTGTTTTGTTAAGGAGCTGTGTTCTGTTGTTTGCTTAAAATCTCAGATATTATCACCTGAAATATTCTGTTTTGAGAAGGCCTTGCAAAGATGTACACAAAGACTAGACACTAAATAAAATAATCCAGATTTGTCCACAAAACCCAAACCACTTGCTGTTTGTTGCCTGACTCTCAGGTTTGCAGCACTAAGTGCTGGCAGCAGTAGGGTCCCTGTCACCCACAGTTGTGTCCTCCAGCTTGTAAACAAAAGAACTGGCTGCCTTCAGACCAAGGGAGAATGCCCAGCTTGAACTTGTTTATTTTACAAAAATAAATTTCCGTCATAAAATATTGAAAAATTCTGCAGCAATCACTCCTTCTTAGAGATTCTTGTTGCCAGCTTCCACTTTACTCTGTAACGCTTTAAGCTGGATTACTCACTACACGGGTTCCATGTTTAATTCAAGTGTCACTGATCTCTGGAGGACCAGACAATTAAATGAAAAAGTGATTATTCGTGTGAATGTAAAAAAGATCTTGTATTTTTTGGGTTGTTTTTCTTAAAGTTAATGAAAGGCTCAGTTCATTCTACTAATGAAGAAGTCTGGGGTTTTGTTTTAATTTTTCAGATTTTTAAAAATTTTTTTGGTCTGGTTTGGTAAATTAACAATATCTTTCTCTTCATGGCTGTCCATCCAGCACTGTTTCTAAGGATTTAGTTCAAGAGTTTAAAAGAATGAATAAAGATGGAACAAAAAAAAAAATATTAATGGTGCTGGGAAGCAGGGTAATATGCTTGTTTATGTTGTTAACTCATACCAAGGTTGAACGTGTACTCTTCTGACTGATGAGGTTGCCAGGAGCCAGCAACATCTGTCTATCCTATTTTCTTCTGCTCATCCAGCAGTATATATGGGACAGAGGACACCAATGTATGCGCTTAAGGCAAAATGCTGACAGATGTGTGAGCAGAAGTCTTGATATGTGCAAGGGTCATAGAAAATTAGAAGACACTGCGGTCAAGTATGAGGCCAACATCTGGCTTAGACCTTGGGTATGGTATGACTCTTCTGTAGGTCTCTCTCACTCTACAGACTCATTTCCTCACTTCACAGCATAAAGTTAAGAGTAAGGCAGAGAAGAGCTCTAAAATATACACCTTCTCTTTTTGTCAGCATTAACTTTCCTTTTCCCATAGTCCCAACGTGGAAGACAAGGCAAAATTCAGAGCTCACTCTCCTCAACAGCATCACTGTAAGTCTGAGTGAGGAGATGCTGTGGCTGGGGTAGCTGATTTTGAAACTGCCAGTCTACATTAAGTATATAATTATAAATCCCTGTTGATAGTGTGCTGTGCTTGGGAATGGTAGGGGTGGGTCTTGAGTCCTAGTGGGATCCTGTGGGTTCCCTAAGTGAGGGAGAAACCTTCATTTAACATTTAGCCAACAAAATTGACTCCCAGTGCCAGTTCCAGCCTCTCTAATTTAGAGCAGCCGGAAAACCAGTCCCAACATGCTCTCAGAAGGGCAAAAATGGTAAATCAGATCAAGTCATCTGGAGGCAGAGAGCAGGTCCATGCACCATATGCCAACTGTTGTTCTCCCTTTGCAGGGGTGAATCCACGACGGGGTTAAGTTGGATTATTGATTGTGGTGGCATATGCCAATGCAAATAGTTAGAATATTTATTTATGCCAAAGTGCTTTTGTAATGGGCCTTACTGAAGAAAATAGGCTTGTTCCCACCCCCCCAGTTAAACTGTGTATCTGAAAACACTCTATATAGAGTTTTAGAAAGGTATATACTTAGAGAATGACAATTTATTTTGTGTGACTTCCTACAGGATCAGCTCTGTGTGTACGAGAAGCAGTAGAGTCAGTCCCAAAATTAGGTAATTATAAAGCTAGGTATAAATACTGAGGTTGAATCAGTGCCTCAGGTATCGTAGACTGGTAGGATCTTACCAAGACCAGCAGAGCTGTAGAGAGCTGCACTACATGAGGATCTGATTTAAATTTAGCTGGATATGAAACAAAAAAACCCCCACGTTTCTGTGTGCCCTCGTATTGTTATTAGTGCTAAATAGATCTGGGCAACATTTGTTGTTTTTCCTTTGGAAGACTTCAGGCTTTGAATCATTGCAGTTTGAAATCATGAACTGAGTAGCTTAAGTTTTTTGTGCTGAATTTCCTGGCTATAACAAACTCGAAACAAAGGAAACATAATGATTTTCCCCTCAGAGATTCACATTTAGCTAAAATCAAAATCTTTTTCTATAGTCATTATTAGGTGCTGATGAGCACTTCAAACTGTGGTGTTTTCCTGCCAGACCCTAAAACTGTAATACTGCTGAATCCATGCAATTTACATGTAATTTAGTAAACTATTCTGAAGTGGTACTTGAGGACAGCTTTGATGACTATGGGTTGGCTGCTGGCTAAACTGCACAGTCTTAGAAGAGCAGCAAGATCCTTTTCATTGATTACCATTTATCTTAGCTGGAGAATGTACTCATAGATGTCTGACAGATGAGTGTATCTGAGTATTTATTCCAAAGCTTTATTTACCAATGTTAAATTTTGGAACAATTATTGTAAGCCTCTAGCTTTTGGATTTCAAACATTATGAATGTAAACTGATGAGACACGTGTTGTCTTTGCTAGGAAAAAAAAAAATCATTTTTTGGGGGGAGTCTCAAGAAAATTACACAGAGCAAACCAATGTGCAATGCATATGTAATGTCTTGTAATTATATCTTGTCAAAAGCTCAACTTTTTTCTCCTTTATTCTTTAGAAATATGGTAATTGTCCCTTTTCCCTTGTAGTTAATTATAAATTTCAGGAAGAATTAAGTCTGTTAAATCTCTTCTTCCCTCTCTTCCCCCTCCCTTGGTCTCTATGGCAGCAGCAGGAATAGAAGGGAATTACTTTGATCTCTCTTTCTGAGTGACATTTCGTTTCTTCCAAGCATTGACCTTGTTTAGTGCAACTAAAATTTTCAATAGATTTCATTAGATTATAATTTGCTGATCTTAGGGAGATGTCTTTATTGAGATTGGTTATAACTATGAAAAGAGAACCGTGATTTGTTTCATAAATCTATGAACAGCTCTATAAACTGAGAGAAGAAAATGTTCAATTAACTGCTCAGGCAGATACGGTTAGAGCTTAATACTACTGCACAGCAGCGGAGAGCTGCAGATGTAAGGAAAGGTGGAAGATACTGAGCAAGAAAAAGAAAACAAGAGAGCCCGATCCTGGCTCAATTAATGATAGATAGTGCTGCTTAATGACAGCAGAGTTACACATCCTTAGCAGGTCCCTCCTCTAATATTCAGAGGACCTAGGTAGAGGTGGGAAGATGATTTCCTAGTGCCAAGGTGAGCTGCGTTTTCATGCGTTTCACGTGGCTGGAGCTGACCAAATGGATTCTTTGCGATGTCCAAGGGGCCACTAAAAGCAGAGAAGATGAGTCTCCTGACATGCATCCTCAACATAAACATGCGTTTCTTTCGTGTTTTAATCTGTTTGCTACTACTATGCAAATTTCCTTGTGTCTCCCTTCACCTGATGTGAGGCACTTGAAATAATGTGAGGATGTGTGCAGTCAAGGAGAAGGGAATGGTTATTTATGAATGAATCATTAGGTCAGGGGTATGACCTAGCATATGATTGTATTTTACGCAGTCTGAGACCTCTGGTGGAAATCTACAATTTTCATTTCTCCAGAAAATCATCTGCATCAGAGAAGATAATTTGCAAGAATGTGTAGGAGTAGATAAGTATGTTCCGCTGGGTTTATTTCAGCGAACTCTTTTGCTACTGGAGACCTCACCCAAGGACTTGTGTATAATTTGCAAGTCATATTTGTGGCCATTTCAGTGGATATGAACCGAATATCACCTGTGACCACTTTTGACTCTGATCACCAATATCTTTCCGAGAAAGAATATTAAAGAGTGCTGCAGTTCAGCGAGCCCTGAACCTTTAGCAGATAAAATGTTCCTAAATATCTTCTCTGTATTTTGTTACATATTCCTGCAGATCTGACATCTGCCTACACATATGTCTCCAACCACAGTCACCTTAGGCAATATTTGGCCATCCAAATTTGGTATTGATGATATATATACATAATCTCTCCCTCCCTATGAGAAAGTACCAATAAGATATACTTACTTGCTCCTAGAAATTGCATGCCAGGAAGGTAGATGTTGGGCACAGAGACTGTGAAGGGCTTGCATCCTTGATTTTGTCTCCTGGAGGTGGTGCTTTCTGTCTTCTGGCTGCCTATAAGGTCTGCATTTCTGGATGCTTGATAAACCTATTGGTTTGGGAATTACATGTAACAGTGCCTCCAGAGGAGGAATTGCACTGTCTCTAACTGGCTAGGAGGTTAGCATTTCTATCTGGCTTTGGTCATTGCTTCATTGCTTCCTGACTATATCATTGCTATGCAATTTATCAAGGATTTAAAGCATCAACCCAGAAAAAGACCTGTGACTGATGCTGAGTTCAACAACGAGAACGGATTTATTCTTTTGTGTCTCAAGATCTCTTTAAACAAAAATTACACAAGCTGAAGATCTTATTGCATATTTTGAAGGTTCTGATTGCATGAAACTGTGATAAAGCCTATGCCTGGATAGCTGTGCCTATCACTACGTTGGAGCTGTCTCAAGGGTGAAGCTTAGTGCAGGTGGCTGGATATCCTCAAAGAAAGGCAGTGAAACAAGACTGGAAATCATTCCTTCAAAAGCTATGAAGAAAAAGCCTCTTTGTTTCCATTTCAGATGGAGAACTCTTTTATTGGAACATATTCTCCTAAACAGCAAGACAGGACATATTATTTTTGCATGCAATATTAGTAAACACGAAAAGCAAACTACAGGTAATTCTATCCTCCCTTGAAGGCTGTCTGAATAAAAACAATTTGAAATGATGGCTTTTCATCACATTTCAGATTTCTAACTTTCCAGTGTAGTAGTGGACCAGGGTCTTTAGTCCTTATGCTCACCACACTCCTAAGTTGGTGAAAATGTTAGCAGTAATAATTAAATAGAATGGATTCCTTCTACAGCCTGCAAATAATTCCCAAGGTAGTTATTCCTATGCTTGCCTGTGTTTCCTATGCTTGCAGAATACTTTAGGTAGTGTTGACTCTCGAGTATTTTTTTTAATTTGATGTCTCTAGGTGTGATGTGTTGGAACTTTTGGCTGATTTAAAAAAAAATAAAATAAAAATTGAGCACTTCTATGAAGAAAAGCATTACCAGCAGCTGATAGACAACCTTATTTCTTATAACTATTTCAACTAAGTGATGGTGTAAGATATGAAAAGTATGAAAAGCATTGGTTTTTACACAACAATACAAAAAGTAGTGATCATCTGAATAAGAAATCAGCTGTAATTTAAAACAAACAAACAAACAAACAAACAACAATAACAATCCCAAACTCCAAAAAGCTGTAGGAGAAAAGTGTTCAGTCCTAGCCCTTGAACTGCATGCATTTCTCAGACAATTCCAGTGCAATGGCATGTTATCAGCAGAGCAATTCAAATATCCAGTTGTGAAAGACCAAACTCTGCAGGTGAGTCCACAGCCCAGGTGCACAATCACCTTAGCCCTTTTGCTGAAAAATTTAGATCTCTGGAGAGCTGCTGCCTACAAACAATTCCCAGTTACCTCTGTCTTTCTGCCTTTGAATATGCAGCATGTGTTATGTGATTCTGGGCCTTGTGAAATTTTGGTATGAATCTCAAAGACAAGAATACTTGCAGAGTATTAGCCCCTCCTGCTATGAGATCTGGAGCTTCTATTTTGCAGATGTATCCTCTTTCAGAATGGGAGGAGTTTTTTTAAGGAGTCTCCTGACAAACATGTTATACATGTTACCTGAGTTTGTAAGATCAAGCTTTTCAATCTGAAAAATGTCTCCTGTCCAAAGCAAATTATTAATTTTCTTGCCTTCATCTTGCCTTGGATTAAAGACTGAAGATGTACAACTGTTAAAGAAAGGAAAAAATAATCACCAATAATTCAAGCAATCTTTTGATCAAAATTAATTCATAGTTTTATTATTTTGGTAGGATTACATAGTTTGCTGTTGCATACATCCCTTCCTTACAGGAGATAGCACACACCCCCAGGATATTGCTGCCATGATAGCAGAGACTTTTTCAAATGCTTTTAAGCAAGACTTTCTAAACTTTCATATAAAGGTATAATGCTTCTTGCTTGCTGGCTGTTTTTCTGAATATTCCTTAAAGTTGTCTTAAGTGAAAATGTAAAAGATAACCAGTTTTTAAGGTTTGGAGAATATAAAGCTGAAATCGATACGCAGTTTTTCCTTTTTTAAACTTATAAAAGTATTTAGTATTGCAAGTGCTTTATAAATGTTTGCTTTTGGGAGATAAAGAACAAAGCACTAATAGTGCTTCATTAATTACTGTTCTTAAATCAGACTCAAAGTTGAAAATCGTGTGAGGCCTAATCATGAGTGTTTGCAGAGGCTGCTCTCCTTTGCTCTCAGCATGGGGAAAAGAAAGGTGTAATGTAGTTTCTTGCCATATATCTGACTTAAATGAAAATAAAAGGAAAGAAGCTTTTTTCCCCCATTATTTTCAGCTTCGGGAACACACATGATTACGAGAGTCCTCCAATTGAAGGAGCCAAATAATAGTTTGACTCTTATGTGAAATGCTGAGAGTAATGGTGGCAGACACCAGAATTTATTCTGAACTTTTCTTCAGGGACTCTGACCCAATCTGCTGTGCCATTCGTTCTGATGGGCTCCAAACCTTTGCTAAAATGTAATTGAATCACTGCAAATGCAAGGGAAATTACAGGAAGATCAGCCCAAAGGTCTGATGGTTGCATCTTGCACTGCCATGTGGAACATTAGACTTTAAATTAATCCCTTACTCTTTTGGTTCTGCAAAGCTTCAGGGAACTTCAGGAGTCTTGGGTACTTGTTCCATGTACTCCAGGGGCCAATCTGGGGAGGAAGCAGAGTGTTGCGTTCAGCAAAGAAACACACCCTAAAAATTTGGGACAGACTTACTCCTCCTGGAAAATAGCCCTGGGGTTGTTCAAGCTGCAGCTATCAATGGTTCAAAGAGGACGTAATGGAAATGGCTTGTCATAAAAAGGAGAGAAAAAAGCCAATCTCTACCTATTACCTAAAGCTCCACTGTTGTTCTCTGAATGCTCCAGTGTGGAGGAAAACCAGTTGGCGCATGCTTGGGGTTCAGAGTGGATGAAGGATCTGTTCGCCCACGTAACTGAGAACCTCAAAGCAAAGTTAATGAATAATGGTTGAGGCCTTTTTGGTCCTACAAACTGCAGATTGTTTTCTCTACATGACAGTGGAAAATGACTTTGTGAGGCGTAATGCGTACTAGCGAACTCCTAGGTGCTCCATCTGGAATGGAGTTCGTTGCGCCTCACAATTGCAGCACGTGCTGTGTTGTGTATAATGCCATTTTCACTTATTTGCAGCAGAGCCATGGCAGATGCCCATCCCACAAATGCTCAGTCGAAACACCTGCCTGGATACCCATTCAGCACTCTACCGTAAGTTTGAGCCTTTTAATTCAAAGATTTGAGAGACTGAATGGTAAGTCTCTGCGTTTGGAGCAGCCCTGTTGGGTAAAATTTCCATACTCAGTGCATTTGAGAAAGAACAGAAACGAGTCCTAAGGCCAGACTGAACTGTTTGGGAAGCCTGAGCTGTTGAAACGTTGGGTAGTGGCTTAGCAGGGCTTGTCCAGAAGATCAGCCTCTTCAGGAATTTAATTGATTCCGCATGGAGCAATGGGGATCCGTGGCAAGCATGGTATGGTTGGTGGTGGTGGTGTCCAGCTCAGAGGAGTGTGAAGTTACTGTTGATTGCTATAACTCTGAGCTCCAGCTAAGCATGATGACTGAGAGCCTACTAGTTTTGCGTGGTCATGGACACAGTTTGTGGGAATTCATTCATAAGCTCCTGCAGGATCTGCCAGGAACAGCTGATGTTTAAAGCACCAGGCTGTCCCCAGAGCCAGGCAGTGACACAAGGAAGGGGAGATGCACCTTTTCTTTTCCACATTCTCATGGAAGAAACAAACTGACTCTTCCAAGTGCTTTATGGACTAATAAGTAGGAAAATTTGCCCAGTGTAGGTTGCAACAGCTTTTGGGATGATGGGCTGTGAGTGAACTTTGGTCTGCTGGGTTTATAGGAAATTACTTTTGTAAATGGTTTCCTCCTCCTGCCAATTAGATGTCTTCAGTGAGATTTGCTTTTAACCGTCAAAGACACAGTAATATTTGAAGAGAAAAAAGAAACTGCGGTCAAGTTGACACTGCATTGATTTATATCTTGTCTGAATATACATTGTAGATACAGCCAAACCCTGGGATGCTGAAAGTTAGAGTAGAGGGCTGACTAATACAGCTATGATGATTTATCTCAGCTGAGGAGTTGGCAGGATTTAGTTGACATTTTCTTTGGCTCTGGACGATAGCATGATGTTGGTCCACAGCTGTCAGCTTGTCACCTTTTATGAGTAGATGAATGAGAAGCAATGAGTTCTCCCTCTCGCTCGGTCTCTCGTTAATCTTGCAAGTGATTGTAAACCCTGTGGTTTTGATTGTCCTTATAAAATGTTAGAACTAATTATAACATTGTTGATCTGTATTAAAATAGACCCCCTTAAAAGTATTGATTGAACAGTTGAGCTAAACAGTTTTTTACCAGTTGAGAATCTAGCCCAGTAACTAATTAGTAACTTTTCTTAGCTATGAGTTTCTGTTCTCAAAGGATTTGGTTTGACTTTGTGATGTGGTCTTGTGGTTTTTTTTGTTGTTTATCTTAAGAGGATTGCAGCAGGAGCATAAGTATGGTAGTGTGGTGCTTTGAGAAATGGAAGTGTACTGGGCATTTGTGGTAAGTCAGGAGGAGTTACACTCAATGTCACCAAGACTTGACTTTATTATAATAAGGTGTGATATTATTATACTTGATAATAAAGTATAATAGTGGCTTTAAATGCTTTGGGTACTTTTTAGGATATTTGTTTCTTAAACCATCAAAAATAAGAGCATTTAGCTTGAGTATTGTTTGTTTGTCTCCTGTTACACCAGTTATGTGTGCACGCATCGGAAATATCTATAGACCTGCTATCTTGCACATTTCAATATTTTCACAAAAAATGGTAAACTGAGGATCAAAAGTTCTTGTCTTTGTTAGCACTAGTAGTGGTCTAAGATCAGAATAACTTCAAGAACTGTTATTTTTAAACTGTTGGAGTGGAAACTAGTACTGAGACCAATACGATTTATTATCCTAATTGACAATATAGACAGTGGGATTGAGTGCACCCTCAGCAAATGTGTGGATGACCCCGAGCTGAGTGGTGCAGTTGATAGATCTCAGGGAAAGGATGCCATCCAGAGAGACCTTAACAGGCTTGAGGAGTGGGCCCCTGTGAACCTCATGATGTTCATTCAACAAGGCCAAGTGCAAGGTCCTGCACTTAGGTTGAGAGAATCACCAGTATCATTGCAGACTGCAGGATGAAGCGACTGAGTGCAGCCCTGGGGAGAAGGACTGGGGGATACTGGTGAATAAAAAATTGGACATAAGCCAGCAATGTGCACTTGCAGCCCAGAAGGCCAACTGTATCCTGGCCTGCATCCAAAGCAGCATGGCTGGCAGGTCGAGGGAGCTGATTCTGCCCCTCTACTGTGCTCTCGTGAGACCTCACCTGCAGTACTGCGTTCAGCTCTGGAGTCTCCAACACAAGAAGGACATGGAGCTGCTGGAGCAAGTCCAGAGGAGGGCCACTAAGATGATGCGAGGGCTGGAGCACCTCTGCTATGAAGACAGGCTGAGAGAGTTGGGGCTGTTCAGCCTGGAGAAGAGAAGGCTCCAGGGTGATCTTATAGCAGCCTTTCAATATATAAAGGGGGCTTATAAGAAAGATAGAGGCTTTTTACCAAGACTTGTAGGGACAGGACAAGAGGTAACAGTTTAAACTGAAAGAAGGTAGATTTAGATTGTACATAAGGAAGAAATGTTTTATGATGAGGCTGGTGAGGCACTGGAACAGGAAGTTATGGATGTCCCATCCCTGGAGGTGTTCAAGGTCAGGTTGGATGGAGTTTGAGCAACCTGATCCAGTGGAAGATGTCCCTGCCTATGGCAGAAGGTGGTTGGACTAGATGATCTTTAAAGATTCCTTCCAACCCAAACCATTCTATGAGTCTATGAAAAAAAATCCAACTTAGTATTAGAATTCAGTTCAACCATTCACTTAGTTACTGTTTTTTTTGAATGTAGAGTACAACGTGGTCCTTGAGGTAATTGCCTACTTGGAACTTGCTTCAATCTATATTTTGCTTGATTATAAGAGTTGAATGAAGTGAAGGAGCTCAGCACTACCCTACAAATAAGTTGTAATTTCCAAGTACCTCCTGCTTCTTTTTTACTGAATCATTTTACATGATAATTTAAAGGATAATTTAACTGTATCCTGGGCTGTATCAAAAGGAGCGTGGCCAGCAGGTCGAGGGAGGTGATTCTGCCCCTCTACTCAGCTCTTGTGAGACCCCACCTGGAATACTGTGTTCAGCTCTGGAGTCCCCAACACAAGAAGGACATGGAGCTACTGAAACGAGTCCAGAGGAGGGCCACGGAGATGATCCAAGGGCTGGAGCACCTCTGCTACGAAGACAGGCTGAGAGAGTTGGGGCTGTTCAGCCTGGAGAAGAGAAGGCTCCAGGGCGATCTTATAACAACTTTCCAGTACCTAAAGGGGGCCTACAGGAAAGCTGGAGAGGGACTTTTTACAAGGGCGTGTAGTGGTTGGACAAGGGGCAATGGATTTAAACTGAAAGAGGGCAGATTTAGGTTAGATATAAGAAAGAAATTCTTTACATTGAGGGTGGTGAGGCACTGGAACAGGTTGCCCAGAGAAGTTGTAGATGCCCCGTCCCTGGAGGTGTTCAAGGCCAGGTTGTATTAGGCTTTGGGCAATCTGGTGTAGTGGAGGATTTCCCTGCCCATGGCAGGGGGGTTGGAACTAGATGATCTTTGAGGTCCCTTCCAACCCTAACCATTCTATGATTCTATATGCAGCCAAACAGATTTTTCTATCTACCTTATCTGTATCAGATATTTATAAGCATTTTTTACCATGCTTCAGTAGATTTCTTTTCTTGGACACTAATGCAGACAGTTGGAGAAAATTAAATCAAACAGAAATGAACTTCTAGGTGGTCAGTGTTTTTCACTATCTCATTTCAAAAGTATTTTAAACTGCCTTGCTTTTATCTGAGAAGAATATCTGTGAAATGTCAGCATTTTGATAGAAAGTTGATCGATGAAATGAAAATTTCCAGCGACGTATCAAAGCATATTGCCTGCTATGGAAGGATTGAAAGATCAAAAAAAAAAACAAAACAAGGCAGACATCTGGGCAGTTGTGACAACCCCATTAGATGACCACGGTGTGTGTTTGGATGCCTCTCAAGAGCGCTATAGGGAATGGTGTCAAATAATGACGTAAAAACAAACTGGTAGAAAGGATATCCTCTTTCATCAATTTTGCTGGCTGCATCACTCAGGATGGCATGAGCCTGGGCTCAGTTGTCCTCTCCCTTTTCAGCAGTTTTTATAAAAAGCACTGTGTCTTCTCTTGGGAGCGCCTTTCCCATCTAATGCAAGAACCAGGAGAATCTGGCAGCCTTGCTGTTATGTAACAGCCTGACTTTTGCAGTCCCTAATTTACCATCCTTTTTGAATTTACTGATGATTCTTGCAATTAAGATTCTCAGTTCTGTTTGGCAGCTCACCATCTGCAAAAGAGGGCAGAAGTGAACACTGCTTTTCTGTGCCTTCACAATGTCCTTAATTAGATTCATTTTAAGTCTGAGAGTTTTAATCATGGGAATTACCTAAGGGTGGCTTTGTCTGCACTTGCACTTTTAGTCATGGCTTCCGAAGGATTTGTAGTGTTTGACTGTAAAATGCTCCAAAAGGACTTTGCTGCACTGCTCTTTAGCACACTAAACCTTCCTGTCGCTGGGGTGGCTCACTAGCTAGATCCATTATGCAAAGATAATGAGGTATCCCAAGATGCACTCATGTTGCAAAACATTTGAGGTTGTCTTTTCTTCTGGCCTCGTTGACAGCTTTTCTGGAGTTTGGCATTCAGCACAAACGTTCACCTTATCTTACCCTGCAGTATTAATAGGATCCCTCTACTTTTCCCTACTGCAGTCTCGGCAGAGCTCCTTGGCCCACTGTCCTAGTCCCCTTTCCACCAGAATATTCCCTTTTGGAGAGTCATCTGCCACGGAGAAGTAGCAGGAGAGAGTGGTAGAGGATGTGTGGGCATAAAAAAAGGCAAAGGATCCGGTGCACGCCCCAAGCAGAGCCTTGTTCAGCATCAGCTCTCCCCTCCATGAGAAGGGGACGGCGACTTTCAGGGTAGGGGAACCTGAGCAAGGGTCCTTGCAGGGGAAGTGCAGCAGCTGTGCATGCTGCAATAGCTCGTGGGCTGCAGCTTTACAAAGATGCTACGTTCTGTGGAAATGCAGTGCAAGTTTTGGCTGCCAGCCCCCTTGGCAGCTGAGCCCTCAGCCTTTCTGCCCCTCGGTTTACCTGTATGCATGACACAAGGAGAGCAAAAGTCACTTCTTTTTGAACTCTGCATACATGCACAGGATATTATTGCTCTATCCTGAGATAGATCAGTGTACGGAGGATAAAGTTACTCTGACTTTATCTTTTCCCAGTTTATTGGGAACATTGGAGGGACAGGAATGCACCAACGCCCTGCACAATATCTCAATTTAGCCTGATCTGGGAGCCAACTCATAAACATTCCTGGTTCAAACTAACCAAGGTTTTTGTATTCAGACTCATTTCACAGGAGTTGTTTAAAGAGATTCATACTTTCGGAAGATGCCTGTATGTTAGTTCTGGTGGGTGTGTTCTATGAAAGGAATGGTCTGACACGATATTGTACAATGGAGGCACGCAGAAATATATTGAAACATGCATATTCTGCTTTGGTTTAAGGCTATGAGTCTGGAAGAATCATTTCTGAAATCAATCTTACTCTCTTTAAACACAAAACAAATAAATGGCTCTGTTCAGCTCGGCTCGGCTCCCTCCCGGGACTTCGCGTTGTGCCTCGTAACGATGTCCCTTCCTCTCCTGTGTAGATGTGCTCTTTAAAATAAATAAATAGCTCTGCACTCCAGAAAGTGCCTTTTGCAGGATCTCTCTCTAAGCTTTAAGTCTTTTTCTATTAAAACCCTGTTGGCTAATAAATTCCACAGACAATCCAGGTAGTGGGAAGTGTTTTTTGTGGCTAACGTGAAATATTTGAAAACTGAGCTATTAATACAATGCTCTGTTCTATCTTTCACCTTGGCGCTGATGGTAATGGAAAATTTCGAGTGCTAAAACTCAGCTTTATTTTTAAAGGATGCATTAAAGTAATGTTATGCATGTTTCTGCTGGGTCACTGTATTCCTGTAGATCTCCTCCGTTCCAAACTCTCCTCTACCCCTCCTTGCCCAGTGTTCAAGGCGGTTTACTGTCCACGTCTTCACCATTTAAAGAGCCTGTCTGTGCCCTGCACTGCTGACTGTCACCAATCGCCAGCCACAAAGCTGCTTTCTAAAATAGCCACTTAAATCTCCCTTCCCCTTGGATAGCTCTCTGATGCTTCCTTCTCATTTGCACTACCCCTCCTCAGCCTTCCCTGGGGAAAAACATGCTGTTCCTGTTGTTGGCTGCAGCTCGAGGTGCTGAAGAGTTGTGACATCTCTCCTGTAATCTGATTTACAGATTCAGTGCAGAAAGTTCCAGCTAGACTAAGGTAGTCTTGGACTAGCAGCAAACCACAGCACATCCCAGCAGGGCAGCAAACCCTTCATGCTTGGGCAGATAGAGGCAGATGCTACCAGAGTACGCGTTAATAGGAGGGCTCAGGAGCAAATTTTGAAAGAAATAGGGCAAAAGAAGCCATTTACTCCTCTGTTTCATCAAAGAGTAGTGAACAAAGGGGAGAGAAGATTTTTTAAAATGGCAATAACTCCTCGACAACGAAATACATATACTTAATTTATGACATATGTGGTCCCTCCTCCCATTTCAGTTCATGTGATCCCAGTGAAACAAGGGAGGGTTTCACAATTGCGAAAGCAGCTCAGAAACCCTTAAGGTAAGGTGATAATTCATTTAAAAAACAGTACGATAAACATTAAGCTGTACGAAACCATTATCTGCAGATTGACCCACATAGCTGCTTGACATAATCATCAGGAAACATTTTGCATGAGTTATTTACAACGAGTAATCTCATTAAGCATACATTATGTATAGGATATTTGCTGTCTTTATTGCTTTATTTGTTTTATGGAAAGCACTAGGATGTTTCTACAGTAATCCCAGTCACAGAAGCGTAGCAATGCATAACTTAGAATGAAATATTTCTAACTCGACATTTTCTTGTATTTCTAAAGTGAAATTTTAGAAGAAATTTTCTATAAGTGGAAACTTGATATTGATCTTTATGACAGCAATTACTTAAAGGTAAACTTTTATAGAAAAACAAATATAGATTTAACTCTTTAAAATCATTGCAATTCATGACGTTTCTGAGAAATAAACAAAACTTAATATTCTTCTGGACACTATTTTAAAATTCTGTTTTAAGTGCAGATTTAGCCAGGCAACATTTTGGCAGTGTCACTGATGATTAAAAACAGTGTGCACATCTAAATTCTACAATATTTATTATTTATTGTTCCCAGAGGAAAAGCACTATTGGAGTATAGTCTTCCTGATAACATATATATAGCTTGAGGGTTATATCCCAGGCATGTTGCTACCCAAAAGCCACACTTTTCTGATGTGGGAAATTCCATGCCACGGTCAAACATGAGCAATTCAAACGTTCTGATATATACAAGAACAAAGTTAGCTTCACTGCTTCTTTTCACCCTGCAATAACCAGCAAATATGATTATTATGACTGCTTCGAAGTACTTCCAGTCCCCAGTAAGGTGAGCTAAATTGTTTTCATTATTTTTCTCCTAGATGTTCTGCAGCATAAAATGAGGTAGTGATTTAATTTTTTTAGGAAATCGAACATATTCATCATAGAAATTTGAAAAGTGTTTGTGTAACTAACCAACGGGTGAAGCAGGGCTCAAGTGGAAGAGTAGGACTGCGACTCATGGTTCAGTAACTCATGCCACAATGATATCTGGAAACTGCACGTTAGCAAGGAGCCTCATTGTGCCTGACACTGTAAAAATCTGTAGAAGAAACTTGTGGCTGAAGCAGTTGTGAAAGGCAAAGTGTAGGAATTATGCCTTGTTCGGCAGTGTTTGATAGAGATGCTGAAAGTGAAATTTGTCTGTCCAGGTTTATGTCACTGGAGAGCTATAAACACTCTTGAGGTGCAGTTCACCTTTAGACTGGTCTTTAAAGTATGAATTGGGCTATTGAAAGATGTGTTTCTCATGGTTAATGATAAAGGAGACCTAGACAACCAGCTCTGATACAGGTGTCTGAACTGAAGATGTATCCCATGCCAGGGGATTTTCTCTGTGTTGCACAAGTCTGTGGCAAAGTGGTGACCTGCATCAAACACTCAACTTCAAGACTTTCCTTCTAGGCTACCCCAAACAATCAGTTTGTCATAGCTATCCTTTTATAAAGAGGTGGAGCTGCCACTGACTTCCAGGCAAAATGCAAATGAATATAGGACTGAATCCAGGCACAGCCCAAGCCATAGAGGTACTACAGCATCTCATAACCTTGTATTATACCAACCACCTTTTTCCTTAATACCTTGGAAAAAAAAATCTATTGAACCATAATAGACCATATGTTTTAGTGGCATTTTCATTTGTAACTTTAGATTGCAAGTCCTGTTATTCATTCAGCACATACCTATTGTGCAATGCCATTTACATTTACAGGGCCATAGAAACCTAAAGATCTCTCTTTATCACATAAATGGCTGCGAATAGCTGTCTTAGCGAATGTGTTCTCCAAAGATTTATTCCTGCAAAGTTCTCAATATCTCCTGTGAAGTGCTTGGAGGAGACTTCCTTCGACCCTGTTGATATCACTCACATGCCATCATAAATGAGCATGGGAATCCTGCCCTGGCACTTGGGCAGCTTGTATTGGGAGGTGTTGCACAGGCCCTTCTGGAGAAATGAATATAAAAAACTTCTTCAAAGGCTGATAGAAATGACTTTTCCCTGCAGATTACTCATTTCTCTGCTGTTTGGGACAATTTTTTTACAGTTGGGAACCATCGTGCAAATTAGGATTTGTTTGCTTTGTTTGTTTGTTTCGGGTACTCTGAGGAAGCAAGAAATATAAATGGGAAAGAGCCTGTAAACCATATAATTAACAAACTGCTACGTGTCACCATAAGTCTGTGAATTATAGGTTTAAACATCCTGTGTTTTCAGGGGTTTGAAAACTAGAGTTCAATTGTCCATGCACACAGACCTGAGTTGTATCATCCCTTCCTGGGATCTGAGCCTTGCCGAAACCCAAAGGTGCTAGCTCATAGAATCATAGAATGATAAAATGGTTTGGGTTGGAAGGGACCTAAAGATCATCTTGTTCCAACTCCCCTGCCATGGGCAGGGAAATCCTCCACTACACCAGGTTGCCCAAAGCCTCATCCAACCTGGCCTTGAACACCTTCAGGGATGGGGCATCCACAACCCTGTTTGTTGATGACTTGCAGTCTGAATAAAGCTTGTGTATGCATCTCCACTGGTCAGTGTCCCTGAGTGGATTTTTTTGGGTGGACATCTGTCTTTTTTGCCTCAAGTATCACCATCTTATGCAAAATCACAGGGATAAATATTTATTTGAAGTGTTTTGCATTAATTATGGTTTCAGATGCATCCTATCAGTCATACCAACAGTACGTATTCATCTAACCCACAGTAGACCCAGCTCTTCTCTCTTAACGTGGGTAGTTTACTGTATTTCCTTTGTGTCTGAGCATCTCAGGGTATTTATATGTTGTCACAAGACTCTTGTGGAGAAGTTGGGAAAAGCTGTTATTCCCATTTTACAAATGAGAGGGAGAAGCAGAGAGGTGTAGAACATTGTGCAGAAATACACTGAGCATGTCAGTTCTGGAACGAGTGCTGTATCCAAAGTAACTAACCTGTGATAGAGCCAATTAGTCCAAGCATTATGCCACATCTTTGCAAACTATTTTGCCATGCTTGGGGCTCTGTAACAAGGCAATGGAGGACAGAACAGGGCATTATTATTTTGTGGAAGGTGAAGAGACGTTTCTTACAAATATTTACCATCATAGATAATGGAGTAACTTCAGGAAAGGATTTTGCTATGTGATTTTGGCAGCCTGAGCTACTCCTTTGCTCAGTTAAATACCTTCAGTTTGTGAGCTGTGCTCTAGCTATAGAGCAATGGGACAACCAAAGTGTGTAGGAGCTGTCAGATCTGCAGCCTGCTCTGCTATCACTGTCTTTGCTGAGAGCTGAGTTTCAGGGACAGCTACATTTAGAGGCTATGCATTCTGTATTCCTCTGAATTTTTTATAATGCATGGTAGAAACGTCTAAAATAGGACGCTGTATAATTAAAAAAAAAGCAAAACCACAGAAAAACTGAAGCTTTTCCTCCCACAAATACATACTATGCATATGTATTTTTATACAGACACTTCAGTATCTCCTTTTTCATGTCTCTGGCACCAGCCCCTGAGCTTACCCCAGTTGCACTGATCTCTGCTGCATAAATAACTCTCTGGCCTTGTCTCCAGCTAATCTAAACCTGTTGGTGTTCAGATCCTGTCCTTTTTCGCTTTGCCACCTGCCTCTCGATCTGACTGCTGCGATACTGCCTTTGCTGTCACCAGTCTGGGGTTTCCTGAGTGAAGGCTGGGTCTTGAATTACTTTGGAGATGGAAGGAGGAATAAGGGAGTGCTCTTCCTTATTTCGGTGCTCTCTTTTCACCCACAGATTAACTCTCACTTTTTCTTCTTCCCTCTCGTGTCCTTATTTCTGAGGTCCTTAGAGAGGGATATTCCTACTTGGGTAAACATTTACTATTTTTAAATTGTTTACCATTGTGAAATAGGTAATCAGAAAAAAACAGTCATGAGTGAAGAGCAATGATTTCTAACACTGGATAGCCACTTAGAAATATTTAAATGTCATGACAGTAGCAGAACAGCAATACTGGATTGAAGGACAGGGAATAAACCTCGGGAGATTGAACCCAGTCATCTATTGTTACAGGAAACACTATCACGTAAAACCTCACTTAAGGATTTGGAAGTGATTCACTGTCACTCCTTCTAACCTCTGCTGTGATCCTGTGTTGGTCTCTGCTTCTACATAAATATGATAAGATAAAGCACAAAACACAAAAAGCCACTATTTAAAGATTAGTCTCAGTAAAAACGCCGGGTGCATCATTCACCTGAGAATTTGTAGTCTGCCTCGATTTGCCCCTTTCCTGTAAAACCAAATTGCATGTCCTGATCTGTTGCATCTCTGCACGGTGGAGCCTTTGATTCTAAGCTCAGTCCAGGCCTGCCTGCTAACAAGCCGATTGATGTCACATTTGACATTAGCAGACCGATTCTCTTTAGATGGTTCATAAAACTTTAGACCAAACGTAGCAGATAGAACGAAAGTCCCAACGAATCTGTACAGCTCTGCAGCTGATAGAATTCCCTGGTTGATGCTGAGAGATAAAGCGCGGTAAGATGTCAAGTACAGAGTGATATTTCCCTCAGAATATCTTTCACTCTTCCAGAAGCCAAGAGTTTAGAGGCTTCTTAAGTTTGAGGTTACAGATGGGCAGTTTCTTTTGATAGACTGGAACGCATTAAGATAAGAATTAGATAAGTGGAACGAGATTCTTCAGCCAGATATGGTAAAGTAAATCCAGATTTGCATCAGTGTAACAGGGCAGGGTTTGGTTGCTCATTCTCTCTCTTACTAGTAAAAGTGATTAAACCTTCAAAGCTTGAATCCTCTCCTGCATTTATTTTTTTTTTTTTAATAAAGAACTGGTTTGATAATAAAATCTTGTCATTTATTTCATCAATTTTTAACTGTAGTGAAGAAGTTCTTACTTACTGGGCGTATCGATTTTCTACAGTAGTATATAGGCTTATTCTACTTGACTATAATCTGATCACCTATGCGTTTTCTCCCCCTTTAGATCTATGCATGAAGAGTGCTTTTAGAGATTTAAGGGGTGATTTAAACAATGATTTTTTCAGCTATCTTTC
The DNA here is from genome assembly GCF_009769465.1 of Tauraco erythrolophus. Classification (NCBI taxonomy): domain Eukaryota; kingdom Metazoa; phylum Chordata; class Aves; order Musophagiformes; family Musophagidae; genus Tauraco; species Tauraco erythrolophus. The sequence continues at coordinate 130,238,235 of NC_141465.1, read as the reverse complement.
ATGAAATTCAAATCACAACTAACCTTCTGCAACGTTAGTTCTATGGAAACTCAGCAGCTTCTACAATAGCAATGTCTTAGGATCTTTCCATTTTTCTCATTTATTTTCTGTTGCTTTTTTGCATATTATTTGTTACATTGTGGCTGATAGGAAGTTGTGGAGCTCTTCTTGTAAAGTTATTTGCAGTCTTTCTTTTCAATTAAGAGTAGGTCCTTGTACAAGATCTTATTTTGTTTCAGTGCAATCAATGACAAAATTGATTTTGAAATGAAAGTAGAAGGGTGTCCTCAATTTATCACCTCTGAAAACGAAAAAAATTTGAATTAGGTTTGTGGGTTCATAGCATTCACAGTAGTAGTTTAGCATATTGCATGTTTATTGGGTTCTTAGATGCGCTTAACTGCTGTTAAGCAGTAAACTCCCAGAAATGGGAGCTTATTAAATGGTCTATTTACTAAACCAAGCTTGACATCTTTATTCATTCACATCTGATTATTTTACTACCTCCAAATGGTATTTTGGGCATGGAGGTTGGATACTAGCTTTTATTCTGACTTTATTTAGTAGTGATAATCTACAGAATCACTACTTCTTCGTGGGAGAGTGAGTTGTTTTGTGTTATGGTTCACAGGTAGTTAACAGAATTGTCAGCTAATTTCTGAGTCCTTATTCCTGGTAAATGTACATAAAATACAAAGCATCAAGGCTGATCTGAGGCAGAACGGGATTGGGATAAAGGATCTAGGAGTGCTTCCAAAACAACTTCTGAGTTCTGGCTTGCTCTCTACACACCCTAAGAAAAATCACCCTGCTTGTCCCTTGGTTTACACCAAGCTTGATATACAAATACTTGCTGCTTTCCTAAATTTCTTTGAGATTAATGCATACAGTACTACATAACAGTGTGATATGATTTCAGATTCTACATTTAATTTTTCAGGGACAGCATTAGAACCTTTTTATCTTGAGATTGAGGATGAAAATAAAACTTACAGAAAAACATGTATTTTATTGCATTACAGAACACTTGAGGTTCCAACTTATTTATTTTTTTTTTTTATTTTAGGCAAGACAGGAGGTGGTAAAACTGCTTGTTATTTTGAGGGTTCAATTTTTGGGTGCAAAACAAAAACATTGGCATAATAATATATTTTATAATCTAATTTTAGAAAAGAGAAAGTTTCCAGAATCTATGCATCATAGATACAGGTTGAAGCTATCAATACTCAAGGGTTTAAACTCTTTTGTTTTAAAGTAGCGTGGCTTAAAAGTGTAGAAGAGTAAATGTTAGTCGTTTTTTAACAGATCTTCCGTAGCCTTTTAGTCAGTCTTTTATTCAGTTGCTTACTACTGCAAACTCAGTATGTTTGTTCTTAACTTTTTTTTTCTGTTTATTCATCACTAAGTAAAGATACTGTCACACCTGCAGAAGCCTCAAATTCATCTTGCTTTCTGACCAGGAGGCAGAAGATCCCAGCTGTCACAAGACTGAAAAGCCTGGCTAATAATAAATAGCTACTTGTTCTTGCAGCTATCCTCTAAATGGGATGAGCTACCATGGAACACCCTCTCTAACTGCCAATCTAGCAGACAGGGATGCGTCACAGGACTACAAAGCCCTGGATCCACATAAGCCATTTAATGGCTGAAGCGCAGCTTACACAAAATTTAAGTTTCCAAGTCCGAGTAGACAATTCATGGAGCCCTTGCCCATTCCCATTACTCCCTTCCTGCTTAGATGTCTCTAAGATTTCAGGAGACTGAGGGGGGACCTCATTAACGTTTATAAATATGTAAAGGGTGACTGCCATGAGGATGGAGCCAGGCTCTTCTCAGTGGCCCCCAATGATAGGACAAGGGGAAATGGATATAAGCTGGAACATAGGAGGTTCCACTTAAACATGAGGAAGAACTTCCCAGTAAGGGGAACAGAACACTGGAACAGGCTGCCAGAGAGGTTGTGGAGTCTCCTTCTCTGGAGATGTTCAAAACCCGCCTGGACGCGTTCTTGTGTGATCTGATCTAGGTGGTCCTGCTCTGGCAGGGGGAATGGACTAGATGATCCTTTGAGGTCCCTTCCAATCCCTAACATTCTGTGATTCTGTGGTTTCAGGCACCAGAGTTTTCTGAAGTAAATTTCCCATCTTCCTTTCATTTCTCCATGTACAACTGGCCACCTTTCACAGATAGGATGGAGACTTCCTCTGTCTGAGCCTTATTTGTCGCTACTGGTGATAACACTCTCCTGGGAGATGGAAATGTAGATTTGACCTCCAGAGTGAAGCTTGTACTGGACTCTGAACTTCCGTTCACAAAAATGCAATTATACTAAGAGCATCTCATCCTCCATCCAGCTTTTGAGGGGAAAGAATGAAGTGATCATCTCTACCCAAAGGGAAAATTTAGGCATGTAAGTAGAGTTGAGGGCTTTAGGCAATGTATTGTAACCATTTTAGGTGCACAGGTCAGGCAGGCATCTGCTGTAGGAGACAGGGAATTTCAGAATTGTCCTTTTATCTCCCTTCCTATTGGCATTCTCCTCTGCTTCTAGCCAACATGCTACTTTTCTGAATTTTATTATTAGTCATTTCCATGAACTACATTACAGGAACCAGTATTTAAAGGCCAGATCAGGCAGCTCTTAGTGTCACCATGCTTTATGGATCTGCAGCTAATTCCACTGTGCTCTTCTCAAAGTGTGGCAGAAATGTTGATGACAATATGCGGTGTCATCTTACAGGCACCAGGAACCCCCAAATGTAATGACTTTATTCAGAACGGAGCCCAGGGAGATGCTGGAAAGTAGATCAGTGAGTCCACTGAAAATTATTTAGATTTTTAATTAAGTCCAGAGAGGTGTATTACATCAAAGTGACAGAGCATCTGTAAGCAAATAGCGTATGAAGAAATGCTATGGGAACTTTTTGGGGTTGTTTTTGGAAGAATGTAGTAAAATGTTAGGTATAGGTAATGCTTCTGGACTTAAGTTGCCTTTTTTTTTTCTGAATGTTTTTGCTAGGTTTTCTTTTGAGACACATTGCATACAAAAATAAGGAGCAAACTCCACCTGCAACTACAAACTGGATGAGCAGCAAGAAACTGAGTTATGCCAGAGCCCAATGCTCATCAGTCCAGTGCAAGACCTTTGCCTAAGTCACTGCAGATGGACATTGCTATGCTAATTTGTGGGAGGAGAGTCAGGAACTCCATTAGTTGAATTGCATTGCTCAGTCAAATCAATGCAGAACAGTTGGAAAAGCTATGTAATTTAAGATTGTTTGGGAGGCTCAGCAAACTCTTAACACGGAATTTAACTGAACACAGTAGAAAGTAACTAGCTGTTACTTCCTACTTTCTAAGTATAGTCATATACATTGGCAAAAATAGTCTGACTTCTACTGGCTGATCATCTCTTCATTTGACAGATCGGCTGTGAGAAAAGATTTAGGTGTCGCTGTGAGTAGCTCATGAATTAGATTTCAATTCCTTATAAAATAATTGAATAAATACCCGGAGATGAAATCAGTAAAATCTAGAGGGTAATAGAAGTTTGAGTAAACAAGCAGCATGATTTTTATAGAGAACAAATCAGGCAAGACACACTTAATTGCTTGTTTTGATAGAATTACTAAATTATTAGCTGCTGCTTATATTTTTTAGAGATAGACTTTCAAAAACATCAAGAGCAATTTGGCGCCCAGCTCCTGCTGATTTTAAGAGCTTCCTACATTATCTCCTGAAGTTTTAAAGAAAAGTTCGTGTTAATTGGCTTGGAGTTTAGTCTTGCTACATGACTTTTTAGACCCCCAAGAGTGACTGTGCCCAGACGGATACATACTTAGTTGCAGAGGGATGCTCACACTGCTTGCAGAACAAATATTATATGCAGACTTGCTTTATATTTTCATTAATGATTGTGAAGTTGGGCTCAAAGCAGCATGCCAATGAAATATAAAGGCCAAAAATTCAGTCAGCTGTGAGCATCAGTATGACAATATGGTACTGTAGAACAAAGACTCATTCCAAAATACCTCGTCAATCCCCCTGCAAAACAAAAAGCAAAAACCAAAGTAGTACTTTTCATGAGAACAACAGATCTTAAAGACTTTTGGTGGGAAATTCCAGATACCACCTGGAGAAGAAAGAGCTTTGATGACTCTTGCAACAAACACTGGTGCTCTGAAAATGTTACATTATGTTGAATATTTTTCTGAATTATTTCAAATCATCTAGTTACTCTGTGGGCTGAAGCAAATTTAGAGATCACTAATGCAGATAGATCAAAGAAAGAATATAGAAGCACTCACATCTGATAACACACCCTGCTAGAACAGGTCTTTTCTACTGCGAGATTGAAGAGAAGCCAGTAATTTGGACAAATAAATGCAAATCAGTTAGCTCATTTCACCTGTTAGAACTCCTTGGAACTAAATGTGGACACTTTTTCTGCCACTGTATAATTGGAAGCTCTCCAAAGGTGGCATACATTGAATGTGTTCCACTGGAGAAAAGCCGAATCGTAGTGGATATTTTAAAGAGGAATCTAAAAGGAAGGGAGATAGCACAGCTAAAGGAAATAGCAGAAAGAGATTTTGGCTGAAGCCAACAACATCTGATTCAAAACAGATGTCCTTAGACAGCCAGTGGTCAACACTGAGAAAGAGATGAAAAGAAAAGAGATGGGGTGGTTCTGGAATGTTCTGTGGAGGAGCAGAAAATGTATGGAAGATTACCATAGGCTTGAAGCATGACCAACCAATCAGATAGACTTACAGTGGCAACATAAGGCATGGGGTGGAGAAAATAGGAAGCCCTCACATGATGAGGGTAGGAGGCAAATGGCTACTGAATGGGTGACTAATGAAGAAACTTGTATGTAAGTGCATCAAGAGTGGGATTTACAGCCTCATCTGTATGCTTGTTGTCTCTTTTGAAAGAAGAGACTTCAAAAGTCTGTGAACAATGTCTTCCATATGTTAAATCCATCTTGATTTGTCTCTGTTTTGCCACATCTTTGTACTCCATCTACTAATTTATTCTTTTTTTTATAGTTTCTACCATTTTTTCCAGAACGGAACACAGATTGTCTACTCTGTATTCCCTTAGATCCTTCCATAGCCCTTTTTAAAGTTGATGCCATATCATCAATCTGCCAATTTGCAAGCTCCTAACACAAAGGAGGAGTTAAATGATAGATTGATCCTCCATAGTTAATACTTTACAGTGTCATATTTGAATTTCTTCAAAACTCTTGGGTGAATATGATGGCTTGCAGGAATTGCTACTACCCATTTTATGGATCTGTCTTAAAATCTTTACTACTAGGACTTCAATTTAGGGTAGTTAACTGTGACGTAAAGGAATATGCAAGAGGGACTGAAGAGTTTTAGAAACAGCATTAATCATCATCACAGACAATCATTATTAGACACAAAATAAGATATTACAAAAAATATTTATTTTTTTGTAATAATGAAAGATAGAGTAGTTTTTCTTCTCAAAATGAATAAAGGCAACCGTAGGGAAAAAAAAAAAAAAAAACTAACAAGGCACATAACCGAAGTCAGAATAATCCTTGAAGCATGTACAGGAGGATAAACAAAAAGAAGTATTGAACAGCCAACACGTGGAATTTAAGGGATGTAGAAGATCAAGGAAGAGACCGTAAACTTATGATAGAAAATAACATTTGCAGTATACATGCTAATGTCCAGATTCTGCTATTTGGTGTGAACGTGCATGTTCAAGTCCACTGGGGCTAATTGCAAATACCTATATCCAATTAAATGGCAGTGTTGGTTTTTTAGGGAGTGCTTTGTGATGCTAGAAAAACTTTGATTTTCCATTCCTTTCCACAATGGTGCCTTTTATTGAAAAACTTGAAGCATGAGAGTTACACATACAATTTGTACACCCAGACGTTCACTGAGTTACTCTTAGACTCTCGGGGTCCTGAAACCCCTTTGAATCTTTCCACTCTGGTGTATACAAATTGTATTCACCTTGTAGGAGAGTATAATTTTTTTGGTCTATTCATGTGCTGCGTGCTTGATGCAAAATGTATACATGTGTTATGCCGATACACGTTGAAGTCATTATTCTTGAAATCAGCCTCTTTGAAGCTGTTACTTCTACCCAGAGAGTTAAAGTAAATGCATAAAGCCCACTTCTGCCTGTAGGTATAGAGGAAGAACATCCATAGAGAAGGTTTTATGATAAGACATGGTTTTCTGGCCATTAGCCCAGTGCTCTTATACTGATTGGTGTTTTGGTGGGAGGAGAGGCTCATTTTCCTCCGATGTTTTGTCAGTCATTAATTTTAAACTCTGCCTGTTTCTCTTGAAATGCTGCAGCAGCGCTCAATGAGACCCGAGCACACGTGAAGCTGTGACACTGGTTATTGCTCCCATTGCTCCTAATGCCTGCAGATTTGGTCCAGCCCCTCTGAAAAGGCATCTCTCCAACTTCGGCTGTAACATTCTGGCCTCTATGTTTGTGCAGGTTATATACCAACTTTTAACTGAAAAAGGATTTTGTTTCTGTTTGCCTAGGCGGACCCATGCCTTAAGTTTAGAAGGTGTGAACTCTGCTGTTATCCTGTACTCTGATTGGAAAGGGAGATGAGGATGCTATGAAGGCCTCTGTTAACTTTTTCAAAGATACTTCACTTCAGTGAAGGGGGGATTGTGAAAAAGATGCAGAAGCAAAAGGAAGAAAGAGAGCAAGATCATAAAGAGGGAGAAACGATAACAGGGAGGAAGGAAACAGAAAGATCATGAGGGTATGAAGTGTAAGCCTGCTCCTGTTACTTAATGCTGACTGCATCTACAGCTTAACAAGTCTTGGGTGGTTTAATGGCTATGTAAAGACTGTATTTTACCTTGGATTTTATTGTGCTAGCCTCCCGCTGACATTTCCACTTGAGGACATATTGCTTCATAACTTGATCTGGGAAAGGTCATTAGGAAAAGTTGTGGTCCTTTTTCATTCAGAGAGTTTTTCACCCTTTACTGAAAAGGATGTGCCTGTTAACATGCCCAGTAATGTTAAACATGCCCATTGCACGGCGTTCTGTGGGGTCTCTTGTATATGGGCAACTGAGCTGCTGAAGTGATCTGGCACCCTCAAGTCAGATTTACATGAAGGATCTTTTCTGTAAGTAATACAGAGGTACAAGAAGATGTGAAATAGATTGTAACTGTGCAGTTACTGGTGTTTTAACTATAGATTGCCTCAAAATAGAATGTCAACAGGAGATGTTGCCATTTACAGATACGAAGTATTGGTGCATTAGTAAAGGTTTGGAACTGCTTTACACCTAAAGACTCATACAGAAATAAATTTCTCTACATGGACATATTCATGATCAAAGCTTGTAGAAGCATCACTCCAATTTGGCTAGAATGAAGTACAGGCCAAATACTGGATCTGTCCTAGAGTGAGACTGGGGGAAAGTGTGCTTTTATTAACAAGGAAACTTTTTCTGGCCCTTTTTTTTTTTGCAGAAAACACCTTCTTAATAGCAAGTAAAAGAGAAAGAAATGGAGGCATCACTGCTGAAGTCATTGAGAATAGTCCCACAATCAATTCTATTACTACTCAAAGGCTTGTTAGATAAAATTGCAAAAATAAGATGAGACCAAAAACTATTAACTTCCAGCATTCATATGAGTGAATACTTCTTGGCTATTTCTGTTTTCTGAAATGTGTGTGGTTGCATGCTTTATCAATATTGTTAATAATATTAGAAACTTATATAAGACTAATCTTTGAGATTTATCTACCGGTGAGTCTTCTACAACGTTTGGAATCCATTCCTGATTCTAGAATTCATCATTGGCCTAACAGTTCCCCCCGGTTACTCAGCCAACATTTCTCCTTGCCTGGTTCCTGAACCCCCGCTTACATCCTTTTCTTTACCATGCATTCCATTCCTGATACCTGATAATTGTATCTGTTATCCCTATTTAAGTGTTACATAGAAATAAATCTGCATACATATGTGAATGTGGGATTTTCCTTTTTTGTTTTTGGGTTTTTTTTTTTGTTTGGTTGGTTTTTTTTTTGTTGCTGGTGGGCAATGAACTTAGATAGGGGGAGTTTTTATTAATGAAAGAATGGATTATATCTGTTGGTCACCTCATGCTTTTGCATGAAGGAGAGTGCTTTAGAAATAAACATATTTTTATTTATCTACTTATTTGTTTCTTGTGGTATTTTTCCAGAAATTAATTACATTGACCATTTAGTTAGTGCTTAATTTTTCAGGATTCTTGTAAAATTGGCAATGTCTTTTTGAAATGCTGGATGCTTGGATCTAATCTGCTGCCTGCGTGAAGAGGGCTGTCACTTTTTGGTGACAGTCCAGAAAATGTGTACTGTGAGTACTGTGAGTACTCAGTTCAAATTGTGTTATCCATTTTATATCAGTGCTTCTATGCACGATATCTGTATCTGTAATATATCTATATATCAATACCTCTATATGTAAACAGTATTGTGAAAGAATCTGAAGGTTTTCTCAGAAAGATGAGATGATTACTTATACAACGTTGAGAAAATAAAATATTGCAGTACATTTGAGCCTTAATGGTCCAATTCTAACCATTTTGTAAAGAAGGACATGGCGCTCTTGTGGTGGTCAGCACAGATAAACCACTAAGTAGGGAATCGTTTGTGCAGGTTACATATGGAAACGTACCAGAAATTCTCTTTAACTGCTTTACTCAATGTCCTAAGAAGTGCCAAGCCCTGGAATACAAGAGAATACACAGTTGTGGATATGTAGCCAACACTAGTTCTTGAAGATCTTGAAGAGGTTGCAAGAAGTCTAAGACATTATTTGACAGACAGAAAATGTCTTTTCGTTATTAATAGAGTCTTTTAAACAACATTTCCTGGAATGGCAATAATACCCTTTACTTCTTCCATGCAGAGCACTCAGGAGACATTATAAGTACTTCTTGTAAGAAAACTTGTTACATGCATATAGGACAAGGCTAATGTAGATGAAACCTGCACATGTTGGTAGAGGAAGGATTAGACCTATTGGCTCCTGGGTCTCATTTCCATGCTTAAATACTGGAAACCACTATTCCTTAAGGATATCAGGCTATTGAACCCTTATAGAGTCCTTTTCAAGCTCTCTGTGGGTGAAGTAGTTTCAGGAGTTCTGCTCATTCTCATGAAAGTAAACTAATTGAAGTTTTCCAAACTTTAGATTAGCCATTTAATGTACCATGACCCTTGAAGAACAAGCCAAGTACATCTTCTGTCCCACTCTTCCATAACTTATTACATAGCAACTCTGGGTTTCAGAGCCTCTCCAGGGATGGCAGAATACTAACTTCTGCCAGGGAAAACAAAGCGGGGAGTTCAAAGGCATTGAAAGATGAGAGCTTGCCTATCACTAGCCAGGACATAGGAAAGGAAAAGCCAAAAATATGTTTGGGACTGGAAGTAAAATAAAACTTTTCTCACCCTCTTTACCTTTTTTCCTGCAGACTGTCTTTTAAAATACTAAACCAGATGTGGCTTACCATATTAATTTGAACTTACTGCTCTTTATAAAAGTTTTGCCTCACTTATTGGTCTGTGAAGTGCTCTCTGCTCTGGTCTAGCCTACCAGGGAAGAGGACAGAACACTCTCCTAGATATTTGAAGAGGAAGAAGTGTTCAATGAAAAAACCCAACAGCCGTTCCTGTCAATAGGAGGCAGGCAGTGCATGTGCCGTATTTTTTCCTTAAGAAGATACTGTCGGGTTTATTAAGTTGTTCAGGGGCATAGGCTCTCACTCAGAGATTGGATTGGAAACTTGGGATCTTCATGTCTCAGCTCTTTGTCAATATCACATGCGTTTCTCTGCATTTGTGGTCATAGCTACTATGAAACAAGGGGTTTGAAAAAAAAAAATTATATACAGGCTTTCACGCCTGTTCCATTCTGATTATCATAGAATCAGAATCATAGAATCATCTGGTTGGAAGAGACCTTCAAGATCATGGAGTCCAACCATTCGCCCTGCAGTATCAGGGTCCCTAAACCATATTGCTCAACACCAAATCCACACGTTTTTTAAACACCTCCAGGGATGGGAACTCCACCACCTCCCTGGGCAGCCTGTTCCAATACTTCACAACTCTCTCTGTAAAGAAATTCTTCCTGATATCTAACCTAAATTTCCCCTGGTGCAACTTGAGGCCATTCCCTCTCGTCCTGTCATTCATAACGTGGGAGAAGAGACCGACCCCCATCTCCCTACAAGTTCCTTTCAGGTAATTGTAGACAGCAATAAGGTGGCCAGAAGTGCCTATATTGGCCTGCAGCCATGCAGAGTATGGGTTGTCCTCCAGAGTCCCAAACACATTATCTTGAGTTTCCTTCATTACAGCGTTCCCCCGCCAGCTCCCAGAGATGTCTTCAGTGAGTTTTTTGAGAAAATGAATGCAGACAGGGTTGGGAGAAGGAAAATGTAGCCAGGATTTTCCTGATACAAAGAAATGTCCTTATCCTTCAGCACAGCTTAATCAGACATCTTCTGTGGCTGTTAGCAGAGCAGAAGGAGGAAGGTGCTAGAGGGAGCATTGTTATTGATGGTCTATAACCTAGAGACAGAGGATTCTCCTGAAGACTTGGACATGTGGAGTTAATACAAAAAAAAAATCCAGGTTGATGCTAACACAGACCCACCATCAGTGAAAGAATAGTTTGTATGTGAACTACTACAGCAGCTTGACCCCTATACATTGATGGGCCCTGACAATATCCACCCAAGGGTGTTAAGAGAGCTGGTTGACATTGTTGTGAGGCTGCTCTCCATAATCTTTGAGAAGTCATGGAGATTGGGGGACATCCCAGAAGACTGGAAGAAGGCTAATGTCACCCTCATCTACAAGTAGGTCTTAAAGGAGGATCCAGGAAACTATAGGCTCATCAGTCTTACTTCAGTCCTTGGGAAGATTATGGAATCCTCCTGGGGACTGTCACAAATGAAGCATGTGACTGGGAATTGGGAAAAGCCAGCACAGGTTCACGAGGGGCAAATCATGCTTGACAAACCTGATGGCCTTCTACGACAATCTGCTCAGTTGATGTGGAGCGAATGGTGGACATTGTCCACCTGGATCTCTCCAAGGCTTTTGATACAGTTTCTGACAGCCTCCTTCTAGAGAAACTGATGTGTTACAGTCTAGACAAGTGGTCTGTGTGATGGGTGGGGAACTGACTGACAGGCTGCGCCCCGGGGGTGGTGGCAAATGGCTCCTTTTCAAATGGCAACCTGTCAGCAGTGGAGTCCCCCAGGGATCGATATGGGGTCCAACGCTGTTTCATATCTTCATAAGTGAGCTGGATGATGGGATCAAGTATAACCTGATGAAGTCTGGTGATGATAGCAAACTGAGCAAGGAAGTGGACACTTTGGGAGGGAGAGCCACCCTACAGGAACGCCTGGATAGACTGAAGAGGAGGTTAACAAGAACCTTATGAAGTTCAGCAAGGACAAGTATAAGGTCTTGCACCTGGGAAAACATAATCCGGGAGTGCAGCCCAGGCTGGGATCTACCTGGCTGGGAAACAGCTCTGTGGAAAGGGACCTGGGGGTCCTGGTGGGCAAGAAGCTCAAGAGGACTGAACAGTGTGCTGCTGTGGCAAAGAAAGCCAACAGGATGCTGGGTGGCATCAACAAGGCCATCACCAGCAGAGATAAAGAAGTCATTACCCTACTCTATTCAGCCCTTGTCAGGCCACACCTGGAACACTGTGTTCAGTTTTGGTCCCCGCTATACAAAAAAGAGGTGGACAGACTGGAGAGGGTCCAGAGAAGGGCTCCGCAGATGATCAAAGGACTGGGAAGGCTGCCATATGAGAAAAGGCTGAGAAAACTGGATTTGTTCAGCCTTGAGAATAGAAGGCTTAGGGGAAACCTTATCACCATGTTCCAATACTTAAAGGGTGGCTACAAAGAAGATGGAGACTCCCTTTTTACAAGGAATCACATGGAAAAGAGGAAGGATAATAGGTAAAAGTTAATTCTGGGGAGGTTCCCATTGGCTGCAAGGAAGATTTTTCCCAATTAGAACAATCAGCCTTTGGAATAGTCTCCCCAGGGAAGTGGTGGATTCCTCAACACTGGATGCTTTGAAGATTCAGCTGGACAGAGTGCTGGGCCTTCTTGCCTACACTGTGATTTTTCCAAGAAAGATGAGACCAGATGGTCCTTGAGGTCCCTTCCAATCTGGTATTCTATGATTCCATGATAATCTCCTTCATGCTAAACACATTAATCACTTTCACTCTAATCTTTATGTGCCATATGAGGAGAAACCGCTGGTTTTGCTTCTAGCCATCTTAAGAAGTGAAAATGAAGAGTCAGCTGAGGTGGGTGTATGGAAAGGAATTACTTAGGCACTAGTTCCAGGAGGACAGATGCCATCTGTGAATCTCAGTCTCAATTGGACTTCTAGGAGAAGCTTAAATCTCAAGGAGTGTGAGAGTTCAAACACAGCCTTTATAGGGGATAGTGCCCTTTCTGATTTCCTCTTGGTCAGCACACTGGTTGTTGTGATTCCCAGCCTCAGGTGCTTCACTTGTCCTGGTCACAGCTTGTGTATCAGGCATCTGATTCTGGTTTTGATAAATCTGTGGTCCAAGACCATGGCTGTGGCAATGCTGAGTGTCACCAGGGACTTTCTTTTTCACAGGTATCTATATGGTGCCTCTCCCACTATATAAGCAGACATAACAGAAAAGTGGCCAAAGTAAAACCCAAAGCAACTCAGAATAGTTCTGTGTATCAGTAGATCTATACATTATTTATCCATGTTTGAATTTTAATGAAGAGGAATGCCATTTACTCATTAGTTTAGAAGCCAAAAATACCCACCACTTACACGCTGGACTGTCTTCCGTTTCAGATACTACAATTTTCTTCCATTTCCCAGACAGAAGATATTAAATGTCAGTGTTTGACAGGCATTATTTTTGTTACCGTAACAGCAAGTAATGCAGATCAGCAGTTCCTGTAAGGGTTGACTGTGATCCAGCCAGAAGGTTCTTATTCAGAGTCCCACTCTGTGATATAGGGAAATGAGTTGCAACACGATGCGATGTGATGTTAAAAGTTTCTAGTCTAACTGGCTAGCCAGGATGCTGCAAGAGGGCTCAAGTTTCAAGACAATATTGTAGACTGACAGAACCTTACCCTACTACATTGTCTGGTGAATAGGAAAGACTCAAGTTTCTTTTTCAGTACCCTGAGAACAGGATGATGAACATTTGTATGAAGCGCATTATAGGTGGCCAGATTATCCAATCTTGTCTTGGCTGAAATAAATGGCAATATTTTCTTTGTCTTAATTTAGATCAGAGTATTACCTTCTGACTTCATTTCTTGTTAGGGTCATTCAGAGTATAGTTCCCTTTGGGCATCTGAGCCAGTTTACTCTGCACCAGTAAAATGGCCATGACTTTCCATGGGGCCATCCGTCCTGACTTATTTAGCACGTAAGTAAAAGTTGTACAGGTAGAAAAATGTTCTAAAATGAGGCTGAAAAACTTTTACACAGTAAGCTATCTTTTATTAAGCAGACTTGCATGACTTTTGAAAACCTGAATGTTTCATTTTTAAAAATGGAAAAAAAATCTGTTGTGGGTAAAATAGGCTTGCCGAAGGTAGGAAAAACTTCTTCCTGCTAACTTCAGACTCACTGTGTTACAAGAAGAAAATAATACACCTGGGATTTTGTTCATCTTCTCAGTAGAACATCACAGGAACAGAGCCAGAGTGGCAGTCATTATTTCATATATACAAATTTAAGTAGAAAAGTATATATTAGGCAAAGCAATGGGGAAGCGACCTTGCAAGCTTGTAAACCCACTCCAATTACTGCAACTTACAAAGTTTTATTTGCTTCTGAAATTGAAATTTAAGGTAGGTTTGTGTCTAGCTCAGCTAATTGAGGAAATATTCTTTCTTCTTGGAATCCTTTTATTAGACCTGAGCAGTTTTCAAGCCACTTGATCCATATTTCATTGAGGTACCCCCTTAAAATACAATTAAAAAGGTGACTATTGCAAATGATGTAACATAAAAATGTAACAGGTTGGTTCAGGGCTAAGAGTGAAGGGATGAGTCATTCCTGCCCTAGGCTATGCTGGAATTATGAAAAAATTAAAATGGAGATTGGTAGAAGAGGACAAGACTTTATAAAAAGCATCATGAAATAGGTGAAGAAGGGAAATGGGAAGGACAGAAAAGGTGGTAGTAGGCCGAAGAAGGCTGGAAATTAGAAAACAAATGGTAGAAAGAGGCTAGAGGGGTAGAGAAAAAGGAGTTACTATAAATAGCTGATATCTCTTGGGAAGAAATATCTGTCATCTTGTTATATTCCTAAAAATTGACGCTTCTATCGCAGTTGCTGTCACTGATGTTCTGCAAATGCTCCATTGCAAAAAATGTTAAAGACATACTGATGAAAATGTCATTTTTTAAGTGCAAGTAAGGATACCCAGGTTCAACTCCTAACTGCTTACAAATCCCAAGTCTGGTAGTTCTCTGTAAGTTACAACCCTAATATTTATTACTTTGGCATGAATTTTGAAGCCCTGAAGTATCCAAGTGTTTGCAGGAATGAATCCTAACTTTAAGCACTCCCAAGTCTTCCCGTTATAAGACTGTGTTTCCAGTTGTTTTTAACTCCAATAGTTCCCATGCTGAATGTCTCAAATAAAATTTCAGCGTTGGTGAATGTGCCAGTGAGGATGGTGTTGTTCTTCCTGAAAGGGGGTTTGCAAGTGAGTACAATGTTGTGCATGGAAATAGTTGCTTGCGTGTAAACATGGATTTGGTAATCATCTGCTATTTGAGTATTTGACTGCACAGCCTTGCTGTGTTCTTAACCAATTTTTTCAGTGTAATATTTATACCTTTATTAACTAAAAAGTCTTCTTCTATGGAATTCAGAAGGCAGTACTCTCTTTTTACATCACATCAGTAGATTAAAGATGAAAAACTATGGCCATTCCAAAAGCAGTTTTGCTATCCAGTGCAGCCTTACCTAAATGAAGTTAAGATCTACTGCTAGAATTGGGGAGAAATTGTATGTGCAGTGAGGTCAGAAAACTTATCAAAGAATTTCCATTTACTGTATGGTTACACATTAAAATCTCCATATTAGGCATACTAAAGTACATCTGAATACTGAATACTTTTGTATCTGGCTCTCTGATCATGGAGATTCGTTTTTCCATTAAGGAAAGCAAATGAGACAATGCGTTTCAGCGTGGCTATTTCATGATTCAGATCATCAGCTCATTTCCTCACTGACTGTTCTCGAGTCAAAGATAGTCTTAAAATTCCTCAAGCAAGAGTTTTTTTCTGGAGCTGCATCACTTTCATCTGTACAGTTTAAAATACGTCAAACATTCCTTCCTCAATTATTTGCATGATTGCATGTAGTTCTGTGTCGAGATGAAATAGATATATAAGCAGTTGGGTTTTAATGCTGCTGCTTTCTGACAAGCTTTCAGAAGCATAGGATTTTCATTAATTGTTACAAAAAGAACAACACGCTTAAGGCATTAAATTCAACTAAGTATGCATAGATAGTGCATACACATAGGTTGTGTCAGTTGGCATTATGTGTTCTCAACTAGATGTTTTTGAAGATGCAAAACAAGAATTGACAGTGTACAGACTATGAAAAGTGTTTTGTTTCAGATGGGACAAAATGGAAGAAAAAACCCACTGTCAGTTATTATCAGTGAGTTTTAAATTTCTGCTAAAACATAGAAAATAAGCACTGTTACAGGGTTATGCTGATCTTGCTTTTTGTTTACTTGAAGTGGGCTTAAATTCTATTAATAAATTATCCATTTGAATATCCTGAAGTCTGTCTACAGTGAATTTCCATAGTGCAGCATATTAGAGCAAGAACAGTTTGGAGCATTTACATTGAGAAAGGATTGCCAGAGGGAATGAATCCAAATAGCACTAAAATAGTAAAGCTCTTAGGAAACCTAATGGTATAGAAGAGTAGTTATTTTACATTCCAGCCTATGGTCTGATCCTAAGTGCTATCAAGAAGCTGGAAAAGAAAGAATATAAAAATGCGGCAAAAATATAGATTAGGTACTTAAATTAATTGGAAAAACATGGACATTTTGCTGTGACTTAATCTTTCCTTAACCTACTCCATGACTTCTAACTCAAGAAGCAGACTGAATGCTGAAGTAGATTGAAAATATGTTGGAAGCTTTAATTAGAACTGCTAGGGGAATAGATTGGATTGTGCGTGGGGCCCAGATACTTGCAATGATTCTCGTTGTTGTCTGAGAGCATGCCAGCAGTGCCTGGCCACCCTGAGGAGGAAATCGATGGCCACTCTGAGACTCTAAAGCCATTTTTTTGAGTGTATCAACTCCTTCCAACACATCACTGGCCAGTTCTCAGACATGAAGTTTCCAGTGTCTGCCCCGCAGTGGTAAACATCATACTGGACTTAGGAACTGGAGAAGTGGTGCTATAAAATGCCAGGATTGGATTTAGGAACTAATCTTGACCTACAGAGACCATTCCTTGCTCAGTCTGATCCCTATGGTAAGCCCCAGCCCCGAAAATCAAGCAAATCACAAAGCTGTAGAGAAGACATGTATAAAAAATGTTTATCTGTTATTTTATTGGGAGCTGTAAGACATGAAAGCGCTTTGCTCCAGTGGTACTATTCTTTGTAATGTTTGTCCAGGGCCCGCCTCCACATGGAAGTGCTCCAGTGGTTTCTTTGGCTATGTCTTACATTGCTATGGACAGTTTTAGTCTTAATCTTAAGTCTTAATGTGGATGAAGATGTGAGTATAGGAACACAAAATCTTTAAGCATTTTTCTTCTAGCAGTATCTCAGGTTGCTGTGAGTCTCAAAACCTGTGTGAACCTGGTGCCTCTGGGAAAGGTGCCAGGAACTGTGGGTTCAGCCATGGGAGAGCATCACACCTGGAATGGTCTAAAATCACCCAGCACAGTTGCAAGAAAAGACTTCAGCAGTTAAGGACATGGTTCAAGCCACCTCGTTTGCCCATGCTAAGTTGTTTGTTCTTAAATTAGTTCTGTTCTACTGGCACAATTAGGAATGGCTCAGCTTGCTGATACAGAAACTGGAGGAGCTGTGCAAAAGCAGTATCAGGTACCTAGCAGCAATTTTTACTTTTGAAAGCTTCCAGTTCCAACTTTAAATATGCTTTAATGAATAAAGTCACTGCAACAACAATCCAAGGAACTTTAAGTCAAACATGTTCAGGCAAATTCTGTTTCATAATTCTGTTTCATAATAGTCTGTTGTGTGTCACTGAGGATTTTCACCCAAACATTTCTTCAAAATGTACTGCAGTCATTATAGGATGGCACTGTGATACTGACCATTAATTCTAAAGACACTTGATTGTTACCTGGGCAAGTTATGCATCCTTGGCCTTTATGTTGGTCTTATCTGACTCCAGAGCCTTTTTATCATTTTTCAGGCATATTGATCTTCAGTCATGCAGTAAGTGTGCCCAATTTGTTCTCCTTGAGCTAACACAATGTCAGTCGTGCAGACCACTCTTCCTCTTTCTTATTTGTAGATCAGCTTGTCCTCTGAGATGAGATTTGATGTCCTACTGTTATTTTAAATGCTCTCACCTCTGTCTCCAAGCTTTTGCCTGCAGACACCCTTCCTGACTTTCAAACTATAGAGCAATCCTTCAGTTTGACATTCTGACATCTCATCAGTCAAATCATCTCATCTGGAGAAAAGGAGGCTAAGTACTTAGAAGGATACACTGGCGTGACTATTCTGTGATAGTTAAACCAGACATTCCCTATGTGATTCACACGGAATCAAAATGTATTCCAGGAAGGCAATAGTTAATCATGTATGAAAAGCATGAAAAAAAAAACGTGTAGGTGGAGTTGCAGTCAGTATATTCTTTTTGCATGTAATTTAGTTATTATTGGCAGAATGGAAGTGGCACTGTTTGCCTGAAAAAATTAGGAAAGGATGATAAAAATTTGATATATTTTCACCTTGTGTAAAGTATTGTGTATCTTTAGTCTTTATGACATTGAAAACCCCCACTATCCTGTGTGGTGCAGCGGTGCTTGGCTGCTATTGCTTAATCATTCTAGTGTTAATGAGGCTGTTGAGACTAAAGGTTTTATACTGGCGTTTTGGCTTCACTACACTAGTCTATCAATGTGTAATGATATTTTAAAGCCTTATACAAACCTAGAATAGATGCATTAAAAACATCACGTTATTAAATCGCCAAATCAGGGTGCATTTAAGATTTCATCATTTCAGTTTTTATAAAACAGCAACGCAACGCTTTAGTGCTCTACAGCAAATCCAAAGAAGCAAAGTCACTCAGGTCTGTATTCAGGCGGCAATGGGTGGCACTCTGGGATGTAACTATTACAATATTTAACTTTAGTAGAGTGCTTGAGGACACTGGCTGTGCAGGGTCATTGGAGTCAGTGGAGGCATATAATTGCCTCTGAGAGTTTCTGTAGAAACTTATCTTGAATGTCATCCCCGCCTCCTGGCTTCTGCTTCCCAAGTATGTAAGGCACCAACTTTTATGGCCCTGAAAGCAGATCTTTTGGTCCTAGATGCCACAACAGTATCTAAGTAAGCATTCTGAATATGGCCAACAAAGACTATATTCCAGCCTAGTCCAGACCAACTTCCTCTTGTGCAAAAGCAGAGGCAGGTTACGGTCCTTCACATGGAAAAATTTATCCCTCCTTTGCCACGCAAGACATGATCTGTGGTGGCATGCTGGGTGGAGATCCAAGCCATCCCTCTGGCTGAGGGATCTGCTGCTCGATAGTCACTCAGAGCTGATGAGACCCTATCAGGAATCTGATTTCTTTAGAACCTGACTTCTCGTTTCACATTGTGTGAGATAATACCACAGCAAAACAACAAGAGCCTTTGAAGTGAATATTTATCAAAAGGGCAAATAATGCTGCAAGGAAGGTTTAAGAGAGTAAATGCTGCATTGCCATCCAGTGCCAGGAATGTGAGAACAGTTTTTTGGTCCTTGCCATTGAACATGTAAGGATTGTGTACCTATTCCTTCACTTTCTTGTCATTTTGGCGCTGTTTTACCTATGCAAGCTAAATCTAAAAGTTATAGATGATACTTAAGAATTGTGTCTGCTTATGTATTCTGAAGGACCTCAGATTATTTTGAATTCTTTCTAAAACAATTAAACTCAGAATATTTTATAGATATTCAAGTGTAGGCAAGGCAAGTTAGACTGCTAGATAATAGATATCTTAAAAATCCATTTTCATAGAATCTTAGAATGGTTAGGGTTGGAAGGGACCTCAAAGATCATCTAGTTCCAACCCCCCTGCCATTTTAACCCCAGCAGTTACTCTTGGGCTTCACTGGGCTTAAGTTAGATCTCTTTCAGTGTGTCTGCAGCTCTTCAGGTCTGGACCTTCCCCAAAAAGCATCAAATATTGGTAATCCCATGATAATAAGGGGAAAGAGCTGAAAAGGGAGGACACGAACAGGAATTCTTCACTAACTATCTAGGTGGCCTCAGCCAGCTGGTCTGGAAGAGCATGTGAACTTGCCTCCTGTCTTGAACTCCAGCCTCTTTACATGTGGTACTCTGCTGAGATATTTAGTGTTAGAGAGAATAATAGACCTGTAGAAATATTTCAGGTGCTGCTTTGTGAGGCTGGGTAGGGAGACATGCCTGGCTTTAGGTAACCTGGTGCGGTATTGTGGTGAATAAAAATAACATTCACTGGCTTAGCCTTGTTGCTCATCAAGGAGGGAACATAGAACAAAACAAAGTCACTGCAGATTCTGTGCATTGTAGCTGGAGAACCCACAGGGTCAGAGCAAAGCGTTGTGTGTGTCCTCAAGGACTGCCTCGACATTTGGCTGGGTAGGAGGTGGAGTGAAGGATGTAACCATTGTCTTGCTGGGAGAGAGGAAGAGATGGAGAAAGAGGGACTGAAGAAAGGGAGAATAAAGTGGCTGATCCCCTTTGTGCAAACTAGATGGTGTGAAAGGAAGTCAAAAACCAAAGCATGGCTTTAAAAGTTTGTTGTTCTCTGGCTGGCTGTTAAAAGGCATATTATCTTTTTATAAATAAGTAGTGAACATTTTTGAGTGAAATATAATTTAAAATATTTTGTGCATTCTGCCTGCTTACTACATTATTCTGTGCTCTATAGGCGAATATGAAATTTTGCTTCATACTTCATTGAACTGCACGATGCAGGAAAGAAAATAGAATTAAAAACATGGCCAGACCTGTCAGAGTCTAAATTTCAATAATGATTGTCTACAAAGGAAAATACATTCTTGATAATTCAGAGTAAGGAAAATGATCTGACCCTGCTAAATATTTTTTTTTTTTTTTTTTGCGAAATGACTTATAGCACAGCAGAGGCAACCTGAGATATGCAGTGCAGTTCACAGATCCTTTGCTGGCTGATTGTTCCCTGTTCATTTGCATGGCTTGATTTTGCGTTGGTCTTTTTTTTTTTTTTTCCCCAAGCAAACACACTTTACTTGCTAACAGGATACCAGCTGCTGTTCTAATTTCACATTGAGCCCGTGTCCCAGTTTCACATTTGTGATATGCTAATACAAACTTAGCTGTGCTTCTCCAATGCACTTAAAGTGGAAAGAAATCTTGTTCCTTTTTATTGGGTTACGCGATATTATAGTCCTGCAGCCTTGTACTGCCATGAACATATATCAGAACGTTGTAGAGTATTTTCTACTGGATTTAAAAGCTAATTGACAGTGCTAAATCTCTTGTTGCATATATTTCTCTTTCAAATAGCTATTTTGTTTTATTCTGAAGTGTTTACTAGAGATGGGGAAAACAACCTGTCATATTGATCTCTAATGTATATGATTATACGAATATACTTCACTTTCCTTAATTAGCACTTTGTATATCTGTTAGCTTTCATGTGTAGCTAAAAAATGAATAATCACAGCTTAAAGACATATCAAAATCATTAAAGTCAGTGGAAAGAATCACCAGTATCAATGATTTGTCTTTAGCCCATCCTGTCAAATCTTCATTTTTTGATGCGAGTATATGTAGGAAGGTGGGAAAATATGTAGCGTACTTTCACTTAATGCCCTTTTGATATGCCTCCTACATCCATTCCCAACTTACAAGCTACGGCAGAGGAATGAAAAAGTCTAAGAGCTCTGGGGTCTGGGTTTAAGTCTGACTTTAAATGCAGGTTCCCTCCTTTTTCAGGTTATTTATTACCCTTGAAAATAAATTTTATTTATTTTTATGACTATGAGACACTGATTGATAATGGTGGGAGTCAGGCAAGAATTCACAGGATAAATGAGAAATAGATCAGGTAGAGACAAGGTAGATGCCCAGAGATGCGTGGTCTGCAGTAGGGAGTGCTGCAAAATATCGTACCTGGTGGTTGCATGATGCAAGTAGGGGTAAGACTGGGGGAAAAAGGAGGACTGTAAAGTTCTACAGTGTGCACCCTAGCATTTGAGAATGGCCATTACCTTGGGAACAACTAAACAGAGGCGTGGTAGGTTTGGCCATGCGTCCTTCTCCATCTTTCTTACCATGCATCCAAAAAATGGTGCCAAGCGATGCTTATTTGTTTCTGGCTGCCACGTGTAAGTAACAGACTGGTGTTGTTTGCCTGCAACATCCCAACCTGCTTTAGCAGGAGGCCTAATGCTAAACTCAAACATAAGGGAGGTGGGAGAGGCTTTTGAAAAGTAGTTGTGAACTGTGAGCAGTCATCAAACAGGGGAGAACACTAGGCTTAGCTTTTGCTCTATTTTTCAAATTTGGTTCCATTGTGAGGAAGGAGGCTGTGATGGCAAAACTGATAAAAAGTGGGAGTTGAGGAGAGTAATACAGTAAAAGCTTTCTAAAGGCCAAATCTGTCAATTTTATTATTAATATGTCATATGTAGCCTTTATGGAAAGTTGACAGTGTCCCGAAACAAACAAATGTGATAAAAGGAATGTATGGTGATACTTCAATGATCTACCGTTGCAGCAGTGATGAATATGTTTAATAGAATGGTTTGGGTTGGAAGGGACCTTAAAGATCATCTAGTTCCAACCTCCACTGCCATGGGCAGGGACACCTTTCACTAGACCAAGTTGCTCAAAGGTCCATCCAGCCTGGCCTTGAACACTTCCAGGGGTGGGGCATCCACAGTTTCTCTGGGTTTCCTATTCCAGTGCCTCACCACCTTCAGAGTGAAGAATTTCTTCCTCAGATCTAATTGAAATCTCCCCTCTTTCAGTTTAAAGACATTACCGCTTCTCCTATCACTACATATCCTTGTAAAAAGTCCTTCTCCAGCTTTCTTGTAGGTCTCCTTTAGGTACTGGAAGACTGCAATAGTCTCCCCAGAGCCTTCTCTTCTCCAGGCTGAAAAACCCCAACTGTCTCAGTTTGTCCTCATAGCAGAGGTGCTTCAGCCCTCGGATCATCTTCGTGGCCCTCCTCTGGACTTGCTCCAATGGGTCCATGTCTTTCCTAGAAGGAAAGTCATCCTATGAGGAGATGACCCTAAGATATCATGTGCATGCCTAGATAAAATCCTGATCCTGAACTCATATGAGATAAAAAAACAAGACAGAGGAAAATTAAAACGGTCTCAAGTGTATGCACAAAGAAATCCCCAGGACAAGCTGAGGTGGGGGTAAAGCTAAATAGATAGCAGATCATCTAAGGAGGAACAAAATTTTAAGATATCCATGCTTAACACGCATATTTAAGCATGCTCCAGGATTGTGTCTCACTTTGTTTTGCTTTTTTTAGTAGTGTGGACATTTGTCTTTGAGTTAATGATCTAGAATCCTTTACAGTCCGCATAGGGAAACAGACACTTTTTGTGCCTAGGCAGACCTCTAAAACAGATCAAATGAAATATGTTCTAGAAATAAGATCAGAGATTCTATGATTTTGTGAAGTGCTCATTTATTTTACTGACTGTGAATGGAGCTGACAATGATCAGCTCTCCCACTTAGGGGAGAAAAATTCAGCCCTTGTTTACAGTAGGAAGTTAATTATTTGTTTTATAAAATAAATGCTGCTTTATTTTATGCTCATCTAATATTTAAAGCAGTGTGAATTAAATTGGCAGGCAGAGGGCACTCTGTCTTCTCCAAGGCCACCCTGAAATAAATGAAGGCTGCGTACCAAACCTTGGGGTGCCTGAACTCAAAAACTCGTATTATTTGTTCGAAAGTCAGAATTCTTATAATTATACTGGACCTTGTGACTGAGAAATGAATTATCTCATCAAACTGCATTTGAAGTGATAAGCCTGGAAAAATAGAGTAGGACTTCTGATACTTGCCTCCTGCTGACCTGTGCAAATCAGTTCAAGAACTCATACTGTCGACAGCAAGAGAAAGAAGGGACATCCCCTGTGCCAAACACTGTTGAGTGTCCCTTTGCCAAAGGACACACTGTGAGGAGCGGGACCCATCTTATCTTAGAAGTACAAGGTAAATTTGTAATATGTGGGCTTACTATTAAGAATATTTTGTGTCACAGGACTCCTTAGAGCACAATATGCTCCTGCCACAAGTCAGTTTGAAGTGTCTGGTATGAGTTAGTAAAACTTATGCCGGAGTTTCTTTCACATTCACTTTTGTTTAAATGCTATAGACACACTCAGTCTGGCACCTACTGATTCCCAGTATGGTTTCTGATTGGTGTCTGCTTTGCCTTTGCTGAAAATTTCTCAATGAATTTAAGAGTGAATCCTGCTTTACTGCATATACCAAGAAAACACTTAGCAGTTCAACCACAGCCCTAAGTGGTCATACTGAATTCTCACAAACTTTTGTAATAATTATTTCAGTGGTCTTCTTTTCTCACAAGTTTGCTGTGTCAGATTATTGTTACTGAAAAAATTGAAGAAAAAATAACTGCAACAAAATTCTCTGGAGCCCCTATATCTGTTAGATGCATAGTACACACAGGACTCCAGATAGTTTCTCTTTAGCAAACAGAATTGCAAAATTATTTCACAGTATTTTAGATAGATAGTGGATTAGAATACAACACAAAAAGAAGAAAACAAAACAGCTGGTGAAAAGCCATTGAGAAAAAATGACAAGAAAACAACTGCAGGAAAATATGAGCTTCTGACATGGAATAATTGAGACTTTCACAGCGTGAAACATAATCACAGTCTTAACATGTAACAAGAATCTTAGAGCTTGAAGAGAAAGTATCTTATTTTCTAAGACAAAAAAAAGCTACTGACTTTTACTGAGTGGCTTGAATAAAAAATTATTTTCACAAAATTTTTCTTTTTAATGAATACTTCTGCAGATCCTTCAGTGAGAAGCACCGGAGCTTCTTATAAGATGTAGTCCAGATATGCCCATTCCCTTTGGAATAGCATGATGGAATGTATACACTTTAGATAGATGAGAAATAAATGGGATTGGGAAAGGCATGCTAGATATCATACAGTGCTTTATCTGTAGCTGTTGAAAACTTGCAGGAAAGTGAAAAGGGACTGTCTGAGGTCTAACTGTGCAGACATAGAAGTCTTGGTAAGCTGGGATGAAGTAGATGAAGCTTGAAACAGAGAGAGGATTTCAGTTGTTCCTCCTGCCAAAGGAGAGAGATTCTGGATCAGTGATTTGGCACTTGCTGATGTGCTTGGTTGAATCAAGTCGCTTTGGGATTTGCTTTAAATTTTAAACTTGGGCTGGAACAACTTCTTAGTGACTCTGTGTGTGCACGTACGTCTGTGTGTGTGCGTGTGTTTTTTCTAAGGTTCATTTAGGTAATGGCTGCATTGATAAAACAAAAATGTATCACTTTTCATAGTCTTTTTCAAAGTTTCTACCAGGCTAGACTCTCCAACCAGGCATCCCAGATATCTATATTTTACATATCTGAAAATGAAGGCTAAGGTGTTTCAATAGAAGGATAAAAATGTGTCTTTGCTTGTGCCTTCCCCCTTCTCAAGACAGGTAACCTGATCTGGTATTTGACCCAATCCTCTGTAGTTCAAATCTGGTTTTTATACCTTCCACTTGATTTTACTTTTGATCCATTATCTTGTCACTGTGGCAGGAAATGTGACTTGTTTTAAGTTTTCACCAATCACGAAGAGAACCAAAGCAGAGAGCTAGACTTGACATAGCAGCAGATCTCCACTTGTAGGTAAACATGTGGTGAAAGTTTCCATAGCCAGTTTGAAGTTTTTGAATTTTTCTAGGTTTTCAGCTGACATTGGGATCTGAGTGGAGCTGTGCTGAACTTTCTTTGGAGGAACCTATGTACTGAGTCTACAGTTGAGCATAGAAGACAGGTTTATATTTTTTTAGGGACTACATATTTATTTAGAGCCAAAATAGTTTGCATCTGAGTTGTAGTTTAACCCAACTGGCAACCAAACACCACGCAACCCCTCACTCACCATCCCCAACCCCCTGGGGAATGGAGAAGAGAATTAAAGAAGAAAAGAGAAGGAGGCTCATGCATTAAGATTAGAAAAAATAATATAATAGGACAAGGGGTAATGGTTTTAAAATAGAGGGAGGTAGGTTCAGGTTGGATATTAGGAAAAAATTTTTTACTATGAGAGTGGTAGAACACTGGAACAGGTTGCCCAGAGAGGTGGTGGATGCTCCATCCCTGGAGACGTTCAAGGCCAGGTTGGACAAGGCCCTGAGCAACCTGATCTAGTAGGAGATATCCCTGTTCCTTGCAGGGGGGTTGGACTAGATGACCTTTGAAGGTCCCTTCCAGCCCTAACCATTCTATGATTCTATGATATAATAGTAATGTAAAATTAAAAGTAATTATGGTAAAAAATAATAATATATGAATACATATTTAATGAAAATAATATACGCAAACAAGTGATGCACAGTGTAATTGCTCAGCACCTGATGACGAAGACCTACCCCATCCCGGTAAGCAATCCTGAAACAGGTAAGTCCCGACACTGCAATCCTGGACAAGTGAGAGGCCCAAAAAGACAGTGAGAGAGAGAGAGCACTCGGAGAGTCCAAGAGTCCAAGAGAGTCCCCCTAGAAGAGAGAGAAAATTCCAAACTTCCCAGTCTACCCTCATCTATATAATGGGCATGATGTTGCATAATATGGAATATTCCATTGGCCAGTTTAGCCCTCAATCTTAAATCTAAGTTCAAATCATAAGGGGAGTTGTGGGCCCTTTGTCTCGTCCATGTTTCCCCCCAGCCTGTTGTGCTCCTGCACACTGGCAAAACACGGGAAGCTGAAAGGTCCTTAATGTCTCAGCACCAACTATAAACATCAGTGTGCTATCAACCTTCTTCTCATAACAAATCCCAGACTAAAGCCAAAACACAGAGCTCTTCTAGTTGCTAAAAACCCCTAACTCTGTCCCAGCCAAAACCAGGACAATCTGGAAAACATTGGTAAGTCAAAATCAGTGGTTTTGGAACTTTAAATTTGAGCTTGTTTTTCCCTGGGAATCTGCTGATGTTTGAGACATTTATACCACTTGCTTTCTTAGGAGCTTTGTGCTGCCACCCACAATCATAGTATCTAATCTCAGATTTATCTTGAAGTTACAGCATGTCTTTATTTTATTTTAATGGGGACAAAATAAAGTCTGTACTGTATCAAATGCATCTGACAGTTTGAAAGAAATACTTAGCCAATGCATATTTACAGTTCATCAGATTATGGATTATTGCAATGAAGAAAAATGGGAAAAAAATGTGGGAGTACATTCTCTCACTAAGCCAACAAAAGAGAGTTGTGGTTGTCTAGCATCCTTTTTTTTTTTTTCAGAAAACTGAGAACAAGACAGATTGATGATAGTACTATGACCAAATCGCTTGTACTGACCACTTTTGAACCTATATTTATACATGTTCCTGTAAAGGGAAGGACTCTCTGATGCAATTACACTGAAAGGAAAACACAAGGGCAGGAAATTAATTTTCGTTTTGAAAGATTTTCCGTCATCTATCATGCCTTCTTGCTCTCATCAGTACCAGTGTCAATCCACTTTTTTTTCAGAAATGTTTCTTTTTACTTTGGAAATCAGTTTTTATCTATAAAACAGGAAGACAGGACAGAAAAGTTTCAGTTATTTATAGATATTTTTCATTCACATTAACAAAAGTACTTTGACTGTTTAGCCTTGATATCCTCTAATCTCTGGTTTTGCTTTAGGAGTTGAGCACCTTCCAGTGTCATGTATTTTGTGTTGCTGTTGCATTCATCCCATTCATGGCCAGGATTGAATGGATCCAGGATGTTGCTGAGAAGAAGATGTGAATGTAATCAGGAGCAGGGCTGCCATAGGATGCTCGTAGGAAAGGATACCTCCTAACTCGCTTTTCCTCCCCTACCCAGTAGTCCCTGATGACTGATTAAGGTGGGACTTTCAGGGCTTGGCCACTTCATTCACTGTGCATAGTTCAAAACGCTTTTATTGCAGCTGGAAACAAGTAGCTTTCTAATGGTACAGGTTTCTAGGTTTTGGCAATGAAAGATGAAATTACAAATGAGCTGTGAAAACTTTTTGTTGGATCAGTCATTTCCCTTTTCAGTAATTTTACTTAGCCTTCTATTTTAAATAGCTTTTGTTCAAAGTACTAGAGATGCTTGCTTAGTTATTCAGTATGTTTGTGCTCTGAGTGCCTCTGATGATTTCTTGGCTTCAAACTGTCCTCAGGAAGCTATTCATAGCAATTCACACATGGAGGGCAGTCCTCATCTTCAGTTAACTTGAATGTGAAAACAGGTTCCAGATATTTTACCTTGCATTTATTTATTTTAGTAGACTTTTCACACTCTTCATATGTCTTTTATTATTAGACCTCTCTTCATCAGTTCACCCACTTTCTCATCAAGTTCACACCTCTTCATGTTACACACAACAACACACTCATGAATACATGCAATGTATTTATTGCTAATGAAAAATTACTTTCTAAAGCATAGACTCAGAACCAGACTCTCCTGCTCACATTCGGACCTTCCCACTGCAGAAAATCAGGTTTAATGAAATAGCATTTCTTCTTTTGAACAGACATTATTATTGAGCTCCTTGGCATAACAAGATTGAGACCTCAAGACTGTGTGTCCTTATCAGAATAATTAGCTAAAGTTAATCTCGAGTCTCCCTTGCTGCCTTGTTACCCCTATGTGCGTCTCATACTCAGTCAACACAGATAGGGATTTATTGTTCCCTTCTTCCCTCTGGCAGCCTTTGACATTCTGACATTTAGGTCCTACATCTGGGTCGTGGCAATCCCAGGCACAAATACAGACTGGGCAGAGAATGGATCGAGAGCAGCCCTGAGGAGAAGGACTTGGGAGTACTGGTGGACGAGAAGCTCAATATGAGCCGGCAATGTGCTCTTGCGGCCCAGAAGGCCAACCGCGTCCTGGGCTGCATCAAGAGGAGCGTGGCCAGCAGGTTGAGAGAGGTGATTCTTCCCCTCTACTCTGCCCTCGTGAGACCTCACCTGGAGTACTGCGTCCAGTTCTGGAGCCCCCAACATAAGAAGGACATGGACCAGTTGGAGAGGGTCCAGAGGAGGGCCACGAAGATGATAAGAGGGCTGGAGCACCTTTCCTGTGAGGACAGGCTGAAAGAGTTGGGGCTGTTCAGCCTGGAGAAGAGGAGGCTCCGGGGTGACCTTATAGCGGTCTTCCAGTACCTCAAGGGGGCCTACAGGAAAGATGGGGAGAGGCTGTTCAGGAGGGCCAGTTGTGATAGGACAAGGGGTAATGGTTTTAAAATAGAGGGAGGTAGATTCAGGTTGGATATTAGGAAAAAATTTTTTACCATGAGAGTTGTAGAACACTGGAACAGGTTGCCCAGAGAGGTGGTGGATGCTCCATCCCTGGAGACGTTCAAGGCCAGGTTGGACGAGGCCCTGAGCAACCTGATCTAGTTGGAGATATCCCTCTTCCTTGCAGGGGGGTTGGACTAGATGACCTTTGAAGGTCCCTTCCAGCCCTAACCATTCTATGATTCTATGATTCTATGACATTCGATACCAGAGTTGGTGACGGCTGCTCTGTCACTACTTTAGATCCCCAATTAGGCAAATGGAGTTACCAGCCTACTGACCATGTGTCAGAGCACAGTTAATTAATAAGTAGGTGGGGGAAGAGTCACAAATTAAATGTAACGAGATCAGTCTGGAAGTTGGTATTAAAAATATCATTTTAAACTGAGTAATTTGGTATTTGCCAAAATGTTTTCCATTGTTCAGAAGCTTTCTGCAATCCCCCACAAAACCACGCAAGCTTCTAGTTTTACAAAACATTGGAGCAGTCACATATTTTGGAACAACATTGCCAGTTATATTCTCTCTCTCTGAGGAACATGGAAGAAAGACAACTGTGATTCCTGAGGCTTCTCGAAGTACTCTTGAATCACTGCTTTAAATGAGTATTTTGTTATAGGTTACAGAATTAGGATGCAAAAAAAATCCCCTTATGTAAAAAATTGGAAAGGTAAAATCCTGCTAGAATGATGACAAATATTTTATCTATATTTTTTTAATAGGAGCTTAATTGCATTGTTCTCACTACCTGATAAGTGTCTTATCTTGCTGAGATATCTGATATGTGGTTTGCTACCCTATTCTGTACACACAGTCCTTCCAGAGCATCTCCACACTACAAAGTCAAGGCGGAAGGAAGCCCTTCCACTTTGCCATTGGTCTCTCCGTGGTTCATGGCTTCCTGTGATGTCCCAGTCTAACTTTGACCCACAGATAAATATTTTCTGTGATTTCCAGGTGATTTAAAGACAATGGATATTAAGTTCCTTGGGTGCATGGGCACTGCTAAAAAAATGTATATGGAAGTATTTTCATTAAGAAAGCAACCTCAGCAAGACACTGGATTTCTTGAAATGCTCAATAAGATCTAATAGATAAATCTGAGTACTGTGGTTGTCAGTGAGGCTCTTTAATTTTATATAGAGGATGAATTGAACAGGAAACTACTATCTATATATTAAATAAAATTCTGGGTGTTTAGTTTGTTTTGGTCCAGGTTTTTTTTGCCTCTAAATATGCCTTTTGGCTTCATGCCTCATACTGCACCCAAGGTGTATTATCATGGCATAGTACTGCACATCCTGTCATGCCGTATGTTCCAGCAGATGTTCTTCAGAAATTTTTTCCACTATTTGAAATTAGTTTCAGTAGATTCTTTAATTACGTAAGATTCTGATTCTTCTGCAATTCAAAATGCAAGACTCCTATGATTTGAATATATGTATATTTTATACATACATACATACTCACAATTGTCCATTAATATTTATACCCAGTGTCTTCATACCAGATACACAGATATGTCTGTTTAATATTAATGCATAGACATGTGATAAACAACATGAGTGAAATTAGTGTTTAAGCCAAGATCTGGAAAGAAGTAGATAGAAAATTATCCAGTATGGTGTGTTCAGAGCTTCAGGGGAAATTTATTATAAGTGATCTAATTTCATCTGAACGCTTGTCATCCTTTTTCATGAGTAATACTAAAATGAAATTCTTGGATGAATAGAGATCAATAATGGAATTTATAAAGGAATTTATCTTCTCTGAAAAAAAGTATTGAAAAACTACTACCCAAAATTTTTTATCTCAAAATAGTGATTCACATGTTATTTTGTTAATGATTTGATTGCTTTATTGACATAAGTTTTAGGCGTATGTTACATTTATTACTGCTTGTTCTCTTTCGTTTGTTTGATTTTGTCTTTCTTTCAAAAGAATGGAATGATTTCTTTATATCTCTTTGGAGAGATTCAAATGTTAGGGATTTGTTGCCCAAAAATAACAATTAATTAGAAAAGTCTGTTTTGTAAATATTCCAGATTTTCTATTTTAATAGACAGATGTTTATGAATGTGGTTTCTTTAAAGGATCTCATTCAAAACTCATGGAAGGAGATCAGAAGCCTCCCCTTGAATTTGATGGGTTTGGACCAGAGCTTAGAAAATAATGAACAAATCTGATTCTGCTTAGTACTGGTCTTGCCTGTGTAAATGTTTTACTGGTTTATTACAAAGGAAATCTTAGTGAAATAAAAGGAATCAAGATCTTTGCTGAGTCTTCATCTGCAATCACTGTGTTTTGTGGAGTGACGACTGTTTCCATGATAATAAACCAGATCATTACAAATGGAGAATTCAGTTGGCCCAGCAAACCCCTGAGACTCAAAACTGCAGAGAGAGTTGGAGAGGGCAAGGAGTGGTGTTAATCTTTTTGGGATTTTGTTTTTACACCAAGAGAATTTACACAGAGAATTCTGCTAGCATCAGGTCCTGAGAAATTAAGCTTTAGTCCCAGGAGTCATGCAATGACTTAACATTCATTATACTTTTTATGGGATGATACATTCCTTGTGTTTGTCTTCTGGTTTTGAAGCATTTTGGGCTGCAATGCTTATGTTTTCTAAATATTTCTGTATAACCAGGAGAGCTGGAAAATTGCTTTGATTTATTAAGAAGGAAGTTGAAATTCTTATATAATCCACGACTCAAAAGTTTGGAGCTCTAAGAAAAACACCTAATACCATGAGGAAATTGAAAGACTTGGCAACTTTGCTTAGATGAATCATAAAGCTTGAGACTCAACAACTTTTGCTCTAAGTAAAATGTACACCACTTTCACTAGGATGTGCAGACAGCTGGCAGAAATCTTCAGATTATTTATTTAAGAAAAAGCAGCTAAGGAGCCTGCTTTTGTTCACCTCAACTATGTCTTTGCACTGGACCAAAAACCTTCACAATTCCTCATCCTTGCAAACCTGAGAAGCCTAAGGCTGAA
This sequence comes from Tauraco erythrolophus, assembly GCF_009769465.1. Classification (NCBI taxonomy): domain Eukaryota; kingdom Metazoa; phylum Chordata; class Aves; order Musophagiformes; family Musophagidae; genus Tauraco; species Tauraco erythrolophus. The sequence goes on along the minus strand of NC_141465.1, from coordinate 130,206,382 downwards.
AAATAAACTCCCAGAGTAATGTTCTTCTCTGAAAAGCTTCACTTGTCTCTGTCAGGTCATGCTTTGTGTACCAATGAAGCTCAGAAGTGAGTCATGAAGGTTATTCCAATGATTACTTGCAACACTACAAACCAATCACCCTGTCTGGTGTGCTGCTTATTTCACATAAAATTCTCCAGACTTCTTTTTTTTTAATTAGTCGTGAACACTGAAAATCTTACAAATTACTTAATTTTACATTTTTTTTTACAGTTTACTTAATCTTAGAAATTCTTAAAATAACTTTCATACCTTCTGGTGCTGTTTTCCAGTTTGTTTTTCAGTATCTGGGATCCTTTGTTGGTAGTGAAGCAAAGTCTATACGTCCTACTGGGAAGCCGAGATTCTCCCTCTGCCAGCTGTATTCCTAGTCTCCTTTCTGTAGGTGTTTGGTTTATAAGAATCAAACCATTGCAGATTGCAGACTACCAAATTAAGTTCTCAAAATGCTGACAACTTAAATGCTGTCACATATTAATGTTATTACATCACTGAAAGTCAGAGTTGTCTGTACCCAGAAGACACATTAGGTTGTTGTTTGTGCTTTGCTACCCATCTGGTGAGTAGCTAATTATTTGGACCCATTCCAACAGGGTCCAACAAGCACCTGGCAGAGGATGTGCATCTGTTTCATTTTGCCATTGCAGAGGAGCGTTACAGACCCTTTTTAGTTGTCATTGTTTAATTATGAAATTACATCTGAATGGCAAGAGTGAACTTGGGCCAATATCTTGAATGGGACTGTGGAGGTTAGGTGTCTATTAAATCTAATCTCCCCAGGCTCCCTGTATCATCAGCAGGAAAATGCATGTTTCTGTAGTCAGCCCTTCAGTAACTTGTGTCCCTGGGCTCAACTTAACATTTGTGAATGTCTCCTCCTCTCCCCACTATCTAATCTATCAGCAGAATTTTCTGAAGCAGTAGCTATAAGCATGTAGAAGCATGAATTCCAAGGAGACTTTGGTTCCTGGGTTTCATGTTAAAAGATGCCCAGGGTATTTAAATTTTCAACTCAGTTATGGTAAAGCACTTCTACCTTCTTCTAAATTTTGTGCTGGAAGAATAATTTTGCAGTCGTTAATCCCCAAGTATTATTTTGGGGATAAGTTATCCAAAATGACAGATATTCTCCTGGCAGCCAAAACCTGCCCATGTGATGATTTTCTGATTCTTTTGAAATATTTTCCTGCTGTGTAGGAAGATGCAGACATATGTTGAATACCTTCTAATGCAGCCATGCATCTCCACATGCTTAAGTCCGTCATCTGCAACTAGACTGACATAGAAGTGGATTGTTGCGGTTGTTGTTGGAGGGTCCAGTTTGCTTTAAAACTGACTTCCCATGGCCTGATGAATTTAGCATCTGGGAACAGAGCATTGAAAAGGGTAAACTATCCTGTCTAAGAAAGAATGAATAATACACGTGTCAAACACTGTTCATTCCGACTATGAGCAGCTTCTTGATGTAGTCTTATTCATTGCATTTATATTTGTAAAGCAAGAAGGGTTTTGTTCACATCGTGTTTTGGGATTCGCATGAATACCGTATATTTGCATGTGGACAAGACCTTCTGTCAGCTACGAAATATTTGTGACCTGTGGTATGCATAAGGTCATGCTAAATAAAGCCCCCCTTCTAGCCTGATAAAAAAAATCTACAAAATCTGTCTGAAATGCTTCAGAAATCCTGTGAGGCGATGGGAAGAACACCACGTGCCTCGCACGAGCAGCTACATGCTGTGAATAGCAAGTGCCCAACGAGCAGTTAAATTGAACAGTATGTAAACAACCCGCAAGGTGAAATTTCTCTATGTAAACTGCATGCCAAATGATTAACAAATGATTTGGTAAATAGGTTGTTCTATCAGCATCGGATCTAATAAAGCCTCAGGTTTTTTTTTTTTTGGAAGGGTGGCAGCAGAGAAAGAGTTGTTTTGATTTTATGACCAAACATTAAAGCATTTCTGCTGCAATTAATCCAGAAGGTGTTCACGGGCTGATGACCAGCTCGTGTGCGTGTGCTGGTGGAGAGGTCAGCAGCTGCCACCAGAGAAGATGGACAATTTTAGCTCTCTCTATTTTTCCATCGACCAGGGCAATAATAGCATCTGTCCCCTCTACCCAGCCAATAATCTCACTGCAATCTCAGCTGAGTGACAGTGAATACAGTATCTTAGAGAGTGTGGGAAATGTATCATCAGTGAAGAATGGCATAGAGCACATCTGTACTGCAGCTGTGCCAGGCTGGCTGATGACACACCACGGCTGAAAAGCAAACGCATGGCAAGTCTCCTGTGTGCCTGCCGCGTGCCACTAATATTGCAACAAATTTTTTCACGTTTAGATTCACCATTTCTGTTTGCATTAGTGCCACTTGCAAAGTGGACAAGAAGCTTTGGTCTCCCTAAGTCTCAGATGGTGATGTTTTGCTGAACCCTCATAACTGAGAACACAATGACACCACATGGCTCCACAAAGCAAATGTGTGAATTGAATGTGCTCCTGTATACATCAATTTTTCTTAAATTACGTAATGATTTTCTTGCCTTCCTTATGTAGGCTCTGTGTTGTGTATATGTCTGCATTGTGTATGCATAGACTATCCAGTACAACTGGTCCACTAAAGTCCTGGTACCACTTGCTCAAAACATCTGCTGTCATAGATTATTTCAGACCTCCGAAAGCATGTTTTCATCATGGACATTGCATGCACTTATTTGCTATTACATCAGTAATATACCTTAGTATAACCTTGGCCAACCAACCTCCTGCTCTATGATTTGTTCTGTCTTCATCTGGAAATCAAATCATGTCTTTCACTTGTAAACTTAAAGCCAGATTTGTGTGAGTCCAGCTATCAGGTCTTGAAATCATTTGGAGAAAAGGCCTACAGAATACCTAATCCTCTTGGATCAACTCGAGGTTCTTCCCGTCTGCTGCCAAGGGGGTGGAACGATAATGAGTCATAAAAAAATGCGGGCTGATGGGGGCCAAGAAGCAATTCCTTAAACCATCTCTCGGGTTCTCCTACGTGTTCTTCCTTCTTCCCAGTGCAAAACCAAACAGGCAGCTTACCTTGCTAGTGGAAAAAAGCTCACACACTGATGCACAGTTTGAGCTCTGAGGCTGCCAGTGCCCTTACATGGGGTTGATGCCTGCTCCTCTACTCCATTCCCACGCAAAGTCAAACAGGTTTATTTTAATCCTTTATTAAACTAATTTAATTTATGTTCAGGTTCTTCACAGATGATGAAGAGCTCAAAACCACTGGGCAACCTGAATTTTCAAGATAAGGTCACATCTCAGTTTAAACGTATTCAAGACTATCCTAGGAAAGTTGCAGTCAATACCTAAACATGGTCTGTCTCCAAGTGCTTCTTGCTTGGAGAAACACTGTGTGATTTTTTTTTTTTTCCCTAGGAAAGAAATGTATAAATCTGCTTGTTATTTCCCTAATCTCCTTTTCCGGGAGATATTCTTTCTCTCCTTTCTCTTCTTATCCTCTTTTCACCTTCTTTGGGATCAAGACCAATTGTTCTCAGATACAGTTTAGAACGTTATCCAGTCCAATCTCCCCGTGGCAGCAGCTGAGTATGAAAAGACAGCAGCACTTCAGTCCTCTGAAGTGGTATCGTTAGCACTATCAGCAGGAGGAATCCTTTCAGATGCAGGTACTCCCTGTTTCACCACTAACTCGAGTTCATTCTTTCTCCCACATCTCTTTCTGCCTCTTTCTGAGGGAGTGCAGCCCATGTTATCTTTGTACAAAATCGTGATTTCTTAGTAACCACACCAGCACACTGTCAGCATCACTGGGAGAAAACGACCATAAAAATAAAATTTTATTTCTAGTTTATATTGCTGGTTTAGCTAGTAAAAGGCTGAAAAGTTTTTTTCTTACAGCACAATAGCCTACTTCTCAAGAGGAGACAAGCATTCTGAGATGAATGCACTGCCTTTCATTGCTGTACAAGATGTTAGGTGTAACAACAATACTTACAAATTAAAAATAAGTAAATAACAAGGCTCCTTGTAGTCACATTACATGCACACTTTTGTGAACCTCATGCAGCTACTTATTTTGCTGTCAGTAGGGCAGCATTTTTGGAGCCCAAACCCCTCATTCTCTATGCAGAATTTTTTTTAAAACCAATTCTATGTTAAAAACATTAAAACAGTAAATTAAGTGACATGCCATCAGTTTGATATCACATCTTTCTAGCTTCTTTTTTCTTATGTGACTCATTGATATATCTAAAACTGGAGTATATAAGAAAGTAGAAACAGTATGGGGTATATGGTAGACAATTCTCCCTGTCGGGGTGAATGCAGGAATCTCTCTGGTACTTGGCCAGACTTGTGTAGACATGTATATGCCTGAGGCCTTTTACTATAAAATACTAAAACTGAATATCAAACACATCTGATGATGAATTGAGACTGACTTGATTTTCATTATGATTAAAAGGTCTTCCTGAAGCAATAAATATTTATCCAGATATAGCTTGTTCCCAGAAGATGTAGATCTGAATTCCTCCTGATTGACTTTGGTCACTCAACTGAAGTAGATTCATAGATTCATAGATTTCTAGGTTGGAAAAGACCTTAGAGATCATCGAGTCCAACCATCCCTAATCCCCATTAAACCATATCCCTAAGTAGTTCATCCACCCTATTCTTAAACACATCCAGGGATGGGGACTCAACCACCTCCCTGGGCAGCCTATTCCAGTGGCTGACAACCCTTTCAGAGAAGAAATACTTCCTAACATCCAACCTGAATCTCCCCTGACTGAGCTTATACCCATTTCCTCTTGTTCTGTCACCCAACACTAATGTAAAGAGCCCTTCCCCCACCTCCCCATCATCTTTTCTCAAGTATTTATAGGCCGTAATCAGGTCTCCCCTCAGCCTCCTCTTCTCCAGGCTAAACAGCCCCAACTCCCTTAGCTGCTCCTCATAAGTTTTATTTTCCAGCCCCTTGACCAGTTTAGTCTCCCTTCTTTGGACTCGCTCCAGGAGCTCAATATCTCTCTTAAAGCGAGGGGCCCAAAACTGGACACAATATTCCAGGTGCGGCCTCACCAGTGCCGAGTACAGGGGCAGGATCACTTCCCTGCTCCTGCTGGTTACACTATTCTTGATACACGCCAGTATCCCATTGGCCTTTTTGGCCACCTGGGCACACTGCTGGCTCATATCAAGCCGGTAGTCAACCAACACCCCCAGGTCCTTCTCCGCCAGGCAGCTCTCCAGCCACTCTTCCCCGAGCCTACAGCGATGCTTGGGGTTTTTACACCCCAAGTGAAGGACTCTGCACTTGGCCTTATTAAAGCTCATGCCATTGGCCTCAGCCCAACGATCCAGTCTGTTCAAATCCCTCTGAAGGGCCTCCCTACCCTCGAGCAGATCGACACAGCCTCCCAGCTTGGTGTCGTCCGCAAATTTACTGAGGGTACATTCAATCCCCTCGTCCAGGTCATTGATAAAGATGTTAAACAGAAGTAGTCAAGTTATGAGCACATACCCCTCAGATGCGAAAAGGAAGAGAGGTACAATCTGTGGAGGTTCCTCCCTCTTTCCATCAGTTATCAGAACAGCAGAGCAGTCTCTCAATTAAGGTGCCCCAGTTAAGTGTCTAAAGAAAGGTGAGTTGAGCCCCAGTGCTTATACTAGGAGATGTTACAGCATGGCTTGTGTAGAGGTAAATCCTCTTTTAACCGGTAGGAGTATGCTAGAAGAACAATCTTCCAACTAGGACATATAAATGGAGTACTCAGAGCTGTAATAATGACTTGGATCCTTATGAAGTGCCTGTTTTGCACGTTTCATGGCTGCTTTGAGCAGCTGCATGAAAAAATAAGATGTTCTACTAGGGAACATGCTATCTAGACTTAGCCTTGTGACTCCAAATACTATTTACCATGTATGTTTGTGATTAATAAACTATATGCATAGATAACAACATTCTAATTTACATATTAATAAAAATGAGTTCTCTTCAGATTACTTAACATCTACTGTGTTAGCTGCGCTCTTTCTTGGTTTTGGCTTATAAAGAATATATGTGAATGTGTGTGTGTGGAATGAGCTCCAAGGGCTTCAGAATCACAGCAGCAGCAGAATTTACACATCCTCATAGGTTGCTGCATAGGGCAGAGTTCTGCTTTTACGTATGTAACTTATCACTTCTGATTCATTGAAGTTCATTGAAACCCTTTGTCTTTTTCTCTCTGCTGGAGTACCTCCTAGACCTGGAGGTTCCCAGATGATTTGTGGGTGGAATAGAGGCTCCCTGCATGATGCATGCTTCCCAGGATGGCATTCTTATATGATTCATGGGCTTTTTCTTGCCCCATAGCTTCATGTTGGTGAGACCCTTTTCTTCCACCTAGATATAGGAAGAGGTCAAGGCTTTGAAGTTGACTGTTGTTACGTGTTTCTACCTTTACATTCACAGAAACATAGAATTATAGAATAGTTTGGGTTGGAAAGGACCTTTAAAGGCTACCTAGTCCAACCCTCCTGCAATGAGCAAGGACATTTTGAACTAGATCAGGTGCTCAGAGCCCTGTCCAGCCTGACTTTGAATGCTTTCATGGACGAGGCACTTACAACCTCTCTGGGCAACCTGTTCCACTGTTTCACCACCCTCATTGTAAAAAATTTCTTCCTTATATCTAGTCTAAATCTACCATCTTTTAGTTTAAAACCATCTTTCTTATAAGCACCCTTTATATATTGAAAGGCCACAATAAGGTCTGCTTGGAGCCTTCTCTTCTCTAGGCTAAACAGCTCCAGTTCTCTCAGTCTTTCCTCATAGGACAGGTCCTCCATCCCTCTGATCATTTTTGTGGCCTCCTCTGGACCTGCTCCAACAAGTCCATGTCTTTCTTGTGCTGAGGACTCCAGAGCTGGATGCAGTACTCCAGTTGGGTCTCACCAGAGTGGAGTAGAGGAGCAGAATCACCTCGCTCGACCTGCTGGCCACACTCTTTTTTATGCAGCCCAGGATATGGTTGGGATTCTCCCTCTTCTCTCTTTGATTGTCTGGATTTCTTTTGTTCATCACCCAGGTATTTGATAGGGAAACCATAGCACACAAGACTCAGGATTTTAGTTCACTTAGCCACAGTCCCAGGAGTAATCTTCTTTTGCTTTCTAAAAAAAAGGTAATTTTCCTCCATCTCTCCTAGTCCATTGCCAACAGCAACTCTCTTACCATCTGATATTAATCAGGGAGGTAGTTGGGGGATTTTCCTTAATAAGAGGGATCTGCAGGGAAACAGAAGAAGGGCTCAAGTCTCTTCAGGTTAGCAAATGGTGGTGTGTTCCCAGATACTTTGAAAAATAAAAAATAGAGATTTTCAATCCATATCTTGCTTCAGACATTACAAGTACAGAGAGAAGATGAGAACATGTCAGAGTAGCCTTTTGGTATAGACAGTGGTTTCATAGAATCATAGAATGGTTTGAGTTGGAAAGGACCTTAAAGATCATCTAGTTCCAACCTCCCTGCCATAGGGAGAGACGCCTTCCACTAGATCAGGTTGCCCAAAGCCCCATCCAACATGGCCTTGAACACTTCCAGGGATGGGGCATCCACAACTTCTCTGGGAAACCTGTTCCAGTGCTTCATACCTTCAGAGTGAAGAATTCAGGAAGAAAAGACCATTCCTCACTGTCATTCAAATGAAGACATTTTCCTTCCTTGACTGATTACTTATGTCATTCACTCTGTCACCAGATTGCAGGGAAAGGAAGTTAGTATGAGTGAAAGGGCATGTCTGTATGCTCATGTATATCCTGCTGTACACTTACTCAAGCTGCTGGTCAGTGAATCAGTGTTTAGCTGTATTAGAACAGCATCATGCCTAGAGGCTTTAAGTGTGGGTTCTGATAAAAAAATTTGAAATGTTATTTAGCCCTCAGCCAGGAGTAAATTCCATCTCATTTGTCTCATGCCACAGCGTAGGTTCCCTGCACCAGGAACTACTTCTCTACTGTCTTCCTTTATGGTGGTTTCAAGGTGACATCACAGTAGGAATACTACTCAGTGGGCAACACATTATGAGTTTCACAGGGAGAATGTATCCCACTCATCACCTAATTGAAGATGAATGGAAGAAAGTAGTACCTCCTGCCCAACTAGGAGGACAGAATCATCTGAAAGAAAGCGAAATCATAGCTCATTCAAAACATTAATAAAATGGCCATCAGAACCAGGAGGAGATAATGGAGAAAACAAAGGGCTGCAAGTCAGTGCTGTGTAGATATAACCAGGTTGGCTCTGGAAAATAGTTATATTTTTTTTTTTTAATGTGGCATCATACCTGAGCTAACTTCCTTGGAAACAGCTTAGGTATTTTCACATTGCACTTCACAGGACATAAAGGCAGATGATTGAAACTGCACTGGGTTCGTCTCCACCCCTAGTACAGATAATATACCTACGTGTAATCAAGAGCTGATGATTGTATTACGTATTTCAAAGAGGACAGGCAAGATTGTTGAGTTTTGGTTTGTTTGGGTTTTTTTTGGCAAAAGTACAAAAATAGTTCAGAATTTTAAATTTCACTGTAACACTGAGTTTCATTTCATGTAGATTTTGCTGCGTTTTGGTCTTGAATATCACTCTGACATTAAAGAAAATCATTAGACATTGCACATTCTTCCTTAAAGACCATACAGCAGTCTGTAGGAAAAGGGAAATAAATGCTATGGTAAAACGACGGCATAGCGGATTTGTAATCACAGGAATCCTGTCACCTCCAGTGTTATGACCCTTGATTAATCTTTATAACAGAAAGAAAATAAGTACTAATGAGTTTGTTTATTAGCATTTATATAATTTTATAGTTTCATTTAATTCTTAGAATGTTAATTACTATCTGTGATTAATCTCTCTCATGATGAAAAGTTTTCACTGGCAGCTATGTCTTTAAGACTTTGTGGTGATTCACACGTAATTTAAGTTGACAAGGACTCCAGCAGTATAAAAGGGAACAAAAAGCCTAGTTTCAAGGTCTAATTTAGTTGTGGCTTCCGTGTGGCTGATGCAGGACTGACTGGATGTACTTTGATGGTAATATTAAATCTCACCACTCCCTGAGTGAGGATTGAAGTAATTAGCAGGGCTTAGTGCCAGAAGGCAATGCAATTCACCATGGTTGAACCTAATTTAAGATTTATGGAGTGAGAATTCCAGTTATTTGTGGGTTTTTAGACTACTGATTTTTTCTGCTTCGAAGGCATTCTGACAACCTGTTTATTTTCTTGTATATGTTCTGTTTAATATATACAGTTCCTACCTGGCTTCTTAACTGAGACCTCTGCAGGCTTTTATATTGCAATGTGGGGAGGAACTCAGAAGTTCCAGTTGTGCTTTGAAACGGATGCTGTGATCTTCAGTTCTCTTTTGTGAAGCGAAGGGAAAGCGGAGGCAGCAACTCCAGTTCATAGAAAGCCTTAATTTCTTCCTCATTATTCCATAGCATAGTGTATGCTGTGTAATTGTTAACAGCTATTTAAAAGTACTTCCCATAGTTTCCAGAGCTGGTAGGAATGAGGTATTAAATCTGGAGTTGGCAGACCCCCTGGGTTAGACTGTGGGTCAAAAAAGTTTAGTGTATATACTCTATGTAGATAAAGTATACACACTAAAGTCTATAGAGCACTGACTTTTTTTCCCCCGTGGAGGGGTGGAGCTGCTCAGTTTGGTTTAGTGGTTTCCAAAATTCTTGCTCCTGGGGAACTCTGACACTTGTATGTCAACCAAATGAAGACGTGAAATTTTGCTGTTTACCACTAAAATATTTTTGCACAGTATACAATTCTAGAAATAATATGAAAAATTCATGTAGGCACCTTGTTTTGTCATTTGTAATATAATTATCTATTAATATAGTAAGGAAGGCTTTTGTATTTCTCCAAAGATCCAAAGAAATTGAAATGGTGCTTTTACACTTTTAAAAACCATACTGTTTGTTCATTTTTTTTGTTGAAAACATGGAAGAAGTCAAGACATTTACGTAAAACGTTTTTATTTTATTGAATCACAAAAAGATTAAGGACTACATCCTGAGAAGGGTGACACCGAAAAGCTTTGCTTAAATGGCTCTGTGGTGCTGATACTGGTTAACAGAAGGAAAATAACGGCAGCATTTTGCTTTTACTGTTTATTTTTGAGGTTACTTTCCTAGCAGTCACTAATGATTTTCTTCCCACATGCTTATATAGGTAACTACTCAAACATACAACTAAAAGTGACTGTATGAAAATCAATGTGTGTTATCTTTCAGGGATATTAAAAGCATTTCCATCATCCATGGATTTGGGATGGTTTGTGTGATAATATTCCCACCAGTCAGATGTGCACTTGCATTGCTGGACAATTTTCAGATGTGAGACAGCAGCAGATGTGGGCTTTGCACTGGTCCATGTGAAATATTCCTTTGGCTCATCTTTGAGAGTATGTCTTGTTGTGTGGTTATTTGCTTCGAGTCTAACACCTAAATTGTGAAAGATGCTTCAGGCCAGGACATCCGTATGTGTAAAGTGCCAAAGCTTTTACTTATTTAGATCGTGTTAATAGCATTTAGCTCAGAACAAGCAGGGAGGGAGAAAGCCTGTAGGGAAACTGTATGGTTGTGTGTTGCTCTGCAGAGGAACTTCCCCATCTTCCCACTTTAAAGAGGCAAAGTGCACGTTCCACTATTTGGTTGGCCAGCTAAGATTTCTGATGTGAAAGAGCTCAGCAGGAGGTCAGTGTGAGGCTGTGGTTTGGATTAACACACGTATAAAAAGTATAGGAGTATCCTCACGAGAACTTGTCAGGTCTGTAGCGATTCCAAAAAGTTTTCTTTGAAGTGCAATATATCTATTAGGAAAAAAAAAAAAAAAAAGTTTTGCAAGTCCAAGATGAAATTTTCAGTCCAAGATGAAGAGAAATCATATGCCATTAAGGTAGAAATTTCTCTGTAGTTGATCCAAGTCAAGCAGAGCAGGCTGTAAACATTGGTCTACAGCGCTCAGACCAAATATCCTATTCACCGGTTATGTTGGGGATGTTCCTTCTTTCTATTTCTCTTTCTTTTAATAAAAGCTTCAGTTTTGCAAAATTCATGCAACTAGAGAACAGGCCCTGCTTTCTCTCCCACCACCACCACCTGAAGGAATTTTATCTCCTGTCCTATCCAGCTACAAAGCTGCCTGCTGACTATCACTATAAATCTTGGTCCTAATGGTTCTCTTTCTAAAGGCTGTTAAGTAATTACATTGAGTTTATACCCAATTATGGAGCCAATGACCCAGATTCAGTTGACCTGACTTTTGCCTTCAATGTTAGAAGCATGTAGTCCACAATTATGATTCCCTCAAAAGCTGGTGCAGAGGGAAAACTGCTTCCAAAGGATGATTAAACCTATCCAAAACCAGTTACCATCAAGGAATCCTGTCTTTCTACTGACTGTAGAGAAAGCCTAGGACTCTAGCTTAAATTTGAGTCCTAACTTTTAGAAATCAAAATTTAGATGACATCTCTCCCAAACCAGGATTTCTCAAGAGAGGAAAAATCCTTTAAACTGGCAAAGAAGCGCATTGCAGGACAAGTAAGCAGCAGATTAATCTAAATTCAGTCTGGAGATCAAGCTAGCTGATTTAATACTCCTTCTGAGTAGTTAGTATGTATACTAAGCACAACAATCTATTAAATGGTCTTATTACATGAGCACAGGAAGGAGTTTGGGAATTGATTTGTAGATGCTTAACAGGCAAAATGTTGGAATTAACATAAGGAGTTAATAAGGGCTTGTAGAGGATCTGCCAACTAAGATTTCCAACATTGTTGACATACAGAGCACTGCAGCGTTTAAGTCTTAGCACTAAGATTTGAGAGCTTTCTCACTGAGATGCAGCCCTCCTCAGCTGTTCCCTTCTCTGATGGTAGAGAGGAAGTAAAGTTGAACAAAACCACAGATGTATATGGGTCCAATCCTGCTCTGGCACAGAAAATGATTTTTTAAATATTTTAAAATGATTTTACCCTCGTTCTAAGATTTCCTGCCTATGACTTACAGAGAATTGAAATTGATTTAAATAATAATTTAAAAAAAAAATACATTGACTTGTAGAAAGTTAAATTGTGAAGAAATCTTGTATAATTTATCTTATCTAATGAACAAATGATGTATTTGAAAAATAGTTTTCCATTTAAAAATTTTTGTGCTGAACTAATCTTTTTTTGTAAAAAAAAACCCACCTTTAAATATTATCTTGATTCTTTTTGTTGTTAATCATAAAATATATGACTCGAATATATCTCAGACAATTCTAGCTGTGTTGGCCCACTGCTTGCTTTTAAGGACATTCTTGGCTTACTATACGAAGCAGCTATGTATTTCTTCTGTGCTCTAACACTAAAAGAACAAAACATCCTTAGTTATGTGTATCTCTTTCCTGCAGGTTTATATCCTTATCTAGCATTTCAGTATTTAACCTGAATGTGCTTTTGTACCTCTGTGTGTAAAAGAAGATGAACAGATTATACACTGTGTCTTAACTCTGCTTTCCGTGTTTCCCTGGCTCGAGCATCCCTACAACCCCATGTATAAGAGGCGTCATCTTGCGTTTGTGTTGTGTGGAAGTAATTAGTGCACTGAACTATGAAAGACTGGGAGCTTATTTAAAATTAATTCTATCAAAATAGCATCCTGCTGCAGTGAGGAGACAGATTATTACATCTCGAAAAATCTTTAGCTGAAGTAAGAGAAAAAAAAAAAAAAAAAAACCCAACACGTTTCTAGGTGCATTCTTTTACCTACAAAATGCTGCATTCTCCATTGACACAGACTGTTATTTTAAACAGCACAATGGGCTTTATGATTTTATACATCTTGTCTTAGAGACACTGGGTTGCATCTCAAATACATGGAAATCAAAGCTAGAAGTCCCATTGTGAAGTCCCACTGCTTTAAAGCAGTAATAAATAGTCAGGCTCACGGAGGATAAAACATGTCTATGCAATGAGCTGTCCCAAGAACTAATGGGATTTTAATGGGATTGACCTGATATGCAAACTTTATACTGGCCTCTTCGTGGGATGTATGGTTTATTTTACAGTTGGAAACATGTATAAGCGGGGGTCTGATGTTCAAATGACCTCAAGACCTGCAACCAGAGCCTGCAAAAGCAGCTTCAGTTTCTCTAATGTCGCTTTCTACTCAGCCATTTATTGTATGGTGAGAGCTGCTGGGTGCTGCACACTTTTGAAAACCTGGTCTTAATTGTAGGAGCAATTGGGAAAAGATCTGTTTGTAGAAGAGAAATACAAGAGGATGAGTAATCTCTATTGAAATTCATGAGAATTGCTCTTCTGCAGAGCAAGAGATCTAGACCAGGGATGGAGGAGCTTCAATTGGAAACTCATTTAGTGTGAACATTACAGCTACAGCCCATCTCTGTATCTCACAGCATGGCAGCTGGGAGAAGCACCTGAAAAGTTTTAAAAGTAAAAGAAAATATGCCTGATGTCTCATCACTTTTACAGGCAAGGGGGAAATAGTCCTTATTTTTCTACTTTATCTGCAGGCAAAGCTAACAGGTGTATTTCAAAGGTGATCTGTCTTTTTATTATGTTTTTCCCTGTGTCTGTTTCTTCAACAACTCACGTCTCCTAAATGGATATGTGCTATCCATCACAGTCTTACAGAGCTGGGTGAGCAGTTCCATTATTCATCCGTCTTATTCTTATATAGTGCTATGGAAATGAGTAAGTTGTTTTTTTTAAACCTACCTAGTCCCTTAAACAAAATGGGAGCTGGGAATAAAAAGAGAAATAACGAGGGTTTACTTCTTGCTCTAGAAATGTATGCTCCCTGGAGGCGGTACCAACAGTCTGATCTTGCTAGTTATTCGTTCCCCTTCAATGGGAGAGTTTCAGGTCCTCAAGACTTCAGTAAGCTCTGAAAGCACAGAGAGGCTCACAATATCAAGCCCAGAGCATCTAGCAACACATGTTTATTTATTTGTCCATTTGTTCCATTTCTCAAAATTAATTTAGAAGCCTGGGAATGTCCTGCATAAGGGAAAAATCAGACACAAAAAAAAAGTAAATATAGGGCTAGGTGTTGACTCTTTCCCTCTTTTAGTCATTTGGCTGTGCAGACCTCTTTTTCTTGCTTCTGTCAGACGTTTTTGGGATAGCTAAGCGTTTTTGCAAAGCTCTGTGCTCTTCGTCCACCTGCTGCTAGCATTTTCTGACCTGAAGTTCATGGGATCTCTTAGTGCAACAAACGGTTCTCAGCAATATCTTTTTGAAGATACCAGATGGGCTCATCAGCAAGGGAGCCAGTGAGCACAGCGGCGTGGGTGTAATGTGAGTTCATGGTCAAGGACCAAGAACCAAATATGTAACGGGTAGCAAATCAAGCTGTTGGGCAGGTGCACTTAATACAGATCACACTTTGAGATCATCTACTATGAAGTTACTATTTGCTTGGAACTTTTGAAATTTTCGCTTTTAAACGCAAGTGAAAACTCAAATAATGTAGTAAGAAGAGTCTGATGTGATCCACCCTTTCTCCTGCACCAAATTCCTGATAGAAATTTCTGACTCAATAGATAGAAATAACTCAGCAGTGAAAAGTGTACTGTAGATTTTCTGTTATTGAAGTGTCTTAAGCTATACTAGGACTTAGCAGTGTCTTAAATGAGTGTGTCCTCCTAAGTTAACTGTTAGAATCATTCCTTTCCTGCAAATACCTTAAGACTATATTATAATAGTGCTAAGGTAATAAAAGGAGCATTTTGCCCAGAGGCTTTTGCTTACACTGAGTTTTCCATCTGTAGATGCAACAAGACCTCCTTTGAACTATGTCTCTGAAAAGTCGGTCAGACCCATCCTTTATAGCAATTCGTGATTCTTCGTAACTTTGGTTACTGAAAAGAAGGATTAGGTCTTCTTTTTACATTCATAGCCACTAGCTTCATAAATATTTTATTGCACATATATACATTTTTCATATACATTGTTTTAATTGCATTATAGTTTAGTCGTTTATTATGTTTTTAAAAGATTCATTTACATTCTTTAAAGTCTTTGGCTTTTCTGGCACGTTATCTTTGCATTTCTTTTGATTTGCCTTCATGCTAGCAGAACAAGAAGATGCTCTTCTTAACTGAAGAAAACTCTCTTTGAAACAATCACTGTCACTTTGTAGTATTGGCTTCCTTTTCTCAACAGTTTTGAAAATTCTGTTAGCAACATACAATGGCATTGGTGAATTTCATGCTTCCATTTCTAAAAGAGATGGCATCTTTTCGAGAAACAAATTATGACTGTTCATGTTCTCCAAATCTTTGAGAGCGCATGGTTCCTGGAGATGCAGTATAACATTAACTGCTTTAGACTTTGCCATTAAACCTAATTTTGACGAAATTACCCATGGCATTCCATATGTCTCTGGCATGCTTACAATTTCACATTTTGTACTGAGAGGAAGCTTATCGTTCTTAGAAGTCAAGCCCTTGATAGATCATGCAGAAACTGCTGCTTGTTTGCAGTAGCTATTAACAGCCTTAAAAATTAGAATTATGTTTCGTGAATAGTAACAGTTTGAGCCAAAAGCAAAGCGAGCTGGCTCCTAGAGTAAGCTACAGTGCCACTCTCCCAGTGCCAGATAACTGATGACATCTCCTGCATTTTTTAAACATGGCCCTTTGTATGAATAAAAACTCAAAAAAAACCCAAAAAGATTCAGACAGATCCCATCCTAGTTTGCATTCCAGCTCAACAACTAGATTCAGAGTACTATTATTCAGAACATTTCACGTTAGATCTTTTCTTGTTTAAAAGTTTTCCAATGTAAGTTTATTACTAACACCAAGAAATAGTTAACCTTCCAATATCTATGCAGTGTAACAATAATTTTTATGAGTAGCTACATTATTGAATTTTCTAGAAATTCGTGCAATAAACCCCTAGAAATTACAGTTTTTCAATGTTAAGATCAAAGACACTACATCTAGGGGAAAAGGCCAATTGCGTTAGAAAATCTAGCTATTATCCAAGAGAAACAACACACTTCTAATTTTAAATTCATTTTGATCTGCGTTCTATTGAGACCAACCCTGTACTGACAACTGCTCTAAGTCAGGGTGGCTGCCAAATTTTCTTGAGGCCAAGAGTCACAGGGCACACATGACATGGTCTAGGAAGAGGAAGGGAGGGAGGGAGGAGGGGAGGGAGGAAGGAAGGAGAGAAGGAAGGTGCAGGGATGCTTAACAGGCATGACATGACAGAAGCACCCATGGGTCCTATCATTCCATTGCCCAAAGGACCTGGGTTGGGTGTGCAGTTATTTCCAGGGAGATGCCAGTGCCAGCAGCAGATGCTTCCTCGTTTCCTCCTGCTGCTAGAAGCTGTATTGTCTACATGGCCCTGCCCCGTCACAGCAGGTATGGTGGAACTGGTGACCAGTCAGCTGCTCATAAGCTTCCACAGTGCAGCCAGTCACTGTTTGTAGGGTGAACCTTGATGTTGACACCATGCAGAGAGGTGTATTTTTCCCAGATTTCACAAAGCAGTTAACCTTGATCTGTTCACAGAGGGAGTCCCCATTACATCTTGGGTCACGAACTGGCAGCAGTACTGATAACAGTCATTATGGACATGATTAAAGCCCAACGTGTGCCCCTCTGTTCTTTCTTCTTGTCTACCATCATCCAAACCGTTGATGAAATTCTAGATCAGGGAGGGCATTGCATTGCCTCCGCTCAGAAACACTGGATACAGAGAATCACACTTTTTCAGCCAAAAATAAACCATCTTACAGTCAGCTCAGCCTTCCTGTGAAGAAGTGGGAAAGAGACGGCGTGGGAAACACACAGCAGCAACTGAGCGACGGCCATGTCTGTGAAGTAGGTTGGCCGTAATCAGGGGGAGGCAGTACCCTCCGCTCGATCTGCTGCCAGAGACTACTGACAATGTTCAAGGCCAGGCTGGATGAGGCTTTGAGCAACCTGATGTAATGGAGGGTGTCCCTTCCCATGGCAGGGGGTTGGAAATAGATGATCTTTGATGTCCCTTCCAACTCAAACCATTCTACGATTTTATGTTTCTACAATGTTCAAGTGACTCAGAGGCAGCGGTAGTAATGGCGGATGTTCTCAGATCAGCTAATCCTAGATGGTGTCATTCCCAGTCCCCTAAATCAGCTTGATCCGTGGGTGAAGTGAACTGCTGCTGGGTGATCGTGCGCGCCGGAGGACTCCCTGTCATGCCCCGTCGCACCAGCACTTGACCTGGCCACGCCGTCTGTGCAGCTGCACAGGGAGTCAGCCTGGAAAATTGATCTAGGTGGAAAATTTTCTTTTTGTTTTTATTTTTTTCTTTTTCAGATCAGTGCCCAGCCCAGCTCACTGCTCAGGCACACGGACACTTGCGAGAGCGCGGCAGGGTGGGTGGGTGGACGGACCAGACTGTTTAATCTGATGTAAACTGCGCTGTCGCTGAATTAGTGAACCATCTTCTGAGTGAACCTGGCCCATTAGCTAGAAAATAAATGATAGTGTGGCAGACCCTCTTGGGATCAGAGAGAACATGTAGGGTTTTTTTAAAGCCAAAATCTCGTCTGAATATGCCAAGCTGTCCCACCCTTATGCATTATTAAGAAAAAAAAGCTTTATGTTGCTTTTTAACATTTGTTTCTGTTTTATCCTTTCTCTGAGCTTCACACACATTTTTGAATGGTTTCCATTCACAGTTTGCTCTTTAGTGTTGAGAAGTGATTTTCAATAATCACCTGACATCAATAGATAACAGCATGCTACAGCTATAGCACATCAAATCTTTGGCCTTCTCTTTCTGTGATTTTCTTCAATAATTGGCATTTCTGGAACAGTACCATAATCTACCAAATGTATCATTTCTTTTAAAAAATGCCTGCTGGAGATAATGTCCAGCTTTCTGAATATAAATACAGTACAGCTCGAGAAAAGTTACTTCAAAAAATAATCAACTGGGGGTTAAAGCTGTTCTTTTTATCATGGAAAACACTTTTCATAACTCTAGGGTATTCACAATAGTCAAACTATATCTGTAGTGTCTGTATTCAGGGTACAAGGTAACATATGCTGGCTGTGTTCTGCAGCTGTACAAGCTAAGGGAGGTGAAGAGTAACTCAGTTGATATGCAACCAGCCCAGAAATTCATATCGACCTGCCATGTTATTTGTTTACTTGAGTCTTCATCAACTATAGACTCAAGTCTGGCTCTGGAGATCAATATAGAAAGGTCTGTGGAGAGGGACCACCTAACATTTAAACTGCTGAGCACAGAGTCGGAGGTGAAGGTCACTTGCCTCACTGAAGTCTTTCCCATACCATCCCACAGGGCTGGTTCAGCTGTCAGTCTCCCAGAGTAATTTGATTTTAAATACTGCTTTTCTTCGACTGATTTTTAATGTATTTTACCAGCATTGTGGTAGTGTTTTTCCAAACAGGAGCCTTCATTAATAAATTACATTTATTAGCATAATTACATCTCAAAAGCAAATATAAAATACGCCACATGTACCGTATACATACACTGCGTACATACATATAGATAATTAAACGTGTGTAATACTTAATAACATGTTAGTGTAATGAACACTGCAGAATGGAGTAAGGTACAGAGATTTCTGACCTTACTAGTGCAAATCAACCATTCAGAGGAGGGAGTTTTGGTCCTGAGCAGCTGAGTGACGTACAGCCTGGCAGAAGAGTTCATTAGAGGGTGCAGCAGAGCACCAGCACAGCTATATTCCAGAGATCTCTGCACCAACATAATTATATTACTTCTCTTTCCAAATTAGCTGAATGCCAACTAACTCAGCATCTCTGTGCTACTATCCATTACAGACCTGCCATCCCCACAAACTCTTGGAATTGTATTTTTGCAGTTTCACTAGGGGAAAAAAGAATTTAAAAAAAAATAGCTATGACTGTTACTGATAGTGCAGCACTTAACATAATGCCTTCCTTGGCTGGGAATCTCGTGTGAGCAGGATCCCGTAGTGGAGAAAGACCGTGGGGGAGATGCAGAAAGCCTTCAACTCTTTTCCAAATTCTAGAAACAAAAGACAAAAAGAGAAGCAAAACTTATTAAGTGAAGGGAAACCAACAAAATGAAGCACTGAATTACCGTTCTGTAATACCAATAGCAAAATATTCTCCCTTCCCACTCCTCAAAACGTCTGGAAATAAAGCATGGTGCAGACAGGAATACAGCAGGAGGGAGGGAAGAGGTGGAAGTTCCCAGTGTAGTGCATGGGGAGTCATGTGCATGACTATCCTGTGGGCTCCTGGCATGTAGGTGTACCTGTGACTCTCCCAGGTGAGCTTCTTATCTACTGCAGCTTCCCCAGCTCCCTGCAGCAACCCAGGCAAGCAGAAAAGTTTATCCGTAAGGCTTTTATAGGTCACCTGGTGATTGGACTGCTGTATCCGAATGGTCTTAGTGCTGATGAAGAGAAATAAATATAGGAAGATTCTACATGAAAGAATAAAAGGAAATGGCCCGCACACGGGACATACTCATCATATATTTGCAGGAGGGATGGCTCTTTAGGAGTAGGCATACCTTAAAAGATAGGACATTGACCACAATTAGGAAACGGGGAGAAATTCAGATAAAATCTAAGGATGTATAAAAGTCGAAAACCAGACCAGAAGTATATACTTTTCCTAAGGAGATCTAAAAATTGAAGGGAGAACTGGACTGCAGAAGAGAGCCCTAACAGGCATATTACAAACCTTGGTGCTAAAGGCATAAAAAATCATAAAATCAAATTAGATAAATAAGGTTTATTAATAAGCAACATAAGAATAATCTATTTAGGACTGAAATAGAGTTGCATGGCTAAACGGTACAGTATAGTATCGGTGTATTACTATCACTCAGCTACTTCTCATGCTCTTCTACCTTAGGGAGCTGCTGTAGGCCTGAAGTCTGTGGATCTGCAGGATGGAGCTGGGTGGACATCCAGTTTAAGGCAGCACAGCTCTCTTCTGATTACGACTTTGCAGGACTCCAGAAATGACTAATGAGAAAAAATAAAGATCATGGACTATATTCCAAAAGGAGTTATGTATCACTAGTTCTTCATAGAATGTAGTCAGGCTGCCGGAGTGCAAAACCTATCAATTATGAATGAATAGATTGCAGTTCCATTATTTACAGTAAAAAATGTGCTCTGTAAGTATGCATAAAACACCGATGGATAAAGGAAGCTTGAGGAAGGGCAATCCCAGGCTAAAGAAAAATAAAGGAGCTAGCAATAGGGAAGGGCCTTCCCTGGCTATTTTTAACATGAGACTGGCCATCCTATTTTGTTGTACCCTGAGGAGAATGACCTAGTCACTTCTAAGAGACAGGATAAGTCATCCAGTGGGCATTTTCCACTTCAGATCCTCACAGTTCTATTAAGCCAGGGTAGAAATTGTTACCTTTAGGGGTATGATGATGGATGAAATGCCTCCTATGATGTGTGCTCCTCCCCGATAAGACTCCTGGCATGCCATTTCCCTTGGAGTTTACAACAGACACATTTAAATAGATTAGGTATGGAGAGCACAGAAACAGTGTGGACAATTGCTTTTTGGAATAAGGTTACAGTTAAACGTTTATGTCAGTGTTAGCCAGAGATTACCCACAGGCAGCACAGCCGAAATGAGCCTTCAGGGAGATCTTAATCAAAGAGACAGCACAAATCTTGTGACCGAATTTGTGGCCAAAATAGTAAGTGAGGAAACTGAAAGGTCTTTACATGCTCTGCTGGCAAACTGGCTGGTCAAGACTGGCATGGAAAGAAAAGCAGAGACAGCTGGGGGGAGATAAATAAAAGCAGAACTCTACAGGGCTTTGAAAGAGGCTTGAATGTAATGAGTTAAGGGAGAAACTCGAGGGAATGAGGGGCATAATTAAAGCAATAAGCAAAAAAAGTGATACTAACAGATGCATCTTTTCAGACCTGGAGGATAAAATGGAAGGTCAGAGAAGAGGATGCTAGAGCAGTCAGGAGCTCACATAGAAATTTAACTCTGAAAATAGGTGAAGACTGTGAATTTCAGTAAGTCTAGGAAGTCAGGTGAAATGACACTGAAAGAAAGATCAGTTACAAGATCTCTTTAAAACAATGGAATAATATGGCCCAAAATTTTTACTTGAAAATTATTTTTCTGTTGATCCATATATTATAGCATTATTCTGAAAATTATTTAGAATCTGGAATTCTGATTACCATAATCATACCCACCTACTGAGAACTGGTGTGTTTAGGTGGACTTGGAAGAAGTGCACTCAATGATATTTACAGAGACTAAGGAAGATCTAGGAGTATTCAGGGATAATTTTAGTAAATATGGAGATTCAAATGAGGCTTTGGTTAACTAATTTGAATTGAAACTCTGTGTGGCTGCTGTATTCTTAAGATGCTGAAGTACAGGGCTATTTGTTTTCCATAAGAACTGTGAATCTCTAATATTCAGCTTTAGAATTATAACAACACAAAAATGTGACTTCTAATGTGCCAGCATAACTTTTCCTTAGGATTCTCTGAATTCTATTACTTCTACTCCATGGCAAGAGTAAGAGGAAAACTGATGAGTTGATGTCATAACACTGTCTTTGCCAGATTGTTCTAGTTGCACTGCAGCAAAAGAAAATCAAAGTCAGTGATTTATGAAGTTACCAGTCTTTTTAATTTACACTGATTGCAAAGAAAAAAAAAAAAGGAATAAAAATCAAAACAGTAAAAATACCCCAAGTTGGCTTTAAAATTGCACAGTGAATTCCACATACAAACCAAAACATAGGTTAACTCAACAAATCACATCACTGTAAGGGTTTAGTTACCAACTTTATTCTTCTTATGTTTTCCTTAGCCTCTTTTCATCTGATACCATTATACTTTAGGCATTTCCATAACTATGGAACTACTTTTATGTGTAGTTGTAGCTCCTGCTTTCTTTACCAAAAAGAAAATGTGTTTAGACCAAGAGGATTGAGGAAAAAATGCATCTATTATGAATGATATAAAAGGAGTAATAGTCTCACTTACTTGCAATGGCCCAGCTTGTTTTCTTTCCCACAGTACAAGTTACTTTTAATTTACATTATAAATGAAGTGTTTGGTGATTTTTAACCAGTAGCTAGTCCATTTCGTTCCATATTGTACCTAAGGAGGAAAGGTAAATATCTGGCAGATCAGAGGTTCAAAAACCTTCATTGTGATGTAAAACAATTATTAGCAGTGGAATAAAAGAATTATTGTAAACTGTAAGAATATTCTTTTTTAATAAGTTTTGAAATTTAATTATAGAATGGACAATGAAGATGGGAAGGGAACTGCAGGAGAAGTGAATTAACAGGAGCAGAAAAAGGAGAAAATGAATGATGTGATGCTCATCATCTGGAGGACTTTTTCAAATTATGTACTGCAGGACTTGTCTGAATAATAACTAAGCTAATAATCTATACCTAATCATCAAGAGGCATAAGTAGAGACGCTCCGAGTTTCCGAGCGTGGTGAACTTTTCCTGCTTACTTCATACTCTATGAAGGACTTGCTCTGTTTTTATGGGTATGAAAATAGTTGCAGGGAATTGCTGCTCTTGCTCAATGTTGGATCAAGAAAAAGGGGAACAGGTCACTTGTACAAAACATTCCAATTGCTTCTCCGTTATCTTTCTGCAGACTGTTATTTAGCCTCTGATTATTATTTAAAATAATAAGAATGAAAAATATTATTTAATGTATTATCTGCTTCCTCTGATTCTATGAATTAATCCTTTGTTGCATTTCCCACCTACATTTTCCCTACATTTACAAAACTCATTAAATACTCATAATTCAATCTCTAAACATTACGCAGGAAGTAAAGACATAAGGAAACTACCCCATTTGGAAGTACCATGGTCTTGGAAGAAAGAAAAATCAAGATCAGTTCTAATTAAAAAATACTTTTGGGGAGACCATTAGCTAATGTTTATCAAGCACTTTTATCCAGCATGATTTGAAATTGTGTTCATATTTGTATATGATTTGACTTACACAGAGCTAAGTAAGCGTCATTACAATGAGATAGCCCTTCACTTATTCCCTCCTTTCTTCTTTTCCTCTACCACAAAGAAAAGAGTAGATATTGTTGCTTCACTTGTATTTGTTGATCTTTTCCTCAGGTAGCAAGAAGAGGTGCCTTTCCCTCTTTATGGAAGAAGCTTAAACAAACATTATAATAGTAAGGAAAAATAGAAAAGACTTTTTTTTCAATCTCTTTGTATTTATATAGTTTAATGGGTGTTTAGATATCACAGAGCTTATAATTACATTGATTGGTAGATCTTTGTTATGAACGGATAGGTATCTTTATGGTACATTTCATGTTCAGGGCTGACCTTTTAAATTAAATGCTCAGAAAGCCTATACCACTGATTAGCCTGTTTTGTAGTTTCTACAGCCCAGATGGTTTTGTAGGGGGTGGAAATACATGTAAGTAATGGGCCTTTTCCCCATTATTATTGAGAAGCTATTTATTTTTTTTTAAAGCATGAAGCAACATTTTCAGTGGCTGGGATCTTCTGGTTAACCCCCTACCATCAAGCTGTCATTTTTATCTTGCTTTTAATGAATAGTCAGGAAAGATTTTAAGTAGTTTTTTGGAAGTCTAGAAGTTCAATCTGTGCTTTACAAGATTAAAATGCTTTCTTTATTTCATCGGCTTTTCTTTTTCATCATCCATCCCCTGGCCAGCTACAGAAGATGCCTGCAAAACCACTCACGGTGCATGGAACACCACAGTGCCTCTCATGCTGACTTTTGGTTATCTTGCTTTCATTGTCTGACATCGGTTCTCTTTTTTGTGCTCTTGGTATCATACCAAGAGCTGAAGGTAGATAAATGCCCAAAGCAATATTTCTGCAAAATGTTCTGTATTTTGAGCGCTCTGTTTGGGATTGTTAGTATCTTCCTCCAGTGTCATTCATAAATGTGGAGGTCGTCGTAACAGGTCTGAGCTAAAAGCAAATCTTTTCTTTCCTTTCTTAGGAAAATCATCTCTACTTAGATACAGTAAAAATGCGTTCAGCTTGCAGCTTCAGCCAGCGATATAATTAGCCATCATGTGCTATGGACTAGAAAGCTAGTACATTGCCATTCGAGAGCTCTAATTATTTACTAGTATCTTCTTTATTTTATTACTACAGGAAAAAGTAATTGTCCCAGATGCTTCTGGGAGAATGTGCACATACAGTAAACAATATATTTAAGTATAGCCTTGACCCAGTCAATATTTTTAAATTTTATGGCCCTCACATGATAATCTAAGAAGATTGTAATGCCTTGGGCAATGACTGGTCTTCAAATCTACAATGTAATTAGAATATTTGTTTTTATTACTTGCCAAAAGAGCTGGAACATTGAATATCTTTATGCTTACAATAAAATTACCGATCTCTTTAAACTTTTGAACCATCCTTGCTCTGCAACAAACTGTGTTCTGAAGACAGATTAGTCAAAATAACACAGAATAAGAGAATAATAAATCAGAATCAGAATAACACAAATGACCAGAAGAACTCATTTCCTGAACCTGGGTGTCAGGTAATCCAGCTATCCTGAATGGAGGTGGATGTGGAACATGAAAGAGTGTTAAGGTTGAAGATTTGAAGAATAACGTAGAAAAGACTGAGAATGCATACCTTGATAAAGAAAGAAACAATTTGAGCCAGCAGGGATAAAAGCTTCTAATTTGGGAGGAATGTCTTCTAATAAGAGAAATAAACTTGAAGGTAAAGAGTAAAACAGAAGTAAAGGAGATAGTTATGATAGTGATGGACGATGGAGAGATTAAAGAACTTCTATAATTGGAGCTGAGAAAGGAAAATATGCCTCCTCCTTAGACTAAGTCTAGTATATTGTGGTCGTAATTGCTTTTTCTTACTGTCCTAAAGCTGTGTTAATGTTAGAAAGCATAGCAACTTAATGGAACAAGTCCTTTTGAAATCAAATGCCACAAAAGCGTGTGACAACTGTTTCCTGAATGTCATGGAAACATTCGAAGGTTGTATTCTGGGTTCCCAAAGCGTAGGCTAAAGTCACAACATTATTGTGACTGTCAGTAGAAGGCTAGTCGGAGAAGACTCTGGTTTCAGTTTGATTCAGGGTAAGTATGGAAAGTAGTGTTTTAGATTACCTTAGAAAAAACAGATGGGACTCATTGTATCCATGTTAGTGCTGAATTTATTGGAGGAGGACCAGTCTCCTCCGGGTGACTTTGTTATGTGGGGCTGTTGGACAAGGCACCTTTCAGAAGGTCTCTTCTGGGGTATGCAGAGCTCAGGCTCAGGTCAACTCTGCACATATGCAAACCCAACCGAGAATGAAGCTGTCTCCAACTTCTAAGCCCAGCCTGCACTCCAGACAGCATTAATACCATCAAACTGGTTCATATTCACTCTTCCAGGTAGAACTGCCAGCACAACTGCACCCATGTGACCTTGTCTATACTTCCAGTGCTGAATTTGAGGACCTCGTTTTTGCCAATTGCTTTGGCTACCAGAATCTTTGCTGAGCACACTGGACACAGTTGTATTTTGAAGACACGTTTTCTGAGATCTTTATTGTCTCCTCAGTTTACCTTCTACACGGAAGTGTGATTTTCCATCAAGGAACCTAGAGACAAATAGCTGCTGTGATGACGGGGTTCATGGAAGTGTATAACTACTAGTTGACTATTTATACTCTTCCTCTGTCATTATTTATACATGAGAGAGTACTTCTCAGAAGAGCTTCAAGTTGGTTTCAGAGGATGAAGGAATTTAAAGCGAATGTCTAGTCGGTATCCAAACCCTCATGATAAATCAGAATATTTTCTTCAGTCTCTGCACAGAGAGTCCACATGATTTATTTATCTGGACCTGCAAGGTTGCAGCTTTCTGAAAGGGTTTCTATTTTTGTTTGCGGTCCATAAAATACTTCCACAGGTTTCATTTAGCACTAAGTAAAACCATGTCCTTCAGAGGACTCACAAGACTTCAAAGACAAGAACTTTTTGTTAACTGGTAACTCTGTTCCATCATTAAGTCATGCTTCAATGTGTATGTCAAAAACTTGCCTATGAGAAGCAGGGGTCAAAGGCATGGAACTAGGAAAGAAGAGACTGTGGAAGCTCTATGATGTATATTAAGCAGTGAGTTCAGTGGAACCAAATAGTAGGGAGCCTTAGCTAAATCAGTGCAGATGAACTCTTTTGTTTGCCACTTCAGCTATAATGAACTAGTAGTGATTGGTCTTTTCCCTCTGATGAAACTGAGGATGGAATGAATTATCTGGCACTTTTCTCTAGGTCAAGTCGCTCCTTCCCAAATTCTAGTGGGAGCTCTTTTCTGCTCTTTTCAGGAGGCCATCTCCATATGTGAGAAGTTGTCCGCTGCCTGTGTTGTCCAAGGATCAGATGCCCCAAACAGCTTTTTATGATTTCTGTGGGTTAGAAACCTCTCAGATTACTATTATAGCTGATATTCTACCTCTGTCATAAATCTCTGGGAATTCAGGACCTGAGTTAAAACTGGATTTTACCTGCTCTCTCCCATGCAGCAAAAATAAAAGTACACATAGAGTCTATTGCAATGTGGCCCTGCAGTCACTGAAACTCCATCAGTTTTGAGTGGACCCAGTACCTTCATGCTGGCTTAGCAGAAACATCAGGAGCCTGTAGGGAATGCGCTGTAGTGCCTACCCAAGGCTGACTGGGACCTTCTCAAGAAAGAAACAGAGTTGTCCATAGTCTGCTTTTAGCGTCGATTCTGTTCTTCTGTACTTGGGCTAGGCATCCCTAAGGCTGGAAAAAAGAGGATGATGTTGGAAAAGATTAAATTAATTGGATTTAGTGACAGCAAGAAAACAATGAGAGAAAGATTCAAGCCTTCTGGACGGGGATAGCAGATTGACAACTGTGACAGGAAAAGACAAGAACCCAAAGGATGAGAGCCTCCAGGAAAAACTCCTCTGCAGAGCCCTGATTCCATCATTTATTAGTACAGCAAGTAGTCATGAACACTAGTAGAAAAGTATTTGTCTTCATCATTCTCACAGCTGATACACGTTGCAAAAGTGGTAGGGGACAGTGGTATGGGTCTAACGACTAACCATGATGATGAACTGGAGAGAGGAGGAAGCTAAGTACATTACCATGTGATGACATTTTTCCTTTTTAAAATTTCCAGGTTTTTAAAAGGTGATGCTGTGAAAATAGAGAAAGGAACCATGCCAGCAAGATCGGTATTATGCATTTACATAAAAGGGCCAAAACAGTGCTGAGGCGAACAAACTAGATTTTGACAATTTGTCATCTGAATACTTAAACTTTGGAACTTGCAGCAACTGGAACAGAAGCATTTGCCTCTGCTGAATGTCTCTGTACCACTTGGCATTGGTGGCAATGACTTGGCACTGAGGCAGTTCATACTGGTCTTGCTGGTAGATTGAGGAGGAGGAGAATCTTAACCTTTCTTTCTATCTGCTTACTGTCAAAATCTTATACCTGTGAGTCGTTCTGTTTTTCATACATTTACTCCTAGATAATTTTTGATTTTTAATTATTAATGTGGCTCTGGATCAAGATCAGAATCTTAATCTTGAACTTCCCCACCTGATTTTAAGGAAAATTCAGGTTTGAGTCTAAATGATGTTCTGAGTCTCTCTGCCTTGTTACAGGAGAGGTGGAGAATGCCATAGTCCATCCAGCATCTGGAGTTTGTTTGTTTGGCCTGCAGCTCTGTGAGATCCAGTATTTGCTCTGAATTTTCTGTGTTGCTATTGCCATGCAGCTTTCTGTCTCTCTTTTCAGTTCTGTCTGTCTGCAGTTCAGGTTTGTAATATACAGTGCAATTTCTTGATGAGTCTAGCAATCTCCTCTGCCTTTCTGTTCCTGGCAGACTGTCACTTTCCTTGATCCTGGTGGGTCACTAATTATACCCCAAACCCTCTCAATGCCAGCCACGAGAGTAAGGATGGTTTGCAGAGGATTTTTCTGGAGAGGTGAGGATAAGTGGCTCTCAAGGGCCCATAACAGAATGGAGAATAAGGAGAGTTTCGGGACTTTGTTGTCACAGCGATGTGATTTAAAGCTTAGTGTTCTCCTTCACAAGTATAAACATGAATTTCCATACTCTTTGAAGGAAAAAGAGGACACTGTTTTATCACTGGTGTGAGGCTTTGTGAGCCAGCTGGGATCTTTGTGCACTTTGCCATCCAACTAGGCACCAAGAGGAATTTTTGAGGGTGAATAGTTTCATGTGTGCTGGTATATACATCAGGGCATATTTTCTTTTTGCTATACTCATGATCTGAGCAAATGCTAAGAGGGTAGTACACTAATAAACAATAAAAAGGCCAGCAAACCATTTTCTGGCCCTGACCCAATCTGCCACAACATGGTTTGCATCTATACAGCTAAGGTCTCTTACCTTCCTGAGACAGGACAGCTGTGTCCAGACAGCCTGTGTTGGAAGTGGTCTGTGACCCCACTAACTCCCAGATTATGCCCAGACCATGTTTGGGAGAATTCTGCTTTGCCAGAACTAAACTGATCGTTTCAGAACTGAACAATACACAGTTGCTTGTGTGGATGTGAGTCCATTAAATTCCTGATACAAGCACAGCCTGAATAAGTAGTTTAGAGCTCACATTGCAGAGTCATCCCCATATAGACATTCCCTTCATGTATGTTCTTACCTGTTTCACAAGTTTTAGACAATGTTATCTAACCTCCACCAGGAGATGTTACCCTGCACCCATGCTGCAGAAACTAGGTCTGATACTAGTGATACCACCTGTGATCCACTGATAGTGATACAAGTGGTCTGAAACCACTTGTTCTGATTCTTTCAGTGTAAGTCGACCATTAAAGTTCTCAAATTAACAGAGGAATATCAGTCACTAATTCTCTGGAGTCCAGTCTTTTGTGTTTGTATATGTTTTACCTTTCTGTATTGCTATTTCACCAGACTAATGGAGAATAAAGGATAGCAACAAGGTTGAACTGGGAAGGGGAGCCTCAAAGAGACATCCCCATTTCCATGTGGATTTATTCTCAGGTTCAGGCAAAGTTATATTTCTCTGGATTGTATTTTAATGTTGTTGTGGTTAAGTCTGGTGAGTGCCTGAGCCCCATGCAGCCGCTCGCTTTCCTCCAGTGGGATGGGGGAGAGAATTGGAAGGGTAAAAACAAGAAAACTCATGGGTTGAGATAAAGGCAGTTTAACAGGTAAAGCAAAAGCCACAGGAGCAAGCAAAGCAAAACAGGGAATTCATTCACTCCTTCCCATCAGCAGGCAGGTGTTCAGCCATCTCCAGGGAAGCAGGGCTCCATCACGCATAATGGTTTCTTGGGAAGACAAATGCCCTCACTCTGAACATCCACTCATTCTTTCTTCTTCCCCCAGCTTTATACGCTGGGCATGACGTCATATAGTATGGAATATCCCTTTGGTCAGTGGGGGTCAGCTGTCCCACCTGTGTCCCCTCCCACTCCTTGTGCACCCCCAGCTACTCACTGGTGGGGTGAGAAACAGAAAGGGCCTTAACTCTGTGTGAGCACAGCTCAGCAATAGTGAAAACATCCCTGTGTTAGCAGCACTGCTTTCAGCATAAATCGAAAACACAGCGCCATACTAGCTACTATGAAGAAATTTTAACTCTATGCCAGTCAAAACCAGTACAAATATGCAGATGTGGAAATTTTTGCCAGAGTAGCAAAACCCTAGCTTATGCTATATGAGTGATAGAGTTCTCGATGCAAGAGAGAGAAATTCAGAATTCTATCAGAACAAAAAAAAAGACAAAGTAGAATAAGGTAAAATTATAGTTCTCCTTACAGAAAGAAAAATCCTTTTGAGGGCTATGTCTATTTGACTTTGACTTGAATTTTTATTTTCCTTTAACAAATAAAATTAACATTGCATTTAATTTTTAAACGGGGAACGTAAATGCTGAAAAAAAACTTTTGTGCATTACAATAGTAAACATCTCACTATAATTTCCTAAACATGAAAACTAAATGTCTTTCAAGCCAAAATCCATAAAGGTTTGAGAAGAAAATCCTTTCCCTCTCAGCAGAGGGCTGGAAATTTTGCCCGAAGAGCTCTTTCAGTCAGATGTCCTCAAACAGAAAGTGAGTGTTTTTCCTCCTGTCGCCTTTGGTGGCCGTGTGGATTTTACTTAGCTTATTCGGAGCTGCCTTGGGAGTCAAGAGGAGAGTCAGTGTTCAGAGCGACAGGTTTTCAATTTCTGGTAAGAAAATCAATATTGGAGACTTTGTCAACCAGCCACTGACGTGTATGGAGAAGATAGTTCACCTCTGATGGTTTGAATGGCAGGAGTGGCAGAAAGCTTGTTTGACTCAGTAATCAGTGTCTGACATAAAGAATAGGGGATCTCCTTCCTCCCAGAGGACAACTGTGAGTTGTGCAGTTTCTTTCAGATGGCTGAAGCCTCCCTTGGCCAAATTCCCTGCTTCTGTAAAAGGCAAAAGTGTCACTGAAATCGATGGAATAGCTTCATTTCACATCTGTATGCAGGTTCTCTCCTACACCGTATCTTCCTTCTTCCAGTTGCTGGGAATCTTCATTCTCCCTGTTCACGTCACAAAGGTAAAGGGACATAGTCCACCTGACTGAGCTGATTTAGAGATATATTGTGTTGGCAAAGGAAAATGGGAAAGTTTTTCTTAAAGAGGACATCCCCATGGAATGTACACTTTTCAGGGACTCATCAGCCACTGAAAGTAATGTCATGGTCCTTAAATGCTTGATTTTGCAAATCTTTTGGGGCAGTTGAGTCCCTGTTTATGTCAGTGGATTGTAACCAATGAAAATTATATTTTTTCTGCGCAGGCTCTCCTGAAATTCTCTGGCACCTACTGAAGCTCTCTCATAATAAATGTTATACAATATTATCCATAACAAACACACTAACAAATAACATCAATAATATTTATATTTGGAAGACAATAATGGAGAGCTGAATCCTTAAATGAAGAAATTAAGGGAACTGCTGGTGGGTGGGATGGATATTTGGGTATGAGGTTGCTTTTCTAATGTTTTAGAAGTAGGCAGTCGGATTCAGTATATGTTGAAATCTGGAGGCTGAACAGTCAAGGATGGAATGAGAATGTTTCTGGGGGTGGCAGTGATGCAGTGACATTCAGAGGAAACGTTACCATGGCATTCACAGGCTGATGTGAACATATAGAAGATACAGAAGACAGAAAGCTCTGAAACCAGTGCCAGGATATGGACAGAAAAAGCAAGAGGATGCTGAAATCTCTCATTATCCAAAAGTGGCATTCTGCCTTCGTGTGTTAGCAGTTTCCCTTTCCTTCACTGCAGCTTTTGTGTAACCCACACTTTGACAGTGACACTTAACCATGTTGCTCCTTCCTATTCACAATTAATGTAGTTATACCTGAAATAAAAATATTGCTCAAAATTATGCCTTTTTAGTATGAACTGCAGTAGCCAACTTTTAGTCATTACTGTGGTAATATGGGCTCATTTCTCTAGGTAGCACTAGGACACCCAGTGATATCAGTACTGTGTTGCATCAAGGTTTAATTTTATCTGCATCTCTAATGCAGTTCTAGATGACCATGGTGCAGTGGACACTGCATCTCATGTGATGATAATGATGTTGTAGGATACCATTTTTCCACTGAAACCACTTAGAGAATCATAGAATGGTTAGGGCTGGAAGGGACCTTCAAAGGTCATCTAGTCCAATCCCCCTGCAACAAACAGGGATATCTCCAACTAGATCAGGTTGCTCAGGGCCTCGTCCAACCTGGCCTTGAACGTCTCCAGGGATGGAGCATCCACCACCTCTCTGGGCAACCTGTTCCAGTGTTCTACAACTCTCATAGTAAAAAATTTTTTCCTAATATCCAATCTGAATCTACCTCCCTCTATTTTAAAACCATTACCCCTTGTCCTATCACAACAGGCCCTCCTGAACAGCCTCTCCCCATCTTTCTTGTAGGCCCCCTTGAGGCACTTGCTCAATCTGCTTCTGTAGCAGTTGAAGAAGACAACATGCTACTTGTTTTTACTGAATTTGTCTCCTATATGCTACTGGAAACTTCCCATGACAAGTGCTGTATCTGTATTGCATATTGGTACCTGACACAAAGGGTTGTGTTCTGTCATTGGGAACTGTAGTTGCTGCAAGAATACAAATAACCAGCACTCTTGGTTATCAAATAATGGTAATGCTTCTGGAATTCTTGGAGAAAAAGAGGTAAATTATTTGTCATCCTGGATGATATTCCCATCTTAATTAATACATCTGTTAATGTCTAGACTTGGGTGTTAGATATCAATGAGGACATTGTAACTATGAGTCTCATAAATATGTAAAGGAAGTTGGGTTACTCCAAGTGTGTCTGGCACTATAAAATCATATTTTTTTAATGGCAGTACTAAAACGTAACATGGTCGTAAATCTGTTTATGTGAAAATATGCAGAAACTAATAAACCATCAAGAGCAATGTGATTTGTGAAATTTAGACCTGTCATTTGCTAAGGCCTCAATTCTATGAAACTGTGATATGATGTCTATATTTTCACAAACTACAGATGTATTGCTGATTCTAATAAAATTATTGAAAGTACATTAAAATAAATAATAAATTATTCTGAAAAACATACCAGACCATGTCATTCCCATGCATCAAATTTTGCATTTCAGTGCTAAGGTGTATCTCACCATAGCCATAAATAGGTCACACATTTGTTTTTCAGAATTCATAGAATTTACATCTCAGGAACTGTCAGTAAGATAACTATTCCTACCTGGAGGTTGTTATCGAGAGAAATCATTCCTGAGGGTGTAAAAACACTTGAGATTTCGTAGTCATTAGACTGATGCATCTTAGTATCTCTAGTTCTGATTAAAAACTTTACACAAAGATGGAGCGTGTGAATTTTTGTGGTATTTTTAGTGACTGTAATGGTCTTAGATAAAACCTGCCCAACAGTGTCATTGTTATTATATATAATTCAGCTGAAAATCTTTTATCTTACAGTGAAAAAAGATCCTTTAAGAGGTTATATAAGCTTTTCAACAACTTCCTAGCCTAAATATATGTAAAACTACTCAATTATAAAGTATTTAACTGATACAAGAATTATATGCTCTTTCCTCAAAACTGGAAAAATATGATTTTAGCTGATGTGCTGTATACTCTCAAGGATTCATGCACTCTCTTTACAGGAATTTCCTATTAGCCCCATGAGAGTTTCATTGCAAGGTTAGACTCTATGTATGAAAAAGAGGCAAAAGTGATTGTATGTTGAGTTAAAATACTTCAGTTTGGACCACTAGAAAAGGGAGATTTTTTAGATAGTTACAGCCATACAGGATATTTATTCCGCTGTTAAGATACGCCAAAAGAACTCAAAAACAAAAAAAACCACAAAAAAAAAACAAAAAAAACAAAAAAAAAAAAAAAAAAAAAAAAAAAACAAACCAGAGAATTACGGGGCAAAGAGAATTACTGTTTCTGAAACGGCATAAAAATAGTTCCATCTAGTTAATTTTTGTCTGACACACTGGAACAACCGTGGAAATATTTTGACATAATTGTAACAGGAATGTCCTCTGCTGGTCATCTGGCCTGGGTGGGAGCTTCTCTGAAGAAGAAAAACATGAGGAAGAAGAAGTAGCTTGCGGATACTTTAAAAACAGTTTTCTACTCTTGCCTTTGTGGTCCTAAAGTCCCTAGATATCTAATGGCATTTCCCTCCCTGGCTCCCAATTTTTCATGTAAATATATAAAATTACAATGAAAAAGATCAGGCAATTGAAGGAGTCAATATTTATAAAACTCTTTCAAGATGAAAGAGCTGTGTGGCATGCATTATTAATTGATATTAATATTTTTTCAGAAATTGAAGGTTGAAATTGGTGACATTAATGCACATAAATTAACTTTTTTTTCTTAGTTTCATGTATTTGTTAATTGGCTTTGCAAAATTTTTTACTATTTTGATTTACAAGTTCTTTAAAAGTTTCAGCTTTGTCAGCTGCTGGTGAGTAAATGAATATGTTATTATTAATGTAACACAGGCAGTCAGACGATAGTAGGTATGAACACCGTCATGGTAACTAGTCTAACTTAGGTTGAGCTCAGTAACGTTTCCAGTAGGGCAATAGAAAGAAAACGGTAGAAATTCAGGTGAAATGGCAGCATGCCTCTAGTCATACCCGATTCAGGAACTTGAGGAGAGTGGGGAATAGAAAGTCTGTTCCTCAAGGTCGTTAAAAGTAGGTGTCTCCATTGTTTCCAAGCTAAATTAAGGAACTTGGATGAAGTTTGTGGGAATCTTTATGAAAGAGTTCAGAATTATGAACGGTTCTCAAGGACTTAAATCTGACATAACATACGTTGCCTTGAATAATGACCTAGTGATTGCATCTTTCTTTCTCATTCATCATACCATTGTGTTTATGCATTGTAGTTTCTGCCGTGTGGTGTATTAGGTAGGAATCACAAATGGAAAAATTTCTTTTATGGGAGCAGAGTCCCAAACTCCTTTGGACTTTCATTTCATATCCACCGGATCCATCTCCTTGGCATTGATTTCAAAAATTGCCAGGACTTCACAAGTACTCAGTGATATGTGACACATTGGCCGGCTCCATCTGGACGATTTACTTTATTTTTTCCAATTGCATTAATACATTTAAACTTGATACATATGGATGTCTTCCATGGGTTCACTGCCATATCTGGACTTGCAATAGATGAGTGCTGCACACACTTTATGGCCCTTGGACATTTGCAAGACATCAAATGTTAATGGCTAACCTGGGGATTTGTAGCCGCACATTAACACAGGAATTTCTCTAATGATTTAAAAACATCTGGTTATTGCCAACAGGAAACTTAACTATCCCTGACAACTACTGCTAACTAGTAAACCTAGTTAATGCAAGTATGTATGCTGGATGGAATTGGGAGTGCTATTAATTTCTTACTGTGGCTGAATGTTAACTCTTTTTTTAAGCTTTTGAAGACTAAATGACCTGTACATGGGCTTACTGATAGAAAATAACTATTTAACACAGAGGAGCAGGGGCAGGACAGTTGGGTGTGTGAATGAGAGGAAAAGAGATGTGTCCACTTCTTTTGAAGAAAGTAGATACCACTGAGCAACATCTGCTTTGAACTGTAAATATATGACATACAATAGCTAGAATAGCCACACTGCAGCCTGACTTACAGGGGTGCAAGGATTTTAGCATTCTGTCAACAACCAGTGAGACATCATGTCCCAAGTGATGGTCATGAGGGACATGATCAAAGATGTCTTCTATTCCCTCTTGGAGGACTCACGGCTCTTTTCTTGTTTTCAAAAGTGTTTTTTTAATACATGTCTAACTCAAATGCCAGTGGACCTGCTTTTTCTCTTATGCAGATTGGCATAGATTAATTTATGAATATTTTAGGTGGGAGAATTGGGCTCCCACCCATGGGTACGTTTTACTTATATTTTGAATAACTTCGTAATGCATTTCAAAGATAAAGATTTTTCTTGTACTATTTGAGTGAGTAATAAAGAATGATATCCTGATGTCCCACACAATAACGCTTCCTGAAGGAGACAGAAAAACCTCGCCAAATGATGATCAACATTCAGGACGAGAGCAAGAGGCACTACTGCCATTCCCACCCTCCCATTTTGCTCTCTTCCAGTGCAAACTCAATAGACATGCGGTTCATTGCCACAGGTCGTTCTATGCATCTTTAATTGCTTCACGTCTCATCTTCTCTGCTCCTATTCTCAGTGACTAAAGTTTGGTATTTTTCCTCTTCTTTACAGACTTACTCCTACCTTCTCTCCTGTGGTGTCTCACCCACCTTTCTTTAGAGAGATAAAAGGTTTTTTGAATTAATATAGTCTAACAAGCAGGAAAAGAAATTCAAATGTATCAGTTATAATGCTAGATTTCTATTCAGTGTTTTATTCACATTTGTAAGAGCTTGAGTATTATGAACTCTTTGCATTGCCTGGGAATATTCACTGGCCAAATAACCATGTGGACTCTGACTGTTTACTTTTCACTTTCATGTTTGTTTTCCAGTTATTCTAACAAACATGTTTACTAGCAGGAATCCCTAAGAAATATAGAAATTTTTCAAAGTTTGTTGGGTTCCACATTAGGGAGCTGATAATAGGAGCTAAACTGATTGCCTGTAAACAGAAACCCATATGCAGTCAGAATTCCCCCCTATAACTGGAAGGGGGAATAGAAAAGATTCACAATAAACTGCTGTTAACTCTTCACATGTTAAACAAATATCAGCACAAAGTATTTGTTGCATAATTGATGTAGAACAAATAATTTGGAGAAGCATGTAAGCAATGCGTGGGCAGGTTGGTTTTTTTTTTAAAAAAGGCTAATTCGTCAAGTAAGTTGTTTGCAACCAAATTGCTGCCTATCCATAACAGATTCAAATTTGTGCTGCTCTTCTCACAAGATCTCATGAGCACGTGCCACTGCATGGAAGAGGTTGTGTGCAACTGTAGGCTTTGGTAAAGTTTTAACAGGACTTGAGTTAGGTCGGAGTTTCAAATACAGTGTTCTTATCATTCATCTCTAATTCCATCTACCATGTCACACCGAGGAGACAAGATTAATAAATGACCTTACACTGTTTGTCATATCTGGCCTATTCTGTAGTTCACTTTTGCCCCATTACAAAAATGATGGGGAAATACAGTTCTTACATATTCTTTTGATGACTAAGCTTTGCCTAATCATTTTTCAGGTACATTAATATTTGTAGGATTGTGCACATGTGTACCGTAGCCTACTTACAATGTCTATTTAAACACTTGATTACACTGCAGAACAGTTTTTCCAGTCTAATCTCTTTCTGTGCTGCAAGTTGCCCTGGCTGGTTGGAGACCCCAGGGAGAATGTCATTGCAGGGTAGGGGGAAACTCAACCAATACTGAATTTTCTTAGTGCCACTTTCTGCCTCTGGTATGGGACATGTTAGGGCTGGAATGAGCTGCATAGATCATAACTATTCCATCTCAATTTCTGAGTAGATATTTTCTGACAGCGTGCTGGACAGCAGGGAGGCACAGTCCTGCATGTAGATTGCAGTCAAGGATATGTTTGCTTTAGGCTAATTTATCCACTTAGGGAGAAGAAGTTAACCTATGGACAACACCATGCTGTGCTAACTAATTCCAGTATCTCAGCTGGCTTATTTAGAGCTAGAACAGATACCAGTGCACTACACTGCAGGCTGCAGCATCGATGTATGCTGGAGAGTGAAGCCTGAGGATCATTTTGGCTGAAGAGTACTTAACTTCTTAATGTTTTGTGAAATCAGGCTGCTGGGTCACAGCAAATGTACAGGGGAATGTCAGACTGGGAGTAAGACTGGCTCTTTCAAAGGAGAGTATGTAGTTCCCCCTGCCCATCTACTCTTGATCCTGCATGGGAGTGGGGGGCAATGGGGTGGGTGGAAACCTGCTCCTCAGCCCTGTGAGCCTCTATGACATGAAGGAGTGGAAGATAGGACAGCTGGGTGCCATGGAGTGTGCCGGATGCAGAAATGCTGCTTTCCTGGGGACTGGTTGCTGTGGACCACGTCCCCTTGTCTTGCACCACAAGTGGGGAAGGGGTCGCAAGGGGAGGTGTTGGAGGGTGGGTGTCTCACTGTGTCCTTTCTGGGAATGATGGAAGAAATGTCAGTCGTATCAAACTGAAGTGTGAGCAAGCCGTTGGTTTCCCTTGCCTCTAGGAATATGTAGTCAAAGAAAGAGAGAAGGAGAAATAGAGGATGGTATGTTAAGGGTCAGGAAAAAAACAAGCCACTGTGATATTATATCTTGTTGCAGCGATTTGACATCGAACCACAGAAATTAATTTTTTATTTCCTCCCTGTCTGAGGCAAGATTTGCTTCATACATTCATTATGGATAAGTTCACTGTGTGGATTTCCTGTCCTGGGCAGTTTAAGAACCGTCACAGTTATCTTACAGTGGACTGGTGGATATTACTTCCAAAAAGTGTGTTATATTGTCCACCTGGGTCAAACCTGTTCTTTGTTGCTTGTGACACCAAAACCTACGTTAGTACAGATCTAGCTTATGCTTGAGAGAGGTCAGTTGATTCTGTAAGCTGACTTGGAACTTTTGTGTGTGCTTAAATCAAAGTTAGAATAATTTGAGTTACTGTCATATTAGCTTTTGAAATTAAAGTGATCTATTTATAATCTTCACATTGCCATTTGGTATCTCTTTCTAGTTTGATGATTTGATTTTTTATATTTGTTTGGTTTTATTACTTTAATTTTTTATTTATTAATTTATACAGCATCTATTGCAACTATAGCTGGGAGCTATTGTTAAGAATATGGCTTTTTCTGGGAATGATCAAGCTTGGCCTCTGGGAGCAGTAGGTAATATTCCCAAAAGACAGTTTATGACAAAAACGGTCCAGGATGAAGTTTCTCTTGCATTACAAGGTGGTAGACATGACAGCTACATGTTCCCTTGCCTCATAGAGAGCTGGTAGAGTAGTTACACCAAATGGCATCCCAAGGCTGCTTGGCACAAGGCTTACAGTGCCTGGAGTGACACTATACCCTGACATGG
This sequence comes from Tauraco erythrolophus, assembly GCF_009769465.1. Lineage (NCBI taxonomy): Eukaryota > Metazoa > Chordata > Aves > Musophagiformes > Musophagidae > Tauraco > Tauraco erythrolophus. Next base: position 130,167,627 of record NC_141465.1, on the reverse strand, counting down.
CTGCATCATTGTTTGTTGAGCCCAACCTCGTAACTCCCAACATATTGAGACCATCAGCTACTGTATCACAGTAGCCAATATGTTCTTATAATAGCCAGACCAGTTCTGCCTAAATACAGGCACAAATACAGGCACAAATACAGACTGGGCGGAGAATGGATCGAGAGCAGCCCTGAGGAGAAGGACTTGGGAGTACTGGTGGACGAGAAGCTCAATATGAGCCGGCAATGTGCTCTTGCGGCCCAGAAGGCCAACCGCGTCCTGGGCTGCATCAAGAGGAGCGTGGCCAGCAGGTCAAGGGAGGTGATTCTCCCCCTCTACTCTGCCCTCGTGAGACCTCACTTGGAGTATTGCGTCCAGTTCTGGAGCCCCCAACATAAGAAGGACATGGACCAGTTGGAGAGGGTCCAGAGGAGGGCCACGAAGATGATAAGAGGGCTGGAGCACCTTTCCTATGAGGACAGGCTGAAAGAGTTGGGGCTGTTCAGCCTGGAGAAGAGGAGGCTCCGGGGTGACCTTATAGCGGTCTTCCAGTACCTCAAGGGGGCCTACAAGAAAGATGGGGAGAGGCTGTTCAGGAGGGCCAGTTGTGATAGGACAAGGGGTAATGGTTTTAAAATAGGGGAGGTAGATTCAGGTTGGATATTAGGAAAAAATTTTTTACCATGAGAGTTGTAGAACACTGGAACAGGTTGCCCAGAGAGGTGGTGGATGCTCCATCCCTGGAGACGTTCAAGGCCCGGTTGGATGAGGCCCTGAGCAACCTGATCTAGTTGGAGATATCCCTGTTCCTTGCAGGGGGGTTGGACTAGATGACCTTTGAAGGTCCCTTCCAACCCTAACGATTCTATGATTCTATGATTCTATGATTCTAAAGACATTGATAAATTCAGCAAGTCACAAAGATGTTAGCAAGTCACTAGATGACCTTTGAAGGTCCCTTCCAGCCCTAACCATTCTATGATTCTATGATTCTATGATTCTATGTTGTAAAGGCACCTTTTCACTTTCCTTTGTTATTATACTGGGCACGGTCTCAGAAAACCTGAGAAACGAGGTGCTTGAAAGCAGGGAGCCTTTCTGAGGAGCTCACTGAAACAATGCATTTGCAGGCAATTGGTGCTCTCAGCTACCACCAGCATATACGATTTCACTAGGATTTAGATCCCAGGAAATGCCACTGTGTACTTTGAAGTCAGAATTGAAAATTTAGAGCTTAGGGCTAGTTGTGCGACCCAAGAAAATGATTTTATTCCTTGCATTTGTTTCCGTAGCGCTGTTTAAGCATTGGAAGACACTCGGCCATCATATTGCGCATCTACTAAAGTTTCCAGATACTTGCCGTGAGCAATACTAAGTAGATTACATTGCAGAAATCTGATCTGAGATCTACTGAAACACACTTTAGCCAGCATGAGCCAGAGTAATGCTGTTAAATGGCATTGAAAAACTGCTGTGCATACATTAATTTCAGACAATATGCACATTATCTTAAAAAACTCCCAGTTCCAGAAAAGAAGATTACATGGAAGATTATTCAGCACTTAAATGAGTGATGATGCTTTTTGTTGTTTTGACATGCAATAAAAAGTAGATGGGACAAAGCACAAAGTCAACTAGCATTGGAAAGATATGTACATATCCTAAATTAGTATAGGTCCCAGGTGGGTAGCATCTGAGTAATGACCAGTCTCCAGACATTCAGTTGGATCCTCAGGATGTGATTTTACTAAAGGGATTTGAACGTTCCTGGCTTCCAGGAGATAAGAGATACCTGCAGCTGTTGGAGAGGACGTTTTGATTTTCTTTTTCAAAATTACTTTTTTCACCTAGTAGCCATTGAGATCCTGAATTAACGTGGTAACTATTTCAGCCTTTTCTGATTCATGGGGAGTCATTTTTGTCCTGGCTTTTGAAGAGAGAAAGATAGGCTGAAAATACTCCCAAATGACTGTCCTTGAGTAGGTCTCTGGTCAATGCTTATGTTTTAGTTTAGTGTTTAACATCCCTCTAGTCAAACCTGACACAGGAGTGCCCATTAACATTCCTGCTTTTCAAGACTGCATTCCTCCTGGCTATCCACTCTTTGTTAGTCAGCTGCTGAGTTCTGCACTCTAGCAGTTCATCCCAGGGTGGGTTATCAGCTTTCAGGCTTTCCCATACACAGATTCATTTCTTTTCTGGTCTTTTCTTTTCACATTCCCTATCTATAAATCTTGGCTTTTTCCTCCCAAGGTTAGGCAATTTCAGGCTATGAACTGAATATCAAGAGGTAACTCAGCTTTTGCATTACTGGTGGAAAGCAGATCCTTAAATCCTCCATCCATTTTTCTAGCTATCTGGGGAAAGCAAAGGGATGAATCACATTTCCAGGGTGCGTGTGTAGAGGTGGGATGCAGTTTTGATTAACCTTCCCTGCACACTTAGAGTCATGCACCAAAACGGTGGCTTTGTATGCAAAGCAAATTGATCTGGTTTCTAGGGGGGGATTTACTTTACTAAACTTTTATTTTATCAACTGAAAACATTATTTGAATTGTGGTGTGTGGACTTAGTAATACAGTTGTGTGTGACTCGTGCAGTATCGATAAATACAGCAGTGCTTCCTGGTGTGGTTCCATCAGTCGTGTTCAGTCCAATTCCAGTGCGCAACTTGGGCACTCTCTCAGTAAAATTTTAGGCACCTGCCTGAAAGCAGAGCGGTTTATAAGTCTGTCTTCCATAGCTAAACATCTGACATGAACAAGGAGTGAGGTAGGCCTCTCAGGACATGCAGAAGACAACCTGCCTGGCTCAGGCACTTCTCACTCCCCATAGGGAGAGGGAACTTGGGAGACTCCAAAGACCTAGACAGTCTGCTTAGCTTAGATCTCTGTCCTTTCCATTGTGACTAATGTGGAACCAAGAGGAGAAGTCTTTCTGCTCAGCATCTCATCATATAGCCCTTGTCTGAAAATGATGGTGAGTGATCTAAGTGGTACCAAGGAAGTGATCCAAACCTAAGGATCTCAGGTGAAAAGAAGGCATCATTTATGCTGCTGCACCACTACCATGATGCTAATGGTAGTCTTCACTTCATCAAGATTTTATAGAGATAATTAGACAGAGGTCAAGAGGGATTTAGTCAGAGTTTAAGTGTCTATGTCCCTAAAGGTGAGTTGCAACAGGGTTTTAGGTTGGACATAGTTACCAATTTATCAAAATACATGCTGCAAGTATGTTTTAATTTAAGGATGAAGACAACTTCCAGGCTAAATCAGGAGATACAAATTAATTTAGGTATCAAAAGGCTTTAGCAGCTCTGGAGAACCTGCAGAACTCATAGTCTGGGTGCCTCTTTGAGGCTTCTAGGTGCGTTTTAGGTGCCAGGCTATGTCCCACATTAGTTGGGATTAGGTAAACTTGATTTAAGATTGCTTTTATGGTGGATTTTTTGGTAGCATCTGATAATCCTACAATGTTTATAAGACTTAATCATTCTCATGAGCTAATCTTCGTGTATAAGAACCTGAGATCTTGTAGGTTAAACATCTTGCTTTTTATGACATTAGTGTGTGCCTATGGCAAAGCAGGGGGTTAAACTATGTCTTAAGAGCCATGAGCTGTTGCCCAAACCAGTGAGCTCCTGACCTGCATAGGACAGCAAGCAGCTACTGCTCCACTAAGATTTTTCATATGCAGTTTCTCTTTTTCTTGGAATTAAAGAATATTCCTTTGCTAGTTTCTTTCTATGTCCTATTTCTGCAACTGGTCATTCTGACATGTTACCTACATAGCTCTGAATTCTGTTTTAGGCATAAAACTGTCAGAGGCTTCTTCAGAAAATTTGACTAGAGGGCATAAATTCCCTTCCCCTCTCATGCTCTTCACCTTGAACTTGTTTTGTGTGAAGATTGTACAGTAACTGGAAATAATGTAGCAAAATAAGAAGGAGTAGGGCAGCAAAAGATTCTTCTTATAGGCAAGATGAAGACCTTGTAGGCTGCTCTGGGTGCTACATAGCTACTTTGGTGACTATGGCTCAGTAGAATGTAAAACCACATGCCAAGAAAATATTAACATAATAATTTAAAGGTTACTTGAACAGAGATATGAGTATGTTCATGGTATACTCTATTGGAAAGTCCAGAGAAATATGAATGACATCTCATTGATTTTGGTATTTTACTAAGAACATACCAGTCCTGAATGCTTGAACATTTTTTTTCTAGAAATATGGTAGCTGTCAATCTCAAAATGTCTTCAATATATTCTGGGAGGGTTGTGAGAAAGATCAAGTTCCATTCTCAAAATCAAGCATGCTGCTTGTGATAGAGAGGATGAAGGCACAAATAAATACATTCACATAGGGAAAAGTACTTTGGGAAATGCTGCAGGTGGTAGAGCACAAAGCCGCACACAGTAGGTGGTAGAGCACAAAGATTCAATGAACATGGAGATGTGTTTGCTCAGATTAAGGAAATCAAATATTTCAGATCAGTCTCTAAAAATGACTTGAAAATATTAATCGCTATTACTTATATTTGTCATCCAAGGCTTTGCAGACCGAAGCATGTCCTTACTGAAAGGTAAAATGCAGTTGCAGAGCAGCAAGGGCTGAGAGTTATAATAAGAACATTGACATTTTGGGAGTGATTACCGGGAATGATACCATAAATACCAGTTTTCGGATGAGTGAACTAGGGGTTAGACCTGTTTACCACACCTGGTAAACTGAGAGATCCTGAGAGCTCTGGCTCTCAATGCATGCTCTGATTGCTAGCAGTTTGTCTTCTAGTGTAGAGAAATAACATTCTAATTTACACTATTTGCTATGCAATAATGAAATAATGAATAAATGGATCTTCCTCATAGTAGCAGAAGCCAGGAAATGAAAAGTAAATTGTGATCTATTTTGGTCTCAAATGTTTTCCAGTTCTATTCATGCAAAAAAGTCTTTACCTATTCAAGCTGTATAGGGCAATATGTAGGCAGAAGTTGCTTGATGCATGAACTTCAATTTCCATTCTGATTTTAACAATTGGCATTGAATTTGTGTTAATTACCTAAAAAACATTCAGATATAATGGTAAATACCCATGACAATGCAAACAAGTTGCCATAGACACAACTGTTCAATATGACATCAGGACACTGCTGCTTAAAGAAACTCACTGAAGTTGTATTTCACAATGCCCTGAAATTATGCAGTTGTCAAAAATTCATTATAATTCTTTCACTGAATTGGTGGTATTGTGATGTTGATTCTAAAATATTCAGCAAGCTATTTCAGTGCAGAGGGCTGTCAAATGACAGAGAAAACTAATGTATCAGAAGTACTGAGAAGTGGTTAAAAGTTTTAATTATACCAGGTGGTCAACATTTCTGAGCATTTTGTTTTAACAGCTTCAGTTATAGCTTCAGAATCTGCATCTTTTTAAAAAATCCATCTCATAAATTGGCATGAAATTTCGCTATTTATAGAAAACATAGGGCAAGAGGCAGAGAACAATACAAAGCAAAAGTATGAAATGACAACTTTCTGTTACAGACAGTAACAACTGTGGAGCTACAAGTTTTCAGGATGGTTCCAGTCTTGTGCTTTTTTTTTTTTTGTGGATTAGCAAAGAGATACATCTGGACTTGGGCCACAAGGCCGGGCTGTCATCTAGCCCAACTTCCTGGCCAGGACTTCACTGAAATCAGCAGAGAGCAATCATCTGCCCATTAATAGAATCATAGAATGGTCTGGGTTGAAAGGGACCTTCAAGATCATCTAGTTCCAACCCCCTGGCCATGGGCAGGGACACCCTCCACTACACCAGGTGGCCCAAAGCCTCATCCAGCCTGGCCTTGAACACTTCCAGGGATGGGGCACCCATAACTCCTCTGGGCAACCTGTTCCAGTGCCTCACCACCCTCAGAATAAAGAATTTCTTCCTTATATCAAACCAAAATCTATCCTTTTCCAGTTTAAATCCATTGCCCCTTGACCTATTACTACACGCCCTTGTAAAGAGTCCAGCTTTCCTGTAGGCCCCCTTTAGGTACTGGAAAGCTGCAATAAGATCACCGTGGAGCCTTCTCTTCTCCAGGCTGAACAGCCCCAACTCTCTCAGCCTGTCTTCAAAGGAGAGGTGCTCCAGACCTCAGATCATCTTCGTGGCCCTCCTCTGGACTCATTCCAACAGCTCCATGTTCCTCTTATGTTGGGGATCCCAGAGCTGAACGCGATACTGCAGGTGGGGTCTCACAAGAGCAGAATCCCCTCCCTCAACCTGCTGGCCACGCTGCTTTGAATGCAGCCCAGGACACGGTTGGCTTTCTGGGCTGCCAGCACATTGCCGGCTCATGTTGAGCTTCTCATCAACCAACACCCCCAAGCCCTACTCCTCAGGGCTGCTCTCTTCTTGCCAGTGAAGACTGAACCAAAAAATCATTGAGTACCTCAGCCTTCTCCATATCCTGGGTAACCAGGTCTCCCGTTTCCTTCTGGAGAGGGCCCACATTTTCCCTAGTCCTCCTTTTATCACATACCTATAGAAGTTTTTCTTGTTGCCCTTGATGACTCTGGCCAGATTTAATTCTACCAGGGCTTTAGTTTTTCTAACCTGATCCCTGGCTGCTCAGACATTTCTCTGTATTCCTCCCAGACTACGTGTCCTTGCCTCCTCCCTCTGTAGGCTTCCCTTTTGTGCTTGAGTTTGTCCAGGATGTTCTTTTTCATCCATGAAGATCTCCTGGTGGTTTTGCCTGACTTTGCACCCCTCCTGAGCTTGAAGGAAGTGATCCTTGAATATTATCCAGCTTTTGTGGGTCCCTCTTCCCTCTAGGGCTTCATCCCATGATACTCTGCCAAGCAGATCCCTGAAGAGGCCAAAGTCTGCTCTCCTGAAATCCAGGGTAGCGAGCTTGCTATATGCCCTCCTTGTTGCCCTAAGGATCTTGAACTCCACCATTTCATGGTCACTGCAGTCAAGACTGCCCTTGAGCGTCACGTTCCCTACCAGCCCCTCCTTGCTGGTGAGAACAAGGTCCAGCAAAACACCTCTCCTCGTTGGTTCCTCTATCCCCCATCAAGTCTAGTGTGCTTTGTGGTTTGACTTGTTTTTCAAGAGCATTGTATACAGCATCATCATCTATTAATAAGGAGATTTCTGAAACAATATTTAGAGACATACATTCTTACCATTAAAAAGAACAAACTTACGCATGCACATAAACACACTCTTTATCAACCTTTACATTTCATTCGCATTACCTTATTATATCACAGGTTTTGTGAAGGACCAAGAGTCATCAAAGGTGGTGAGATGAGCTACATTCCTGTGTTGGTTTGGTGGTGGATGGAAAAAAAAAAACTTCCTGTGATGTATGTTTATTTTATTTATTTATTTATTTATTTTCACTTATTTCTCTCTCTTCAGACTCAGATTAAAAAAAAACTCAACAGCTGTATTGCATCTCTCTGGCTCACAAAAGACTAACCCAAATGCATTTTCTGTTTTCTAGACATGAGTCACCTCTCACAACAGATCCCCTATCCTCCTTCCTTGTCATAAGAGAAAAATCTTTTTGTAGTCCACTTTGACTTGTCTTGCTGAGTCACTAACAACAACTCTTAGCGGCCTTTTCTTGATTTCTAATTGTATGAACACACGCTGGAATATCTTCTGCCCACCTGCCCTTCACAATTTACTTCCACTAGAGACTCACACAATATTTCTATCATCTGAATCAGGACCAAACTCCCTGCCTTTCTGGGCAATCACTATCTAGTTTATATACTTTCCATCATTTTTGCAGGGTTTATGAGAGCAAGCTCTACATAGGAACCAACTGATGAAACCACTCTTGGATTAAAGGTATCCAAGAACTGTGAACTTATATGAAATTTGTCAGATAACAGTATTCTGTTGTTCAGAATACTATCCCATAATTGCTTGATGTCCTTACATTGAATCCAATGTCCCAGCCACTGTGACTGGACAAACATTCACAAACACCTCTGAAAACATATTTCAATGTGGTGGATTCGCTTTAAATGTGGTGATGAGAAACGGAAACTCTCAAACTATATTATTTTGCTTTGTAGAATAGCTAAAGTGGAGCTGATAATCTGTCAAAAGAGCACCACGGGAGCACCAACTCTTTATAACTGAGGTTATAACATGCAAACTCACTCTTGTGACGTGTGCATAACATTTATTTTATGCCTTAAAGAACATCGATAAATATTTTGAAATTAATAAGACGTTTTTATACTGGCTTTAGTAGAGATAATTTTGACTCAATGTATATTCATATTTACACTGATTTTATTTTTCTTTGGGCCATATTCTTATATTTTTATAGGACTGTAGATCTTATGACTGTTGGAATTCAAAAGTTTCTTATATTATGATTGACAGTAGACTCTAGCTTTGTCTTCCTGAGAGATTTGATGTATTTTTAGTAAATGTGTGAAATGGGGCATGCTATAACTTCTTTGGGTCAAGGGGACTGCTATTTCTAAAACTGTTTAAATAAATTATTAAGGAACTGAAAATTTCTCTCTCAGATAATACATCTGTAGCTCAATTGATATTCTGCTGTCAGCGTGCATGTCTCATTCAGTCTTGTCCTCCATGCAAAAGAGATGTTGACCCTGTGTACTACACTGAGAATAATTTTGCATATAGATGTAATAACAAAATGTTTATAGACAGTGTCATAGCCAGAAAGATTTCGTAGAGATTTTTAGCTTTTACAAATGGTTACAGAGAAAGCAGTGCTAAAGTCAGTTAGCTTGTGAAATATCATCAGAATATAGCAGCAATTTTGCATTTTATAAGATATTCAACTGAAGACATCCTCTGAATTTTTCTGATCTTCACTGCATGTGACTCAAGGGAATATTGAAGTGAGAAGAGGACATCTGTGGAAGAAATGTGCAAGGCGTGGTATGTTAAAAGGAAACTTCTAACTGCTTGAAATAATAGAACTGGTTAAATAACATCCGTGCAAAAATGTTCTTTAACTGCTGGGAAATAATAGAATTGCTAAGATACTATCAGTGTAAAATGTTTCTATTCAGACATAACTCGTTGAAATTATTTGTGAGTGGAGATAAAATTTTCGGTGGTAAAAAGGTGAAACTAAAGCATTTTGACTTTTAGTCTCGTTTTAATAATATTGATAATAACACCAAACCTCTGTTTTGGGTGCTGTCAGTTACATTTCCTTTACGATACTAAACTGGTATTACATGCTCTTATTCTATATTCTATTTTTCGTATACTCAGCATTTTTTCTTTGCGGAAACAAAACATCTCAATGGGTTAAACCAAAAAGGTCTTAAGGACATTTTCAAATTTTGTCTTTGTGTGCCAATTCTCCACAGTTCAAGCCACCAAAAAGAGTGTGGTGTCCAGAAAGAATCATGGCTTGTTCACAACATTTGACGTATTTCCTTGAACCTAGAACAGCAAAATTGTGACAATAGTGGTTCAGTCAGTACATGTTTTCAGGAACTACTGGGTGAAATTCTCAAAAGCAACAATGGATTCAAAACCGTGTTGTCTGATTGGCTGGGCAGGATTTACAGAATGTAGATTTTTCCACTTTGCTGTTTAAGAGTGCTTTTGTTTAGGAATCCTGTTTGAAAGACGATATCATTCACCTTATTTTGGCAATTTAGAAGTAATATTTCAATTGGTGTCAATTCTATATCATAGAGGGATATAGCAGAAAGGAGGGGGAGGAAAAAGTTCGAGCGGTGCTCTTAGAATCATAGAATCATAGAATCATAGAATCGTTAGGGCTGGAAGGGACCTTCAAAGGTCATCTAGTCCAACCCCCCTGCAAGGAACAGGGATATCTCCAACTAGATCAGGTTGCTGCAGGGCCTCATCCAACCGGGCCTTGAAGCGTCTCCAGGGATGGAGCATCACCACCTCTCTGGGCAACCTGTTCCAGTGTTCTACAACTCTCATGGTACAAAATTTTCCTAATATCCAACCTGAATCTACCTCCCTCTATTTTAAAAACCATTACCCCTTGTCCTATCACAACTGGCCCTCCTGAACAGCCTCTCCCCATCTTTCTTGTAGGCCCCCTTGAGGTACTGGAAGACCGCTATAAGGTCACCCCGGAGCCTCCCTCTTCTCCAGGCTGAACAGCCCCAACTCTTTCAGCCTGTCCTCATAGGAAAGGTGCTCCAGCCCTCTTATCATCTTTGGTGGCCCTCCTCTGGACCCTCTCCAACTGGTCCATGTCCTTCTTATGTTGGGACTCCACAACTGGACGCAATACTCCAAGTGAGGTCTCACGAGGGCAGAGTAGAGGAGGAGAATCACCTCCCTTGACCTGCTGGCCACGGTCCTCTTGATGCAGCCCAGGACGCGGTTGGCCTTCTGGGCCGCAAGAGCACATTGCCGGCTCATATTGAGCTTCTCGTCCACCAGTACTCCCAAGTCCTTCTCCTCAGGGCTGCTCACGATCCATTCCCTCCGCCCTAGTCTGTATTTGTGCCTGGGATTGCCATGACCCAGATGTAGGACCTTGCACTTGGCCTGGTTAAACTTCATGAGGTTGGTACGGGCCCACCTCTCCAGCCTGTCGAGGTCCCTCTGGATGGCATCCCTCCCTTCCAGCGTGTCAACGGCACCACACAGCTTGGTGTCATCGGCGAACTTGCTGAGGGTGCAAGTGTGGTGCAAGTTGTTGTCTTCTTGTTATGGTAATATGTCTCTGGAAATTAACCTCTTAATGCTTCCAAAAACTTGATTGCTATATACATATTTACAAGTATGCATATATGTGTGCATGTATATATACGTATACATTTCCCTTTTTTTAGTGGTGCCCAAGTTTTAAAAACTCATTCTGAGTGCCTAGTGGAGACAAGTAAAATTGCAATCACACTGCTGTAAGACGTCAGCAACAGCAGAGTGATATCAGTTTGAAAGTGACAGAAGGTCATGAAGGATGAAACGTTTTTCTCAAGTCACATGGCTTCCTGGATGTTCCACTTCAACAGGGCAATGCGGGGTGTTTGTAGGGTAACACGCAGAAAGGATAAGTGAAAGACATAGGTAATAGTGCTGCTTCTGGGAAAGACATACACCCTCAGAATTCTGCAATTTATTTGTACTGAACAATAGGAAACAGCTCTAGACATACTAGTGGAAGGGTAATCATAGAATCATAGAACAGTTTGAGTGGAAAAGACCTTTAAAGATCATCTAGTCTTATCCATCAAATAGCCCATCCATCTAATCCATATCTCTCCAATTTAGAGACAAAGATGTTGTGTGGGACCATATTGAAGGGCTTATAGAAGTCAAGGTAGATAACATCAGTTGCTCTTCCCTTTCCAGCAATAGTTGCTGATCGTAGAAGTCACTCCTTCACTTTATCACAGGTCAGTAGATTATTTAGAGATGATTTGCCAATTGTGAAGCCATGTTGGCTGTCTCTAACCACCTCCCTGCCAAATCATATGCCTTGACATAGCTTCCAGGAGGATCTGTACCGTGATCTTACTGGGCACAGAGATGAGGTTGACTGGTTGCTAGTTCCCAGGGTCCTCCTTTTTACTCTTTTTTAAAAATGGGTGTGATATTTCCCTTTTTCCCAGTCACTGGGTATTTCCTGGACTGCTATGGCTTTTAAATGTGATGGAGAGCGTTTTCAGCTGTATCTGCCAGTTCCTTTAAGATCATGGCATCATCTCGTCGACTTCCATGGACTTGTGTATGTACGACTGAAAATAAAACAGTATGTACGACTGAAAACAAAAAAATAAATACAGCTGAAAATATTTTTACTTAAAGGCTAAAAGAGGAGCTGAAGTAAGGAATGAAATTGTTGGTAAAACTCTACAGGAAAAGTCTCAATCAGTCATGGAGTTTTTTGCTGACTATTGTTCTTACTTAGATAAGTTTTTAAAGTCTTAGTCTGGGGATTATTTTTATGATTTGTTAACACTAGAGAAAAAGTATCTAGGGTTGGCCAGGGTCTTCAAATGTTGGGAGTCACAGCTCCCAAAGGAGATACACAGATACAGCATGAATCACCAACTTTTGCAGAGGGCAGGTTGCTGACAAGGATTTTTGTAGACATTGGGTGCATAGTTACAACATAAATAATATGGATGCCTGATTAAGCACATTTTTCTTAAATTCCATAGACAAATTGGCAAATTGTGTTTGTAAAAGCTCTGATTACAGGGGTTCAGTGTTTTACACCTGTAGAAGTAGATTATTTTGTTTTGTTTGGCTGTATTTCAAAGACAATTCTCTCCACTAAGAGATTTTTTTCCTCCTTCATTTTTGTAAGATATTTATTTTGAATATTCTTTTCTTTTTTTAAAGAAAGAAATATGTTATTTAGATATATTAAATTCTTAGAATAATTAGATTGCCTTTTTATTATTTACTGAGTCAAATAATTTGCTTTTGACTCATAAGGCTTCTAGAAATACCTTGACTCTTGATTTGTAATCATTAAAACATAGAAAATATACTAATTCCCTTGTAAATGGTTTCACTCGTTAATTATCTTTTGTTTTCACATGCTCTGCAGGTTTGAAATAACTCTCTGAGAACTGCCTAAATTTAAACATATTTTCAAAATAAGGTATTTATCTCGTTGATCAGATTTCTAGCTGAGGTTTATTAACGTATTAAGCTAATAACTGTTATCAATTGAATGAAGAGGAAAAGTTACAGCTATGGCTAATGAGTATCCATCATTGTACTCTCTGTTACAAAAACTTAACACTTTGCTTGTTTAATGAAAATACGGACTACATCAAAAAACGCCCTAAGCCTAGGTCTTCATGAAAGCATAGGTTACTCTGTTACACAATTTTATATCATATTTCTTATTCTAACAATAGGTTCCCTTAAGTAGTTTCCTTAACTCAAATCACAGTACAAAATATAAAATCCTAGGTGTTTTGACACATACAGGTCTTTATAAAGTACAATACAAAATCAAGTTTTTCTTATACAAATTTGCAATAAGAGCTTTAATAATTTAATTTTTTTTCATACAAAAAGACTACAGTAATTTCCTGGATGAAAATTGCTGGAGGTTTATTTTTAAGTACTGTAATAAATGCAGTTGAACTTTGGAAGTTCATTCCTTCTTCATTCATGCTGTTACCATGGAAATGTGGATTTTATGCTTAAATGAATTAGCTTAGTTCATAAATTATAGTTCATAAATTATAAAAGCAAAATTGTTAATTCATAATTGGGGAGTGATTAGCAAATCATGAAAAGATAGACATCATTTTCCCCAAGTTTAATTTTCCCCAAGTTTTTCAAACAATCAAGTATAGGATTTTTTTTTGAGGGAAAACAAGCATGGACTTCTAATCATCTATGCTTTTTACCTTGTCTTGAGCTCTACATCTATGTAGACTGGAGCACAGGCAGTGTATGTCAGAAAGGCCCAACCACTTTGTGAGCTTCTACAGGAACAACAGTGAAGATCCTCCCTTTCTTAGTTTGCTCTTGATATTGTGTCTCACAAACGTGTCCTTTGCATACAAGCATATCCCTGTGTACGTGTGAATGTGTGTGTGCATTTAAACAATGCAGAATAAGCTGGTGCCATCATCTTCCTCATCCTCAGGGTGACCCTGCAGGTAACATCAGTCTTCAGTGAACCTGTGAACCTCATAACGAGGTTGGGGTCAGTCTCTTTTCCCAAGTAACAAGCGACAGGACAAGAGGAAGCGGCCTCAAGTTGCACCAGGGGAGGTTTAGATTGGATATTAAGAATATTAGAAGTGGAAAATTTAACAGAAAGAGCAGTTTGCTAAATTAATGTCGTTTAGATAATAGATGGTGTCTTCCCGTTGATCGTTTTGATCTTCACAGAAACATTGCTGTAATAAGAACAAAGCACCATCTCTAGCAAAGGTTGTATCCCCTGAATGAGAGATTTTGAAGGATGTTAGACAAAACATTGCCAAGAACAGTCTATGTATGGTTAATCTTCCCTCAGTAAGGAAGAAAGACTAGATAATCTGCTAGGATTCCAAGTTGCCATGGCCTTTAACTTGGCTGTGGATGGAAATAAATTTTCGAAGGTGTTATGAAAATGCAGGTCAAGAGGAAGGAAGCTGTCCCCTCATAGCCCACAAAATGAATACCACATTGTGGAGACAGATTAGTCATCAATTGAGTGAATTCAGGAAATTCAACTGAGGATCTTCAGAGCTGAAAAGGTCTTCACAGCCTGGGTCTCTCAATGCAGGCTACAACGGAGTCATGTCTTCTCAATCAGTTGGAAATGATAGTAAAAAATGGTATAAAATGGTATAAAATAAACTCCATCCACAGGTTAGAGGTACAGCAGAGAAAAATGAGGCTTTTGAGTAACTCAAGATGCTTTGTGAAGCTTAATCCAATTCCTTCTTTCGGGCCTCTGTTCCTTGTTTTGCAGTATTCTGTTTTAGAGTCATTGGGAGCAATGAGGAAGTCTTCCCTGAGAAATTCACAGTCATAGAGGAGACTCGCAGGATCAGGCCATTGTTCACTTTTTTTAATTTATTATTTGTCCATATAGTTTCTTTAAATTTCCTTATTATAAATGGGTTTACGACTGTTTCAAAATACTAACCACAATGGCTTGGGTTCATAAAATATGTATACACTTAAATATGGAGAAGGAATGATTTCTAACTAAATTATACGTTTTTCTCATGTATCTGATCAAAAACTTCCTCAGTGCAGCCACAGAGGATAGAAAGCAGAGAGCTTAGGAATTAGGAATAAAGTATTAAATGCTCAAAAACAGACACCTATATTAACAAGACTGCAGGAAAAAAGAAAACAGGAAGATTTCAGTAAAAATCCTGGTTTAAGTTACATCATGCCCAGGGGAAGGTCTTTGCTGTTTACTGGCTTGGAAGTGAGGAAGAATATTTGACACAGCAACTTTTGCGTCAGAATGCCAGGGTGCCAGAGAAATGTTTACAATATCGGAGACGAGAGTTTGTAAATAATCTATCCAGTCTTTTTCTTTCTCTTTCTGGACATTTTAAGATTTTGCTGAGCTCAAGCGTGCTGATTTAGGTCCTTTATGTGTTATATTTTACTGGATTTTGCTTTAATGGAAAGCCTAAACACACCTTCTTGCCAATTGTGGCTTTCGTTCCACATTTTTCTTTCTGCAGTTTTTTTCCAAATGCCCCATAGATGCCATCCACTCAGAGTCAACATTTTTCCATCTAAAAACTGTAGACTCTACAGCACCCCAGACCTGCAGTTTGTGTCTATATCTTCTGCAACATCCCACTCCCACAGCACAGATATTTTCAGCGTAATGATCTTCCTGTAGCTGTGGAAAATAACATTTTCATGGATAATTTGAGTTTCAGAAACAGGGAAAGGAGTAAAATCTTTCCAGTTTCAAACTCGTGCTGAAATCAAAGGCATTTAAGCAATGCAGGGACTATGGTGCTATGAAAATTGTATCACTGCAGTGTGCAAAGACAGGATGTGATGGAGCATGACTGTAGCCATAGTGCCATGACTGCATAAACCAGTAGCTCCAGCATCACTGCAAAAAAAGGGAGAATTACACCCCTGGCTGCTGAAAGTCAATGGCGCGGATTATCGGTGTGATACTCTTAAGAGTTGCATGGCCAGACCCTACAGATGGCTTTGCAAACCTCCACCATTAGTCCAACTCCCTGCAGATATCTGCTCTCTCTTCCTGTTTTGGAGGACAGGAGTGTCATTCTCCCTCTGTCTACTCAGAGAGCAGTGCCTTCCTCTCTTCAGTCCTTTCCCTCTCTATTTTCTATTTTTTTTTCTAGATAATACCTGGTTTCCCTTGTATCACAAAATCTATCTCATTGCAGCAAGCCTTTTTAAAAGCAATTTATAACATGTACCCCAAAAAATGGTCTTAAGTGAAGTGGGGCACGTTGCACTGCTGTAGAGCAAACACTGGAGAGCGTTGCTTTCTTTACTGCATTTTAATCTGTTGCTTCATTGTCACTCTGAAGTACCACCTCTGCAGACAACCAGGGTTTCCTTCCAAGCACTCCCTCTTGCTCTTCTGAATGCACGAGGAGGATAAAGTAACGATGAAATTTCACAGCTCAGGATAGCGGCTCCGGAGGTTTCTGTCATCTAAGAATATTCAGGTCAGGAGTTGTGTGTCTTTTTAAAGAGGGTCTGTAATGTGGCTCTTTTGGGCTACTGTCTCTCTACTGATTTGTACTGAAATTTTTTTTTTTCCAGTGGAGTAACTTCTTTTGTCTGTGGGGTTCTTCCCTGTGGTCTCCTGTTTAAAGAGGCCCTGAGCACAAATGTTCTGCTATTTTTGGCATGTCTGGCAGACTTAGGCAAGGCTTTTTTCCTCACTCATTGTTATCACTCTACGTCAAAGACCGTAAATATCACCAACATGTGATGCTTTCGAGTAGCTGTTAGTCATAATAAAATATTGTGTGCCCTTGATGAGATACCACCTTTAAAAATCAGACTACTGCAATATGAAAATGTTTTGGGCGGAGGTGAACAAGCCCTGCTGGGATCTGCTTGGTAGATTACCTGAAGTAGCCCCTGCTAAATGATTAGGTTGGTCTGCTGTCGAAGTAATACCTTGTTGGCTGGTACAGAGGTTTCAATTTTCCAGCAAATTCTCAAATGCCCCACAGTTATTACAGGAGGCATCCACCACATGGATGAGAGTCTTCCCTTTTCACTCTTATGGTCTTATGAGGGTCAGGGTCTGTAATTTCCTGGATAAGTTTTCCTCCCAGACACTCAGGAGTCATGGGAGGGTTTGCCGAATGAAGACTTTGGGGCATTACTTCTTGTTTTCCTAAATGAGTCTGAAGTCTTTTATACAGGCGATCAGTTGAGAATCATATAGTTATGCAGCTTGCCTTTCTTTTTTGAGATTCCTATTTTCTTATGTTGAGTTTGTTTGCCTAAACCCAAAAACATTAACTTTTCAGGATCGTGAAGAAGAAAGTTGTTCAGCGACACTTTGCTGACTGAAACCTTGTGTAATTCCTTTGGCAGAAAGGAGACCTGAATTTGATTTCATATGCAGCTACATGCTTGCCTGAGCCTTGCCTCAGTGTTCAGGACTGTGCATGCTATTCATCTCCACTTTTTGAGTCGCAGTTCTCCGGTGGATCAGAATTCCCAAGATCTGTGATATTTTTTCAATGACTAAGACACTTAATTTTAATTGTTAATGTACTGTACTGTACTGCAAAACAAACCATGATTCCTTTCCCTTTCTATTCACTTGAAGAGTGTCAGAAAAATACATCAATTAATTCTCCCGTGCTTTTGCTGAGCAACACGTTACTATGTTTTAGCTTATGTGATGGATATTGCTGCAGCTGAAGTCCAAACTATCATAACTTTGGGATATCCTAGCTTTATGAACTATGGCATCTACACCTCAGTTTAATTGCTAATGAAAATTGCAGACTTAGATTTAAGAACAGGGTTCATCTCTTTTGTTCTGGAAGTCATTGCTTGTGCCAAAGAAGGCTGTGATTACTAATTACTTAATTTGTATGACAGATGGAGCTGGGGATCAAATTAAGTAGCTGTCTTAGGATACGTTGTAGAGCAATATCTAGCTTTAAACACGACTGCCTTTTCATTCCTAAAAAAAGGCACAAACAATGACAGGCTAAAAATAGCTTGTTCACTTGGAGTTGACGACAGTTTCTGAGAGCTTGTCTTTAGGAAGATGTTGGAAGAAACCCTGCCGTCTTTTCCCCTCCCCCCTTTTTTTCTTCTTAAAATGCACGTCCTTCTGTTTAAGCTTCTTCACCTCACTGCCCACAGACAGATGCCCACCGACTTCGATAGGATTTCAGTATTTCTGCATATTTCCGAGGGGCTTTACGTAAAGCATTATTTAAAGAAAACCTAAAAGTCACTGCAGATATTTCTATTAAGTTATGCTTATCCTACACAAATTGCTCTGTGCTGACAGAGAAGGAGGTAGTAAAGCCTTTTCCACTCTTTGCCTCCCACAGTATCTGCTGCAGTATAAAAAAAAAAAAAAAAAAAATAAGAGGCTTTTTTCTGATTTTATTCCTGAAGATTGCTTCATATTCAGTATGAATATCGGTGGTTCCTGGTGCTGTAAACAAAGAGTTGAGTCTTTGACTTTGTGTCCCTGCAGTCTAGTAAACAATCAGTTAATTTGTAGCATCCCAGTGGTTGACAGGAGTGAAAGAAGGGGTTTGATCTTATTTTTGTGCTTGTGAATTAAAGCTTTGCCTTCTGGCTAGGTTCTGAGTTCCCTCCTCCTGGAAGATATTTGAGCATTTTAAATTCGGAATATGTAGTTACAAATGTGAGGGCACAGCCTTCTCCAGGATTTTTTCGACTTTCATTTTAATTTTTCTCTGTGTTTCTAATCGCAGCAAGCAAGAAAACAGTTTGAAAATTATGTCGAGTGTCTGAGCTAGGAGCACAATGCGATTCAGGATCTTTAGAACTAGTCCGCTGCATTTTTATTAAATGAGAGTGAAGGAGTAGGTGGGACTTTTATTTAAAAATAGATCAGCACAGGGGACTGAACTTGCGTTTGAGGAAACGTTAATAAGCCAGCCAGCCATTGTCCTTAATCAGAGACTGTATTTGTAAGTAGAACATGTTGAATCTGTCATGATTGATGACGTTGTCTTTGTTAAAAGGGATGCTGCATCTTTAACCAAGAGCAGACAGAAACAGTGCAGAATCTACAGTAAATTTGAGAATTAGAAGAGAAACCTTTCTTCGTTTTGCCACGTATAACGTTTGTAAAATATTGAAAAGGAAAACATACAAAGCCAGGGGAATATAAGTAACTCGCTGCTTACATTTTAATTCCCTCACCTTTCCCCTCTGGGTGAGTTCCCCCTCCTTTTTCCCCCCTGAATTTAAAATGCTGGAAGGAAAAGCAACTGAGGTCCAAGTTTCAGACGCTGATTTCTCCGCTAATTGAAATTACCGGGCATATTTCTATATATAGTCGATGAAGAGATGTGTAGCTTTCACTCAGTGCCTTCAAGACATGTCTTTTTGTAGTCAGAAAAGCAGAGATCAATGCATTTTCAAACTGACAGAGGGAACGGATGCTCCTTAGTAGCACATGCTCGGGATCGTGTGTGTACCGTTTGTGCAGAGCAGAGACGCTGAATACTGGTCCATATGCTCCTTGTTTACTGCAATGTTTTTTGCATGTTACTGTGCACTCCGGACTAATGTGAAGGTAAGAGGAGACGAGACAACAATTTGGCAGGAATGTACATGTAAAACCAGCTGCAGAAAATGTCTACCTTGTGTTGCTGAGTACTTTAGAATTGCTAGCTGAACAGGCATATTATTACAGGTGGTTGTGGAGGCTTTGTTTTATCGTTGTCTGTGTAGCTAAAGCATAGAAGCATGTTTGAATTTTGCAGCTTAGCGACCTTCCGTTTTTAATTGCTTGCAGTTCAGGTTCTGGCTTGTATGTTCTGATAAACATGTTTTGCTACTGTCCAGGTAGGCCAGAAACAAGATGCCAAAGGCTGTTTGTGCAAGGCTACATAGCTTTATATAGGATAAGAATTCCTATACTCTAGTCCCCATGCATCCTCCAGTGATGCTGCTTGCATGCTTTCTTGCTGATTACTTGTCTGAAAACCGGGGGTCTCACTACTGTGTCTGGGTTGTTTTTTCCTGCTGATTTGTTCCTAACTTGAAACAAAATGCATACGAACAAATAACAGGCAATGTTCTAAGAAATAAACAAGGGATTATTACTACAAAATGCTACAGAAAAATGCCAGCTGGCAGCACTGGTCTCACAGTAACTATTAACCAGCATTTGTCACTCATGTCAACATTTGCTTGCTCTGTTAATTAGTGTCAGAACTTCGATGTAAGTTGCTGGATATATTACCTTCTCTGCAAGTAGGACAATATTAGCAGACAGGATCATTGGCATTGAATTGAGCACTAAGCCAAGCTGTGGGCCAGCTGTGGGAATCCAGTTGCATAATTTAAATGAATTACAGTCCTTAGTCAACATATTGGGGAGGTACTTTTGGCATTCTGGCTTTTTCAAGTTCAAGTGAGTGTGTCTGTCTGGGAAGGAAAGCACTGGCAAATGCCGGATAATCACAGTTAGAACTGTTTTACCTGCAGAAATAGTTGTAAAGGATATTTTGCTTTCAAACTGCTTTAAGCATGGCTCTGAATTAAAGTGAGCTTTCTATATTTGCACTTGGTTTGATAATAATGAACTTCATATTTATTAGGTGAAAATATTTTTTTGTCATTTGATTAAAAAAGTATTTTGTGTTAAAAGCTCACGTTCTAAGAGTCTACTCCTATGTATGTGGTCAAAGTCTGTACTGCTGATTACTGTACTGAATTGCTAAGCTTTCATATTTTATTACTTTATAATTAACTTTTACAATTCACTTTCTGTGCCGCTTTCCAAGGAGGAAGGTGAAAAATATATTTTCTCTAAATATGTGGATAACAAGCGAAAAAATCCAAGTTAAAACTTTTAATGCTGTTCTGTCTTCCTAAAATGTATCCATTGTCCTTTCCTTTATGCTTTCCCTATAATGTTTTAGGCAGGTTAGTATATTCTATCTACTTTATATGCCCTGTGTTCTATGCCGTAAATTGTCAATAAAGAAATGTTTTGAGACCAACCATTCTTTATTGCTCATTTTGTCCCCCAGCCTGCAGTACTGTGCTGAAGGTGTTCGGTTAAAGTGGATCTGTTGTTGAGAAATGATTTCTTAGTCTAAATAAGAATAGGTACAGGGGAAATTTCAATATGACTATTTTTACTGTGATTTCCACAAGATACCTTATCACTAAGTACCACAGCAACAGTTAGGAGTCTCATGAGTTCAACTTTTGAAATGTCTTTGTTTCCATTTGTAAATATAAAAAAAAAAGGTGAAAGGTTTGTACTAGCTCAACTCTGATGATTGTTTGGGTAAGAATTGTTGGAATTTATTCAGCTGTTAAGTGTCTCTGGAATAATTGTTTGATATACAGTATCTGTTATTTACATTATATTGTTCTAAGGATGTTATCTTCTGTTGTTCTAACTTCATCAAATTCGTCCACTTTCAATGTATACTTTGATAATCTGCTTTCCAAGCTATGCATTAGGATACAATAGCATAAAAAAGCTGCATAAACTTTACAAATCCCCTCAGGAACTGCCCAAGGATGTCAGCGCCACTTGCATCTTCAGTAATTTCTATTTTCTTTTTCTGACATTGATAATTATTTAATAAACAGGAGTTTGTTGAAAGGTGCTCCCCATGCCTGGTCATTCTGAAATATATTACATAGCATTTCTGCAGAACTCTGTTACTTTTAACTTGGTTGGCACCCACGTAAGCCACAGCTTTATGGGTGGCCAAAATAAATGAAATACATTATAAAACATCTGGTTTGAGTTTTGCATTTTCCCCCTTTTAAATGGGTGGAAAAATCTCAGTGGTTGTCAAATATTTTAGTCTTTAAGTCATAAGACAGAATTAAACTATAAGTACAGGCTGTAACAGGAAATAGATTTGCTTGCCCTGGAAAGTAAAAAAGAAAAGCATTTGGGTCTGTTTCTGATGGCAGCTGCAGTTTATGGCTTTAGAGAAAACAGATTTTTCGAGTTCAAGGTAGGACTTCTTGCTTCTTGATTGCCAGTGTATCTGAAACTGCCCATGTGAACTTACTTGGCATATGCAGACTTATAAAAAGAAAGAGATCTACCCCATGCATTCTTAATCAAAGCCTATTTTTACAGCTGACTAAAGAATAGTACTGACCATGAACATACCTGCCTATGTGAATAACTGTTTCTTCCTGCCCAAGCAGAAAGTCAGTGGTTAAAAAGGGGAGAAAGATGTCTAAGAAGTTATGAGCAAAGTATCTTTCTCTGTCAGAGTTTCTCTGGACCTGCAGTTTTTAAATGAAATTCAGCTTGAATCAAAAAGAAAAAATAAAAGTCAACCTAACTATTGCTTGCTATTGCCTGTTTACTAGGCACAGCGTTATTAAAATTCTACATTTTGACTGATCTCCTTCTTGCTCTCTCATGTACGCAGTTTTGTACCTCGGTGGAAGATATCATAAATGAGCTCAGAAGTCAGGGAATTAAAATCTAAAAGCAGTGCCTCCAAGATCAGAAGTGTTCTTGTGGAAGTGTGCCATGTGCCTGCAAAAGCGAACTCCTGCTATATGCAGTAGTTAAATATGTTGTTGTGTTTTCAGCATAAGTAAGTCTCAGGAGCACAGGCTGACTATGGCAGGGGGCTGCCCAGTGTCAAATGTTTGCGGGTTTAATTGTGTCCACCGTGTATTGAAAATACTTTCTGTATTTATATGCAAGAGATTTTTAGAAGTTGCCATTATAAACTTTCTGTTCTTGGCTTAGGCAAGTATTTTAAATTCCCTCAGTGTTAGCAATATTTCTTGTAATACTATAGGAAAGATTGCAAATATTCAGGTTCCATAGTCTGAGCTAAGCTTGAAAAACTTTTATGGACTGAAGCCTTGCTTTTCTTGTAGAAGTTTTGCCTTCCCCTTCCCTCGATGAAGTCTATGTGCAGTTCTGACAGGTTTTGCTGGGAATCTGGGCTGCTATTTCTGGCTGATGGTTTGAGGGTCTTACTGGAGGCATAGCTGGTGCTTCTGGGGATTTGGGTAGCGGAGCTGATGTCTTTCATTTGTGCTTTAGCATGGGACTTGATGTGAGCCCTGGGCTCTCTCGCCTTGAAACACCTCATTCTCAGCAGCAGTCAGCACTGGCTTTGGGGTCATCAGAGCTTCATGTAAGGAGTAGGAGGTATTTTGTTATGGATTCAGATTCATGCCCTTTGAAGTGCAGAAGGCTTCCCAGGAGGTTCAGAGTTACTCCAGCAGGAGTTTAGGGCTGTCGTTGTGTTAATGGGTACACTTGGCACCTCACAAAAGTGAGCTCTTACCTGAACACTGGGTTAACTAAGTGCCTTTTTTTGTTCTGACTGCTAACTTTGGGTCACCCTGTTTGTGACAGAAGTTTACTACGTACAATCCCTTGTATCTCCTGTGCTACAGCTAAAAGATTATGCTAGCCTTTGCCAAAGAGTAACTATGAAGTGATTTACAGCTGGAATTTCAACCTATGCATTGCCACCTTTTGAGGATCTCAGATGATGCAGAGAACCTGTTGGGATAAGAATGGAGTACGGCCAGAGCCCATGGAGAACCCTAGAAGCTGGCACCCTTTAATCAGTTTAGCTTTCTCTGTTTGTTCTCTTGTCCCACCCACATTTCAAAACTATATGTAAATGTTGTAACCTAGCAGTTCCCAATTTCAACATAAGTCGTGAATAAAGCAATAAAAGCAGAGGAATCGTTGTACCAAACAGCAAAAAGTTTCATTGCCAGAAGCTGCAAAATGTCACAAATGCCAACCGAGCTGCTGACTTGTGTCTACATTTTTACACACAGCTGTAACTCTTCCCCTCTCCCAGTATATATTAATGATATAGATTCATAATTAAGTTCATATTGCACCACCCGTACCAAGAAGCGTTCTGGTCTTCCAAAGGAAAAGAGTTTATAGATCTTTCACACTTGGCCCTATATTGCCCAAATATGTTCTGCTGTAGTCTTACGGTATTCATTGCAAATGGAGGATAAGGTCAAAAGGATTTGGACTCCCAGCTGTCTCAGACTTTCAGACATGGTCCTTGGTTTCCTGGGCATATTTTCCTCCTTTAAATGTTCTATCAGGCACCATAGTCTAGCACCTCTCTATGAAGTGAGGAACAGTTCAGAAGTCGCACGAGTGGCTTTGATACAGCATTTTTAAAGGAGTAAGCAGGAGAGATTGATTTCTCACTTTTTCTAATGTAATTAATAATAGACTCAGGGATAGTTTTTATTTGAGTTTGCTCCTTTTTGTAATTCTGTCTGACAGTCTGACTTGCTTTACTTATAACTGCATAGTCATAACTGCAGTACATGTGACGGGTCAAAGTACTGTTCCTCTACTATGGTAGGACACCAAGGCAAAATGTAGGTTAGTACTAGAAAGCAAACAGAATTGGTGTGGAATTTCCATCCTGAGAAGTTTGGGGACAAGGAAAAGGATGATATTATGTAGGCTGTGAATATCTAGTTGCATGTCTGTAATATATCTTGTCATTTGTTTATAAAATGTTTGACTAGGCTATAAAATAAGCAAGACCTTGACCTTTATAAGGAATTTGTTTAACAGCTGTGGGATCTAGCCTTGAAAGGTAAAAACAGCTGAGCTGTTTCTATCGATGTCATCCTTCTGTTAAATAAAGATGGAATTTTAGGGAAGAGATAACTCATTGCAAGAAGGGGGTTAGTGATCTCTTGGACCAGCTTCTACAAAGAGAGCTCTCCCAAAATTACAACAGTAGTAATACCACAGTATTTCTTTCTTTTGGTAGCTTGCTGTACCTGTTACTGAAATGTATTGCTGCTGCCCACTCTCATGATTCACAGGAAGTTACTTACCATTTACGGTCAGGTTTTTGCAGTCACACCAGTGATGTTAATAAGAGTTCTGGTAAACAGGAGATCTGACTCCAGTCTCATACAGTTCAAAAAGTAATTCTGTCTGAATAAGTAGTATATTATTTGAATCCTAGAGATTGATTTCTCCACTTCTGAAATCAAACTTGGTCAGATTTGCAAGCATTTAAAATACCTAAGTACATATTTCACCACTCCACCCAGATGCAAGTGTTGATTTACAGTACATGGCCATAACAAGCTATGAATGAAAGCAGTAATTAGAATAGATTAATAACACAGCAGCAGCTCTGATTTTCTAGATATGGTAAGACTGGGACTCTACTTGACCCATAGACCAGAATAATGTTCCCTTAAAGGCCATTATAAATGTGTGAATAGGTGCAGAGATGCTAAAATGACAAGCACAGTATAAGAAATTAAATCCACTACTAAGAATTCTTTATGAACACCAAGCAGATATTAATATTATGCTGTGGGGATAAGGGGTACTTATCTAAAGTTAGAAGAGTTAGTCACAAAAATAGTGGCTGGAAGATACAGAAGCTAGGCACTATTTTCTTCATTCAGAATTTTCTGGATAGATACTAGTACCAAGGAAAATATTTCAATTCTATTTTGTGTCTCCCATTTTAATGTGGGCTCATTAGAGCTTATCTGATGAGCTATTCTTATCAGAGATATATAATTGGCCTTTTTGTTAGAGGAGAATTGAAAAGATCTAGGCCTGTAAAAGTATTTAAATGTGTTGGGTTTTTAAGATGTGCAAGTAACTAGAATATAATATCTTGTCTATATGGGACAATTTTATTTTTACACAAAAATGATGAAAAGTTAGATCCTCTACTGTTAAACCACTGCTAATAGATTTGCCCTATGCACTTAAGATGCCAGTGTTTGTATGATTTTTATGAGATTGCAGAGAAATTAGATCCACAATCCTGGCAGCAAGGCTGCCTACAAAATATTGAGGAAAGGGCAGTGGATACAGGCAAAACTAAGTTTTCTTTTTTTCTTGGGAAACTCTGTGACTCCTATCACCTGGATGAGGAGGAGTGCAGAAGACCATTAATCACTGACAGACAGAGTTGATAGTAACTTGAACAATTAAAGACTGCCCAACAATCTCATGGTTAACTTCTACCTGCACTTACTTTTAACTTTGTCTGTTTCTCCTGTCCCATTTGCTCATGCTATGTTGGATAATCTGTATCTGTGATTGAGTGTTGCACTTTCCAGAGCTAGTCTTCACAGGTGTGCCTTCTCTTACTGCTACTCATTGTATATGTGTTTTGGACATGCTGAGATGTTTTGTTCCTGTCCAGGCCACCATGCTTTTGGCATGAAATGAACATATGAAATGCTTGTGCCTGTTTTTGGAGGAGGAAGCCCTCACTCCCTTCCTTCCATGATATCCTTACAGACAGCAGGAGACAAGGAAAATGTCTTTTGGAAGTAAAGATGCAAAAGAAAATTCCAAAAAAAGAATTGATATTTTTTCAGTTGTGGACACACACCAGAGAAATGGACTGTGGAACACATTCAGGCAGTCTGCATTCCACCTGCGTCCCCGTGCCAGAATAATGAGTGATAGCTACAGATAATGACTAACACAGAAGTTACAGAATGAAAAAAACCCACAAATATTACTGAAAGCATAGCCATCACTGTTTTCTCAGAGGAGGTGACTGATTTTTGCCTTTGTGTCTCCAGACACATCTGAATGTTTCAAGTAGCATAAATTCTCCTGATAACTGAGTAGCTTCCAGACTTCTTCTGGAAAGACAAGTAAAACAAAATCTGAATCCCATAAAAACGTATCAAAGAAACCTGGACACAAACATTTTCTGTTCTAGTCTCACTTTCACCAAAGAGGTAAACCTCTCAAGTTTCAAATAGGAATCTCTGCAGAGAAGTAATTGGAAAGGCTTGTCTGCCTTTGATAGCACAGAGAATTGCTAAAACCTTAGGAAAGGAGGATTGACTGGAGAAGTAAAACTCAGAAAAGCATTTTCATCCAAGTTGCAGGACAGATGAAGAAAACTATTGCAGCTACTTCACACATATTTGCAGATATTTTGGGCAGAATTTTCAGCCTGATCCAGATTTGTTTTCAAAACTTCAGTTTTCATTTGCAAACAAAAATAAGTGGCCAGCTTTTCAAGTTAGACAGAACAATCATAATTAAGCTAGTCTGTCAGCGCAGACTGTAAAACTACCATGAATTGTTGGAAGAAGGATACATCTCTTGACACCTGCCGTACCTTTCAGAAAAACATTCTGTTTCCATTGAATAATTTCTGATGAGGGAGAACCTCTCACAACCTTTACAAATGTATTATTCCAGGGGTTAATTAGTCTCTTGGAGGTGTGTGCTATATTTCTAGTCTGAATTAATCCAGTCTCTGCTTCCAGCTTTTGGGTCACTTTCAGTTTTTTGCTACATCTTTATCTGCTGGACTGAGGAGTCCACTGCAAAGGGTCGTACCCCCATGAGTAGCTCTAGGCTGCGGCGAAGGCATCACCTAATCATCTCTATGATGAAGTAAATAAACTGAGCTCCTGGCATCTCTTACTGCAAGGCACGATTGCCAGAGCTCTCATCCCTCTGATGACTTGCCTTTGAGCTCTCTCCAGTTTCTCAGCAGGCCTCCTGATCTGTGCCTGCCACAGCTGCGCGCAGCCGCAGAGCAGTTGCAGCCCCGTGCAGAAGTAGAATCATAGAATCATAGAATCATAGAATGGTTAGGGCTGGAAGGGACCTTCAAAGGTCATCTAGTCCAACCCCCCTGCAAGGAACAGGGATATCTCCAACTAGATCAGGTTGCTCAGGGCCTCGTCCAACCTGGCCTTGAACGTCTCCAGGGATGGAGCATCCACCACCTCTCTGGGCAACCTGTTCCAGTGTTCTACAACTCTCATGGTAAAAAATTTTTTCCTAATATCCAATCTGAATCTACCTCCCTCTATTTTAAAACCATTACCCCTTGTCCTATCACAACAGGCCCTCCTGAACAGCCTCTCCCCATCTTTCCTGTAGGCCCCCTTGAGGTACTGGAAGACCGCTATAAGGTCACCCCAGAGCCTCCTCTTCTCCAGGCTGAACAGCCCCGACTCTTTCAGCCTGTCCTCATAGGAAAGGTGCTCCAGCCCTCTTATCATCTTCGTGGCCCTCCTCTGGACCCTCTCCAACCGGTCCATGTCCTTCTTATGTTGGGGGCTCCAGAACTGGACGCAGTACTCCAAGTGAGGTCTCACAAGGGCAGAGTAGAGGGGAAGAATCACCTCTCTCGACCTACTGGCCACGCTCCTCTTGATGCAGCCCAGGACGCGGTTGGCCTTCTGGGCCGCAAGAGCACATTGCCGGCTCATATTGAGCTTCTCGTCCACCAGTACTCCCAAGTCCTTCTCCTCAGGGCTGCTCACGATCCATTCTCCGCCCAGTCTGTATTTGTGCCTGGGATTGCCACGACCCAGATGTAGGACCTTGCATTTGGCCTGGTTGAACTTCATGAGGTTGGTACAGGCCCACCTCTCCAGCCTGTCGAGGTCCCTCTGGATGGCATCCCTCCCTTCCAGCGTGTCGACAGCACCACACAGCTTGGTGTCATCGGCGAACTTGCTGAGGGTGCACTCCATGCCACTGTCCACGTCACCGACAAAGATGTTGAAGAGGGCCGGGCCCAACACGGACCCCTGAGGGACGCCACTCGTGACCGGTCTCCACTTGGACATTGAGCCGTTGACCACTACTCTCTGAGTGCGGCCATTGAGCCAATTCCTTATCCACCGAGTGGTCCATCCATCAAACCCATGCCTCTCTAGTTTAGAGAGAAGAATGTCGTGCGGGACAGTGTCAAAAGCTTTGCACAAGTCCAGGTAGATGATATCCATTGGTCGACCCTTGTCCACCGATGTTGTCACCCCATCATAAAAGGCCACCAAGTTGGTCAGGCACGATCTGCCTTTGGTGAAGCCATGTTGGCTGTTACCCACCACCTCCTTGCTCTCCATGTGCCTTAGCATGGTTCCCAGGAGAATCTGCTCCATGACCTTGCCAGGCACAGAGGTGAGGCTGACCGGCCTGTAGTTGCCCGGGTCCTCCTTGTTCCCCTTTTTAAAAATGGGGGTTATGTTCCCTCTCTTCCAGTCATCGGGGACCTCGCCAGACCGCCACGACTTCTCAAATACAATAGCCAGTGGCTTGGCAACTTCATCCGCCAGTTCCTTCCACTAATAAATGTCCTGGCTCCTACTAAAGATATCGTGTGTATGTCCAGCGTTTCACTGGCTCCTTTAGCCACATCGTTGCTCTGCTGGGTGTTCACGTTCTGCCTCCTATCTAGCCAGAGTCTCATCTGCTTAACAGCAGACCTCTCTGGGAAGTGCCCACGAGGAAGGGTTTCTTGCTTTATTCCAAACGTTAAGACTATATTGCTGTCTGTCTTAAAAAATACATTGATCTGTATCAATGACCCGTCTCTGCACGATTTACCATTTACCTTTTTTCTGTCATTGATGAATCTGGTAGGTAGTAAGCGACTGAGTTTTCTCCCAGATTGATCAACATTTGAAAAGCATTAGGTCAGGACCAGCCCCTGAGGATCCCGCTGAACACAGCTGATCAACTGTCCCATTTGTAATTATATTCTGAACCCTGTCAGTTAGACACTTTTTAATCCATTTAATGTGTGCCATTTTGATTTTGTTTTTAATAAAATGTCATGCAGCGCCATGTCAAATGATTTGCAGAAGTCGAAGTATATTATATCAATATTGTTACCATTGTCAGCCAAATTTATAATCCCGTCTGAAAAAAGATAGCATGTTAGTTAGCTTGACAGGATCTGTTTTCCATTAACCTGGCATTGTGTGTGTTTCTTTCCTTCAGAAATTAATGTAAATTTTATCAGCAATTCCATGCTAAGTACTTTTGAAAAATTAGCCATAACAATCACAATAGAAATTGTTAGGAATGAATCTCCTTAAACCCAGTCTTTGTTTAAGTCACTATTTAGAAATCTATCTCTAGCGGAGCACTACGTGAAAGTCAGGAACTCTTGATCTTCTTGCAAAATAGGGATGTCCCAGTTAAAATGAAAAATTTAATAAATTGAGTGAAACAAATCTTATGTGGAAGAGACTATTTCTTTTATTAGACCATCTCCAGTGGCTGAAAAAACAGCAGATGTGCTTTTGGTCTCACTTATATCCTTAGATTATCATGACTATGATAATGACTAACAACTTATCAACTAGACATTATATGAAAAGTTGTTTTATTAGAAATTAAATCTTACTACATAGTTCTTTTAGAAAACGGAAATGCTAAGACTTTGAAAGACTATTTCGTTTCTACTAGATGACCCATGAAGTCAAGACCTTGAATTCTTGCTGAGAAGGTGTCGGAGTGCTGATCAGGACTTTCATATGCTCTACTTCCTGTGTGCCTTTGAGACGTTATTAAATTCTTATGAAAACCTGATTTTGTACTGAATCACATGATACTTTCTTACATCTCTTGTACTGCTTGAGTTCTTAAAAATGGGGACATGAAGGCCACATGCTGGTTTCTAGCCACGTGTGTAATTGGAAAGTGGATATAAGGCATTTTGCCTCTGAATTAAGAAAACAATCTAAAGAAATCAGGTGGCTTCAGCTCACTTAACTTCAGACATAACCGATGTAAACATCTATATCTAGTGATTTCAGGCTCCCTTTAGTGTCAGTAGAGAGGAATTGTCTCTTCTAAAGCATGATTCATATGACCTAGTTTAAATATCTACATGGGGATGAGATTAATTGTGTCCTGAAAGTGCCAGTTTCTCTCCATTTGCCAGAGAGAGCTTAGGTGACTAGCTGAGATGTAGGTCTCTCTTATAGACATTTCCATCTGGTCAAATTAATCCCATCCTTCAAAGCAGCAAAGATGGGATTTTTAATGCTGGTCAAGCAGCTATTTTTCTCCTTTTCTTCTGTATGTAACAGAAGGAAGACATAAAAACGTGGGGAAGAGGAGTAAGCTGTTGTGAAGGGTCAGCCAAGACACCCTGGATATGAGGCAAGAGCAAGAGCTTGCAGGACTATGAAGTCATCTGATTTGTTTTCCTTTGTTTTTGTCTTGGTTCTTGCTTCTAAATTAATTAATATACCAAAAGTAAGCAGTGAGTAACTGAACTGAGCTGTTTGCAGCACGTCTGCCTCTTGCCCAGCTGGTAGATCAGCCCATTATTTCAATGGTGATCAATTGTTACATTTTATTTTAGTTGCTTAAAATTTTTAAGAGAACAAATTAAGGACTGCACACTTAGGTCTGGTTCTTTTCTGAGACCTGTGCAGCTTTCACAGTGTAGGCAGGTGCTGCAAAGCTATTAAAAAAGAACAAAAAAATAAAAAGAAAAGAAAAGAAAAAGAGATAGAATACATACATTGAGTCTTTGAGGCAGGGAGTCTTCATCTGAGCTTGATCCCCATCAGCTAGTAAATCTAGATAACTGAGAAACAAGTTCAGCTCACCCTAAATTAGACACTCTCAGTTGTCCAGCTGAACAGCTAACTGAATCATCAACCTCAAAAGAGACCCAAAACTATGGGATCATCTCAGGGGTAAACTTGGCTAGAAATGCACGAAGAAAGACTGAACATGGACCTAGAAGTGTAGGTGTGACTCTGGAAGACCTGAACTGATGCCATGGATTCACCAGAAAATGTCAATAGAAGTAATATAGTCACTAATGCATCTTAGGGGGATATTTTGTGAGGATCAATTAACAAATATTTGTACAGTACATCCACTGTAAATTTGCCATGTGTCTATAATACATAGCAAAATTAGCAAGCAATTTAAATGTCAGGAACTGTTTAAGGTAATTACCAACTTTTCCAAAGTTGTTAGGAGCTGGTTACCAGGGGATTTGTGAAGATCTAATTACCATTAGCCATCTGATCGAAACAAGTGACTTGATCCTGAGATTTTGCCCCAGCTAGATTTAAGTGTTGACATGATCTTTTAAATAGATTGATTTTCACAAAAGTTTTGACAGTTAAGTGAGTATTTATTTTACTCATTTTCACACAGAAAATGCAATACTTTTCAACCTAAAGATGAGCTCAAATTTAATTGTAACCTGTAGCTTGTCGCTATGTAATTGGTTTTAATGGTTTTAAGCTAGGGGAGAATGTCTGCTGTCTTCTGTTTTTAGGAGAATTTATACATTTAATACAGAAAAATGTTTTAAAGATTTCTTGACAGGATAATAAATAATGAATGAATGGATTGTCCCCCATCAGAATACAGTTTCACATAGGATGATGAAACAAAGATGAAAAAAGATTATTTTTTTTTCCTGGTCCATAGTTGGTGGCATACATCAGCTCCAATGGAAAAGGAAAAAAAAAAAAAAAGGAATGAGAGAGAAAAGAAAAGGAAAAGTTTCCCCAATGGTGAGCCAGGAAAAGAAGTGGTGGGGGTATCCCTAGATGAGCATTCTGTTCTGGGTGTCTTCTCCAGTGCACCAGGTGTTCCCCGAATACCTTTTCCAAAGTAATTTTATAGTTTCCTCAGGACCTTCTCAGCCTCCCCCATTGATTTTTCTTGCCTGTTATGCCAACAGAGCTGACTGGAGCACTCGCCAATCGGTCAGAGACATTGCAGAGCTAATAAGCTTTGTGCATATACCTTATGGGGCAATACTTAATGGCTGTTCAGACGCCAACATTAAAAATATGTTTTACTGGTATTATCTACTGAGCTCTGTTTCATCCCTAGCACAGTGTTATAAACAAAAATCCAGGATCTAAGGAGTGGTAAAGGGTGAGTGGAAGGAAAAGCAGTTCGAATGCTGGAAAACAAGGGCTAGAAGTACTGCTGCAGCAACTGGGGGTACACTGGTGGGATGTGTCAAGAGGAGAAGCTGACTACAACATTGCACATGAAAAACTGCAAAGCGAAAGCCCTGAGCATTGCACGGATTAAGGCAATGTTCAACCAACAAAAGATTTTGTGTTGGAAGGAGAAAAAAAGATAATAACTGTAATAAGTAACTAATAATTTTTCAAAACGAAAGACTACACAGAGTTCTTAACCCTCAATGGACTAAGCCCCTTGGCACTGATCTTGCAATTGACTGGACAGAATACTTCAATCCTCCTCACTCCCCTAAAATCCCCAGCAGAAGCACCTCTTGTCTCTCCTTGTTAAAGGTAAACAGCAATGAGTCATTTCTGGGTTTCCCTGGTTTATTCTGGTCTTACTCATTTCAGTTTTATTATGCCTAAATTGCATCTGCCATGGATCTATCTCTTCTTCACACATGTGCAATCACTCCACTGCTGACATTTGATGCTAGTTCCTGGCTGTGCATCAAACTTATCTATGGAGCACTACTTTTCGATAGAGTTCCTGCATCTCTGATTCCTCCAGTGACATTTTCTCATTGAAATACTGTCTGTTTCTCTTGCAGTGCACATCTTTCAGTGGATGCCTTGGGACATAGCTCAAAAAAAAATTGCTAGCCTTATTATTTCAGATCTTCCAGATCTTCTTCCAAGGTTTTGTTCCTTCTTTTTCTTTCTTTCACTTTTCAGCAGCTGACTGCTGTACCCTCTGAGAGTTTGCCTTTACATAGTAAGTTTAAGGCAATGCAATATCAAAACAATGCTACATCAATGCAGCATCAACACATTTTGCATTGAAGAATATGATAGCAGAAAGGCTGAGATAATAATAGGACCTGATTTTGGACCTACACACAGCAGGGTGATTTCCCACCACTATAGTGGTGTCCTCATTGGATCTTGTCCCCATCCTTCGCTTCCAGTCCAGCTCCAGGACCACTTCCTCATCATTTCAGGGAATTGTGCCACTGTCTTCTATTTCCCTTTGTGTTCCCAACTCAGCCTCTGTCTGAGCCTCTTTTAGTAAAATACCTCACCAGCCGGAAACCACTGTCCGGTGTTTTTCAATGATTTTTTCCTATGTTCAGCAATATTTCCTCTCAAATAACTAAGGTGCTTTGCTGATCAATTCTTCTTGTTCATCAGGGAAGACTTTATTTTGCCCTGTTTAAT
Organism: Tauraco erythrolophus; assembly: GCF_009769465.1. Lineage (NCBI taxonomy): Eukaryota > Metazoa > Chordata > Aves > Musophagiformes > Musophagidae > Tauraco > Tauraco erythrolophus. The sequence goes on along the minus strand of NC_141465.1, from coordinate 130,134,046 downwards.
TCCTTCTCCCAGAGAAAAAAAAGTTACTTTATTCTCCTCACTTTCTTTACCAGGTAATACCAATTCCTGGTTAAATTAAAAACAAACAGAAGAATATTTTTTTTTTCCCTTTCTGTAATTATTTGTTGAGTCTGAAATGTTATCAGCCTAGAGCAAGAACAAAACTACAGTACCTATCTGAAAATTCATCAGCTTTTGTTTATCTGAAGGTCAGTAGTAAGCAGAAGCAACAAGGCTTTCAGGATGAGAGATTTTAAAGATTGAGGCTGTTTCCTTTAGAAAATACATACGTTAAGAGACTATAGTGCTAAACATTGTAAAGAAGATAGATTTTCTCTCTGTCTCAAAGTTTTCCTACACATTCCACCAAAGGGGTCTTCAGCGAGGCTGAAAGGCAACACTCCTAAGCCTGATGAAAGGAGATGTTATTGAAAGCAGTAGTGCATCACTGGAACCCAGTGACAAAACACCATGGATGCTGAGAGTTTGGAAGGACTTAAAAAAGAGAAAAAAACTGGAAAGGCGACATATGATTTCCCAATATGGGCTCAAAAGTACAAACTAGATAAGTTATTTTATTGTTGTTCAGATTTCTTGCCCCTTCTTCTGAACCAGCTGGTACACTTCTCTGCCAGACTCCAGTCAACGAGTAAGATGATTCATGACAGTTTTGTGTTTCATGTTATAATAGTAATTAGGAAAAAAATTATAAATGCAATGCTGAAATGTAACCCCTGAAGAAAGGCCTCATGAAATTTAGTGTTGGACTCAGGGAACTGAGTCTCTCTAGCTTCCATTTCTCTGAGGGAATTCATAACCTTTGGTACGTTTGGCCTGAGTTTATCTTTCTCTTCCTCCTGTTTAGGTTTCTGGCAGAGGGCTTCTGCGATTTACTTATCTACCATAACCAGAACTGGTTGAACATACTTTCCCAACCATGTAGGGAAAATACGATATTAGTAGGAATGCAAAAGAACATGAATGAAATGTAAGTGGTAGTGCACATGACTTCAGAATACAGGCAGGCTGGAGTTACACGGAATATTGACTGGATGCCTCTAAAGAACTAACTTCAAGTGCATTAAAGTAAAGACGGCCCAAGAAAGGCATGTTTCTAGCTGGAAAAGAAGGGGAATTTGCCTTAGGAAAAAGAGTCCTTCATGTCACGATTATCTGAAAGGTTACAATCTAAGTGATGTTGTTTAGAAATCATTTTATGTTTCCTTGCTGTTGCTGATAGATTTTACTCAGGCTATTGTGCAATAAGTGTTTTCTTAGACATTTTGAAGCAGGGTTATATTGTGAGACAGCAGCAGATATGGTCTGAAGGTAGACCAGTAGTTTCACATAATTTTAATATACATTTTCACACTTTGTTTTCTATTGTGAGTTATTCTGGAAACTTAAATGTAAGAAAGACAGGGAGATCTGCATTACTAACATTCTCTCCATGTGTAACTCTCTTGCTAAGGTTTCAGGGAACTGTGCTTCTCTCACACTATCTATGAGAACAATAGCAAAAGAGCTTCTGACTGGTAGTTGAGCTTCAGTTTCTTGAGTAAACTTGTTTTTTCCTATTTTCCCTAAGGCTTTGTTTGTCTTTCCTTTTTGTCTGGAGCACTCATCTGGAGCAGACAATGAAGGAGATCTCTGTCAAAGTACTTTTATGACTGACTAGAGCTCATTGCAAGAACCCCTTGATCAGTGCATTCTCGGTAATTTTGTCCCTCCTTGTTCACCACCTTTGTTACTCATGTCATTTTTTCCTTTTGATCCTTGTTTGTTACAGTGGTTGATTTTTCTGAGTTACTCTGTCCAGTACTGGTTTAACCACTGGCTTAAATTTCACACCACATTTTAGAATATGATAAAATAAATAAACAAATTATGCAGAGGACATTGAAAGTCAACACCAAAAAACTTAAGAATGTGGAGGAGAAAAAAAAAATAAACCCACTTTCTTTCATTGTACAGTTCCATGTAAGAACTTCAGGCAAAAAAGGCCTCCTCAAAACATTTATTTAAAAGTGGCTTGAAAACATTCATGGTGGAAACAGAAAATTGAAAAGATTTAAAACACAAAAGTGCAAAAACCTTCTCTGCATTTTTGCAACAGGTTTGAGGATTAAATAGTTTTACATTCCATGTAAGAAAATAATACATGTAAAAATTATCTTCTCTCACCTCTCCAAGTCTTCCAAAGGCCTTCCAAAATTTGGCATGTCAGTGGAAGCTTTTAAAATTTTTGTGTGTGGAGCTTGTTGTGCACACTCATCTCCACATACATCAGAAGATGTACTTTTGCTCACGTTTCAACTCATTCGCTGCTTTCTCATGAAATCACTCTGGTAATTCTGGCTTAATCTCTACATTCAGAAACTGTCTTTCCAAAGAAGAAAACTGGAACTGTACTGATCTATTTAGTCTTCAGATGAATTGCCTTTGTTGTTAAATTAATATAGATGGTGGTAGCTGTAATTTACGTAATATTTCTATCAACAGAAAATGTCAGGATCAGTCAAATATTGCTGAGAATTAGATTAAACAGTCATCCTTCACAGAGGAATTACATGTGTTTGTGATTCTTACATTACTTTGCTGGACCTTGTTCTGTCAGTAAGCTCTGTGTCCTTATATAGCCCAGCAGTAATTATTTCTTTTTTTTTTCTGTGGTGATCTAATCCCAGGACACCCTCTATCACCTTTTATCAGCAAAACCACCTTTCAAACGGTAGCTAACCAGAAAAAATATGCCATGTAAAAATGAAACCCAAGTGGTGAATACAGACAACAGCTGTGAGCCTTTTCAGCTGGAGAGTTTTCTTTGGAGGCAATATTCATCCACGCAGATGGTTGAGATGGGCTATGAAAATGCGTTCATGTACTTACTGGAAGAAATGACTGTATTAGAAAATGCTCATTTTTTTTGTCTGGGAGACGAAGAAGAAATAACCTGGAATGGAATGCAAAGCCTTAAACTGTTACGGTGAACAACGAACTATACAGATCAACTCTAGAAAACGTTGACATTTAGATTAGACATAAGGAAGAAATTTTTTACGTTGAGGGTGGTGAAGCACTGGAACAGGTTGTCCAGAGGAGTTGTGGATGCCCTATCCCTGGAGGTGTTCAAGACCAGATTGGATGAGGCTTTGAGCAACCTGGTGTAGTGGAAGGTGTCTCTGTCCATGGCAGGGGGGTTGGAACGAGATGATCTTTAAGGTCCCTTCCAACCTGAAACATTCTATGATTCTATGATGACAATAATTGTCTGTGGAGAGAGATAAACGTCTTTCTCTGCTAACCCATTTGGTAGATAAGCTCCGGTAGAAATAATATTGGGAACCTCTAGCAATAAGAGCTCAGTTTTTACTCAATGGGAAAAATGCCAATTGTTCCTCAAGCCTGAATCCTGGGTCATTATAATTTTATGAAGAAACATTCATAAAATTAAAATAAGTTCTTCACAGAGAATTCAAGCTGCGCTGTTTCCATAGGTGAGGAAAGAAATGCTCTACAAACACTAACAATAATTCAATGTATGATTAAAACATCTCTTAACGACTACTTGGATGAAACACTCATCCTCTCTGTATCATCTACTTTACAGAATATAAAAATGCCACAGATGTTATAGAACCCTCAAGGCTTTTTTTCCAGCTTTAAGAAGATTCCCTTGCAAAAGCCTTTGTAGAAGACAACTGCAAACTCTGTGGGAAAGCAACCCACAGCCCTGCAAAGTTTCCAGTAGCATTGGGTGGCCATTGTACGCTACAAAGCCCAAGGCTGTTAGTTACACCAGACTCTTTCCAGCTCTTTCAGCAGCCTGTGACGAAGAAGGCAGAAATATAAATGAAAGCTGCTTTATTGCCCTGCTGCTCTTAGGTTTCAGTTCCTAGCCTATATCCGTTAGAAAATTGCCAGAAGTCACTGTAATATGTAATTTGCAGTACTTTTCATTAATTCTATTTCATACTATTTTGCCTGCTTTATTAGATAGAACGAATTGCTGATTTAAGCCATGAATATTACTGTAACCTGCTTTCTATTTTTATTATTTAAATTGTAATTATTACATCACCAGTTATAGATATATACTGCTTCACATAGTTAATTTCACGTGTGACCATAATACAAACATAAGAGAAATGAACATAGCTACATGCTGTGTTCCAAGCAGACTGTGTCTTCTCAAGAGAAGGGATTTGTTCAAGTTCTTTCCGTTTCAAATGTGTGTGATTTCAAGGTTTATTCATGATGCTTATTCATGCAAACACGTCTACTCATTCTGGAGAGTGTGTGTAATTCCACGTTCCTAATCCAGAAAACAGGGACAGCAAGGATTTATAAGCAAAGTTGACTCAGTGAGAATGATACCTTCTAACCCAAGAAGGCTGTTGCCTTCATATATTCTGAGTCACAGCTGCTCATTTCAGTGGTGAAAAACCATTTTTCACTGCTTTTTGCTCCTGTTAGACCTCCTGAGCCAACACTGCTAAATGAGAACAAGGAGACAACTCCGTCCCCTTTTGCACATCATCAACAGAATTGTTTCCTGTGGTAAGTTTCCACTGAAAACAACGGGGGACCTGGAGTTATCACAGAGGCATAAGTAGAAGTTTTTGAGATGGCTCTGGTGTTGCACTGAAGACCTGAGGCAACCAGCATTTATTAATGTAGTTGAGTCTCATAGGCCTGAGTTAGGGACAGAATCATAGAATCATGGAATCATACCACCATTTCAGTTGGAAAAGACCTTATAAAAAGTGCTTTTCCTCATTACAAAAGGAGCACGTCTGCTCTGGAGTCACTGAATAATATGGTGATACCCTACAACACCATTTTATACAGTCATTTTCATAACACTTTTTTCTGCCTTTTAAAGACCACGGTTTCTTCCTTTTTGAAATAAAAAATGAGTGCTTTGCTCGACTTTTTAGTTTGCTTTATGTTGCGAAACTTACTTTTAAAAGTTAACATCATAATTCATACAAGATGTTTTAGCTAGATAAGTAATTCTGTGGTGATAACCATCAGTAGCACATAGCAGATTTAGAAATTCTGAATATTAGTGCCGAGATTCATACAAGATGTCACTTATATACCTAGTATTTATGCCAGATTGAATCTTCTTTAGAATATGTAATTACATTTATAAGGTAAGCAACATTCTAAATTGTCTGTTGTTTAAATTGGTAGCTGTAGGCTAGACTGAAAGGTAACTCCATTCAACTAATTGCTGCTGTGACTCAGACCTTGTAACAGATATGTAATTAGATTTGGTTTTCTTTCAAACTCCTTTCCAGACCTGATTTTCTTTATAAGAGAGCATAAAGGGGAAAGAATGCTTTTTGTCTGAAGAGTACCATCCAAAGAATAAGGAGCCTAACAGAAGGAAAACTTTTACGTGTAATATGGCTGGTTTAAGTGAGAAGTTTACAGGTTCATTTAAATGTCTGTATTAAAGAATTCAGGACTACTCAGCAGTAAGACATACAGTTATCTGTATTTCTTCAAGCTGATCCAATCTGTAGCTTGCTATCTTAACCCTCTGCTGTGCTTTTTCATCATATTTCTCCAGAATTGTTTTCAACTTTAACATTTAACCTAACAAAATCAAAATCAATCAATTAGGATTTTGCTTCTCCTGCTCCAGAATTTTAAAAAATCGTACTATTCGGCCTAAAATGGTTCTGAGAGCACCTCCATCAGCTTTATTCTTTCTCTTTTTTTTTCCCTTGTGGTTTACAAATTAGGGCATACTAACTTTTGTTTCCGCAAACTCAACTTCAATTCTGAAATTCAGTTTGAAATGTCAATCCCTTCTGCATTACTAAGGAAAAAGATTTGATGAGTTGGAACTTAACTTTTCAGTCCTTTGAGGACAAAAGGCAGCTCACTGTCCCAACCTGAGGAGGTTCAGCAATGGCAACATTTTTTACCCAGCAGCTCAGTCTGACTGCTAGGAGCAAATATATTGAAGAGTATTAGTTTCGTTATGTTATGAGCTCATTTTACCCTTGCTGCAATTTCAGTACAAGTACCTAACTGCTAACTGAATTTCTGATTCTGTTTGAAAATTCAATAAAATGTTTCCAGAACATAATTCATGATGGGTTTAGACTTTCCTGGATTCTTATGACCGTCTTCAAGTAAATGAAGAAGCCTAAGTTAGGACCATAGCTGCTATACGGTCCCTTTGGAAGAGGACACTCAGCTCTAGAGTACAGTTTACACTAGAGCAGAGACTGGATAACAGCAGGATTTTTTTTTTTAACTTGGAGTTCTCAATTAAGTCTCTAAAGGTAGGTTCAACTAATTAAGTTTCTTATCAAACTCAGGGTAAACAAAATTTTTCCCTCTGAATCAAGATCTTTCATGGGAAGGTTCCCACTCTCTGCCTATCAGTAAGAGGAGTTTGTGACCTCCCACAGTTGAGGCGTTTAAACTGGATTCAGGCATCACACTTGAGTGAAATGGTGCTTCGGTGCCTGCAGCTGCTGTTTACTTCTTTTTTATTTGTTTCTTGTGGAAAGATGGAGCATCAGTCTACACTATGTACCATGTGGCAAAAAGGAAGCTCATAAATAGTGGCTGAATAAGATTCTTGTAAAACGGTATCTCCGGGGTAGAGGAGTTACAGGATATATAACATTTTTCTCCTGCCTGAGATGTTTTGCTGATACTATGGATGAAATCTGAAATATACTTTGCTTATTAGGACCAGCTGATGAAAAAAGTCCAGGTTCATTTTGTACAAATGACTTTCTCTGTCTTTTGCAAGAAATAGATGGTTATCTCTCTGTCTTTTCATTTTGCAAGTGATTTAACATATTAAAACCTCCAAAAAAGGAACAGGAGGTGATACTTTTCTACAAAGTAATTTCTGTAAAGATAACTAATGCTTTCTCAGGCACTTTGTCCTCCTAAATGAGATTATGAAATGGAATAACTGGCAATTGAATTCCCCGCTAAGGGTTAATCTTTTTTTGCCCATTCGTGCTGTGGCTGGATGTGAGATTTTAACACTCTTAAGTAGACTCAGTTCCTGTTCTACAACAATTGTTACTATTATTGTCGATATTCTAATTGCTATTTTATTAATCTTGTATTATTATGCTTCAGTACTTTTAAATGCTCAACTTTCTGGAAAGAAAAACCAAACATACTCTCTAATCACCTTGATCTTTCAGCTCAGGTCATTCTAGCTTTAATGAGAATCAACACTTCAGGTATCTTAAGTTATGTAGCTCCTAATTGCTTGTCATTAATATGGCCATTATAAGATTTTAGGATTCTTCCTGTGATCTGCATGTATTAGGATACGTTTGATTTCAAATAATGTGCTTCAGCAACTTTGACTTGGCCTCAGAACCAGTGTCACAGTAATTCACTAAAATGCAAACCTAAGAACAGAGGCACACAAACGATAACTGACAGAGGAAGACTTATTGAACAAGCTCCTCAGCAGAAAAAGGTGGAAGACATTTGGACTCCATAGTGACTATGGTTTTTGTTGGAGTCCATATATAGGAACTGCATGTGTACTAAGCCACCAGGGTAATATTTTCTTGATAGAAGTACAACTACTTACATTCAGGCCCTGTCATGGCTTCGGAGGCGAGTCCTGTAATGTACTGAGGAAACAAAAAAAATAAGAAAGGACACAGCAAAAAGCTACCAGAGGAGACGCGAAGGTGACACCATCTACTTGCTGGACTGACCACGCCACAGCTCTGCCCCTGAGGGCAGCTCAGTTCAGCTACCTGAGTGCCCTGCCTCTGGCTGCACGTAGAACTGGGCTGTTCCTGAAGAAGTTCGTAACTGGCTACAGCTTTTATCCAAATGTTTAAGGAAAGTTAAATTCAGTTTGCATTTTTAGAGGCTGAGCTGCTGTAGGCTTGGAGATGCTGAAGAAGAAATCCCACAACCTGTGTAGTGGAGTTGGGAGAGAGAGCATCCTGCTCATAAATCAAAGCTAGTGAGTTTTTGCTTTTGGTTTTGGTGTGGGTTTTTTTTTTCAGATAAAAGCATCCTAGAAATAACATTTTCCTATGTGATTTTAGCATAGTAGTTGTGGCTCAAAAGTCTATGTTTGTTAAGGAAAGGTAGAGAAGACTATATTCCAGAGATTGGACTTTTGTCATCACTTCTGAACCCCCACCCTCACATAAATAATTGAAAAAGTCATCATTGACAGATATCATCTCCATGGTAAAAATAGCTTGGTTGTTTTCCTTCCGCAGAGACATCTGTTGAATGAAATAAAACAAAGCAAGTGGAGTGATATCAGCCTTATAAATGACATCACTCAATTATGCTGGTCTTGTATACGATATTCTTTTTATAGAAGGCATTTACTTTTAAATTTTTTTATGCAGTATGAAAGTCAGATTTTGCTGCCGGGTTCACAGCATGGATTTCAGAAGGTGGATGAACTGAAAGGGTATTTTTCTCTCCTTGAAGTCATCAAGTGGGGATCCGCAGTGTGCTCCCACCCTTTAAACTGCATACATGCCAAAGTTCTCCTTGCTTCCACCTACACTGAAGCTGGTGCCACAGGATTAAACCTTTCCAGTGATTTGCCTCCAGTAATTCAAATAACTGCAGCCAAAACCCGGGGACAGCTTCTCTGCTTTGTTTTGTTTCGCTTTGTACCCACCCCTGCAAGCAACGGTCGGGAAAAGAGGGACAATATTCAGCAGTCATGCAGAGAAAGCTACTTTCCTCCTCCAGTAATGATGGGTTAATTCAAACCATTAATTTTTTTGAAGTTACAGAAGTGTGGTTGTAGGCATTTTATTATTAACCCTACTGTCCCTGAAGGTCACAGATTAGACAATCTGTGTTTGTACTGTCTTTGCTCATCTTGTCCATGCTTGGACTCATGCGTAGCACAGAGCTCAGTGTAGTGGCATCCACAGTGATTCTGGATGTGGAATTTAGTTTCAGAGAAGTCACCAATTACAAGCTTTCTACAGCATTGGGACACTATCACCCAACTTATAGCCAAGCAGTCATGTTCAGGAGCAAACGCAAGCCCTGAGGTACAAGGATATAGGAACAGACCACAGGAGACTGAAGAATTGTGGAAGATACTGGTGGTTTATCCAGAAAGCAGAGGATGAAGGCAGGTGTCACCATTCAATGAAAAAGAGGTGAGAGAGTTGGTCTGAGCTTTAATACAGTAACTCGTTTGCGTTGGCCTCTCCATATGTGAAGCCGGGAGCAAGGTGTCAGGAGTATGTGTCTTTTCACATGAATGCTTGTACTCCAGGTCTTTATGGGTTCTAGAGACTTATTTTCCTTTTAGAAATGAGGAGATAAGGAGTGGTGTACAATACACAATTATCCCAGATCTTTCTTTCCTATAATAATTTTTCAAAAACAATCTGCTGTGAGTCCTTCCCTGCCAGCACATGAACAATTATCTGTCAGCTAAAGAGGTTTTCTCTGCTTGACAGCCAGAACAAAGCATCTTGAACGAAGCGCCTGCTTTCCTCTGGGGCAGGATTTAGGGCTTGCTGTTGTATGAACTGTGAATGTGTTACTGAGCAGTGCATATCTGGAAAGCCTTCGTCTGACTGGTAGGGCATGTCTGAGCCTTGGAGAAGACAGAGAAGGATTTGGATTGCTTTTCACACTAGGATTACCAGATGGTCAAGCCTGTGTACCCGCAGCTATCAAATGGCAAAATTTAATTCCTCTAATAGATTTTTTTTTTAGTGTAGAAAAAGTTAAGCAATCCCTTTTGGTTGGATAAACTGTAAAGAAGGTTTTGAAGTTTGTGGAATTAAAATAGAAAAGTCTGAATAGCTAACTAGTACTGTGAATTGTCCAATGTGATCATGTGTTGATAACAATAACAGTCCCAAGGCCTTACATACTGAGTTAAAAGAGGAAACAGCCTGACTGTAGCATTTTGCATCATTGGTTCATAGGAAAATTCTCTGTTTGCAAACACATATTGTTTTCCTTTTCTCCTCTCCTGGTCTTTTCTACTGTGTCTTTTTCCCTTGGGGTCTAACCAGATTTCCTTTTGGCCACGATTGTACTGCTTTTTATAAAATAAGGGAAGGTGAATGGCTGAAATTAATGGCTTTCATAAACACAGACAGAGACAGGTTGAAGAAATACGAATTTATTTCTAGAGATGTGTTGCTTGGCAGCCTGGAGATGACATTAGAGATGGTGGATGAAATTTTTATAGCTTAATATTGCTTAAGGGTACTGCTTAGTGTATTGGGAACTCAGATGTGCAGCACAGAAGGTATAGTGTTACTGTAGTAGAAGCTGGGGAAGGGCATCAGTGTTTAAGATGGATCTCCAGCTTGTGTCAGTGTTAGCAGTGGCAATTTACTCAGAGGATTTGTTGTCCGTCTGACTCATTACTTAATGAAGAGATGTAGAAAATGAAACTTGGACACAGAGATGGGGTTTTAAAATGGAATTTTGCAAATGTGTTGTCTTTTACCTTTAACATGGTGGTGAGAAAAGCGTGGCTACCTGGCAATTTGTTTGAACCTGTTCCTCAGTTTCCTATCCCACCCCATGAACAATGAGGATGTCCATGCAGTTTTTCTGCCTGTATAGGTTTCATATTTCTCTTTTTCCCCTCTCCAAGGCTCTACTAGTTCTGTCCTGGCTGCACAAGCACTTGTAGGAGTTGGCTCCTTCCAGTCTTAAAGGCTGGACATTTATTGCAGACTAGAAAACTTTTCTGTCCTGTTCCTGCTTCTTAAATTAATGTCGGGCCACCAAGGAGTTGCTGGTGAATGAGAATATTAAATAGTAACTCCACTCATGATACACCGTGTCAGCCTTGCCTGAAGAGAGAAATTGCTTATCCCAAAACCAACGAAACAGTCAGAACAACTGCATTTTGGAAATGTATTTCAGACTTTCTACACATGGTAGGGCAGGGGCTGTGGTTAAATGGCCACATTACAATGTCAGGACTTCACAAGGAAGGTCAGACTCTGGATGTATGTATGTGTATTAAATGTTGAGAAATGGAAGGATGAAGTTAAATGAAACATCTGTCAGTATTGCATCTGTGCCCTCAGCTAGTTAGACTCTTAATCTATGCTATTAAAGTAAGCAAACAGAAAGACATTCATCCCTTTATTTGGACTTAAATTTATAGGTTTATGTCATTCCCTCTCCTGCAGGGAACAGCACAAAACATGCACAAAGGTCTGGCTGCCTCCTCAACATCCCTCTGTTTCCAGGACCTCACAGCTTTCTGCTTCGAGAAGACACGAGCCAGGGGGTGACTTCTCAAACCTTTTGACTTTCCAATCCTTTCTGAACTTTTACAGGGTAGTATAGCATGGGAGCTGCCAGCAGTAACCTACTGAGTGTCAGCATGGCAGGGATGCACTAACGGCAGGAGCAGGTGGGAGAACCTCGTCATGGTTTAACCCGGCCGGCAAATAAAAGCCACACTCACCCTCATACACCCCCAGGGGATGAGGAAGAGAATTAAAGGGAAAAAGGGAAGGAGACTCATGGACTGAGACAAGAACAATTTAATAATAATAATAAAACAACAATAACAACAATATATGAATATATGTGTAGAATGATAGTAATATATACAAACAAGTGATGCACAGTCTAACTGCTCACCACCCAGTGACCAACTCCTGTCCCATCTTGGCAATGATCCTGAAACAGATAAGTCCTGACACTGCAAATCCGGATGAGCAAGAGGCACAAAAAGAGAGTGAGAGCAAGGCAGCACTCTGAGAATCTGAGAGTGAGAGCCCTCAGAACAGACTCCCAGAAAAGCAAAAAAAAACTTCTTTCCAGTCAACCTTCATCTATATAATGGGCATGACATTGCATGGTATGGAATACTTCATTGGCCAATTTAGCCCTCAATCCTAAATCTAAGTTCAAATCATAAGAGGAGTTGTGGGCCCTTTGTCCCAGCCATGCTCCCCCCCAGCCTGTTGTGCTCCTGCGCGCTGGCAAGAACACGGCAGCTGAAAAGTCCTTGAGGTCTCAGTGCCGACTATAAAACATCAGTGCACTATCAGTGTTCTTCTCATAGTGAATCCCAGACTAAATCCAAAATATAGAGCTCTTCTAGCTGCCAAAAAGAAGTTACTCCATCCCTGCAGTAGCCAGGACAACCCTCCAGCAGAATGCTGAGCCCTGCGCTGCCAAGGAAACTGAGTGGGGCTACGGGGAATTAGGTACTGATGTGATCTGCTGTCAGGTGAAATATTTTCTGGCAAGAGTCAAATCATTGACTTTGGCAGCTATGAAGTCATTGGAGCTAATTCTCTGTTGCACTGAACCTTGCATAGATGTTTAGCCAGCAGCAAATGGATGTTAAACCTTAATGCTGGATGTAAAGCCACTTGGCCCTCACTCTACCCTGGTATAAATAATTACACCTCATGTAAGACAACAAGGAATCCAGACTGCTGATTCTTTTTTTGATACAAGAATAATAACCTGTTCAAGGCATGCTATGACTCATGCTCAATGAAATCACTGGTGCTGGCTACCCAGTAATTTGGAGCTAAATTTGATTTTACACCTGCACTTAAGGAAACGTGGTAAAATTGCCAGTGATTAAGTGGAATCAAAAGGCACAATGAAAACCTTATCGTAAACTTTCGTCATCTTCTGTTTTCCCTCGATTTTGGCTTACTCCTTTGGAAAGAATAAAATGACAGACTGGGCTTGGTTTAGCATTATAGAACATCTTACATGGTTTCCCAGATCAGAGCATAAATGTCAGCCTTTCATTTGTTTCTCTAGCAGGACATAGACAACATCTTTGCAACAACCAAGACAGAGGCCATCTCCATAGGTTCTGTTTTTATTTTCAATATATCATTATGTTTTTGCACCACCAATCTTTGAAGGAGGCAAGCTTCCTTTTTAGCATGTCTTTTTGTCTTCACTGTCTGAAGGGCTGTGTTTTCCATTTTATAAATGTATGTTGCAATTATTGATAGTGCCACGTTTAATAAAATTTGACCGTCTTCAGTCTTTTATTCTACCAAAATACGGTTAGAGCATTTATTAAAGGCAATTCAGCCTGAAGTTCAGGGACACCCCAGGTTTGGGGTTTGTGTGGTTTTATTAAAGATGTCTCGATCATATCAGATTTTATCTGTCTTAGCGAGTAGAGCTTTCTGAATGAAAGCTAATGGCGTTTCTCATCGGCTGTCAATCAATGACATCAAATGCAGCTCTGAAACTTCTCATGATAAAGAAGTCAGTTATTACTGATTTTAAATCTTAGAACTTAAATTCACACTGGTGTAATATTGCTCTTTCCAGTATTGCTACACACTGTGTAACAGCTGTATATCTCTTACTGCCAGTTTCTGTTGTATTAGAATCACTTACATCTACACCCAGATCATCATGATGGTTTTTCCATTCTCATTTTAGCAGAACTATTGAAAGAAAACCTATTGCAAGAGAGAGTGATGCTTCTTGGTTCCATTTCCAGCCTAAACAACTGTATCATTTAATTTGTAGCTCAGACTGCTGCGTTTTGACTGACGTTCAGGTTCTGAAAGAATTTATTTAGATGATCTAGAATTTTGGTGCCTTCATGTCTCATCAATGTTTTGCAATCTACTGCATTGGCGGTGTCACAGTTTGGCGTGTTGATGTTTTTCGGGTGAGTTCTTGTAAATACTGAGAGTGAAAAAAATCTCTTTGCCTTCTCTCTTGCAGTGATTCTCTAATTCTGCCCTCTATTGACATATTCCTGCTTATTGTCTCCCATTATATCTCTTGATCAGGAAACTGGTGTTCCTCTTGTGCAGTCTCATTGTGATGTCTTCTTAATGTAAGTATTTGTACTCCAATTAGTTGCTTCTCCATGCATCCTCATCTGCTGCTGTCTATAGGTCATCACTTTGTTCCAAACCATTCATATCTGCAATGTTTCAGTGGGGAGGAGAGGGGCATGACAGTGTATGTTTTCGTCTTGTTTTCCACTTCTGTGGTCACAGCTTTTGGGATGGTTTGGTTGTTTATATATTGTGTTCGTCACTGATTTTTTGAGACTGTACCACTTTGAAAAAAAAATAAATAGAGTTTATACCTGCTGTTTTCTTCACTAGGATGCAAACTGCAAGTATTCCATCTTGGCAGGATTTGGGGATCTTTGACTTTGGAAGAGCGATATCCAGGGAAGTCAAAGTCCCAGTGTGTCTGTTCAGTTAGACTTTTGTTCTTTCGGTATCTGAGAAACCTGATGGTAACAGCTTTGCCACTTTCCTTAGTTAATGCCATTAGGCTGCTTGCTTGTGACCGAATCTCTCTGAGATGGTTTGCAAGAGTAGCTTTTAAGTCGGTGGACTGAAAATCTGGTTGCTATAAGCTGCTGCTGAATTTTTGGTTCGGGCAGACCTTCTTTTAAGGCATACTTGGCTTCAAAGGCATCTCACCATTACCTGTTTCTTATGCTTTTTACCTTTCACTACCTCTTTGTAGCAGTGGGAGCTATCGGGAGTTCAGATTGCAGCACCTTGTTCTGGAACTATTTTCAGTAGTGCTTTTGGTCTAAATAACACTCATCATGAGGCGAATATTCATAATGCTATTAGAGCAATGAACTCAACTTCTTAGACCTCCTAATTTTATACTTAAGGTGTAGGATGTGGTAAAGATTAAAGGCCCATGTTCATTTTGTGTGCACTTAGACACTGCAAACCATTCCTGATTGTTGCTGTTATTCACATATAAGTAACAGTGCACCGCTCACACAAAAGTGCAGAAAATAGGGGTGTTAGGAGACCATTAGGAGGGGTGTACTGGATGCTATTTTGCTCTCAGTTAAGTCCTTAGAAGCTCATCAAAATTACTGAGGTACCATGGGTTTAAATGAGAGCAAAGCTTAACCCACTGTGGTGAGTTAGTCACTCCTTTTAATTTATTAGTCTCTCATAAGGGAATTCAGCTCTGATATAGGGGAGGAAGAGAGGGGAATGCTCAACTGCATGGCTACTCCAGACCTAACAGTCTGTGGGGCAGCTACTGGCTTCTTGTCCCCTTCCTCATAGTGAATGTGCCCTGAATTTGTTTGGAGTGATTTCCTTGTGCTCAAAGGGATGTGTCCAAGGTTGTGAAGGCATTTGTATTTGTGCATAGAGGTCCCCCAGAATTCAATAGGGCCTTAGGGTTACCTGTGACTCTCATCTCATGTGGAGGGGTTTCACCCTCTCACCTATAGCTTTCTCAGCCTACCTGGATCTGCTTGCAGCACCCTTTGCATCTGAATTCCAGAAGACAGAGCACAGGTGGTGCTTGCAACTTTATGCCTCTCTGATAAATTGCAGCTGTTAGGGGGAATTATTAGGGAATAGAGCAGATCTTCTGAAGACACTCCATCCTGCAGTCAGGAGAGGGACAAATAAACGCTATTTCTCCTTTCTATTATCTGTTAAAAAGAAATGGAGGCACTATTGAATGAAATTAGATTAGTGAGATAACGAGGCAGTGATAATGATGGCCTGGCATTGCTTTGCAGTTTTACCTATCACAGTGCAACCTCTCTGCATGATAACTCTGAGCAGCAGTGACGCAGTCATCAACAAATGTTATAATGCAATGAAAGGACATTTTGATGTAATTATGTAGTTATAGCATCTCTGCCCATCGAAATGGTCACTCTCCCAGCAGTTATGATGAGCTTTAAAAAATCATGCATTACATTTGCATTTGAAGAAAGAAACAAAATCAATCGATGTATGTATTATAGCTGTACATTTGCTATAAATGTGAACTAGTTTTATTTCTAAGCAGAAAACTACACATGTAACAGTCTCAATATACTCAAAACCTATTGACATCAGCTACAGTAAGTTTATTGCAGGAATTTGCCAATGGAGCTCAGTGGAACAGTGTAAATGAGTAATGTCACCATTACAATATTCCTTCCTATACAGACTTTAATTTCTACACGGATTCTCTTTGTCTCTGAGTGGAACTGTTTCTACACAGTATTTTGTCAATGTAAACCCCACAGTATCTGCAATAACAACAGCTTAGTGGATTGCACTTCAAATACAGTTGGAGACAATTCATTTCTTCTGACGGTTAGAACATAAAAATTTAAAAGTCAGAACTATTGTGCCCTTTTCCCTTGAATCTGTCTGTGCACTTTGATACCATTTCTTAAATCGTATCAGCAAATGTAAAGCTGTGTCTACGAGGCCAAAGAGTATTATAGTGAAAATTTATATGAAAAATAAAATTCAAGCACTGAACAGCGAAATATAAAAGTAATGGGATGATGAATGTTCTGCAGTCTATACAATCTATTCAATAAATGCTTAGGATGAGCTCAGAGACTCTGCCTCCACTTTCTTGTCCTGCCTCAAAGTCTATGCTGAGTTTCTTTACACCAACTCACAACCGTGCACATGAAATTTGTGTACGAACAAGGACACTCATACATCTGCTGTAGCTCCAAACTCCTGTCTAGTAGACCTTAAAAGTCTGGATCTTAATCAGGTGTACTCAGTGCTAGTTTGGTGACTGCTTTAAGAGTCAATGTAGAGCATGAGTAATCATAGCAAAGTTTGATGCTGAATGGTGAGTCTTTTCAAACCTCCAGGGATAAAATAAAGGGATAAAGGAAAGATCTGTTTCATTGACAGAGAAAGCAAACCAGTAGCTTTCCCTTCCCTAAAGTCACAGAGCAAGCAACTGCTTGAACCGAGAAGAGAAGCCTGGGGTTCATGACTCCAATGCTGAGTTTAAATTATACCCAAGTAACATGAACTCGTGGGAGTCATTAACCACTTTTCTTTCCCTCCACTTTAGGACCCTATAATATTTTGAAAATAAAATAAAAATTATATTCAGCAGGGTAATGAATTATATTGGGATTGCATGACAATCAAGAACCGCAAATAAGATTTTGCATTGCAACAATATTTAATGTGAATGATCAGGGAAGTACAGACAGGTATCTGAAAAGAGACATAGTCTTCTTTAGGGCATAATCATAGAATCATAGAATGGTTAGGGTTGGAAGGGACGTCAAAGATCATCTAGTTCCAACCCCCCTGCCATGGGCAGAGAAATCTTCCACTACACCAGGTTGCCCAAAGCCTCATCTAACCTGGCCTTGAACACTTCCAGGGATGGGAATAATAGCAAAGAAAGCACACAGGAAAGAGAACTCTATAAACCACTTCAGTGAAAACTATTGCTGAAGAAGTTATTCTTGTGAATGATGACTTTGTTGTATTGGTCATCATGGTTGTCATGGTTTGGTTGAATTTTGAAAGCTTAGTGTGACCACAAGTCATGCCTGGTAGATCTGCTGGGGTCGCCATATGCATCCCACTTTTAACTCACAAGGGTTTCCTGCATTTTCTCGTAATTTTTCTTTACCTTCTTGTTTGTCTTTCAGTCTCCTTTTTGTAAGGATGGTTGATTTTCTGTCTCAAGCAAAAGTAGACAGTCACTGGCTAGGCTCCTTTTCATTATAATTTATGTGAATCTGAGTTTACACTAGGCGTAATCACTGATGAATATTCATGTAATCTAGTATCTTTGAGGAATTGTTATCCAGTTTAATCACGCTTTAAAGCTTGTGATCCTCTTTCCTGTTGATAATGCTTCTTAGCATATTTCCTGTCGTGGAGAGACTGAGCCACTCAAAGATGCTGAGCTTATTTGGTGATATAGGACACCACGTAGAAGTGGGATACGTTTTCATCTCTTTTGAGAGCTGAGGTCGATAAGATGCCTGGCGTTGCCTTTGAGAAGCTGATAAGATCAAATACTTCCTGATGTTGGGAAAGCAAAAGAAGCAGCATATCATGTTTTTTTCTCTGCTATTAGAGGGCAAGACTCATTCACTTTTCAAGGGAATGTCACCTTCAGCAGCCACTTTCCTTGTCACTCAAGTCACTCCCCAAAAGCAGGAGTCCGGCCATTCTCCAATTTCAAGAATTAATCTTTTGTGTAGGGGGAATTAAGCAAGCAGTCCTGAAAGAGCTTGCACCAAATCGTGTCTCACTCAGCCTGGTTGTGCTGAATACACAAAAGAGCCTCTGTGCACCTACCTCTGATTGCTCTCCAAGTGGTAATGAAACTAATTGCAGTCTCCGGTTGCAGCCTCTGGAAGTTTCTCCTTCTCTATGTGCACACACTGACCTTAAGACACAGAGCTGGGGATTTTCTTTTTACAGATCTGAACATGATGACTAAATATCTGTACTTTGGTACAAGACTGTCACCTGTTGCGCTTAGTGGGGCAAAATGTGTTCAATAGCAATTTGTATGGAGTTAAAACAGAAATAAACACATCACCCTAAGGATTTTCAGTGTTTCTTCATGTCCTCTGAAATAATATTTTTTCTTGTTCCTCTAGGTTATCTCTGATTTCTTCTTTTACCTTCTTCTTAGGGGGCTCAGGACTGTAAAATAACTCTTATATGGGCAAATAGAGATTGCTGGAAGGCACTTGTTTTATACCTCCCTGGGAATATTGCAAGTGTAGGTACAGAAACACAGTTCCAACTTTACTTAACTGATCTCTACAATTTAATATCTTGAGGAAAAAAAAATTCTGATGCTACCTTGGCTGCGTTCTCACGGTACCCTTGTGCACTTTCTGTTCTTGAGGGCTCACTGTTTACATGTAAGCACCTTTTCTGCAGCTGTCTCACAGCACTTGCTTGGTTTGTTATGTGCTATACTGCTGGTGGGTACAGGTAACTTTTGGGGCAAAACAACTCTCCTTCAATTTGTCTTTCCAATAGCAGATGTGCACAAAAATGTATTACAGGAGTATTTCTTAAAACCGATAAACCAAGGCAATAGAATGTTCCTATCTGAGACTGTCAATCACTTTTAAATCAGGTGGTGTTTTGCGTAGACGCTTAATCAATGACCGTTTGGAGATGAGTTAGTCCAGTGTATTTATTCCCCAGGCTTTGTACAATGTCCAGACGCAGGGTTTTCTTTTAGGGCATAGGAACATTGCAAGGGTGATGAGGGAGAGCATGCCAGAGCTGCAGGGAGTGTAACAGCAGGGAACATGTACATCCAGCTCCAGCCTTCCTTTGGGTACATTCGATTTCTTTGGTAAACAAAATAGAAGTTTCTTCTAGTTGTGCTTCTGTTATTTTGAGCTGTGGTGAAAAGTGGAATTTGTACATAAATACACTCTATATAATGATTTCTCTTTTAGACTCCTTAAAGGAGCTACAGTAATTTTTTCTCAAAAAAAAATCTCCATACTTGACTAAATTTGTGAAAATGAGACTTTTTTAACACTGTAACTCCCCCGTGGCAGGGGGGCTGGAACTAGATGATCTTTGAGGTCCCTTCCAACCCAAACCATTCTATGATTCTATGATTATTTTCAGGCATCAGTAATTTGAGGGTTAAGAAAAAGTTATTGCTTGCACAATTAACACTTACATGTACTCATCTCATTTTTTTTTAGGATTATTTTTGCTTCAGCTATCTATTAAAAGATTGGAAGGGTTGGTGACTGTGATGTATACTGGATATTTACAAGACTGATTTAACTGGTTTTCGTCTCCTTTAGAAACCAACCTATCTTAGTTTTCTGAACATTTTAAGGCTAAGTTTTGCCATCTGTTGTTAGTATCCACATGGATTTTGTTAGTTTGCTTTTGTTGTATTATTAACCAGATTTTGTAAGAATAACATTATTTGACTTGGCATTAAATGTAAAAGTGGCTTTATGGTATGGAAATGGGGAGAGAAGACCAATCGGCAACAGGAACTTCTGTTCATGAAGTAAGGCTGTGCTGAACATTCCCACTCTCCAGTTCTGTTTGGGAGATAATCAGATAAACCATAACAACAACAAATCCCCACTCTGCAGTGTGATATATAGCAACAGAGAAGAAATAATGACTTAATCTCTAATAGTTTTATCTTGATATAAAATAAACTTAGATACCCCACTATAATGGTATAAAACTATCGAAAACCAAGGAGTATTGTCCATTCCTAGTTCTTTGCTCAACTTTTTCTATTCAGCCATTAAGCTCTCAATAAGACATCTGAGTAAGTCTGTCTCACGGTAATTTAGTAGCCACAGAGGCATGTCAGTTTCCAAATGAACTAGAAGAATAATAGTTTTATATGTAAGAACATGCTTCTCTGGAGTAAAAGATTGGCATCCAAGTCTATTAAAAGATGCTCTGGCTCTGATGGTCATCACTTTATTACTCAGGTGCACGAAGAATTGAGACTTGGGTGCTGACCAGACAAGGAAAAAAAGTTAGTATCAGTTCCATTTCAAAATCATTTTGCTTGATGTAAAATCTGTAGAATTGGAGATGCCAAATATTGATATCTTTTCCTCCTGTATTTCCAAGAGATTCGTGCCGCCTTCTATTGCACTTTATCCTTTTTTAAGCAGATGTATTATTTGAAACAGAATTTAACTGAATGCTGGGACTTTTTCTTCTCTGCAGTAATTGCATGAAAAAGTGAATAATTAGTCAAACTGTTCACAAGACACAAAGCCAGGAGTTCCTGAATCCCTGCTCTATTGTCAGACACTTGCCTTGGGAAGTCATTTAAATTCTCTGCTTACAGTGGAAAGCTGTACTTGCTAATTTCTCTGGAGTATAACACAGCTAATGTTAGCAGAGGACTGCGAAGATATATCCTGTTTTGCTTAAGCATGTATCCTATGGTCAGATTCATTAGATCTTTTTCTAGATTCTAGGTTTCATAGTCATCCTTGAGCTTCCTCATTTCTTGTCAAGATCTCCCTTAACCAGATATTGTGTTTTCTCTCAGGCTTTGGGCTCCACATTTCTTCTTCATGTGTCCTGACTGAGTTCTTCCTTCTAAATAGCTAGGGAGACTACATTTACATTCTCTTTCTGACCTAGGCTTTGCTTTTACTTGTCCCTTGCCCTGTTTGCCTCAGTAGAACCTTGCTCTCATTCCCCCAAAGACGTGGGTTGCCTGGTCTCCACAGCCAGTCATTATCTGTTAGTCATTCCTGGACTGTCCTTCTTACTTCCAAATATTTTTCTGATCTTTTTTCTCATTCCTATGAAACCAATTCCCAAGTTCTTTCCTTTGTTTTAATGTTCTTTCCTTTGTTTTAATGGCAAAGTATCCTTTTGCACATACAACTCTTCCATGATGGTTTATATTCTCTCATGGTCATCTCCTGAATAAATCCTTCAATAAGGGTGATAGTAATGCCATTATTTAAATTTATGTGAACAGCTTTGGCATAGCTGACGATGTGACCAACGTTCTTCAATACACTTGTGAAGCAATATATACATCGTAACGTTACTATGCCAAGCATTATATACATAATTCCTTAATTAAGGCACCACAGTTCAGAGCATGTACTGCTTTTTTAGTCCCAGGACTTGGACTGGATCCAATTTCTTCTATTATTAAAAACGTGCTTTTTGAGTTTCCTCTGACCAAATAAATGCGTAATGGGGCATTTTAGCGAAATCAAAGCACTTACTCCTTCTCTTTTGTCTAATAAAGTATCTACAGTTTTATTATTAGTGGGTTTCCTTTATCTTGCCATACAATGTCTTTAGGAACCTGGTCTACCTTAGCTTTCATAGTGTCCATGAAGCAAAGTAAACCTTGTAGTCATAGTTCACAAAGTACTAATTCAGTTGACACCCCTCTTTGCCTACAGTTCTCACTTGTGGATTTCTAAGTTTCCTTTCTAGATGCATCCAACGTATTGTGATGGATTTCCAGCCACTCCAGGCACTGAATTTGTGCTCTTCACTTGCTGCACTACATCTACACGCCAGCTAGGAGATGATGGGTGTATTCTTATCCATGCTATCCTTTTCCTTCTTTCCCCCATGATGGTAGACATCTCCAGATCCTGTAGCTGTGAGTGATGCAGTGATTATATATATGGAGGGAATCTTCAGAGAAATGAATGACTCAACAGGAAAAGTGTTCTTGTCCATCCTTCCCAGAGGTACAGCTTTCTGCACTTCTCAAAGCTACATCTTTGTACAAGTGATTTCTCTCCACACAGGCTGTCTCCCAGCTCTCATTCAGTCACTCAGTCTCAAGCAAGTATAAAACCCCACCGTCTTTGAGCCAGCCATAGTGTAGCAACACTTTGCCCCACGAGAACAAAGCCCTTGAGTCAGAGTCTTTCAAGGTTTCTAATGCCTTTCTTATTGGAAATATCAAAAGTTCCCTTCGGTAATTTTCTTTTCTTTCAGGAACTACTTGAAATTTCTCTTCCTTTCTTATCTGTCCTTCTTCAACACATGCAAGTTTGTTTGGCCTTACAAACTACCTGTCCTTTAAGAGCCATTATGAAACACAGTTTAAAACAGAGTAGGCACTATAGAGTAAATTAGGCCTAGATAACAAATTTTATAGATTCTTAGAGCTTTATTCATAAGCTAGGGAGAATGTTTTGAATATAAGCTTCTTCTTGGGATGTTTATTTATTCTACTGTGTTCAGTTTCACAGAGAAGTTCTGGTACGCTGTCTAGCTGATTTACAAAGAAAATTTTTTATTTTTCTCTGTTACAGAAGCTGTAATATCTTACAGATTAGATTATCTCTGGTGTTATTAAAAATCTGCAGAGTAAACTAAATCTCACAGTGATACCAATAACCTTTGAACACACTGTTTTGACTTCACTGGCCTCTCACAAGTATAGCAGAGCAAAAAGGAAATCTGCACAATGTTAAATGTGGTTCATCTGTTGAAATGTGCTTTTTCAGAGACTCTATTAATAGTTGAATCTCTCTACGTAACAGATGAATATGCTCTTGTTAACTAACTAGTATCTAAAAGAAAAATCTGGACAATAAAATATATGCACCCAATCATGAAAATCCTAGAAAGACAAATTATTTGAAACAAACATTTGCCTATCTTCTGTCAGCATGTGCTCACAGATATACAGATGGTCTACACAGGAGTGGTAGGTCCAATCTTCCCTAGAGGCATTAAAGTCACACCTGATGCTCAATGCATACATATCTGTTTTTCTCAAGAGATTCACAAACAGAAACACTTTAGTCTCGTTGGATGCAGCTGCTCACGTCCAGTAGCCCATGGCACACCCAGTGGAACAGGTTGCCCAGAGAAGTTGTGGATGCCCCATCCCTGGAAGTGTTCAAGGCCAGGTTGGCTGAGGCTTTGGGCAACCTGATGTAGTGGAAGGTGTCCCTGCCCATGGCAGGTGGGTTGGGACAAGATGATCTTTGAGGTCCCTTCCAACCCAAACCGTTCTATGATTCTATGATTCCATATCTGTCAGGAATTTTTACGTGCAGGTATCAATTTGGTTTTGTGATACACTTTGCAACTAGGTGCCTAACTGGGCACGTGTACATGCCAACTTCTGATTTCTAACAGCATGATGGGTAGGTATGTATGTGCATCTATGCTGTGGCCATGGTAAGAGAGAAAGGAAGCAAATGCTTGGTGCAGTTGAGAAGGGTAGAACAAATTCTCAGTAACTTCTTTCCGTAATGAATTCTGTGAATATTATCTCTTTTGAAAACACTCCAGTAGCAGCTGAATTAGAAAAAACAAAGATCTGCTCCAGAGAAGAGGGGCCTATGGGGGGATATCCAAAGGGCCAAGGTGGATGTCCAAGACAAATGGCCAATAAGACTTGTGCATATGCTCTGGGGCAAGATTGGATGGAAAGGAAAATGTATTTTAGCAAGTATCTTCTGACCTTGCTCTTCAAATGACTGACTCATTTTATGTTTTTATTTTCTTTTACATTAAGAGAAAAGCTTTTTGAATTTATGTTTTCATTTATGCCAATTTTGGGGCACAAGAACACTGGCAAGAAAAGGTTTCCACCCCTCAACCAAAATTCCAATGGCTTTAACACTGCAAAACCCTGTAGGCTTTCCCCTAATTGAAGGAAGGATGAAGAAAACTCTGCATTGCTGTTTTCACCTTGGTAATAATACAAGGTTTTCCTTAAAATGACTGTGCAGACGGCTGTCCGATTTATTGGGTCACTTACTTGCTACCGTATCATCAATTCAGGTGGCAGAACCGCATGGAAAAGGAAAGGCGTGCGCTGTTAAAAGCTTTCATTGAGCACATTTGGAAACATAGTTCTTGTTGTTCACTTAATACTTGTTTTCTTTTGCCCAAGCTGCTCAGCAGTGACAGGCTATCTCACGCTCGGCTGCCTGCTGCCACTCTCGAGGTAGAGCCCCTTTTCCTGCACAGGTCCTGGGGGCCTCGGAGAGGTGCGGAGTGACAGCCTGATGACATGGTGGCATCTGCCTCAACGTGTGAGGCTTGGAAGTCATGGCTTTCACAGGAATGACCCTTTGTAAGGCAATGGGATCTGGAGTACTTTGGGGTTTCTGGAACATCCCTGCATGTGCTGCCTGATTACCCTGGGTGGGAATGAGAGAAATAGAAAACAGATTAGCCTATGTTATCAGACTCCAGCCTTTTATTGATTGCCATTAAGGGATGCTTTTCACTGCACAATTACCCTGAACTTTAGATGCGAGTCCTTTTTTAGACAGTTTTAAGCTTTAGTTAGCTGGAAAGCTCACATTTGCTGTGATCGTGAAGGCCAGAGCACAGAAGCAGTCTCCAGTCCCTGCTCATCACTGATGCTGCTGATGCACTGGCAAGTCCTCCTGTGACTGATGTGCTTCGTTAGAAATATCTTCCCTCCCGGCATAAAAAGTGTTCTTGAACATAAATGGGCCAGTAAAACAGTCGGGCTTTGCTGTGGAAATCCTACTTTTAGACTAATTGAATGCTCGAGATACATATTGTACGTAACCCACAAAACACTTTGAACACAAGACTGGGTTACTGACCCTTAAAAATCTTCAGCAAGTGCCAAGACACATCCCTCTCATTCTGTTCTGTAAGGAGAAGTAAAACCTCAACATGAAGGGGAATGAGTAGGCTTGGAGCCTCTCTCTTCAAGTAATGTGCCAAGAGTGGGACAAGCTCCCAGGCAGCTGGCACACAAGGTCTGCACTCCATCCCCTGTTGCCATCATCCAAGCTGTGAGGGGAATTAGGCAGAAAGGCCACCCTGGGCTGGTTTGGGTATGTGCAAATCATTAACCTCACCACTACTACCAGGCTACAGTGCCAACACTGCTCACGTCGCCCTAAGTTGTTCAACAAACTGAGTCGGAGCTGCCATGGGAGGGTAGGAGGCAGACAAAGAGGGAGCTTGTATCCTTTTTTTCTCCTTCTCCTTATGGCCTTCGCTGGACCTGACATCAGGCTGGAATTACAAGAGAATGCACCAGCACTTTAGCTGGAAACAGCATTTTACTTTGCATCTTGTTTGTGGACAAAGCATGTAGATAGTTGCTATATAGTCACTCCTGGTTAAACCTCACAAAACATTAATCTTATCAATATTTAATAGTTATATGCAAATTACAGTCAGCCAATTAGTTTTCTCTGCAGCTGCAGCAGTTTCCCAAGAGACTGATGCTTAAGTATCTTAATTTGTCTTTCTGACGAAGGTGAAAGTGTTAAAAGGAGCTTTAATTTGTTGTTTCAATGCCTTTTCAGGTGTTTTAGGAATCACTTGAAAGATGATCAGATGAAATCTGTTTACTTTCCTTTTATTTCCTGCAAAAGGCAATTGAAATGTTGATACTGAAGCAAACATAAAGCTTGTTAGTGTGAGTAGGTGGCCTCACTTTACTGGCATACTTACACCCACATACACAAGACATTTTCCTCTTTCTGTAACTTTGCATTAGCTGCAGGCTGTATTAGTACATCGGCTTATTGTACGTAATTGTCTCCTACCTATATAGATCCAGAAGTCAGCTACTTATTAATAACTAATGTAATTTTTTACTTTAACTCAAATGTCAGGCTTTTACTCATTTAATGCTCAAGGTTATGATGGTCATTTTCTCCCTTGTCAGCTTTGGAGAAGAGACAAAGCACGACAGTGTAGGACAAAGCGTGTAGCAAAATGATGCTGTGATCAAACAAAGCTAAAAGTTTACAGATTTGATCCTGGATTGGATAGACAATGTAAAAAAACAACAACCCAAGGAAGCTGTCTGTTCTAAAGTACTTCTTCCCTCTAGTGTAAAGAGGCATTTGACACACACCGCACTTGGATAGCTGTCTCAGTTTGCTGATGCTCTCTCAAATATCTGGCACAGGGGGAAAATTGTCAACACCTTTTTTTTCAATACTTCATTGCTGTTAACACTGGAGACCTGCCCATAGTCAGTATGCAATGTGGTTAAAACACTGTTGAGTATTGCTGAGAGCAGGGAAAGACTCCACTTACCTGTTCCAGTGAAACCTGTTGAGCTTACAGCTCGTATAGTCATTACCAGGCTCAAGGAGTGCTTTGAGGACTTGATGTTAAAACTCTGCACCAGCATTTTCCACCTTTCTAATGAGCCTTATCCTCATTAAGGTGCCTCATACCTTCATTTTCTTGTCACCTGAACTTCATTTTGTCTTTGCAGAGCACCTATTGACTCTATTGACAGAACTGACACATTTCAGGGCTAGCATACCCCGTCCATTTGTTTTAAGGACAGTAAATGCTTTGGTTAAGCAGGTGGTGCTTTTATTTGTTGGGCTGTTTGTCTTTTAATTGTTTCAAAAATACGGTTAAAGCACTGCTAGGTAAGGTACAGAAATTTTTCTACAGACTCAGTGCATTGTCCTCTTGGATCACTTATAACTGCTCAAAAAGTTGCAGTAAAATATCTCACTGTGGACAGGTTACAAGACCTCTCTTCTGAATAAAGGCAGAACAGCTCCTACATACTGACAATCTATACAGTACAGGGGGAAGAACCCTCACTGACATAACTAGTTTCATAGGAGTAAGAAAATTAATGTCAGGACTGAGTTAAAAATAATTCCTTTTTAAATGTTAAGCCATTTTGTAGCATTTTTTGGTATTTCAAGTAATTATCAAGCTGGTAGTTTATGCCCTGTTATCACCTATAATTTCTTCCTTGTCTTTAAAGCATGATGTTACTTTTTAGGGTTATAGTTGGACTTGCTCGAAATATTGTCAGTCCCAGTTCAAATTCAACCTGACATCCAGATGCGATGAGGTTAGTGGTTTCGTTGTAGCCTCGAGTGCACAGTAGTATGCTGAATAAACCCGCACATATAATTCTGCTAAATTTGGACTGTAAGGGGGCCCTAGCACTGAGTTACTATGGAAACAGAATTCTTCTTTTCTTTGGAAAGAAATTCCCCCTAGGTTTAGTAGTGTGAAAAAATTCCCAATATTAAAGCTCTGAGATGTTTCCCTCCTTTATCCTTTTGTGCTCACACTTTCTTAATAAGAGTTTAAAAATGACTTTTTGACTTGTCCACTTGATATTCAGTTTGATCACTGAGTTTTCATGATATTTTGTCTGAGGGAAAAAGCAGTGCTCTTCCCCCGGAGCTGTTTGGATAGCTGTATGTATGAGTGCTGATGATTTGGAGAGGGCTGTGCACAGTCACAGTGCTGAGCAGAACACAAATCGTGTTTGCTCTTCAGTAAATTATGTAGACATAGGAGGAACCTGTTTCTAGCAGGCTATCACATGAAGGATGAAATCTGCTCATTATATTTGCCATTTCAGCCAGGTCTCAGGCTGGAAGATTTTATGACAGAACCCAGATAAAAGATTTACAAGATGGGAAACCAAAGTGCTCGAGCAGAATGACAGTGAATAGAGAATCATGTCTTATGTAAATTGGACAGAGTCTTGGACAGGACAGTACTTTTCCTGAGTCTGTATTTGCAAAAAATACTTTTTGAGAAGCAGGTTTAGGAGGGCCTGTGGGAAAGTTGCATAGCAAGAGAGAGAAGTTCAGCATGAATATAAAGTGACATGGTAAGGGAGGTAGAAGGAAGGAAAGCTTAGAGGAAGAAACTGAAAGAGCATGTAGCATGAAGGAGCAGTTGAGAAGACTTGAGAAGAGAGGAGAATTAGCAGTCTCTTGAAGGAGAAGCTTTGAAGCTTGATTTAATGTGAAGAATAGCAGTACAGAAGAGTGTAATTATGTTTGTAAATGCACAGGTCACCAATGATAGACTGAGCAGTTGAGGAGCACTCTTCATTCATGTGCCTGATGATAGCAATCATGTCTAAAAGGAACAAAAAAAGGGGAGAAAAAAAAAAGTTTTTCCAATTTAATCACAGGTTGAACTGGTCAGTCCTTTTTTAAACTGTTACTAGGTTAAGCATAACTTTAACTCTATATTCAAGTATAAATCCATTAATTTTTTCATGGTCTTTTGCGTTTCTCTCCTCTCCTGTAAAGATCACTGAAGGAACATATGTTTTTAAAAAGCTGCTTTGTTTAAGTAGTGAAAAAACGTTGATGAGAAGTATTGAAACTTTCTTCATATAGTCCCACTAACCTTCAACGACAATTGCTTACCCTTGTCTTGAAAAGCCAGGTTTGTAAGATCATACAAAAAAAAGGGAAATGAGGTAATTATAGACATGCTCCATGAACAATTTCTGTTCATTTGAGTAAATACTAAGCAAATTTAGCATCTCTTTATAATATTTATGTAAGTGATACACAGCACAGAGCAACAGTGCATCCGTGGAAGAACAATATCACACATACCTTTTAACGTGGAGAGCGTAGACAATCCTCCATTTGCATGTAATATGGGACTGTAGGGCCTATGGCCAGGTTCTGTGTGCTGCTGAGAGAGTTTGCAATGCCCAAAGGTGTCTGGGGGACGCTTGTCCTTGCAGAGTTCCTAAGGGACGGAAAGCTGGTAGAAGTAGCTGTACCTCCAGCCATGGAAGTTGCCTCGTGAGTAGACACCTGGTTGTATCAGGTGTGTTATGAGGCGTGAGACAAGTACTGTATGATAGAGCAAGGCCCTCTTCTCTTGCTCCTCCTCTAGTATTTTGTAAAATACCAGTAGTTAGGATCACAATGAGCCCTCCTAACACTTTAATTCTTGTCTGAGCCTGAATTCCTATGCACGAATGTACACACCATTGTCCTCTGTGTCATGGGAAAACACTAGACATTGGAGGTCGGGAATTGGAACTTCATACCGAGGATTTCAATTAGTTAACCAAATACTGTGTCCAGCTCAGGCATCAGTCCTTACCCTTTCTGAGGACTCTGCCTGTTACTAGTTTCTACAACTAGAGGTTTATTATTGCAGACCCTTTTGCTTTGGCAAATAAATGTATTGTGAAACTCACCTCATCCACCCCACGCTAGAACTTGTTGCAATGTTCAATCAATCAAATGGAGGCATTTGGAGAGATTTTCAAAGGTGCAACTGGTATGTAGGTGTTGATTTCTCATTTACTAATGCTAGAGAAAGACATCTTCTTGTTTGTGTTGTTGGTTTAATAACAGCAGCAAGGTCTAGGATTTTGCAATCTTTCTGACCCCACTTTGAACATAGTTTCAAACAATATTTGGAGAGAATAAATATACAAAATGACATGTAGGTAGTTACTGTTCCCTGGCAGTGTCTCTATCACTCCTCTCCTCTTGCTGATCAAAGGCAGAGAACTCTGCATTAGGAAGGCTGTACAGAAATCCTGAAGAAAATTATAGATTTAAGAATTTAAGTATTGTAAAAAATGAAGGTGGTTGTGCTTAAATGATACACTACAAATAGATAATAGACAGTCAGTCTCTTGTCTATGGCAGCTCTCAGTGATATTTTGGGAAAAGAGTAGAACTATGTTACAGATTTCCGTGTTGCAAATTTATCAGACAACTGCAAGGGAATAGAAGCTTTAATAAACTAACTATACCTCTTTTGAGTTTGCCATTCTGGACATACTGGCTGAATCCTCCTGATTGAGGTTTTACAAACCAGAAGCTGAAAAAAAATTGCAGTCATAGATTTGTGGGTATTTTTCTTTTCAGCAATGACACTACTGTGGCCGTTTGAAATTCCATGTATACTAAATTGACTTTTGAAATTAATTTCAAGGATATTAACTTTCAATAAGTGCATAATTTAATTTTCATTCAAAAGAGTGTTGATGTTACGAGGAAGTACCTAAAAGAAGGTTTATAGCAAAGTTCTTTTGGGCTACATGAAGCTTATCAAAGTGGTTAGAGGGAATCAGTTGCGCGCTCACAGATTTCAACACTTAGTCATTTGCAAAACTTCCAGTGACATTGTTGCATTAGTAATAATCCAAGTACTTTGTCTCTTCTATGACTCCTTTGTAACACATTTTTAGAAAATCTTTGGTCTGTTGAAGAATCAAGGCTCAGTCCTAGAAGCTTTTGTGGGACAGAAAACCATACCAAAGGGAATAGATACACCATCAGCAGAGGCAGTGCATGAATAAGGAACACTGCCAGGCAGAAGTCACTCAGAAGTAGACTAAAATCTTCATTTGTAATCCACTTCTATATTTCCCACTGAATATTTTCTCTAGGTGATAGAACAGCAGTGTTATTTCAGCAATATACGTTTCTGTGTATGGTCAGTTGTTGAGCTTGGCAGATATGCAAAAGTGACTGTCTCTATAAAAAATGTAAGTCACAGCACGTAAAGCAGATAGTGACCATCAGAACAACTAGCCAGGTTCCCTGAAGATCTGTAGGAACACTTCTGACTTTATTGCAGCCAGATAGTAATTTGCTCATGGTCATAGAAGGTCTGTGGCAAAATAGAAGAACCTAATGCCTGAGGATTATTTGTATTAATTCCTGAACACAGTCCAGTGCCTTCACCACCTAATCGTTCTTTTTTCCACTAAGTGTGATTTACACGTTTTCTGTTTATTTGGCAGCAGTTCTTGGTACTTTGTGACTATCAAGCTTTGGACTAGACATCCTGAAATCAAGCATAATGTGCTTAAAAACCTTCAGCATAGTGAAGTGATTGATAATATGTCAGGGTATGGGCCTAATTCCTCACTACATTGTGCCAGCTGTGCAAGCACATCTGGAAGCATTGGAGAAGGTTGGACTTCCTCAGAAACTGGCTGTGAGGAGGTGTGAGAGCCCAGAGCAAAGTTCAAGCTCTTATTCTAAAGTCTCATGACCTGCTGTTGCTTTGTTCTTTAGTTAGTTCAGTTCCACACTGAATGGGCTTAAAGAAGGAAAACACACCTGGAAACTGTTGCTGCATTTCTCAGCTCTCAGTCTCCCCTTGTTCTTCTCCTGTGATGTTTAAACCAAGTTGTCATTCAGCGCTTTACTGCTGCTATTGCCATAGCACCCATGGAGTCTGACACATGAATCAGAAAAGCATTGTACTAGCACGGATCAGAAGGTTGTCTTGGTTCTAAAGACCTTACAATCGAGGTGAAAAGCCCGGGAAAACAAAGGGAGACAAACAGGTAGATGGGGAACAAAAGGAAACAAGTTGCTGATGTTGGCTAGGTGGTAAAACTCACGTACAAGAAGGCAAACCTGGGAATTTTATCTTTTTTTTTAATATCTAGTGGGGAAAAAAATTGTTTTAGAGAGTTTAGCAGAGGAAAGTGAGTTAGTTTGCAGGTGTCAAGGAAACTTTCTCCCCAGCATTAGGTGCAACATAAGAAAAGGCACAGAAGGGTTATCTCAATGTTTAGCATGGGCTGCTCAGAAGGGGAATCTCCCTCCGTCACTGAATTGGAGATAATGACCAAGGACAGCATGCAGAGAGTGTTGACAGTGAAGAGAAGCAGCTATTAGATACAGCAGGGAAGTGAAAGCCCATGCTGGGAGCATGGAGAGAAGGATGATATGGTCAAACTGATGAGCTGGAAAAATGATCTTAACATCTAGGACGGATCTGAACAAGCCAAGTTAGGATCTGTCATGGCCAAAGAGGAGATAAAAAGGTGATGAGTTTGGAAAAATAATTGTCAGTTTTGATAGCTAGCGCAGGCTTCACCTTTGAGACACTGTGCATGGAGAGTTTAACAAGACAAGGGCAGAGAAGGAGAAGAGATTTAGAGAGAATGCAGTTCTCCTAAGTCACTCAAAAAATCAGTAGCATATTCAAGAGCAGGATTCCGGACTGGTGATTTCCAGCACAGAGCTCTGCTTGCTGGATCATCCATTGCTTGGGAAACAGCTTATTTTTGTAGCTCTGTGAACTTAGTGTGAACTTTGCATGTTTTTACAATACCATAATTTGCAGAGCTCCAGACTGAGAGCAGATGAGTCACATTGTTTAGGCAGAGAAGGATGTGCTACAGAGCCACTTCTGTAGCACAGAAAATCTCCTTTCCCTGAGGATGAAATCCTCTCTCCTCCCACAAAGCAACTACCACATTTCAGAACTCCACCTCAACTGGCAAATCCATCGCTTATTTTGGCATTTAATTTCAGCATGACTGCTTAAAGATAATGCAAAGCATTAAAGCTGTCAATATTTTTGAGTGACAAAGAACTGAAACTGTTACTCTTCCCTTTTAAGTGACAAAAATAATTTGTATTATGTGTTGAGTATAACTTCCTGCACTGCAACGAGAAACCTTTCCCGTTTGCTTTAGCCACATGCCTGTGCAGACTTAGGCTGTGTCTCTGAACATGTTTGTGCAGCACCAGGAGGCCCTAATCCTCAAACGAGATTCTTCTCCACTCATTATTTTGAGTGATATTTTGAGAAGCAATAGGAGAGGATGGCATATTTAACAGCCCCTTTAAGCTGCAGTACAGCACAGCATTCCTTTCATCTGTTCCCGTTGCTTCCCTACAGCATTTTCATCTTAAAGAGAAAGGAATTTTCCAAGGAATCCAGCTTTGAAATGTAAGTTTGACTTTGCAAGAGCAGGGGAAGGTCAGGCTCAAGAGCAAAGCTGGTGGTTCTGTATGCACTTTCACTCCATCCTTTATGTCTGGTCAGCTTTTACCCTCCACATCACTCGCTGCCCACATCTTCCCACTGACACTCATGGTTTGAAGCATTGACCAGAACAGATCTGTCATCATCAGAAACCCAGTCACTATGCTCAGCATCTTTACAAATGGTCTGATGCTGCTGTAAAGCACATGAAACAGCTCCAGTTCAGCAAATTCAAGTTCAGAAGGGGAAAAAAGAAGTAGTATTTCCCTTTTGGAGTAGGGGAAATCGTGGTTAGGGAGGTAAACTTTAAGCAGGGACAGAGGCCAAGGAGGATCACTGAGTGATGGACTCAGGTAAAATACGTCTACATCTCTAAAGGGCAGCTGTTAGCTTTCTCCTTGGCTCTGTTTGCACCATTCCAACTAGTTTTTTCCAACATGAAGATGGTCAGGAAAGGACTAAGCCTAAGTATGAACAGTAGCCACATTGTGCTACTTGACTTTCAGGATCAGTGCCTCCTTGCTTTAATTTATCAGTATAGACATAAACACAATATCCATATCATTATTTAGATAACTCTATCCTGTTATCTGCTTGATTTCTTGCTCCCAGTCCCCCAGGCAAAAGGTTCACTCTGCTTTTACAGTCAGAAATCTAATTTCCAGACTGAATGATTCATAGTCAGATTATATTCTGTGTCTTTTTTTTCACCTTTTACTTTCTCTGCAACTTTCCAGTTTGAAAACTGCTTGTTTGAAAAGAGATGAAAACCATTGTAGTTGATCCTTTTTATGAGGTCTTGCCAGTGACATTAGTATTGCTCTTTTCTCTGGAACCGCTTTGCTCAGTGTTTTGTAGGACTGTGATTACCTTCTCACAAGACTTCGTGTCGGAGTCTCACAGTCAGTCTATAGTTGCACCCTCAGCAAGTTCGCCGATGACACCAAGCTGTGTGGTGCCGTCGACACGCTGGAAGGGAGGGATGCCATCCAGAGGGACCTCGACAGGCTGGAGAGGTGGGCCCGTACCAACCTCATGAAGTTTAACCAGGCCAAATGCAAGGTCCTACATCTGGGTCGTGGCAATCCCAGGCATAAATACAGACTGGGTGGTGAATGGATCGACAGCAGCCCTGAGGAGAAGGACTTGGGAGTACTGGTGGACGAGAAGCTCAATATGAGCCGGCAATGTGCTCTTGCGGCCCAGAAGGCCAACCGCGTCCTGGGCTGCATCAAGAGGAGCGTGGCCAGCAGGTCGAGGGAGGTGATTCTCCCCCTCTACTCTGCCCTCGTGAGACCTCACTTGGAGTACTGCGTCCAGTTCTGGAGTCCCCAACATAAGAAGGACATGGACCAGTTGGAGAGGGTCCAGAGGAGGGCCACGAAGATGATAAGAGGGCTGGAGCACCTTTCCTATGAGGACAGGCTGAAAGAGTTGGGGCTGTTCAGCCTGGAGAAGAGGAGGCTCCGGGGTGACCTTATAGCGGTCTTCCAGTACCTCAAGGGGGCCTACAGGAAAGATGGGGAGAGGCTGTTCAGGAGGGCCAGTTATGATAGGACAAGGGGTAACGGTTTTAAAATAGAGGGAGGTAGGTTCAGGTTGGATATTAGGAAAAAATTTTTTACCATGAGAGTGGTAGAACACTGGAACAGGTTGCCCAGAGAGGTGGTGGATGCTCCATCCCTGGAGACGTTCAAGGCCAGGTTGGACAAGGCCCTGAGCAACCTGATCTAGTTGGAGATATCCCTGTTCCTTGCAGGGGGGTTGGACTAGATGACCTTTGAAGGTCCCTTCCAGCCCTAACCATTCTATGATTCTATGATTCTATGATTCTAGTTGACTAATACTCCATTTCCCCTCCTCCATCATTTTAATCAACCATCCAGTGACTTCCAGAAGCCATTTTTGTATTAGTCCCTAAAGTCTTGTTTTTCTTTCAAAGAGATATTTTTAAAATGTGTATTTTTCTAGTAAAATTTCAATCAGAAATCTGATTCGCATTTTAAAGTATAGTGCTAATGTTGAAAGAAGTGTATGGATCAAGTACTATTGATGAAACAGCAATCCAATCTGTGGAGGATGAGGAAAACCCTGGAAGGATCACTGATTTGGAGGGGGAAACAAAAAAAGGGGGAAAAAATCAAGTGAATGAAGAAGTGTAGAAAAAATCAGCAAAACCCAGTTAATTCCCTTGCTCATTTATACTTTCCTGAGCTATTATCAAGAAAAGAGGAACATGTTGCCAAAACACTGGAATAAAATAATTTAAACATCTTTTAGAGATCTGCTGTGAATTTGTAACGGCAATTTGCCTTTTCAAGAGCAGCGCATACTTTGACTATCGGTGTGTTCCTCGTTCCTCAGATGGCTGAAGTCACTTCTCAGAACATGTCGCTTGCATTGCAACGACCTCTCGCTATGCTCTGTTGCTGTTTTGAGTTATCTACTCTATCCTTTTGCCAGCAAAGGATTGCAGAGGGTTTATGTAGCTTCGCATCTTTTGTGTGACCTATCCCAGGGACATAAGGAGCATCAGGACAACTTTGGGGCAGGTTGAATGTTATTATTTCCCATAGGCAGGTCTTGAAGGATTAAGTGCTGAATAGACCTGGAAGGCCAGAAGATCAGTGGAGTAACAGAACAGGAAAAGTAGTTCTCCCAGTGGATGGGAGCATTTGTGGACACAAATATGTTAGGAAGAACATGAAGTTGACAAAAAGGCTATTTGCAATGATAGCTACCTCTGTTCACACAAGTTTCTCAGAAGTGATTTTATTTTCAGAGATCCATGAAAAACAAGAGAATACACACTAAATATCTGCTTAGCAGCAAAGACTAAAAAACAACATGTAGGACTAAGAGAAAGCAGGGATCCATATGGACGAGCAATTGGCTGACAAGTTGGACTCAAAGAGGTACAGTAAATGGGGTTACATCAGGCTGGTGGCCAGTCACCAATGGGGTTACCCAGGGCTCAATTTTAGGGCCAGTGCTCTTTAATGTTTCCATAAATGATCTAGATGCAGGAATTGAATGTACATTAAATAAGTTTGCCAATGACACTAAATTAGGAGGAGCTTTGGACTCCCTCAGAGGTAGAGAGACCTTACAGAGGCATCTGGATATACTAGAGAGCTGGGCAACCCCCAAAAATAGGATATTTAACAAGAGCAAGTGCCGGAATCTCCGCTTGGGACCGGTTAATCCTGGTTATACATACAGGATTGGTGGACGAGAGGCTGGTGAGCAGCCCTGTGGAAAGAGATCTGGGGCTTTAGGTTGATGCAAGTTGAGTAAGAGTCAACAAGTTGTAGATGCCCCATCCCTGGAAGTGTTCAAGGCCAGGTTGCATGAGGCTTTGGGCAACCTGGTGTAGTGGAGGGTTTCCCTGCCCATGGCCATGAGGTTGGAACTAGATGATCTTTGAGGTTCCTTCCAACCCAAACCATTTTATGATTCTATGAACAGTGTGCTCTGGCAGTCAAAAGGGCAAGCAGTGTCACCAGGTGGATCAAGCGCAGCATAGCTAGCCAGTCAAGGGAGGTGGCTGTCCCACTCTGCACTGCACTCGTGAAGCCCCACCTTGAGTACTGTGGGCAGTTTTGAGTGCTTCAATATAAGGACATCAAATTATTAGAGTGTGTCCAGAGAAGGGTGACTAAGATGATGAAAGGTCTTGAGGGCAAGACTTATGAGGAGCAGCTGAGGTCACTTGGTTTGTTCGACTTGAGAAGAGAAGGCTTAGGGGTGACATCATCACAGTCTATAACCTCCTGAACGAGGGCAGCGGAGGGAGAGGTGCTGACCTCTTCTCTCTGGTGACCAGCAATAGGACATGAGGAAATGAAATGAAGCTTTGTCAAGGAAAGATCAGATTGGACATTAAGAAAAGGTTCCTCACTGAGAGGGTGGTTGATCACTGGAACAGGCTCCCTAGAGAAGTGGTCACAGGCTAGGGAAGCCTATCAGAGATCAAGGAGTATCTGGATCATGCTCTTAGTCATAGGATTTAGTTTTAGATGGTCATGTGAGAGGCTATGTAAAACTAAATCATTGGACTCAATGATCCTTATGGGTCCCTTCCAACTTGAGATATTCTGTAATTCTATGATTCTATATAGGGCAGGAGAGTAAATAAGCAAAATTACTGTTTGGTTTTAATCAGAAATATTGTAAGGATAGCTCAAGATCTCTTGACAGTAGTATTTGTCTGATATTAACCATGCTGTTCACAAAAAAATACATACTATGGTTCCTTCTCAGTACCATCATGTTGTCATAAAAAAACATATATCAAGAAAGAGGTAGTCACGATCTTAGTTTATAACAGTAATCACCTGCAGTACCTGATTATTTTGTCTAGATCTTGGTACATAGATACATTATAGTTCACAGAAGATGATTGACAGTCCAATGCATAGGGTATAGGTTTAGCACCAGAGTGCTGGGTTTAGCAGGTACTAGCTGCTTGTGGTTTGGCCTTGGTCAAGTTACTTGGCTTCTTGGTACTTGTCTTCCCCATCTGTAAACCAGAAACATTAGTAGCTCCCAAACTGCCACAGCATCATGAGGATCACTATATCCACACACTGTAGTAGTGAGATCAAAATGGTTATGTTATGTAGGTGTGATCCCAGTGGCAGCTTGAATTTGCTGTTATTTGTGCACAGCCAATAAAAGACTGTCAGATTCTTCATTTTTTTCTTCATAATTAACTGTTTGATGGTTGACAGATCCAGTCATAGACCTTTTCTTGCTGAGGTAAAGCAATTCTCTGGCTTTAAGCTTGAGGAATTCACCGTGAATTTCTATTTCCTGGTCTTGTCTTCAAAACTGACAGTTGGAGGAAAACAATGCTTTTTTTCTTTGGCTTTAAACTGTGAAATCTAGGATGAAAATTACAAAGAGATAGGAAAATTAGGATACTCCAAAGCCAGACTCTGTTTCAGACTACAGCTACATTTTAATATTACATTGCAACATAGATATAAAATGCAGTACAAGATATTGCCAAATACTAATATACCAGTGGAACTCAAATGTAAAAAAAAAGTTATTTACTGTTAATAGTTTTACTGCTTTGAGAAAAAAGATGGTAGACAGAAGTCAGAGAACAAATGCCAGATTGATTGTAAACTAATATTTGTTACAGTTCACTAACTACTTCGAATTATTTTGAGTTTTCAGTATTTCTCAAATCCAGTTGTTTCTTTAAATGAAAGAAAGCATTTAATCAAGGACATTCAATGAATTCTCTGCATGATAAGATCAGGACATGTCAATATTTGAATTTGAACATGGTAGCATGTGTTATAATTTGGTTTCATAAGCTGGATCTTATCTATTAAAATAAACACATTAATAAAATGTGGCAAGGAGGATATGAATATATGAATATAAAATCATGATAGACATTTTTCTATCGCACGTTGTTTATTTCTGGAGATCAAGTCTTCAAGAAGATTAAATAATGCTGAAGAGATGATTAAACCAAAAAACTAATAGGCACAAGCTTAAGAAGATGCTGATATGATAGAGGAATATTAGCAATGCCACAAACTAGCACACAGAGCCAGATTGTCCTTGGTCTTTGTGTGGATGTGCAGTTTACAAGGCAGCAACATTGTAGGGAGCCTCTTCTTCTCTTGGGGCTCATGTCCAAGTCTGAAACATACACTTCATGGGGTAGCACAAGGTGATGCTGTTGCATCTCTGTATGGGAAAGGCAAAAGGGAGCTTGTGGCTCCCCAGGCTTAGGCCTTCTTGAGGCTCTGTCTTGGCTACTGCAAATCTGTGCAACCAATGGTGTAGGCTTGTGATGGAATCCCTCAATCTGGTCCCTGGGAAACAGCAGCTACAGGGAGTGGAGACCATGCCAAGGGGTTCTTCAGAGCCTGTTCTTGCGCTGTACGTAAGCCTGGTCCTTGCACAAAAACAGTCATATTCACCAGGCGTGGCACTGATCATATTTTGCCTTTTGTATTCTGTTCTTCCTTGGAAGCACAGTATTTTGGTTTGTTATTTGTGAAGATTTACAACAGCATGTCTTCGTGCCTATCAGCCAGTGCACCAGGAGCACTTGGCAGTGAATTTGTTCCTTGGGACATTCTTTCCTCGTCCAGCCAGTGCCAGAGCGAGAGCTAGCATGTGTCATAGAATCATAGAATCATAGAATGGTTAGGGCTGGAAGGGACCTTCAAAGGTCATCTAGTCCAATCCCCCTGCAACAAACAGGGATATCTCCAACTAGATCAGGTTGCTCAGGGCCTCGTCCAACCTGTCCTTGAATGTCTCCAGGGATGGAGCATCTACCACCTCTCTGGGCAACCTGTTCCAGTGTTCTACAACTCTCATGGTAAAAAATTTTTTCCTAATATCCAACCTGAATCTACCTCCCTCTATTTTAAAACCGTTACCCCTTGTCCTATCACAACAGGCCCTCCTGAACAGCCTCTCCCCATCTTTCTTGTAGGCCCCCTTGAGGTACTGGAAGACCGCTATCAGGTCACCCCGGAGCCTCCTCTTCTCCAGGCTGAACAGCCCCAACTCTTTCAGCCTGTCCTCATAGGAAAGGTGCTCCAGCCCTCTTATCATCTTCGTGGCCCTCCTCTGGACCCTCTCCAGCTGGTCCATGTCCTTCTTGGGTTGGGGGCTCGTGTCACCTTTTTTGCAGAAGTTCATTGTAAAATGGACAAATTGGCCTGAAAAACTCAATGTAGTTACAAAGATGTACCTACTGCTTTTTTCACCTGTGGTTATTAAAAGCTAGGTGGAAAAAAAAAACAGCAAAAAATGTTTTCTATAATTAACTGTGTTTACTTTGCCCATTGGGAGTTCTTTATATATCGTCACTTTCACTGTACTTAGTTTGCAGTCCTGATCACACGGAATCAACATCATACATTTACCCTCGGAATCAAAATGAGAGACTTTTGAAACATTAGACTTTTAGATCATTACATTTGCATGCTACTGAAGAGTTGGTAGGCTACTTTCATGTCACATTTTCAAGCTTTTCCCTTTAATCAGAAGCTCTAGAAAAGTTGTCCTTTGTTGTGTGAAAGACTAAATGCCTCCTAAAATCAGGCATTTCCAGGAGCTACAGTTTTAACAAAAGCATCATCTGTTACTAAAGCCTTGTAATATTACAGGTGTGAGAAGCTACCATGCAGGGTTAGATTGTTAGAGAGCCTGGGGACATCACTGGAAAACTGAGAGTCAGTCCTGGGTCTGCGTGAGCAGTTCAGAGCACTACAAACAGATCAGAAGATCAAAGCAGCCAGTACAGAAGTCCCTAAATCCACACAAGTGTCTCAAGGATTTTAGTTGGGACTAGGCTTTGGACCAAACATCTCCACCATATACATGGTTTAAAGACTGTCAGCCTGAGAGGGTATGGGTGGGTAAGGAGGAAGAAGGAAGGGAAGTGGGTAGTGACATGTGCTGAAAAGGTCTGGAAGGTATGCGGACAGTTCTTCTGCTGTTGCATTTTGAAAGAGAAGATTTCAGCCTGTTTGCTCAATAAATAAGTCAAAATGCCTTCTCTGTGAGAATCTGGTAACTCAGGGGACAGTTGCCTATCCTTGGAACTTGCTCAC
Source organism: Tauraco erythrolophus (assembly GCF_009769465.1). Taxonomy (NCBI): domain Eukaryota; kingdom Metazoa; phylum Chordata; class Aves; order Musophagiformes; family Musophagidae; genus Tauraco; species Tauraco erythrolophus. The sequence goes on along the minus strand of NC_141465.1, from coordinate 130,093,707 downwards.
CAGCAGCATGTGGCAGATAGAGAACTTTGCTGTAATAATTTATGAGTACCATATGTTGGCTTGGTTATTTTGTTTATTGTGTTTACAGCATAAATATGTTGGGTTACCCAACAAGGTGCTGTCTAGATACAAATGGGAAAAGAATGGATTGAGATGGCTCTCACCTGCCCCTCCAAAGCAATCTAGTGTCCTCAGGGGGCTGATGGTTGGATTTGTTTGGTCTCTAGGGAGCCTTCAAAACTAAGATGATCAGAAATAGTTGATTCAGCATACAAAGAAGGAGAAAGAAATGATGTGGGATTTTAAAAGATTGTTTTCTGGTGAAGGAAACACCACCAGACTAACACAAGGGGTAGGTTTGATAGGTGCCTGAATAAGATAGGCTTGTCTAGGTCACCACTGTCACAAAGAATAACTGCTCAATTCACATAAAATAAATGAAATCAGGATCAAAGTGGTGTATTGATCTATAAATTGTTTTTAATTAACTGGCAAGCAGTAAATTGTATGTTCAGGATCTCTATCAGCACTGTATGGACAAGCCACAATACTGGAGACTTAGGAAGTGTTAATACACACCTAGAAATTTCTACACACCTTTCTACAACTATTTCTATAAAGATCTAAACATATATACACAGACTCCCAGTCACACACATACCCCTACACAGAGCAACCATCTCCCTCTTCCCAGGAGCGGGTCCCCTCCGTGCTTACTGTTAAATCATGGATGCTCCAGCTTCAAGGCCAACCGTGCTGCCCTGACAATCTGCTAACCCACCTGCCGATGGGAAAACCACACCCTCGGTGTGGGCACTTGTTGCCCTGCACTGTGAGCCCATTAGGTGCAGGTTGTTCATGGCGTCCAGCAAGGAACATGCCCTGTTGGGCCACAGATGGAGGTTGTGATGTCAACGGAACAACTTCTGGCAGTGTCAAATCCAGTTTGTCTTCTGCCCTGTCCCCTTGACAAAGTGTCTCCCCACTGCTCTGGAGTTTCTTGCTTCTTTTAAACTTCTGTAAGATGACTCCTTTGTTTCAAAAGGCTTTGTAATTCCTTGATTACTTTTTAATCCAGCTGGTGGTTGTCTTTCTCCTTCGCGTGATCACTATCAAGCGAACACATGCTGAGGTTTTGGGTGCTCCTTTTACACAGACTGTTTATGAGCTCCCACACACACCACTGTGGGTGATACATGGTGATCTTACAGAAAGGCAGGAAACTCAGTAAGAGAAGTGTTTGTGTCAACTCACTGAAAAATCTTTTTTTTTCCCTTTAAAGCTTATTCATCCAGCTAAAAATGTAAGTATGTATACATATAAACTATTATTATAAATCAGTTTATTATGATTACTTATTATAAATATTTATGTATATAAACATTTATATACACACACGAAGGAGTCTGACAATTACAAATTCAATTTCCTTCAAACTTCTGAAGGTGAAAAAGCAAAGTGAGATAAATCAGTTGGATCAGGAGAGTGATATAAGCTGATACAGAGGTTATTTACATCAAGCTAGAGTTTAAAAGGTCAATATGTGAGGTGAGCGTTCTCAAACATACTAGAAAAGGGGACAGAGATATAGTTATTCCTAGAAGCACAGCATAACGAATCTTTCTAATATATAACGGGATATAAAGGCCTCCTAGCATGAGGCTTGGTGTACACACATATGTGGAAGCAATGATCTATTTAGGCCACAAAAGTCAAAGGAAAAACAAAGGCACAAATCTGGTAAGTAAATAAGTTGTTGAAGGCCACTTCATGGAGTCAACGGTAGAGCCACTCATCTCTTGAGCTTCTGGCTTGCATCCTGCCTGCGGCTCCATATGTCTTCAGACAGCACACATAGATTCATAGATTTCTGGGTTGGAAAAGACCTTAGAGATCATCGAGTCCAACCGTCCCTAATCCCCATTAAACCATATCGCTAAGTAGATCATCCACCCTATTCTTAAACACATCCAGGGATGGGGACTCAACCACCTTCCTGGGCAGCCTATTCCAGTGGCTGACAACCCTTTCAGAGAAGAAATACTTCCTAACATCCAACCTGAATCTCCCCTGACTAAGCTTATACCCATTTCCTCTTGTTCTATCACCCAACACTAATGTAAAGAGCCCATGATCTGTGAGGACTTGTAAAGTGGAGAACTGTAGACAAGGAGGACAACATAACCAACACTGATGTCACTTGGCTACTGTAGAACTAACAGTGAAAAAGAATTTTGTGGCCCAATGGAAAATTCTGCAGTGCAACTGCATGAGTGTTCGTTACAGCTCTACTTCGTTATAAAGTTTGCCTGATTATTGCAATCACTCTGAAGATCTCTTGAATGGCTGAGGTGACTCTATCATTTCGGATTTGTGGCTAAGAGGCAATTGAAATTTCTAGAACAAACAGGAAGGAAATTATTTTTATTTTAGGACTGTGACTCAGCAATAGATCAGCAAAACCAAAAATGCATTGATTTTTCTAGTCATCAGTGAAGCAAGAGGTGGAGTTTCACTGAAAATTTAAATCTATGCTCTGGTCTTTTTTCTCTTTCACAGATACTTTTCTGATATTGATTTCTTAGCATTGGCTGAAATAACCTAATACCAATGTAAATAATAGAGCAGAGAAGGTACCCTCCAAATTTCAAGCTTTGCATTAATTTGACTGTAAAACACTCTTTCCTTTGCTTATAAAAAGCTCTCTCTTCTCCCTCTAAATTTTATTTCGTATAGCCTTTAAGACTAGAATATAAAAAAATACAAGGAGCTTATTAGCTTCTTTTAAACTCTTAAAGACTTTAATCTACATTAGATTATATATCCTGTTCAAAATAAACAAACAAGCAAAGAATATCCAAATTGTGCTATAGGATTTACATAATTAGAAAATCCTTTTCTAGTTATCCAACAATAAGCTCATAAAAGTGGGATAAAAATAGAAATACCATTTGATTGAGAATGTCACTGTTGCTCTGTTTTGTAAGCCTATACTTCACAATGGAGGCCAAGGTGCATGACGCGTGAAGATTTTGGCTTGTCCAGTTTGATGACCTTGCTGTCTCCAGTATCTCATGCTTTGTGGCATCACTCAGGATTGTAAGGATGATATAATGTCCAATTCTTTAGAATCAGCTTTAAATTTAGTTTTGTCTTGTGCCATCATGATATAACAAGTCTCCTTTTTTACAGACTGCTTTCTCTGACCAACAGCTCACTGTATTTTATCCCAAAATTCAAATACTAGGCATCAGGAGATTGGAAAGGGAAGCAAATCTACACAGCTCAGAGTATCAGCCAATCTCTGTCTTTTACATAGAGAAGATGAGAAAAAACTTTCTTATTACCCATAAGCTGTCTTCAGCATAATATTTTTTTACTTTCTTTGGTCCTGTTCATTGCTGAAGACACATGACACAGAAATTAATAACAATAAAAATATTTTGATAGAAGGTTTTCAAAGACAAATTATTTCTGTAAGATGAAATTCGTTATTCATAAGTTGCTCATTGCTATGTCTAGGGACACTGTATATTAGGTGAAATATGATTTCCAGTTATGGAACATATATAATATGACTGAACACACATTCATTAATTGTATTGAACTAGAATTTTACTGAAGCCATGCTCCACTTTTAGGGCATGGTAATAAAACAGTAGGCTATTAAGTTGATAATAACTCACAATGAAAGTTTCCATGGCTTCAGTTTAATTCCCAGTTATTTTTAAAAGTTTTTAATTTTTCTGTGGATGATAGATCCTTTACTACTGCCAAGATCTTGAGAAAGCATCCTTGCAGTACTGTTCTGTCACAAATCTTTTCTTTCCTGAAGCTGACATTAGGTGTTTTACATTTGCACATTGGATATTTGGGGAATGTGAGTACTGAGTTTATCTATAAAGTTTTTTAACCATGCAGACTCTTCTTTAGTGATCAGTCTGAGAACTATTCCATTATGTCATCCTGCAGCAATTGTTTAAAGCTCTTTCTTGAAAACATAGACCTGGTGAGAGAGACTGCAATTACTAATTGATCATTGCTTCTAAAGGAATCTTTTGTGAGTTTATTTCATAGATGCTCTTGATATGATTAAGAACTGCATGAATGATCCTTGAAATCTTCACTTTGGTCTTCCCTATTAAATTATCACTCTGCTGTTTTAATACTTACCACACTGTGTTGTAGTAGTAGATAAATGTATTGCTCACAGCTGGGCTGGAAGCATGCTCTGCAGGAACAAGGCTACCACTAATTCTTCATTAGAGGAATAAGCAGGAAGGCAAGATTAGCAAAGTTAGGTTTTGTGCTTTTTTCACATATTGCAAATATGTGAAATCTGTATTTGTACATTCCACCAGTCCTACCGTTATCTGCAGAATTTATGATTTTTTTTTCTCCAGGAAATTAAAAAGAAATTAAGGTGAAGACAATCACCTGGCATCAGCCCCCCAGATCGGTTTTGGATGGCGTTATTCGGATTTTCATCTAGTGAGGAGCCCCATTTCCCTTTTCCCAAGACTCACTTAGTTTGATTGCTTTTGAATCTGCATTCAGCAGTCACAGCCTGACTGGTTTAGCACTCAAAATGAGATTTGGCAACTTTTTCACATTACCTCTTTGTGTCTAACATCCATCCTAAGCTCCTGATTAACACGGCATAGGCCATCTATGGAATTTTAAGTGCTAGTTGGCAGCAGGATGACCAAAATTTGGCTCATAGTTCTTATCTTTGACACACAGAATAACGAAGTGATTATAGAAAAACAGTGTTATATTTACAGTAGGAAGAAGGGCTTATTTCTGTGTCTGAAGCCTCAAAATCATAACAGCAGGTCTTATCCTAGTGGAAGAGTGGTCTCAGAACAGATGGACTATAGCAATGCTCTGATCTGTTGGACAGTAAGTGGAACAGATTTCAAAGATGCAAAGACAAGACTGACTAAAAAGGTATTTGAGCCATAAAGATGATAGCTTCATTCACAAGGAAAAGTGTCTATTTCTTAGATATTTAAACTTTGCATGTACATAGAAACTCTACTGATTCTATTCAACCTACCTTCTGCTCTTCTTAGAGAGATGTTCCTAAAGAGAAAAAAAATATATAATTAAGCAACAGCATTTACAGTTCTACAGAAAAAGCTATTATTCCTATTATAAGAATGTGAGAGAATCTAAGTTTCAAAGTAACCTAAAAATGCCTGAGTGCTATATCATCCTCATCAGCATCAAAGCAATTCCTGTCCAGGGGATCATTGTGAATGACAAGAAAATTATGTGTATAATAAAATCCACCAAAAAAGTCAACAGTATGTGATGAACTTGTATCAAGCCCGTCCATGTCAGACAGAGCCTTTCTGAGAGATTTATTTCTTCCCAGGCTTTGGTCTTATGTTTAAAAAAAAAAAAATTATATTTTATAGTTCATACAGTATTAATGCACTTCAATATTTTATATCTTGCTGAAAGATGTATGAAAGGGTGTGGGATGGGTATTATAGATTTCCTTGTGCATTCTGTGCACCATACATAGAAAAAAAGATTCAAATGGAAATATCAGCTCTTCATTAATGACACTTAGGGCATGACTGATATTTGAGGACAAATCCAAATAAAACCATGCAAATCCCTCTCAGCCCTAACATACATAGAGTGCTTTATTGATAAAGAATTTCAGTAGGGTTTGCACCGAATCCTTTTGGTCCCTGGGTCATTTCTTCTGCATGCAGAAGTTATTTGACACTTCCATAAGAACCACGCACTGTGGAGTCAATATAATAACAAATCTGAATGGAATGCACTTAGTTTTCCAGCTGCTGGGGTGCATTGCCCACCTGTGCGTCTGACAGGTTAATGTGAATTTGCACAAAGATGAACATGTTTATGAGAAGAAATCATATTAACTTGAATATAGAGCTTTAGGGAGTGGTCTGAAAAACATGAATACCTCTACTTTACTGATTTTGAGTGGCATGGGTTTCCTTCTATCTACATTCCAGTGATGAATTTTGTCTATGTCTGAATTTGCAAATGTTACACAGTTTTCTAGATGTTACACAGTTTTCTAGAACTATAAATAAGTTTCTAATGTGTGTGATCTAAAGCTTGAGCTCAGTCATTCATTTTCCATTGGATCGGTACTCACTCACTCATTTCTATACCAATCATCCAAATTAAGAAGAATTAGAGGAACCTGTTTATTCATACAGTATGTAAAATAATGCAACTGATTCACAAATATTTTAGTGAATATTAGGTCTGAGTGTGGCATGCTGAATTTTTCCAGGTCTTTGGCTTTGGTTTTCATGAATATACAACAACTACTGGGTACTTCTGACATGTCTTGAATCTCCAAAAAACTGTCTGCCTGACTCAATGAATATTTTGTACTTGAAGTATGTTGTTATTGATTTCACTTGTGTCATCAGTGATGAAAAACAATATGACAGGACACATAATATTAGGTGATGTAACACAGAGAATGATCAAATCTCTCAGTTTCTCCAATGGTTGGCTTTTCTGTCTTTCTGCAAGCCTTCTTGGCTCACATGTCTTCATGTCACCTCCAAAATTTGGGGGACAACAAATGTTTGTCTTTACTTCTCTGATTTGGAAGATAGTAAGTAGCTGCTTGCAGTTGAAGGTAGCTAGTGCATCCCTGGCTAACATAAATATCTGTAGAAAGAATATTCTTCCTGAACTGACTACACCAACCTGGGACAATGGGGCTTCTGTTGACTCTGCACTACACTAGATCCTGAGATATCTTCCCCGGTACCTTCAAGCTCATAACCCGTAATCCAAAGGACCCTTCCTTCTACCCTATTCTGGTCCATTTTACTCCAAAGGATTTCTGCCATACGAGAACCAAGTGAAGGCTGCTAGGAGCCTCACTTACATGAAACTAAATCCTTTGAAACAGAAACTCAGAGGAGTGATCTGTCCAATTCATCTCAGCTGCAGGCTGAGTCACTCAGAAAAGTAAATAGATAGAAATATACCCTGGCCAAAAATCATAGGAAAAATGCCACTCTATCGAGAAGTGGGATCTGCCTCCTCTGCTCTGTCTCTGCCTGCTCAACAGGTGGTGGATTTGAAGGACCAAATGACAGAGGGCTTGAACTGCATCTTCTGTTTGTGTAAGTCTCCATACCAGTCTTTTTACTGTCACATGACCTCTTTCTCTGTCCTGCTGGCCTCCTATGTAGCTATTTGTTCCACAATTAGTCATTTTACTGTCCAGCTAATGAAATTAACTGAAACTCAAGCTTAAGTATCCCATGAATTTCTAAGTGCTGAAACCTCAGTTTCCTGCTGAACTGTTGGTGCCTCTGGCCTCCCCCAGACAAGTTCTATAAATATCTTATGCATTTTTAATTGAAAAAAATCTGTACCCTCTGGAAATATAAAATTTCTAAAGACTAGTAACATAAAACAAACTTACATTGACTAAGATAGAGGTACTTTACTGCCGGTATTGTTTGTATTTAATGAAAGAGAATTCATTTCCTTAATTTATCTGAAGCCAACACAATCTCCTGTCTCTTGCACTGGAGTGTTGCCGAATTTAGTTCAAGTATATCAAGCAGTAAATAGGGCTTTGCAAATAATCACATGGAATAGCTCACGAGAAACAGCCCATAGTAGTCGCATTAATCAACTAAGCTGTTCTGTGACTTCCATTGCAAGGCAGTAGATCCCAAGGTTCCAAATACACTACATGCTGTGTGGAGGTGTAAGAATGAAGTCCCCATTCCAAAAGTTTTAAAGTTAACAATATGGCCAAAAGCAGTGGATAAATTGAGCAACTTAACCACGGGGTGCAAGACAGAAAGTTTTCCAAGGAAAACAAGGCTTTCTCACTGCTAACTAGGATTTGCTAGAATTCAACTAGCTTGAGTTATATATTCCCCTGTGTTAAAACTTGCATCTGTGCAGTGGGTTTTGAGGACCTGGTTCCATGGGTGATGGGGCCAGACACGAGCGGCACTGCACCTGCCAGGTAGGTGGTCGTGGATCAGCTCCCCTCCCGCTGTTGGGTGGCTGTGCAGCTGTGGAGCTCCTGGACCAGAGCTGACTTGGATCAGACACATCAGAGGGGGGTCAGATCTGCCTGCCCTTGTCTGTGTAAACAAATCCTCTGATGGAATAAAAATGGAAACTAGCCATCTCTCATGCCTGATTGCTGTAAGTGCCACTAAAAGCATCTCAGCATCATAGGCAAAATTGAACTTTATCTCCTCCTGGTTTAGGGATGAGAAGCTGAAATCTTGTCCTCCTGGCCCAGAGATGCCAGCAAGACCGAGACAGGGAAGGAAAAAAGCTACAAGATTGGGAGTTTCTTCTCCTGCTCCCTATTAGCCAGGTTAAGCAACAGGCATAGATGACGCAAATACTCTCTATGTTTCGTTTTACAGCAGCAATTTTTGCCAGCCTGGCCTTCTAGAGCTTTGGCATGATGAAAATAAAGAGCAGAGTCATGGTTATTTTGCTGTCTCTCAGCACTGTTGTCCTTCGCAGCTGCTTAGATAGTCTGTGTCTGGAACTGGCCCCAGCAGCCTATTATGAATGAGTCTAGTTTTATGGTGTTTTTTTTTTCCAAGAAAAAAAAACCTAAAACAACAAATAATCGACATGTTTTAATAGCTGCATTTACAACCTGAGAAGAGAAGGCTCCGGGGTGATATTGTAGCAGTCTACCAGTACTTAAAGGAGGCCTGCAGGAAAGCTGGAGAGGGACTTTTTACAAGGGCATGCAGTGATAGGACAAGGGGTAATGGCTTTAAACAGAAAGAGGGGAGATATCGATTAGATATAAGGAAGAAATTTTCACTCAGAGGGTGGTGAGGCACTGGAACAGGTTGCCCAGAGAAGTTGTGGATGCCCCATCCCTGGAAGTGTTCAAGGCCAGGTTGGAAGAGGCTTTGGGCAACCTGGTGTAGTGGAGGATTTCTCTGCCCGTGGCAGGGTGGTTGGAACTAAATGATCTTTAAGGTCCCTCTCAACTCTAACCATTCTATGATTCTATGATTCTATAACTTCATCGTATCTCTTGTGTTTACAAAACAGGTTGATTATTATCGGTTGCGCAGTTGCTTAAACCCTCTAGTAACTGAAAAAAATATCCAAGTGTCCACCAAGGTGCAAACTAGACGTCATGCTAAAAGTTTCTTCCAAATAATAGTATTAGGAGATTTATTCCAACAAAAAACACTATTCGTTTGTTCTGGTGGAACTAATGGGAAGTCTCCTATACTTCTCAGCTCCCTCTGTGGAGAAATGTTCTGGTACAATCAGATTTTATAATCACTTTCTTTAACCTCTAGATTGGTAAGAATTGCAAAATAGTCCTCTGAGTTTGTTTCTGTTGCCAGTTTCTATCCTGAGTTTTTAAATAATTAATGAAGTAGACTTCAGGTGTATCAAAGAGGAGACGCTGATACATAGAATCATAGATTCATACAATAGTTGGAGTTGGAAGAGACCTTAAAGATCATCTAGTTCCAACCCCACTGCGGCAAGCAGGGTCACCTTCCACGACACTAGGTTGCTCAAAGCCTCATCCAGTCTGGCCTTGAAAACTCTGAGGGATGGGGCATCCACAGCTTCTCTGGGCAACCTGTTCCAGTGTCTCACCACCCTTACAGTGAAGAATTTCTTCCTTATATCTAATTAAAATTTTTCAGTTTAAAGCCATTGCCTCTTGTCCTATCACTACACATGCTTGTAAAAAGTCCCTCTCCAGCTTTCCTGTAGGCCCCCTTTAAGTACTGGTAGACTGCTACAAGATCACCCCGGAGCCTTCTCTTCTCCAGGCTGAACAGCCCCAACTCTCTCAGTCTGTCTTCGTAGCAGAGGTGCTCCAGCCCTCGGATCATCTTCGTGGCCCTCCTGTGGACTCGCTCCAGCAGCTCCATGTCCTTCTTGTGTTGGGGACTCCAGAGCTGAACACAGTATTCCAGGTGGGGTCTCATGAGAGCAGAGTAGAGGGGCAGAATCACCTCCCTCGACCTGCTGGCCATGCTGCTTTGGATGCAGCCCAGGATACGGTTGGCTTTCTGGGCTGCCAGCGCACATTGCCAGCTCATGTTGAGCTTCTCATCCACCAGCACTCCCAAGTCCTTTTCTTCCATGCTGCTCTCAAACCATTCTCCGCCCAGCCTGTACTTGTGCTTGGGATTGCCCCGACCCATGTGCAGGACCTTGCACTTGGCCTTGTTGAACTTCATGAGGTTCTCATAGGCCCACCTCTCCAGCCTGTCAAGGTCCCTCTGGATGGCATCCCTTCCCTCCAGTGTGTCCACAACACCACACAACTTGGTGTCATCAGCAAACTTGCTGAGGGTGCGCTCAATCCCAATGCAGATTGCATGCAGCATACCACCGTGAATGTGAGCTGTGCACAGAGAGCACTAAGTCATGTGCTGCAGTTATGGACAGCATAACAGGGGCATGCAGGAAAATCCAGAGTCTGGAAAATCCAGAGTCTGATCAACAACAGAAAGCCCTCCAGACTCTTTCTCTTTGCAAGAAACCCTCCACTAGAAAAGCTCTGTAACACTGATTCTCCTTTTTAGCCAACAGCAAAAACTAGGAAAATAATAAAATGTAAAATTCCCAAATGTGAAAGCATGCCCCGAGCGGGTTTCTTATCACTGAAATGGAGATGTGCCAGCCATTCTGTAAAATCCATCATGAGTATTAAAACCGTTATCAGTGTTACGTGACAGGAGCTCTGATATGACTTGATGGGTAGCAATATAAAACATAAGATAGGTCATTATGGTTAAGGCAAGCGCTGGTAATCTTTGATGGCGATGCAGAAATTACTGCTAGGGTTATAATGCTGAACTAAATTCTCAGAAAGGACAACTCAGATCCATTGCTCTCCCTGCTACTTTCAACTCTGATTACCCCTCCTCTAGTTCTGCTCTGTGCTTAGAATCACTGGAGGTCTTTTTTTCCAAACTGCAGCTCTTTTAGAAAGGCATGTCCAAGTCTGGAGAGACCTTCCTTTGTCATCTGTGTTAACACATGGTGTTCTGCTGAAGTGAGTGCCAGGTCTTCCCCAAGGTCACAATTTATTATCTCCATGTACCTTCTAGGACAACAGAGATCGTTTCAAAGCCAGCCGAGTCTTGCTCCATTTCCTAAGCAGTGGAGCGTGGACTCCCTCTAGCCTCTCTCTTGTTTTCTGCAGCAGAAATGCATCGATTCAACTCCTCTGAATTTTCGGATCTTGCTTGGTTCATTTTCCAGCCTGCATCATGCTGACCCCTTTGCTAGCTTTAGGCAGCCTCCTGTGAGAAGTGGGTTTCCAGGTCAAAACACAGCTCTTCCTGGCAATCAAAAGTTGAAGAGTTTCTAGAGAAAGGCCATCTTTTACAGCATTATGCTTTTTTGGAGTTACTCCCTCGAGGCCTGGATCTGGCCAACTGGAGAGCACTCACCGTGGCACATTAACAGGATGGGCAGCCCAGCGTTTCATCCTTTGTGAATGCTGAAGGCGTTACTCACAGCTGAGTATCTCTAAACAGCTGAGCCTTTTGCTTAGGACATGCCACACCAGTTTAATTCTAAGCTCAATTAGCTTATAAAAATACCAGAATGGCTCCCATGGCTGCCCTGGGGGGCAGAGGCTCATGGCTTGGACAAAGCGCTGAGCAAAGGAAGAGAGTGGATTTGATTCTCTGGTCTCCCTCGCCCTGTGTAGGAATGGGTTAGCAGAAGCAGGAAAAGGCAGGCAGAGGTGTAGGAATTTGTCCTTTCAGGGAGGAATTGTGCCCTAGGGCAAGCGATGACACAGTTTGCCTCCCCATCACCCCGAGACCATCCTGGTGCGCTGGTGTGCCGTTGGATAGGATGGTGCCTCAGGCAAGCGGAGCAGCGAGATGCCAGCTGGGCACCAGGAGAATCGCACAGCCACGCCAAAACGTGGGCGATTCCCAGTGCCAGAGTCAATCCGAAGTGCCATGGTGTTTACACATCTGAGCAAACACGAGAAGTGCCCTGGCACAGCGAGGAGTCCTCCTGACTTTGCCCAGGAGAGCATTGTTTATGGACACTGCCTATTTACGTTCAATTTTGGTATCACAGATCCATGCAGAGATAAAGCAAAATGCAGTTTTGAAAGGGGACACCCAGCGCTCCGTGCCTGGATGCTTCAGGGTGAGCTCTGGGGGTGTCCAGTTTACATCCCTGTGGGTTTACAAGGAGCCTCACCCCTTGGAGTAAAGAGGAGAGATGTGTTCAGTGCTCGATGCTTATAACTAGGCCACTTATCTAGTTACTTAGATTCAGATTGAGGAATTTAATTTTAGGAACTCAGGCTCGAACATTTTGTCCAAAATGTCCAAACCCAGCTGCTAACTGTGGTTTTAAAACACTTATTTCTTTTTTTTTTTTTTTTTTTTTGTCAGGAGCTCCAACTGTGCAGGCATTTGGCTTTGAAACTGTTGTGTGTGCAAATTTAAAAATACAGCCCTTGTCAGGTTGCTTATGCAACATCTGATGCCCATGTTGCTATGGTTAGTATATGCTTTGGGTGAATGCTGTGGTAACTAGTCACATATGGTATTCTTGCAGCTCTGTGCATAAGAATTGCATATTAAATTACAAATTCAAGTGAACATAGCCTGGCTGTATCAGGAACTGAATATGCAAGTGCTTAGACTAGATTGCCTTTATCCCAGGGCAGATTCCCAATTAGTTTGTTAAAAATTTAACCATGTAGCACTGACTCCTGCTCTTAGTATTGATAACAGAGGGCAAAGCTAAATGACAAATGCTCTATGCAAAAGCAAATGGTGGTGTGGAGATATCATAACACAGCGTATATATTTTACAAGGTGATCCGAAAGAAGTCACTGTAGGCATCTTTGTTTTTGGTGTTGTGTAAAAATTAATGGTGTGGCAAAGAAACTAGATGGTTCAGAAGAAACAGCAAGAAATTCATAAAATATATGTATTCCATTTCTATGGGCATCACTTATTTATGTTTCTTCTTTGTTTTGTGAAAAAGTCTGATGGGCGTAAACTGAATTAACGTATGCCAGTTCTGATTTTTCCTGAAGAATGGGTGCTTAAACATCACCTCACTCGAATGCCCTTTCCATAAACAGTGCATGTGCACTACTTTTTTAAAAAGAATGAATTTTTTTCCAGATTTGAATAACAGTGAAATAAATAAACAAATTTAAACAAATAGAATTATGGTTCAGCTGTTAAAAATACCTTCTAAGAGGAAGCTAATAAATCATTGTCTTTCTGAATTAGCACACCACAACTGAGGCAAAAAAAAGTATTAATACACTTTTTCTGAAAAAGCTGCAGAAGGGCAAGTATTGAACAATGATACAGCATATAATTAAAACTACAGCTTTAGTTACAAAGGACCCCATGGCAGCAATGGTTGGGAAACTCTGCTCTGTGTGAAACTCTTAGTACAATTAAAAACACATTAGTTTTTTAAAATGTCACTAGTAGTATTTCTGCATAGTAATTTCAGAACCAGTGTATAAAGTAGCATAAAAGTTCACTGTGGAAATTCAATCCATACTGTGGATATGAGACATGCAGCTTGTTCCCATGTTAGAAACATGCCAGAAACACAATCCTCTCTTAGAAACCTTCCTTTTTTTCAATAAAAGTAGCATTAGCTCTGCGAGAACCAAAAGCATTAGGAAATATACAGTGCTTTAAAAGTCATTTCCATATGTCCTCTAGCTCTGATTGTGATACTGCAACACACAACTGGAAGACACTAAGGTACGGTGATTTTGGTCACCTTTGAACTGGGGGTGTCTAATCAGGGCTGCTCCCGTGTCACCCTGTGTTCGCACAGAATTAACTGCATGGTAGTGGGCTAAGTGGGAAGAGACAGTCCAACTCAAATTATAACGGAATTAAAGCATGGAAATTCTTGCCCTGCTCAAAATAAAGAGTGGTTTCAAGAAAGCAGCTCGGGCTGTGTGGCTAGATGGTTGTAGCCCTGACTTAGGATGAGCTGCTACAAGTTGCGTGCGTTCTTCAAGAGCAGCTGAGGTTTCCTCACTGCCCAGGTCAGGAGCTGTGGCTGATGGATAGATCAAGTACTGCGGCAGCCTAAGGCAGCTGCTACTGCAGCACACGTTTTCCAAGTGCCAATAAAGACATCAGTTTTGATAAAAGAGACGTGGCTGGAAAGGTCATCAATCTATTGCCAAAGGTTTTATGTAGAACAGCTTTCCCTACTATTTATTGTGCATGCTAATAAATTGCATGTGCTACAATAGCAGTCATAAAAAAATTCTGGTAGGAACAAATTAGGAAACGAATGGTCAGAGTTCATAGAGAATCAGGAGGAAAATTTTTTACCCACACAAAATTTGAGTTCTCTTGTTTTAATATATTGAGATTTGCTCCCAGTGTGATTGTTAAAAATGGTAAATGGAAATGTTACTACGAATTTGCAAAATTTTATATTGCTATGTCATATTTCTTAAACTGTGTCAAATGCGTTAACTTGTATTTTAAATTTAGAGCAGACCCGGAATTGAAATAGGAACTAGAAATGCTCCCTGAGAACATGGAATTGTAACACAGAAGTGGAATTCTAACTTTCAAAAAAATGTCATACAGAATTTTGCCAAACTTTGTTGGCAGATTTTGGCTGAGAAGTCCCTTTGCAGAGTCTGTGCACCAAGAAGTGAGATGTTCACAAGACATCATACTCCTAGTCCTATAGAGCTCCTTGATATGTCAGAAGAGTGGCTTTTATATACATGAGATTAAATCTTAGACATTTATTTGAGCACTGTAGAATTTTGAAGTTCATTTAGTGATGAACGTGAAATTTATGCAGCAGGGCTCACATGCAGACTATTTACTTTGATGGCAGCAATATAAAAATCATAGCAAATGGACCTAAATCTGTTAGAGGAGATATTCTTTTGTTCCTATTAGAGTACTGGGAGATATTTTGTCATAGATGTATATAAATTAACTGCTTATAGGTTCCTCCACGGGCTTCTGATCTAAATTCTCTATTTCCAAGTACAAACGAGGAATCTACATAGAAAAGAAAATTTTCTTGTGCAAATTTTAACTATTGTGACAGATATTTTTCCTTTTCTACGAGTGAGGCAATCCAGATGTCAATAGGGTTACCTCTACTTCAGTCCAGTGTCTCTCCTGCTTCGTTTTACAGCATCAGCTTATAGACAGATGCCGTGGTTTGCGGTGAAAGCGGAGTGCTTAATACATACAGCAGAGAAAAGCACTTGCTGAGAAACAATATTTATTAGCCTTGGTGGAGCACAGCATTAATCTGTGTTGAGTACTGCATTGTGCTTTGCAGACGTATTGTACATGCATATAATGGCAAGAGATATGAATTGAAAGTGGGGGTGTGTGGCAGAGGGGGGGATCAGTCTGCCATTGAAGTGCTGCTGGTGCCAAAAGGTGCAGAACAAGAGCCATTCTGCAGGAGCGGGTGGGAGGAGGAGGTACGGTACAGCAGGCTGGGAACAATCCGACTGCAGCTGAAACACTTGGTAATTAACAAACAGGCTGGAGAAAACTTAACGAAATCTGTTTTTCCTTTCATCTGCTTTTTGATTTTTTTAATCAGATTAAACTGAAAGTGTGCTTTAGCAAAGGCTTCTTAAGGGATTGTCTGCAAATAGCTGGAAGAACACCCAGTTGCCCTTTAGTGCTTCTGATGGTTACATCCGCTAAAATATGCAAAATTATTAAGTTTGAACTGTCGCTGTTGTGCAAAAAATACTCTAATCTAGTTTATTTCATTATCACAAGTTTATTAAATTGCTTATTAAAAATTAAGCTGAGGTTTCAGAATCTTCCCTCCATCGAGTGCGTTTTTTCCT
Source organism: Tauraco erythrolophus (assembly GCF_009769465.1). Lineage (NCBI taxonomy): Eukaryota > Metazoa > Chordata > Aves > Musophagiformes > Musophagidae > Tauraco > Tauraco erythrolophus. The sequence goes on along the minus strand of NC_141465.1, from coordinate 130,077,841 downwards.
TTCTCCAAGCTGACTATAATTTTATTTCTGGTTTCTTCAGGCCTTTTTTCATTATATCGTTGACTAAGAACATCTGTAGCAGCTCCCAAAGATTAATTTTATTTATGTGCCTTAAATGCCACTTCCAGGTATATTTAACAAAGGGACTGAGTAACAGTGAACTCAATACCAAGCCAGGTTTACTTCAATAACCTTCTCTCAAGACCTGGCACATTGCCCCTTTCCTTTAGATACGAACTGAAATGACTTATTTAGATTATACGCTGTAGTGCTCACGTTGCAGAGTAAGCTGACATGAAACTCCAGGAGAGTTTACTAACCCAAGTGTTGGACCTACCCTCAGCCTAACTCTGAGGGCTACATGGAAATGTGGGTTTAGTCGACAGAAATTAAATTCTGTTTCATTATGGTAATATTAAAACTAGGCGATAGGAATGAGCTGCAGATAGCTCAAGTACAGGAGATCCGGTCGATATGCAGCACAGTGAAAGTGCTGGAAGTGGATAAGGGAGGTTCGGAAGATGGAAGGTGAGAGCAGAACAGAAGAACAAATGGGAAGGACACTGAAAAAACACAGAGTAGAAGCAGCAATGTAGCAAGGAGCAAGTGGGTGCCTCCTCATAAAACCCCGATGTCAGCATTCTGGATCCACCATAAGTTGGAATTTGCCACTACTTTAAAAATGCTTCCACGTGAGGCTGCACAGAAAAGCCTCAGACAGCTTATTCCAGCAACATAAACCAGTGGTTTATCAATGTGAAGCGGTGGAGGAGCCCACACCGTGAGCCTGTGTGATGGTCCTTTGTAGACACTGCCACACCATGCATTTATTGCGATGTCTCTCCTCCTAAGAGATGAGACCCGTGTCACAGAGTTAGGTGTCCAAACTTGGTTTTCTAGTTCCCCTAAGGCAGCTCAAGATATTATTTAATATTTCTGTTCATTATTTTTTCTTCTTGTATCACTTCCTTCCTGTCTACTTTTATTCTTCCATGTTTTTTCTCACTGCGTGTGATGGGAGCAGTGGGAAAGCTCACTGAAGTGAGGTGGACCTCTCACCACTCTTCTCTCTTCTGTGAGACCATAAACTCAAGTCCTGGCGCTCAGTGTCCTCTTTGAAGCTGCCAGTGTCAGACCTCTGTTCTGAGGAGGCTCTCACTCTTTTTAAGGCCAGCTCTAAGGAGGACATTGAAAATTAGCCTGCAGAGCTTGATTTTGATGGGATATTCTGCAGGAGGCCAGAACCTGGAGAGCGGCATTAGGAGGATGATCTCACTGCCAATGAAGATGTTAAGCCCAGAACTCTTTCATGTAACACATAGTGTTTTGTCTAGGTGAGAAAGAGGAAAAAAATATTGGGACTGGGAAATGAAGGCGAAAGACAGGACTAAGTAAGTATCTAGCTGAAGTAGTTGGACTAGCTAGTAGCTGAAGAGTTGGACAAGGTGATCTTTAAAGGTCCCTTCCAACCCATACGAATCTATGGTTCTAAGAATTCAAGTCTTTGGGTACCATTTTTGCAAAATGCTTTTAAAAGGTCTAATTTCTATGTATTGACTGCTTATTACCCACCTTCTTTCTTTCATTTCATTTGAGATGCCAGGTTTTCATGTAGAACAGTGTGAATACTTGGCTTTTCAATTTTACTGCCCAATGAAAACAAAGTAAATGATGATTTAAGAGGAATAAAATTGTTCCTGTGAACTGAAACATATCAAACCTCTTTAGTGTTGTTTTACATTTTACTTTGGCAACTAAAAGGCATACTTTTCAAAACAAAAGCCAACAATCTTTATTTTGCAGTCTTCTGAAACAAAGTCTTTTAGAATCATAGAATCATAGAATGCTTAGAGTTGGAAGGGACCTCAAAGATCATCTAGTTCCAACCCCCCTGCCAGAGCAGAGGTGCTCCAGCCCTCGGATCATCTTCGTGGCCCTCCTCTGGACTCGTTCCAGTAGCTCCATGTCCTTCTTGTGTTGGGGACTCCAGAGCTGAACACAGTATTCCAGGTGGGGTCTCATGAGAGCAGAGTAGAGGGGCAGAATCACCTCCCTCGACCTGCTGGCCACGCTCCTTTTAGCTTTCCTGGATTTCTTTAGATTTTCTTTGGACAAAGCTTGACCTGAAATTAGACATTAAACTGTCTCTGCATACAAACGTGAGATATAGAAACACAACGGCAGTATATCTGGAAGTTGCAGTCAAGTTACCCACCAAGAGTGCGACTGAGGTACAGTATTCCTTGGCAGCAATTCCTCAGAACTATATAGGGTACGTAGACTCATTTTTTACTACTCATTTTCTGCTAGATAAGGTTACTAATGATCTCTATAAATTCTCTACTTTCTATTGTTTCTTGGACACTCACAGCTAGGGAAGGTGGAGATGAAAGGAAAAAAAAAAATAAATATCCAGCAATCCTAGAAATAGCCAAGTCAGGAGGATTCAGCCCCTGCCTGCCTCTCTCCTGGCAAGACAAACTAACCCACACAGTGATTCACCCTGTCAACTTACTTTCAGTTTCCAGGCTACCATGTCTAAAGTCCAATCTGCCATTTACACATGAACTTAATTTTTGGAAATTGGTCCTGAGTTCCTAAACCACTTCAACGTTTTTGAAAGTTTTACTAAAAGTCTAAAAACCTGAGGAAAAAAAAGCATATTGTGGTACTACTACTTGGGTTACTCTAAAATCGATAATCACAGATGAAGCCAGTGTAAACAAACGCACATAGTTCTTTTTTGTTAGTGAACATGACTTGTACACGATACACCATCTTACATCTGTTTGGAGAAAGAAGCTTATGCTTCAAAAGTTGTCTCAATTTCGTTGTTTTTCTTCTCTTTTCAACTCTGTTCATTTTATGACTCACAGGCAGAAAACTTGTCACTTTGGCCAAGTTATTAGTCATGTAAATGCTATTGGAGGTGCAAGAAATGTCAGTCCAAATTAGGAAACTTTTGAAAATCCATCCAAGAGTGTTTCAACTCATAGTCCAAAAATATTTAAATGAAGTTGCACGGGCAGTTACCTCAGCCACAAGTGTGTTTTTGTTCATTAAACCTCAGGAATTTCTATTTTGATCACGCTGTAAGACTTTGCTGTTCTTTTCATGTTCTCCAGTCACTATTGTTTGTCTCAGCTACGAGCTGTTTCTGGTGTTGATATGCCTTTGGGAAATTTTGATTGCTTTTCAAAACACTCTGAGGTTTGGTGCCCTTTCCTCCAGTCCTTTGATTTATATTTTATCCCAATTTTCACTTGTCTTGCCTAGGTGGGTTTTTTTTTGGTTGAGCAGGTGTTCTGGTTTTTATCCTTTTTCCATCCAACTGATCTACACCACTTCTAAGCAAAAAGAACAATTACAACATCGATGTGTGATCATTACAAAATAACCATGCACACACCTTCCTAAAGCAGTCAAAAAGTGTCCACCTGTCTCTGGTACTTCATAGAATCGTAGAATCATTTAGGCTGGAAAAGACATTTAAGATCATCGAGTCCAACCATAAACCTGGCATAGGTGAGTTCCTCCAATGTGGAGACTCAGGACAGATAAAATTGCATGACACAAGGTCTAACTGATGTTATTCTCCAAGATGGGAATTTCCCTGGGTTTTGCTGATGAAAGTCCAGTAAGATTAATGCCCTGCTGTCGCAGACAGTCATTTTGTGTAACCCTAGGCATAAATTTACCGAAGCTTCTTGTCCTCACAGGAGAGACCCTTCTACCTGGGAGTTAAGACACCATCATTGCCAGTAGCTGCTTCTTTGATAGGTGCTTTCAATTCCATTATAAGAAAAATAATTATTAGAAAAACAGTTTAACTATAGTTCAAGGGAGAACGATACATATAGGAATAATATAGTCTCCTAATACCAGTGTTGCAAAAATTAACTTCTTTTTGCAAACAGAAAATACTGCAGGGCATAGGGGGAAGCATTCCACAGCAAACAGATTTTAAAACCTGAAAAGTTTAGTTGCACCAATCCTATCAATCTCAAATAGCACTGAATGGCTAGGTCACCATGTGTCACAAGAAAACTGTAACTGATCTCTCAGAGAGATCACTAATTAACAAGTATACTGTCAAAAATATCTTCTTACATATGGCAGGGTGGACTCCCCATCACTGTAGCTTTCTCACTGCTCTTGAAGAGGCTCCTGAGAGTCACCTACTCACACCTTCTAAGGAGACGTAGATAAAAGACTGAGGGGAGGTGGAGGTTGAGGACGGATGTAGAGAGGGAAGGAGGGCACTCATGGGTGCCCCAGTTGGCTGACAGAGAGACACAGAGACAGGAACAGGCAGGTAGTTAAAACTCCATGTGGGAAGAGATGAGGCTTCATATATTTTGCCTGTCCCGTGAAAAAAGGGTATGTAAAGAGGAAATATTTTTTCTCTGTTCAGTGAGAGGATGAGTATTCCTCAGCATCAACAAAGAAATCTCGAAGAGTAGCTAAACGAGTTCGCTGCTTCTTGCCCTAGCAGAACTTTTGAGGACAGATTGCCAGTAAATAATTCAGGCCATTATCAAAAGTAAATTATCTAGTATGGGCTTTACATCTTTTAGAAATATGTCCCAAACTTCAGTACAAAATCTACTTCTGGGAAAGCTTTTCAGCATACAATCAATATCAGTAAGGCAAGTGATAGATGTTCTATATTTTACAAGAAAAGAAAAAAAAAACTCTGCTAAACCTGTCAATTCATCAGTAAAAAGATACTAATATTTTTTTAAGTTCTTGCTTGTGGGTTAAAATGCCACAAAAAGAAAGATTATAGATCATTTTGAGTGTTATTATTTGTCTGAAAATACTGTACTTGAGTCTAATAAAATTTATATTCGTTTGAGTCAAATAATACCAGCAGAGTTATGCCAGATGATACTAGTGTGACAAAAAGGAGAAGCAGGTTCCAATGTCTAGCAGACATTTTTTAGTGAGAGAGAGAGAGAGAACACGTGGGAGGAGGTCTCAGTCAGGATGTGCCTTTCTAACTAGGCAATAATTTTCTTTTTTATGAGCACTGCATGGGCTACATGGATGTTTTTATTTTTATAAAGATCTTTCTTTTTACTGAAATAAATTCTAGAAAGACTCTGAATGTGACCTGCACACAAATCCCTTTTAAATTCAGTGAATAATTTCAAGCAAAATGGGAAATAATTAAGAATCAAAACATTTTATTTTGAGGGTGTCAATTTTATTGTGAGTTGCTGGCCTTTGTATCATGAGAAACTGAATAACTGCTGTGTATTTATTACCTCTACAAAACAAACTAATGGAAATAAAATGAGTCACTGCTGACAGTTATTGATTACAGCCCCTAGCCCAGTGCTAGGATCTAAAGCTGGAAAGTGTAGAATCACAGAATCATAGAAGAATTTAGGTTGGAAGGGACCTTTATTGAGGCTTTTCAGTACTTAAAAGAGGCTCATAAGAAAGATGAGGACAGACTTTATAGAAGGGCCTGCAGCGACAGGACAAGGGGTCATGGTTTTAAACTAAAAGAGAGTAGATTCAGACTAGATAGAAGGAAGACATTTTTTATGATGACGGTGGTGAAACACTGGAACAGGCTGCTCAGAGAGGTGGTAGATGCCCCATCCCTGGAAACGTTCAAGGTCAGGTTGGATGGGGCTCTGAGCAACCTGATCCAGTTGAAGGTGTCCCTGCTCATTGCAGGTGGGTTGGTCTAAGATGACCCTTTAAAGAAGCCATGGCCCTACTTATCTAATGAATTATTTCCTACCTTTCTGCCTTTAAACTGCATGTTACATTTTAACACGTGTGTCTTGTGTCTGGTTAATAAAGTCCAATGGGAGACAGCTCTCAAGGGTAAGGGGGTGCACGAGGGATGGTTACTACTCAAAAAGGAAATTCTGGAGGCACAGGAGCGAGCTGTCCCTGTGTGCCAGAAATTGAGCCGCCGGGGTAGAAAACCAGCTTGGATGACAAAGGAGATTTAGGAGCACTTCAAAAGAAAAAGAGACGTCTATAAGTCTTGGAACAATGGGCAGGCATCCAGGAATCAATACAGGGAGAAAGTTAGGGCATGTAGGGAGTTAATCAGGGGGGCAAAAGCCCAACTGGAACTTAGACTAGCCTGTTCCTTAAAGGACAACAAAAAGTCCTTCTACAAATACATCAATAACAAAAGGAGGGCTAAAGATCACCTCCAGCCCCTACTGGACACAGAAGGTACGTTAGTCACTAGTGATGAGGACAAGGCTGAGGTCCTTAATGCCTTCTTTGCCTCAGTCTTTAATAACAAGGTCAGCAGTTCCCAGGTGAGCTGGCCTTCGGTGTCTGAGTGCAGGGAGGGAGAGCAAATCGAAGCTCCTGTGATCCAAGAGGAACGGGTCAAGGATCTGCTCCTTCGGCTGGATGCCCACAAGTCTATGGGGCCTGATGGTATCCACCCGAGAGTCCTGAGAGAGCTGGCGGATGTCATTGCCAAACCCCTGTCCATTATCTTTGGGCAGTCTTGGCTCACTGGGGAAGTTCCGCTGGACTGGAGGCTGGCGGATGTTACCCCCATTTACAAAAAAGGGCGGAAGGACGATCCGGGGAACTACAGGCCTGTCAGTTTGACCTTGGTGATGGGCAAAGTCATGGAACAGGTTATCTTGAGTGCTATTAATGAGCACATACAGGTTAACCGGGTGATCAGGCCCAGTCAACATGGGTTTATGAAAGGCAGGTCTTGCCAATCAAACCTGATCACCTTCTATGACAGGGTGACCCACCTGGTTGACGAGGGAAGGGCTGTGGATGTAGTTTTCCTTGACCTCAGTAAAGCCTTTGATACAGTTTCTCATAGTGTTCTGGTTGCGAAACTGATAACTGCTGGCCTGGATAGGCACACCCTCCTTTGGGTTAAAAACTGGCTGGATGGCTGGGCCCAAAGAGTGGTGGTAAATGGGGCTAAATCCGGCTGGAGGCCGGTCACCAGTGGGGTTCCCCAGGGCTCAGTGCTGGGTCCAGTTCTGTTTAACATCTTTATCAATGACCTGGACGAGGGGATTGAATGTACCCTCAGTAAATTTGCGGACGACACCAAGCTGGGAGGCTGTGTCGATCTGCTCGAGGGTAGGGAGGCCCTTCAGAGGGATTTGAACAGACTGGATCGTTGGGCTGAGGCCAATGGCATGAGCTTTAATAAGGCCAAGTGCAGAGTCCTTCACTTGGGGTGTAAAAACCCCAAGCATCGCTATAGGCTCGGGGAGGAGTGGCTGGAGAGCTGCCTGGCGGAGAAGGACCTGGGGGTGTTGGTTGACTACCGGCTTGATATGAGCCAGCAGTGTGCCCAGGTGGCCAAAAAGGCCAATGGGATACTGGCGTGTATCAAGAATAGTGTGACCAGCAGGAGCAGGGAAGTGATCCTGCCCCTGTACTCGGCACTGGTGAGGCCGCACCTGGAATATTGTGTCCAGTTTTGGGCCCCTCGCTTTAAGAGAGATATTGAGCTCCTGGAGCGAGTCCAAAGAAGGGCGACTAAACTGGTCAAGGGGCTGGAAAATAAAACTTATGGGGAGCGGCTGAGGGAGTTGGGGCTGTTTAGCCTGGAGAAGAGGAGGCTGAGGGGAGACCTGATTACAGCCTATAAATACTTGAGAAGGGATGGTGGGGAGGTGGGGGAAGGGCTCTTTACGTTAGTGATGGGTGATAGAACAAGAGGAAATGGGCATAAGCTTAGTCAGGGAAGATTCAGGTTGGATGTTAGGAACTATTTCTTTTCTGAAAGGGTTGTCAGCCACTGGAATAGGCTGCCCAGGGAGGTGGTTGAGTCCCCATCCCTGGATGTGTTTAAGAATAGGGTGGATGATCTACTTAGGGATTGTCGTGGGTTTAGGCTGATCCAGCAACTAAAACTCACACAGTCTCTCCTTCTCCAGTAAAGTAGAGAGGAGAGAAAAAAAACCCAAAGGGACTGAGGGTTGAGACAAGAACAGAGGGAGCACCCACCAACCATGGTCCTGGGCAAAACAGACAGGGCTTTCTCAAAGCAAAACAGTTTATTAATGATTACTTAGAAGGACAAAGGGAAACAAAACCGATTACTCGAGAAGACAGAAAGAAACAAAACCAGATCTTAAAACCGACACCTTCCCCCCCCCCCCGCCCCTTCCTTTTCCTCCCGGCTCTACTTCCTCCCCCCAGCAGCACAGGGGGCAGGGACTGGGGGAGTGCAGGTCAGTTCATTCCGTGCTGTTACTGCTGCCTCTTTCTTAAAGGAGAAGGAGTCCTTACACCCTTTTCCCCTGCTCCAATGGATCCCCTACCCACGAGGAAAAAAAATCCACAAACTTCTCCAGCGTGAGTCCATCCCACAGGAAACAATCCTTCCCCACAGATTGCTCCGGTGTGGGCTTTACAACAGTCTCGGGTACTTAGGGAGCTGTAGCCACTCGCTCCGGCGTGGGTCGTCACGCAGACTCCAGATGCCTCTCTGCCTTGTCGTGCACCCCAACACGACCATCCTCAGGCCCAGGCATCTTCTCCCCACGGGCTGCGAGTGGGTCTCTGCTCCACCGAGGCCATCCTGATTGCAGGGGGGCCGCCTGCTATCTCACCATCAGCCGCAGGGGAAACTCGGCTCCGGCACACCTCCTCCCGCTCCATCCTCACTGATCTGCTGCCGATGTGGCTGTTTCTCTCAGATCTCAGTCCTCTCCAGGTGAACTCAGCCCAGTGGGCACCCCGGGAGTGGGGTGCCCCCGAGTTCCCCAGCTGGCTCCGCCGCCGCCATCCTCCGTGGGCGGCGCCGGCCCGACGCAGGCAGCTGCCCGGCCAGGAGTCAGGGAGCAGGGGCAGTGCCCTCCTCCCTTCTCTGCTCGATCCTGGGCGAAGCACCTTTTCTGGTTCCCTTGTCCTGACTTAAATAGGGCAATTCGCAGAGGCGCCCTATTGGCTCAACCCCGAGGGGGATGGCAGTCTGATCTGGTGGCCAGAACTAAGCCTAACCTGGTTCCAAAACTGGGGAGGTCGCAGGGAGCAAAACCCCTCTCCTGCCACCAGAACCACCCCCCCTCCACATCAAACCATGACAGGGATATGGTTTAATGGGCTTTAGGGACAGTTGGACTGGATGATCTCTAAGGTCTTTTCCAACCTAGAAATCTATGAAATCTATGAAATCTATGAAATATTGCTGTGAGTTGTTCTAATTAGCAGCTAATCTTTAGGTAGCTGCAAAGAAAGAATATTATGAAACTGTCCCGGAGCAGTCTGTCTGGAGAAGATGCTCTGCTGATGCTTTACAGGTTTTCTGCAGTGCTGTAGGAAAGTTAAGAAGTTGCCATCTAGTGGCAAATGAATTCAAGACACTTTTCAGGAGCAGCTGCTCCATCTCCAGCATGGGAAACCTGGTGAAGTGGAATAGCAAAACCAAAATAGTGCTATTTTCAGTGAGCAACTGGATCAGAATATGAAATGTGAACTGATCAGACTTCATCCACGAGCTACCTGGAGACCTAAGCTGTATTCCATTTTCACCTATATCCAGTATTTCCCACTTTCATAAAATCATGGAATCGTAGTACAGTTTGGGTTGTAAGGGACCTTTAAAGGTCGTCTAGTCCAACCTCCCTGCAGTGAGCAGGGACATCTTCAACTAGATCATGTTTCTCAGAGCCCCATCCAACCTGATCATGAATGTTTCCAGGGATGGGGCATCTAACATCTCTCTGGGCAACCTGTTCCAGTGTTTCACCACCTTCATCACAAAACATTTCTTCCTTATATCTAGTCTGAAACTGTTGAAGTGATAAAATCAAGTGCTAATTGCAATTTTGCACAATCAAAAAGATTGTTCAGAAACATGTTATGCTTTGACTTAATCTCTATTGTTTTCATCCATTGTAAGAGTTTGACATAAAAATTTATGCTTTGTTTTAGCTTTCTTTCAGAACTACTATAAAGTAGAGGAAGTTTAGTCCCTTTAGAAGCTACGCAGTTGTTGTACCCTGTATTTTTCAGCTGGCTTCTTTTTCCTACTGCCCTGTCCCACTTCTCTGCAGGAAAGCACCTGATCTGATGCATCACTAATGGTGCCAACGCTCACTCTAAGAATACAATTTCCATTTAGCAAATGCCTAGTTCTCCCCTTTTAAGGGCTTTGGCTTCATTAACAAAGAGAGCAAATCAAACCCTGAGCTAATAGAGAAGCATGATCCCCTCTGGGCTTGGCTGTTCCTCGATTTCCTGCCTGCGGACCGCTGCCAGCCAACTCTCTCTGCAACTTCCCTTATGTCCAGAGAGGCAATGGATCTTGGTGAATTAGTAAGCCCACATCACTCTGTTCTAGCATGATCAACACCTGGTATAGAAATGGAGTGGCACAGGCCAGTTTCACAGAGATGTCCTATTGTCTCTTGTCTTGCTCTCTCCCCTGGTGAACCGCAACCCACTTCTCCTCTAGGTGTTCCAGGTGTTCAGTCCTATTCTTACTGGAGGGAGGAGGAGAAGGAGGAAAGGAAGCTCTGATGGAAGAAAAATATAGTGGAAAAGGCAAAAATGAGCTGTATTTTTCCCTGTCTTATGAGGACCAATTTAAACTCAGTGCAAAACCTTTTTTGGGATGCCGAAGGTAAGCACTAGTTTGCAGCAAATATTTCAGTGAGCATCAAACATCTTGAAGTTCGAAAGAGCCTTCTTCTCCTGGTTGTTCCTTGTATTTGTGTGTCTAGCTCTCAAGCTACATTGGCTAATGTGTAGCCTGAGGCTTCACTTTTCCATCTGTAGTTCTATTTAGACTTTAAGTCCTTGTCCTGTGATTCCACACTCTGCATGGCACAATGGACCCCCAACTTCATCTGCAGCTAGGAGGTTATGTGGAAGAAGTAAGAAATAATAGTTGCAGAACAGATATAATATGAACAACAGTAACATCACTACTATGTCTCTTCTGAGCCTGCCCTGTTGCTTCGGTCTTATCACGGATCTACAAAGAAGAGTGCCCAGATGGCATTCTCCATGTGGCTTTGTTATCACCATGTTTTAAGGTTGGATTTGTCTTAATGTTAAATGTCTAAATTCTCTCTGTAATCAGTGGAGATATATATAGAGAAGAAAGGGTATCTCAGTAGGATACCCATACTTCAAGCAGGTACTGAAGTTAAGTGGAGAAATTGCTGTCTGGAGGTGCCTCTCTCACTTCATTTATTTTAGAGGAGCTCAGGGCAGATATAAGTAAAACAGCAGCCCGAGGCTTTTCTTTGTCCCAGAGCTCTACAGGTGTGAAAGAGTTTACAGCCACACCATTAAGCTCTACGCCATTAAGCTCTACTGTTCTCCAAAGTGGTAAGGATGGATATAAATGCCTGTTGGGTCTTGGTCCATACTATCTACTGAATCATCCGCAGGGATTTTCTGGGCCAATGTTCATTGCCATGGGTCAAAACCTTGCTAGAAACTTCCATAACATAACAGTAAAGTCAACTGACTTCTAGCACTCAGTAAAATGTCATAGTTCTGTTAAATTTGCTTGTATAGATGTATCCAACGTGACTTAAAACACCGACATTTTAAAGAACTCAATTATATAGGGTTAATTTTACTATTGGCAGTTGTCATATACAGTACTCTCAGTCTGTAAGTAGGAAGATGACTCTGTGAATATAAATGTAAACTATTGAACTTACCTTTTCAGAGTTAAACTGGGCTTTTTTTCTCAAAAAAAATCAGCAGTGGCAGAAGCTGCACAGTATGAAGATTTCTTTCAAGGACATACCTGTGTTCTCATTGCTTCCAGCAGGGTTTTACAAAAGAATTTGTTGGGATTTTGCTGATGCTGTACAAGGAGTACTATGGTATAATAGGAATGATAGGTATCATACAGGTAATCCCACAAAATAATGAGTAAAGCAGTATCTCTGGTAGAAATAAACCTATCTCTAGTTGGCTCTCGGTATTTCTTGAAATTGATTCGTTTCACTCTTTTTCTAGAGGTGAGTTTTACCTCATTACCATGCAAGGAAGGAATCGCTTACATTCGTTTTTTGACTTTGTATAGCTGAAAAGTCTGGGCAAATATTCCTATGTCATGCCTAGCAGCATGGAGTAGCTTGGAAGGTGGAGCTGCCCAGTACTTCAGTACCCCCAGCTCTGTGTCTCACCTCTATCAGCCTTTAAAACCTCTTAATCCTTGTTCAGAAGTAATCTCTTATAAAACCAAATTGTAGGATTTGATCTCAACTTGATTCTCCCTCATTAAAAGCGTGATAGTGCAAGTAATGCCTTCGACAGTCAGGATGAAATGTGGATATGATTTTCTAGGACTTGGATGTCCTTGGGGGCCTAAGAGATGCATTGCCAGAAACATTGTGGATGTACCAGCAAGGAAGGAAGTAAAATAGCTGAGACTCACGAAGATCTGAAAGTTATACCTCCTTTTACAATAACTCTTTTAGCCAAACTCCTACCTTACTAAAGAAACTTCAGTTACAAAGATTTATTTTGTTTAGAAGGAGTAGAGCAATATTTACTAATCAGTGAGTTGGTTTGTTATTATTACAAAATACAGTGGCACATAAATGTCATTTGTTCTTTTTCCATGTCGTTCAGGTGACCGGCATCTAGGGCTGGTGCCTGGCTCTGGAGCATATGTGCTTTAGGTTTCCTTGTTATGACAAATATAGGTCAGGAATGTTTACAGATATTCTCCGTTTGGCCTAGCAGAAGCTAGTCGAGTTGATGGATGTCTAGATTATAGCTTAGACACTGAAAATTTAGTAATGTTGCTTTGTGCTGGTTTTACCATTCACATTTTAAAGTTGAGACATACATTTTCTCGTTTTCATTCTTCCAGTCAACACATTTTTATTACTGAAGAAAACAGATTTCAGTGAAGGAAACTGAAAGAGATAAGCTTTGGGATTTTTTTAATGCAGCTTCTGAGTATAGGATTATGAAAGTTCAGCAAAAAATTTCAATTGCTATTTACTTCAGACAAACCATGAGGTTAATCTGTGGTTAGTCTTGAATGAAAACAAGCACACTTACACATATCTGTGCATTGATGTTTCTCCCAAGGGGCCAGTTAGCATCTGCTTCTACCAAACACTGATCTCTTCTTGCAAAAAGAGAAGGATCCTCACCTCTTCCTGGCTCTAATGGAAGTTGAGGGCACTAAAACCCACTATCAGCATCTGGCCCTTAGAGATTAATGGCACTATGCAAAGAGTATTGCTAAATAATATACAGCACAGAAGGCATTTTTGGAACGCCATGGAAATAGAGTCCCATTTTAAGACTCTCATTACTGTCATATAAAACAGATGGGAAAGATATGAAAGTTTAAGATTATAGTGAAAAAAAATTCTTGTGCCAAATGTGACTTCTGAGAAAGTTTGCAATAGATTGACAGGAACAAGATTTTTTAAAAAAAAAAAAAAAAAAAAAAAGAAAGGAGGAAAGAAATTGGCAAGCATTGCAAAAGAGAAGGCTGTATCAAAAGAGATAGCCAGAATAATGATCTAAGAAACAACACACTCTGGAAATGTCAGAAAAATGGAAAAATATGTATTATTGCTGCTTTCATAGAAAATCAAAGGGAAGGGTTATAACTTAAATGCCAAATAAGGATCAGAAACATGAAGACGAACATAGCTATTTGTAAACCTTGTCCACTACAAAACTGGTGTCACTGATATCTTAAATGAAAAATTCCTGTCATCATGTATATTGGCTTTTTTACAGTATTGAGGTCCAGGAACTGGAAAGATACAGAAAAGATAGTCCTTACGTAAATTGTGTCATCTGGAAATCTGGTTGTATGATATTAAGCTTTCTGTCTCGATTCATTGTCTGTGTGAGTGCACAGGGCTAATGGTAAAAGCGGGACTAATTTTCAAATGTTTGTGCATGAGATTATGTGACTAAGTCTTTTAACATGAACACATTTAGTGCACATCTTTTGTCACTCACCTCAGCAGATAAGCTAATGTTAATTACCTGTGTTTAGATAGCCAGGTTTAAAATGTGGGCCTTTATTTGCCATTTTAATTAATGGACTCAAGTTCTGAATTGCAAGAATTTTCCTTTCTTGACAGGTCTTGTAACAGTGACTGGTCTATTTCTGTGTTAAAGTACCAGTGTCTGGTACATCAGTGTCTGCTTATGCATCTTTCATTCTCCTGAGGACAGGTGATTTGGGTTTCAAAACTCATTTGTAATTAAAGCTTTAGAGAACTTATACCTGTGTATCGGTCTATGAAAACCGATAACACAGAAAAATTCACCCAAACTGGGTGAAAGGCTGAGTCCAGTTCTGCAACTTGAATGGCACAGGAAACAAAAACCTTTGAAGATTCTAAAGGCATTATAACAAACTCAGCTGCTATAGATGGTGGAAGATACCAACCTGCTTTCCCAGAACCGCTGCCCCTCAGGAGCTACGCTTACTCTTTTCTTTGACCTTTAACGTTGACAGCAGAGGAGGCAAATGACAGCAAATGATACTGGAGTCAGCAGCAGTCAAGTCAGTTTGTCAAACATTATTCTTTTCACAGCTCTTAATGCAGATTTAACGGGTTTGCCAGAGCACATGGAAAGAGGAATGGAAGAGGAATAGACAGGAGAGCAGGGTAAGGGTCAGCACTCTCTGAGAAGAAAGGTTTGGGAAGGAGGAATGTAATGGTTGTAAGCAGTAGATTACTTAAGGGAGGAGAAAGCAAAGCTCAAAAAGATTTGTCCTTTCAGCAATACTGTCTATGATGCTTATTTTTTTTTTCTGCCTGCTCTCACTTACTACACATTGGGACTGTCGGGAAGAACTCCAAACCCGAACCTTTCCTTGGAATTTAGCAAGCAAAAATGTGTCTAAAATGGTAAGAAGTACTAAGACATATGAATGGAAGGGATATTGTACATTTTGGACAAAGCTTGTTAGAAATATTGGAGAACAGAACACTGGAACAGGCTGCCCAGAGAGGTTGTGGAGTCTCCTTTCTGGAGATGTTCAAAACCCGCCTGGACGCGTTCTTGTGTGATCTGATCTAGGTGGTCCTACTCAGACAGGGGGATTGGACTAGATGATCCTTTGAGATCCTTTCCAATCCCTAACATTCTGTGGTTCTGTGATCTTGAGAAAGAAATTAAAGCTGCACAAGCAAATGGCTTTCTCTAAATTCAGGCTTGAAAAATATACGGATAGTTTTTGTTTCAGGGAAAAAATCTCGAGTGTTGGGTTTTCAATATTCATGCTCAGATGGAGGGAAGTTCAGAGAGAATACTTTGTGAGTTTACGGGTTATAAGCTACACAGGTTTTTTATTTTAGAGCTTGGCAGCTAGTATCCAAATTGTTTTATAATTCTTTCCAAGTTATTGATGTCTTTGGCATTGTAATTACAGTAATCGGTGTTAGTAAGTGCTTTATAAGCTCTAAATTAGCCATGTTAAGAATTTTTGATTTTCACTTAGCTCATAGGCTGTATTGAGACATCACTGTATCTCAAGAAGGCCTTAGCAATCCCCAAAAATCAGCTTTAGTGGTTTGTCGTTCCAGCAGTGAGATCTGTGCTCTCTGTTGACAGACATCTCATGCATTTCAGCAGTGATCTAGTTAAAGTATCATCTGACATGATAACCCAGATGAGTGAGAGTGACTTCCTACCATCATTGTATTAAATAAATTAGTGAGTTCCCTCGTCGCTTACAAAGTCAGTTTGCCCTACATATTTTCCTTCTGGGGTCAAGTCCGGCTAAGTCTACAGCTCAGTCAGCACGTTGGCAAGGATTTAGTTTGTAACTAAACAAAATGTAGGTCACTCTTTATGCAGTTATTTAATGTCAGAGGATAGAGTACAGTGGAATATATAGCAGTGACCATGTTTGCAGCCCTACAAAGATATATGTTCTACGAAAACTGGTAAAAAGTGAACACACGGAGGGGTTGGGTGTCCTTTGGTTGGGAATACCTACTGAGCTGGGTGGCGTTTTCAGCTATGACACAGCCTCACCACAGCAAGTGCTATGGGAATTGTGAAAGAGTGCAAACTCCAATATTTAAAAGCATTCTGAGACTGAAGAGTTGACTTCTGAATTTCACTTCAAAACGTTGTGTTCTCCTTTTTTTTGCATAAATCTTTGTTTGAAGCAAATTGCCTTTTGCCCCTTTCATCAAGTATTGTCAAAATTTTGGTGAAGGAGCTGATCCATTGGAGTATTGCCACTGGCTTCTCTGGAAGCACAACTTGCAGCTGGGAGCAAAATTAACAGGCTTCAAATTATCCGTCTTTGCTGCTGCTATGTCAAAAAAAAAAAGAAAGTAGAACAAACATCCACTTCCGAGCCACAAACCTCTACCTTTGTGACTTCGGTGTTCAAGGTGTCCTTGCCTGCTTTTACTTGTTCAGATTTTATTTATTGAGGGGTTTCTAATAACTTCTGCCTGCAAGGTGGCTTTTGTAACTTCTTTTGTCCCATTTCTTTATTTTAATTTAAATGTTAACCTTTCTGATTCTTAAGTATCTTCATTTTCCTGGTGGCAATCTGTTTCTTTTCTTCTCTTTTCTTAGGGTAGGGTGGCTTTTTCCATTATCTATTGCCTGTCCTTAAACCAATGAATAGGCTATAAAACTGATGTCAGTGACATCTCCTCCTGCAGAAGTGAGCAGACAAAGGGACCCTCTGTGCTTCTGTCACCTTGATTATGAAGGGACAATGGCAGCTCTCTGCTGGCACCTAACTCGGGGCATTTCTCCTCTATGGCTCCGGCATAACAAGTCCACAAATACTAACAGAATAGATACTAATGACATCGCTTTTTTTTCACAATCACAAATATTGTGTGGGAAAATATATTGGCTTGTCTACCACGGCTAGTGTTTTTAGTATTTTTAGATCTTTTTTTCTTTCCTTCTTGATTTTCCTATGTTTTGGAATGAAATTGCAATCAGCTAGTACTTCCTTAGAATAAACTGCAGAATTTGGCATTAGTGTTATGTGGAAATTAAGGGGCATTGTTACATGGCATTTTAGTCCAGCACAATGCCTGGATGCCTGTTTATAAATTCTAGCTGCATCATTTCTGGCTATATTGCAGAAAGTGATGGCCCCCGCAGCTTCCAAATATGTTCAGTTATCTTCCCAGTAACTCAACAACGGATGTTTTTGTGACACACAAATGGTTAATTGCTGAACCAAAACTTAGTAGTTGCCTTGGTAGCAATAATCATGCTCTGGCTATATTTATACAAACAGAATGTAACATCAACCAATAATTATTTTTAATGCATTATTTTTCAAAGATTAAAATAACTCCTGGCATGTCTGTGAAAAGGTAATATTCTTGAAATGGGAAGTATTAGCATAAGTTGGAAGTAGTAAGTCATGTTTCAGAAAACATGGTGAAAGAGGTCTCCTTGATGAAAAAAAAAGCAAAAGAACCAACCAACCCACCAAAACAGACTAAAGGGGAATGCAAAACAGCAATAAAACAGAAGTGATACAGAAAGTGTGGAATGAAAGACAAGAAATGTGCAGAAGATATACAAAACTAGTGTTGTAAAGGAAGCGAGAGACAGCAACAAAATGGCTGTGACTGTTGAAATTAGGAGCAGTGAGAGGCAAAATGTGTATAGACGGATGTCCATTTTACACACTGAGAACTTCAACAACAGAGAAAAACCCTAGTTTGGATATCCGGATATGAGTCTCAGAGAAGGACTCAAATAATGCTGAAAGCAATTTTTCCAAAATGCTCTTCTGAGTGCAATACTGTGACTAGAAAATGTGGTGGGACCCTTAGGGGAATAAAAAAATGAGCAAGAAATAGAAATGTGGTTTAAGATTTTATGTAGAACTAATAAGACACTCGCTAGAATTTTGTCTAAGTTGCTATTTTAAGACAGATGTGGAAGCAGTGAAGAGAATTAAAAGGAAGATGGAAAAATAATCCTTCCCATAACAGGCTAAAGGACCTCAATCTGTTCCACTCGCTGAGAGGGTGGAGGTGATTTGATTACTGAGCTTGGGTTCCTGCATCAAGAGAAAATATGAAGGGGTTTTCTGCCTCACTGGGGAAGGTTTAAAATTACCCATTGAGCTGAAAGCAGAAATCAGATAAGACAGCACCACTTAGCAGGGAGGGTAAACATTAGAACACCTTACCAATTCTTAAAATGAGATTAGATAACCTTCTTTAAAGATCTGCCTTAAATCTGGCTTTTGGGAGGCATTCTGTGCCCTGTGCTTGCAAGGGCCTGGCTGCCTCGTTCCTTCTGACCTTGCTGTCAATGAAAATACATGTCCCATTCACTCATTTTATGGGTTCTACCCAGAACACGGTAAGATCAGCCTTGCTTTCAACGCGCTCCTAATGCTTCCCGGTCAATATGAAGATAATGATTCTCATCATTGTCTTAATGACTTGAAGTCAATAGCTATAATTAAATCTTCATGTATGTGTATGGATATATATAACACTGAATGCTCTAGAAAAGGTGGAAAAGGATCAGGTCTATTACAAAATTTAGTGTGTACCTTGCGAAAACATTAAGTACTAGATTTAAGACTAAGAATTTGTGCTTTCTGACTGAATGCATTATTGTACTGCATAAATGTATAATTGTAAAAATACATTTATGGAGGATAAATCTGTCAATGGATATTAAACACAATGATGTGAATAGTGTATCAAATTCAAGAAAATGTTAATTGTTGAAAATTGGGACAGTTTACAAAAAGGAAAGGTCATATATCTATTATTTGCAAAGTCCTTGCCAAGTTAATAGCTATTGTCAGAAACAGAAGAGTAGATTAGGTGGTTCTTTGATCCAGGACAGTACCTTCTGTCCTTAAACCTCATATTTTAAGAATATCCAGTTGATCACAATGTTCAGGAAGGATTATTTTCTTCCGTGATCCACGTTGAATATGTACACTGAGAAATGAATATTTTTTTCCCTTCCCTTAAAGCATCAATGCTGGATGCAACTGGAAAAGATACGCCAGACTGAGTAGGCCAGTGCTTTGAGGGGGTATTGAGAACCCTCTGCTTTAAATTCTTGGCTGGTGCATCTTAGCCAGCTGGTGAGGATTAAATTTATCATGAGACTTGGGGACAGGGATGAATTTTCCACAAGTCAGATTAGAAGGAACTTTGGGATTTTTTTCAGTTTTTGTTATAGCTTGGAGCATGGATCATTTCTCACCTAATCAATTCCCTGTTATTGTTGAAGCCCAAGGTAACACCTTGTTCTTTTCTATTCCCTGCCTATGGCACTTAATAATTTAGTTTTTCATGGGCTGAAATGATGTAGTTAGCTCAAATTACTGGGCTCAGTACAAAGTAAATGGAGGAAAATTAATGTCTTGTGTTACAGAGCTCCATCTGAGTCGTCTAATCATTCCTTCTGGTATTAAATATAAAACTTTTCCTTGGCAAATTAATTTGGCCTGAAAAATCACAAGTAGAAGGAATTTGAGAAAGGTTGTAGGGTGTTTACCTGCAAACTTTGAAAACAGTGTGTCAAATTTTTTTGTTTCTATTGTGTGACTAACTCAGTTTGTAATCAAATCTTTTGTCTAATGTTTCCTGCGTATTTTTTTTCCAAATTTTCTGTGTAGTTAAATGTACTTGAAGCTGTAGGTTCAGAGTATATAATGTGATAATAGCAAAAATATAGTTAGAATTTGGAGTTCATTTTACAGATTATTTGGGCCAGCCCTGCTAACAATGATTAAAGAATTACCTATCTTTTCCTAGGACAGTTAGTACCAGTTTGACCACTACACATAGTGGGAACAGGATAAGTTTCCTCATTGCTGTACTTGTCTGCCATGACAGTATATATTTATCTTTATTTTGGTTGAGAAGTCCTTGGATAGCATGATATTAATCATGCTGACTATGCCTGCTCCATAACGAAAATCTTCCCAGAGGGGATCTTTGGTTCCCAGGCTTGGTGATACATAATGCCAAACTCCTCAAGAGCAGGTATGTCGTACCCACACTACACACTCAGATATGTTCTGGACCTGATGTATCTTCTCTGTGGACCCAGAGCAACTTCACCTTTCTTTATAGGTTTTTCAGTACAAAATATCAATACCAGAGCACGCAGTGTTGCAGTCCAGCAGTTTGATATTTCAGCAGAAAGTTGAGTCTGTGTGTGGTGTGCTCTGGCACATGGGATAAGCCTGATGATACATCCTGCAGACATAACGTTGGGGGTCTGCCTGGTCTAAGCTGTCCCCAGCTAGAACTCAAATTTCAGCTTGATGAGAACAAATTATTTTTTTCCAGATAAAATGCTGTGTGAGAACATTCTTAGAACCTCATAAAATCATGGCCTAGGACCAGCAAATCAGCAGAGGAATCTAGTTATTTAATAGTAGAGATCAGGCAGAATTGATTGTTTCCCCACTCAGATGCAGGGAACAAGTAGCTGGGGAAGGAGTAGCATTCAGAGGTTTCTCAAGTCATGTTCTGGCTTTTTTTTTTTTTTTTCTCAGATAAGACACTGAATTTCACATGAGAAACTCAGTGGTGGGCAGCAGGTCTTGGCCCTCACAAAGACCAGTGACCATCTTTCCGTTTGTGAATATTATCTTCATACTGTGTCAAGTTAGACTCCAGTCAAACACCTTCATGCACCTTTGATTCAATTCTCCATCAAGAAGGCAAGCCCAGTCTGGGAACCCAGATCATTCTCTGTCCATTGGTGTTGAATTTGAATGAAATAACCAGCTCCAAAATAAAGCATAAATTGGTTTAGAAGGGGAAGGCTGGAGTTCAAGCACTGATGTATTGTTTTATTAGGAAATTACAATGGTTTTGCATAACATTTATCAAAATTGATTCTGTTTTAAGATTGACTGAAGCAAGTTGTACAATACAATTACAGTATGATAGATAGAAATCACAGTATTTGTTCTTGACGGACATCGTTTAAGCTAAAGGAGAATAAGATTCATTTCTTCAGTATCACCAAGTTCCATCACCAGAGCACACATGTAAAAGACGCTCAAAAGGTATAGTGAAAGCTAAGGAAATTCAAGCTTCTTACGATAGCTTGCTCTGTCCCAATAAGGACACATGGGCTGAAATGTAGCTGAGAAGGGAACTGATATCTCCTTCAGTTTTTACTCATAATCACTAACCTGTGTATTACTTTGGCGAGTCACAGCAAAGGTGTTTCACCATTACCCAGTCCAAGACCAAAGAGGAAACCAAGCTGGGATACTGAATAGAGGAACCTTGTCTCCATAGGCTTATGCACCCCATGTCTTGCTAAGGTAGCTTGGATACCTGGAGGAGTTAGAGAAGTACAGGTCTCTCTCAGGCAGGGTGGCAGGATGAAATAAGTAGGTGGGCTTAGTGCAACATCTAGTGGACAAATGTCCACATCACAAAACACCTTGTATTTCTGACTGACTGTTGGAGGAAGAATTAGCAAAGGACCAAGGGACCGTGGAGAAGAGCAAAATCCGCTTTAACTGTAAGAAGCATCACTCTTCCTAATGAGGCACACTAGCAAATTAAAGACACTCATCCTATTATTACCCATTTTGTAAATGTGAAATAGATAAATAGGGAACTTGAGGCAAAATAGATTGATTTAAATCGAAGTGCCTTAAATCACTGGTTACAATAATGAATTGAATCAGAGGCAGGAAATCTTCAGTTAAACTGTGATTTTTTCATTTTCTTTGCATTTTATGTCCTAAGAAATCTTTCTCATTGACTGGTCCAATGACTTTAATGTGGTGACGTTCAGACAGATATGGTTTTTACACAAAACTTGATTCTCCTTATTTCCTAGTGAGAAGGGTGTGTGAAACTTACACATTCATTGAATAAATTATATAATTTATAAGATATTTCCTCTGTCTTAATTTTTTGATTTTTACATTGCATTTTAATTTAACTGGTTGATAAGTTAATTAGAGAGATGGTGGATTGAAAATCTGATGTGTTGGTGTTTTAGAGAGCAAACAGGTAATCAGTGGGATTTTCAAAATCAATAAGCAGCCAGGCACTTCATTCTCAATAACATAAATGTATCTAAACTAAATCAGAATTAGAAGCCTAATCTTGGTAGATGCTTTTCAAAGTCTCACATCTTTAGGTACTTTAAAAAACTGGCCATGTGTTCTTTAAATTTTAGTTATTGTAGATCTCACATTCTCCTATCTGGCTTTTATTTATAAATTGGAAGAGAAGAACAGTGTGTCTACTAATTCATTCCCGAATCATTTCTCAGATTTAATTCACAGGAAGAAAATATTCCCGTTGCATCTGCTAGTAAATAGAAACTAAAAGAAATGAAGGCAAATGCTTATTTTCACAACAAAAGCAGAAAGTACTGGCCTTTGGAAAACACATAAATATTTGCATTCAGTCTTTTGTAAAAACTACAATACAGGGTAATGTGACGTATTTATGAAGTTTGAGCTGTCATAAAAAGCAGAAATTTCTCAGTTTCAGCTATGTTATTATGGAAAAAGGTAGCACTCATTTAAATCCGGAGATTAATCACTGGTGCAATACACGTTGTTATTTCTTTAATTGGTTGTAGCAATTTTAGTAAGTCTAGATGTAGAATAAGTTGTCATAAGTCTGAATTCTAATGCTTTTTAAAAAATTAAAAAAAAAAGAAAAAGAAAAAGATATTCAATATAAAATCCTAACAAATCTGGTTTTTAAAAGTTGTAGATTTTTGGCTTTTGGTTTTAAAAAGTTTCACGGCCCTACTGAGCACTGAGCCACTATGGACCAATGCCTCCTACCAATGCCTCCTTTGCCCTGTACCTTGTCTCTGGATGTGAAGTCTCTCCTCATCAGGGCCCCAAGCACACACCAGATGTCCTCACCAGCTTCCCCCAGCCTTGAGTGTACACATTGGCTGGAAGAGCATACTTGATGGTGGAGACTCTATGGAGGATGAGCCCTGCTTTCTTTCCCTCATCTTCTCACCTGTACTGATGTCCACCGGCTCATTGAATACCTCTAGGGAGCAGAGTGCTGTTGCAGGTGCTCTGCTCAGGCTGCCCCTCTGGTCCCTTCTGTCCTGGTTTCGGCTGGGATAGAGTTAATTTTCTTCCTAGTAGCTGATATAGTGTTGTATTTTGGATTTAGGACAAGAATAATGCTGATATTTCAGTTGTTGCTAAGCAGCGCTTGCACTAAGTGAAGGACTTTCCAACTTCTCATACTGCTCCTCCAGCGAGGAGTGCACAAAAACCTGGGAGGGGACACAGCCAGGACAACCGACCCAAACTGGCCAAACAGATATTCCGTACCATATGACATCATGCTGAACAAACCTGGAGGGAGCTGGCCGAGGGGCAGCAGCCACAGCTTGGGAGCTGCCTGGGCATCGCTCAGCAGCTAGTGAGCAATTGCATTGTGCATCACTTGTTTTATTCCTTCTTTATATATTATTATTTTCCCTTCCTTTTCTGTCCTATTAAACTGTCTTTATCTCAACCTATGAATTTTACTTTTTTTTTCCAACTCTGTCCCCATCCCACTGCAAGGGAGAATGAGCAAATGGCTGCGTAGTGTTTAGTTGCCTGCTGGGGTAAACCACAACATCTACCAACATATTTTTGATTCCGTAGTGCTTGTACCTTTTCCTTTTCTCACTTGCACCTTCACCATGCCCAAATAAGTTGATTTTCTCATTTTCTTCTCCTTTCATCCTTTCTTTCATAGAATCATACAATCATAGAATGGTTAGAGTTGGAAAGGACCTCAAAGATCATCTAGTTCCAACCACCCTGCCATGGGCAGGGAAATCCTCCACTACACCAAGTTGCCCAAAGCCTCATCCAACCTGGCCTTGAACACTTCCAGGGATGGAGCATCCACAACTTCTCTGGGCAACCTGTTCCAGTACCTCACCATCCTCTGAGTGAAACATTTCTTCCTTAGATCTAGTCTAAATCTGCCCTTTTTCAGTTTAAATCCATTGCCCCTTGTCCTACCACTATACACCCTTGTAAAAAGTCTCTCTCCAGCTTTCCTGTAGGCCCCCTTTAGGCACTGGAAAGCTGCTATAAGATCACCCCAGAGTCTTCTCTTCTCCAGGCTGAACAGCCTCAACTCTCTCAGCCTGTCTTCATAGCAGAGGTGTTCCAGCCCTCAGATCATCTTTGTGGCCCTCCTCTGGACTCACTCCAGCAGCTCCATGTCCTTCTTGTGCTGGGGACTCCAGAGCTGAATGCAGTATTCCAGGTGAGGTCTCACGAGAGCAGTGTAGAGGGGCAGAATCACCTCCCTTGACCTGCTTGCCACGCTCCTTTGGATGCAGCCCAGGATACAGTTGGCTTTCTGGGCTGCCAGAGCACATTGCTGGCTCCAGTTGAGCTTCTCATCCACCAGCACTCCCAAGTCCTTTTCCTCAGGGCTGTTCTCGATCCATTCTCCACCCAGCCTGTACTTGTGCTTGGGATTGCCCCGACCCACGTGCAGAACCTTGCAGTTGGCCTTGTTGAACTTCATGAGGTTCTCACAGGCCCACCTCTCCAGCCTGTCGAGGTCCCTCTGGATGGCATCCCTTCCCTCCAGCGTGTTCACAACACCACACAACTTGGTGTCATCTGCAAACTTGCTGAGGGTGCACTCAATCCCACTGTCCATGTCACCAAAAAAGATGTTAAACAGCAACGGCCCCAGTACTGACCCCTGAGGAACACCACTCATCACTGGCCTCCACTTGGACATTGAACCGTTGACCACAACTCTTTGAGTGCGACCATCCAGCCAATTCCTTATCCACTGAGTGGTCCATCCATCAAAACCATGTCTCTCCAATTTAGAGACAAGGATGTCATGTGGGGCAGTATCAAATGCTTTGGATAAGTCCAGGTAGACAATGTCAGTTGCTCTTCCCCTATCCATCAATGCCGTAACCTCATCATAGAAGTCCACCAAATTAGTCAGGCAGGATTTGCCCTTAGTGAAGCCATGTTGGCTGTCACCAATCAGCTCCTTATTTTCTATGTGCCTTAGTGTAGTCACCAGGAGGATCTGCTCCATGATCTTGCCAGGCACAGAGGTGAGACTGACTGGCCTGTAGTTCCCTGGGTCCTCTTTTTTTCCCTTTTTAAAGATGGGGGCTATGTTTCCCCTTTTCCAGTCAGTGGGAACTTCACCAGACTGCCACGACTTCTGAAATATGATGGATAGTGGCTTAGCAACTTCATCTGCCAGTTCCCTCAGGACCCACGGATGCACCTCCTCAGGTCCCATGGACCTGTCCACCTTCAGGTTCTTAAGATGGTCTCAGACCTGATCTTCTCCTACAGTGGGCGGTTCTTCATTCTCCCAGTCCCTGCCTTTGCCTTTTGTGACTTGGGCTGTGCAGCTGCAGCTCTTGCCAGTGAAGACTGAGGCAAAGAAGTCATTGAGAACCACAGCCTTCTCCATATCCCGGGTAGTCAGGTCCCCTGTTTCCTTCCGGAGAGGGCCTTCATTTTCCCTAGGTCTCTTATTATCACTGACATATCTATAGAAGTTTTTCTTGTTGCCCTTGATGTCCCTGGCCAGATTTAACTCTATCAGGGCTTTAGCTTTCCTAACCTGATCTCTGGTTCCTCAGACAATTGCTCTGTATTCTTCCCAGGCTACCTGTGAGGGCTTTATGATGCAGTAACAGTAGGAGAGTTTGTTTAAGGAGAGTATGTGACGGTGGCCGCTTTTTATGATCATTCTGACCTCTACAAATTCATCCTGGATTCCATTCTCTTTATAATCCAGCTTCTTCTAGATCATTAAAACTATTGTTAAAATGCATTGATGTTCATAGAGTTGTTTTTGTTACATCAGACATGGCCATGATTGCCATAAATGTATGATAAAATTAAGAGACATGTGAGTGAGGAGTACCCATGGACACAAGTTTCTTCATCTCTAGCAAGACTTTTGACATGCCTCCTCTTGTATCCAGCTTGGAATGTCATTGTTTGGATGGCTGGACAACTAGATGAGTAACAAACTGGTTGAATGATCAGACTTAGAGACTGATGACAAGTGGAATATCACAGGAGTCTAACCTCGGACCTGTCCTCTTTATCAACTGATCTTTCTCAATGGCCTGGAGGTGAGGAGCACATTCTCATCAAGTCAGCAGACACCACGGTGGGAGGAGAAGTTGACATGCTCAAAGGCAGGGCTGCCATCCACAGGGATCTGGATAGTCTGGAGGATGAGGCCAACAGTAGTATGGGCAGGATATCCAGGGGACTGAATATCTCCCTCTTTTCAAAACTTGTTAGACCTGATGCACCTTCCAGCACAAGAAAGATGTTGGTAAATTCAAGAAGTTCAGCAGATGTCCACCAAGATGATCAGAAATGGAGCACTTTCTCTTTGAGGAAAGACCGAAAGATCCAGGCTTGTTCAGCCTTTGAAGGAATGGCTTCAAGGAGGACTTAACCACAGACCTGAATGGTTGGAAATTTATTCTAAAGGAGATGGAACTGGGCTTTTCACAGTGTCACATGGTGGAAGGACGAGAGGTAACTGGCATATATTGAAACGAGAGAGGTTCAGAATGGATATAAGGAGAAACTTTCAGCTCAGCAGTGGACAAGGTTTCCCAGAGAGGTTATGCAGTCTCCATCCTCGGGATTTTTCAAGACTTAGCTGGATAAACCCCTGAGTAACGTTGTCTGACTTTGTAGCTGATCCTGCTTTGAGTGGGAGTTTGCACCACAGACCACCTAAGGTCCCTTCCAACATGAATTATCCTGTGATTCTGTGATCTAAATTTCTTCACATTAAATAATGCACGGCATAGAACATTCCTTGCTCCTAGTAAAAACACCCTGGTCTTCTGTCTTCCTTCCTGTAAAAAAAAAAAGAAACATTTTTAGAACTGTCAGATTTTCTCATGGTATGAGAAATGTGTCTGCACTGAAAAATAGCAATATATTACATTGTGCAAGATAAATGTAAGAAACCTCCACAGAAACATCTAATATCAGGAATAGTAAGTTCATAAGACCTTTGTTTCTTTGTCTCCAGATATTTTTCAGTTTATCTTTCTTTAAACAGAGTAGTGGAAGTTCAAATTAACCCTCCTTTGGTCGTAGGATGTTTCTAAACCACATAATTGCAGAGAAATACTTTAAAATATGACCCACGTGCACCCTGATGTCTCAAATCAGAGGGACAGATTATGGGTAGAGTTTCCATTTCTGCTTAACTCCTCTGTAGGGTCAAGTTTCAACTGGTCGATATCACGGCATGGAAGTCTGCACAAGAGCAGTTGGTAGGAGACTCCAGATGGGAGTTTCTGGCTGTGATATTCATAATGGATCAGCAACCACAGTAGTAGATATAATTCTGCCACAGCTACCGAATACTGTTCAGCTTCTCCTTTTTCCGTTCTGGTGCCAAGATGTGACACAAGCTTCATGATTTTCTGGCAGAGATGGGATGTGCCAGCAGGGAGGGGAGAGCAGACTGCCTGGGAAATGGACGGATGGGTACAGGTGGCAGGAGAGAACAGTTGACGGAGCCTCAGGATGTCAGCCTACATTCATGTGGCTGCAACGTCACCTGCAGCTACAGCAGCTCTGCAAATATTTTTCTTAATGTAAAGGTAGCTCGGGTTTACATGCATAAGTCCCTCCCAGATTATAACCCAAATATCGGACACGAAGTGGTGGTGAATCATAGAATCATAGAATGGTTTGGGTTGGAAGGGACCTCAAATATCATCTAGTTCCAACCCCGCTGCCATGGGCAGGGAAACCCTCCACTACACCAGAATCCTAAGGGTAATCAGTTCATCCTAGCAAAGTCACTTTTAACAGTAGCCAGAAATCCCAGTCAGAAATGTGGGAGGCTCAGCTGTGGCTTTGTGAGTCCGCCCTTGGTTATAAGGCAGTTTCCCACCTTCTGACTCTTGCCTGCTTTCCAGCACGTGCCTGGCTCAGCCTGACTACTCCCAATTTACAGAATAGCGCCCTTTAAAGCTAGGCAATACTGAATTTCAATCTGGCATTGATATGTGGAATATCATCACAGGTAATTCCTCTAAAAGCCAAGTGTAGCTATGCTTGTCCCTGATACATTGATGGGGAATTTGACCATGCGAGCGTTCCTAAACTCTGAGGGGCTGCATAGACGCTTTTGGTTGACATTTATTCTCATGTGCTAAGTTGTTTAAATCTGTTGTTACACATAAAGATGCAGTGAGAGGAGTAAAACTGAAGGCATATATTGGTTTTATCACTAACAATATTCTGCAAATCATATATAAGCATCTTCTTGTGAGGTACATAGACAAGTATATAAATAGTGTACTAATAGTTCAATAATTTCTTTATTAATTCTCTGACACAACTATAAAATAACTTGTATGTCACATTGCCACAAGAAACAAGCATCATTTCCAGGTAAACAGCTAAGTACTCCTCCAGGAAATTTATGTAACTTTAGCTCCTTCCTATGGCTGAAAATGCAATAGTCTAAACCAGGCACCGCTGTTACATATCCTTAGTGAAAGAGGGATAATTATTGGTTGTGGCTGGCAGTTTATCTTATTCAGAAAAATGGTTTCATATTAAAAGAACAGAATTCCAGCATTTTTGTTAACGATACAGAGTAAAACAAGCTGGTATATATATTCACAGCTGAATGAATTTGTTTCTTCAAACATTGTAATTTTCCATGAATACCTGCAGATTAATTATTTAATTTTTAATTTTTTATATATCTGTATATACAGAACACATTAGTAGCAATCACTAAATAATAGACAGAGATAATGTGATTGAGAGTAGAAGGATAGGTTGGATGTACACTGACATTCACCTTTGAGAAATATAGGAAAATTCATATGTTAGGGAGTGGCAGAAATAGCCTAAAAGACATATTTATCAAAGGATAAAGATCTTCAAAACAATCATACTGAACCAGAAATAGAGGTAATAACAACAAAAGTGAAAGGCCACAGTCCTGCACATTGATCTACACATATGTAAGGATTTGAACTCATGGCCAGGTGTGGCCAAAAGAGACTGGGCTACAAGGTTCAAGCAAACGGTTTCTCTGCACTGGTTTACAGGCTTAACTGTATGTTTAAGCCAACAATTTACAACTACACTTGCAGATTCAATACGCCGCCTATTGCAGGGATTTATAGATACAATGGAGGAATGCACTATCACAATTTAAAACCAAAATACACACTATTACAGCACGCTATCACAACACAGGAGAGCCACAGAATGCACTATTACAGCACAAGAGAGACACAGAAGGCACGATTACAGCACACAAAAGAGACAACACACAAGCCCACTGGACTTCAAGCATGCTAAATAATCACTTACCCCTCCAGATAAGGGCTCTCAATTCCAGGGAAGTTCCCTTGGCCGGCGTCCCGATCAAGGGGGGAAGAATCTCCTCACAGACCAGCTGTGTAGTTGGAGAAGCAACTCCCCATTCCCAACCCAAATCATAGGGCTTTTATCCCCTGATTTAGGTGACTGTGTAGGTACTATGCCTCAGGGGGTCTTTGGGGGTGTGGTGGGAGTTTCCCATTATCGATTGTCTGAATACACGAAGTTGTCTGAGTACACGAAGTTGTCTGAGTACACGAAGTTGTCGAAGTTGTCGCTGAAACGGAAACCTTCCAGCTTCACTTTATCTTCTTTCAGGCAACTGGACAATGGTTGGATTGAGACTCAGGGCATATTCTTTGTTGAGGGTTTTCAAGGCTCAAATCAAGTTTCCGTTCGTTGAATCATGCAGCACTGCTTCCTTTAGTCCAGGACTCATCAGACAACTCAGGGCTGAGCGATCTACACAGCTCCCCGTGGGTCATCTCTGCTTCAAGGTGATGCAAGGCTGGGTTTCTTCTACAACTCCCCGTGTGTCACCTGTATGCTAGATACTGATTCGCCCGTGTGCTGGACATTGCCAAGAAACTTAAGATCCATGAGCCGGATGATCCCTACACCAGGTTAACACAAATTAACATGATGTCACCTGTCTGTTGAGAGTATGATTGTGGCCATGCTCTTTCACTGTGGTAAATATGAGGTAATGTAATTTAACTTCATTTCCAGTAAAAGAGTTTTCTATAGATTAAAAGTAAGCATATGGAGTGTTACCACAACTCATTTGAGGCAAAATCAATTGTTAAATTAAGGTAATTTGGCAATTGATCTGAACATTGGATGCTTGCAGACGTAAAAGGTTAAAGCTGTCAGAACGGAGTATTGAGCAGATCATCTTGAGTGCCATTACACGGCACGTATAGGACAACCAGGTGATCAGTCCGAGTTAGAATGGGTTTAGGAAGGGCAGGCCCTGCTTGATTAACCTGATCTCCTTCTATGACAAGGTGACCAATCTAGGGGATGAGGGAAAGGCTGTGGATGTTGTCTAACTAGGCTTTAGAAAGACTTTGACACTGTCCCCCACAGCATCCTCCTGGAGAAATTGGCTGCTCATGACTTGGACAGACATGTGGTTTGCTGAGGTAAAAAACCATCTGGATGGCCAACCCAAGAGTCATGGTGAACGGAGTTAAATCCAGTTGGTGGCCAGTCACAAGCCAGTGACCAGTACTGGGGCCAGTTCTGTTTAATACCTTTATCACTGATCTGGATGAGAGGGTGGAGTGCACTCTAAGTATGCAGATGACACCATCTCCTTGAGGGTAGGAAGGTTCCACAGAGGAATCTGGACAGGCTTGATTGATGGGCCAAGATCAATTGTATGAGGTTCAATAAGGCTAAGTGTCAGGTTCTGCATTTGGGTCACCACAAACCCATGCAACACTACAGTCTCAGGGAAGAGTGGCTGGAAAGCTGCTAGACGGAAAGGACCTGGAGGTATTGGTCAACAGCTGGCTGAATAAGAGCCAGCAGTGTGCCCAGGTGGCCAGGCAGGTTCTTTGGCACTCTACAAGCAAACGGCCATCAACAGTGCTGAAGATGGTGTTTGGGTAGATTTTGAATGTCCCAGAGCCTGGCTGGAGCCATGTCCTTTTGAACTAAGCAGTAGTGAGAAGCACCGTTTGCCAGGTCTGGAGATCCTGAGTACCACTTCTCAGCTGGCTCCCTAGGATGTGAATACAATTCCTGCTAAGTACGAGAAGCCATTTTGATAAAAATCCACTGTTAGTCTCACTGTGCACATCCCAACTCATTCTAGGCTCCTGGTCCTCTGTCCATATGTATTGCATAAATATTAATCCACTCTCTGATTGGCTTTTGAAGCCAATCAAGCATGCTGGGGTATATTCCCTGATGGGACACATCCTAGAAGTGCTAGAGAAGAAACTGCACAATCTGGAGACTATGCAGTTCTCCAGCACAATCCCAAAATGTTTTGTACCCTCAGACACAGATGTCACAAGCGTGCAACACAGATCTTCAGTGTAATGAAAAACCCAAAATCAAGTGCTGTATAGTGTGGATGTGGCCTGTTGGAGTTGTAGGAACAGAACCTGAACAGTTTCAGTATGATGCATGTTGCATTTCTTAGCCTGAGGTGGATACAGTTGAACACGTATTTTTTCGGTAGGGTCTAGAGTATATCTAGAGGTCATAAACTTAACTATAATTTTTTTTTTTCCATTGCCCAGACACCAAGTCTCACTTTGATTTAATTATTAAAGATTTGATCTGGATTCTTTAATTTCTTCCTAGAACCAGTGTCTAGGTCAATATCCGGTAGCAGCAATGCAGCGATCCTCACACCTACAATTCACAAATATCTTAAGCACCTTCTGGGTGACCACAAGTCCATCAGTTCTTTTGGTGAATCCTTTCTAAATTATAGAGTATTTCATTTGCAGTCATTCATTAAATGACTTTCATAGTTACTTATGCCATAACAATACATTAGAAAGAAGAAAAGAGAACATAAAATTCTCTCAATATTTCCACAAAAGAATAATTTACTTAACTGGAAAAAAAAAAATGTAGTTGAGGCTTTAAGTAATGCTGTTCTTTAGAATCGACCCTAATCTCCATCATGAAGTGAAAAATGGGTGTTAAAGGCTAAGTAGATTACTCTAGGAAAGTCTCCTTGAAAGTCATTTAACAGCTAATCATATGTTAAGGTCAAACGTTACCAGTTTCTCCTGGGAAAGAAGTAGACATGCTGAATGATTTTCCTATTGTGAAACAATTTTAGGAGCAATTCCAGATTCAAGGATTCTGCAAATGTCCCCTGAGAAACACTCCTCTGTGACACTTTTCCTGATTTTGAATTTATCTCAAATTGGTTTGGCCAATATCTAGCCCAAGGGCAACGGAGGCCTCACATATTTGGGAGAAATAGGGTACATTTGTTTTCTTTTTGTTTCACTCGTAAAGAAGCCTGGCTATGGGAAAAACACCTCCGCTTGCCTAAAACAATTTTGCAATATGGTTAAGGGGGAAAGGATATGGAACTCTGGGACACTGGGGCACACAAGTGGACTCTATTCAGTCTTTAGTTCAATCCATCTTCATTTCTTCAGTCTCCTTAAGCTCTGTACTAAAGACAATACTTATCTATTGCTCTCAAGTATGAAGATAATTGAAGATAACTGGCCTGCAAATTTTAAGCATCTCTGTGAGTGAAGTCCACAGTTAGGTGAAATGATTTAGGCATTCATGGAGGCATAGCTGGCACAACCTGTTTTCCATCTTAACTGGCTTTTCCACACTCTGAGCTACAGTCATGCCTCGGAGGAATCAAATTTCATAACAAGGAGCTGAACACAATAAAAGGATGTGATTGTGACATGATACTGCCTGAAACCTATTTTTTCTTCAGGTGAATGAAAGCACTTTCCTTCCAGCGTGGAAAGGAACATATGAATGTAGGCACGATGATGACTCACAGCTGTAACACTGCTCACATGAATAACATGAGCCCGAAGGTCTGACTGCAGCCGGTTATG
Source organism: Tauraco erythrolophus (assembly GCF_009769465.1). Classification (NCBI taxonomy): domain Eukaryota; kingdom Metazoa; phylum Chordata; class Aves; order Musophagiformes; family Musophagidae; genus Tauraco; species Tauraco erythrolophus. The sequence continues at coordinate 130,044,964 of NC_141465.1, read as the reverse complement.
TGGCTGCAGTTCTTGTAGGACAGGAGCCACCCAGCCAGGGTGACGTGCGGAAATAGACCCCACAACTCGGAAAGTTGTGAAGTAGGTATGTTGATTATGCGTAGGTGCACGGGGGATCGCTCCACCACAAACGTGCAGCCGTATGGCAAAACAAGAACCAATTTACAATGCAAAGGCATACATGACTCATCACCGGATCATAGAATGGTCGTTAACAGTTCCCATTATCTTATCTGCTCCTTCTAAGGTAGTTACAGACTATAGGAACCCTAACAGTAACAGTTCCTGTTACCTTGATGGCTTTAGATGGCTTTAGAAGGCTTTAGATGGCTTTAGATGGCTACTTATCAACAGGATTCTTGCTTGTGACAGGGCTTCAGTATTTTACTAAACTATTTGCTGTGTTGCAGTGCCCGACTAAGTGTTACTTTCCCTATCAAGGGCACCAACAGCGCTTTTGCTGAGGCAGCCCAGAGATGAACAGAGGCTGCAAAACCCGATCAAACTGCAGGGCAAGGATTTGGGTGGCCAGCCCTCGGTGAGACATGGATCCCATGTCTACGTTGGGTTCTGTACTTGAGCTTAGCCAGTTTATCTCCCCAGTTGGCACAGTTTTGTTTGCACTGTAGCCCTGACTCTGACCGGTACAGCTGTATTTTCTAAAGTTTTGTTAAAAGACAAGTGTTTGAGAAGTGTTTTGATCCAGACAATATGGAAGTAAGAAGCAGACGAGAGATGATGGCTTTGCAGATCTCTGAAGTGGGGTAGATGGAAAAGGAAGAAAAGGGAAGGAACAGCAGAAGCAGCAGCATACAACGTCATCCCTTTTAACAGAAAATAACAAAATTCTTCACCCATTTTCCAGGCAAAGGAAGGGGATTGGCAGTTTTCACTTTATAGGAAGCTTTTAAAATGACATATTTAATAAACAAAGTGACCTTAGAAATCCGGAAAGGAAGAGTGGCATTCTCTGTCTTTGCTGAGGTGGATGAAGGAGCTGGACGAGCCTGCCAGGGTTAATGAAGATCAAACACGCCGTTCCAGCCAGCAAGATTGTTGTGTAGGAACCGCATTAAACCACACAGACTTTTCCGTCAGGCAGCGAGCTGGTCGAGGCTACGATGCTTGCTTATTTATTTGTTTATTTATTCAATTTACAAGAGGCTCTGGTCAGCATACTCCCTTAGGGCACATATAATAAAAACAGTACATCAATTAAGTAGCGATGTTTACAGCACTGACAGAGTGCCTAACGAAGGACTTTGAATTACTTCAGGTCTGTCCCTTTGGAGAATACTCAGCTTGCAACTCTTACACATCTGGAAGGTTTGGAGGAGAAAAAGGCTGCAGGAATACGTGAATGTACCTTGAAGCACGGTTTGAAGGACAACAGGAGCTTCAGCTGTTGTCTTATAGCTGTAAGGGAAGTGAATTCTCCACTTTGGAGCCCTACATGAAATAAACCTGAGATCGTTAAAGCTATTTATGTACCTACAATCACAAGTAGGCACTAGTGGGTGTTCTTACTTGCCCTGTTTTTTAATTTTACTTCCAAACTTGTTCAGCCTACAAGTGAAAATCCCACGAGGTACCAGGCTGCATCTAGCTAACTTTAAAAATCTGGGCCTTGGTAGACTACTGCAACAGCGTTAGCAGAGAGGCAGCCTCTGAGGTCTCCTTTACAGCTATTTGGTCAAGCACACTCAGAGGTGAAAGTGTTACATTTATTAAGGGTCTGCCTTATAACAAAAATATGCCCTGAGGGTAATAAAGAGTAAATTAAATAAACCTCACATACCATTCTGTTAGTGTCAGCTCCCAGCTATGCAGTGTGTCCCACATGTGTTCCACATCCCTGCTTCCTCCACTTTGTAAGTCCAATGCAGACTTGCAATGGCCAGTGGCCGTGAAAGGATAAATGCCACTCTCAGAACAACTGTGCTATTTCCCTGATGGTGGTTTTTGTAGTGTGGTGGATCCATCTTGTAGTCCTTCAGGTCATGGAGTCTAAGCGGTCTCTGAACAAGAAAAAATTCATTTTCTTTCTTAAAGCCCAACTCTCTGACAACAGGTTCACAGGAGTCCATGGGGAGCCATAAGGAGGGACCAGTTTAGATGCATCAAGAGAAAGCAGCGAGACAAAATCTAATTAAACCTGACTCTACGCTTTTCTCCTTAGATATCTTTAGACAGAAAAACCAACATTATGATAAAAGTTGTAGTGATTTGGGGTGCCTCCTTTTTGAGATTTCCAACATGAAATACCCCTGGTGTTGGCTTTTCAAAACAGCCGTGCACTCTTGGTGACAAGTGGAGTTACAGACGCTCCGCGCTGTCACGGTCAATCGGACCTACAGATGTTTTGCACCTAGAAAATCAGACCAAAAGCCCTTTGGCTCAGGCACCTTAAAATTGTGGGCTACTTCTGCGCAAGGCTACATTAGCCCGGCTCAGTTTTTGCACCTATAAACCCAGACTGATGATGTTTAATTGCCAGCTCAAGGCGGGTTTGCGAAGATCAATTAGCTAATGCCTATAAAGTGCTCCGCACGTATCCGGCGCGACCGCTGCCGCGGCGTAGCACTGCCCTTCCTCGCCATGCTCAGTAGGAGCACTGTTGCTTTAAAAAGGGAGCTTGTCCAAGCTCTCCTCCTCCACTGGATCTAAGATGGATGCTCCTGCTGCAGCACAGCCTGTAAGCAGACTTTGCCCAGCCTGCTTTTTTTGTTTTTCCTGGAAGCTTGCTCCAGACAAGTCAGCTGCACTGCAGACTGAGCAGAAGCAGGAGGGCAGCTCTCCCCAGGTAAGCTACCACCACCACCAAGCTGCTCCTTCCCACGCCTGAACGGGGCAGCACCAAGGATGCTGCCATCCTGAGAATTATGGTCGTCTCCGTCCGTGTCTCTAGCTGACTCACAACAGCTCTCAGCCAGGAAAGAGTCAAACAGCCCTGGGCCTCTTCTCTCTCATACTTCTTTCCTGGCTGACTGGCGTTAATTTAGTTACCAGGAAGACAGGGAAACTCCTGTTCCCACACCCAGAGCTGATCTCTTGCACGTTCCTTTGCGTTAACATCACCTCCATGGAGGTACTTCTGAATGACGTGGGAGCTGACTGCGGCACGAGGGTCCGAGGCAGCAGACTTTTCACCCTGCGGTGAGGAGGTGGTCCTCGGTCACTGGAGAGTGCCAAGGGATTAGCTCGGAAGGGTTCTGCAGGCTCTCATAGGCCTGCTGCCACTGGGAGCAGTTTAAGCTGTGTTGGCTACTTTCCCTTAGAAATGCATTGATTTTCCACTAAGCTCCTCTTCTTTGAGGTACTAAAAATGTCATCTTTAAAGGACTGCAAACGGGGCATTCCAATAACACTCCAAAGTTTAGCTTTATTTCATCTTATTATTCCCATGGATGCTTTGGAGCAGACATTCCCTCTGTATAATGTTTATTTTATGAAGGTCTTTCCTTTGCCCCCAGCTGGTGGAGTGTTGGAGGCAGGAGACATTCACGATGGACACAGAGCTGGAGGCAACGTGCTTTTCCTTAATGACTTTGATTTACGGGACTGTTTCACGTTGGCCAACAGTAACAGACCCTACTAGTACTTCCACAACCCCGGGGACAGAGAGCACTTGTGCAGTGCCTGCAGGGTGGAAAATCCCCTCCCTGGCTTGCAATGCCATTTTAGAAAGAGAAGGGTGCTGTAAAGGGCTGGTGGTCAACGCTCACCGGGAAGCAGTAGAATAGGACTGGTGGTCAATGTTCACCAGGAAGGAGCAGAATATGACCCTTGTAATCAGCCTCCTGCTTCTCCCTGAACAAGCTGCAGTGGAGGGTCGAGCGAGGACTGCGAGCATCAAGCATCACCTGTGCCGTGAGAGTGGCCAGTCCAGAAGCTCCCATGAATGGGAGGATTGCTAGGATTCCCAGGCAACCCAGAATTAAACTCTCTTTTCCTGCATCTGTTTTTTGTGACCCGCAAGGCTTTCTTGCTTTTAAAGCCGTGACAATGGGCATCAGCCCGTGGAGGCAGAGAGAAGCTGTTGTCTGTACCGCAACATTAAAAAGACAAAAGCGACACCCCCCCAGCTTTCACTGGGTAACCTTTTCTTTTCTCACTGTGAAAAACTGATCAGGCTGCAGAGCAAGACAGACAGGAACAGTTGAGAGGAGAGGAGAAAAAGTCTTTCAGAGGTATTTTTCTCCAATGGCTCCTTGCCGTTATTAGCGGCTCAGCTGGTTGGCATCTCTGTGGGTTTTGGAGCCAAGGGCAGCCCTCTCTCCAAAAAGAAAAAGATGAGCATTGATGGTTTTCCCTTGTTGAAAATGATTGTTTCTCAGATGTGAGATGGATCAGGGGGATGGAACGGAGGGATTTGCAACCTCTGTTCTCCAAATTACACCATCAGAGTCCCATAAGGGGATCCTGTGTGCCTACTGTGTCCAAGGCTAATGTCCATGGCCTGTCCTGAGCACACTGGGGTTAGGAGAGCTGGCAAACAGAGAGCCTAAGAGGGTGTTGTGATACTTTGGTTTCTACTACAGTTTGTTGGCGTTTGTAGCAACAGCCTGAATTCATCTCTGATATGAAACATGTGTCTGATCAGCACCCATCCAAGGTGCCTGCACCTTTACTCATAATAAGTCTCAACTATAATAATATGGAGCAAGTAAGGTAAGACTTTACAAAATAAAATTTAGTTTCAGGCTCGATCCATTTATCTATCTATCTATCTATCTATCTATCTATCTATCTATCTATCTATCTATCTATTTATGTCTGCCTGAAATTCTAGCTTTGTTTAATGACATTTTGCAATCAAGATACCAGAGTTTCTTGCAAAAAGCTAGTAATGTTGTGAAAAATTTATTTCTCCAAGGCGCTAAAATGCTCGACCTTCTCTGTTTCTTGTGAATTGTGATGCATCATCGGTTTTATTTTTACTTCTACTTTCATCAAGTACTTTTCGTTTAGGCTTATCATTCCTCTCTAAATAGTAGTGCCATATGACACAAGAAATGAAGGCTGGTTTCCGGTGGTTCCTCTCTGGAGCTGCCAGCAGCAGTCTGAGCTTCTCAGTACTAAAGATGGTGGTATAGCCACTGGCTTTACAATAAAAGCAAATTATGGGAACTGTGAGTGAGAATTAATGGCAGGGCCTTACGAAACACTTTCAGGTAATAACAATAATAATGATTTTTTACTTTTTTATTTGTTTTTGATTTTGTGATTTCCTCTATCTTCTAACTTTTATTAGATCATAACAGCATTTCACACAGGACTCTTAAAAGATATAGATTCCTTATTTTCCTTCAGACAGGTATAATACCTATTGACTTCTCACCTATGTGGGCTATTAATGATCATTAAAATTTGAATTCTGTATGATCCAAAGTCAGTGAGGTCTAAGCAGTGTTAGTAGCTTCTCAGTAACCAAACATAAGTTTCTTGAAAGCACGTTTTCCCTTTGAAGCTTCTTGGGGATGCAACATTCTGTGCTCCAGTTAGTCTAAATCCCAGGAAGAACTGCTTCCAAGTATTTTTCTATTAAAGTCCATACCCTGATCGCTCAGAAATTGCAGGAGGAATGGCATGTACAAAGTTCAACATAACTAAATGGCCTGAAAGCAATAGCATGAAATATATATGTGAAGTGTTGCATGTGGGGAGGGATATCCAATTGCACAAATACCAAATGTGTATTGATTAGGTAGGCAGCAGAGAAGGATGAGGTTGGGTAGAAATGAATCCCAGAGTGAGTCTCAGTGAAAAATGTGAGGCTATTGCAAAAGCTAATTTAAAAAACTTGGGCTATATTTACAGAATTACTGTAAGTGAGAGATGGAAGGAATGATGCTGCTGGGCAATGTCACGGTTTGGATGCACACTTTGAGAGGGATGGGAGATTTTAGAAGAAAAGACCAAGGTCATTAAGGATTTTATAGTGTATGAGCTATGGTGAAGTTTGAAAGAATTAAGCAGAACAAGTTGGGATAAACAATGACCATCTTCAAATATACAAAATTTCTTGTTATAACAAAGACTGAGATCTATTAAGCTACAGCTTTTCAGTATGGAAAAAGAGACCAGCAAACAGGATACAGCACCAGTTTACAAAATCATGAGTGACATGGAGAGGATGAATAGGAGTTGGCTGTTCCACATTTCTTCCATTGCAATGTTTTGGGACAGCTGATTAAGAGCTTGTCACAGATGAAGTGAAAGATCTGAGGAACTCCTCACCAAAGGATGTTATAGAAGTTTACATGGATTCAAGGGGAGACTGGAAAATTACTACTACTTATTGTGCTTCCTACTGGGGGGGGGTCCCACTTGCACATAGCAGAAAGAACATGTGTGCAGAGCTGGTAACCACGTGTAGGACTGTAGCCAGGCTTAGCCTCTATTTAATGCATGTAGTAAATATGGTTATGGTGCAATAACTTCAGTTCATATAGACATAACTTAGCTAGCTAGTTTAGTGCTAGCAGCAGTGTAGTAACACAAAACTCAGTGCAGACTAATCCCACTTCTGCCCCAGCAACCTGAGTAAATACTGAAGCTCTTAGTCCTTGGTGATCTCTTGCATGTCGTGGCTCAACTGATCATTTCATGCTCATTTGGGTGCATATGTATTACACTGTAATCACTTGAAGAAATTAATAGGTCTACATAATGATATTAAAGTGGGGCATATATATTCTGTGCATGTTTTCACTCTGTGTTGGCAGGACCAGGCCTTTATTTCTGTTTAATTTGTCACAGAAAATCTTAAAAAAATTTAACACAAGATATAAAAAGGAATCTTCAGAAAAGTAGAGTTGTTTTGTATCTATTGAGAACTGGCAGTAATATGTGTGGGTTTTTTCCTTCAAGCTGATATTTGACTAATTTTTCTCCCTTCTTTATTTTTTTTTAAATTTATAGCTGGCTAAAGATGTTACTTTAAAAAAAATTATGTGCAATTGGTGACTTTGTAATGATTTAGCGGATCAAAATTATTTTCTGAAATAATTCAGACAGTTTTTCACTAGTTAAAAACATAAAACTATGCTGGTAATATGCCACTTTAAAATGTGTAAACACTTATGAACATGAGTACTTTTTGTAAGAGTATTCCTGTTAACTGAAAAATCACTGTTTATATGACTATGCACTTAGAGATATGGGCATTTAATTGGAAGGCATTATCTCCATCTTCAGGTGGAGAGATTGAGTCATGTAGTGCTTTCCAAGCTACCTACTGCGTCTGAGTTCTTGCTGCATAGGTGTTTTTCAGAGCACCCAAGCTGGCCCCTGCCTACCTATAGAATCATAAAATCATAGAATGGTTTGGGTTGAAAGGGACCTCAAAGATCATCTAGTTCCAACCCCCCTGCCATGGGTAGAGAAACCCTCCACTACACCAGGTTGCCCAAAGCCTCATCCAACCTGGCCTTGAACACTTCCAGGGATGGGGCATCTACAACTTCTCTGGGCAACCTGTTCCAGTGCCTCACCACTCTCAATGTAAAAAATTTCTTCCTTATATCTAACCTAAATCTCCCCTCTTTCAGTTTAAATCCATTGCCCCTTGTCCTATCACTACACACCCTTGTAAAAAGTCCCTCTCCAGCTTTCCTGTAGGCCCCCTTTAAGTACTAGAAGGCTGCAATAAGATCACCCTGGAGCCTTCTCTTCTCCAGGCTGAACGGCCCCAACTCTCTCAGCCTGTCTTCATATCAGAGGTGCTCCAGCCCTCGGATCATCTTCATGGCCCTCCTCTGGACCTGCTCCAGTAGCTCCATGTCCTTCTTGCGCTGGGGACTCCAGAGCTATCTGCCTCCGTGCTGTGATCTCGAAGTGCTTGAGGAGAACTTCCTGTCTCCACATGTTGTCCATACCCTTGCCAGCTGTAAGTGAACCAGGCAGCTCCCCACCAGCAGGGTCTGCTCTTGGCAGGAATCAACTGGCAACTCATCCCTGTCTATATATAGACATTTGAGAACGTCAAGCCAGTTGCCATAAGCCACTGTGTGAGATGCAGCAGCTGCTGCTCATGACAGTGGAAGAGGTGGGTCCCAGAAGTTGCGATGTCATCTCCCAGAAGTAGCAAACATGTCTCTACATGGATTTTTCTGGGGGTCTCTGTCCCACATTTACCCTAGTGCCCCTATTAATCTTCTTCTTATGGCAGGACTGGCCCACATCTAGTCTAGTCCTTGAGCCTTTGGACACAAAAAAGTCTCCTTATGCCCATTTCTAAGAGCAGGGGTCAAAATTCAATCTCACATTGCCCCTTAGTGCTGGTTCAAACATAGCTTGGCATGAGGTGTGGACAGATCACAAAATAGCAGCTCTTCCATCAATTTTAGCTTCTCTTGAGCTGATGTGTGATGACTGTAGGGTCTTTCCTGGGTGGGTTTCAGTGATGCGCGCTTGCAGCCCCGAAGGCCAACTGTATCCTGGGCTGTATCAAAAGAAGGTCAAGGGAAGCGATTCTGCCCCTCTACTCCTCTCTAGTGAGACCCACCTGGAGTACTGTGTTCAGCTCTGGAATCCTCAGCACAGGAAAGACATGGAGCTGTTGGAGCAGGTCCAGAGGAGGCCACAAAAATGATCAGAGGGATAGAATACCTCTCCTACAAAGACAGGTTGAGAGAGTTGGGGCTGTTCAGCCTGGAGAAGAGAAGGCTCTGGGGAGACTTTATTGCAGCCTTTCAGTACTTAAAGAAGGCTTATAAGAAAGATGGGGACAGACTTTTTAGCTGAGCCTGTTGTGATGGGACAAGGGGTAATGGTTTTAAAGTAAACGAAGTTAGATTTAGGCTAGATATAAGGAAGACATTTTTTACAATGAGGATGGTGAAACACTGGAACAGGTTGCCCAGAGAGTTGGTAGATGCCTCATCCCTGGAAACATCCGAAGTCAGGCTGGATAAGGCTCTGAGCAACCTGATCTAGTTGAAGGTGCCCGTGCACATTGCAGGGGGGTTGGACTAGGTGGCCTTTAAAGGCCCCTTCCAACCCAAACTGTTCTATGATTTTATGATAACTGTTCCAAAGGCAGGTAGATTTTCAGGCAAACTAAATCCAGGCTTCTGATACTCACCAACAGACAAATATCAGCAAAATAAAGGCTTGTTCTCTCCGTTGCTTCCCAAAAGTCCATCCAAATGACAGGACAGCTGTGAAAACTTTGGTTTAGACTAGAGGTTTGAGATTGTTTTGCTCTTAAGGAACACGTGACACGGTTGTGTGAAGTCATTTCTTTTTTGATGGGAGATCATTCGAGTTTGGTTTATATTGATATTCTCTGGTTCCTTTTGTACATGCTGCCTGTGGTATAACAAGCCTTTTCGCTTTTCCTTTCATCTATATGATTCTTTGAGAAGACAACTTCTCTTTAATCATTGTCAGAGACAGGTTTAGTTTTTTAGGAGGCTTGATTAGCGTACTGGGAATTCAGAGAAGAGCCACAGAGAAGGTGATTTCAAATTCTAACAGAAGATTAGAAGAAATTTAACAATGCATATAGCTTGGCCAAGGGTCTATAGGTCATCTTGATCTTCTGGTATCTAGTGGATGTGGTAAAGGGTTAGAGGAATTTTTAATGGTATAGCAATGGAACGAAAAGTTGAGTAGCGAAAATAAGAAAGGGAAAACACAAAAAACCTATACTATAGTACCACAACTTAAGCGATTCCCTCAGATTCCCTCAGAAACAGTAGAGGATTTAAAAAAAAGCAATTAAATATCCTAATATAGTCAAGGGTGAATATCTAAAAATTATTTGTGACTCTCCAGTTTTTTACTTTTATTTTTACCTATATTGGTCTTCTTGATTTTCACATGATATGTCAGGTGCAGGGCTAAGTATTGCTATTTGAACTAGCTCCAATGCAGGAGGAGGTATTTACACATTAGGTGAGGAAGTACCATGCAAACGTGACCATAATACTTCCAGAAATGCAACTCAGTTTTTCCAAGTTAATTCATCTATTTCCACCTAATGGTGCTCCATGAAAGGCAGACATCATTCGAGAACCTAGAAAGGCTGGGTGAAGGCAACTGCCAGAGAGACTGGCAGAACAGAAGTTTTACCAGCTGAAGGGACCAAAAGGAAATGATAAGTGGAGCAACAGTTCTTGTTCCTCCCAAATTGAGCACGTGAGGGAGAGAGCAACTTTCGCAAAGCCTAAGCTCATTTTACTCAAAGCTTCCGACAATAATTGCACTGCAACTTGCTGTGAGTCTCCATTTTTACTAACTGTAGAAGAGGTGCACTTCGTTGTGGCAGCAGAACAGTTGTGAGCAAGTTGGCTGGGTCAGTGCCCTCAAGTCCAAAGAAAGCTGGAGGGCTCACAAAACTCAGCAGATCGCTGAACTCTCTTTTTCACGCAGTAACACCCATCGTGTTCTTCTGTGTATCCCACCAGATAGAGCGAAAATGTGGACATAGATTTTTCCAAAAGCCCTTGCCCCTTCAGTGTGACTGTGATTGAAATACCTTTCCTGGCAATTAGGAATTTACTTCTGTGTCTGTGATGAATGCTATTGGAAAAAAAACCCACAAAACGGTTAGAGAAGAATCTCTGAGCAATGCTTTCTTATGGCAGTTTTCTATATGTGGTTGGCACTTAACTGAAATAAATGCCTTGGCCAGTTGTGATATGAGTTATTATTCCAATCTGTTATTGGAATGAATCTCCTTTTTCTGATCTTTTCCCAAACGACTGTGCGTCAGGTAACTGTTTTTCACTTGAAAGCAACAATTAGTTGAAGTGTGAAGGGATGTATTTCGGGCCTTGTGCAATACTCATGTGATGGGTGTTTGATGCATCTGAACACTGAAATGAAATCACAGGTGAAACCTGCTCTGGTTGAAAATCTGCAATAGTGTCAGGGACTGGGGAAGAAATGGGAATTTTAATGAACAGATACGTCAACCCTTTTGAGAGCATGAGCCAGCTGAATGCAGTCAGATCCAAAAGATCCAAGAGGCTAAGTGGCTGATTTTCCTTCCCTTCTCTGAAATTTGTATTTGAAATTAAATGCAGGTGATTTTATTTAGGCCCTGTGAATATTAATCAGAAACCATGTCTGTGTGATTATGAGTCCAGTTTTAAACCAGGACATTGTGTTCAAAACATTAAAAAGTGCAGATGCGATGCGTTCTTAGATTAGAAATGCTAATGATCAGGACAGATTGAGTGTGTTACTGATCACTTAAATGTCTAAGATGAGTGGATATTAGAACAGCTAAAACAGTTAAATAGAACAGTTTTCTGGCATTTTGTAGTAGTGTCTCCTAAAAATATTGTCATGCCACCCCCATCCCAAATTAACGCTTCTAAGGCCAGTGATGTAGTGTGCTCACACCTTAAGGTAGCACTGTGATTCATGTTTTAATGATAGTGGCTGCTGGCTGTAACTATGGAATGTATTGTCATGGAAACTACACTTTTCTATATTTACACCAGTGCTGGTTATGCGAGAGACGGTACTTGAAAGAAAATCTGTAAAATATATAGCTTAACAATGAGACAGGCAACCTAGGAATAAACAGATCAAAGATTCAGCAATGTTACAGCTGCTGTTTGTCGCCATAGTACGTTCCTAAACAGGCTCAGACTCTGTTTCAGATGATAACTAGCACAGCAAGGCAAAAAGAAGTGCTGCCGCTGTGTCACTTTGCACTACCAGGTCAGACAAACTTAAATTATTGATAGCTGATTGATTGGCATCCGCGTACTGAACTCTCATGACATGTAACACTCATGTTCAGGCTGTTAGGAAAAAAAAGTATGAACTGGGTGAATTGAGGATACGGGGTTCTAAGGGCCTGTTATTTGAAAGAAATAAATCTTCAGAAATGGAACCGGGTTGTAATTGCAACTGTGGAGAAGTTCTATCTGTCACTTCAATCTAGAAACTCCTGTCATTTTACTGAGCTTGGGCTTTGCAAGCTCTAAGTTCAAAAAAATAGAGTGAGAAAAAATATTCAGAAAATATTATACCAAGCTGAAATGTAGCTACATGCGAGAATTGGATAAAAATAAAGTTATTGTATGGTGCAAAAGGAAGAGTAGGATCAAAGCTGTTTAAGAAAATGGTTCTTTCATGTTTTTGAACTTTACAAAGCAAGGGTAAGTTATACTGAAGAAATTCTATTTAGAATTTACATGTATATATACATGCAATACACACATATATATATTTACATAAACATAAAATCTTAATAGAAGAGGTCTCCTACGCTAAGGTCTGCAGTCTCAGGCAGATCTTTTTGAGAATTCTGTGCCATTCACCCTCTCTACTGCTTGAACTGGCTGCGTACGGAGACTTCCATTTGCCATTTTCTCCATTCTGTTTTGTAACGAATTTCTGGTTCGGGTTTATTACAGAAAATTGTTTCAGTTGCGCCTTAAGAACTCGCTTGCGATTGCCAGGGAGACAAGCTGCTCTCGTTTCTTTAGAAAGAGTTTCTAATTTGATGGGCAGAGCTTAGCGAGTGGCAAAAAAAAGCAGGGTCAAGTCACTGCGAAACAACTGCTGGGTTTACCTTGCTATCAGCTGTGACATCGTTGAAGACATCGCTTTACTTTCTATATCGTAGCCTTTTCATTTTATATTTCTGTGTCTGCCATGACCGAACCTAAAACTGGAGGATATATTCGTCCAACTTTTGATATAAATAATCCTCTTAAAAAGCACAGCTAACGGTTTGCTCATCCAAGTGCTTTATTATGCATTTCAGCTGGTGTTGCTTTAACTGAAGGAGCAGTGACAGCTGTAACTGAATCCAAACCAGCGTTACGCTCCCAAACTTCTTTAATTATTGCGTTTTTGGAATGCAGCAAGCTGTCTGCAGGTTACAGGATAACAGCACTAGCTGAAGTCAGGAGTTGCAATGCCTCAGAAGCAGAGTTTAAGGAGGGTTGCGTTTTAAGCCGGTGCATTTTCCGTGTAACTTCATATCTTTATTCACTGTCTCCTGCAATCCTTCAACCTGTCTATTTGTAAATTTGTGCCTGGAGAAAGCTCCCATGTGGCAAGCCAGGATTGGATAAATATTACTTGTATTTCTCTGATTGCAAACTCCCAGCGTCTGGGATTTTCAGCGTTGAGTACAGTTTGTTTCATGCTGAGATTCATCTTTTTCGGGAAAGCAAAGGTCATCGCTTCTCCGGAGTTGCGACTGATTTGATTCTTTTTCTCGGGGAGGCGCTGGGAAGGGAATCCTTACTGGAATGCATATTGATAAAGGCTGAGGATTCTGGCTTCTTAGATAAGTAATTTTTTTTTCCTCTTCTCTCCCCACAATGACTATGTATTGCAGCAACTCACTGGCTTTTTACCAAATCAGGAGCTGCAGTATTTTTCTTCCGACGGAATAATTTCAGCCCACTTCAGCTAGCATGACAATCTTATGTGATTGTTATGAGTAGGCGTTTACATCCTTTTACATGCTAATACTGCCACACCTGCTAGTCCCCCTCATTTCCATTTCTCTTTTTTTTCTTTTTTTTTTTTTCTCCCCCCCCCCCAATGTAAAAACTAATTTCCCAGAGGAAGGGAAATCCTGAGATTCGTGATCGATGCTGCATCGTTGATTCATCAACAAAGAAGGGGATGGCTGAATGGGACACAGGTAGAGATTCAAGCAGGCTGCTTCTGACCGGCAAGAGAAAAGCTAGCTGTTGAGCAGCATATGTTGCCACTCCATGTGCTGTATTAGCTACTTGTTTTTAGCCTTCAGGAGGCTGCCACTACTGCAGCACTAAAGGAATGTGCCCTATTGTTAGAAATCCTGACTGCTTTACACCAATGATTTGCCACTGCAAAGTTGCATGCACCAACAACACTTTGTCGTTGATGTTTGGATGCAAGGTAGGATGTGGTTCGTGTATTTAAATGCATGCTGTAACTCCTTTGAATATCTGTGCTATTTAATTTCATGTCTGACTAGAGATTTCAGGGCAAATTGCGATACGTTGGCTAGAGATTAGGGCTTACAGCTGATATGCTTTAAATGTTAGGGAAAAAAAAAACAAACCACCAGAAGTAAAGCTTTCTTATTTCCCAGGGTTGTACGAGTATAGATTTACATAGGAGAATCTAACGGATTATGAAGCATTTGGTTTAGAGTTGATTGTATACTTAGCTAACAGTGCTAAATTACTAAACCACTTCTCTGCTATTTGCCCGGCTTTATTGATTTTGATGTGTGTATTCTTATTACAAAAACACAAACCAGCAAGAATGAATATGTTATTTTTCTCCGTTTATATTGCTGACCTGGCTTTTAACCGTAAGAGCAGCACTAAAGTATACAGCCCTGCACTTCTCTGTAAGAAATAAATAAAGTAAGCTCCAGAACCCGTTTTTAAGTCTACAGGAATATCTTTAAATAAGTGTTTTCTTCTAGAGACTGGACACTCATTTAATTTCTCTTTTAAATTTAAATCAAAAGGTGGCGCAGTTAGCCAGAGAAGTTTCTTTTCTGGCTGTGTAATGCAATCCCACCCCAATATTTTTAATAAAGGTGTTGGATTGGACTATATTTTTCCCCATATATATCCTGACTTGACTTTGGAGTATAAATAATGTTGTTTATTATTTTACTGAAACAATTCAAAAGTGATGGCATGTTTTTAAAACTTATTATCTTTGGGTAAACAAGTTTGGTTCTTGGATCACTGGATCAATCATGACGATTTTACAGGGGAGGTACAGATTTTGTCCCATTCCTTCTCCTTGCTGTCCTGAAATATTGGCCGATACTAAAACTATTTCTCTCTGTTTAAATAGAATAGGAAATGAGAAGTTATCTAAAAAATGGTAGTGATAGTAATTATTTTTAAATAATCTGTGTAATTTTTTTGATCCTCAAAAATGGCTAAGCTGCAAAAAATCAAATTTTAGTTGTACGGTCCACAAACTAGGGAAGACAGTATAATTTTTTGAGTTCCTGTGTGACAGACTAGCCTGAATAAAATGAAGTAACTTTATGAAATAGGTTATGGATGACTCAATGCTCTCTAAACGTAATTCAGCTAGAAGTTAATGACAGATCATAATACTGCTTCATATAATATACTTAAATTGGGTTACAGTCAAACATTTACAATTTCTCTGTCTACCTTCTCCTTTTCCTCAAACTACGGCCTGCTTACATCTACAGTTACTCGAGACTTTCCTGAACTAAAGTTTCTTGTTTCTTCACTTCTATTTTAAATAGGCAAAAATATGCTCTATTAGCGAAAGGGTTATAATTTAATTGCTGTGTCATGATCCCCTAGTGTTATAAATAGCATCAAGAGTTTAACAGTTGAAAAGCTTTTTTAATTTGCATCTTTTTCATAAGAACAATTCATATTTCTTTTGTATTTTAACTTTAAGAACTTAAACCCTTATGTTTTCAAGTGTTAAATTGTAATTAATAAAGGTGAATTGTTAGTCAGGAGAAATTAAATGCAACCACCCTTCTACAAAGGTAGGCCAGTGGCCTAGGGACTGGTATCCAATTTGTATTCCTGCCTGTAAGCATGATTTTCAAAGGATAGTCTTTGATGCACTTAAGTTCTTTCATGATTTTCAGATCCTGTTAGGAAGAAGCAGGAGAATAAAAATAATAAATTTCAAACTTTTTTCCCCTCCTCTTTCTTTAGTGCTTCAGGCTCATTAAGTTAGTCACAGTCAATGTTTTATCTTCTTGTGGTGGTGTATGAACTAATTCTCAAATGAAAAGTGGATGTGTAGGATAGTGATCATTTTCAGAAAGATGAGAAGGAGCACGAGCGAACTGAGTTGTCTTGAGTTGGTTCAACACATGTCAGATTAATACCCTTTGATACCACTATCAAGCATGCATGAGATGTTCTTTATACAGACCAGCACATCACCTCACTTCAAGTATCTTTTTCTCAGTTCCTTTTGTTCTGTAGCACACATCTAAATAAATAACTTTTTGCTTTGGACACATAGGGTTGTATTTATAGATTATGGGTGAAGATCCATTGTTAACAAGCTAAGAAGTTTAAACAAGAAGTAGGGATCTTTCTTTTAAGGAAAACTTTTAGTTACATGGCATGAAATCATGGATCTAAGCATGCTCATAATATTATGACTTCTACTGTCACGTGATTCTTGAACTCGGCAAGGAGAGTAATACACTGGAATGACACTTTATATTCTGGGTGGCAAAGGAGAAAATAGGTCCTTAGAATAAAAGAGTTTTAAAATATAGATACTGGAATAGACAACAAAGGAATTCAAAGTTCAGGCAGATATCTCCAAGTGATAAAATAAGCAGGTCAGGTTATTAACTAGCTCCTTTTGAAAGGACAGTGCAAGTTACAGACACGAAATATTGCTCACACTCTTGATTTACAGCTTTTACTTTTAATTTTGTGCCAAATACAGTCTTCTTTTCCTATGGGCACAGAAGCGAGTGAGAGAAACGCACCACAGAACCATCAAACCCATTTTTATCTGTTCCCAATGCAATAATCTTACAGTCTGCTCACTCCTAACAGGTGGTGCCAGGGAGTTAATTTGGGGGGGCAGGAAGAGGGTGTGTGTGTCTTACTACACCATATGTTGCAAAGAAGGCAGTGGAGGTGCCTTAACTGCGCCTGCGGGAAGCTTGTTTTCAGCTTGATTTCCTGGACTTTGATAGTTTCACCTTATCCTGGACCTTCGCTTTCAACAATGCCCAGATTTATGATCCTTGACCTTGAAATTGCAAAGAATTGGATGAGTCTTTGGGCAACCTGCAGTAGTGGAGGGTTTCCCTGCTGATGGCAGGGGGCTTGGAACTAGATGATCTTTGAGGTCCCTTCCAACCCAAACCATTCCATCATTCTATGATTCAGAGTAGTTTAATTTGAAAGGCAGGGTAGTGTCTACCTGAAGTGCCACTGTTGCAACCTACTTTAACACATTTAAACACTTCTCCAATTTCTAGTAGGGAATTGCCAGCGGTACAGAGCCAAAGCAGAGAGGGGTCAACCAGATTTTAAAATATGGTCCTCAGGTGCCAGGAGGTGTTTTGCAGAACTTTCTTGTTCATAATCTTACAGGACTGGGATGGGGACGTATATCCCCTGAGTCCTAGAGTTGTTCTACAGCTACTGGATGGGTTTGTGTCTGTGGATTAAAGGATGGCTTGTGTGTAAGATAGACCTATACCTACGTTCACAGATCTTTATCGAGAGGAGTGCCAAGGCATATGTCAGATTCTCTCTGAAGATGATGAGACTTAAATATGCTCTTAAATGTCAGTATGTGCTTACTCACTTTGCTGAATTGGGCCCTGTAATAGTTCATTCAGTATTGCAGAAGAGTTATCTCCTGACTCTTAATATCCTGTTGGTTTTGCTCTATTGGGAGTGCAAGAAGAGATTTCAGATTGACTGAGATGTTTCTTAAATTACATTTCTGCCACAATGCTGACACTCACATGGAAGCGTTTTTTTCTCTTATCTCCTTTACCTCTATATATTGAAAATAGATATATATTGAAATAGATTGAAGATTCCACTGAAAGATGAGTGACCTTGACCAGGTATTTTGACAAATCCTACTTTTCTTTTGATTTAGGTTTATTTTTGTATCTGTCCTAGCATAATTTAGAAGTTTTTGTAAAAGGTATAAGATATACCTCCCTCTTTCCCTGTCTCCTTTCTTTCCTCCTAGCACATTTATCACAAACAGCCCTCTGGCACTATAGCTGATTTTAGTATTTTTTTTTCCTACTATTTCTCTGTTTGAGCTGAAACAGCCAAATAGTGACCTATTCCACTATCCAAAGTGAGCATGAAAGTAAAACCATTTGTTTCTTCAGCTTCCAAAATTTCTATGTTTTGCAAAACTGTTGCAATACAGAAGGTTTTATTATTAAAAAAAAAAATAGTAGGCGATACTACTGAATGTCTTGACATTCATATTTACTATTTTTATAATGAACAAATACTAGAAAACTACCAGTTTTCTGTACTGGCATTATAAGTCTCTTGAACAAACTCTAGTATGTCCCTTAGTTCTTGATTGAGAGTAGTCTCTATATTGTCATAGTCTAGACCTGGTTATTGTAAGAAATAGTAATTTGAGACGACAGGAAAATACTTCTCCAACTAAGTATGATACACAGTAGACCATGCTCAAAGGCTTGCATGCTTTAGCTTCTTCACGCATCTGCATGAGCTCAAGTGCGATTTTATATTTCATGGGACAGTCTGAGGTGGTTTCTGGATGCAACTCAATAGAATGTTCATTCTGATTATAAAGGAGCTTTTGAAATTAATCTCCCAGTCCTACTCATGTGCGCAGCTTTGTTTTGCATTACAGAGTAGGCTTGGAGTGCGCAAACAGGATGCCTTTTTGCTGAAACTAAGCAGAAAGATGCACTCCAGGAAAGCACCAAGAACACTGCAAAATTGCGTGAATATTCAGTTTATAAAAATGGATTAGCTCTCTTTCAAAGTAAAACACAAAACATATGTGTAATGTTGTGGTTGAGTCCTTCTTACCAGCTCTTCATTCTGTGGATCCATTCCTGCTGCTTGCTGGTGTGGACATAACCTCTAACTCCACTGACATATTTTAGTTATGATTTTTTGGGGGCCAGAACTGGAGAGATGTAAAAATATAATGTATTCATGGTCATTCTGACTTCTGTGATCCATCTATAGAGACTGATATATTGTATAGGATTCCAGAAGTCTCTGAAAGAGTCTACTGCCTATTCATAGACAGTCAGCAGAGTAAGTCAACTGGAACATTCCTGCCACTTGCTATGCACAACATTTGACAGCGGCACTGAGAAATCTACTTCCACATATTATTCTTCTTAGGCCACTGTGGTGTTAAAATAAGAATGCTCAGCAATAGAAGGAGCTGAAGAAGAGGTGCAGGAATGCCACTGGCAAGAGGCTCTGAGTTTGATCAGTTGTGTCACAGAGGGTTTGTGCATTGGTGTAAAGTGCTTGAGGCAGGGAGAGGTTTCTTCTCTGGCATAGCATCTATACAAGATAGACATGGGGTGTAAGGCCAAGCAATTTCAGCTGTCTGTATCTTTTTTTCTGTTAGGTATTGTCTAACCCCCTACACTTTAACACTCTTGGCTTAATCAAGTACAAGCCCTCCCAGAAGTTCCCACCCATCATCAATGTGTGTGGGAAAAGACGAACTATACGTTTTACTCACAGGCCACCAGACTGAAGTTTTCTGAGGCCAAAGTAGCAAGTTATAAGGCTGTGGGACCCTGCCAGGACCTCCTCCCAGTATTGAAAAGTTTATAAAGTGGATCCTACTCTTCAGAACTTCTTATTCCCAACCATTGAGGAGCATTGCACTGGTGAAGTACTCTGGTATCAGAGGTGAGTTGACTGAGACTTCGTAAATGATCTTGCCGTTTGTTATCTGGAACTCGGCGTGGGTGCTGCAGAAATCAATCTTAGAGGAGGCACAAGGATGACAGAAGCCTAAGGAGAGGTAGAATCCAGCAGCAGGAAGATCCAGGTGGGGCAAACGGAGGAAAGCCACAAGGAAGGATGATGCAGAGACAGCAACTCAGGGGTAGGATGAGAAGGCAGTGGCCTGGGCAAAGGTCCTGCAGAGGCAAGCAGAAGAGAAAGCAACACCAGTGAGGTCTGGCTGGATTGAAAATGGGGAAAAAAAAATGTTAGATCATGAATCCTCTGAAATGATGGGCCCATCCCCTTAATCACGTAGGAGTTAAGTCACCGGCTAGGGAAGGCAAACAAACGTTTCCATTTCAGTCTCATGTGGAGTGAGCTCACTCTCTAGCTGTCGCTCACAGGCACTGGCCAATGTTTGGGCGGGCGATGCCCAGGCGTTTTTCTAAAAGCATCGAGATCAGATGTTAAAAATATTTCTCCTTGTGTGAGAATATCGCGTCTCATTTTCTTGCCACTGTCCTGCCCACGAGCTCCCTGTACACTGTGAAGTAGTTGGGTGGCTGGTAGGAAATTCCCTGAGTAGCATAACCAATGTGCAGATAGCTTAAATTAATAAAACAACACTAAAAGTGGCTTTTTAAATTAAATCTTGTTTTTCAAAAAATGCATGCACTGAAAGAAACTTCTGTTGTAGGTGGGATCTTCGATCCCTACATCATTTGAATCACTGGCTTTTTTTTCCACATTTTGCCAGAATATCTGCTTCTAGATGCTGTCAGGGGCTGGACACTGGACTAGATGCCCCACAATTCTTGCTCTGCATGCTTCTGTCATCACAACAAGAATATTTTCTAGTAGCACAGCAATGGAGTCTGAAAGTTTTTTCACTCTAGGTTACTTAAAATTCACCTGGAGCTAAGGGACACTATGAATACCCTCTGTATTGCACATTGAACATATAAGATGGTGGGAAATGGGTTTATTTTTTAAGCTAGTACTAAAGCAGAGTTGATTGTTGTGGTTCATAAGCACTGGGTTAGAAATATGACAATAAAATGTACTTATGGAAAAAGTAGGACAGGAAGCGCATAGCTAAGGGTTACTGAAAATTTTGAAGGAGAAGTTGAGAGTTTGCTCAGACACTCAATTTTTAAAGTATATTTTTGCTTTAAATTGTACGTAATAATTACATAAAATAAGGTACTTTCAAATAGAAATATATAAATACTGGAATGACTTGATGCAGTTACATGAGCTGCTTGATTTTACAAACTAATTAATGACTAAGAGAAGGCTATATATAGACATTCATCTTAACTGTAAAAGATGTCATAGAAGAGAATGGTGATAAAGAAGTGTTATATAAATATGTTTAAGTGATAATAGCAATAAAACTGAAAACTGTCACTGAACAGTTCTCCTGATCTTTGAAAAGTAGCTTTTATGTTTCCAGTGTAGCTGTCAGAAATATTCTCATGATTAAAATATAGGTATTTATTACTTTCACTTTTCTGATTATATTTCCTTCAGCTGTAAGCAATTGATGTAATATTAATAATCATTAGGGACAGGATTTTTCAAGAGAGCCTAGCTGGGGGTTGTGCTGAATGCAATGGAAACCTGAATGGGAAGCGGGATTACTGGTGGGGATTCCTGTGACTCTCTGTAGAAGTTAATGATCTATAATCCCAGGAGAGATGTCACAGAATGATCTGATGAAGTGTTATGGCAGTTTGGGCTATTCATTTGAGTCACTTGGCTATTGAGTGTATTGAGAGCACTATTATGAATCTGTAAGGTAAGAACAGCCCTCTTCAGCCAGCTTCAATGAGGAATTGCACCCTTTGGCTACTCAAATGATCCCCACCAAGTTGGACGTGGCCACAAAGTAGACTTTCTGGGAAAATGACTGACTGTGTGTGAAACTGAAAAGTTTTGGTTTTCAATTTTCCCTCAAACTGACATTTTAGAAACCTGGGTTCTGAGAATCCTGACACATCGTTTTTGGGAAATTTCCTTTAGGAGATGCTCACAGCTGTTCAGTGTAATTAAGATGGTATATGACAAGCAGGAATTTCAGAAAAATATAAGCTGGTGTCAGCACTGAAGTGCACACAGTGATTCACCTGGAGGCTCTGTAGCTGTGGCAAGTGCAGTACAGAGCCTATGTCATAGAATCATAGAATCATAGAATCGTTAGGGCTGGAAGGGACCTTCAAAGGTCATCTAGTCCAACCCCCCTGCAAGGAACAGGGATATCTCCAACTAGATCAGGTTGCTCAGGGCCTCATCCAACCGGGCCTTGAACGTCTCCAGGGATGGAGCATCCACCACCTCTCTGGGCAACCTGTTCCAGTGTTCTACAACTCTCATGGTAAAAAATTTTTTCCTAATATCCAACCTGAATCTACCTCCCTCTATTTTAAAACCATTACCCCTTGTCCTATCACAACTGGCCCTCCTGAACAGCCTCTCCCCATCTTTCTTGTAGGCC
Organism: Tauraco erythrolophus; assembly: GCF_009769465.1. Classification (NCBI taxonomy): domain Eukaryota; kingdom Metazoa; phylum Chordata; class Aves; order Musophagiformes; family Musophagidae; genus Tauraco; species Tauraco erythrolophus. The sequence goes on along the minus strand of NC_141465.1, from coordinate 130,023,067 downwards.
CCCTTGAGGTACTGGAAGACCGCTATAAGGTCACCCCGGAGCCTCCTCTTCTCCAGGCTGAACAGCCCCAACTCTTTCAGCCTATCCTCATAGGAAAGGTGCTCCAGCCCTCTTATCATCTTCGTGGCCCTCCTCTGGACCCTCTCCAACTGGTCCATGTCCTTCTTATGTTGGGGACTCCAGAACTGGACGCAATACTCCAAGTGAGGTCTCACGAGGGCAGAGTAGAGGGGGAGAATCACCTCCCTCGACCTGCTGGCCACGCTCCTCTTGATGCAGCCCAGGACGCGGTTGGCCTTCTGGGCCGCAAGAGCACATTGTCGGCTCATATTGAGCTTCTCGTCCACCAGTACTCCCAAGTCCTTCTCCTCAGGGCTGCTCACGATCCATTCTCCGCCCAGTCTGTATTTGTGCCTGGAAAATGTATGTATGTAGCTGCCTGCAGAAGACAATGTAGACACATGAGGTCACTTTCTTTGCAAGATGTGAGCTCATCCCTGATGGAAACAGGCCTGTAACTACAGACCTTGGGCCAGCTGCAAAATTTTTAGGATATACCTATATTGCTAAGTAAAAGAGGGCTAACGAGTACCTGAGTCCTGATATTCCATATTTCAAAATTATTAGTTTTGTTCCTTGGCTGTATTTTGTGGTTCTCCCAAGCTCTTTCAAGACAATTCACAGGCATGACTTGAAGGATTGTTCACTCCAGGAACTCTTTCCAAGAGGGAGCATGGATGAGGCTACATCAGGGAAGATTACTTGCCACCTACAGCCTATCCTCTCAGTTATATCTTCAAACACCTCCCACCTCTGCCCCTTGCCTTTCCATGGTATTTGAAAGCCTGCAACACATCTCCTCAGTTTCATTTAATAAAAATGCCGCTTTAGTAGAAACATTGATACGAGCCTCTCTCAACCACGTGGCCTGGATACCAAGGGTCATGCTAAGAAACAGATGTATTTAGCATAGCAGACGTAGCATAAGGGTCTCGAGCAGGATTCCATCACTGGGAGCCTGGAAAATCTAACAAAAAGGGCAGAGACTGTACGAGCTCTGTCAGATTTAGTTCTTCCGGACCTATCTCCAAAACACCTGTGACAATCAGAGAATTATAGAATGGTTTGGGTTGGAATATACCTGGAATATAGCCAGGTATATTGTATTAGAGCTCCAAGCCCAAATCTGTAAGAAACCTGCTCTGGACTCGGCAAAAGGCAAGATGCTCTATGTCCAGCACAGAAGGGTACTTCACCCTCAAATACTTCCCCTCAGCTCAGCTATATCCACTTACACTCTACTAACTACAGACCCTGCAAGTAAGAGAGAAGTTTGAATTCAATGAATTAAAAGGTTGCATACCTATAAAGGCATTTAAATTAGCAATGCCTGCTCGTCTACCACCTTCTAAGACTGATGTACAGCTTACAATGACCACCTGTTAAAGTGTGCTGTTCAAGTACGTTAGTCCTGGCACTGACACTGTTTCTGAGAGGTATTGTCAGCTAGCAGTGAGATACCTTGAAATTCTTATATATCCTGAGCATATCCCAGTGTGATTAAATATAGTTCCATAACAGGATAATCACCTCCATAAAACACTGAGAAAACAGTCACTGCCAGAAAGGGGGCTGTGTCCTAAACCTAGACCCCCTTGGTTTAGTACAGGGAACAGGAACGCCTTATTTCTATTCCTGGCTCTCACATAGAGTTCCTATTGAGGCCTGGGCAAATTTTGCCTTGTGTCTGTTTCTGGAAAATCAAGTTTGTAATACCTGTTTGAGACAAGTATTGAGAATTAATAATTATTGCATGTACACAGCACTGAAATGAAATGAACAACATAAGTACAATGCGCCACTGGTTTTAAGTACCAACATAAAGCCATGGTGAGGCTAAGATAGGGGAGGTTATAAGTGAAAATGGAATGATATTAGACAAAATCATAATGTTTCTTCCTTCTTTTTTGCTGTCCAGCCCTCTCCCCACAGTATTTATTTCAATTATACCTTGAAATACTACTGTTCATTGTTTTTTAAAGTTCTTCCTCTAAGTCTGAGGTTTCACATCTCAATTTTTGTGCATAACAAATTGTCATGGTTGAATTGCAAGTCCCTGAAAAAGGGGGTTTGAAAAGAAAGTGCTGACAGGCTCTTATCTCCACCCATCCAAGTAGTGCTACTATCATGTAATTTATTATATAAAGTTGCTGTAAGGGAGAAGCACTTTCCTGAGCTCTGTTTATTTGGGATTTTATTTTGCAAAGATTGTTTAAAAATGGTAGTAGGATGATGATAGAGGAGGCAGGAAGCGGACAAGCAGATGAACATAAACTTGTTGCAAGGAGGCAAATCAGTAACTGTGTCACACAAATTTTGTGACTGTTCAGGAATTCTGGTGAGGCTGATCACTAGGAGGGACATTCAGCCCTGTTCAGAGGGCCATAGGACTCTCAAACTGCACATTAATTCCCAGATTCTGTGGTCTACAGTAAGTTAAGCAAAGTGTTCTAGAGTCCTATCAAATCCAGGACACAACAAACTTCAGAGCTGTGACTGAAGGACTTATCAGTACTTTAGTAGCAGTGTTTTGCTTTGTACCTGTAAAATAAATAAAATTAATACTTTTCCTACTCATTGCATTCCCTTGCCTGTGTTAGTGTTTGCACTTGGATTCCTGGCCTTGACTTAAGTAAGATAATAAATTAGTTGGGTAGGAACTAAACACTTGACAGCATAAGAAAGCATAGTACATTTTTACACTGGCCAATTCAACTGAGGACTAATATTCCATACACAGTAGTCTGGGATATAAAATAATCATGAGAAGATGTTTTCATAAGACAAAGGTTGGTGATACATTTTGAAACATGTACTCCTTCCCAGAACAATTAAGACGTCTCAGGGGAGGAGGGGGAGAGCAGATGAGGGAGAAGAAAATGACCTAGAAAATGCGCTTGTGGATCTAATTTTGTGTGTATGTACGTAGTACAGACGAGCCTGTTACACCTCCTCCCTTAAAGCCCTGGTGTTTTGCACTCTTTACTATATACATCAACCCCCACGTGAGTTCCAGGCATGCAGGTCCTTAATTTTCCAGCATTAAGGGCATGTCTTCCCAGTGTCTTGAAGTTCAGAGCCTGTAAAGATGTTGGAAGCTAGCAGAGTCAGAGGGAAGAGAGAGTTTGTGAGACAAATCTTCAGAGGATTGCAAGATCTGGCTATGAAGAAGGAGCTTTTGTGTTGAAAGCGTTATTGTTGTAGGGCCCCTGAGCTTCACACTTGCTTCCTCAGGCCAGGTACAGCTGTAGGGACAGAGGAGAATCATCTCCCTGACATTGCTGGGAGTCGAACCTCAGGCTATTGCATCTTGTGCTGGAGGTGGCTTCCTAAAACAGAGATTTCATTTGCTGTCTACAATTGCTTAATCTGTACGGATTCGATGTATAAATCTCTTACTGGTGCTGGATTGTGGCACCTTTTCACAGAGCATTAGCAACTACTACTTTCCCGTGTAATTGGAATAAAAATGTTCAGTGTGCTGAGCCAGAGAAACAGAGCTGCTCTCAAACTAATCCACATTCTGAGTGCAAACACCAGCTATTTTTTGACTATTTGTATTCACCAGGAGAGACAGCGTAGGGCTTCACGAATAAAGTTTCTTTTATTAAATGATAATTAGTTGTTCTATAGTCTGATGATTTTTCTTCTACTGTCCTCAGTTTGGTCATAAAAGAAATGAGCCTAGATAGGAAAAGGTCAGCTCACATTACAAGAATGTGTACAAAGTAATCACAGAATCATAGAAGTGTTGATTGGAAAGGACCTCTATAAGTCACCCCATCCAAATGTCACTGAAAGCAAGAGAAACGAAAGGTGATTTAGCATGCAGCCATACACCTCACTTTGCAGAAGAAATTGTTTGGGTTTTAAGCAGTGCCAGGTGAAATATCTTTTCAGCTAAAAGAGAAGGAAATTTGGGAAGTGTGACCCAGTGTTTGAAACAAGAGAAAGAAGGTTACATGTTCTGAGCGTTGGTCCCTGTTCTTCCTTTGATCCAATAGAAGATGTGGAGAGAGTTGATTTATCCCCTTATGATAAAATTGTGAGTTTTTGCAGGGGCTGGGATGGTAGGGGCTGCTGTTACAGCGGTAGGATTTTGTGCTTCAGTTTCTCTATTGGTAGAAAAGTTCAGGTAGAGTTTTTCGTGAGACTCTAAGGTTGAGATCGCCAAAAGTGCTTAGATACCAGCCCTCTTGGCTTTTGATGGCAATTAAGCAACTCCTAAGGATCTGACCATGCAGCACATCACTTCCTCTGTTCAGCCTTATGCCTTATCTCCTACTTTGCTTCGCTTTACTTCTCAAATATGCATATGTGCTGTCTTTGCTGTTGGTGGCTCTCACTTAAAATTCACTGTTATACTTCAGGTCAGTGGATGTGGTTGAGAAGGAGAATGAAGTTAACAGGGTATTTCTAGAGTAAATGTCAGACAGGAATAGAGAAACGTGTCCATACCCTCTCACATATAATTACATATGCACAAACAGGTCACTGAACCATACACTTACCTGGTACATTAGCAATACTCCTGCTCTTAAATTCTGAAAATTTGGTGTCTGTAGGCCTTGGATGTGATGGTGGGTGGGTGGGAGAAGTGAAATGTCTGTTTAAGACTGTAAAGCTGCTTTTGAAAGTGTCAAAAATGTTTGTGATACAAAGGTCTATTTGCCTTATATAGAAAATGCACATTGACAAGTCCCTAAAATTTCTTATGCAAGAGTGAGAAGTTAAACAGGACTTTGAATGGTGCAGTAAATAATAACAATTTGTTGTCAAAAGCTTTAATAAGTTAAATCCTGCCCATGTATTTAAAGCATTTCTTTCTTAAGCAGGTTTTAACTCTTTGAATTAAGAAGAACTAAAATTAAAAGAAAGCGAAAGGGAGCAGATTCCACTTTGAGTTTCCTTCATAATTTATTCCCCTAGTTAGATGGTGAGAAGCTGATGCAGAGACCAAAGTGAGACTGATAAAGCATATTGTAGTGAAATACCTCCATATTAATAATTCCAGATTTGGCTAAACCGTGTAAATGACTGATGTAAAGACCAAGGCATGACACTTAATGAGACGTTTATCTTTTGGTACAATTTAACTTCAGAAATTAGGGTTAAGGGTTTTTGTTGAGATACTTACATGCAAGATTCCCTCAGACCTCAGTCAGGCTTGATACCTAAACAAATTTGGTTATTTAGTCTGAAAATATTGCTGCTGTTTTAAAGGGTGCAAGGCTGCAGAAGATTGTCTTCTCTTGCTTTACTTATTATGCTTAGATTAGCTTGACAAAAGCTCCACAGAGCATCAAATGAGTACAAAGCACAACACTACATGTGGTCCATTGGTATCTGTTGAATTTTAGTTTGATTTAGGACCAACAAGTTTTGGCACAATATTTACCAAAGAGGACTAGTGTAGTCATACATTAGATGGCTTTTCTGAGTACAAGACAAGGCATGCAAAAGTGATGAAATTGAGTAAACACAGCATTTCTTTGTTATTCCTCAGCTATTATATTGTTATTTTATGCATATGAATAAAAGTTCTGATAATCTTCATTCACTAACTGGAAGTCAAAATTCATTTTCCTGGTGTGACTAATATGGAATGGTTTCTTCTCATCCAAAAGGCTAGTGTGTACTGCAAAGAATGAGAAAATAATGAAGCCGTAGTAGGACAAAAGAGAAGGTGCTGAAAACCAGAAAGAGCTGAATAGGTTTTGAACTTGTTATTCTGCAAATTACATTTTCTGTGTGCGAAGCTTTGAAAATGAAGGGAATTTCTCCTCTGTGTAATAATAATGTTCTTGAGACTACAGTGTGCGTGTAGAACAATTCTACATCCGACACATGCCAATATAATGATGTTTAAAGTTAGTGCCATTCCCAAAAAAGAAAGACCTTGTAGGCACCTATGATATGTACTGGTTAGCAGGTGAGATCCCAAAAGAAAAGCAAAGCACTTCCCCCCCACCCCCCAAATGTATTATCACAAAATATTAAATGTCATAAATACGAGCAGAGACACCTGAGAACTTGGCAGCTTTGTGATTGGAAATGCCCAATCCTTAGGTGATGGCAGCCTTCTGGCTGTGGTTGCGACCAACTACAGCTGTTTTCATTGCTTCTTTGGCTGTAGATAACCTATTGGCCTTGCCTGCAGAGTGACATAAACAACCATTTAGAGCTTGCCACTGAGCTCCTGCTTGACTCCCAAGGAGAGCGCGGACTGCTTAGAGACTTGTTGACTTGCTGCTCTTCCCCGCTCCCGAACGCCCTGTTGTGCTCGGCTGCTGTCTGTGAAGATCAGTTTCAAGTGCAATCCCACAACAGAAAGCACATTTTAGAACAAATGCACCTTGAAAAAGTGACAAGTGAAAAAGGCTCTGAATTTTTTAAGGAGCTCTGTAATTGTTGCTGCTTTTTTTTTTTTTTTTTTAACACAATGTCTGCCTTTTAAACAATTCTTTATTGTGTATTAAGAACTTCCAGTCACTAGCCTTAGGGCAAAATTCAATCAAGCTGCCTCTGGAAAAGGGCTGTCCATCTCTTTGTCATGTACATGGTGTGGGGTCAAACTGAGGGAGGACAGGAATGCTTGTCCTGTGGGTTTTGGTGACCACTCCTTGCTTCTTCTTGCCTCTCATGTCAGTGCAGGTGAGCACTGAAGAAGGAGCTTTGTTTACTCCACCTAGCTCTTTCAATCCTCAAGTCCTGATCTTTTGAGGCTTGAAGAACAAGACAAAAAGTAGCTTTTTCCCCTTTGTTTCCCAAGAGAGACTTCAACGTACCTGGAAACAAGATATCTGTACTGTTCTCAAACTCCTCCAAAAGCCTCATATGAGTACAGTGGAGATAGGGAGGTCTTCAGTGGGCATTGCATGCAGGGAGAAACATGATATTGAGGAAATATTTATAGTCTGGATGAACCTTTTCTTGATTTCAGTTGAGATTTTTGTTGGATTCAAAGGCTTGATACAAACTTATCAACAAGGAGCTTAAGATCTGGATTTTCATCCTGGACTTTCTTCTGTGGGATGTTTTTCTTGTATTTGACAAGACAAGCATGGATAACAGTAATGAAATTAGAAAATACCTGGTGTAGATCTTGTGTGTGGATGTTTTGTTTGGCTTTGTTTTGTTTTCCTGGCTTGAGGAACTGTACATCTCTTCTTTTATCTTAAAAAAAAAGTAAACTATAAAAATATAAAAAAATTAACAACTTTAATTTGTGCTCTGCTGTTTCAATTTCTAGAGATGCTGTGTACTCTTTTCAAAGTAAACGAGTCCTCTTCTCTACAAACCTTTGCAATATATTTGAAAATCCAAGAAGTCAGTGACATTCTCCTGCCTTTATCCCATGATGGAGTAGTAGCCTATCCTCCTGTACATCCACTTGACTTTTCAAGAGCTTCAATTGGATACTCAAAAGCTGTAGAGCTATTGATTGTGATTTGACTTACTGTGTATAAAATCAAATTTGTTTTTATGATATCCTTCAAACTGTCTGAGCTAAGCAGTGATGTGTGTCTGTTTACTCTTTTCTGTATAAAATGTTAACCCTTGCCTCAAGGAGAGGTTAAAGCTCTGATTTCTTCTATTCCTGGCCCTGGCACAGACATTTTTGTGGCTTCAGTGTATGACCTGTTACTATATATACATGCCAAGTATTGTATTTTTTAATGCTACTATCTAGTCCTATTTTCAGCACCATGATTGATGCTTGCAGGCGATTCAGTTTTATGATGACTTCACCAAAAGCAGTAGCAGTGTTGCCATTGTGTGGGCACCCAGCTGGGATTGCATGAAGCAGGCAATCTACTGCAAAAATATTCTTACAGTCCAGTCAGTGTCAGAGGTAGGAACAAAGCAAACACAGAGCTAAATGAGGAGGTCCAAACAGCATCTTTTTATCCCCAAGTCCTTAGTCTTAAGCGTCCCTGCTACTAAAAATATTGCTGATTATCCCTTTAAGGGAAAAATGTTAATATACAAGATCTAATTACCTCTGTCTAAGCTGATACGCCTACAGCACCTTTTACATAACCCAAACACTTGAGTTCCAATTATACAATTATATTTTAACATGTATTAAGTGCTATTCCTTTAGGGAGGAGATATACTGAGTATTTTAACTAAACTCCTGTCTCCATACAGATCTATATGGTATGGTCTCATTTCATTACAGTGCCAAAGACTTGTTTTTTCTCAGTTGCTTTCCCCTTAAATACACCAGCTGGCTCTTCAGAAAGTACATTATCCATGTCTGCGGCATTGACAGCAGTATCTGTACATGTATATCAACTGCAGGCTATGAAGCTAACGTTCTTGGGGTCGGTAGCAGCACTGTTACTGCAATTAGATCAATAATCCTTGCACAGTGTGAGTATCCTCTGGTTTTTGTATATCCTATGGCAAGGTCCAAGTTTCTAGAGGAAGTAATATGTTTGAACTTGGACAAAAGGGTGCTGCTTTTTTTAATAGTATGCCTTGCTCCAGACATTGATATCACAAAATATTGAGTTTCCCTTTACTGAAAAGAAAGACAGATGACTCCAACGACCATTCTTCTTTTCTGGTATCTTCATGCAACTTCTTTAAGACACAAAAGACCTTATCTGGAGGGAAGACTTGTTGAGGAAGGCTATTTGCTGCATACTTTCAATCTCTAACATCAATGAGGTTTGTAGGTCAGCTCTTCTGAAAATGCAGAGCCTAAGTTTAGAGTGAGGACCCTGACTATATTCCTACACTCAGAGCTAACTCAAATTTTCTGAACATCCAGGCAAAGTTGACACTTGGCCTGAAAGAGCATAGGAGAAGAAAAAGGATGAACCAAGAAAGAGTGAGTGGAGAGCAACCCTGGTGAGCAAGTGTGGGGACTGCTGGTGCTCCTCGTGGTGGATTAAATGTGTGCGGGGCAATGGCTGCTGGTGGAGGGGAGGTATCAGGTCCCAGGTTCAGCTTCTTCCCCTCCCTCAGCATCAACCTAAACCAAAAGCTGGAACAACCTACAGTGCAATTGCACGGCTTGTGCTAAGTTCATTGCTGCCATGGAGGTTACCTTAGCAGCAGCTGAACCACCTGGTTTAACACTGACACAGCTATTTCTATACTGTACCGTAGTCATTCCTGCACAGTGAATGCTTCAGTTTAAAATATCCCCTGCTTAGAAAACCAATTTTGGAAACGTTGAATAAAATTATTGCACTGGGCTGTACCTGTCAGATGAACTGAATTCCTGTCTAAAGAAAACATGAACATAATTAATTACAAGGTAAAACTAAATTATTGAAACATTAGACTTGTGTTATTTTAATTATACAGAAACAAAAAATATAAAGGTAAAATTCCCACGGCAACCTTAGCTCTGTCTCCTGTGTGCAGTGAACCTGTGTGTATGTTTGTGTAAAATAACATCATTCATTATCATGGTCAGAGTGATTTAGGACTTGCTGATCAGAAAGATGTTAATCAAACTAGAAATCTCATCTTTAAAAGTGATTTATTTTTGCTATTTCTCTAGCCAAGTGTTGAAATATAGAGGAGATTTTGAATTTCTGTCCAGTCTGATTAAGTATTCATGCTAAAACATAATGCCTGAACAATCCATATCTTGTCATAAATCTGATCTATTATTTTTCAGATTTAGGTACATTTGTGACAGACACTGCAGTCAGGAATCTCAAGAGCTAAGAAGATGAAATTGCCACCCATTTTTTTCCGGTGAGCTCACTAGCATCAAACATTTGATTACACCTTGCACTTTGATGCTAGCACTTTATACTGCAGAGCTCATTTCACTCATAAATGAAAGGGTTGTCAGCCACTGGAATAGGCTGCCCAGGGAGGTGGTTGAGTCCCCATCCCTGGATGTGTTTAAGAAAAGGGTGGATGAACTACTTAGGGACATGGTTTAGTGGGGGATTAGGGACGGTTGGACTGGATGATCTCTAAGGTCTTTTCCAACCTAGAAATTCTATGATTCTATAAAGAGTTAGGCATCATGTGCCTATCCATTGAGGATTGTGGAGGATTCAGTGGTCTGGTGATGTAGCAGAATCATCTCCAGTCCTCCCATGTCACCTGAAGGAATGGCATTTTCAGCAAACATTCCCATGAGACATTCCCTTAATGTCTTCATCTCCACCCCCCACCTCGCCCATGTTCAGTTTTTCCAAAATGTACACATCAGCCACGAGAAAGTGTCTCTCATAAATGAAGGTCTTAGCAGAGCAAAGGGACTGCTGATCAGGGTGGGAGAGGTGTTTAGTGCTGATATGGGGAGAGACTGACAGCTGTAAGAAATTTGTGCAGGCAGAGTGAATAAGGGAAAGTTTTGTGAAAAAACCACAGATTATACTCTTGTGAAATGTGTCTAGATGAAGGCATTAAAGGGTACCATTCATTTTTATTACTGTCATGAGATTCAATGAATGGCAGGCTCGTGGTAGTGAGCTTCACAAGTATTATGTAAAGTACTTTTCCAAACTACAGCTTCTTTTTTTCTGTGGTTGCCCTGTAACTCTCTTTTCAGTGACATAATTCTTCAGGGTAATGGCTCAGAAAGAGGATTAATACTTTAGAGGAAGAACTGAGGGTGTATGATTTTTCCTGTACAAATACACATCCCTGCATCTACTGAATATGACCATATTCTTGCTGAGCTGTTGTATCAAGTCATAAGAGATAACATTATAATAACATAACATAAGCATAATGTATCTATAAATATATTCTGACCAGGCTCACAGAATAATACGAAGATTTGTAGGCTTCTAAAATCCCAAAGGTATAAACTTAAAGACAGAAGAAGTAAGAGTTCACTGTATTTAAGAGCTGTGAGTATATAAGGCAGATATAAGTATTAACTCACTAAGAATTCATCTGAAGAGAATTGAGAAATATTAAGAAAGAAACTTCATAAAAATTCTATTCTGTTGTCATTGAGGGGATTTAATGTTAGAACAATTAAATCTGGGAATGTGATGATTTAATATTAGAACAATTAAATCTGGGAATGAGTGACTCTCCTTTAAAGATAGGAAAGCTGGACCTACTGAGGTAGAACAATTATTTCTGTTCCTTAAATACACATTTTTTTTTTCCTGTGAGTCATGAGGTCAATGTCTAGTACTTAGCATGCTGCTAAAATTAAGCAGCATAAAGATTTCCTTCCAATGTATTTCTGTGTTGGTATATTTTATTTATTGACTATAGCACAAGAGCTAAAATGTGTATTTATGCCCCTGAAGACACTCAAACATACAACATATCTTTCATCAAAATTACTTTCCTTTCATTTGTAGTAATATTTGCTGTGTTTTGTTAGAAAGCCAGGTTTGAAATTAAACTTTTAAATCAGGTTGGGTATATTTGAAACAAGTCTCATGACAGACCTCTTTTAGGTTAGTCCTCTCTGAGATAACCAGTGGATGCCTCTGTGTTCATGTCAGTGAGACTCATTCTCTGGTTCATGGGAGGTGACATCAGATTCCTTTGGTTATTCCCAGCTAGCTGAAACCAGGCATAATCTGAAGGAGACCTCTTGCAAGCGTTGTAAGAACGAAGTGGTCACTGAGCACGATTGGTAGAAGGAGTTAAAGGAACAGAGAAAATACACAGAGGAGACTGAAACACTTCAAAGCCAGCCTCACCAGGGCTGAAGTTCTCCAGGAAGGTGGAGGACAATGAAAGCAACACCGCTCTAGTTCTGCAAGCAGCGAATGCCAGCAAAGGGCAGCTTCTTTTCTTACAATCACTGGTTTGAAATCCTTGATATCAAATTTTTGTTGCCTCAGGCAAAAAGCCTTTAAAACTGAAGTAAAAAAGGATGAAGAATGCTCTATATCATATAAGCATGAAATATCAACAGTGGTTTTAATCAGAGAAACAAAATATTAAGGTAACTGTGAGTGAAGAGCCGTTTGGCATTGCTGGAGGGTTGAGTGTTTGATGAGAGATCATATTGGTTACATGTGCATTGAGACGTAACGTAGTCTCCTGTGCACCCCACGCTGCCGTTCCTTCGTGTGCACCATCAGCACGTGCTGACTTTATGTTCTGTATTACACCTTGTGTTTGTTTTCTCCCAGTCATTCACCTGGAGGTCTTCCAAGAACACGTCAAGCCTGCTTAGCTGTCCTGTAGCAAAAAAAAGTGGAGAGGGGATTGAGCATGCCCAAGTCACATCCCAACACAGCTCTAGTGATGGGGAGAGTAAACAAAACCCAGGAATATCACTAAGAGTCTTAAAAGGAAAGATGTAAGGATTTGACAAACAAAAGAAGGGATCAAGTCCAGACTCAGGATAATGGGTGGACAACTATATCCTGATTGAGACTCTCGACCCTGTGAGAGAAAAGAACTAAGTGTATGGCATCACAGCTCTGACTACAGGAAAAACCATGTGGAGCTTCAGAAGCATAGTTAACAGAAGCCAACCCACTGGGTGTCACAAAAACAAAAGATGTGAGAAGGAGGATGGATTATATTGCTTTGTAAAAGTTGGCAAGAGCCAACAGTGTGTTTTGCTCAGATGAGTCTTCATAGGAGCAATGAGCAGCAGTTCATTAGGAGATAAATATGCTATTGAACTGGAAGTAAATGGGACATTTATGAAGTTGGACATGGCATACTCACCATTATGTTGCCAGAAACAGTTGTTTTCATTGTTAGAAAAGTACAGACTTGGATACTGGATAGTAAATTGACTTTTGATAGTAAAAGAGTTAAGTGCTGCACCTATTGCCATTAAAGAATCATAGTCACATCAGTGTGCAAAAGCTAAACAGGGAGAGAATTCTCTGAAGAGCAGAGTATTTTTTGGAGAATCCATGTTAAAGAAGTATTGAACTAACTGGATGGATGATCAGCACATTGAAAGATACTCATCCTGTACTGGTACTAAGGAAAGTGTACTTCTTTTACTAGTGGAAAATATGGGAGCTTCTTTTCCTCATCAGGAAGCTGCATTCTTAAAAATGGAGGAATTAGAGTGGAGATTGGGAAAATTTTCTCCAGGAGTAATAAACCTGCCCAAACACAGGCATTTAGCAGCATTTTAAATGTCATTGAGCATCTGAGATATCCCCCAATGTGCCTGTGGCAGATATGGCACCACACTCATAGGAAAGCTACACCTTTCTCCAGTGGCAGCTGAAGGCCAGACAGATCTCTCTGGTACTAAAATGGCATAAAACTCCTCATCTCAGCAGATGAGAATGATTATAGTCTCCAGAGGCATCAGAAGAGATGATGAAGAAAAACCAATCTCCAATTCATGCATTTGGGTAAATGTTCCATACCCTAAGGACTGGCAGAGCAAGCACAGTTATTAGCTTTGGTAAGAAAAAGAAAGAAGAGAATGATGATTTGGAGAGAATTTCTGCCAGTTGTTATGAGTCTGATGCACTTAGAAAAACAGGACATGTATGCTTTTTCCATCCCCGGAAGATACTCTTTCCTTATATTGCCCTTTGAGTTGTGTTGGATAATGAAAATATTTCACTGGGAAACACATCTGTGATATCCTCAGAAGCTGTAGGACCTAGAAAGATTAGAAAGCCATGACTAGAAACTTCTTGGAAAAAAAGTGGACTGCTGGGTCAAAGCTGAACTAGGTCCTGTTATATGTTATGTTATTTGCTTTTTGAGGGTACTGGTAGATCATAACACTGATCCATGTTGACGCCTGTATCCTCAACACAAATGGTTTCTTTGAGGGAGGAGCAACACAGGGAAATTAATGTTTTAGTCTTACTATAGAGTTTGAGAAGCTGAAAGAATTAGAGGATTTTATTTCATTTATGATCTTCATAACTGAATTACTAGGTTTCTTTCAGTGCTCTTATTCAACTCCGTGAAGTCTGGAAATATTTTTGGCATTACAGATGATAAAGACTGAACAGTTTGCTGTAATAGAGAAGACTTAAGATTATGGGCGCATGTCTCTATTCATAGGAAACCAATATAAGTTAATATTGAACACGAAGCAGTTGCCAAAATGGCTTGGGAAATCCCCACTTTTCCACAGATAAAGAACTTTTTTTTTGTTAAACTGTGTGAGTCTCAGAGGAGATGTGCTCAGAAGCTGCCAGAGCAGATTCAAGGTAAGACACTGGAAAATGACTAATTTGGCAGTCATGTACTTAACCAATTTTAGGAAGAACTTCTGGAGCATATAGGAGTTGGGCATTAGAAAGATGATCTCCAAAATGTTACAGAAAAGGTATATTAAAATGAAGGTCATTTATAGTGAACAACCCATGAGAGAAGGTGCAAAATACATTCAGTTGGCTTCAGCTGAAGGGTGGTATTGCTGATCTGAGGTCTTGCAGGATATGCAAGTCTACGGTGTACAAAAGAGGCTCATGTTAGTTGACAGAAAAAATGTCTCCCTGGGAGAAAAAAGGCCTTTATTTGTTTACATTTTCAGGGGAGAAGAAATCCTACAAACTTACGTATTTGTGCTGGAAGATCCAGTGAGGGTCCAGGCTTGAGCCTGTTACTTAGTCCCCTTTTTTTTGGTGGTACAGCCGTTTCCAGGAGTAGTGGTGTTGCAGTATTGCCGCAGGTTGAACTAACCAGCACAGGCAGCAGCTGGAACGGGGAGCAACCAGAACAAGTGGGTGTCCATCCATTTGACAGCAGGAGCAACGCTATTTCAGTTGAGATACGTTGGACAGAAGCAACGGCTCTGGAAATCTCCAGACTAGTTATACTCCTCTGATAAGGTTATTTATTAGATCGACCAAAAATACGTGAGCTTATACAGCTGGTGCTTTTTAAGCATTAATTTTGGGATAGGAATAAAAGGCATGCTCTGGGAACTGTTGCTTTAATGACTGAATTTCCTAGATAAGAATCTCTTGTTTCTCAGCCTTGCAGTAAGTACCAAGCAACAAATGAGAAAGATCCTTTGGAAGACCCCTGGGCACCAAGTGATCACTGAGTGCCACACGAGCATCAGTAGACTGAATTCATCTTATCCATTTCATGAATGGAATATAGTAGGATTAAAGGGATGTTTTTTCGCATTAGATATATCAATATTTGTTTTTATGAAGATAATTAATTGCAAATAGAAGTGTTACATGGGATGACAGTTTAGAAAATATGATTTTCTAGAGTAACAGTAAAAATTAATAGGCTAGGAATCCACCAAGCATATACTTGGTAACCCATATGAAGATCTGACATCTCTGGTCTGATACATTTCTTTGACTTGGTTCCTCACCTTTCTTTTCTTTCACTGGTTCCCTTACTACTCCCATTCCCTCTAGCTCATCCAAGATAGTATTAACCAGATACTGATATTATATTCCAGCTAACCAGAATCATCCTTGATGCGTCTATACAGGCAGATACATATATTAAAGCATAGGTCTGCACTGAACTCCAGAGACTTCTCTGGACCCAGTGATGCTCTTTTCTGGAGTTCCTCACAAACCCTTCGTTTTTACAGAAGTAAGTGGCTTAACAGAAGACAAAAAAATTGTGGTGTTTTTTTTTTTTTTTTTTCCTGGGCTTCAATCCCGATGTAGATTTCTTTTCTGTCAGTTGCCTTCATTTTTTTGAACCGTGCTTTGACTGTGCTCTGTGCATTTACTGTATGGCCTTATAAGTTCCAATTTTATTCCATGTCATAAATATTTGTGTCAGTCAAATATAATGATACACGATAACAAGCGCAGAAGCTTCAACTTAGTCATAGCTGCCACTTGACAAACCCATTTTTTGGTGGATTAAGAGATGAAGCCAGAACTGTTTTAAGCACAAACAGAAAAGTTGCTGCCTGTTGTCCTGGGCCTTCGGGACTTTACTTTTGTTTCAAATCAATGGGGCATGAGAGATGGAGGCAGTCAGATCTTGACCCCTTGAGAGGGTTGTGAGGTATTGGAACAGGCTGTCCAGGGAGGTAGTGGAGTCCCCATCCCTGGAGGTGTTTAAAAACCATGTAGATTTGATGTTGAGCAATATGGTTTAGGGACTCTGACAGTGCAGGACTTGATGATCTTGAAGGTCTCTTCCAACCAGACGATTCTATGATTCTATGACTGCAGAAACCCTAGATCATAGAATCATAGAATGGTTAGGGCTGGAAGGGACCTTCAAAGGTCATCTAGTCCAACCCCCCTGCAAGGAACAGGGATATCTCCAACTAGATCAGGTTGCTCAGGGCCTCAACCTGATGCAGCACGCCGTCCCATTTCCCACATCCAGATCAAGAATTAGAAGGGGAGGTAATTCATAACATAGTTAGTATGTAAAACATATGCACAAACCGAGGCACAGTGTACACTGCCATAATTACCCACTGCTGACAACGAATATGCTGGTGCTGAATGTGATTAACCTGCAAGTGCAGCCAAGAACAATTCCTGGTTTCAGAAAGCCCATGTTAAACCTGCCTGCTCGTGAAACTGTGTTCAGCACTGCTTTGATTGCCCCCATTGCTGACACACATTGTCAATAACAAGCATTTTTGCTGCTGTAGACAAGGGTAAAATGCAAGGATGTTGCAGCGAGCCAACGCTTGAAAGCCTTACTCACTTAGCTTGCATGCTCAGGATTTAAATTACCAGGGAAACTTATATGTCTGGCTATTTATTATTACATACAACATGTTCTTGGAAACCACTCCACATTTAACAGCAGTTAAACCCATCTGCCGCTCCTGAATTTTCATTTCATTCACAAGTCTGTTTTAAAAGTATTTTTGGACTTATCACCAATGTGCTATCAACTGTTCATTATTCTGTTGTAAGTTGGTAAGAGGAATGACTCAAATTTTAAAAGGAAATTGTAGCCTCCTATATGTTTCTGAGCTTTTCATTGAAACCTGCCTTCCCCTCATTGTCTCTCATAATTGAAATTTTACTTTGTAAGCAATTATTTGCCACAAAGGTTCATCACCTCATGCTAAATGCCAGTTTTAGTGACATGTAACTGCATATGTGTAAATTCTGCAGAATTCATCTAGTAATTACATCATTGACATGAGGAACAGGCTTGAATTTAGCAATGAGATCACAGGCGTTGTTCAGTATATTGAAGGTCCTGTAAGTGCAACAATTTTTCATTGCTGTGATAGTTTGATGTGTGTGGGGGTGTTCTGGTGGCAGGGGAGGGGATTTGCTCCCTGTGCCACCAGATCTGAGTCCCATCCTCCCCCGGGGGGGGGGTGAGCCAAATTGGCGCCTCTGCGAATTGCCCTATTTAAGTTGGGACAAAGGGGCGGGAAAGGGCTTTTTGCTCAGGAGCGAGGGGAGAGCAGGAGGGCGCTGCCCTCGCTCCCGGCTCCCCGCTGGCGCCATGTGCTCAAGATGGCGCCGGGGGAGCCGCATGGGGGGCTCGGGAAGCGTCTCGCTCCCGGGGTGCCCGCCGGGCCGAGCTCCTCTAGAGGAGATTAAGATCTAAGAGAAAACAACCACAACGACCGGGTCAGCCAAGATGGAGCAGGAGGAGGTGCACTGGAGCTGAGGTTTCCCTTGCAAATCGGTGTGAGATGGCAGGCGGCCCCCTGCAGCCAGGGTGTACTCGGCGGAGCAGAAACCCACTCGTGGCCCGTGGAGAAACCCACGTCGGGGAAGGAGATGCCTGAGCCCAGGAGAGGTCGTGGAGCAGGGGATGCACGACCAGGTACTGTTGATAATGGGGCATGGAATGCACGACGAGGTCGTGGAGGCATCTGGAATCCGTGGGACGGCCCACGCCGACGTGAGTGGCAGCAGCTCCCTGAGAGGCCGAGACTGGTAAAGCCCGAACTGGTACAATCCATGGGGAAGGATTGCAATCCTGCGGGCAGGACTCACGTTGGAAAAGTTTGGGGACTTTTTTCTTCATGAGTAGGGGATCCACCGAAGCAAGGGAAAAATGGTGTAAAGGCTCCTCCTCCTTTAAGAAAGGAGCGGCAGTTAACAACATGGATGAACTGACCTGCACTCCCCATTCCCTGTCCCCCTGCGCCGCCGGGGGGGAGGTTGAGCCAGGAATGAAAGGAAACGGGGTGGGGAGGTGTTGTTTTAAGATCTGACCTTGTTTTCTCTTTTCTCCTCTCAAGTAACCGGTTTTGTTCCCTTGTGTCTCCTGTTCAGTAACTGTTAATAAATTGTTTTGTTTTATGAAGAAAGCCTGAGTCATGTTTTGCCCAGGACCATGGTTGGTGGGTGCTCCCTCTCAGTTCGTGTCTCAACCCTCAGTCCAAAAACCACGACAATTGCTTTATTTAAAAACACTATCACAAGTTTCTTTACATGTCTGTTCTCCCCGCGTTCGTGTTGTATTATTGTTAGTTGGCATAGCAATACCTCAGTGCCCTCTACATAAGATTAACAGGAACTTTGTAGTTCCTTGAGATTTTCCTGAGATCTTCTTTACCTTAAGAAGATATTTTTTAAACAGAAAACTTAATTTTCTTCAGATTTCTTTGTGTGGCTGATTCATTGTATGATACTTTATCATGTGCTTGTATGAGGGTAATTTTTGTTGGATCAAGAAACTTCTTAGTATTTAGTATGTGCCATTTTTTTTCCGTGGTAGTAAATTGATCCTTCCTTAATCCACAGATTAACACGGCTTTCCAGACAGTGATCCCACTATAGCCATATATAAACCCTTCTAAAAGTGGAACACGTTAACACTGAAACCAGTTTGCCTCTAGGTCTTGTGTAAAACTTTGACTGGGTTTTTAAAAGTGAGTGCTCTCAAGAGATCACAACTGTCGTGGTGGCTCATAACATTTAAGGTAGCTTGAAATGTGACTTTTTTCTTTTTTTTTTTTTTTTTTTTTTAATTAAAGAGCAGAAGACTTGGATTTTCTTTGCAATAAACCCCAAAACTTTATATTTAAAGTATATAGTAAACGGTATCAATGACAATGTCTATTAGCAAATAGAAAACCTCCTTTAAAAAAAAAAAAAGTTGTCATCTTAGGATGAGATTCAATTGTCTGAGATAGGCATCTAGTGCTATTTTAGATGTCCTGCAAGATCTGAGTTGTGCATGTGGCTGTTAGAAATGACAAAGGGAAACCCATACCCTTCTGAAGCAGCAGCTGGAGAAAAACATGATACCTTAGTGCATCTAATGACACAAGACAACTCAATCTCACCTGTAGGGTGTTCACATTCGTGACATACACTACGATGCCTATGAAGAATGCTGTTTATAAATACTGCCTCACTTGTATTTGAGTAGAGTTTATTCAAAAGCCTATTTGTGCAAAGGGGGTTACTACATTGTATATCCACTTTGTGCCATTTGTACATTCTCAATTTAAAAGCAAATATATTTTTATATATATATATGTATTAATTAGCAGAGAGGAATGTGCCTTTTGCTCTTAGCAGGCTATTAATCATCTAGTTCCCAATTAAAATTGCTGAGATTAATAGGGAATAAACTTCTCGTGCATGAAAGCTATGGAGTGGTAGTATGTAGGACTGGAGAGGATTTGTTTCAATGGTTCAGCACTCTAGCAGTTAGAGGCTTTTTTCACAGCTGCAAATTTAGGCTGATTTCTCTGAATTCTGTCTTCAATGTACTCTGAAAAAAATACTCTGTATTTTTGCATTTGATGTTTCCTCCATGAGAGCAGTGCTTACTGCTCTCTGAGCGTTTCTTCTATCTGTATTTATGAAACCACACATTTCTTTTCAAAAGTCTCTAGAACCAAATCCATACACAGAAGCGTGGTGTGGTCAGAATGCATCAGACCCAGTGGACTTGTCCATTAAGTGTATCCCAGTCTCTCATGGTAGGCTTGGTCCTGATGTTTGGGAATCCACAGCCACTCATTACACTGTAAAATAAGTTACTCCAGATTTTGTCATGTTAAAAATCCTGTCCTTATGAGCTCGATTGAATATTCAGACTTCAGTTCATCCCACTTCACTGAGATGGGAATCCATCCTCCAAAGAGTGACTCATAGATTCATAGATTCATAGATTTCTAGGTTGGAAAAGACCTTAGAGATCATCCAGTCCAACCATCCCTAATCCCCATTAAACCATATCCTCAAGTAGCTCATCCACCCTATTCTTAAACACATCCAGGGATGGGGACTCAACCACCTCCCTGGGCAGCTTATTCCAGTGGCTGACAACCCTTTCAGAGAAGAAATACTTCCTAACATCCAACCTGAATCTCCCCTGACTAAGCTTATGCCCATTTCCTCTTGTTCTATCACCCATCACTAATGTAAAGAGCCCTTCCCCTACCTCTCCACCATCCCTTCTCAAGTATTTATAGGCCGTAATCAGGTCTCCCCTCAGCCTCCTCTTCTCCAGGCTAAACAGCCCCAACTCCCTCAGCCGCTCCTCATAAGTTTTATTTTCCAGCCCCTTGACCAGTTTGGTCGCCCTTCTTTGGACTCGCTCCAGGAGCTCAATATCTCTCTTAAAGCGAGGGGCCCAAAACTGGACACAATATTCCAGGTGCGGCCTCACCAGTGCCGAGTACAGGGGCAGGATCACTTCCCTGCTCCTGCTGGTCACACTATTCTTGATACACGCCAGTATCCCATTGGCCTTTTTGGCCACCTGGGCACACTGCTGGCTCATATCAAGCCGGTAGTCAACCAACACCCCCAGGTCCTTCTCCGCCAGGCAGCTCTCCAGCCACTCCTCCCCGAGCCTATAGCGATGCTTGGGGTTTTTATACCCCAAGTGAAGGACCCTGCACTTGGCCTTATTAAAGCTCATGCCATTGGCCTCAGCCCAACGATCCAGTCTGTTCAAATCCCTCTGAAGGGGAGTGCATTGAAGCCCTGAACCAATCTCAGGAGTTTCCCATGTCTCAAAGGACTCTATTCCTAGCTGACACATCTAAGTGCCTGAAGTTTGACAGCAACAATATAAGCCTCAGTTCTTAAGAACACTGTTATATGACAGCAGTAATCCTTTTAGGCAGAGCCAGAAGTCCCTTTTCCTTAGACTATACTTAACATTAAAAAAAGTTATACCCTGAGTTTTTTGACAACTACTAGGCGTTCTTTATTATCAACGGTGTTTTAAGACTTCCCTGAATGACTTGCTAGCCTAGTGGTTTTATGCTTGCTATTAAAAAAGACTTAATCTTGCAGGTGAGAGAGAAAAAGTTATTTTTCTGTCTTTTTTATTTTTAAAAGGTTGTATTCTTTAGTGATATAGAAACAAAATGTTTCTAAAGGTGAGGTGAACATTACATAAGTATCATAATGAGTATGGCCTTTGTAAAAATGCTTTTGAGTACCTTAGGTATTAAACATTCTGTAAAAAATAAAAGCTATTGGATGCATAGCTACAGACATGGAAGTTTTGCTATTAACAGAAATTGCAGTCCTTGCAACATAAGTCTCTCTTTTACTGACAGGGCTCTTCCATATTGTTGTCGTTTGTTAAAAACTCGTGTGTTTTCTACAACAGCATTGACTCATGCCTGGGCAGGAGTCTAAATTCATTGCAGATTTTCCATTTCACAAAATACGAAGCCTGATGTTGATTAAAAGCAAATGTATGGTCTCCTACTATTAAAACTTCACAAATTCATAGTGATAATTAGAGTTAGTTTTAAAATTTAGAAGCAACAGGCTTGTTTCTAATTTTAGCTAGGAAGAGGTGGACTGTCAAGAGAATGTTTATTTATTCCTTATAGCCTTTTTGCTTGATTTGCTAATAATTATTTGAGATTGGTAGATATTGCATACTAAAAATAAACTGAAATACAGTAGTGCAGTGTTAATTCTTGTAAAATATATATCCCCGCTTGTTCTTCCTTGAAGGATAATTAGCTATTCCATAGATATTTATAATCAATAATATGCACTCACATTTTCAATATTATCTACTATAAAGCCATTTAATTTTTGTTTAAAAGCCTCTGGGCAATTCAGCATGTATTAACACCAATTTAGAGTTTGAAGGGAATAGATGGCATGCCAGATTATTTCCCAAAGCAGTTATAGCAAAAATGACCCCCCCAGCCGTCAAAAAACAACCTGGGAAGCAAAACCACACAACCATATGCAAACACGATGAAAAATCTGAGTTTGGAACGTGTCCTGAGTAGATGTCTCTATGTACTTCCAGAAAGGCCAAGAGGAAGAAAATCCCACAGGTAGAGGCCTTCAGCTGGGACCTTTTCCTGAAATGGAATGGACTAATGCACAGGTGAGAGTAGTCAATTTAGCTGTGAGAAATAAATGAGGAAAGGAAATAGTTTCTGGGTTGCTGCTTCATAATTTTGCCAATTTTTCTCCCCAATGCTCCCCTAGACTCTAAAGCACCTGTTTTGAGTTAAAAAAAATGTTTGTGTGAATACTTCAATAATTACTGAGATGCTGTGACATATAAGAAGCCACAGCTACATAGTGATCAAACTGAAAACAACTTGGGCTGTTAGGAAAACAATTTGACCTCACCTTATTTTTGGCATCTGAACAAGTCAGCAATATTGCCATGGTAGTCAATGGAGAGACTCTTCCTGAATGCAGTTCTAACCTGCTTTAGATGTCTCCTCTAGATGGAGGTGGATCGTGCCCTGAAAATGATTGTCTCTCTCCATTGTCTAGACACTCTTTTTGATCAACTAACTTGGATGTAAATGTCAGACTTTAGATATCTCATGTGATCAGGAAAATTTCACCTGTATCTTTTTGAAATTTCTTTATATTGCCTGTTGGCCTTGCAGAGATACAATCAATTTCTGAGATGTAAAAGGCAGGACCAACCTGGGTTATAGGACAAGACTAAGTATATGTATGTTAAATAGTGCTGCTATCATAGACTTGAGGAGTCTGACAGACAAGAGCATTGCTGAAGTTGTTTATTTTTTTTTTCATTCAAAGAGATTTTTCAATAGAGCAGTTGTCATTGAAACCAGTAGTACCAAACAAAGTCCAAATCAAACAAAAATGCCAGTGACTCTATTGCACTGGGATGCTAACCTCCATAAATTTCTGTTATAAAAATTTTCGGTTTAGTCGATGTTACATTTGTCTTCTCAGTTTTCAGTGTATGACCTCCTGCCATTATGATAATAGATGTGTGAGAAACTTGATATTTTGGTTGTTTGCCAGCTGGGTCCTTTGCAATCTCAGGAGGAAAAGAAGGCAGTTTAAGATATCAGGATAATGCACACTAATGGGATATTTCTGGTAAAAGCAGTCTAAAGTGATATATTGTTGATGTCCAAATTGCTATCCTTTGATTTCAGAGTTAACAAGACACTGGGATAAATAGGGCTGATGACAATTCTGGGTGACCCTTGCACAGCTCTCTGCCAACTGGACATCAATTTATAATGGCTTACGATGTCTAGGTAATTTTTCTAAATGTAAGACCCAAAAGTATGTGGTGCTTAAGGTGGCAACCCAGGATGAGTTCAGTGGAAATTATAACGGATAAGAACTCTTACAGTATATATCTGGACACTCAATTTCTGCCTCCTAAGATTTTGAGAAAGGTTTAATGAAGCTTATTTCTTGGTTTATTGTGGATGCACATAAGTAAGTTTTGCTCCTTTTTGTAACACCAAAAAGAAGAAGAAATTAAGCTAGTCAATCACTGTTTAATTAATCATGCCATATATTCATGCAAAGATGAACAAAAACTCTGATACCTCTTCAATACTGAGTGGCACACAGTAGGAGGGAAGTGCTGTTTGCTCCTTAACGAGCCCATATGGTGGTAGGAGATCCAGTGTCCCCACTATGCAAACAGCACCGAATCTTTAAAAGCATGTTAAACAACATCTGCCAGTTACAAAATAAGTCAATCAGAAGGCTTGTTACTTGATAACTTTCACTTAAGAGCCTTAAAAAAGGAGGCTGAAGAGATCTGTTGGAATATTTTTTAAATTCTAGAGAGATGGAGTGTGAGTATCATGCTATTGTTTTTATCTTTTTTTCAAATAATACTACGGAGTAGGTTAGCTATATGTCAGTCCTGGAAAAAAATATTGGAAAGATTAACGAGGATTTAGCTAGGAAAGTAAGCATAAAAATAAATTAATGGTAGGAATAAATTAATGATAGTCAGCATAGTTTTAAAGCAAAGCAATTATGTTAGATAAACTTCATTTCAGAATGTGAATGTGCTTGATGAATGGTCCTAGGTGTTGTTTATGCTTTTGTAAGGCATTTGATTTAATTTTACATTGTATCTGGTATAAATAAATAATAGTGTACTTTATCAAAATAATGTTCCTTAAGGGCTGATTGGCTGACGTCTCAAAGTACTAAAGCAGGAGAAATGACCCTTACGTGGAAATTTTGAGGGATGGTCTTTCACGATTTAGAATTGTATGTGGACGACGTATTTCAATATTTTCGTAAATCATTTGAAAGTCGACATGAATTGTTGGATGGTAAAATTTGCAGATGATACAAAGATTGAAAAAGTAGAAAAAAAAAAAAAAACAGGATGTGACAGTCAGAGCAATCCAGTAATCCAGTTACAGTCTAGCCTGGTAAACAGAGGCCACACAAAAAAAATTATTATTTCCTGGGAGAGAAGTATTACACAGCCAGAAGAGAGCAATGCCAGCCATACCTATGCAGAAGGGATCCCTACAATGGAAATAAGTGACGCTAAGAAGGTTCCAGAGGAAAGAATAGAGAACTCAGCAGGGCTTGTACTGTGAATTTAGAAGATTTAAAAAAAAAAAAAAAAGTTAAGAACAAGGAGGTGGTTTTATTTGTATGTTGATCGACAGAGAGGTTATGGAAATATCATGCCACATTTTGGAGTCTGTACGTTTATAGATACTAAAAAAAAGATATTAAATATATATAAAGAGAGATAAAAGAGACTAGAGTGGAGAAAAATTCTTCCATAGAGAGACATGACTTAATGACAGTGTATTCCTGCAGGGACACTGAGAGTAAGAGGATTCTTCAGATTACCAGAGAAAATCAGGCTATGTACCAGGGTGAAAGCAAACAAATGCTAGGGAGGCGTTTTTAGCAGTGAGAATGTAGGACAAACCATCAAGGGAAGTGGTAGATCTCAATCTCGTTATGTTTTCTACATTAGATGCTTTTCTGAAATAGATACACATACTTTAGTTTAAGACAAGTTATTGTTGCCAGTGTCATGAGCTGCGGTGCGTTAGGCTAACCTCAATGATCTAATGACACCTTCTGCCTTGAACCCTGAATCTTTTAGGTGCCTGTTCTCTGCTCCAGCAGGGTCAGCAGAAACACAGGAATGTGGGGTTACATGATATAGTTGAGAGAGATTGAACTCAAATAACTAATGCAGTTTATCACCTTCTTCTCCTGCCACTAGCTCAAATGAAGAAATGTGGTGCTGTATTACTTGGTTTAACGAGAGCATTTACTTCCTTTTTACTTCCTTCCCATGGCTGAATAGAGGCTAGTACTGTTTTCTCATTTTACGTTTTGCTTGGCCTGAGATTTGCAGCTTGCACTTTAATGCAAGCGTGGGTCAATCACACTGTATGTAGATGCTAGAATGCTTGCTACATAAAGCTACATTTTGAAATTTCAGTAGAAATAGTTGCTGTTGGCCGCTTACCTGAAAAGGCTTCTCACAAAAAATGTGACACCTGTATTCTTTGTCATCCATACTTCTGTTATTAAAGTCCCATGGAGAAAAAATCACAATACATTATGAGGTCCTTAAGTTCACTTTACTGTGCTTTTGTTGGAGATATGTCTTTTTTGTCTTTTTTTTTTTTTTTTTTTTTTTAATCACCACTCTATAATACACCACATCATATAAAGAGGTCAGTGCGGCTATCTCCTGACCCATATATGTGGAGGATGAAGTTTGAATCCTCCCAAGATCACTTATTTCTGGTTTGTAATCTGTAGTAGTTAGATTTTGGTTAAAACAGTAACATTTTGTTGAGGGGGTTCGATGTTGTTTCAGTGCTGTGTGACTGTCTGCTATCTACTACAGCTCAGTGGTATTTTGTGTAACTGGTTGAAGATAGGGTGGTCTTTAAAATGAGTTTCTAGACTTAAGATATGTTATTTCAATTCCCGGCTTTGCAGCTAGTCTCTTGAATCATCTTTGGCAGCTTGCTTTAATCTCTTTGTCTCTGTGGTTTTTTATTTGTAATAGAGAGAAAACATTTTCCTGTCTTTCGAAAAGTGCTTTGAGAAGCTTCATACTGCCTGAAAAGGCTTTAGACTTTTTCTATCTGTTTTACATATAACATTCATTATTGTACAATCATTACACATACTCTCAGAGCAGTGAATGGTATGTTCTCATGCAATGATATTCTAGAACATTTAGAGGTAAGAAGAAACTGAGGCCCCCTAGTCTACAAGTCTATAGGTGCTCTGATCAACTCCTAGAGAAAGTATAATTAAAATTAGCTTTCTTCCAGACCCCCACTACACCTTGTTATGCAATTTCTTTTCTGGCTCCCTGCTTTGACTCGCACCTAAAATGAACTACCTTCGCTTATTCCCATCCTACTTACCCTATGTCATTCACTGGGAGAAAGTGACTCTCCTCTCCATTGAGGCAAGGATGGAAGGGTCCACTGCTCAATTGTGAACTTTTCTGTAAAGACCATCTTCATACTTTTTATTCTATTCACTAGCGAAATCTATCAGTGTCTAAACAAAATTCAACAGCTAGGTAATGAGGGGTCTAAGACTTTGACCAAATCCTGCGGAGAACTGTTGAGCAATGAATTATGTCTGTTGTCTCTTATTTTACACTCAGATTGTAAATTCTCAGCAGCTCGGCCACTCCAGTGGAATTCCAGTCCTTAACTCTGACACTGAGATCATAGAATCATAGAATCATAGAATGGTTAGGGCTGGAAGAGACCTTCAAAGGTCATCTAGTCCAACCCCCCTGCAAGGGGGTTGTTGTATAACATCTCCTGCAAGGAGATGTTATAGCAATGGATATAAGGCTAGTCAGAAGATAAACTTTTGTGCATAATCTGAATTTTTCAAGTGGAAGAAGGGGAACTGAGCTCCTATACTCCTTGTTGTAGTGTGAAAAGTGCAGCAGAGAACATAGGAAGAGTTCGAATCTCAAAACCTGATTGTATTAAAGTGGAATTTCTCTGATGTACACACCTACTTCCTTTGTGTACTTAGGGACATATCTATTAACTCACATAGCTGTTTAGCTTTTTCCCCTGCTAAGTTTTCAGAAATTAGTCTTTCCTCTTGCCTATATACCCCTATAGAATTATCAACACACTCATTTCTCAGTGAAGAATTTTTGTGCTGAAAATATTGCATGGATGTCAGAAGGTCTAATTTTGCCTACAGTACCTTTTCATTATTTATGATTACTTATGAATAGTAGAAGAGTTGGAGGTGCACTTTATAAATTTATTTTCCCTTTTCTTATGGTGTCAGTTGATGTTCCCTTGTGGTCTCTCTCATGGCATTTTTCAGATACTGCTCAGGCAGTCCAGCTTACCACTGCTACGTAGTTGACCTTCCAATCTCACAAGCTGAGCGGAAGAGTTTACTTCCTCTCCCATTCAAGCAAACGATAAAACTTGAAAAGCTTAAATGAATCCAAGATGTTGTCCACTATATGTAGATGAACAAACGTAGGCAACGTTTGATAGGCTGTATTACCAAAGGTCTTTCTTCTAGCTTGAATGGTACTGAAAATTGTCTTTGTTGTTAAGTAGCAGGAATTTATTGATATTAAAAATGGGCATTATTTGTGGGCAATTCTTTCAAAGTGTAAGTCTTTAAATTATTGGGTGGCTTCTGTTAACCGTCATCATTGATATTTCTTATATTATTAGAAAAGTAATTAGGTAAACTGTCTGTAGTGGCCTCTGCAGACACATTTTATCTGAAGTTATTTATTTCTATATTCCACTTTCCTGCATAGAAGAGTGTTCACTAGAGCTTCCAGTTACCAAAACTGAAGCCTAGAGTCTTAAACAATCTTACATCTCCTTTGCAATCAGCAGCAAAGGTAACTGCTGGGTTTAATCCTCAATTAAGTAACTCTCACATACTTTCCTGCTGGGGTCTAACATTAATATCTACATAATGTAAAGGAAAACTGAATATACAGATAGTAGTTTTGCTCAACAAAGCTGAGGAAAATAGGGGTAACATCAGTATTCTGTGTTGCTTGCCCATGTTGTAGGGGGTAAAGTGAGTGTTGGAACTTGAAATGAGTTTTTAAACTAGTTATTCTTGATTTTTTCACTTCTGTGAGGTAATGCAGCATGGGTTGTTTAATTTAAAGCAACAAAATGATTTAGGGTTAAATGTTACAGAGGCAATGAAGAGGTTGTTCTGCTTTTAATTGATGCTGTGACCTACATTGTTCCCCAAGGCACTACAGACATTTTTCAGAAAAGTCTCCTGTTAATTATAATTGTACTCTGTGGTGCTGGGTCAGTTGTCATTTCCATTATATAAACTTTAAAAACTAGAGGGTTTTAGTTCAGTTATTTTAAATCACATTAGGTAAAGATTTGCTATTGAGGCTGGTAGCTCAGATATTACTGTCTGAGCTGACGGTGGCTTTAGTTTCACAGTCCCTTCTGTACAAAACCATGTAAGTTTTGAGAGGCACAAGAGATACCTGTTTAGCTGTGCAGTTGCTGAAGGCACTTCCTGCACTCTTGAGAAACAAAGCCAAAAATGCTGAATATTTGTGCCAGCTTAAATTCCCATAGCCTCCAGAGAAGAGCAAATGTGAGGTCCTGACCATCCACTAACCCTGGTTTCTGGAGTAAACCCCCAACCTCACTGCACTGCTGAATATACAGTGGAGGCTGTAGTGGAGGGTGTCCCTGCCCATGGCAGAGGGGATGGAACTAGATGATCTCTGAAGTCCCTTCCAACCATTCTGTGATTCTATGCTCCATATTTCCTTTTGGAGGAGACCATGTTGTCTTGCGACCCAGAAGGCCAACCGCATCCTGGGCTGCATCAAGAGGAGCGTGGCCAGCAGGTCGAGAGAGGTGATTCTCCCCCTCTACTCTGCCCTTGTGAGACCTCACCTGGAGTACTGCGTCCAGTTCTGGAGCCCCCAACATCAGAAGGACATGGACCAGTTGGAGAGGGTCCAGAGGAGGGCCACGAAGATGATAAGAGGGCTGGAGCACCTTTCCTATGAGGACAGGCTGAAAGAGTTGGGGCTCTTCAGCCTGGAGAAGAGGAGGCCCCGGAGTGACCTTATAGCGGTCTTCCAGTACCTCAAGGGGGCCTACAAGAAAGATGGGGAGAGGCTGTTCAGGAGGGCCTGTTGTGATAGGACAAGGGGTAATGGTTTTAAAATAGAGGGAGGTAGATTCAGGTTGGATATTAGGAAAAAATTTTTTACCATGAGAGTTGTAGAACACTGGAACAGGTTGCCCAGAGAGGTGGTGGATGCTCCATCCCTGGAGACATTCAAGGCCATGTTGGACGAGGCCCTGAGCAACCTGATCTAGTTGGAGATATCCCTGTTCCTTGCAGGGGGGTTGGACTAGATGACCTTCGAAGGTCCCTTCCAGCCCTAACCATTCTATGATTCTATGATTCTGTGTCTGTTCCTATGTCCTGTGGTCCCTACACTATCTGCCTCATGGAAACAGTGAGATGTATATTGGTAACTTGGATGAAAGATGGCTTACATCAGTGTAAAGAAGTTTTAAGGAAGAGGAAATTTATTTCTCATCTCTAGCCAGTAAAACTGAAGAGTTTCCAGACATTAATTGTAGACCCTCTGCATTCCCATTCTTACATAAAGAAGCTTATGTTGTCAAGTTATATCAGACTGTTGTTAACTTCCTTGAGAGGTTTCTTTTGCCCTCATGACAGACATAACATTTTTTTATTTTTATTTAGTTTTTTAATATCAGTTTACTCTGATGGTGCTTAAGCGCCCTTAGCTCCATTATAACCTGTTTACTTGAAAAATCTATAATTTCTTGATCGCTTAGGTATAAAGTTGATAAGCAGCTAGCTATCATGAGAGCTACAAGTGCTTCCCAACTTTGAAAGACTAACCTAAAGCTTCCGAGGTGAAAGAATCAAAAAAGCAGCAATCTTTGTAATCTTGCAAGTTATTGGACAATCTTTAAATTATTGGGTGATGTCATCATTACACAAAAGTAAGGAGTTGAGACATTCAGCTTCTGAAAATTCAGAAGCCTGAAGTCATAATCTGAATTCACAACCTTTTCAGATCTTTTAAAAATTTTGTTGGTAAGAGTAATTTTCCTTAAGAAACATGAGTGCTTTGATTGCTTCTGGAGACAACATCCTGATTAAATACTTTAAAATGTTATTTATTAAAGTTAGAAAGTTGGGCTATCCCTGACCTTTGGAATGATTGATGTAATTCTTTTAGCTTTGAGCGTAAATTCAGAAATTAGTCATAATTCAACTTGTAGCTTAAGGTAAAATAGTTATTGCAATGGAAAAATCTTTCTGAAAATAAATATGTTATATCTTATAGTGTACTCCTATGTACCTTTACTTTACATTGATGCCTGCTGCCTCAGTAAGTTGTTCTACTTAATTTTGTGATTTATTCAATCTCCAAGTGATTGAAATTATTTTTCTCTTTGCTTCATGCTTGCAAATCTTTGCCAATTCAGAAAAGCACAACGAAATTGTGAAGTATGAGCTACATAAACAGCGTCTTTACTTTTATCGGTAATGCACGCTCTTTCTGTAGATAGCCCAAAGCCTGTTGATTGTTTATATAGGAAGTTAACAGCTACAAGTGGAATGCTTTTTGTATGTTATTTAAAAAGTATTTTCCAGGATAAAAGTGATCATGATAAAATTATATCTTTACAGTACAGAGTTGTGTTTCATAGATACTCATATCAAATTGTGCTTTTTTCTTTCTTGGCGCAATAGGAAAACGTAGAACTTTCCGTAACATCAAGCAAGTGTGTCTCTCTGAAAAGAAAATGTTTGGTTTAAATATTTTTTTTCTGTTAGACTCCGGATAAAAAACCAATTTTATTCAGACTTTTTATTCAGTGAAGTACTGAAAAGAGATATAGGAATTACTAGACAATGTGGAGAATTTTAGAGAGCAAAAAGAAACAGGTTAAAATAAACAGCAAACTCATTAACTCGCCTGGCCTTAGCTTCTACCATGGGAGACTTTTTTCTACAATGCCTTTTGCACCCAACCCTCAATAACAAGAAAGCAGCACTTGTATTTTGTTGGGAAAAAATGGTTGTTCTTGCTTACAGGATAACATCGTTACTGATTGCATTACAAATGAGAAATGTCTGAGTTTAGTTTAATCTGTAGCTAAAGCCTGTAGAAATTTTAGACATCAAGAAGCAGTTGCATCCCTGAAACACAGACAATTAAGATACCTTTTCATGTTCAGTATCCTGGATGTGAGCCAAACACGGTCTTTATTCCAACTCCATTTAATAAAATTAGAAAGTTTTTCAGTTGTTGAATTAAAACAGAGAAAACCCAGAGAATTAAGAAAATTATACTTTTACTATAGTTTCGTTATCTACAAGGCAGAGTATATTGTTGAGAGAGAGAATACAGCTTCTTTACTACATAAGCCTTCAGTACTGCTGCAGGTTTTAATTATCATTGAATGAATTGGCTTGGATCTTCCCACACATGCATATAATTGTAATATATTCTACTTATCTAAGAACAGTTATAGCTCACTTTGGCCATAGGTATTTGAAAATTGCAGGTTTTGTTTTGATGGATAAAGCTTCTCACAGTTACATATTTATAACCTTACAGATGCAAGCAAAATACAGCTCATTCTTCATTTCTGTCCCATATTCAAAGGGTTTCTGCCCCTTCTAGGGACCTCTGAAGGCCTCTATCTCTTCAGAAATACGCAATTCAACTCATGGAACTAAATTTCCAATGATCACATTCTTCCATTTTGGTCAGAAGTTCTGTCAAAAGAATTACCCTTTTCTTAGCTTAAATTGTCCTTCTGCTTACACTCAGCAGAATTTCTCGATCTCAAATTTTCAAAGCTCCCTTCAAAAGTTTCTAAAATAATAAGGGCCTGAAATTATTTCTAAAATAATGTAGTCCCTGAGCCACCTGCTTTAACTTTGAAGTTAGTTCTGCTTTGAGAAGTTGACTACATGACACAGGTGAATTCCAGCTCAAATGGTAATTCTATAATTCTATGATTCTCTGACTTTCACTGACATTAATTAGGGATTGATTTTGAAGAGAGAAATTACAGATTGAGAA
The DNA here is from genome assembly GCF_009769465.1 of Tauraco erythrolophus. Classification (NCBI taxonomy): domain Eukaryota; kingdom Metazoa; phylum Chordata; class Aves; order Musophagiformes; family Musophagidae; genus Tauraco; species Tauraco erythrolophus. Next base: position 129,990,853 of record NC_141465.1, on the reverse strand, counting down.
CTAAACATTGTAGGCATCCACACTGAAAAATCCCAACCACTGTTTCCTAGCCACTCTTCTGTCACTCTTCATGTTTAATTCAACTTTTCCTTTCCTCGGTTTCATTTTTACTCCAACAGTGCTAAGCTGCTTTTTTTCTGTTAACTTTGAAACTTTTCTGGGAACTAGAGTGTAAGGCAATAGTGCCATAGGAACACTTAATGAAATGACAGACCCTCTCCCAAATAGCTTCCAATTTAAGTAGGAAAAAATAAAAATAGGTGAAGTTGGATAGAAGAGGCACAAAAAATACTAAGACAGCACCAACTACTGACAGCTTTTAATTAGTTTCTCCAAAAAAAGTTGATAAAGAAGTACCTTTGTGTGATGTTTCTCTGTCAGATTTCAAGTGCCACTCTTGGGAACTCGGTGAGAAACTGAATTTGAACAAGATCCAGTTTCACTCTCCTTTTTGGGAAAGCTCTGTGCCCTTGTAACACGTGCAAAAAAAGTGAGTGTTCACTTACACAAGGGGTCCATATTGAAAGTAGCCACAAGGGCATTTTCACATGACCTTAGTGTATCAGATGCTTTGGGACAAAAGGGATAAAACTTGTTCCCTGTCCATTCTGAAGAATTTAACACTATTTTTACCTCTGCAACACAACCTTATGGGGAAAAAAGTTCTTTCCACTGTGAAGGAGGTAGGTTGTGCTCTGTAGGCCAAGAGGTGGTGCACTGGCCAGAAAGTCATGGGTTAAATGCTAACCACACATTTTCTAGGTTCTCATACTTCTGGCAATAACTATTTTTCATTTCTTCTGCAGATGAATTAAACAGCGCTTTCAGAAGGCTATTTCAAGCAGTAATGAGGAAAATAGCTAGATCTATAATAAATGGCTAAATCTTACTCACTCTTCCCCAGTGTAACAGAAGGAAAGGAGAACTGTAATTTGGAGAGTCTGGTATCAGCAGGTAGAAATTTTACTTTTGCAGAGTATAAAACCCTTCCTATGACTTTTGAAACAACCAGTTGACTTCTTGAGTTCTGAGTCGAGATATTTTTTTAAATCTTTTGAGGATTTACTATCTGCTGCCCTTCCTAGTAATTCAGCAGTTTAAATTACGTAATTTCTAAGTAAATTCCAAAGTTGTTCTGTGAATGTCAGCACTCGCCTTCTTTAGCTACTGGGAGAGAGGTATTTTTTGAATAAGTATTTGATCTTAAAGAATGAAACCTTTCTGCTTTGTTCAACTTTCTAATAGCACTGCTAACCTTTTTTTCTTCAATCTGTATGTCTGTTGGTAAAGGGGATGACTTGGTATGAGAGAGAGACTGACACTGGTTATATTGGGGCAGAAGTCAAAAAGGAGGCATTGATGATTAACTACAGAGACTAAGTTAAAAGGTCCTATAGAGACACACTCTATGGGGAAGAGTTAATCTGAACAATATGAAAAAGAAAGAAATGGGAATGGAAATTGTTAATAAATTCCCTGTGCAATGGGTGCCTACTGTTTACTGAGTAGAGGATATATAATGTTAACTGATTAATGTTCCTTTTCTCTTGCTTTCTTGGTTTCGTGTTGACTGTGTTTCACAGAAATGCAACGCTAATCTGCAGCAAGGCTAAGATTGAACCACATCTAAATCCATAGAGTAGCTTGTATTCTTAAACATGAGGAAACCTCTAGAGAAAGAGGTGGACTGAGTTTTGTTACTGTCTTAGAGCAGGCAACACCAGCAAATTCACCAAAGATGCAGGTTTGAAAAGTCAAGTATTATATTACCTATTCAAGTGATTATCTGTATTATTATATTATCTATCTATATTATCTGTCAGGTTATCTGAAGAAATAGGACTTTAAATGGCAACTGTACATAAAATCTTACAGTATCTGTGCAGTCGTGGGGTATTTGAGAACTATGACTTCAGAATTAGTTAGTATTAAAAAACCTGTGAAAGTAAAACTTGGGTCATTGAGTTGTTGTACATAAACACACTGCTATTTCAGTCCCAGAAACTAATTGGGAGATATGGCACAAAGAGGCCCCAAAAACTGCAGCAAAACATATTTTTTTATCCTGGCCTAATGTTTAGCTGAATAGACAAGCAGAAATTCTCTATGCCCTGGAGTTGTACGTGTTGTGTAATTTGTCCTTCATATACATCTGTTTCCATAGGGTGTAATTAATTTTGTTCGTCTTTTTAAATATTCTTTGTTTGATGTTTTTTCAAATAATGAATTACTCAGGATAAAAAGTAGGCTTTGTAAGTGGAGGCTCAATAAGTTCATGCAAAGGGACTGTTTATGAAAAATCAATATATGGGATATTTTTTGTTGTTTCCGCTGTTCTATGAATTTTCAGATCTCATAAAACAGATTGCCTTCTAACTACAAACATAATCAGGCATCTGATATTCTGGTTAAATAATCCAAAGAATTTGTTATCCAAGCAACTGTCTTTGGCTTTTCAGTAACAGTGGTCTGAAGAACTCAAAACTGATCTAATTCCTACTTTTAAGAGTACATGAGAACTTAGGCCTTTGGCATCAACATTTTTCTTTCTAGTGGGACTGGTTTTAGTGCATGATCTATGCCAATGTAAGGAAACAGGCTATTGCAATATATTCTTAGATGGCTACAAATAAATATATTTTAACTTTTTAAAGCTAATGCTAAGACAGAATAGCATGAAGCCCTATCATTTACCATTTGGTTTGTGAAGCAAACATTTAAAGTAAAACACAGCTTTGGAACAGTGCTCCACATGACACTGTCCTGCAGGCATTTGTAGGAAGTTAAGAGGTATCGCACAAATAATCCCAGAATTTCTTGTATTTGATGTGATTGAATGGGCTGGAATATTACTTATTGAAAACAATGGGTTTACATCTGTGTGCTTTTTTTATCTTTTTTTTCTAATTTTAAATACAGGTGCATGTGACATTCTAAGTGCAAGTTAGGCCAAAGTTCTTAGGACTGGAGAGAAATATGTATCCTCACAGACTTGCAGAGCACGGTTCAGAGACACTCCTAAATTAGACTGTCTCTTGGTTGAGTACGTAGAGGTTGGCTATTTCTATAAGACAAATCAGTATATAACCTTATGCTGGTAAAGAGTTGCTTGGTTCAGCATATTTACTCTGCTGGAAGAGGGCAAATTTGGGGTTCAGTCCGCTACTGTCTTTACTTGAGACAGTCGTCTGACGAAAGGAGAAATAAGGCCGAATAACTCAGAATGTTTTACAGATGAACTTTCTTTGCTAAAAAAAAAAAAAAAAAGCAAAAGTATCTGTTTTAAAAACTGTGACCTGAACTTTATCCAATAACCAGTTTTGTGCATTTGAAACTGTCAAACTAAGTGATCAAAGGCTTGATTTTATTAGAACCTACTAATGCAAATCATGTAATCTGATGCATGAAACATTTGTCTTGAGCTTGTCATACATCCCTATTGCAAGCTTGTATGAGATAAATTTTCTACCACTGTAAGCCCTTCATTTACAGATCTGAGAATTTGAAATCAAATGAAGAGTTAAATGGAAATGGAAATTATGAGTAAACGTGGTGGTCTAGATTACTTGAGCTGCCAGTCTTAGAATCATAGAATCATAGAATCATAGAATCGTTAGGGCTGGAAGGGACCTTCAAAGGTCATCTAGTCCAACCCCCCTGCAAGGAACAGGGATATCTCCAACTAGATCAGGTTGCTCAGGGCCTCATCCAACTGGGCCTTGAACGTCTCCAGGGATGGAGCATCCACCACCTCTCTGGGCAACCTGTTCCAGTGTTCTACAACTCTCATGGTAAAAAATTTTTTCCTAATATCCAACCTGAATCTACCTCCCTCTATTTTAAAACCATTACCCCTTGTCCTATCACAACTGGCCCTCCTGAACAGCCTCTCCCCATCTTTCTTGTAGGCCCCCTTGAGGTACTGGAAGACCGCTATAAGGTCACCCCGGAGCCTCCTCTTCTCCAGGCTGAACAGCCCCAACTCTTTCAGCCTGTCCTCATAGGAAAGGTGCTCCAGCCCTCTTATCATCTTCGTGGCCCTCCTCTGGACCCTCTCCAACTGGTCCATGTCCTTCTTATGTTGGGGACTCCAGAACTGGACGCAATACTCCAAGTGAGGTCTCACGAGGGCAGAGTAGAGGGGGAGAATCACCTCCCTCGACCTGCTGGCCACGCTCCTCTTGATGCAGCCCAGGACGCGGTTGGCCTTCTGGGCCGCAAGAGCACATTGCCGGCTCATATTGAGCTTCTCGTCCACCAGTACTCCCAAGTCCTTCTCCTCAGGGCTGCTCACAATCCATTCTCCGCCCAGTCTGTATTTGTGCCTGGGATTGCCATGACCCAGATGTAGGACCTTGCACTTGGCCTGGTTAAACTTCATGAGGTTGGTACGGGCCCACCTCTCCAGCCTGTCGAGGTCCCTCTGGATGGCATCCCTCCCTTCCAGCGTGTCAACGGCACCACACAGCTTGGTGTCATCGGCGAACTTGCTGAGGGTGTACTCCATGCCACTGTCCACGTCACCGACAAAGATGTTGAAGAGGGCCGGGCCCAACACAGACCCCTGAGGGACGCCACTCGTGACCGGTCTCCACATGGACATCGAGCCGTTGACCACTACTCTCTGAGTACGGCCATTGAGCCAATTCCTTATCCACCGAGTGGTCCAGCCATCAAACCCATGACTCTCTAGTTTAGAGAGAAGAATGTCGTGCGGGACAGTGTCAAAAGCTTTGCACAAGTCCAGGTAGATGACATCCATTGGTCGACCCTTGTCCACCGATGTTGTCACCCCATCATAAAAGGCCACCAAGTTGGTCAGGCACGATCTGCCTTTGGTGAAGCCATGTTGGCTGTCACCCACCACCTCCTTGCTCTCCATGTGCCTTAGCATGGTTCCCAGGAGAATCTGCTCCATGACCTTGCCAGGCACAGAGGTGAGGCTGACCGGCCTGTAGTTGCCCGGGTCCTCCTTGTTCCCCTTTTTAAAAATGGGGGTTATGTTCCCTCTCTTCCAGTCATCGGGGACGATGACTTAGGCTAAACAAAGCTCACATTCCACTTCCAGGTAGAAAATAAAATGATTGTTCTCTTTCTTCAAAGATGCTTAGCTAAATGTAGCTGTTGACCAACAGTCCTAATCATAGTGAAACCTCTTCTTCTTTCCAGGCTTTTTGTGAATTACTGGGCGCAAAATGACATTGTGTGTACACAAACCATCTGTTTATTGAGGCTGAACACCATAAATATGCATGTTACTGTATATACCTAACATGCCTAGGCTGTCTGTAGATCTAATAGCATAACATAGTATATAATTCAGAGGAAGTAACTTGGGAAAAGAATGGGGTAGTTTCATAAAGAAGACATGGATTTTCTATTTGTTCATAGAATCATGGAATGCTTTGGGTTGGAAGGGACCTCAAAGATCGTCTAGTTCCAACCCCGCTGTCATGGGCAGGGACACCCTCCACTACACCAGGTTGCTTAAAGACTCATCCAACCTGACCTTGAACACTGCCAGGCATGGGGCATCCACTTCTCTGGACAACCTATTCCAGTGTGTCACCAGCCTCAATGTAAATTTTTTTTCCTTATACCTAATCAAAATCTATCCTATTTCAGTTTAAAGCCATTTCCCCCTGTCCTATCGTTACATGCCCTTGTAAAAAGTCCCTCTCCAGCTTTCCTGTAGGCCCCCTTTAAGTATGGGAAGGCTGCAATAAGATCACCCCGGAGCCGTTTCTTCTCCAGGCTGAACAGCCCCAACTCTCTCAGCCTGTCTTCATAGCAGAGGTGCTCCAGCCCTCTGATCATCTTTGTGGCCCTCCTCTGGACTCGCTCCAGCAACTCTGTGTCCTTCTTGTGTTGGGGATTCCAGAGCTGAACACAGTATTCCAGGTGGGGTCTCACAAGAGCAGAGTAGAGGGGCAGAATCACCTCCCTCGACCTGCTGGCCACGCTTCTTCTGATGCAGCCCAGGATGCGGTTGCCTTTCTGGGCTGCCAGCACACATTGCCGGCTCATGTTGAACTTCTCATCCACCAGCACTCCCAAGTCCTTTTCCTCAGGACTGCTCTCAATCCATTCTCCACCCAGCCTGTACTTGTGCTTGGGATTGCCCCGACCCACGTGCAGGACCTTGCACTTGGCCTTGTTGAACTTCATGAGGTTCTCACAGGCCCATCTCTCCAGCCTGTCAAGGTCCCTCTGGATGGCATCCCTTCCCTCCAGTGTGTCCACAAGACCACACAACTTGGTGTCATCTGCAAACTTGCTGAAGGTGCACTCGATCCCACTGTCCATGTCACCAACAAAGATGTTAAACAGCACCGGCCCCAGTACTGACCTCTGAGGAACACCACTTGTCTCACTTGGACATCGAGCCATTGACCACAACTCTTTGAGTGCGACTATCCAGCCAATTCCTTATCCACTGAGTGGTCCATCCATCAAATCCATGTCTCTCCAATTTAGAGACAAGGATGTCGTGTGGGACAGTGTCAAATGCTTTGCACAAGTCCAGGTAGATAATGTCAGTTGCTCTTCCCTTATCCATTAATGCTGTAACCTCATCACAGAAGGCCACCAAATTAGGCAGGATTTGCCCTTAGTGAAGCCATGTTGACTGTCACCAATTACTCTCTTATTTTCCATGTGCCTTAGCATAGTTGCCAGAAGGATCTGCTCCATAATCTTCCTGGGCACAGATGTGAGACTGACTGGCCCGTAGTTCCATGGCTCTTCTTTTTTTAACCCTTTTTAAAGATGGGGGCTATGTTTCCCCTTTTCCAGTCAGTGGGAACTTCACCAGACTGACACAACTTCTCAGATATGATGGATAGTGGGTTAGTAACTTCATCTGCCAGTTCCCTCGTAGAACCATAGAATCATAAAATGATTTGGGTTGGAAGGGACCTTAAAGATGATCTAGTTCCAACCCCCCTCATATGGGCAGGGGCACCTTCCACTAGATCAGGTGGCTCAAAGCCTCATTCTCAGATTTTTTTTTTTTAAGGAAGGGAATGTGGATGCTTTTCTTACTATAGTGAGAAATGTGAAGAGACAAAATTAAGAGGGAATTTACCTATTGTGCTGTAATTTAAGGTTTTGAGTTTCCTCAGCCTCTGTGAATGCTGGGGTACCAGGAATGTCAAATCAACTGTCTCCAGGCAATAAAGGATGAAAACAACTGATTAAATATGAAAACCTGTTTGTAGGAGACACATTGTGAAGACTGTCTCAGTTCTCTTGCAATTCATCAAGATGAAAAGTAGAGTCTAAGGCTTTGTACAAGAGGTGTCTCATTCTCTTAAAAGGGAATTCAGTTTTAATCCAATTTAATTTTATGAATATTTGGCTTTAAAACCAGATTTATCAGGTGACAAATGTATTTTTAGAGGTAGGAGGATCCCACTGATTAAAAGCAATGTTTTTATGGTTCTTGGATATTTACTGTGAAGGAAGTATAAATAGCTTTGTGGAGTTAGCACAAATTTTATAAGGTGCAGTAAACTAAGTTCAGTGAAGTGTTGCTGAATACTGCAGCTTTGCTCGTTTAGCCATAAACGGTTCACTTGAAATTAGTCATTGCTGTCACAAAGCTTAAGATTTTCATACTGTACTATGTAGAGAGAGATTAGGGCCTTCCAATTGATGGCTAATTCTAGTCTGGTCATTTGTTTTCATCTTGTAGTAATATGCTGACTTTGGTTGTTCCAAAAAGTCAGTAAAGAATTGCACTGACTTCAGTATTTACTTAGTGAATGCAGCACCTCTATTTCTGTACCTATTGCCTTATTAGAGTTTAGAAATAATATTTTATTTGTCTTAAAAAAGAATATTCAGAAAAATAGTGAAATGTTAAATTTCTCCTTCCCAGCAGCCTCCTGGAGGGAACTGTGTGACTGTACCAGAGCCAAAGAGGAGGGCAGTGGCACACACAGCACAGCTTTGTAATGGCTTTGCACTGCCATTAAGGGCTAAGAGCCAGTTTCTTCTCCCACCACTAACCAGGTCAAATTGTCTCTCCACAGCTTTTCCTTGCACGCTCATGTATCTCATTCCATTAATTGGAGCACAACAGGACTCTTGAGTTATTTTAGCATCATCAACGTTTGACTCAGTAAACAAAACATATATTTTGCTCTGGTGAGGTGATCAAGCAAACCTGAGTGAAAGCATATTGTGAAAGAGAAGAGGTTAAAAAAAATCAGTGCTAATTCTGACATCAAATTATATACTGACGCAGAAAATGAGTCAGAGTAAGCCATTTCTAGCACTCAAAAGCATGCCAATATAGGGACTGCTAATGAAAATTGGTCTAATAATTTGAAATGCATGCATATCAAATCCACATATCCCGTGCATTAAAATATTTTGAGTAAATGGAACTTCTATTGGAAATTCTAATCAATGCTTTATTAAACTTGTTACATTTTCAGTCAGATGCACATTGTTTAATCTATTCCACTGCACCACTGGTGGCCAACATTTGAGATTTTCAACTTTCTCATAAATTATATTTTAGAGTTTGATGAAAATATCTTCCCAAATTAAGCATGTTGGTTGCCTGCCTTGTTATTTGTCGTGAGAGTAAACTGTTTCTCATTTAATTGCATTTGGATATTGCTGCACTTGCTTGGTTTCAAATACCATAATTAAAATAACAATGGACATTGATTAAGACCGACTTATGACTAAACCTTGTGATAAAGTCTTACTAATCCCTTTTCTGCTTACTCAGGCAATTGGTATCATTCTGCCTAAATCCTGATATTTACAAGTTTGTTGTCAGCTAAATAACAATTTTTACATTGGTTATAGCTGTACAGATGCCCAGCAGATTGAGTATTCTTTTACCAGTATATTCTCATGTTCATATATTCTTTGACACCGCTGCATATCCTATAAAACAGGGGCGGGTGGACATGATGATGTCCAAATTTGTCGCAGAATATGTCTTAATATCCATTAAAATGTTCAAAGAGCAATATTCAACTTAGCCTCTATGTTGAGTAGATACCAAAGCAGCTTAGCAATATGTTATGAGCAGCTGATTGGAAATTTCTGCTTGCTGTTCTTGTCATTCTGTCCTTTCAGTGAGATTTTGATCAACTGCAAAATCTCACCCAGGCTTACTGTTTCTTTTTAATCCTGGGAAGGAGCTCAGAATGCATCACTTTTTTTTTGTGAATGCTGTCTGCTCATAGCGAGGAAGTTCATAAAAACACACACACTGGCAATTCCCCAAAGGATAAGTCAATTAAAATATACCTAATTTATTGCTGTTGTACATATTGGGTGAACTGATGAAGAGAAATGGTTTAATATTCATCTTAATGAGGAATCCAGATTAAATTAATGATACAGCTTCTAAGTCAAGTGACTAGACTAATTTATATAATATATACAAAACTCCATATGGTTCTCTATTCCAAGACATGAGAATAAAGTGTTTACTTTTCAGTTCATTTTCATAGACATGGAATTTTCTAACAGCAACCTCTGTCCAGCCTTCAGTGTTTCTAGGCCATCGGTCACCTCAGGATGCAATCGTGGATCCTCCTTTCAGTGCTGCTGCCAGAAAAACTGAGACTGCTATTTTAACATGGGTATCTCGGGCAAATAGTGCTGAGAAACAACTGTAGTGATTAATAAAACCAAATTGTCTGATATTTTAGCATAGTTGATATAGAATTATTCCATGGGCCAAAAAAAATCAAAATATTGAGTCTGATACCCTGACAGTATTCGTGGAATTGGACAAAATTTCTTCTCATTTGGTAGAACCTCTTTATTCCAGTGATATTTCTGAAATCATCTTTCACTTGTGTGAAACTTTCAGAAGATATCAGTGAGAGGAACTTTCTTAATGTACTAGTCAGAGGGAAAGGACGTGATGCTGCCAAAAGGAAATAAAATGTTCTAAGTAACTGAAAAAATGGGGAATAGCATGGAAACAAACCTTATCTACGGAAGTCTTCATTATACTAGCTATGATATATTATGTATAATTATAATTGGGAACATGTATTTCTTTCAGATTCTTGTTTGCTTTTGCTGATGTCAAACATTATCCAGATGGTACAGTGCATTTTCTGTAATCACCTCCTTTTTATCTCATGCTTTTCCTGATCTGTATTCTTCACAGTGCTTTTTATTTTTTTTTATTTTTTTTTTTTAAGAAAGATATTACAATATCCTTCATTCTTAACCCTATTGCCATGCATTTCTCTGCATTGGAACCATTTCTTAGCTCGTAAACTTAATTTGTCCTTTTTTCTTAAAGATGCTTTTTATCTCTGTTTGCTACTTGTAAAGAACATTGACTGTTCTCGATATCATTTTCAGATCCTGCAACAGTAAGGATTTTATGCATAAGCTATATGTATTTCACTCATATGAATTCTGAGGTCTGATGCTATGGACCAACACATTTTTTATACCAGCCTAAGAAACACAGAATTATCTGCATGCAGTTTGAAGGAGTGATTTTTTGAGAATCAGTGGAAAGAAAAACTCTTCTTAATGAGACCTTGAAGAAACTAGTTCCTCTCCTCTTTGTGAGTGTCTTAGGCAGTCAGTGCAGAGCAGTATGTGACTTGGGTAACAGAGTGGGTAATGGCACCAGCCAGGGGCAGGGATGTTGAGTTTTTCTACAGAAATGGCTTATCTTTGAAAGCACAGACTGGAGAGCCATGAACTCAATGTTTATTCTCAGTCTCCTGTCTTTGCAGATTTTCCTTTTCAGTATACACAAAATAAAGAAACTCTGTATGGAAGTTTCAGGATTCCCCTTAGCAAATTTCTATGATGAATGCACAATACAAAAGAATTAACATAGAAAGAAAAGCAAGCACATGATAAATCCTATGCATTAACTTTTGTTGTAAGTTCCATTCAAATGAATAATTTTAATATTCTTGTGCAATTTAAATCACACCTTTTTTTTGCCTTGCGATAAAATCATAGAACAGTTTGGGTTGGAAAGGACCTTCAAGATCATCTAGTTCCAACACCCTTGCCATGGGCAGGGACACCTTCCACTAGACCAGGTTGCTTATAGACCCATCCAACCTGGCCTTGAACACTTGCAGGGATGGGGCATCCACAGCTTCTCAGGGCAACCTGTTCCAGTGTCTCATCACCTTCAGAGTGAAGAATTCTAGCACACAACAGTATAATCTAAATCTCCCTCCATCTCTGTGGGTTAATGCATGCTAACAAGTGATGTCACCAGCATAAGAACTGGGAGAGACACAGGTATATATGGAAGACTTTTCCAGACACAGAAACGTATCTGACAGCTATTTGAAGAAGAATCAATCAGCTATTTGAACAGTGCATGTAACTCATAACAAGAAGTAAAAATAAGTGAAAATACTAGGAAAAATAACTGATGAAATTTTAATTTTACATCAGTATTACCCAGGACCCCGCCGTTAAAATGCCTAACCTTTCAGAAAATGCTATTCATTTTTTTTTAGCGTTGCTAGTATCCAGAATTACGATGCTGTCCTTCAAGTAACAGTGTAATACTGATGAGCAGGGGAAGACTTCTACCTACTGAATTGTGATCACCACCTTCTGTATCTCCATGGCAGTCGCTGCAAATCTTCCTGGTCTGATGATCTCAGAAGTCTTCTCAGATCCAAACTCAGGGGTTTCCCCACTTGTCACTCTTGAAGGTGCTCATTCATGTTTGTGTAGACGATCACATAACCTAACACTTCTTGTACACCCATCTATATTCTTCATGTGTTTTTGTTCTCTTCACACTTTGGCACATGCTGCTGAAGCACCAGTTCATCAGACAGCCTGTTTAAACAATTTTGGAAAGAAATACGTTCGTGTGTAAATTCAGGGATTTGGTGTCAGTAGATCTTGTGGCAGAAGTGAAACAGAGGCAGTGCACATGTACTCGCCAGATCTTCACTCTCCACTCATCAATCCACAGGAAGCAAGACTCGAGGAGTTTAAGGCCAGGAGGGGCTTTAGGAGCAGGCTACTCGAAGAGCCAGTAGATTTAGTCACCTTTCCTTAAGCCAGCAGTTTGCACTGGATTAAAGAACATTTTTATTTCTAAGATGCAAATCTGCCTGCAAGGCCTTCAGTCTTGAAAGGGATCAGGTATCAGAGAAGCCATCACTTCCTTGGGCAGTTTGTTCTGCTGGCTGCTTTCCCTGCTATTAACATGTGCCACGTTTCCAGCGTAAAGCTGTCTGGCAACAGTTTACAGTCAGTGGTTCTTGTTATGGCCTTTTCTGCTATATTAAACACTGCATTCAAATCACTTCTCAGTTATCAGATGGAAAGTTAAACAGCTTGAGCTTTTTAGCCTTTTACTGAAAAAAAAAATATTTCCCCAACCTTTGAATCGTTTCTTTTCTTCTCTTTCTTTAGGTCTTGTTTACAGCATCCTGATTAAAATGTAGACACTTCAATTTTATGCAGTATCCCTGCATCGGCATTAGGGTGCCTTGTGCTGAAGTAAAATTACTTCTGTGCTGCTCTCTGCAACTAATTAGATCTATTGCTCTTCAAATGTATATCTGAGGCTTAAGGTCAATTTTTCCAAAATAAGCATAGAATCATAAAATCATAGAATGAGTTGGAAGGGATCCTTAAAGATCATTTAGTCCAACTCTTCTACCATGAGTGGGGACATATTTCACTTGATCAGGTTTCTCAAAACTCCATCCAACCTGACCTTGAACACCTCCAATGACAGGGCATCAACAACTTCTCTGGGCAACCTGTTCCAGTGCCTTACCACCCTCAATGTAAAAAATTTCTTCCTTATATCTAATCTAAATTTACTCTCTTTCAGTTAAAACCATTGCCTCTTTTCCTGTCACTACAGGCCCTGCTAAAAATCCCTCTCCAGCTTTCTTCTAGGCTCCCTTTAAGTACTGGAAGGCCTCTAGAAGGTCTCCCCAGAGCCTTCTCTTCTCCAACCCCAACTCTCTCAGCCTGTCTTCATAGGAGAGGTGCTCCAGCACTCGGATTGTCTTCATGGCCCTCCTCTGGACTCACTCCAGCAGCTCCATGTCATTCTTGTGCTGGGGACTCCAGAGCTGAACGCAGTATTCCAGGTGGGGTCTCGTGAGAGCAGAGTAGAGGGGCGGAATCACCTCCCTCAACGTGCTGGCCACATTTTGTTGGATGCAGCCCAGGATATGGTTGGCTTTCTGGGCTACCAGTGTACATTTCTGGCTCACGTCCCATTTTTCATGGTTTTCATGTTTCATAAATCTGGAAGGAGTTTCGTTGTTTGTCTACCACAAGCCCTAAATTCTTTCCAGAGTCCCTGATTTCCGATATTAAACCCCTCTTTCTGGAGACTTTAACTTTTTTCTTTATTCTTAAATATATAACTTATTTATACTAAAAAAGAATATTGAATAGGAGTAATTTCAACTAATTTCAAATACTTACAACATCATGAGTCAGCCTGTGTTTTCTTTAGAATCACTGGAGAGAAATAGGTACTTTTAGGGTGTTACTAATCTGAACTTTCGTAGGCATCTAAAAGTGCCTGTTTCTCTTCTTTGACTGTAAAAAGCAGGTGGCTCTTACAGTGAGGTGACTAGAGCAGATATCCACAAAGTAGGCAGTTTTATTTGGTCAGGTGAATCCCATCCCTTCTGGGGGAATGGACCTCTACAGCTCTGCTTTCAGTATTCTCAACCATGCCGATCCTTTTGTCATCCAAAATTTTCATCAGAAGCACTTTTATGTATTTCAAACCATTTAATGAAATGGTTCAGTAGTGCAGGACTTGCTACTATAGCTGCAAACACACATTAGAGACATTTTCATTCAAATCATGTTACTCCACTATTGACCACTTTTTATATTTATTGTCTAGCCAGTTCAGTGTCTGTTAAAGCTATGCTTTAATGCTATTTAATAGTGCTAATTTTCTGTGTGGTTCTCATGTAATGGCCTTTCAGAAGTCTGAATATTTTACATTTGACAGTTATCTCTGTCAGCCAAAGTGGTACGCTTAACAGAGGATGAAATCAGGTTTAGCAAGACCTGTTAAAATCTAGGGCAAGCACTTAGCAATATTTTTCTTTAATTTCTGTTGAACTGAAAATCTCTGGTTTCTATCCATGTGTCTTTTCTAAATTTCCAAAGAAGGACTGGATATAACAATATACTTCTTATGAGCCTTCACATGATTGCTCTGCAGTTTTTTATATTCCACTATGAAGTTCCTAATAGATTAACCTAAGCAGCATCTGCAACCATAATACCATAGAAATTAAAATCAATACGAGAATATTTTGTTAGTTGTTTAATGGAAGAATAGATAATAAACTTTCAGTTTAGCTGGATAGTGTGTATATATGGATTTTTTAATGGCTATAACTCTCCATATAAGTTTAGCATTATTAATGTAGGTTTAGAGGTCAATCTGTTTTTTTTTTGTTTTCTTTTTCCTGCATTTGAAAGACTGATACATAATAATCATCAACCATATTCATGAAGTTCTGTATTAAAATCATGGACTAGATCAACAGTTCAGATCATCTTTTTGACCAGAAGATGTACAAAGTTTATTTTGCTTGCTTGAAAAAATGATATTTGGAAAGAAAATACACATCTTAGTCATGACTATCAGGTCTTGCAGCAGAATAGATTATAGTGCTCAAAATATTGTATGTGAACTACATTAAGATGTACAACTGGTATTGTAACTGATAGTGTTCCTACTCTCAGAATTCACTTTAAAAGATTTTGAATGCTTGATATATAAAAATATATTTCATCCTTTTCCTCAGAACTGCCAGGGACAATGAGGCATCTTCAATTTTTCTGTTCTAATAGTCCAGGTGGCATTGGAGTCAAAGCAGCAACTGGTAATTACTGAATGAAGCCGTCCAGAATAGTCATCTCTCCGCTTGATTTGTCCAGACTTCTGACTTACTCCATTACGTTTTGTGTTCTGAAAACACCAAACTGCAGTGATTCATTGCTTTCCATGGCTTGTGAGCAACACTCTTTATTTTTCGTGACATCAGTCTTTGTACTTCTGACATCCTCACATAATAATTTCATGCTTATGACAAAACTGGTGTTTATTTGCCAGCACAGGTACATCCTGTTGCCCAAAATAGCTGAGCCATGTGCCAAAGAGAGATTACTTACTACGTGAAAGATGTTTAAAGGTTCTTTGAAAGTTTCAGAAACAAGATTTTATGGATGATTTAATTTTGAATTTGTGAACAGACTCTGAGTTGGAAAGCTCTTCAGATCTAAATTCAGCTTTACTTTGTTTCTTTAAAAATAAAATGCATACTTAATCACTTAGTATTCATTATCTTCATGTTTTTTCTCACTCTATAAGATTTTAGTGGCTATTACGGACTTTTTAAAGTCAATTAAAATGATACTGTTATATTATGAATATATGGGAATTAATTTTCCTAAACACCTGCTCCTCGATCAGCCTCAGATATAGGTCTTTAGTTTTTATTCCTTCCTTCAGGCACAGCACTTATTTACCATTTCTGAGAAGTGCTTTAGAGATTGTGACTATAAGTGCCTTTGGTGCTTCCATTTTTAAGACAGGCATGTAGTGTATATCTACTTTTGGTACATAAATTTCAGATTGGTTTTCATTTTCCACCATTCCTATATGTGTCACAGAGCTCCTGAACTGGGAGGAACCTTGTGAGGTCTCTGTCCCAACCTGCTCCTCAAAGCAGAGCGGGTCGGTGAGGATTATCCAGTTACATCCTGAAAACCTCCAAGGATTGAGATCCCACAACCTTTCTGGACACTTGTTCCAGTTCTTCTTTGTCATAGTATTATTTTTCTTTTTCTGGAACCTCCCTGAATTCAATTTATGACTTTCGTCTGTTCTCCCGCCAAGCATCTGAGCAAAGAACTTGGCTCTGCCTTCTTGGTTACCTCCTTGCAGATATTGAAAAGCTGCCCCTAAAAGTGTCCCCACTCCTCCTCTTGCTCTTCAGAGGCAGATATACATCAGTTTCTCTGTTATGTGGAACATTTTCGTGACTCTTCTTTCATGCTAATTTGCATGAGGTTCACACACTTCTTTCCCTAGTTATGCTACAGAATGCAGTCATTTCTTTTACTTTTGATTTTATTAAGTCAAATTATATTCTCTTGGAACCGACAATGTTCTAAATGAGCCAAGTTTTTCAGATCCTAGACTTTATTGCTCATTCTTTAATGCAGCATCTAGTTATCATGCTCTGTTATTCAAGTCTTCATTTTGCCTAAATAGCTTAACAACTTTTGGCAGCAAGATGTTAATTATGCTTGCAACAATTGACCTTTGCACCTATAGAGTGCAAGTAGGTGCTTATATGTAAATTAAGACTTATGATTGTGACAGAATGCCAGCAGCATTTGACACCGACTATACACCTTCTGTCTCTCTTCTGTGTATTTTGAGCTAATAAAGCAGCTGTTTCACTTGAGCTCGAGTTACAACATTCAAAAGACAAGTCCCTTTTTTGTTTAGTTATGATGAATATATTAAAACATGAAACTCAAAAAGGTCCCTTTTGCCATGTTCCTTAAGATTCTGCTTTGAATATGGACCATTCCCCTCTTATGGCATAACAATGACAACTTTTATACCTTCTGTGCAGATCCCAAATTATTTTCTGTTTTCTTTCTGATTGCCCCAGCTAATGGAAATGTATGATAATTTAAGATTTTTTTTTCCTTTTGAAGGAGAATTTCTGCTCATCATGACTGCAAGAAAAGAAAATGAAAGCATGAAACAAAACATCAGTAAATGCTATTTCCTTTTCACTGCTTTTTTTTTTTTTTTACGTTTCTGACATACTATTTTTAGATGAGGACTTTTTCTCTAATGTTAACATATTTGAAATAAAAATACCTTTTTTTATGCATTATATTTTTCAATTTTGTTTTGACTGCAGCATTTAACCCTTAACCTAGATAAAATAGATTTTATTGGGTAACTAAAATAGCAGTAGTTGTAAAAAAGGAATTCTGGGTATTAAGCTTCTTTGATATTTACTTTTTTTGAAATCATGAATGGAACAGATACTGCTAATGTTCTTCCCTGTGGCATGGGAAATGCTGGCTTCTGGAGATATGAAAACGATTTTCACAGTGCTATGGGCTCCTCCTTCCCACGTGGCAGAGCTCCAGGCTTTGCACTGGCAGAAGGCTGAGTGCACGGGAACTCAAGCTAAGAACTTTGTGGCAGATGGAGCTAAATGTCATCACCTCAGGAATGGATTTGCCCAGTGCGGGGTAAGCATGGAGGGAGCCCTTGGATGTCAGGACCACCATCTCCCTCTTCCTCCCCCACAGCCTGAGCTTTTGCAGTGGTCATTCCTGCATCTCATGGTGCAGTTGTGTGCCTGGCTCTTCTGGAGGTGCTTCATAAAACTCTCCAGCATTAATCACAGAATCATAGAATGGTTTGGGTTGGAAGGGGCCTAAAAGATCATCAATGTCATGCCAAGCTCAGTTCCCAGGGGATCAAATAGCTTTCGGTTTTCTTCCACCATCAGGCGGATTGGGATAGCAAAGAGATAAATCCACAAATTCATTAAACCATCTTGGCCAACAACTGAGGCTGTATCCTGCATAGAACTGGTAGTGGTTGGCAACTAAATGTTATCTTCACCAGGGAGAGCAGTCTCTGAAATCTGGAAAAGAGAGGATTTGATTGTAGTGAAGGAAATGTTGATTATCTCTACCATTGGTCACTAATGAGATTTCTGTTGCTCATCTGGGCTCTCTTGCTCCAGGACAAAAGAGACAACAGGGCTGTCTTATGTTGGATTACAATTCTGTGGATATACATTAAGGCTCTTCTATTCTTCATTCCTGTTAGTACTTTTATTTTTGCTGTTGATGATTTCTGTTTGCAGCTGAGTTTTTTCCGTAAGTTAGTGAGTGCTGACTGTCACGCTGGACTCTGCACTGTTCTTCAGAATTGGTGCAGCATGAGCCTTTGTCTGTGTAGAAAAGACTCTGACATCTATAGGCTGCATCAAACAGCCTCCAACGCAGAAACGAACATATAATGTGCACTGGCCAATAGGTGACATATTCTTCTGTAGGTCATGCTAACGCTTTTCCTTCTATTTCAATTCATGTATGGAAATCTGGATTCCAACCATCTGGGAACTGAGGGAAGTGCTGCATCTGCTTTACAAATATTTGACTTGCCACTGTTTCTCTGAGGAGATTTTGGCTTGCTTGAAAAGCAGTGGTGCAAAACCTGCGTGCTCACTAATTTGCTCCTTTGTTCAGAAATGGATTCACTCACTGTTAGAACAACCTGCAAAACTTTATTCATAAAAGTAACTCTTTCTACAGGAGCCTTGAATTTACATTTTATGTTATACTTAGCAGGATATGATTTATGCAAATAATCTTTCATTGTTTCCTCATTTTGGCAGGACTGTTGGAAAATTTGAATGCCTTTACTTCTAGCGACTCAGAACAATGCCCAAAGGGATGAGATTTCAATTTTTTTCCCTCTGTAGTTTTCTTTTATTATAAAATTTTGCAATCTTTATGAATATTTTGCTATGCTATGAAGATATCACTACCAGTGATGCTATTGTAGAAACGTATTTGTAAAGGACATAGGCTCAGTGAATGAAAGTTAGAGATAGTTTCGTATTTTAAATTCCACTGACAAAATTTTTTTTTGAAGCTGATGAGATGATTTTATAACATTTCCCTATAAAAAAGAAATTACGAAGCCTAAACTTTCAGGCTAAAAAGACAAATTAAAATTCATCTTAGCGATATGGTTTAATGGGGATTAGGGACGGTTGGACTCGATGATCTCTAAGGTCTTTTCCAACCTAGAAATCTATGAATCTATGAAATCTATGAATCTTTTCTGAAAATCATAGGATCATATAATAATTTGGATTGAAAGGGATATCTGGAGGTCATTTGGTCCAGTGCGCAGTCAAAGTAGAAACAACTTCGAATTTTGAAGTTACATCCAGCTTCAAAGTTAGATCATGTTGTACAGAGCCTTTTCCAGTCAAGCGCTGAATATCTCCAAGGATGGAGACTTCACAGCCTCTATGGGTGACTTCTTCTGGTGTTTTACTACCCCTGTTGTACTTTTTGTCTATTGAATTCTGTATTTTTGCTCTGCATTTCTGAAAGGAGTCTTGCTCTTTCTTCTCCATCACTTCTTATCAGGTGGTTAAAGGCTGTTTCCTTCCTTACCCTTCTTTTCTCCAGGATGTACAAACTCCTCTCTCAACCTCTCTGTATCATGTGCTTCAAGGCCATAATTATCTTTTTGGCCTTTCACTGGGCTTGTTCCAATATCTTTCTTGTGAGGCATGGAAAATTGGGACACAGTTGCCAGATGAGTCTCATAGTTACTGGATAGGGGAAAGGGTCAAAAGATTGAAAAAGGGTCAGAAGCTCAACATGAGCCGGCAATGTGCACTGGTAGCCCAGAAAGCCAACCGTATCCTGGGCTGCATCAAAAGCAGTGTGGCCAGCAGATCCAGGGAGGTGATTCTGCCCCTCTACTCTGCTCTCGTGAGACCCCACCTGGAATACTGCGTTCAGCTCTGGAGTCCCCAACACAAGAAGGACATGGAGCTGCTGGAGCGAGTCCAGAGGAGGGCCACGAAGATGATGCGAGGGCTGGAGCACCTCTCCTATGAGGACAGGCTGAGAGAGTTGGAGCTGTTCAGCCTGGAGAAGAGAAGGCTCCGGGGTGATCTTATTGCAGCTTTCCAGTACCTAAAGGGGCCTACTGGAGGAAAGCTGGAGAGGGACTTTTTACAAGGGTGTGTAGTGACAGGACAAGGGGCAATGGATTTAAACTGAAAGAGGGCAGATTTAGGTTAGATATAAGAAAGAAATTCTTTACATTGAGGGTGGTGAGGTACTGGAACAGGTTGCCCAGAGAAGTTGTGGATGCCCCATCCCTGGAAGTGTTCAAGGCCAGGCTGGATGAGGCTTTGGGCAACCTGGTGTAGTGGAGGGTTTCCCTGCCCATGGCAGGGGGTTGGGCACTAGATGATCTTTGAGGTCCCTTCCAACCCAAACCACTCTATGATTCTATGATTGGTATAAAATCTACAGAAATGAACATGAATACCTCTAGGTACTGCTTAAGTTGAGAGATGCTTAATTACAATATTATTAAAAATAAAACCATATTTGCAAATTTTATTTCTCCATTAGTTAAATAGATACAGGAAATCCCACAGCTGTGGGTAAACTTTTGCTTTTTATCTGATGATAACAGATAATGTTGATGTTGGTTGTTATATCTGAATCTTGCACAGTTACTTTTCTTTAATTATCTTATAGTAGGTATTTTGCTGTTGTTTACAGAAAAAAAAATTATTTATTTGCCATACAGGATTTCCTTATCTCGAAGAGTTTACAAAGAGTGGTTGCAAATTATAGGTTTTTTCAAAAAAGGAAGTTTCTTTAAAAATCAATGCTATTCTAGCTGTGGTATTTAGTTTGTCTTGCTGAGTCCTAGGAAAAAATTATAAATGTGCTTGAATAACTATTTATGTTACATCCCTACTACTATTTGATCCCATATTATGATCAGTTAATTAGTGCAATTAACTGAAAACAAATGAGATATACAAATTCTACTCTGAATTTTCCCTTAAACTTTTCCCTTACTTAAGCAAGTACAGATTTGAGGAAGTAATATAACATGTTGACACGTTTATAACATATTGACAGCTGGGCGCCAGTTTACAGAAACTGTAGCTGTTAATGTCCATCCCAAGGGGTCTGCGCAAAGAACTAAGTTATTCCTAGTAGACATCTTATGGTTTTTGCTTTCTACACCCTGTAATTGTTTTAATGTAAGTTATCCCAAATAAACTCTGACTGCATGTACTCAATCTGTAGAATTAGAGGAGCTGAATCAGCATTGCAACAAACAAGCACTTCTAGAAAAGGAGGATCTATGTTGCTCTTTGTACGTTAGACTGAAATTATGCTGAGTATAGATGTCAGCTCTACGTGAAAGCAACAAGCGTTATTTCTAACTGCTGAGCTAACCAGCCTGCCTTTGTGCAAATGATGATTGTAATGAGAGTTTTCATTCTTTTACACTTCGCAAAAAGCTGCCACACAAAGATATGATGATACCTTCCTAGGTAAATATTCTTTTCCTCTAGAAACATTTCAGTGAATTTGTCATCTCATTGATTTTGGATGTAGAGTTCCTGTGAATGGTAGAGGAGAGTTGAAAAGATCTCAACCTGAGAAGCGAGGCTTTGGGGCAAAGCTTGGGAGTAATCGTACCATGCAGCATGATTCGTTCCTATAATTGCAACACAGCCTAAAATTTAAAAAACCCAAACAAACCAACACCTCCTGCACTGACTAAAAGCTGAAGTGTCAGAAGTTGCACCATGCTATTTGCACTCCAGATACACTCTCCTGAAGTGCAGCTTATGATTCATTGTACCTCTGTTAAAAGCTGCTAAATGTTAAGTGAAAACTCATTCATTTCTTCACCTCTTCTGCAAACTGTAGGTGAAAGACCCGAGGAGTGGCTGTTTTACTTTTATCTGCATTATTATTAGAACCTTCTGTAAGAGACCAGGAGATTTCTTGTGGATGAGATGAAGAGGGGCCAAGGAAACTGCAGCCCATTTTGCTACATAGCTGCCACCTCCTTAAATCAAACGTCATGCTCTGTAGCCTTCAAGGATGTTTTTCAGAGTATTTTCTTTTTGCTGAAGGCTATCACACTCTTCCCTAAGGTGGCCTATACAAGATGGTTTTGCCTCTTTAACATGTACGAGTACCAGATATACTTAATGCAGTCTCTCCTAAGTCTCTATCACACCATGTTTTTTTAAGCCTTTGGGTGAATTCTGTGGTTAGTTGAGTGTTAGTTGAGTGTAAGTTGTGGTTAGTTGTGTTAGTTGATATTTACTTTCCCGTAAATATCCCAAGACCACAGTGACAGCTTCGTCTCAAGGATGGGACTAGACACTATGAAAGGCAAAACATAAGTCAGGAGCACAGTGAATCGTCTCTTTTGATGGCTGCTGAGTCACCTCTCTCACAATGCTGAGACTGCTAGAGGTCCTGGAGCAATATATCTGTAAGGTCATTGTGGTCACACACCCATTAAACTATGAGAATTGGAGCAATCAGTAGTCAATCTGCAAGTAACTCAATTGCTAGAAGACTTCCTAAATGGGCTGATTTGTTAAACCAGCAATAACAATGAAATTTTCTTGATTATAATTTCCAGAGGGGTCAACGTCGATTGGAAAGCAGTGGAGAAAACTTGCATTAAGAAAAAATTAAGTATCACATTATCCATTAAGAAGACAAGCTCAGAAGTCACTTTTCCCATCAGTAAAAAATTCAGTTGCCCCAGTTGCATCGACCTTTCTCAGTTACACAGCCCTGACCATCTTCCTTCTTCCATAATACAGTGAAGTTTTAATTTCTGAACATTTTGTTGTTAGAAGCCTTCTATTTTTCTTTATTGTGTCTTGAAGATAATCATTAATATTTACAGAAAGAAAGCATCCTTATTGTATTTTGTATTTAAACTGGTAATGAGGTTTGAGCTTCTGATTTTATAGTACATATTACATTGAAACCCAATAAGAACAGCTAACAAAACAAAAATATTTTACTTTTTTTTCTGTTTTTCTCACTGATAGCTATTGAAGTTTGGGGTTATTTCTAGATTTATATTGTTTTGAATACTTGGATTCCAACTATTTCCATCGGAACAATTGTAAGAGAAGTGCTTGTCTACAAACTTTGTATGAACAAATGCCGGAAACAAGTCTGTTCTTTTTTTTTCTTGGAAGTTAGAAAGATTTCATTCAACCTATTCCAACCTGAGTTGGAGATCAAAATCAAGAGGAATATTTATGAAAAATAACATTCTGAACCAGACAGTCCTGCGATCTAAGCAAAATTTTGAGGGATTTTATTAAGAAATTAAAATAATTAAACATTTTAGTTAGCTCAGAAGTGATCCAGCCAGTTTTTGGTGCTGCATGCCTTGACACACTAACTGTCATGTGCAGATTGCTTTTTGATATGAGATAGTTTGCCCTCTTTAATGCTACTAAGAAAAGAGGAGGATGTTTAGCAGACTGTGAGCTGTACGAGTCTTTCTAATGGCTGTGATTTGGTTCATCGGTCATAGGTTGGCCATCCTTGAATTGGTTGGTCATCCTTGTCTGACTATATTCTTTGTGTAACTGTCAAGTTCTGCTTGACTTGTGCCTAACAGGCATGTAGGATATGCGATGGTTTTTATATATGAACTAAGATGACATAGGTGACTACCTTATGGGGAAAAAACAGCTAAACACCTTTTTGAGTAAAGATTCACCTAGATAATGCAAGCCATAGCTCAGGGGTATAAGGTGAAGCTTATTTCAATTTAGTGTTAGTTAACAGCAGGCATGGTGAAGATGAAGACAGGCTGAGAGAGTTGGAGCTGTTCAGCCTGGAGAAGAGAAGGCTCCGGGATGATCTTATTGCAGCCTTCCAGTACTTAAAGGAGGCCTACAGGAAAGCTGGAGAGGGACTTTTTACAAGGGCATGTAGTGATAGGACAGGGACAATGGCTTTAAACTGAAAGAGGGTGGATTTAGATTGGATATAAGAAAGAAATTTTTCACTGTGAGGGCGGTGAGGCAGTGGAACAGGTTGCCCAGAGAAGTTGTGGATGCCCCATCCCTGGAAGTGTTCAAGGCCAGGTTAGATGAGGCTTTGGGCAACCTGGTGTAGTGGAGGGTGTCCCTTGTCATGGCAGGGGGGTTGGCACTAGATGATCTTTGAGGTCCCTTCCAACCCAAACCATTCTATGATTCTATGAGACTCACAAGTACCATTTCATATAAAATACCGGTATACTCACTGCAAAGATGCTTTTGAAGAACACTGACTTATGCAGCCTGAGTCCACTGCTGTTCCAGATCTCTACTGCAAGAGTTTGATTTCTAGGTAGATAATTTAGGTAAAACATGAAGGAAAGCAAAAAACTCCTGGTCACCGTCAAACTGGTAATTGTGCAGAGGAACTGGGCTCCACATCTTGGCTTTTAGAAGAACAAGGCACAAGGTTGCACTTGTAACTCAGGTATTTAAATTCAGTTGTGTAGAAAAAAATATTCTTCGTTTTTCTTTTCTCTCTCTTGCGCTCTCTCTTTCACACCATCCTACCATAATTCACTTGGGCCTTATGGGTGGTAACTCAAAGATAAGAAAGAAAAGATTGTGGCTGTTCATCCATTATTGTGGAAGAGATTTTTAAAACACCTCAGAGGAAAAACTTCTTCAGCTTATTTTGGACCATGTTTAGTATTTTAAAATTACTTTAGAATGCCCAACAGCAATGAAACCTGATAGTGACCCAACAGAAAAGCTAATTAAAAAAAAAGAAAAAAGAACGTAGAGGACAAGTGACAGGTGGCACATTATTTCAATAAAATCTCTCAGGAAGTAGAAGTTCATATGTAGGTGCCAAAGGGACCTGACTTTGGGACAATGTCTGCTTTCCTACATTTCATTTGATTTTAAAGCTCTCACCTACAAATATCAAAATTACCAAAGAGCAGCAAAAGTCAATAATTTTTTAAAATCTGAAAGGCAATTCAAGATTCCTGAATTTTACCACACTTTTTGAGCCATTAAATCAGTCTAAGCTTAATGACTGTGTCTCATGCCGCAGTAGGGCGGATTCATGTAATGAATAGCAATCTGTTAATTCTATCAACTCTTCTATTAATTCAAGAAGCAGAGGTCCAAAAGTTTTCAGTGCTCAAAAAAAAAAAAAAAAAGAGACTTTAAAATGTGAGGTTTTTTAAATAAAGTGATAGCTCATTTTTCTTTTCTGTATTTTTATATCATCAAATATAATCACACCAAGGCTTGCTAAGCAAAATCCTCACTTTTATAATTCTAGAAAGATTTTTTTTTATACCTTGTACCTCTTTTTATTATGGTCAATTGAAAAATGATGATTCTGTAGCGTACTCCATTTTTCTGTCTATCTTGCACTTTTTCCTGGAAAAAAAAACAGCTGTATTTCTTATGTAAGGCTAATAAGATGTATTCTAAGACATTTCATAGAATGCTCCAATGAGTTCGGAGAAACGGAATGAGCATCATGGAATAAGAATTACTGACTATTAGTGACATCTCCCTGTGGAATTAGAGAGAGAATACATACAAGAGATTGTCTTGCTTACGTTTGCATTCGGTTTGCTTCCTCTCTCCCTCTTTGGTGATTGTGATTAAAAGTGGACATAAACTTTATTGATGTATCATTTCATATACTTGCTCTTTCCTGTTCATTTTTGGATTTAGAATTGCCAAATCTAAAAAACCTTTAAGAGAGACAAGGAGGTAAAAACCCTCAGTGTACAGTTAACAGCTCCAAGCAGTTACACACTGTATTTCAGTATAAGCAAAAAAAATTAATCAAATTTACAGATGTTTAAGTACAGTAGGTCAGACATGGAGACTCAGTGGCATTTCCTAGGATTTTAACAAAGACAAGCAAATTTCAGAGGTTTTGTTCAAGCTATAATGTATCCTCTCCAACAGAACCAGCACCTCTGTGGGCACCTGGCTATGATATCAGGTAATTTGGCAGGAAACCCAGGAATAGGAGCAATATGGAATTGCCTTGATGTTTCTCAGGCAAAATAAGATGAAAGACAAGAGAAGCAACCACAGCAGTGAGGCTCCAGAAAAAGTGGCCGTGAGCAGTGGGAAGCAGATGGGGAAGCAAATTTTCGCCTGGGGAGAAGGAAGAGAAACAGCGACCATTGCAATGGGCTATCACAGCACAATACCAGTTAGCATTAACAAAAGTGAACATGCATTAATGAGGATCAGATATTACTGACTAATCCTGTGTTCATGTGTGGACATAACCTTGGTCATTGCCTGGTTGACCCATTGCCTTTTAATTTTCTATGCTATAGCTGAAATTCAGTCCTTGTTGCAATCAGTAAGAGGGTTCCATAGACTTTAATCAGCTCAAACAGCCCCAGTGAAGGGCCCAGAATGTGTTTGAATGAAATAAGCGGTGTTGCTCTAGATTTCCACAATGAAGCTGACAGAATAATTGGTCTTCTTTTTCAAAAAGGATCTTTGAAATATGAGATACATTGTAGTTTTGTCTGGAACAGTCTCCTTAAAATGTCATGTACTTGTTCAGACATTTAAGAACTTATTGGCAAAGCATGATCTTTTGATTTAATAGCTGATTTGATATAGAACCTTTTAAGAAGGCAGATGGCATTACAACCTTATTGGAGGTACTTCCGTTCTCCTACTGCATTGTGAAAAGGTAGTTAGTCTGCATATGCTTTAAATTTACTAAAACAAAAGAAAATCTCCTTATAAGACATTTAAAGGGCAGGCTGTATTCAGCCAAATGTGAGTAGAAAGAATTTGGGAATGTAATTTCAAAATGGCTCTTTAAACATGCCCAACTTAAAGTACTGTTCTCTGGAAAAGTAGTGAGCCTGCAATACCTGTAGTTATGATTTGTGTAACAGTCAACAGAGCTTTTACCAAGACCTTTTTCCATCACTGGTATTTTGGAAGCTATCATATTTGTGACCAGTTTGCATGATCATGCATTGCACATCTAATGTTATATGACTGAGAGTCATATGATGTCTCCCCTGTCCATGGGCAGCCAGTGGGCACAAGGACTCTGAGAGAGGTAACATGGCAGGAAACGCCAACTGTAGGGTGAATCTGGGTTGTGTAGACAGAAGATGCCAGGAGAAACCCCTAGTGTCACCTCCTACTACAAAAAAGGGTTAAGGCCGGCGATCAGTGCTATATCAGCACAGTTTCTTGATTGATTGTGACACAGGCTCACCTCATCTGCAAAGCATGTGATCCAAAAACCATTGTACCTTAGACAAGAGCCTGTCGTCAAGTTTTAAACTGTACCCACAACAGCCTGCAGAACTAGAAGAGTCTTAATGTCCATACTCCCATGCCCACAAAAATTTAATTTCACAAATGTTTCTTTTAACCTCCATGGTGACCAGAAGATGGACGTGGAACGCCAGTATTTCCATACACATCTCTGTGCTTGTGTATACATGCAAGAACTTTCACATTCCTCTTAAAAATTAATGATCTCCTCCAATTTTTCTTGCCTACAACTTCTAGTAATGCTGTAGCTTCTTCAAGTCTTTCTTCATCCCACGTAATGTTATTTTCATAGAATGCTGTGATGACTAGACAGATTAAAAAAAAAAATCTAGACAAGCCATCTTTATCTTTTCAGACTTCATATACACTTACTAAAACAATTCATGGTAGTCCATTCTTTCTAGGAAGTCTGATCAGGACATAAATAATTCCAGTGTTAGCAATCATATTAGTCAGCAGTTTTATAGCATCTTACAGCATTTTTAGACAGGAAATGAGTTGCTTTTTCTTTATGTATGACTTAGAATAGCAGTTGATCTCTTCACTGAAATTTTATTTTCCTTCTTGACTTACTGTTACTTTCTTTTTTCCCTGTGTGACCTTCTTTCTTAGTTCTTCACAACAGTGCAATCAAATACTAGTTTTCATTCTATGCAATAAAGTCTAAATAATGTACCATAGCTTTCCCTGTTAAAAAAGAAAAATGGCAAAATCTGTGTAACAATTGAAAGAAAAATTGCAACAATTCCTTGCCACATGCTGCAGAATAATTTCAGTAAAATATCACGTCTCTATAGATTGAATATCAATATGATGGAAGATGCAGTTATTCTTTCCTATCTCAGAATGTTTACAAAGGAGGTTTTTTTATAGTTAAATCACTATGATTTATAAAAATTCCTTTTTTTCAAGGCCAAGCTGTACAAGGTAAATGATGGCCTCACGGTATTGGATAAATGCCTCTGACTGTATTTTTTCTTTTTCTTTTTTTTTTCCCAATGTCTTTCATCTTTTGAACGCTCAACAATTTCCTTTTTTAAAAATCTAAAATTATGTCACTCATGTGCAACTTTCATAAAAGCACTTTAGCTTGTGACTTTTTAATACTCAGTGGATAAGAGATAGAGGCAGAATCATGTATTTCATGACAATCAGCCCTGTCTGTTCACTGCTTTAGACTGATAGTAAGTAGTTTAAGAACTGAACAAGCTAATGGTGCTGCCACTTCATGTCCAATGCAGAGCAGAGATTGCAATAAGCCTTTGCAGTACTCAACTGCAGTCGTTGGAAAGCTGAAATGTTGCAATAGCAAATCAACAACAGTGTTTGTCCTCGATAAATTAGTACTCATGACTCTTAAGAGTGACTACCCTCAACAAAACTGACTCATACAGGATAAAGTTAGTACAACTGCAATCAGAATTTGATTCAGAGACTCCAGGAATCCCGTGGTGCCAGTACCATTAGGAACTGACAGCCTGTCACCACCCCTGTTAACAGTTTTGCACTGTTAAGATAAGCCATGCTCCTATGAAATTCATAACTGGTACAAATACAGAGCAAAGGAATACCCTGAATTTTAAAGAGTAACTCGCTGCAAAGGATTTTCAATGATCCATTCATGTAAGGATTAGATATTGCATGTCTTGAAGAGAATAGATAAAAGGAAATCCAGTGTACTTGATTTAAATATTTCTGAGTCAACGAAGTTCCGTATTTTTCCCCTAGATTTATCTCTTGATATATTCCATCAACAATGGGAAAAGCTTGAGCTAATTTTATCTGTCCAGTGACTGCATTTTTTAAAACATACGTTATCTGGCAAAGCTTCATCTTAATTTGTTTTCCGATATTCTTCGGGAGAAAAATAGAAACGTTTTTACCAGGGGATGCCTGTTTTTTCCTGGTCCATAAAGCCATTTGCTTGAGATTTTTTTCACGTAACTCTGTTGTAATTTTAGAAGTGATCTGATGCTAAGATATCTGATTTTGGACTCTTCTCTGGGATCTGCAAAACCTTGCTTTTGCCCTTAACTCTGTCTCTGTATATGTTCCTTTTAAGTTTATTTTAAAGATGATTTGGGGAGGTGGTACCTATTTCCACAAGCCAAACTTAAATATGGTTGCTCTTTCATTGTCCTGAAACTTTGACTAATTTTTCATTTTATTTTTTCCTTAGCTTGTTACCATATTGGAAGAAGGGATAACAAATATCCAATTTCCACTAACGTAGTGGTGACATACCCTTCCAAACACAAGAGTATAAAAAGCCTGTTAATTAGTTAAATCCTGCCTGTATTGAAATCATATACAAGTAGTATGTAAGTTGCTATGGAGCTTCTCTATTGAAATAAAATTATCCTTAGGCTAGCAAACTGGTAGCCCAAGTTTTTCTTTGTAGGGATTAAATTGCTCGCAGTGCTCCAAGTGAATCTTCTACTTTGTTATGCAACTACATTCAGCTTTAAAGTTCAAATCAATATTCAAAACCAGATATAAGCAATAAGAGAAACCAAAGAATCACCATGAAATAGAATCATAGAATCATAGAATGGTTAGGGCTGGAAGGGACCTTCAAAGGTCATCTAGTCCAACCCCCCTGCAAGGAACAGGGATATCTCCAACTAGATCAGGTTGCTCAGGGCCTTGTCCAACCTGGCCTTGAACGTCTCCAGGGATGGAGCATCCACCACCTCTCTGGGCAACCTGTTCCAGTGTTCTACCACTCTCATAGTAAAAAATTTTTTCCTAATATCCAACCTGAACCTACCTCCCTCTATTTTAAAACCATTACCCCTTGTCCTATCATAACTGGCCCTCCTGAACAGCCTCTCCCCATCTTTCCTGTAGGCCCCCTTGAGGTACTGGAAGACCGCTATAAGGTCACCCCGGAGCCTCCTCTTCTCCAGGCTGAACAGCCCCAACTCTTTCAGCCTGTCCTCATAGGAAAGGTGCTCCAGCCCTCTTATCATCTTCGTGGCCCTCCTCTGGACCCTCTCCAACTGGTCCATGTCCTTCTTATGTTGGGGGCTCCAGAACTGGACGCAGTACTCCAAGTGAGGTCTCACAAGGGCAGAGTAGAGAGGGAGAATCACCTCCCTCGACCTGCTGGCCACACTCGATGCAGCCCAGGACGCGGTTGGCCTTCTGGGCCGCAAGAGCACATATCATGTATTGTAAAAAACTTTGGGCGGTATTTGAACCTAGTAGCTAGTTTGGACTTCTAATATTTTATTTTATTTTGCTGAGTCTCTGAATCCATACATCAGAATGCAGTTTAGAGTTCAGTCCCGGTGATTCCTGTTCTCATTATGTTTTATGCATTAGCCTTATCAGTGGCTGTTTATGCACTTGATTTAAAATTTAATCTACTACGACATAACCATTCAGCCGTCTCGCTGAGCTTTATAGATTGGTAAGTAAAGAGCGATTAGAAACAAATTTTATGTTTCGCATTCTGTCTCTTAAAATTCCTACTGTATAAACATTATTCTCACAAGAAATTTCCATTGTAGCTGACTTGCCTCGTATAACATTGAAAGAAACAGAATTCTGGTTGTCTACTTTAGTATATTAAAATATGGTCTTCTCTGGATCAGACTTTATAAATAAATGACAGTTACCAAAATTTTATTTGCTTAGATACCTAAACCTTTTGCCCTGTGGCAATCTTGTATCCCTTGTGAATAAAAAAACGTTTTAGAGTATTTTATTCACTTTACAGACCGTGCATCCTGCTCTCTTAACAGAGAGGAGTGTAAATACCTCCCACTGTAATTTATGTATTTTAATGTCTGTAATTTATGATGTGCTTGATTCGTTTTGTTGGTTTTTAAAATCAATCACCACGTTTTCTATTTTAAGCCTTTAATTGGGATGGTTTTAAAAATAGCATTCAGTGCGTGCGTTGTTGCCTGTTTTAAAGGCAGCGTTTCTCAGCATTTTTCTGCCATGGTGGAGACAGAGGATTCAAGGATCCCAGGGCAGGATGCTGCCTGTGGGAGATGGACACACTACCTCAGACCTGTTTCTCTGTGAAGGAGTGTGATACGGCACCCAAGACCGACCTGAGCTGCTGAGGGAGTGGAAAAGGGTCTCAAAAGCTGGTTCCAACAGACATGGCCTCTTTCATAGTTTCTTTCAGATTCAAATATAGCGTCATGATTTGAGGAGAACAAGCTTTTCATGCTGTGCCACTTTCTCTTCTAGTTTGCACTCTTTGTCTTTCACTTCTCTCGCACACCGTGCCCGCTATGCTCATGATGCCAGGTGAATGTGCTGTAACCATCAGTTATAATCTCAGGAAAACAATTTTTTTTTTTTTTTTAATTCTAAGATTTGTCATTGACAATCATTGTGTTCCACTTCAATAACACTTGTTATTTCTCCTACATATCTGTACAATTTCTCCTACATATCTGTACATACACTTACAGCTTCAACTGCCATTAGTTTGATTTGGGAAGAATTAGCAGGTGATGGGCAGAGCTCAAAAGAACATGTGCGTCTGTCAAGAAGCAACGGTAGGCAAATGAAAATTGTTTATCAGCTCTCTGCTGAGAGGACTTTTATTAGCAAGAAGTAAGAATCCAAGCTAAGGCAGATGGGCACTTAATTTCATTTTACTGCCAAGGATTTGTGGCTCATAGGTGCGTAATTTCACACAGATCTGAACAGAATCCAAACACAACAGTTTGAATCCAGCTTAAAGAAACAGTTTGACGTTGGTTGACTTTGAATCTTGTAACTATTTTGTTACTTCTTTAGCTTTCATGGAAAGAATTGGTAGCTAGTTTATTCTTACACAACTTTGCTGAGGTCTTCTTGTCGCTCTTCCTGCTTACACCATGTGAGGATCTGTCCATATTGGTTTCTGTTTACTAGAGGAGTGAACCCAAGTAGCCTTCCAGGGACAGAGATGAGTAAGCCTCTAACTATTGAGCCGGTGAGTATAGCCATGTCACATTTCCAGGAAAAGTGAGATAGATGGGAGCAGGCAGCCCCAAATAACCTTGAAAAGCTTGACGTTTAGTAGATGAATAGCCTGGTTAAGCTAATCGACTTAGCAATCATTTGAGCAATCACAAATTGTTTTGCTATAAAGCTGTGCATTTTCAAATTCTAGTTGGCAATTTATCCTCATAAATTGTCGTTTATTATTCGTACTGGTCATAGTACGTGTACAGCCTGAATTATGCCAGACTCAAGCTACATGCAAACATGAAGATCTGCATGCAGTCTGTGACACTGCTATTGTCTAGGGAGCAAACCTGACCCAGCCACCACATCTCTGTGCTACAGCTTTTCCACCTGACTGTCTCTTATATGCTACTCACTCTAATTGTAACTGTGCTCTATGGATAGCACATATGCTATTGTCCTATCTCCAGGTCCAGAGCATCCCACACTTTAGAGCACACAGATTGTCCTGGAATGCATCTGAAAAAGCTTCACAGCACTCTAACCAGGACAAGAGGAAATGGCCTCAAGTTCTGCCGGGAAAGCTTAGATTGGATATTAGGAAAAATTTCTTCACTGAAAAGGTTATCTAGCATTGGAATAGATTGCCCAGGGAAGTGGTTGAGTCACCATCGCTGGAGGAATTTAAAAGACGCGTAGACGTGGTGCTTAGGGACATAATTTAGTGGTGGACTTGGCAGTGTTAGGTTACTGATTCGACTTGATCTTAAAGGTCTTTTCCAACCTAAATGATTCTATGACTCTATGATTCTATGAGCACTTGTGTGAAACCTCCGCTTTAAAGAGGAAAAGCATGTCCGAGTCTACAGGGCCAGGGGAGCATGATATGGAGTTTCTTAACTTTTCTTTTGGGAAATGACTGGAGAACAGGAGGGCACTGAGGTGGGGGAACCCCCAAGCTCATCCAGAGGGCCTGAACTTTTGACTTGTCATTTCAAGAAGGCCATAAATCCCACCACCTCATTGCACCGCAAAGTCAAGAGGAATGGTTAGAGTATGGCTGTCAGAACTCCTCCGCAGTGCTCTTCCATGGAGATGGAGAAATCTGATAGGTGTGTAAGTCATATATTATGCTGTCTTGTTTTCCTCTGTTAAAGAAATTTCAGCATTGCAAATGTCTGGTAAAATTTTATGCTGATAATTCTTTCCTAGCTCATGTTATGGCCCTGCAGTGCTACTACCACAATGTGGTAATAACCCCGTGGTTACACAGTTATTACTCAGATTTGTAAAAGCACATTGTTGTAATAAGGCATTGAGTTGTGCCCCTGCAGTTGATGTGAAAATAGAAATAGCCATGTTATGCACTACCATGATGACCCTTTAGCACTAAATGTGCAAGGATTTGTTACAATAATTATGTCATGAAACTCATGTGACTAATTCCCTCAAGTTTCTTTGACCAGTCTAGCCTCAATTCTGCACAAATTGAAGACCTCGTTACGATACAGTCTGTCATGATAAAACTATGTAAATAAAGCCATCATTGTCAATCATTCTTCAGAGATAGCTGTATATAAAACATGTATGATTCAGCATTGAAAATATCTTTAAATATAGACTTCTGGTATTAAAAATGTATATGTATATATGTATTAAAAAATATTGACAGACAGAATTTTCCGAAGACATCGTTTTGCTGAAATGGAAAAAGATAATCAAATTATCATCTGACTTTTTATCACTACCATTTTTTTTATATACACTTCTAGTCTTGATAAAATAGTTATGATATAGGAAGGCTCCCAGTCCTAGTCTAATTATGTCACCTATAAATTATTGTCCTTTATAACCTCTAGTCTTCCTTAGTACATAGCAAATGGTCTTTTTATACTCATCATACTTGAATTTCATGAGTCAATGCTTTGACAGATCAAGTGTGTGTGGTGAACCAGAACAAATATAGTGGCTTCAAGTTATGACTTTCAAGGTCACAAATATATAACGTGAAAAACATTCTTGAATTTTCAGTCACTGAATCAGTAAGAAATCTATAGTCATTATTGTTATTACCTTTCCATTTCCTTCTTAAGTCACAAATGTTAATTTTAGATTCCAAAATCCTTGAAAATAAATGAAATAAAACTCAGTCACTATTAGAACAGGGTCAATTTCTGCATCTAATCCTGCACCTCAAAACTAGTGGAGAGTTTAGGATGTTTAATGAAAGCAACAGTGTATAGATATCTCTATGAGCAGCAGAAAATGCTTACATAGCGTTGGGTCATGAAAAAATGTGAAGCAACTTACATTGAAAATAATATTACATTTCAACTTACATCGAAATTAATACATAAAATGCAAGTTTTTTTTTCCTTTGTATGGTCTCATCTTTCTGATCATATAATGCAAAAGATACTATGACCCAATCTGGTTGGAGTCTCTGTGCATTAAAGCCATAACTGTTTTACAAATAGTTAATAACTGTCTTCAAATAGCACTTTGCTTTTCCTGCAGTGAAGATTAAGGATAAAATGCCAATTCTGAAAGCCTTCCGTTATGTGAAAATGTTTATGCTCTTGGATCACAGAGTAGCTCAATATTATTACAAACATATTTTATTTTAACTTAAAAAAACCTCAAGAATTTATAAATATATGCAAAAATTTTATACATAAAAATATGTTTTACAAAACCTCTTACTCTTCAATAATAACATGAAAGCATGGTTTTGCTAAATAAGAAATATCTAAAAGATTTAGGTAAGCTACTACATTTCAATTACATGTAAAATTTAACAGAGCTTGAAAATAATTCATGTATTGAAATACATGAAATTGAAATTCATGTATTTTATAAATACTTATGGCTAGCTTTAGACTTGAACATGAACAATGACTGATTTTTCATAAGATCCACATCCATGTACAGCTTTCAGCTGTTACTATCCACATGACAGATACAACTGTTGCAATCTATTTATGGCAAAAGAAAAAGAAATACCTGCAACTGTTAGATATTTTTATATAATGAGCAATACTTCTTTTTAAAATAATTTTAGAAGGGAAAAATTAGAAATATTGTATTTTATATTGTATTAAATTGTCTTAATATGACATTGCATTCAGAACTCTGAATACATAAAGTCAGTCTGTAACATAAAAAGAGGAACAATGAGAAAAAAATCAACTCAGAGGTTAAAGAATAACTTTTCTTGAAACATGTCAGCATAATTTCAAGCTAGATGAATCCTATTTAACAAAGCAGCTGGGGCCTGGAGACCTGGCCATGCAGATGTCTGTAGGAGGAGGAGGGTGGAAGATGGTTTTTACCCTACTTAAAGTAGTGAGCACGACAGAATTGTGACTAACCCAGAAGTATTATCCTGTTCCCACACACAATAAGGCCAACGCTGCCTTTCTCAGTTCTTCCAATCTCACTGCAGCCAATAGTTATTTATTAACCTGTGATGACAGATGGCTACAAGGTTGGTAAACAAACGAGAACCCAGTTTCAGCACCAAGAAATAAATGGAAGCCTTGGGAGAGACAGTGTAAGCAATTCTCTGCGATACTGCTTGTACTGTCTGCTAAGTACTGGAAAAACTAAGACTGCTTCAATATGTGACAACAGCTTTAGGAGACTGGGATATTCAGGGGAGTTATTAAAATAGGTTATAATAGGCTTTGAGGTCATTGCCTGTTCTGGGGACTCCACTGTGGTAGTGTAAACATTCACAGTGTCAAGTTATCGAATTGTGAAAGTTATAGTCCTGGGACACAAAGCTCATAACTGTACAGAGGGTTAAAAAAATGTATCTAAAACATGAGAAGGTCCTACTGCAAGGTGTGACAATTGTCACGCATCGTACTAGCCTGACCCAGCTGCAATCTCCTGGGTGTTTCCATTTGACTGATGATCATTTTTCATCTTAAAATATGAGTGCAGTCGTGTTTCACAAGGGAAGTTCTTAAAACTTGTGCAGATATGAGATCCTGACATATTTTGTAACCTGCTGCCTAGGCATTCGAATTTTTCAGCTCTAGAAACCTTCCAGTTGACTTCTGAGGCAAACTCCCTCCCCAAAGATACTGTGTTTCTGAGACATCCTGCTCACCGTAAGTGGAAACAGATAATTAGAGAAGTGGTAGGAAAAAACCACATGTAATATAATATTGTGTTCTTAAGCACTGTGCACTTTATTATTTACCTCTTTAATAGACTCTAAGTCATTGTCTGGTAAACTGAAAGTATTTAATGTATGCATATTAGTACATATGGAAGTCAGGAAAATAATGATCTTGGATACATTTAAGTACTGAATGTATTAAAAACAGCTTTCACTGGTAAGAGGATAGAATACAAGACCTGTGAGGTCTTTCTCATTGCCAATTTCCAGTTAATATTTAATATAACTTTAAAACAATGCAATATGTGACAATAGATTAGGGGTGAAATGAATCTTTTGATTGCTGGCTGTTGTTAGCTGGTGTCAAATTCACATACCATGTTTAATTTCCTATTAATTGCTTATGTGTGAAAACAGTCACTACCTAACAGAAACAAGTTGGCATTGCAGAAAAACTGAGTGAAGAAACACTGTAGAACTCGGGTTGATGCGGTACCTGTTAGCATGATGTCAGAATGTGTTGCAACATTTCTGATAGATTTCTGCCTTCTGAATTTTTCAAGTGAAGGGAAAACTTGAAGCTGGTAGAATTTCTTCCATCCTCAGACAGATGAATATATGTTATAAGTCTTTGTCTCTAGGAAGGGAAAAAAATACCAAATCATCTACAGACATACACATGTCTGGCTGCATAGGATATGAAAATCTGTGTTACTGAGGTTAAAATTCACAAACCAAAATTTGCCCTGTACTTCTACTGATTCTTGAAAACTGTGCACAAATATATACACTGATAAAGGGACTTTCATGTGAATTACTCATTAAAGTAATAACACAGTGGCTCCAAAATTTATTTGCAGCGCTGCTTAAGCCCCTAAATAAAGGAAAAATTTGCCTAAATGCAATAGACTTCCGTAACATGACTTGGCCACTAGAAAAGAAAGAATTGTGACTGACCTGGGATCTAATGTATTTGTAGAAAAATACAGAGCTTTGGGAAATTCTTGACAATTTTCTCCCCATCCATATGAAATACAGGGTGTTAGAAAAACACACTGCTGCGGCTCCCAGCACCACATGACAACAGAAAACACCATCGTAATTATCTTTGTAACATAATGCATTCTGATTACCTATGTACAGCAATTATATAAAATAACAGAGCTGTTAACATGGAATCACTGAGTCACAGAACTCAGGTGAATAATTTATGTAGAATGAAGTAGAAAAGGGCCCTCTTTTAATTAAAAGTAAACTCTAGAACATTATCAGAGAGTAACTGTAAAGATTTAAAGCTACATCGCCGATCGCTTCTTTCACTAACTTTTGAATATATACAAAATTATGGCTTTTCCCTTTTCCTTAGGGGCTACTGAATATGTGGTTCTTGCCTTTGTCTCTTTAAAGAAAATCATGCATGTGGCTTTTTACACAACGTAAAAATGTTTGTTTCAGTTTGTTGGGTTATGTGTTTTTATTAGGAAAGAACTAAGCACAGGATAGTTTGAAATAGATCCCAGATCTTACAGGAATTAGTTGAATGTCTTACCAGCCTCCTTCATACAAGAAAGCCATAGGACAAATTGATTTTCCTTTTGTGAGGGACAAATCTATTGTGCTAGAAGTGCACTGGGTTTTTTTGTCTATCACCTCTGTCTTATAAATTTAAGCTGTTTTCTCGTTGTACTGGATCCAGATCAATAAAGGCTTTGACGATAAGAACCAAGTAGTTTGGATGCTTGTCTGCAGGGAGAGTTGTGTTGAATAATTGCAACGTTTTCCCAAAACATTCATTATCTGAATCCAGGTGTATCCAGGTATAGATTTTACAAGACATTTTTGAAGACTAACGTTTTTAAGCTCCTGTCAACTGCATTTCTCAACCATCATTAATGAAAAGGAAAAAAAAAATACTTTATGTACCTCTGGCCCTCGTTTTAGCACTTCAGTCACCAGTCCAGTGGTGCTATTTATTCTATGCTTACAATTCTAGGGCCCAATCTTTCCAACTAGATGTGAAACGTAGATGAAAGCCCAAAGAGATGAAAGTGCTTCCACTGACTTGAACAGATTCTAGGTAATTTCTGTAATGCTTGATATTCTTTTCATTTGAAAGGGGAATAGTATCTCCAGCAGTACATCATTATAAAAATTAAGTCCTAGGTTTGGTAATGATCATAGGCTAAGTTAAAATGATCAGATTTGCCAGTGTTTAGAAAAAGCAGCATATTAAGAACAATTTGAATGTAAGTAGTGTTTCTAAATATTGTATCAATGCAGAACAGGTAAATCTTTGTTATGCAAATATAGTCTGTCTTAGATCTGGCTGACTATTCCCTTTTCTTTTTAAATGTAATTTCACTGAGACTAGAGCATTTCATAAGAACACAGCCATTTTAATTACCTTTTCCCTCGGGACATGATCACATTAATTTTTTACTTTAGTTTTTTGTTGTGATTTACTTAGTTCTACTAACATTTTTAATGCATTAATATATTTTCTATTTAACAGTTTGTATTCTAATATTACTCTATTGTAAAACATGCTTCTGGATAATTTTGTTCAAGCTTTATTCAGCGAAAAACTTTTAATTTCCTTCTTTCTTTCCATTCTGAAATGCAAAATAATGTGTAGAGAATTTCTAGCTCTAAGCATGGGGAATCATTTGGTAAATCCCAAGAAAAAAATAAAATAAATTAAAAAAAAAATAGATTTAGAGGAAAAAAAACCAACAACTTAATCCTCTGAGCATTTTAAATTCACACTTTGAAGCTGACCTCACAATAATAAATAGGATAATATTTTTTTTTACTAGTGAAGACTGATATTTATGAAGTGACACTGTAGGCAAGTGAGAAAGCTTTGATTGCCTCTTTGAGAGAACAATGCTTTGTTTCAGCTTGCTTCTGCCTTGTAGGTGAACATGAGCCACTTAGTTTACCATATGTTTATTTTCCCTCGCAGAACAGGCTTGTACAACTGACTTCTCAAATGAAGCCCTTTAGCTAGATTAGTGAAAAGACCACATAAGACCTTTAAAAATATTTGAATCTCTATTTTATTATTTAATTCATTAATTCTGATTTTATTACTAATAGCATGAATCCTTTAGCTATCTTTTCAGTAACAACGCCACAGTTCATAGGAGCTGACAGAACTGGGTTCCCCCTGCAGTAACTGCTAGTCTGAGGCTGAATCACTAGAGCTACAATAGTTCATGGGGATTTCATTAAAATCACAACCAAAGACTCTCGTCCACTATTGTCTCAGTATTGCATTTCTAAATATTATAATGCTCCAGCAGTTAAACCTCACATTATTACTGGTAATCTGGGAAAGAAAATATCAGAGGTTGTTGAGGTTCTTCAAATAGCAGTGAGAAGAGGCTGCTACCGTACAGATTATAAAATTCAGTTATTTGCTGATATTTTCCTGAATGGCTTTTACATGCAGTAAAATATAAGAAAGCTCGTTAGCAGTGTAATGCTTCCTGTACCTTGTGGAATTGTCTGTAAGAAACAGCAAAAAAACTGGAGAGTGCTCTTTACTGTGCAGGAAATGTGTCAGGAATCCTTCACAGATAACAAAGCTTCTATCTTTATTTATTGTTTACTTAACCTCATTCTTATTTGCATTACAACTGTTAAACCCTGTAATGGCTTTGCCACCATAAAGGGTTACTAAGTTGAGTGTAAACTATGCATTTGCCCCCAGTTAAAAATCTCCTTGCACAGGAACTGTAGTGTACACCAGCCTTTGTGTAAATGAGAATCAGGTTCAGGTTTATGAAAATTTTGCTATCACTGTCTTTCTTTTTTCCTCCTTCCTTTTAACATACATTTAATAAGATAAGACCATTAGGTTTCACCTGCTGAGAATTGATTTCAAGCCAATAATGTCCAGAAAATAAATTAGCTTTTTAAAAAATCACGAGTGAAACCTAGTTCAAACAATCTTTCCTTCCACATAATGAGTTCATATGCAGTCAAAATACATTGTTTTCACAGAGTTGGTAACAGCTTTTGAAATTATAAGCTGATTGCAGTCCTACAGGAGGCAGCAAATAGTTGGTTATTTGTATACTGTTTTTAAAGAGCAATCTTGGGGATGTCCAACAATACAATTTTCCATCATTAGCCCTGTGGCTGTCTTGTGGAAAACCTTTGCTTCCCACCCACACATATCTTAGGTTTTTGCTAACATCCCAGTGGCATACTCAAGTGCCAAATTTGTACTGTTAGCTTTTTGGATCTTGAAGCAACGGGTAGTTTTCTAGTCATTTGTGCTTACAGGGGAGTGCAGCAAGATGACAAAACTTGTGGCCTGTAGAAGCCAGAATGTCTCACTGAGGGCAAAAGTAGCTGTTTGTGATGCTCAGTGAGATGCCTGCCTGCATGCGCCATTGCCAAGGAAAACTCCCTCCTCCCCATAGTTCACGTCTTAGCAATCCCATTTGACTGTGCAAAATGCTCCTTCATCCTCCTCATTTCTGTTTTTAATAATTTCACAGGTCTTTGTGGTCCTAAAATATTACAGCCCATGACTACAAGTGAATTTTTATGACCCCTCTGCACACAGATTTACTTTGAAATAAGGAAAGTGATGTTCAAAACATTGTGCTGCTCATTTCTTTAAGTCATAGACTCATAGAATCACGGAATGGTTTGGGTTGGAAGGGACCTCAAAGATCGTCTAGTTCCAACCCCCTGCCATGGGCAGGAACACCTTCCACTACACCAGGTTGCTCAAAGCCTCATCCAACCTGGCCTTGAAAAATTCCAGGGATGGGGCATCCACAACTTCTCTAGGCAACCTCTTCCACTGCCTCACCACCTTCACAGTGAAAAATTTCTTTGAATATATCCAATCTAAATCCACCCTCTTTGAGTTTAAATCCATTGCCCCTTGTCCTATCACTACATGCCCTTGTAAAAAGCCCCTCTCCAGCTTTCCTGTAGGCCCCCTTTAGGTACTGGAAAGCTGCAATAAGATCACCCCGGAGCCTTCTCTTCTCCAGGCTGAACAGCCCCAACTCTCTCAGCCTGTCTTCATAGGAGAGGTGTTCCAGTCTTCTTTTACCTGGTAGTTTTTAATAATGAAGCATTGTGTTCTGTTTCCTATTAGGTATTACCATAAAAATATTTCATTGTGGAGTTGAATTGTTTCCTTAGGCTTTAAGTACAGCTTCTTAGAGTACTTTTTTCACATTTTTATTTTAAGTAAACTGCAACCCACCCATGCTCTCTTTACTAATGTTGTCCTTGTTCTCATTCTAAATTGCAGCGTAGTGCTGGTGATTATATCCTCTGTAAGACTCCTGTCAAACTCAAGTGTAAATAGACCTTGAAGAAAAAGAAATGCATTGACCATATCTTAAAATGTCAGCTTCACTTCGTGTGCAGATGGTGATGGATTTTTTCTTTTAATATCACCTTGCCAGTTCCCTATTGGATAAGCTACAAAGTTGTGTAGTGGATGGGCTCTGTTTTGCATGCAAAGATGCCACTCTGTTGTATCCACTGGTGTACACAGGTCTGCCATTAAAAACCCTAAAATTTCAAGAACTCTTCATTATAGTACCTAAAATTTATTTTATTGCTTTCTTTTACCTCCTTAAAAAAAGAATGTGACTACATTCATATTTTCCACAACTTGAGTCTGAATCACGTGCACGGCATTAGGTTTTTGCCTATTAGAGGCCTTATTTCTGTCCTCCCTTGAGCCTGAGTGGAGAATGTTCTGTGATTGAGTATTAGTGTATGATTTGGAGACTTGGTTTCAAATCCTTGCATAGCCACAGATTGTTTGGATAATAAATATTTCAGTAACATGAAGCGTTAAAGCTAGCCTGGTAATGCCTGACATCTGGCTGTAGGCACTTAGCAGGACTTTCAATGGGCTGCAGCTTTGGATCTTTCCTTTTAATTTGCTGAGCAGAAGCAAGATTTTTCAACCTTCAGAATATACTGGAAAATAACTTGTTATCGAGAGATAACGAGTACTGAAGGATGTTAGAGAACAGGCGAGTCTCATAGGAATCTTGTTCTGGGACTTGTTGCCTCCAAAAGCTTTACCTTTGGATTGAAGGGTTCTGTTTCTCGTCTCTTTCATATTTTGGAATATGTTTAGCTTAGGAGAGAAATATAAATCAAAATAGTAAGTGAAACTTAGTTATGGAAAGCAAGTGCCCATACATGCCTCATGCTTATTGCCAGGTCTGCAACCATCTGTGGGCTTGTAAGTATGAGGATGTGAGATGGAAATGTGTAAATACTGTTGATTAGTCCAGACCGACTCCTAAATAATATTTGTTCCTCCTATACTGGAAAACATGAACAAATGAGCCAAGATTACAGACAGAATATGCAAGTTCATAGAAATAATTTATGTGAACAAAAGCATTTAATTTGATGAAGCTGATTTTCCTGCCAAACAACTTACAGCAAGAATCATAGAGTCATAGAACCATAGAATGGTTTGGGTTGGAAGGGACCTCAAACATCATCTAGCGCCAACCCCCCTGCCATGGGCAGAGAAATCCTCCACTACACCAGGTTGCCCAAAGCCTCATCCAACCTGGCCTTGAACACTTCCAGGGATGGGGCATCCACAACTTCTCTGGGCAACCTGTTCCACTGCCTCACCACCCTCAATGTAAAAAATGTCTTCCTTATATCTAACCTAACTCTGCCCTCTTTCAGTTTAAAGCCATTGCCCCTTGTCCTATCACTACACACCCTTGTAAAAAGTCCCTCTCCAGCTTTCCTGTAGGCCCCCTTTAGGTACTGGAAAGCTGCAATAAGATCACCCCTGGAGCCTTCTCTTCTCCAGGCTGAACAGCCCCAACTCTCTCAGCCTGTCTTCATAGCAGAGGTGCTCCAGCCCTCGGATCATCTTCGTGGCCCTTCTTTGGACTCGCTCCAGCAGCTCCATGTCCTTCTTGTGTTGGGGACTCCAGAGCTGAACGCAGTATTCCAGGTGGGGTCTCACGAGAGCAGAGTAGAGGGGCAGAATCACTTCCCTTGACCTGCTGGCCACGCTTCTTTTGATGCAGCCCAGGATATGATTGGTCAGTTGATGAAAAAGAAGAGTGTTTATCCTACTGCTACTTTTGATATTTCTACAAAACTGTCAGACCCATTCATATATCAGTGGCCCAGAGAAAAATGTGAATAAATACCACTGATAATAACAGAAATGTGCAACGGCAAATGCTGGTCTGGGTTTAGGTCTGTCAGAGGTATAAAGCAAAATGGAGGTAAATTATGTTTACAGTATCTTATTTCATATAAAGAACTCTATTTACAAAATCACTGGAGTTTATACTGTTGGTAATTCTCAACCTCATCAAGAAAGTGATAAGGGAGCTTTTCATCGTGAACTGAAATGAATTTTTATGTGAATAAATTTATTGTATTTGGTCATTACGATCCCATTCAGCTAGTAAGAATCTTTTGAATAAACCAGATACCCTGTGCTTGAAGTTTTGCAATAACAGCATTCTTCTCTGTAAAGAATACTTTAAATGTCTTGGTGAAGCTATTTTTGCTATGACCGTGTAGTCTTCTCTCTGCCTGAGGAATTATAAAACACCAAAAAGACAGAAAAATTGCAGCTGACGTTCCCAATGACTTTTCATTTCAAATTCAGTAAGATAAATTTACTAACACCCCTTTAAACCCTTTTTTAATGCTGTTTATTACTGATGTCTACACAGGTGTTCCAGTGCAAGCTGAGACTGACAACTTTGCTTACGTTACAGTGTATTGTGCATATATATTTATGTGCATGTACTGTCTAACAACA
Organism: Tauraco erythrolophus; assembly: GCF_009769465.1. Classification (NCBI taxonomy): domain Eukaryota; kingdom Metazoa; phylum Chordata; class Aves; order Musophagiformes; family Musophagidae; genus Tauraco; species Tauraco erythrolophus. Next base: position 129,947,055 of record NC_141465.1, on the reverse strand, counting down.
GTTCTGGTTTAAACCTCGTATTGCAGATCTGTATGTGAGAGTGTCGTGGGTTAGGTTGAGTCCGGCAACCAAACCCCACGCAGCTCTCCCAGTCCAGTAAAATGGAGAGGAGAGAAAAATGTAATAAAAGAGCTGAGGATCGAGACAGGAACAGAGGAGCACCCATCAACCACGGTCCCGGGCAAAAGAGGCTTTTTTTTCTTAATGCAAAACTATTTATTAACAGCTACCTAGAAAGAGAAAAGCACACAAAAACGGTTACTTAAGAGAATAACAAGAAAACAAGGCCAGGTCTTAAAAACAACACCACTCCCCCCCCCCCTTTGCCTCTTCTTCCCGGCTCTACCTCCTCCCCCCAGCGGCGCAGGGGGCAGGGAATGGGGGAGTGCAGGTCAGTTCATTCCAAGTTGTTACTGCCGCTTCTCTTAAAGGAAAAGGAGTCCTTACACCATTGTCCCTTGCTCCAGCGGATCCCCTACTCACGGCGAAAGCGTGAATCCTGCCCGCTGGGGGGCAAATCCTTACCCCATCGGATTTGCCCAAGTGCGGGCTTTACCAGTCCTGGGCTTTTAAGGAGCCGCAGCCACTCGCCCTGGCGTGGGTCATCAACAGACTTTAAATGTGCTCCGGCGTGGGTCGTCATGTCGACCTTAAATGCGTCTCCATAGAAACTTTAAATGCGTAAATGCGTAAAATGCGTAAAATGCGTAAACGTGTCTACCTGTGCCCATGACTCACAACAGTCTCAGGCTCAGGCATCTCTTCCCGACGTGGGTCATCCACTGGTTGCGAGTGGGTCTCTGCTTGCTCCACCGAGGACTGTTACAAAGGGGTCGCTGCTGGCAAGGGGGACTCAGCCGCGGCACACGTTGTTCCGTCCCATCTTCACTGACCTCTTATCTGTGTGGCCGTTTCTCTTAGATTTCAGTCCTGTCTGGGTGAACTCGGCCCGGTGGGCGCCCCGGCAGCGGGGCTCTCCCCGAGTTCCCCAAGCGCCTCCGCCATCCTCGACGGAGCGGGCCCGGCCCGGCCCGGCCGGGAGCCGGGAGCGGGGGCCGTGCCCCCCTCCCGTCTCCTTGCTCCTGGGCAAAGGCACACATCTTTCCGGTTCCTTTGTCCGACGTAAATAGGGCAATTCGCAGAGGCGCCGATTGGCTCAAGCCCCGAGGGGGACGGGAGTCCGGTCTGATGGACAGCTTCTGCCACCCGGACCTCCCCCCACCACTTCAAACCATAACACAGAGCCATAACATTTCCTTAAAAAGAGAGACTCTCACTCTTGCTATTGGGCCAATATTATGCACACTGATCATGGACCGCTCTGACCTTGTCTGTTTCCATCAATGATCATTTTTAAAAATCTGTTTCCCCATTTCTTACAGTTGATAAAGGCATTTTCAATATTGCTAGTTTCATTTCCTGCTATTCCTATGTCTACATACAATGTTGATGTATTTCAGTTCTTATCATAGAATCATAGAATGGTCAGGGTTGGAAGGGACCTCAAAGATCATCTAGTTCCTCTGCAGTGCCCCAACCTCCTCACAGTTTGTAACTGCTATGATATATGTTGCTATTCCCAAGAGTTGTAAATTCCTCCATCTAGCCACCAAATCATGAGTTGTTTATAAAAGTTTGTATTGAATAAAAGGGACCTGAGTGTTATCTGTTTTTTTTTCATTCTGAGCTTTCTTTCGCCATTCAAGTGTTTGTGAGATTTTGGCCTTTTTTGGCTTGCCATCTGATGATCTTCTTCCCTAACTGTTCAGGTAGTGTTTGCTGCTGATGTAAAACTCAAAAACGTTCAAACTCCTCTCTCTCCTTTATTGGTTGGGGGAAGTCTTCCATCCCCCACTCCCTTTCTAGGTCTGCTTCTTCCTAGAGATCTTTGCATCTCTTGGAGGCATATCTGGCAGCGCTGCAGGGCTGGAGCAGGGCAGAAAGCAACATTACTCATCCGTGAATGTGAGAGGGTTGAGAGCACAGGAAACCTCCCTCCATTAGCAGTGATCATTCATTCAAATGATGTTGATCACAAATGGATATACTTGCTGGACCCAGCACTGTCTTGGGATTTTCTAATGAACCTCAGGAAATTAAGAACATATTTTCTGCGGAAGAAGGAAGTTCTGCATTTGGTCGTTAACTGAATATCCGAGGAAAAGATCTACCATCAATATTCAGCTCGCCACTCGTGTTCTTAGTCAGCTAAAATGGCCATTTATACAGGGAGAGGGAATTGGGTTCACTGAATATTTCATGTTATTCAAATTAATTGTCACTATGATGGCTTTTAGAAAACATCTCACACAAAGGGATGAATGCAAACTCTCAACTGTTAAGTCTGTGCATCTCACCTTAGACTTGTCAAATTTTATGAAGTGAATTTCACTGAAAGTGATAAGGCTAAAGAAGTAGAGTGATTCTCAAGACCAGATGTGTGTGCTGAATTTTTCTACTTAATGAGTTCTAAGTGGCTTAACTAACTTAGAAATAATTTAGCTCCTCTTTAAAATTCTTTTGAAACTTGGAAATATAAGGGATTGCATAAGAGATCGGAGAGAGGATCAAGAGACTCTGCAATAGGCAGGTGCACTTTTAGGATACCTATGAATTCTCTCATCTTGGAAGGAAATGTGAATTTTAACATCATCGCTGAACTCATTTTGTTTGGTTTTGCTTTGTTTTATTTATAATTTTGTCTTTGGGACTTAGTGGGCAGACAGATTAGGAATGTCTAAAGATAGAAACAACTTTAATTTAATAGTAGAGACTGTGTGCCCAAATGTTTCCCCATTTTTTTTGTCTCTATTAAAGCTCTAATAAATTGTATTGCTATTCCTTCATGATCTTCAGGTCTAATGAATAGTATTATTTTCTCTTCTAAGCCTTCTTTTTCTATGATTTTAATATACAGAAATCTAAAATAGATATATTAAAGGACGTTTCAGTGAAAATATTTATAAAACAAGCTCTTATTTGGGGGCAGAGATTAAACAGAAAATTAAATTTGTGTATATATATGTTGGTTGCTTATGTGATTTGGTGTAAATCTAGGTTAGTTGAAACTGTTGTGATAAAACATTTTTCCTTTTGGAAATGTTTCATGGGCATGTATCCACCTTCATTAATTGTCTCAAAAATAATTAGAATCACGTTTGAAAACAAGAAAAATCTTTTTAGTTTTGTTTTGCATTATGTGTTAGCTTGTCATATTATTTAAAAAACCCTGGAACTCGAAGTAAAGTAGTTGACTGATATATTGATTTTCTTTATTCTGTTTGTTTTGTTTTTTTTTCCCCCCAGGGAAATTCCTCATTTAATTCACTATAAAAGCACCTTAAACAGTTTTTGAAATAGTAGAATTTCATGTGAAACCCCTTTGAGCAGTGGTATAAATAAATAGAGACCTTATCATTAATCCCACTTGGGATATGTTTTGTTGTTAATACTTTTATTGGTCTTTTGGGAGTTTTCTGACTAGATTTTCTTACTGATAACAAGTAATATAAATTCCACATCCTACTAATGAGGACCAAAAACTGACTTCTGATATATCTTAGAAATACAGCAAACATATAAAAATAAACAAGTACATGACAGGATAGAAATGTCAGATATAAACTCTCTTTAAGTATTCATGTTTTAAAGGAAATGGCTACTGTTTTTTCTTTGATACATTTTAAAACAAATTTCAAGAAGAAACGTGGCAAGGACACCTTTTGCAAATTCAGATTTATAGTATACAAAAAAGGAGTCCATGCTTTTTGGATAGAACTGTAAATATCTGCCATATATAGTCTGTTCCAAGTCAGTGTTTTTTTACATAAAAGTACTTCTTCGATATTTGAAGCATTCTGAAGCCGGAACAAGGAACAGAATGGGTCCAGAATACGGGATTAGCTACTTATGCATATGACACTAGCTAGTATAGCTTGGCAATTTATATCTGAAGTGCAGGTGTTCAAATTATTTCATGGACAGGTCAGCTCTGATAGCATGCAGAGAATTGTCAGAAGGCATGCAAGGGTGTTGGAAAATGCAGGCATCTGACCTATTTCCAGGTGAGTGCTGAGCACTTGCAAATGAGCAGCACTGATGTGTGAAAGTCAGTGAGGTGGGAGGAACTCAGGCACTGCAAATTTTCACACAATAAGCATAATAACTACAACACTTCAGAATTTTGGTACAATAATTGAATGCACTTCATTTGGAAAACATTGACTTCAACAAAGTACTTCAGAAACTTTGAGAATAGACTTTGTCCTGTTAACGTTATGTATTTTGGGGACCTGATTCAGCAAGCTTTTCAACAGAAAAATTTGTATTAAATTTTGTTGTAAATACAGTGAAATATGAAATGAAGGAAACATTTTTACAGTGGTTCCATGAGACTTTTATTTGTTGAAAAGTTCAAGAAGAGAAAATGTTAAAATCCTCTGTTTCTAGCTATCTCAGTATTGTAATAATATTTAAAAAAAATAATGAGGACGGTTAGTAAAAAAATGAAATATCATCCTACATTTGTTCAGACCACTAGAGTGCATCTCATAACACTAGTTAATCATCTGCAAAAGAAACTCTTCAAAATATTTCCTGCTGCAGCATTTAGTGATCATTTTGGTGGTTAAAAAAGTTAATAAGGCCACACTTTTAATAAGCTAAAAAAGCTGAAAAGTGTCTATGAGAACATGGACATATAGGGCCAAAATATTACTGGCAACTGGGATTTGACTAATGCTATGTTCAATGTTGAGTCTAATAGTTTGCACAGTAGCAAGGGAAATTAGATGGCACAGCCCTTCCCAAGGGAGCTGCAGAAGAACCAGGCTAATTTAACACCACCTGAAGATTATCAGCTTTCAAAAATACAGATGTATGTTCACAACAAGTTGCAGTAATTCCCACACGGGCAGTTTTCACCGTGGTTTAGTCACGTAGCAATTAGGACAAAATGCCAAGTCACTACGCTGAAAAATAAACACACTTCCCATGTGGGAGCACACATCCACATTGATCTCAAGGTCTGAGAGCCAGAGGAGCTTCTGGGTGAGGTTCACCAGTGCCAGTATCTCAGCTTTTGGGTAGTTAGTGTCAAGCACGTGGCACCATTAAAGTCCAGTCCACTCCTTCCTGAGCAGCAGAGATGAGATGAATCACTCAAAAAAGTGCATTTTCCTTGGTGTGGATAGTAATTCACACAGTTGTGATTAATGTTTGCAGAACTTTGCTCATGCAGAGAAGTTTTATAAATAGTAAAACATGGTTTTCCCACTCTATGCATGATAGTTTGATGTGAATAGTGTTATATATATAGTCATTGACTTTTAGATTAGTGATCCAACTGCAAAAAAGGTCAACAACAAGTTAAAGTTATGCTCGCTTTCTCATTGTCAAGATAAAAATGAGCTGTAGCTCTCAGTTTGGTTCCCAGGGAGCGTTTCTTTTCCTCAGCAGAAAATCACAGCTCCAGACTCAATAAATTGTTTTCCTTGTTGGTATTATCAGCTGAGTAGCAGAGGATTGACAGAAAATGCAGAGTAACTTGCCTGCTCTTGTAAAGGTGGTTTATGCATAGAAAAAGATGTGGGTTTTACAAAAGAACTTTTGTTTTGGTGAATTTACACTGCTACTTCATCAGAAAACATGCAGAGATGTAGGTCTTTGGCTATCCATCTAGCAGTTAGTCAAGTACTAAAAGAGATGAAAAATGAATACTCAAATAGCTCTAAATAGGCCATATTCCCAGATGGATGTTGCAGATCTGAGGATTTGGCCCACTGCACATATAAAGCTCTGGAAAATATTTATTTATATATAATCAATCAACCCATTTGTTGGGTCAGGACTTAAAAAACTCTCTCTGCCTGATAATAAAACTGCTGTGTCTAGACCAAGATATTTGCTTGGGATTGTCTCTGAGTTTTGTTTTGGGTATCATTTTATAATACTGTCTTTCATTTCAAAGTTAACAGTGCCTCATGATTGCCTTATGATCTGGGCTGAATCTAATTTTAACCAGGATGGGTTTTGCTTTGTCCTCATTTTCTAATAATTAAGAACAACAGAAAATGTACCATGACATTGTTATCCAGCTGACAGTCATTTATGCAGCCTTCCTGAAAGCAAGTCATTGAGACCAAAAGAATTTAGATTTCATTTTCTTCATGATGTTTTATACAAGTCATTTACTTCCTTCAGCTGAAAATGTAAAGTGATTGAAAAAAGTTGTTACAATATCTCAGCTTTTTTAAATAGGGGTTCTTAGTGAATGGCAGTAGGGATTTAACCTTTTAATTAAGTGTTTTTGCAAAGAAGGATGGCTTTGAACCTTGATAAGGTCAGTCTGAAAAAAAAAAAAACCAATTCATTATGGCTTCAGAGATAGCTTTACTAACTTTTAAGGCATTCAACTTTCTCCTTTGCCTTCCCATTTTCTGCAACCATAAAACCAACCAAAAACCTCACCAACAAGAAAGGAGCAAAATACCGTAGAATTGAGCACAGACAGACAGACACAAGGGTGAGACACAGCAGTTGTATCCAACGGAAGTGTCAGGCAGTAACTTTCAAAAGCAATAAAGTTTGAGGTATCCAGGATAAGACGTGTAGAATCTTGATTTTCAAGAAAATGGACTAGTAGTAAATTTCCATCTAAATCATTATCTGGTGCTCAGAGAGTCTTCTATGCCATAATACAAACTTGACTTTTTATAAAATTTTTGAGCTCTAAAGGACTTTTCAGACATTACTAACCCTGCCAGATACACACTATTACATGATAACAAAACAAATGCCTGATCATATAGGCATGGACTCTAGCTTATATTTGCAGAGACTCAGAGCCCAGTTGGCTTATTTAAAACATGAGTGCTCCAGATCATTTAAAAATAATTTAAAAAAATCTGCCTATTCTTCTAACACGAATATGGAAGGGGGCCCCAAAATAACAATAGCCCCAGAAGAAACCATTGTCTCCATCCAGCAGAGTAATTACTGTCTGATTTTCACATTGAAATTCAAATATGAAAAATGCTTGCCTGTCCAAACAGGGTAAAGGAAAATTTCAGGTGCCTAAATCTAAAAGCAGTTCTACAGGAAGTAAAAATCTGTACATATATCCCTTTCTTTCCTGCAATATTGCTAGCTACCTGCAGTTCTATTCACCATGGCCAACTCATTGCCTTGATCTGGTCTAAGTCCTATGGGACTTGTAAAACTAAGGAAGACTGTGCTGGCAGGCTTGCTCGGCCCTTCAGGAATTGCACGTGTAAAACCTTTATGAGATTATTTTTAAATTAAATAAGCAGTGGTGTTGATAAGCTGTTCCATCTTCATTTACAGGTAAGATATGGCCCAAGGAGTGGTGGACTCATTCCCTCTGTGGACTCAAAGGATGTAAACCCAAGAGATTTTTCCCATTGCATTAAACTCAGTGTAGTGCAGTTTAATGAGATACTCTCTGCCTGCTCAGCTCCTGACCTGGGAGTAGTTTTACCTTCATATATTGCCATCAGATCAGTGAGCTGAAGGAGCTTCCCTTGGAACCATAAACTCCTTAGACCAGGAACTAGGCTGATTGTGGAGAAGTGAAAAGGTGTATCTAGAGGGGGCCTACAAGAAAGCTGGAGAGGGACTTTTACAAGGGCTTGTAGTGACAAGACAAGGGGCAATGGCTTTAAACTGAGCGAGGGGAGATTTTAATTAAATCTAAGGAAGAAATTTTTCCCTCTGAGGGTGGCGAGGCACTGGAACAGGTTGCTCAGAGAAGTTGTGGTTGCCCCATCCCTGAAGGTGTTCAAGGCCAGGCTGGATGAGGCTTTGGGCAACCTGGTGTAGTGAAGGGTGTCCCTGCCCATGGCAGGGGGTTGGAACTAAATGATGTTTGAGGTCCCTTCCAACTCTAACCATTCTATGATTCTGTGAAATACTGATTTTGGTGATAGCCTCAGTAAAGCAGATATTCCCTTGTTCATACAGTAGCTTCATGTGTTTCTATACTGTTCATAATGACAGCTACTTTGCCCACTTGCACCTTAACCAGGACTTTATTAAAGTACCTGAAAGCGCAGATTATTTTGCCACAATTTTGCTGTACTGAAATGCTACAAGGATTAAGATCCAAAGGTCCAAAGCTGCTTTTTCAGTAAGTGCCCTGCTTTAGAAGTGGTGATCTCAACTCTTACTGGTGTCAAGCACATGCAAATTCACCTGACACAAATGTGTTTTGCTGGCCTGTTGAACACCTAGTTAAAACATACCGAATCCATCTTTTTGTTAGTAAAAATTCATAGCTTTTAAAAGAGGAGGCTGATAAAAATAATAGATATTTGAGATTTGTAATAACTTTTCCAGCACCAATTGCTTTGGTACTAAAAGAACATTATCTTCAGAGCTAATGGTCTGGGTTCATCAGAGTGGCAACAGTGAGATTATTTTTCACGTTTATGCACACAGGACATTTGTATTTTTATTTAAGAAGATCCAGTTTTTTACAAACACTGAAAAATTCAGTACTTATCTCTATACCTTCTTCACAGTAGAAGCAGCAGGAATGCTGTTAAAGTTTATGAGGGTTTTTTATGTGTGTATACATTGCGTTCAAAGAACAGTTAAGGGATGGCAGGGTTATAAAGTTAACCACTCAGATTTAGGAAATGTAAGACTTAAGATGGTCTAAGCAATTTTATTTCAGGCGCTCTGTGGTCATAAATTCTAATGTAGTATTATAACTCAAATATATTTTTAATTACAGTTATTTTTTTTTTCACAGGCCCCCTGCTTCTTTCAGTCATGTGGAGTGGTACTTCATATGGCATTTTACATCCAACAAAAATCTCCATGCATTATTTAGTGCATGCAGTTCAAATTGTGCTCCATTTACAGAATTATTAATTTTCTCATTGATTGTCCTGTTATAGCGAGCCTGACCACCGTATCCAAGTATCTCATAAACATTAATAAATTTATTTACATTATATCCCTATATGATTAGAACTTTTACTTGTTTAACAAAACAATTAATATCAAATGAGTCCACTAGTTTCTGTGTCCGGCTTGCAATGTCGAGAATGAAATTAATCTCATTCAAAATTCCTAAATCCTAAGATGCTTTCAGCCCAAATTAGAAAACAAAGAGAGAAAAAATGCTTTCAGTGCGCAGTTCTTCGATAAATATACACATAATATTGTGAAGTTCCAGCTATTAGCAAGGGAATCTGATTGATCTGCTTGTATCAGTTTTAGGTAGCCAATGTCAGCTGATACCAATTCCACCTCAGATCCACTTGTTGGAGCACGCAAGATTCCATTGCAATTTTTCTGTACAAGGCCCAACTCCCCCTGATTTTCAAAAAAAAAGCTTTTTTTGCAGCATTTCTGCAAAAACTAGCCATTTGTGTCTACCAAGACCTTTCAAAGTTAGGAATATCTCAGTTCTGCACCTGTGGAAGGTTAGGTTTTGTGAAATGCCTAGTGTTGCGTGAGATTTCTGTGGCAAAAGCAAGAATAGATACAGTTATCTGCAATAGCATTCACCTGTCTTACCCTCAGAGCATCCTTTTGCCTCGTATAACCCTTGCCCAGATTTCTGCAGTTTCTGTAAGAAATGATACTGGAATCCCACAGACACACAATTCCTGTGTCCTTCAGTACATAATTAATTCCCAAAGGACTGTCCTGTCTGCACAGTGAATGTGATAGGGTTCATGAGAAAATCATTTTTCCTTGACTGTTGAGCCCTTTACTCTACGGATTTGTCTTTCTTTTAACCTATGATGAAAAGCACTCTAATTTTCCTCCTAGATTTCATTTAGACCTAGGACTGCAGAAAAAACAAGGGTTTCAATGGAAACGCTCATATTCAAGAAGTCTGGGAAATAGGAATGTGCGAGCAGTGAAAGGGTCAAATTTTAAAATGACTTTCCAAAACTCTAGTGGAGATTCTACATAACCTAGCAGAGGGCGAGGGCAAGACCACCATCTTCAGAGCCACGGCTATGCAGACTAGCCCCAGAGGAAGATAGGACATTCCCAGGGGTTTCACAAGTGTTTTTGGGCACCAGAGCAGCAGGACCAGGGTAACATTTTCATGTATCTTTTTCTTATCGATAATGCTGTCTCAAGGAATTACTCTGCTTCTCCTTGATTTTTCATTCCTGCTCCTGTGTTTCCTCCTCCACTACAGCTGAAGCTCCTATTTGTGAGGCTGGGAGGTCCCTAAGTGTATAATTTAGGTTCAGACAAACCTGTAAAAAAACCTAATCTTAATCAGTGACTGATCGGTACAAGTAAAACAGCAAGATGGAGAACCAGGGCTGCACAGGGGAGACAGATACAGGAGAAGCAGAACCACCCATGCCTAGCACTGTGCTATAAGGAAGAACTATACCCAGAGTCTGCATGAGATATTTGGGCATAAGATGAACTCATGGACATCTGGGAAAGGCTACAGCACTAGAGACTATGCTGGGAGGCCATCCTTCCTTAGAGACCCCCTTCAGCAGGACCTTTCAGAAACGAATAATTAAGGCTGGAATTAGCACAGTTTCACTGCATCTGTTCAATCTGAAGCTTTCCACAGTGATCACCAGCAGGGACTAATTTACAGTGTCCCAAATTAGAACTATGGAACTGGACAGGTTTGAGGGGCCAAGAAGCCCACCACAGCTACATCTACTCAAGACCCATGAGGGCTAAGAAACAGAGTTAGGGGACAATCTTGGTTATCCTCTAAAGTAACTCAGTAGGTGTTAACCTATTGACTGATGCCCAGAAGGGCGTTGGGAAGTAATGTAACGAAAGTACATAGTTAAAGCTTTAAATTCATACATAGATACATGCAAAACTAAGCAATACAAATAATTTATTTTTTTTTATAGTTAGGTAACTGTGAAGAAGTCATTAGCAGTGTGCACTAGAAAGAGGAGTGCTAGGTTTTTTATAAATTCAGCAAAGTAGGGCACCCAAGTGTGAACATTGGGGAGAGAGTTTCAGCTGCAAAACACAAACGACCTGCTGTGTTGTGTGCCATAAGGAAACTCTTCCCTCTGAGGGTGGTGAGGCACTGGAACAGGTTACCCAGATAATTTGTGGATGCCCCATCCCTGGAAGTGTTCAAGGCCAGGTTGGATGAGGCTTTGAGCAACCTGGTGTAGTGAAGGGTGTCTCTGCCCATGGCAGGGGTTGGAACTAGATGATCTTTGAGGTCCCTTCCAACCCAAACCATTCTATGATTCTATGATTCTGTGATATCAAACCAGGGTGTTTGCTTTGCTGTGCTCCATTTCCACTGCAGGCGTATTGGCAGGGAAACTGAGACTGGTGGCATTTGCCAGCTCTGTCTCTCCAACTGCTCAGTAGTAACCTCAGCATAGTCATCCTGTGCCAGAAGCTGTTCTTCAGGTAAGGCAAGGGGTGGAAAAAGAGAATCTGTGAGGCCCAGTGCTTCCATGCTGTGGGATCAAGGAATGGGAATGGGGACATGGTGCTTCTAGGGATGCGTGGGCAGCTAATGAGGCACGAAGACTTCTGTAGCGGTTGTGGGAATGTGGACGTATCAGAAAAAAATATTTTCAGGGTAAGAGTTTAAAACTATAAAAAGGAGTATGCAAGTGAAGTTATTGCAGAACAAAGGGATGGACAGGTGGCTACAGCCCTATGTTGATAAGTTGTATGATTTCACCCACATCTTTCCTTTGCTCTACTTAGATAAACAATCAGTATTAGCTGGACTTTTTTTTTTTTTTTTTTTAAGTTACTGATTTTTATAGTCTGCAGTCACATTCACCATTTAATACTAGCGAAGCTGCCTTCTTAGAGGGTCTTTTTTTACACTGGTACTTCAAGTTAAAAATCTATTTTAAATGATTGGATAGCAAGTAGCAACCTCCAGAGGGCTAAACTGATGCTGTTAACAGGTCCAAAATGCGATGCAGCATATGGAGCCGAATACCTCATGGTACAGATTTGCATGCAGGCGGTTTTAATTAGGATTTAGAATTCCTTGAGGAATGCAGCATTCTGGGCTAGTCTCAATCTTGTCAATACATAGTGGTTTTGTTCATGCTAAAGCCTGCAAAAATCAATAGGTTCCTACTTGCTTGCAACTTTTGATGCTCATATGAAGGGTTAGGCTTTTCTCCAGCTGCCAGCTTCGTATATGATCATAACCTGTTTATATGGACTCACTATAAAAGATTGCCACCTTTTTTTAATAATGTTGTACCAGGTCAGTTCAAAGTAAAAATCGTTTGAAGTTTTATGACATCGCATAGCTACTTATTTTTTCCTAGACTGCTTCGTAGTTAAACGTGAGAATATGCTTTAACTCGATGGTTATTGTGCCATCTTGTGAGCGAAACGTGCAACTTCGTTCAGCTGGCACAAGGAAGAGGTGCTTTGGCTAATGTCCATTTCAATTCTTCTTCATCATGAAAAATAACATTATTTGGAGTTTCAAAAAGCAGACGAGGAGAATACTGTAAAGCGTATTTTTTCCACTACATTATATGTGCACTTTTTAAAAAACTGAGCATACATTCCCTACAATGGGGAAATATCTGCTTATTTCAGTAAACTGAGAGAATAAATCATATATTTGCTTTCTTTTTTTTCCTTGTTGAAGAAAAGCCAACAACTTGTCGTTGTCCTGAATGGAAAAACTATGTAAGCTCTCAGTATTCAGTGCTGATAGTGTCCCTTCTGTGAAACAATTTGGTTCTTACAGGCAACCTCGTCCTCTAAAAATCACTATGTGTTTCTCAGAGATAGCGCAATACAAATTACACAAAGCACCGCTAGCTATTACATTGATGCAGAGAAAAACCTAATTCCTGACCTTAGAAAGTCTGCTGTGTCCTGGAACTTCTGTGGGGGAAAAAAACAAACACACAAAGAAACCCCAAAACAAATCTAAAAATACATTGCAATTGTAGTTGCTAACATACAACTTTATTTTTTAATAATTATGATTCCTATTAAAGTCAGTGTAGTTACATTAGGTCTTGGGCTTAGAAAAGCAGACTGGAAAAATCTCCTAAGTTCTACCCCTGCTTAATTAATTGATTCTCTTTGTGACCTTCAGCAAGTGGTTGTATTTCTGTGCCTAATTTTACCCACCTTTAGATGATGCACGTACTTTTTTTCAACAGGATGTTATCAGACTTGACTACCACTTGTAAAGCTCTTTAGGCTTCTTGGATGAAAGGTATTGCTGTGATATACTGACAAGCTTGTTAGAAACCTACTTGATAAGCAAAAGAGCAAGTCATTCACAATAAGTATAATTATTCAATGATTTAAGCTTCTTAATCTACTTCCAGTCTTGGCAAGCAGATTGTGATTTCTTCCATTTTATATAATGAGAAGAGTATTTTTTTCTCCTTTTACTCTATAGATTGATTACAAATATTCAGAATTCAAGCTGTGCTGCTCATTTGCAATCAGATGGATGAGTAACATTATTTCTGCTCATGATTGGATGAATGCCCAAGGACTTGTGTGTGCAAATTGTAAAGTTTGTTTTCTCAAGATACTCATCTGTATGACATTGAAATTTGCTGCCTTTGGAGAGCAGTGCCAGTAAAATTCAACATATTGAAGACCACTGAAAAAACTGAGCACAAAAGTGAGACAAAGTGGCACTAGCATTTTTTTTTAATGGGACTTTGCAGATTAAATTTTTATCTGAATGGATCAAGTCCTTTATGGCTTTATTTTTTGTGTGTAGCTTAAATATGAACAAATCCCATGTATTGAATTCTGGACCTAATATCACGCAGAAGAGAGATGACACTTGATCTTGTTCAAAGGTAACTCCCGTGTCAAGGTTGCAGCAGATGACTAGCAGTGGGACTGTTCTGCATGGGAGATGCAAAGTAGCTCAAATCCTGGAAAAGAAAAGCAAGTGAGGGATAAGGACCAGGTAGCGTTGGGACCCAGTTGCGTACCTTGTCTATCCTCAGATTTCAATGGGACAACTGGACCTGTAAGAAGTCATTGCCTCCTGTGGGAAATTTTCTGCAGAATTTCCTTTCCCTGCAGTCTCTAAGTTATATGAAGATCCGCAGCTTTGAAGTTGCAGAAGTCTGGCCCCTCCTGAGGAGGACTGTAAAACAGGAGTAGCATTCAAGACTTGAAACACTTTGCTCCCTCCTTTTGCAGCCCTCCTATTGCAAGCAGAAGTAACATGTTATGTATTGGAGTGTGGACCAGCCAAAAAGCCATGTAGAACAGGGATGTGGTTTTGAATGGCAACTTCAGTAGGACCATATTCAGCAGCTTAGGACACAGGTCACTTTGAGTTGATCTAAAATGAAATGCTCTGTTTCCATTTGCTGCAAAGCAAGCCAGTGGTAACTAAAAAGAAATGCTGAGGACTTTTGTAAAAACCGCTTGTCTTTGGCCCAAAATTGAATGACAAATTCCCAACTATCTTAATTCACTGACAGTCTGTCAAAGGCAGGTTGTAAGAACATCTGTATTTCCATGCCAGTGCAGTCTGGCTATTGTAACTTATATTGTGACTTTCCACGTTTTTTTTTTTTGCCTTGAGAGCTGACTTTGTTAAAATTTAAGGCTTTTGACCCTTACCCTCTGCTGGATTCATGTCTTCAGTCCTGTTTAGCTGACAGCCCTTTGGCAAACATAGCCTTAGGAATGCTCCTTCAGATGGTACAGTGTGAGGAGCAGTTATGCTGTAATAGTCTCACATTGTAGAGAGAATGATCTCTTCTAAAAAGGCACGTTCATATTAAAAATTCACAGCAGCGCACTCCACTCCCCCATTATAGGTAATTACAGAGGATTTTAAATATCTGATGCTATTTGGCAGCGTACAATACCCTGTCAGCAGCAGGCACTGATTTGTAATTTAATTATCATAAGACATCCACCTGTTCTTTTGTCAAACGAAGAGTAGCATTTCCGTGCAATCATGCTTTTCCCTCCAGAAATTTGAATTAACCCTTAGAGAAAGCTCTGGATTTCTAGGGAATGGGGTAATTTCAAGGACTTTTGCAAGACCCCATCAGGACAGAGCAATGGAGACTAATGAGGCATTTCTGCAGGAGCGTCTCAATTCTGGTTTGGTATTTTCAGCTTTACCACTGGCTTTTTGCTGTGTCAAGCTGTTTTGGTTCACAGCTGAAAGCATTTCAGTGAAGAGATGCTGTGGGAGGAAAGACGTATGAAAATCAATGAGTTTGGTGCTAAGAACATGAGGCAAACACATAATAGGATTGACCCAGAAATGCTCTAGGCTTGTACTTTGTGAAGAACAAGAAGGCTGGGCTTGGGGTGGGAGATAAAGGCAAATGGAAAAGTGGAAATCTGTTCTGTAAACTTCCCAGTTTATGGCACACGAACATGGATATTATGAAATTTGTCATGGGAATGCACAGCTATCAGATAAAATGTCCAATTTTAATTATAAAGCATAGGTTTTCACGAGGAAATCTACTCATGGAGGTGCATGGAACTGTTTTGTGTTTTGGGAGCACAAGGCTCAGGGTAAGGCACTTTCCTCTGGGCCTTGGCTCTCATTTATGCAACAGCTACGCTGCAGTGTGGTGGTGGGAAAAGGACCTACTGATGGACATAAAGAGATGTTCTCTCTTTAATGCCACATGCTTCTTGCCCTGTAAAGCTGCACGAGTGATCTGGCCAAAGCTCGCTATGGCTTCTGCCACTGCCATCTTGTCTCTTTGGAAAGCTCTACCTGGACATTTTCATTTTTACCATTTCCTGGGGAGATGGGATGACTTTGGTATTCTGTGGTTATTTCTCCCAATCACGTTCTAGCAAATGACTCACTTTAAAGAGGGTGTCTCTGAGTAGTCGTCTTTTTGAGTGCTCCCTGGATAAAAGAGTGCTCACTGGATTAAAAAAATAATTGATTGCTTGGGGCTTAAGTGATCTGTGTGCCAAGCCTGTAATGTGACATTGGTTGGAGTACCATCTATTAGACGGATGGCTTCTTGCCCAAATAATACTTGTCTGGTGCCAGTCATTTTATAGATTCATTAATTATGTTATCTGAACAGTGAACAAGTGAAGGGTTGCAGGCACATCTCAGAAAAGAAGAAGAGAATAAATCGTGTCACGTGTATATTCTGAAAATAATTGGTAACTGCTGAAACATTGCCATACATGAGAGTGAAGGCAGGAGTAAAATGGGACGATTTGCTTTGGATGGATGAGTAAATGAAGTAACACCCCAGAGCTGAGAGGTCAAAGTAAAATGCAGGAGCAGCAGGGAGTTCTGCTTCACAACATCCTTGTGAGCGAACCTGAACTTAAGACTTCTTATTTTACTTCTGTGGCCTTCCAAGTACGTCTTAGTCTTTGATTTTGCTCATTCCTGTATTTTAGCATATGCCTGTCAGCTGGAAACGGCATTTTCGATGGCACTGTCTGCCTCTCACATTGTCAGAGGCCTGTGAACTCCCCTTCTGACTCCCAGTCTGCCCTCCGTGTCCTGTAACACCTCAACACCCCCCGACGCCGCGTTACACCGTGTGGATCCGTACCCCCCACGGCGCCCGTTCAGCAGTCTTCCCCAGAACAGCGGTGTGGCTGTGCGCCCCATACCAAAGGGAAGGCTGCTTATCTCCTGTTTCTTAGGTTGCCTCTCCATGGAGTGAGGAGTTATAACACCTCACACCCCAGCGAGTGGCCAGGGGAAGGGGAAAATTTTACTGGAGAATAATTTTCTGCCTGACTGGCTCTGATAAAAAAAGAATGAGGTACTCCCTCCAGAACAGATTAGGAAGTGTGAGGATTATATTGCCTAATGTCTGATAATTATCTGTTATCCCATGTTTGAACTGATACATGTGCACTGCCTCCTCGAAGCTTATTTGTCCTTCCTTGCCATCTTTTTTCTCTAGAAATATCGTTATCAAGATGAGGATGCTCCACATGATCATACTTTGCCTCGATTAACCCACGAAGTGAGAGGCCCAGAGCTTGTTCACGTGTCAGAGAAGAACTTGTCTCAAATAGAGAATGTCCATGGATATGTCTTACAGTCGCACATTTCTCCTTTGAAGGTAGGATCGGTATTCACCGTGGCTTTGATCCTCAAATACGAGAAAAGATGTAGCATGAAGTGCTTGGGAAGCTTACTTTGTCGTACAAACGGACAAGCTGCTT
Organism: Tauraco erythrolophus; assembly: GCF_009769465.1. Taxonomy (NCBI): domain Eukaryota; kingdom Metazoa; phylum Chordata; class Aves; order Musophagiformes; family Musophagidae; genus Tauraco; species Tauraco erythrolophus. Next base: position 129,929,901 of record NC_141465.1, on the reverse strand, counting down.
TTTGAAAGGTGTCACTGCCGATTGATTGTCCCCGTGTTGAATTTTTAAGGCTCGCTGTGGTGTGACAGGTGACGGTTTAGTTGGCAAAGCTTTGTGTTCAGATGTGAGCTTTTTGGTTTGAGTGAGATTTTTGCTGAGTAAAAATCATTCTTGGCAAATGAGCCTTTTTCTTCTGTATATTACAAAAGGAATGATGCAGGTTCTCAGCCTCAATATCACGGTGATTTTGGAATGGCAGACTTCCCTTCCTGATTGTCCTCGTTCAGAAATTGAAAAAAAAAATGCTGTAAGTGTAACCATCTGATAGAATCCTGGGTTTTGCATCTCTCAAAAAGCTACATCAAAGTCGTAAGTTATGCCTGAAAAGGGAGCTCATTTGCCACTATTCAGATGATCTACTACTCAAGATTTTGCTATTTTCTGTGGGTTGTTTTTTTTTTTTTCAATTCAGAGTGATTTAGAGACATCTCTCTGTTAACTAAGGCAATTATTTATAAAATATAGAAGATTTTTCTGTATGTGTGTCTGGTGTCCTCTGATATATCTTGCTGAGCAAAAAATGTTTATCTTCATGGTGAAATCTGTATATTAATCAAAAAGAAATCCATTTCTGAAAACTACATTTGTTTTTTGATAAGACTGCAATAGTTTGAAGATGTCCCTAAAACTTCTCTAGTGAAGGAAGCACGGATGGAGTGATGAGCATGATGATTTTCCTCTTTTTATTTTCTGCTGGGCCTGGGAAGGGGAAAAAAAGAAAAATAGTTTTACTAGGGGTGGTGATGTCATGGGTAATGGATTTGTTCAGGCAATTAACTAAGCAGCAAACTGGACAGATGGGCTTTGCTCCTTCTGGTGCTCAAAGCCTGTGAAATGGCCATCACTTGCCCAGCAGAACGATTACAGTGAGGTTACAAGTGAAAGGAAATGTTTATTATTAAAGATTGATGCGAATGCAGCTGGTGTTCATTGAGCCTTCATGGAATAGTCAGAGTAAGTTAATCTTTGTCCTCTGCTCTTGTTGTTCCTGTGTGTAGTTTGTAAGACATTCATCTCATCTTTTAGTAGCTTTCCAGGTTGCTTACCTAACTTCTACTGCAGAAGCCAACAGTATCAAGCAGTGATATATCTTCTCATGCTGTAGTAGATCAACTTAGTTGTTGGGAATGGATTACCTCCATGTGGCCTCTGTGTAACCTCAGGGGACAATCACAGACAAAGCAATTTATTGCCTGGAAGGGAAATCCCTGCTCCTCTAGAGCTCCTTGAGTATTAAGATTGTAGTGGTGCTTCTTATTCATGAAAGTTAAAAATAGGTATTTTGCTTCACAGATGGAGACTTTCAAGGAAGGCTGCATGATCCAAGCTGATAACTTAGCAATGATGATAAAATGCTTGTTGTGAAATGACGTGAAGGGTATCCCTGGACATCTACAGTTGCCTTAAAACAGCTCCCAGTCTAATTTGCTCTTGTAACAGGAGAAAGTTGTTTTCTGCTGCTGTTTTCTGAAGTGATGGGAGGAGATGATATATAGCATTTCCTCTTGCAAATCAGTGTCTTCTGCAAATTCTCTCCTCAGCCTGAAGATTTCTGTCTTTGACTCTGTCCCTTTCCCTTCTTTCCTTCAGATTCACAGTGTCTCATGCCTGCCACTTAATCTAAATTTAGTAATTTGTCTCTTCGGATAGCTTTGGAGTTCCTACTTCCTCTCTTCTGCAGTCCATGTCCTGTCTTTTAACTTTCAGTAGAGAATTACTCAGGAGGCTGGAGTAAACCTTCTACTAGAGCTCATGGCACTGTGGTATCCTTCCTATCTGAAATAGCTGCTTTGGATTCACTTTTATTTCTGGAAATTGACTGAAATGCCTGTTCAGAAGCTTTTGTCACAGTGATTTCCACATAGTTGAGAAGTAGCATTCCGAATTCTCCAAAATCCTATCAGAATGGGTTGTACTCTTTAATTATAGACTTTCCATCTTATAATGTGATATAATTAAGTATTCTGTGCTCCTCTCAGTAGTATTGTGTAGATATGGCTGCACTGAATAATGGCTAAATCTGAGCCATACTGCCTGTCAACCCATAGCGTGCCTTCCTAGGGAAACGTAAAATACATTTTTTTAAAGTTTTGCTGGCTAAGTGTGCCCGAAATTTAAATATTTTGTTGCCTTGCGTGAGAGGTGGAACAGCTGGAATCCTGCTCTGAGGATATATAACAAATGCTGGGGTCCAACTACAGCCTGTCAACTCTAGTCTTAGGAATGACAAGACACTGGCAATTGCAGTGGGATAAAGCTGTCAGGAAACTCCACCGAGAGCTGTTTGCACTGGAAAGGTTAACTCGTTCTTCCTCTGTTTCCTGAATATAGGTCAGAGCATTTGGTGCAGAGGGAGAATGTGTGTAAATGAAAGTCAGGAGTTTGCTCGAACCAAGAGAGGGATCACATTACCTCCTGTGCCACTAGGACTATCTGTCCGACCAGCCACCCAGCCAAGCACATTGCATGAGCAGGAGGTGGCTGTCTGGCTGAGTGGGGTTAAGATTCTGCTTGACTTTGTGTTTCACTGCCTGAAGTTCACTGTAGGGTCTGCAGCACCAGAGTGCACCTCTCAAGGAGCTTTTGAGGCAGTCTTTTGTGTTTAGTGGCTGCAAAATGCGCTGACAACAGGACGATTTGCCCGATATTTTTTATGTTTGAAATAGTATCATGAAAGAAAAATGTTTGAGCATAAAAACAATCTAGTTAAGATGCTTTGGAACCAAAGTGCTATCTTAAGGCCAAGCCACATATCCATGTTAATCACATCACGTTTCCTAAGTGACTGGAGTTTGGCAGAGGAAAGAGTTGCTTGTTTCCATACGTTTGTGTTCGTTTGGAAAGAAATCTGCAAAGATCATGCAGTGAGAAAACTACCTTTCAGGGTGGCTGGTTCCAACCTCCACAACTGACCAGTACCCACAGCCATCCCTGGAAGCCATAAGTGTTATCCCTGGTCTGTACAGGTAGACTGCTTGATGCCATCACTCTGCCTGTGCTCCCAAGTTTCCAGTGAAGATCTCAGTGTGCATCCATAAATCAGCTTGACCACAGACTTGCGTCATTACAGTTACACGTTTTGTGGACGGTTGAAGTTCAGGCAGAGAAACCATGGGCCTGTCTATAGCCCTGTGTATGTCTCTAAGTAAAACATTCCAGGAATTCTTGAAAGACTCTAACTCTCAGGATGGAACTATTCAGCCCATCTTTTTTGACACATGTGATTCAAAATGCCTGATATGGTCCATGTAGCATAGAACAGATGCATCTTAAATTTGAAATCAAGTATCTGTGTACAAATTGTTAAAGAACTTGGCTGTAATTTCATATTCCAGACTATGTGGTTTGATGTAGTCCAGAAATATCCTGGTGGAACTCGTCATCATTGGTTACTTCAGAAGTTTTTTTTAGACACAAAAGTATTAAAATAATTCTCTTCAATGACCTTACACTAGTTTTGTGTGCTGAATAATCAGAAATCTGGTCCTCAGACATCCTGAGAATCTCTTTGAGACACTCAGATACTGATTACGATAAATACTGTGTGAATTCACAGAATGTGAATAGGTTTTTCGACATTGATGTTAGACGTGTCCTGTTATCAAGTACCTGAAATCCAGTGTGCACTACCCAGATTACTTTCTTTCAGAAGATAATCATGAACAAAAGCAGTTGTGCTGAAAACTAGTTTTTCACTGAGATTTTTACTTATTGTAACTTCAGATTTTTTGCATTAACTTTCATTTTCTACTGTCCTGTAGCATTTCATAGAATCATAGAATCATAGAATGGCATAGGCTGGAAGGGACCTTAGAGATCATCTAATCCAACCTCCCTGTCATGGGCAGGGACACCTCTCAACTAGATCAGGCTACTCAAGGCTCCGTCCAACCTGGCCTTGAACACCTTCAGGGAGGGGGCATCCACAACCTCTCTGGGCAATTTATTCCAAAGTCTCACCACCCTCGTACTGAAGAATTTCTTCCCAAGATCTAATCTAAATCTGTTCTCCTTCAACTTAACCCATTTCCCCATGTCCTGTCAGTGGACACTCTTGTAAAAAGTCCCTCCCCAGCCTTCCTGTAGGTTCCCTTCAGGTATTGGAAGGCAGCTATTAGGTCCCCCCGAAGTCTTCTCTTTTCAAGGCTGAACAATCCCAGCTCCTGCAACCTGTCCTTGTAGCAGAGGTGTTCCAGCCCCTGGATCATCTTTGTGGCCCTCCTCTGAACGCGCTCCAACAAATCTGTGTCTCTCTTATGGTGGGGACACCAGAACTGGACGCAGTATTCAAGGTGGGGTCTCACAAGAGCAGAGTAAAGGGGAAGAATCACCTCTCTTGACCTGCTGACCACGCTTCTCTTAATACATCCCAGGATGTGGTTGGCCTTCTGGGCTGCATGAGCGCACTGCTGGCTCATGTTGAGCTTCTCATCTATAAACATCCCCAAATCCTTCTCTTCAGGGCTACTCTCAACCCACTCTGTGCCCAGTTTGTATTTGTGCCTAGAATTGGCCCGACCCAGGTGAAGGACCTTGCATTTTGACTTGTTGAAGCTCATGTAGTTTGCACTGGCCCACTTCTCAAGCCTATCAAGGTCCCTCTGCATGGCATCTCTTCCCTCAAGTGAGTCCACGGCACCACACAACTTGGTGTCATCGGCAAACTTACTGAGGGTGCACTCAGTGCCGTCATCCATGTCGCTGACAAAGATGTTGAACAGCACTGGACCCAGAACAGACCCCTGAGGGACACCGCTTGACACTGCTCTCCATGTAGACATCGCGCCATTGACCACAACTCTTTGGGTGCGACCATCCAGCCAGTTCTTTATCCACCAAGTGGTCCATCTGTCAAATCTGTGTCCCTCCATTTTAGAGACAAGGATGTCTTGTGGGACAGTGTCAAACGCCTTGCACAAGTCCAGGAAAACGACATCCGTTGCTTTACCCACGTCCACCAGCGCTGTAGCTTTGTCATAGAAGGCCACTAAATTAGTGAGGCACAACTTGCCCCTAGTGAAGCCCTGTTGGCTATCACCAAGCACTTGGTTATTTTTTATGTGCCTTAGTACAGCTACCAGGAGAATCTGTTCCATGATTTTACCTGGCACAGAGGTAAGGCTGACTGGTCTGTAGTTTCCCGGGCTGTCCTTGGTCCCTTTTTTAAAGATGGAGGTTATGTTCGCCCTTTTCCAGTCTGTAGGAACCTCACCAGACTGCCAGGACCTCTCAAATATGATGGCTAGTGGCCTAGCAACTTCAGCTGCCAGTTCCTTCAGGATCCGTGGATGTATCTCATCAGGTCCCATGGACTTGTGCACCTTCAGGTCCTCTAGGTGTTCCCGGACCTGATCTACTCGTACCCTATGTGGTTCTTCACTCTCCCAGACCCAGCCAGCATCCTCTGTGATTTGGGTGGTGTGGTTCGAGTGATTGCCAGTGAAGACTGAGGCAAAAAAGTTGTTGAATATTTCAGCCTTCTCCACGTCCTCGGTAACCAGGTCACCTGTATCCTTCCAGAGAGGCGCCACATTCTCTCTCGTTTTCCTTTTTTCTCTCACATACCTATAAAATCCTTTTCTGTTATTTCTAATATCGCTGGCCAGATTTGACTCTGTCAGGACCTTAGCTTTTCTAACCTGGTCTCTGAGTACACGAGCAACTTCCTTGTACTCATCCCAGGTTACCTGGTTTCCCGTACATTCAACACAGTTCTGGAAAATACTTAGTTTTAGAAAGCTGTTAAAGATTGATCTACTTGTTAGTGTGGAGAAGATAAAATTTACAACAGCTGCAGCAACTTTGAATGTCAAACGCTGAACTTGTAAAGGAAGTTTTCAGTTACGTGGCTGGATTAACATTTGGGAAAATGCTGACGCTCCAGAAGTTTTGTGAAAGAGAGATATGCCATGTTGAGGGGATAAATGGTCTTTGCAACTTATGGAGGTGATGAAATTGTGTTTTATTAATCTGTTAAAGGAAAAAGTATGTAATGTAATGAAGAGATGGTTTAAAATAATTTTCTTGCACTTTCCCTCATTTGACACTAGATGGTGCAGTAAGCTCATGATCCTTTGATGTGCCGCTATAAAGCTTCAGCTACATCCTATGGAGGTTTTTCTTACGTGGCTTAGAGAGTCCTAATTCAGTAAAAATGTCTTGTTAGAAATTAGGTGCCTTCTGAATCCCTGGTATGTTGGGAAATCTGAATACAACACAACTGTACCTGAAATTCAGACATGTATGTTCTGCCTCTAAAATAAACATGCCTCTCTTTCCCTTCCTCCTAGGAATGGCGCTAATCAGTGTTCATTAAATGAACGATAACTCTGGCTTCTAAATGAACCTTATTAATATATGATGTCAGATTTCTTTATGTTTTAAGTAAATTCCACTTCCTTAAATTAAGCCTTCCTAGGCTTAAAAATAAAAATCCGTGTAAAGATCTTTCATCTGCTTGATTGTCTCAACATTTCAAATGTCAGGCTATACCAGCTGTCTCCATTTCCTAATTTAATGCAAGGTTTGAGTAGAAGCATCAGTGGCAGTTGTGCAAAAGCAAGTAGCCAGGTGAATTACTGTTATTATCTTAGTCTAACATATTTTTAAACAAGTTCAAAATCCTCTTCAGTTGCCTTTTCTTTGATGGCCTCACTTTCGAGAAGGGAAGGAGCTGCTCTGGATATTCCTCTGCGATCCTCCTGATCTCTCTGTCCCAGGCTGCTGTCCTGCAGCTCAGCAGGGTTGCTGACAGCTTACAGAAAGGCAGGACTGATGGACTGACTTTCCAGTGGAGAGAGGGAAAAATCATCTCCACATGGAGAGAATTGGCAATTCATTTGCTTAGCCATCTCCAAAGTTAAGCTTATATATGAATTGACATTTGTGCAAATTGCTTTTCAGAAGAAGGAGATCTGCTTCTCCTGTGACCACAGCACATAGATTCCGTTAGTCCTTTTTTCCTTGGTGATGACAAAAGCCCCTATCTTAGCCATTACTTGAAATTCTCTGTATTTAGTGGGGAAAGGATGTTTTGTTTCTGCTCCAAGCCAGATCTCTCTCTTTCCCAACTCCCATCTTCTGGTGAGTTGTAGAGGGTCCTTTACTCTCCCATCATTCCTTTTTTATCCACCTGGGTGAAGGAAGGTCATTCCTGAGAAGGCTCCTGGAATCTGGCACGCCTCCTTTTCTGTTTTTAATGAAACATCTTTTTTGTCATCTCCGAAGCCTTCCTTGTCCAAGCATGAGTCAGACCTCACTACAGTGGTTGCTGTGCTCTCTGACAAATTAACAAAGATGGGGAAAAAGGCTCTGAGGATGAGCCTGGATGATTAATTAATCAGTGAAAAATGTCTTAGCCTGAGCTTCCTGGAAGCTGTCATAAAGAGTCATTTTTCGTGTCTAAAAATGTAGATTAGGTAAGAGCTATTTGTTTCATGAATTAACATTGAGTTCAATAAAAATTGAGTTCTAAAGACAATTTGGATAAATAAGGTCGCAATATTCTATACAGATATTTTTTTTTTCAGATGCAACAGTTCCATTTCTCAATCCCAAAAGTTTGGGGACTATTTTGTTACTATCGAAGCCTATATAAAATCGTTAAGTCATGCACTGGTCACGGGGACTGTGAAAACAGCAAACTCCTCGACTCTCGTGGCATTGCAGTGGATCACATCAGCTGTGGATAACTCAGGAAGCTGCTGCACAGAGCTGCAAAACAACATTAGAAAACACACTCGACAGGCCTGTGTGGCTGGTTTATATGAGCAATTGCAGGCAAATCCTCTGCTCGTGTATTTGTAAATACCTCTCGATACCAGGGAACCAGATTTACACAGGAAAAGCTGGTTGCTGCAGCTTTCAGCATTACCATGCCTGGTACTCCTCGTAAATACAGCTCCTAGTGTGTTTCAGGGCATCATCTAACTGTGATAAGAAACTCCATTTATTTTCCCAGAGGTGCTGAACAGTCTTAATTCCTATTACTGTGGAAGAACCCTGTGTAAGCAGTGAAGTTCAGGTGGCAAATAGAACAAGATAAGACTGAATTCGTTTTAATTTCTGTTGTTCAGGTGTGACAAACAGTTGAGGCTGTGCCATAGCACAGGCTGATCTTCCAGAGCAAAGATGCTGCATTTCGGAGGTGCTTAAGAGCCGTGGAGGACTGTGAGGGGCTGATGCTTTGTTACGTGTCAGGAACAGAAGTCTGAAGTTTTCTCTTGCAGTTACAAAATTAATTGGGGTTATATAGAGGACATATTAATATATGCATAGATATATTAGCAAGCCATCTAAAATTTAATCTTGCATCCTTTTCTTTGCTTACACTGACTACATTTCATAAGTATAGCTAATCTGCATGAAGCATTTTTTAGCCAGAGGGTGGCTCAGCCCAGTGGCAATGATCTTATAAGAATACTTTTGATCTCTGCCCTGGTAGCTTCTCAGCTTTTGTGTTTTGGAGTTGGATTTTCTTTGTGTCTTTTTTTTCTTCCCTCTCTCCTTTTTAATATGCAGTTATTGGCAAAGCCCCACGCTGCAGTCTCTATCCGTTAGTGAATGCCACTGAATATTCAGTAGGTTTCTTCATTAAGATACAACACTTGTTACATGTTTAATCATGTACTGCTTTTCTCTTATCTCCTACTGTAACAAACAGCACATAAGCACATGTCATAGATCTGTATCTGTGATCTATGGTTTTTATTATAAAAATGCAGTTGGATTAAAAAGAGACAAAGGAAACACACAAATGTGCCTGTGCTTGTTCTTGCTCTTAGACGAGTGGCAAAAGTAGCTCTGAATTTTTATGTTATTTTGATAAATTTCAAAGAGAAATAAGCGGCTTATAAATTAGTATTCTGCAGAATATTTTGTGTCTCAGTTTCATGTGGGTAGGAATGTCTTACATTTTTTCAATCCTTGTCTTAACTCTGAAGAAAGTTCTAAAATGGTGCAAAATTTGAATGTTACCGTGAAGAATAGTTACTAATGAAGAATAGGTTTTGGTTTTTTAGATCATAACTAAGTCCATTGTTTGGTGTGCTTGGGTTTTTTTTTCCTCAGATTTCTGATTGATGGCTTTTCACATGATTTATGTTATTGCAGACAGTATCTTGTTATCTTTCTAGCTTCTGACAGAATTAAAAAGAAACCAAATAAAATTGCTTCTGTCAGCAGATGGTTTAATTGGAGAAATCTCAGCAACTTAAGGTAAACCTCAGGCATTGCAATGCTTCATTCTCTGGCAAAATAAATGATGGCCTCTGATGGACATAAGCAAAGCAAATTCCAACAGTATCTTCCAGCCCATTATATGTTGTTAGATTTGCCTGAAGAATAAAGAAAGGAATTTTCAAAGGAATTTGAAAATATTTTCAGGCTATGGACACTGTTTACTTTATAAGGGCCTCCTTGATATCGAAGGTCTTTTCAAATGTTAATCTAAATTGCAGTTTCAAGAGACTTTCTCTGCTCTTGATCTATTTGGTGCTTTATCCGTTAGTATTAATTAACTGTTTTATCTTTTATTCTTTGCCGATAGTGCATTTCTCCTTAAGGATAGTCTTGTTCCTGAGTCTTACATTTTGAAAAAAGTCTGATATATTGCAAATATTTCTGGCCGTGTCTCTCACTTATAATCGAGAAAATAAGAGATTCCAGGAATCTTTTTTTCCTCTTTGTCTTTCTGTAATGCTTTGCATAGTACGAGTTACTCTTCCCTGTAATTCATTGAGCTGTTTCTTTCCTTGATGTACTGGCTATATGAAATGCTCATAGAATAGGAAATAAACAGAGAGATGTACTATTATAAAGATGAGGGTTTTTTCCTGCTGAAGTAAATGAAATATCTTCAATAAATCCATGGAATCCCTACTAGATGTTACAGACGTAAGATTTGTGTGTTCTTTCAGTTCCTTTCTCTGAGTCTAGGAGTGCAAGAACACCAGTATATTTGTAAAGTATCTGTAATGATGCTTGCCACCTTTCCAAAGTGTTTTGTGACCTACTGATGAAAAGTGCAATAAAGCATCTTGGCGTTATTAGTCAGACCGTAACAGGAGGGATTTTTCTCAGAGATGTCAGATGGGTTTAACACCAGTTGTTTCCCAAAGCTCAGGAGCTGAAATGTCCTTCTGTCAGACTTCAGCTACTACTGACACGTGGGAATGTACTCTACATTTTAAAAGAAACATTAAACTGCTGTAATACCTTTTCACTGAGGAATATCCCGATAATTCACTCACTCAGTGGAAGATATATGCATTTATACATCCAGTGATGTGACACATCAAAAATGTTCTGGCTTTTGTCAGTATTAGGTGTAAAGATGGAAAGGACAGAATCTTTTTAGTCAGACCTTATGGAAGGATACCTTCACAGCCTGAGTAAGAAGTGCTTAAGCTAATACAAATTTTGTTTCCAAGTGCTTTCTTTTTAAACTTCTATTTCTCATGGCTCTTATTTTGTCTTGCTGTACTGTAGTTTTGTCGACTGTGGAGCTGTGAAAAAAACAACAGAATTTTGGCATTTAAAATTAAAAAAAAAACCACAAAACTTTCAGAACTGACTATTATTTTCCAACTCTCTTCAAGAATCTAGTCTAAATTAGAGTTTTAGGTATTATATTGTGTGACATCTTGGTATCAAGATCTAATTGAGACTTCTCAGAAAGATTTTTAAATGGAAAACTTTTTGCCATTTGATTCCCTTCAACATATCTATTTCTGCAGATCATCTTACTTGCTTTCTAATAATCTTTTAAAGACAGTACTGCTACTGAAGCTGAAGCAATTGGGGGAAATGTCAAAAAATACTAAGCGGGCTTTATGACTCAGGTGACTCTTTTAAGATTTGCGCTGTTTACTAACTTGATTTCCCACAGTACTTTTTGCTGCCTTTTCTATTCCTATGCTGTTTTTTCATACATGATCAGCGTACCTTTTTCTTGTTCCTTTTTCTGACTTCTGAATTGCCTTTAGGATCCATTCCTGCATTTCTCCTTCAGGTATTTCTTCCTTAATTTTCTGTTACATCCATTCCTACATCTACACATGGATCATATTAATACTGTGAGCCACCCAGGAAGTACGAGTTTGTACAAGGCAGCTGTTAACGTGTTATAATCGATGCCCTTCTTGTTCAAGAATATTGCACTCTTGTTGGCTACTTTGAAAGAATAGGAGACATGGTTCTCCCTGTCTCCTCTGTCATACATGGTCTTTAAGAATAGTTGGTATTGAATTCTCTTATTGCTGGAAGGTGGATTTTCTTCCCCTCAAGCAAAAGCAGTTTGAGATACACTTGAATATTATCAAGTCCAGTGGATCACAGCTGTCCACTGAAACGGCAGCAGTCTGGGCAGCTTTTATTCTACTAAGACTTACAGAAACTCTGAGCCGCAGCAGATACAACCGATTTTTGAAACCAACAGACTCAAGCACACTGAATTGCATCTGTTATCTTCCAAGTGTGAACAGAACGTGTCTTTTACATACATAAGAGCTAGAAATTAGCTTTTTAGGTGAAAGAGTGTTATGCAGAAAGTGGTCACATTCTCAAAGAAAATGTACGTAGTTAACTTTTCAAAGCCTCCTTTCCACCATAGTTATAAGAACATCTTCCTGGATTGCTGCATTGGATTTATTCAGCCCTTAGTGGCTAAAGTTTATGCTTCGAAATAAAAAATTAATTAAACCTGATAATCGACTTAATAAAATTATAATTGATAACATGATATTTGAAAGACTGTAAAGAGTAATGATGTTTTCCACAAATAAAGACATTTCTACTTTAAAGTCAGTGTGACAAATCGTGTCTTTGATCAAACAGATGAGCAAATGTCAAGTAGGGAAATAGAATTTTCGGTGATAGTACATAGCATGTGAGTATGAAGACTTGTATTAATAACTGGGAATTGGCCAAAATAGCTCAGAGTTAACAACTTAACACTCTAGGAGTGTTAATGTCATCAACCAACTTCCGAAGGCCACACTTGTATCTGATTTCACATTCAAATTGCTGCTGTTTCTTCTGTAACAGTCATTAGGCCATCGGTTTCCTCTACTATTTTGCAACAAATCTGCAAACAGAAGATCTGAACTGAAGCAGAGGTTTCAGCTGAAAATGGGTTATTTTCCAATTTATTATGTTCGTATTTTTTCTCCTGTTTCGAAAAGGCATTATTTTTTCAGTATCCTGGAGATGTTAATATTTACTCAAGGCAAATGGGAATGAGTACAACAAACTGCAGACAAGAGTGTTTCTGCATTGCTTATACTTTACTAATAGCTGTAATGTCAGGGGATGTCTGAAAAACTGGCTCAAGCAGTTTCTGTTAAAATACCCAAGGCAGGTTTCCTTTTCTGAAAGTGCTGTTTACCTACACTCCCTTAAAGATACTAGAATTACTGAATTTTAATCCTGTCTCTATTTTGGGGTGCAAACTAGGCCTCAAGGACTACTAAATGCTGGTATCTCAAAGACTAATAAAGAAATGGAGCTGCATATATAGGAGAAGGCAACAATCAATCAGTCAAAGCATCACATCAGTATTTATGTTTCTAAACAGTAGACAAAAAGCATTGAGCAAAGTGGTAGAGCATCAGCAAATCAGCCTGTTACTGCTATTTAAAAAGTGGAGTGTTAGGATTCCTTTGGAAAACTCAATTTGCTTCCCTTATTATCTTTCAGCACTTCACATACTGGGAATTTCCATTTTTATGTCTTTGGAGGACTGTACGTGTCAGTGCATAGTGGCCATATCTTCCTCATTTGGAGAGTTGCACAGTCGAACTCTTTTTACGGTGTACCTACAAAGAAGCGATGTAGATATGGTTCCAAGTACAGATTTATCTTTCAGACCACAATGACTTGGAAGCTTTACACACTCAACTGGACTATAGAGCCATCAGAAATGTATATCTACAGCTTTCCATAACTTTCCATATACTGGTTTTATCACCACACCTTTTCTTCTCATACTTTCTTACTGAAGAGGAATGACTCAGCAGATGAGGTCCTATGCCAGGTCACTATCTCAAACCAGGAGAGATCTGAGCCACTTTGGAGCTACATGAAATGCAGTGGGGTAGAGAAGCAGCCTGAGGAAAATGCAATCTGGACTTTGTCCCGTTGCTCTTTTTCACACTCACCGTCTCTAAGAGTTTTTTTCATTTCTTACTTGCATTTTATGTTGCACTGGAAGGAAAGAGGCAGGAGATGGGCAAGACCAGCATGATGTTATTGGACTTTTCAGTACAAGTTTTTTGGAGGAAAATATGTTTTGCAAATAGTAGAGTGTGAGGAACCATAAGAACAGGTTGGCAATAAGTGGCTGAAGTGCACACAGACGTATGCAACTGGGGAGAAAGAGGCACAAAATGTTAAAACAGTAAGGGGGATATTTGAAAATACTTTAGAGCATACATTTTGCTACTTGAAAGTCTGATTTGACTTTGTAATTCTTAACTTCTCACAGCTAGACCACTGGTATGTCTGCAATGTTATTTAAACATATTTCTTTTGACAGCATGGTGATATTGGGGTGAATAAACTAAAGTATATGCCATAAACCTGCTATCACAGCATGCACAGAGATCATCTCACCTTTTCTGGTTTTTAACTCAGTTATAGCTGTCTTACTACAGATAATTCTGGCAATTGGAACACAGGTTTTACTCAAGTTATTCAATTAAGCCGAAATTGCTTGTAATGTAGTGCCATAATTGTAGCAGAGGCATCCCTATAAGATGGTAAGTAGGTGAGATACTAATTAAATTCCTCTGAACTTCAGTAATTTAATATTCAAACGATGCTGAACCTATGTAGTAGCTGCTCATCGCATTGCCCCTGGGGATTACAGAGGAAGAAATCTTAACAAAAATAGCAGCTTCCAAATGATTTTTGCTGGACTTGCCTGACTGAAATTTGGGATTTCTTAGTGTTGCTCCACCGTTCTAGGTACAAACACGGTGGGTCACATCTGTCTGTGGGTGAACTCTCTGCAGACTTCGGTAAGATCATATGTGGGTGGATAAGTACAAAATTTTCCCAACACTGCTAAATCCGGAGATGATGGTTGTGTTTATAGATAATCTTGAAAAGCCGGATTCTTTTATATTCAGGCTTTCAGGAAAAGTAGGTTTCAGCCTAATTTAAGCAAGAATACAGCTCCCTTTGATTTTCAAAGGACTGTAAGCCACAAACTCTTTTAAATTCTTTTTGAGAATCTCATCTGATAATAAAATGAGAGGTGTGGGAGAGGATGAAATTCATCTATTCTAGGAGCCATCCTCCTGTAACACAGCTCACATCGTCTTATCTTTGCTACATCAAGATTATTGACCAGGCTATTAGTGCAATCCTTCCAAGCCCCTGAATACATCAAAGCAAATATTCTACTGCCCTTCTCATTATAGCTATCAGTAATGATCTAAGCAAGACTGGTCTGGAGATTCCTCCCTAGATACATATTCTTTCCAAGCCTCTTAATTCAATCTGAATGATGATGATGATAATTTAGGTTATAGTATTACCCAGGGGCTATGATTGTAGAGCAGGGTTCCATTGTCCCAAGCATTATACAGACAAGGAGAAGCTTAAATGTTATGATAACATGGAGTTGCCCAGGCTAAAACTAATACAAGTGAGCAGAAATTAATAGGAATACCTGTATATATTCAAATTTTATCTACTAATCTATCTACTATAATAAAGTTATATCTACTTTTTAACTATTGTATAATTTCTTTGTAGTTTCTTCAGCTAGAGATGTTGGTATCTCGAGGCTGAATTATAGATCTTATTACATTTATTGGCTTTTTCCTATTAGCACTGTCATAATGCTTTGCATCTTGCTGAGTGAGAAACACACAGACAAATATATACATTTTGAACAAAACCCTTCGATGTTAATTGAAAGTGGTTCCGGGAAAACAGTCATTTTTTAACAAAAGAGACCTAAATAGCAAGAATCTGCCATGATTGACCAATGTAGAAATTAACCCCCTAATATACCACTACTAAATGTGTTAATTAATTAATGTCCTTGATTTAGTTCTCCACATGCGTTGAACTGTGTTGATGAGTGTTACTATACTTAGATGAATTTTTCAATGTAATTTTCATCATAATGGTTATTATAATTTACTTTTCTTAATTATGGCAGGATGAATGCTTCATTAAGAAGCTCGAGATACAGTATAACAGTGTTTGGCACATTCTTGTGGAGACTCTTTGTTCACAGGGACACCCATCTTCACCTCTCTTCTCACAAACTCTTTCTGTTATTGTTTGTTGGCCTACTAGGTGTGATATTGAAGACCTATGATAGGAAGTCAGTCTAATCCAAATTATCCATAATATTATTTATCAGAGTATTATAGTTATTATTTAGTAATGGGTTTAGTGTTCTGACAAGATCTGTTTTCTGGAAGCTCTGGTAGAGTGCACCATGTTGTACTGTAATTCTGTTCTCTGGTAATGTCTTGAGGGCTGCAGTGACATTTGTTGTATAAAACCAAAAATCATAAGTGCAACACTTTATGGAATGTCAAAATGCAGAATTTTTTTTTAAAAAAGTCCTTATACTCTGGAAATGCTTTTTCTTCCCACTAGCATTGCCTGTTTGCTTGGGCAGGCAGTGTCTTTCCCAGCTTTCTTTTCCCTCTAAGATGTGTGTTCTCCTGAATGATTGCTCTGACATCTGTCTGGCTGTGGGGAAGGAGAAGATTCATTTGCTGAGAGACATGGTGGTAGAGGCTATCCAGGCAGCTGCACCTTGTGGCTGAGTCTGAGGCAAGAAGCAGCATTTGAGGAAAAGCTTGAAAAATGGAGAAGACAGGAAATAGTATTCTTCATGGTTTTAATCCGATCTCCATCCCCAACTTAACCTTTCCGTGCCTTTCCTCTACCCTGCAGCTCACACTTCACACTCTTTTTGCAAATATTACACCACAAATTAAGTTAAGGAATGTGTTAGGGGCATTGGATGATGGCGTTTTGCATCATTTTTGCATCATTTTGCATCATTGCTGAAGAGCTAATTAGTGTAGGTGCACTTCCAGACCATGTTAACCCTGTGTATTCGTGCTGTGTTTCATCCAGTCTCATCTATTTTTCTGAAGTGTTAAGGTCATAGAGTAAGAATCTGCCACACACTTGTCCTCATTGTCTCTGCGTTACCTTGGACTATCAGTGCCAGTGGCTCTTTTGTAGCTTTAGAAGGGTTGCAGGGGTCCAAACCACTCTCCTCAGAGCTCCCAAGACTGTGGATGTGCATCAGGGACAAAACCTGGTCCTAGAAACAAAGAACTGTAACTGCTTGGTACAGCCTCTTTTCCAGAGATATAGGTAAATTTACAGTTGGGGTAATTTAACTCTAGATTTTTAGGAGTTGGTGGATTATGTATTTGCAAAATAAAAAAGTAGACAAAAATCTTTCTCTCTTACAGGTAGTGTTAATTATATAGAATAAGATGGCTGACGGGTAGTTAAGAGAAACGTACAGTATCACAGCTGTTCCATTCAGAGAACTGGATGGCAGCAAATGTTTATCTGTCTTTTAAGAAACACTAGGGATGATCTTGGGAGTTACGCATCGGAAAATCTGTGCTAGATACTTTTAATGAGATAAATGTAATGAGACTGAAACAAAAAGGAATAGCTTCTGTAGAGGAAAAACAGGTTTCTTTTAACTTAATGGAATCTCTGATAGTGTCAGTAAATTAGTAATAAGTGGAAAAGAGGCTGAAGACATTCATTTGGACTTAGTAAAAAACTTTAACAAAGTCCCATCACTCTAAGATGCTGAGAAAAAAAAAAATATTTCAGAAAATAAAATACTAGCAAAGATCAGAATCTAAGTAATCAAAACAATTGAGAGAAATGAATAGAGTATTTGCAGTATGGCAAAAGGAAAGGGAAGGTTATTCTAAGACAACCTGAACCAGGGAAACTCTATACACGTTTTGAAATCTGTCCTAGACTGGGCTATAGAAATACAAATATTGTAATTATTTATGAGAGAAATAGCTAGACAGGCACAGGGTAATTTGCAGATGGCACAGAATTATTCTGGATAGTGAAAACAAGACAAAGCTGTAAGGCATTTCAGATGAATTAAACAGATCTGGAAGAATAGGCAGATGATAAAATGTAATTTTGAAAAATATGCATATCTGCAATGGAAAGGGAAATATAAATTACTCATACATAGTTAATTAACTGAAAGTTTTAGAGATGGCTTATAGCTTTATGGACAAATCTGTAAGTACAGTAGTCACTGAGTTCACTAAGCAAAATGTTTACAAGTGAATGGCAAAAATCAAGAACTGAAATATTGAAAGTGTTCTCGTGTCATAAGAAGCTCTGTAACACTGTGGTGGGCTGACCCTGGATGGATGCGAGGTGTCTATCAAAGCCGGTCTATCACCTCCCCTCCTCAGCCAGACAGGGGAGAGAAAATATCATGAAAGTCTCATGGGTCAAGATAAGGACAGGGAGATCACTGACCAATTGCCATCACAGGCAAAACAGACTTGACTTGGGGAAATTAGTTTAATTTATTACCAATCAAATCAGAGTAGGATAATAAGAAATACAATCAAGTCTTAAACCACCTTCCTCCTGCACCTTCCTTCTTCTTGAGCTTAACTTTACTCCTGAGTTCTCTGCCTCCTCCCCATAAGAGGCGCAGGGGGACGGGGAAAGTAGGTTGTGGTCAGTTCATCACATGTTGTCTCTGCCGCTTCTTCCTCTTCAGGGGAATCATAGAATCATAGAATGGTTAGGGTTGGAAGGGACCTCAAACATCATCTAGTTCCAACCCCCCCTGCCATGGGCAGGGACACCCTCCACTACACCAGGTTGCCCAAAGCCTCATCCAATCTGGCCTTGAACACTTCCAGGGATGGAGCATCCACAGCTTCTCTGGGCAACCTGTTCCACTGCCTCACCACCCTCAGACTCAAGAATTTCTTCCTTATATCCAATCTAAATCTGCCCTCTTTCAGTTTAAAGTCTTTTCCCCTTGTCCTATTGCTACATGCCCTTGTCAAAAGTCCCTCTCCAGCTTTCCTGTAGGCCCCCTTTAAGTACTGGAAGGCTGCTATAAGATCACCCCGGAGCCTTCTCTTCTCCAGGCTGAACAGCCCCAACTCTCTCAGCCTGTCTTCATAGTAGAGGTGCTCCAGCCCTCGGATCATCTTCATGGCCCTCCTCTGGACTCGCTTCAACAGCTCTACGTCCTTCTTGTGTTGCAGGCTCCAGAGCTGAACGCAATATTCCGGGTGGGGTCTCATGAGAGCAGAGTACTTTAAGTACTTTAAGTGCTTTTCAGTACTTTAAGTACTGAAAGGCTGCAATAAGATCACCCTGGAGCCTTCTCTTCTCCAGGCTGAACAACCCCAACTCTCTCAGTCTGTCTTCATAGGAGAGGTGCTCCTCACACTCTCCTCTCAAGTGGGGTCCCTACCACAGGAGACAATTCTCCACAAACTTCTCCAACATGAGTCCTTCTCAGAGGCTGCCATTCTTCATCAAATGCTCCAGCGTGGGTTCTTTCCACAGGGTGCAGTCCTTCAGGAACAGACTGCTCCAATGTAGGTCCCTCTATGGGGTCACAACTCCTGCCAGCAAACCTGCTCCATCATGGGCTCCTCTCCACGGGGTCACAGGGTCACAGGTGATGCCAGGAGCCTGCTCAACCGTGGACTTCCCATGGGGTCACAGCCTCTTTCGGGCATGTTCACTTGCT
Source organism: Tauraco erythrolophus (assembly GCF_009769465.1). Taxonomy (NCBI): domain Eukaryota; kingdom Metazoa; phylum Chordata; class Aves; order Musophagiformes; family Musophagidae; genus Tauraco; species Tauraco erythrolophus. The sequence goes on along the minus strand of NC_141465.1, from coordinate 129,911,102 downwards.
CTGGCATGAGGTCCTCCATGGGCTACAGGTAGATCTCTGCTTCACCATTAACCTCCGTGGGCTGCAGAGGCTCAGCCTGCCTCACTGTGGGCTTCACTACGGACTGCAGGAGAATCTCTGCTCCAGCACCTGGACCACCTTCTGCCCCTTCTTCTTCACTGACCTTGATGTCTGCATGGTTGTTTATCCCACATATTCCTACTCCTGTTTTCAGCTGCAGTTGTCCGGGTGTTTTTTTTTCCCCTCTTCTTAACCATATGATCCAAGAGTCGCTACCACCATTGCTGATGGGCTCAGCCTTGACCAGCAGCAGCTCTGTCTTGGAGCCGGTTGGCATTGGCTCTACAGGACACAGGGAAAGCTCATAGCAGCTTCTCATAGAAACCACTTCTGTAGTCGCCCTGCTCCTCAAATCTTTTAATGTCAACCTGATGCAAACATAACTTTTAGAAATGGAAAAAGAAGTAAAGGAAGTACACAGATTGCAGTGGAATAAGAAAAAAAAGTATTTTTTTATGTTTTCCGATCAAAATACTTTATTAGACTATAATGTTGATTTTTGCTTCCTTCTCTGATTTTCTTCTCCTTTGGTCATTTTCAATCAAATCTGAAAGAGGTCGATGGTTGAAAATAAATTCCTCCAATTTCCATAATAAGAGGTAGCCAAGTAAAGGAAATATATATCATGAGCTCATCTGGTATTAGATACCAGTGAACCAATCCAGGTAAGTATGAGGGGTGGCAGAGTGAGAGACAAAGAGATAAAATGTGAAATTTCCACCACAGTAGAAGTTTCCATTGGCACTAACACCTTATTGGACATCAGAATTTAACACAAGTCAAAGCCATAGGAAGGAAGGTCTTGTTTATTCTGCTGCTCATGCGTCTATTTGTTTGAAATCTGGAAATATTTCATGAGAGAATATGAAAAAGAAAGACCTTTCAGATAGCAGATAGAAAAGTCAGAACATATGAATCATATGCAACTGTGCAGATGGATAGGAAATTATATTTTAGTAAGGTTTCCAGTTAAGCTGTAGAGTACAATGTGTGTTGCTGTCCCACAGGTCTCTCTCTGATAAAACAGGTCTCTGTTTAATAGGACATAATATCCTGTCATACATAACCTTTTCAAGGTTGTGCAGATTGGAAACTCCAGAAAACTGCAAGCTCACTGGTAATTTCTGGAATCTGCAGAAGGAAAAAAGACAACTGCAGTGTTTGGAATTCCTTCTTAAGAGGTGAATTAGGCACACTAAACTGTGAGATGGGCTGAAAAGTTGCAAGTTGTTTAAAAATAATCAAGATTTTCTTTTATTTGTTTTAGTTTTCATTCCTGGACTTAAAGGTCTTATGGTAACTGAAATTATGAGAACATGTTACTCTGTAAAAGGCAGATTTTTTCAATAATTACATGCCTCCATTTGACCAGACTCTCAAAAGAAAATGAATATTGACATCCGTGACAGTATGGTCTTATATGCTTCACAGAAGGGAAACATGATGTATTATTTTCAGTTCTTTACAATTCACTGGTGCATAAGAGCCTCCCCTGCTATTTTAGTGTGTTTTTATACCAGAGATACATGCTTATTGTACGTATAATCTAAATAAAGTGTTATACTTTTATATCACTTGAAACTTTGTGAGTTTAATGATGTATTTTTATCATGCTCTTAACAAAACTTTAATATTTTTCTAAGAAATAGATAGTTGAGAAGGAATTGCATTTGGAACACTCCTGTTACCTTTCTGCATCATTGACTGGGGAGACCATTCAGGGACTGAGAAAAACAAAACATGTTTTGGTGAAAGTAGTCTGGTTGTCTATTGATTTTATTTGGTAAAAGCTGGTGATAATCATCTTGTTAAGTTCAACGTAGACTTCAAAGTCCTAAATAAACAGAAGGAGTAATTTTCTGATGTCACCTTAGGGGTTGCACAAGTTTAATGCATAACTTCACTCACTCCACACTTACTGCTATAGAACAAATAAAATTATAAGAATTTTCCTATCGGTTTACTAGTCTCAAGAAAGCAAAAAAAACCAAAAAAAGCTGATCCTACAGGATGGTGGTACTTTCTTGTGAGTTTTGCTGTACAATTTGGCACTGTTTGTTCTAGAAGCAGTTTGCTGAAATTAATAAACATTTTGTGATCCTTCTGAAGTATTTAAGGAGTTGTATCATGTTTAAATATGGTGAAAAATTGGTTCCTTTTTCTTGCTTTTAAGTTACGTGGCTGCAACAAAACTATACTTTTCAGTTCCAAAAAAAATCCACATATGCATATTTATTGTCAGAAATGATAGCTAAAAGCTAAGAATCTAACTACATGGAATATTTACCATGAGTGCAGATGGGGGCATTTTTAATAGTAAATTTGCCACAAAAAAATATTTCATTCTTACCTTAAAACTTTCAAGTCAAAATCAACAGATAATTTCATCTGAAAAAAAAAGAGAATAAAATAATAAGAAATAACTGGTTTGTATGGACATTTTTAATGTAGGGTTTGTTTTGGAAAAGTCAAAATGTTTTATTTCAAAGCTGTAAAATAATTTTGGACTTGTCTTTTTAAACTGGCATTCCAAAATGGAACAAAATATTCAAAAGTAAACGTAGTAAAAGAAATAATGTTCCCCTTTCCAGATAAAAACTTTTGTATTGGACTGAATGAAAATTTTCAGGTCCTGAAATTCTATCTGATTTCTATTTTTGTTCAGTTATTGAATGAATAATCCATTATTTACACAGGTTTACAGGGAATATGTGACAAAATATGTATGGACTTTCTGAGAACACATGCAGCGAACCTTTTAGTTTTGAATCTTTATTTTGATTTGAGAAGATATAGAATAAAAGTTACTTCCACATCTTAACTATAGACCATTTCCACTCTGAGTATCGTGAACTCTTTAATAGTAAACTCTTTCAGTGTATGCAATGAACCATCTAAGGCTGACTTTGGCAAAATATGCAGTTTTGCCACATAAATACTGCATTCCCATTCTGCTCTTGGCAGGATATGTTGGGTTATATGCCCAATATTCATGAGACATCCAGCCTCCCAAAAAAACCCCAAAAGAGACTCACTTATCATCTTGTCACTGAGGTTTAAACCTGGTTTTGGAAACATTCAGCTGTTTAATGTTGCACATCTATGGGACCCGCAAGGATAAGTCATCATGTGTCCTTCCAGCACCATGTTCCAAAGGATGAGGAGAATATGACCTGGAAGGGAGAGATGAGAGGTGCCATTTCTGGCTTTCTTTAAGTCCAGGGTAAGTGGAACAAGTCTCTTGCCATCTGATATCCACATACATAATAGGGCAATATAACTAACTGCTGTATTTGGGAATGCACTTGAATATATACAGTTGTAAATTGTTATGGCTCAATTTTTCAGTCTTTAACTTTTCCAGCTGAGATATCTGGTGTGCTGACAGCCAGGTCTGAGGTCAGAGTGATATGCATTCAAGCAGTGGGAAGGCTGTGTCAGAAGGTCCCTAATGGATATCACATATGGCATACTCCACTGTAGCTTGAATCCAAATCTTGGAATTACCAATTCATAGTTCTGTACTCCTCTTCTATGCCACCATCTCTAGTTACAGTCCTTCCCTCTCTTCCCCCACCGCTCAGCAAATGAAAAAATACAGGATTTAAATTAGCTCAGAAAGGCTTTCTAAAATCCAGTATTCTGTGAATAATACTTGGTTCTACTTACGTTACTATATTAAATTAAAACTTCTTATATTTTGAGCCAAAGGAAATGGCAAACTTTTTATTTTTACATTTATCGCATACCTAGTAATTAATTATAGACGATGTAGAGATTATACTCAGACAAGTACTTTATAAAATGTCATTCATAAACTATTTGCCTGAGTCACCTTTATAAGACTTTACCCTTCTAAATAATTTGTTGTTTTAAAAAAAAATCCCCTCTATATGATAATAATTATACATGCCTGATCTGTCATGACATTTTGAATTAACCCCAGTAAGGAAAAAAATTGAAAATCATCCAGGCGAAATATAACTCTTGCCAAGTGTAAGCAAGTCTTTTTGGAATGGGGAAAAAAAAGGTGGTCAAATAACAAGTGATGAAAGCATCAAATCCAAAGTGTTTAGTATTGTACTTTGTTGTAACTGTGTGCATGCATATCTGTGAATATCCCCAACACAAGAAGGACATGGAGCTGCTGGAGTGAGTCAAGAGGAGGGCCGTGATCCAAGGTCTGGAGCACCTCTGAAAGAGGGCAGGTTTAGATTGGATATAAGGAAGAAATTCTTCACTCTGAGGGTGGCAAGGTGGTGATGTGCTCTGGCAGCCCAGAAAGCCAACTATATCCTGGGCTGCATCAAAAGAAGTGTGGCCAGCAGGTCGGGGGAGGTGATTCTGCCCCTCTGCTCTGCTCTCATGAGACCCCACCTGGAATACTGTGTTCAGCTCTGGAGTCCCCAGCACAAGGACATGGAGCTGCTGGAGCGAGTCCAGAGGAGGGCCACGAAGATGATCCGAGGGCTGGAGCACCTCTGCTATGAAGACAGGCTGAGAGAGTTGGGGCTGTTCAGCCTGGAGAAGAGAAGGCTCCGGGGTGATCTTATAGCAGCTTTCCAGTACTTAATGGGGGCCTACAGCAAAGCTGGAGAGGGACTTTTTCCAAGGGTGTGTAGTGATAGGACAAGGGGCAATGGATTTAAACTGAAAGAGGGTAGATATCGATTAGATATAAGGAAGAAATTTTTCACTCAGAAGGTGGTGAGGCACTGGCACAGGTTGCCCAGAGAAGTTGTGGATGCCCCATCCCTGGAAGTGTTCAAGGCCAGGCTGGATGAGGCTTTGGGCAACCTGGTGTAGTGGAGGGTGTCCCTGCCCATGGCAGGGCGGTTGGCACTAGATGATGTTTGAGGTCCCTTCCAACTCTAACCATTCTATGATTCGATGAGTCTATGTTTTGGCAGAAGTCCTGATTAAACTCAATGGGCACTTCAACCTAAATGCCATGTTATTGTCCATTACTTGGAATATTGTTAAAATTGCATAAACAATGTGCCTTTTTAATAGACATCTGGTGTAAAATGTTATTTCAATGAGCATTTTACCGATGTGTTTTAGAGGGAAAAAAAACATTTATGGCGGAAGAGACTGAACTGTATGTGTAGTATGTTTTGTTTAGCTACCTTTCATTTTTATATAGATATGAGAGAAAAACGTTTAAAACTGGGCTTTCTTGTTGAAAAAGCTTTGAAGGATCCCAGTTAAGGGTCTTTTTTTTTAAGATTTGTTTGATTTTAATGATTTGGAAAGGAGATGAAGCACCTTCTAATATTTCAGCTGTGGTTTTTAAGCATCCTGCTCAAGTAGCATCCTGTGTTATGTATATGACATTGCATATAACTTATTAAGAATTTCTGATGTGTCATAATTTTCAACTGAATGCACAATTTGATTTCCATCTTTCAGAGATCCCTTAATTTGTTCAAAGCTTCTATATTATTTAATTTCCTTGGGAAGACTGAAAAGCAGTTGACAGTCATATTTATATATGTGTGAATGTATATGTATATGTATTATATAATATATTTGCAAAAAAGCATTTTTATTTATTTTTTTATTTAAAATGAAGTGCTGTATGTGTTTCTTAACGTCAATCTTTTAAAATAATCCACAGTTTTCTCCTCATTACAGTGCAGTGTGTGCTTTAGCTAAAACAGCTCGGCAACTTTCTTCAGAGAGATATTTAGAAAATACATTTTAACACAGTAACTACTGTAAGGCAGAAAGGAAGGTAATGGTTAACATCTGCAAGATGCAGAGGGAGTAGAAGTCTTAAAAAACTGAAAAAAAAAGTAGATAAAATTAAGAGACTAGGACCGGAACAAGTCAGGAACTTGTAATAAACACTGGGGAGAGGATGAATTAGTTATTGTGAAGATAAAGATATGAGGAAGACAAATGACAAAACCAGAAGGAAGGAAAAAGTTATATTGTAACAGTACAGTGCTACCAGTTTTAGTTCCGTCCTATTTTAGTCTTTTCTTCAGAAACCTGTTTCTAATATAATTTTGATTTCAAGACCTAAATGGGAAAACTTTTATCTTTTGGATCAACCTCTTAAATAATGTGAAGCAAAAAGGAAGTTAGTTGTATAATTCCAGCTGAATCACATCTTCATAATTCTCTTTTCCTTTCTTTTGGGGCATTAACTCATTTTAATCGTGAGGGCTACTCGCAGTTCATCAGTGAGTTACACTCATGTATGTCTTGCAGGGCTTCTGGTTTCAGGTGGTATGGGGGAGGACCTCATTCTTATTTCCACAAACAATATTAATTGATAATTAAATATAAAAAGGTTAGTGATCTATCATATCTCTAAATGTTGTGATAGGTTAGTTTACCATCAAAGAGTTTCGTAAATTCCAGGATGTGGTGGAAGACCATATAAGCTGCCAAAGAAAATTCTTTCTCAGTTGTATACCTGGCAATCTTGTTCAACTAGTGGACTTCAAATGGTCTTGCACAGGCATTTATCTGAAACGTATGCTGGTCCTTTGACTCCTTCACTTAGGACATTATTTTGTTGTAACTTGTTCATAGGCTTTAGTCTCTTGGATATTCCGTGTTAAATTTGTTGAGGAAAGCAAAGTGGACAGGAGATACTCTAGATTAGAACAGCAAAAGAATGAGAGGAACAGTCACCAAATGAGAAATATATCAGTTCATGAAATAATAAATAAATATATTGAATAACTACATTGATTCACTTTGCAAAATAGTGCCCTAGTGTACTATAGCTAACATTTTTCCAAGGAATACGTCAGGAATAAGACACTAGCTTGGGATGTTCAGAAGAGTTTAGCTACTCTCTTTAAAAGTGAATTAGATTAAACCCGAGTAAAAGCACTCTCATAACTGCTAAATTAGCTAAATCTGGATATATAAATTTATGGATATTTAATGAAACCATAAAACAGAAAATATCCTTTCTGGCTAACTACTGATGACCATTAAAATGAATATGCTATATATCAGGTGTTCATAACACCTGATGCTAAGAACATTTTAAAAATACTAAAACTAGCTGATCTCAGAACATCTTGTGTAGCAGCTAAGTCTAAGTACACCCTTCTACTGGTGAAATGAGAAACTGGGACAGGCACAGAGATCTCCAGTAACTGATTTGTGCTCACGGTGAGAAGAGGATAAAGAACAGAGTTGCGAAAGTTCTTGACCACACCTTGGCTGGCCATTACACTGATTTGAAAATAGCACCACACAAAATTATCTTCTAACACAATCATATTAGAATAATGACTGCAGCCTTCGATCAGGGTAAATCCATTCTCCTCTTTTCAGAGCAGAGAGAGAGTCAAGCACATTAAAAAGCTCATTGATTAGATGCCTCTGAGACACACACTGCTGGAGGATACACAAACCTCAGTGAAGGATTTCCCTCTGTTGGAACAACTGGGTTTAAAAGATGCTATTTCTAATATAGATGTTTATTATGATAAGCTTATTTGCAATTCTAGTGTCATTGTATGTTGCAATTTAAGGATTAAACCCAACATTTTTTCTTACCCTTGTCTGTTTCCCCTGTAAAAGAACTACTGATACAGTGTATCCAGATTAAGATCGATTAACAATTCTGTGAATTTTGCCCAGCAGCTGTAATCGTTGGTTGCCTTAGCAACTTGGTAGATTAAATCATAAGCTAAAATCCAGAGGGTTCAATTAAAAATTCTTGTTGAAATTCAAATTCTTTTCAGAGTGAAATGACCAGTGATTCAATATGCACTTGAGAATTGTCAGAGTTGGCTCCTTTTTCTTCAGTGTCATTTATTACAAATGAAACGTAAATCTAATATTCAGGAAATATTTACCTATTGCAATTTGTCTTTGCATTGATACATTAGGAATAATGAAACTTTGTGGTTTTGTTACCTAGCAAGGCACAGGCTAAACTTTATCATGCTGAAAGAAGAATCTGATTTATCAGATTCAGTAAGCTATTTTTCCTGTATTTGATACTGACCCAAATTTATGCTAGCGTTGATCCTACACATGATTTAAGAAGAAGTATTTGTTAATGCACTTTTGTTTTATCATGCTAGGACTTTAATTCTGAAATGTACTCCTAAAGGACTTTGGCTTTTTGAATGTTGAAACTATCCTCTGTCCAGTTTGTGGCTGCAGAGCAGAGCCAAGTTTCTCTGTTCTGTTCCTCCAGGTCTAGTTTGGATGTTTTCCATAATTCCTTGCTAACTACCAGGGCCTATTCACCTCCTTTTGACCATACTGATCCTTCTGCTACTGATTTTCTTGCAACTTTATTGTCTTTTAGCTCTTCTCACTCTTTTTCTAGTGGCCTGATGATGATTTCTTTGGGTAGATGCACTTTTCCCACAATGCTGTTGAGGGAAGTCTTGTTTATTGTCCATCAACCTTTCTCAGAAATGTCTTTGCCTCAGAAAATGACCTCCAAGTATTCCCATATGGTGCCAAAAAGTAAGAACGCCAAACCATTAACATGTTGATGATCACCTTGCACAACTCTTGCCTTTTAATCTCCCCCTTGCACAAAAGGAGAGAGTGATTAGTAGATTAGTGCTTTCTATCTTCACTTGCTCTAATGAAAAGTTTTCTTCTCTACTTATCTTCCATCGCTGTGTCCCGGATCTCATCAAAGACAAACTACCTGTTCAAGCACTAAACATATTCCACCCCACACAAGAGAATTCAGAACCTGTTTTAAGCAACATTTTGTGTTTTCTTACTGTAATCCTCCTTAAATAGTTAACAATTCCTTTTTCTCAATGTATAGTGCTGACTTTCTTTATAGACAAAGACAAAACAAGGAAGATGAGAGGAAAGGAGGTACTTCTTTTCAAAGAAGAAAATAAAATTAAATAAGCAGAAATAAATAGAGTGAGAGAAATAGAAATGTTGCTGTAATGTTCCAGACACTGAGAGAAAAACAGTGTCTACCACTTATGATGGTACTGGAGGAAGCCACCCCTTTCATTCTACGTTTAAGCTCCTCCATTACGTGTTGAGTTTTGGTGCATATCCTATGTTAGCAAATCTAAAGACAAGATACTGAACAGCTATTCTGAAATAATATCTCAATTATGCAGAATACTGGTGGATTTCATAGATAAAAAGATAGTAATCAGAGAAAGGAAGGTTGATATAAAATTTAATATATTGTAAAGATAAACCACCATCGCTTGGCAGCTGAATATAAAGACAGATCTGAACTCCTTTGGGCCTTCTGTCAGCAAGAAATCTTCGCAGCTATATTTTATTCTAAAAATTATCCCTTGAAACCTTTTTAACAATTCCAGCAGTTATAACAAATTATGTTAAATTACAGAGTAGGCCTAAAGCACGATCCTAGAAGTCTCAAAATTCTCAATCTAGTTTAGGACATAAAAGTGTAGCTCTGGGAGGAAAAAAGTATAGAATAATGTAAAGGAATTGAAGTGTAGTAAGATAAAAATGAAGTCTGTGACCAGAAGATGGTTCTTTCACATGCTCTAAGTAGTCCTTTTTTGTTGTTTTTTATATGTTTTATATATGTTTTGGCTGAGTAAGAGGAATTTTCTGATCATTAAAAGCTAATTAATGATGTTTAGTGAAAATGAAAGTTTTGCTATCTCTTTTTCTGGAAATTACTTCCTGGCTTTTCCGTGTCAGTTTTATAATCAACATGTACTTGCAATTTGAGAAACTTGTTATTTTTATTTTTTGTTTGTGTGTTTTATTTAATGTTTATGATGGGTTTTGCAATTCCAGCACAGAAATCTTGTGCAGAAGCACTCCCAATAACTGCACTGAAATGTAGCTTTGCTAAACTTTACTGCTGGTGTTGGTGTGAAATCTTTCCGTTGCTGTGTTATTTACAGAGCTGTTCTGAAGTTCTACACCATTCTTAAATGACTTTCATTTTAAACTCTTCATTCTGGAATGACAAGTGCAAAACTCATACTAGCTTCATCTGTGCTCTACATTCCTTTCTTAATTTCTATTACTTATTTAAAATAAATCAACAGAGATGAGACCAAAGGAAAACTTATGTGATGAATGAATGGGTATCTGTCTTGATTTCCTTGTCCTAAAATAAAAAAAAAGCTAAAGGGAGAAGGTGGAGGAAGTTTGCAAATAACTTTGTATATATTCTTGGAAATTCCAAAGAATTACAATGCATTTACACATTATGTCTTTTAGATGTTATGAATAGCACAGAATCTTACCTTTCTTTAATGATGTTGATTCTTAAAGCAGTTTTATTCTGCATGCTTTGAAAGGCTCTATAGAGATCAGTGTTACCATAGTCTTCCAATTTGGTGAAACAAGGGCATGGAGAGGGGAGGGGAACAGCCAGGAGTTGCACAACAATTTCATGGCTGAGCCAGCAGCTTAGCCCAGTTTCCTGAGTCCCTTTCAGTGCCCTAGCAATTCTATCCCATCACCAATATTCAGTGTTGTGCATAACAAAACGATCCAAATTACATCGTTTGCAACAAGTCAGAGACACTTTAATAGGAGAGCAGGACTTCAGACATGAGTGCTGAAGGAGTCACATTACCAGATCATCGGTCCTAGCAATACAGATTAAGCAATGTCAGAGTGACTAGTTTAGAAATTTGCATAATTTGCTAGGCAGACATTTTTGAAATCAAGTCTACAAAGCGCATACATTCTTCTAATGCAACTTTAAATGTAGATCTCAAACCAAAAAAAGTCAAAAGACTCCTTGTGTACTGACACCAGCAAGGGAGAGATGTGATGGATGGCAATATTAAATACTTTCCACTGTGCATGGAGATTTAAATCAGGGTTGTGTTAGCAGACTGATGAATTGTCCAGCTCTTCACTTTGCCTAGAGAAGTAGCTGGGTAATGGTCATCCAAATTATAACAGAATATATAGCTAGCTGAGTTAGAACCAAGTAGTTTTTCATCTGTGTGCTATTCTGCCAACCCATAAAAAAAAACCTTCTCAGCCAAGAAAGCTTCCTTTAAAAACTTGTCTGTAGACTGTAAGATCTATTGGCCAGGCCTTAGTAAGGAGATGTGCTGATGGAGAAAGATTGCTCTTTAAGACAGCTCTCAATGAGAAAGGTGTGAGGAGGAGAGGCGAATGGGTTTGCATCACGCTGTGGACTTTAACAGATTGCTTTCCAACTGCCTAGCACAAGCAGAGCAATTGCTGGCGTGTAGCATGTAGAGAAGATGGATATGTACCACACTGCCTGGCAAGCATACAAGCAAATAATTGTACCAGCAAGCCAGAAACATGATTCTGGTCTCTAAAGCAAGGAGGTAAATGAAGAGATAATTTTAGTTTTTATCTAGACTGACCTAAAAGATTAGTTCAATAAATTTTCCCAATTTTCTATAGCCTGACTATCTTCACTTGGTTTAGATACAAATTACGACTCAGAAACTCATTTATTGAAATTACTGTATCAGAGAAAAATGTTTGGGTTAGATGCTTGCTTTAAATTCTGTTCACAGAATTGGGATCAGATTGACACTTTTTTTTTTTGTCAAATCTTTCTCTGATTTCTGGAATTAATACATAACTTGCAGCATTAATGCATAATAAATTTCTTCCTTTAGCATCTTGCAAATCAATTTTACGTTTTAATACCAAAATCAGGACATGAGTTAAGAAAGTGCAGTAGCATTCAACTTAACTATTTCATTGACCTCTGTAGATACTTCTATAGAAAATGTCAGGCGTTAAAATAATGTAAATCAATGCTAATAAGCTTCACCAAGGTATTCTTAACATACCCTTCAAGGTAATCGATAACATGAAGTCTAACATGGCAGAAAAATGTAATCTGAAGTCTTGATGCTGCACTAACTCTACTTATTCAGAGTGCATATGTGAAATGAATGTTCATACTGGAAATATGTTTGATATTGACATGTTTTACAATTCCTTCCTTGCAGCATACAAGAGAAAGCTCCATGGGCATTATTCAGCTTGGTGGGGAAAAAAAGTCTTATGAAATTTTGAAGTGATACATTTGGGGATGGTAGGGTAGTCTGGCAGCACATTCATCTTTGCAAGGGTTATCTGTCCCTGGTGAAAAACGCATGATAAGGTGCCATCCTTTTAAATCTTTTGGAACTATATGGACAGGAAGGATGGTGAATGTTTAAACCTCCAAGTTTTTTTTTTAACTTTAATTCCTAAATATTGTGACCAAGGACTAACTTTAAATGTGTCTATCCCTGGGTATTGTCAATAGTACTTTTACACTTGCAGCCAGAGACTCTGGCTGGTGAAGAAATCAAATGTACTATCTGAAACAAACTGTAGGTATGACTTGCTTTAGCAATAAGGAAGGGTTATGTTGCTGGTCTTGTACAAGAAAAGCTCTTTTTCTTAAATAGTTACTTCAAAGTCCAGCAGAATTCCAAATAAAGTTGTTGAAAGAGTACATGCACGTAGGAGTGCATGGTCCCATAGTATGAATCATAGAGTCATAGAATCATAGAATGGTTAGGGCTGGAAGGGACCTTCAAAGGTCATCTAGTCCAACCCCCCTGCAAGGAACAGGGATATCTCCAACTAGATCAGGTTGCTCAGGGCCTCGTCCAACCTGGCCTTGAACGTCTCCAGGGATGGAGCATCCACCACCTCTCTGGGCAACCTGTTCCAGTATTCTACAACTCTTATGGTAAAAAATTTTTTCCTAATATCCAACCTGAATCTACCTCCCTCTATTTTAAAACCATTACCCCTTGTCCTATCACAACTGGCCCTCCTGAACAGCCTCTCCCCATCTTTCTTGTAGGCCCCCTTGAGGTACTGGAAGACCGCTATAAGGTCACCCCGCATATGCAAAAGTCAAAATGCATATTTTGACTTTTAAAAAGATATTTGCATCTATTTAAAGTACACTGGGATGATCCAATGCCTTCCTTTGCTTAACTGAGCATCTGTGTCTGTGGAAAACAAACCCAAATATTTTAATTTCATCCTTTTAGAAAGCCAGTGGAAATGAGAGTCAAAAAAGCATAGAGACTAAGACTTCTTTGAATGCCACCAGTCTTATTAAATCAAATATTCTTCTGAGTGTTACTCTTAACTATTGTAATTAATTTTACAGAAGGGATATAATTACATATTCCTGACTGTCAACTCATGAAAAAACTCAAGTGAGCATTTTCTGTTCAGTAGTATAGGATGTTTATGAATGCTATGTCAAAGCGTGATTTATCTGCTTTTTAGACATCTGAAAGTTACATATTTCAGTCCAAGCTTGACATGACAGGTCCCATGACAGTCAGTGGCAAAAAGTAGTCATGTTGTGTTGCTGTGTGTGTGTGATGTGTGAGAAGTGATGAAACAGTCTCAGAAATCCCAGGACTCTGCGCTGGCAGGAGACAGTGCTTGGAGTGAAGCTCGTAGGTACTGATAGGTTTTTAGGGATGATGCAGCCCATACCACGTCCCAAACTGGCAATTAAGAACGATGTATTGCAGGGCGTAGCATTTGGAAGAAGTTGACTGCTTTGAAGCAAAACAGGTTTTAATTATTCAGGGAGCAACAGTACCTGAAAGAATCTTGGTCTGGGGGTAAGTTGTGCAATTTATGATAGATAATGGCTTTGCAAACATTTCTGAAAATTGTTTTGCAGCTACAGTTTAAGATCTCCATCTATACTATGTAATACTGAGATGATTTGAATAACTGTAGAGATACCCAGGCACAGACTAATTTGAGCCAAATAAAAGCTATTCTGGCTTCTCCTTTCTAAAACAAAACAGGCAACACCAGAAAACAAGTAGCAGCTCTCTGGTCATGGCAATTTTCCCAGTATCATCTGTGACTGGCAGCTCTACCACAGTGCTTGAACAGCACTGCAGAGCAGGAGGCACTGACCTTCCCAAATAATTATGAGTCTTTACGGAAGGGAGGGATCAGGAAATGTGCCTATAGCAAGGCCGGTATAACAAACAAAACTGACATTGCTTTGTTTGGAAGTGGTGTCAAACTGCCAAATTGTTGATAAAATTTGTTTCTTTTTCTACGCGATGCTGTATCTGTGTCTCTGGTATGCGTGATTCAGCAGCTGACCAGACGTGTTACTGGAGTACCCTCTATAATCAAAACATTTTAAAACATTAACGTTTATTTAGCAGATATAAACTTATTTAAGTTTTTAACTTATTTCTGGCTCATTTGAGGTGGTGTTTTTTTGGGTTTTGGAGGTTTTTTTCTGTCAACTTTTTTCCTTTAGCCCAGGTAAAATATGGTCAGTTGTGTTTGAGTTTCTATATTTTCACTTCTTCTGCTTTATTCATAGCATTTCTTTTTGAGAGGAGAAGTAGGGAAATATGCAATCCATAACAAAAACGTACCATCAAGGCAAAGGAATATCCCCTCCTCTACTCTTGGATTAATCCTTTATGTCGTGGTGAAGAAATTTAGAAGGAAGACTCTCTCTGGTTCCTGCATTGTAGGCGTAAAAGGTTCTCTCATAAGCTGAGAACGTCTGAGGTAGAATGAGATGCTCAAAAAAAGCTTGAAGAGTGACAGATTTTTAATGAATTATGGATGTGACATTGATCTTTTTATTCTTAAACAAGTTGGTAGATATTTTCTTGCATTTCAGAACCTTGTCTAATTTCGACTTCAAAAAAAAATTATTAATTAAGGCTTGCATGGTAGAAGTACAGGCAAAGGAGTTTGGGGAAGAAATGCCAGATAACCTTCTTCCAGTTGTGAGGGATCTGTGCTTGAGTGGGTTGGGAATTAAAGGCAATGAGAATAGGTTAAAAGGAATGACAGTATGTCAGGTTTGTATCAAGCAGAAAGAAGTTACAAATGAAGAATAAATAAATAAGAATAAATAAGAAAGAGAAAGAAAGAAAGAAAGAAAGAAAGAAAGAAAGAAAGAAAGAAAGAAAGAAAGAAAGAAAGAAAGAAAGAAAGAAAGAAAGAAAGAAAGAAAGAAAGAAAGAGAAAGAAAGAAAGAAAGAAAGAAAGAAAGAAAGAAAGAAAGAAAGAAAGAGGAAGTAAGGAGGGACACTGACAATTTCAAATAGATAGTCTAAGACAAGAAATCCCAATCTGCCCATTCATAGCAAGTTTGTTTCGCATGGATGGGTTTGGCAGAGAATTAATACACCTCAACCTTTCTGTGTAGAAAGCTAATATTGTGCTTCGTGCAGCTAATATGCTACCAGTGACCCTAATGACAGAGGACTAAAGAAGAGAGAAATACAGTAAATGAACGTGGGTGCCCTCCTAGAGATGCTCTGAATTAATAGAGTTCAATGACTGGGGACAATTGTTCGCATTATAGCAGTGCCAGGAGCTGTCAGCTCGGACTGGTGAGCAGAACAATGTTCTGGCATGAGAGGTAGTAGAAAATAGTAACAATCTATAATATTAATTGAAAGGTTAATAAAATAACAGTGAGATAGAGAAGGAAATAAAGTCATAGTAGCTTGAGACTGTGTCTACAGTCTGAGTTTTTGCACAGTGCAGGTATACAGAAAATGTTTTGGTTTTCAGTATTAAGCATTTTCTGAGTGACTGCCAAATATAGATTTCCTTTAAAAAAAAGAAATTAAAAATCCAGCTTATGCATCATTCTGTAATACTACAAAGCAGTAGTATTGTATCCAGAGTACAGAACCAGTGGCCTGCAGAAAAGAGCACCTGTTGAAAAACTTCAAATGTTTTTGAGCTTTTATAAAATGATCGAAGCTATTGTCCAGACTGACACCTTGTGTTGCGAACGCTTTATTCAGCAATGCCATGTGAAAGGTCATAACATCTATATTGTGCAGTAACTGCGAAAATAAAGTGACTCACAACTGCGTATCTGACACACCCCAGTCTTTGGCCTCCTCTCCTTCCACTCCTCTTGCCCAAGGTATCTTGCCAGACTGTTCATAAATGTGTTGTGGAGACAGATTGCTGTTATATGTTGGCTCAGCTCTTTTATCCTCATTTTCTTCAACTCTTTTTGTTTGAGGATGGGTATATTCACTCCTGAACGTTGTCAAATATAAGCATTTGAGAAGTTGATAGAAGATCTGGGCTAGTTATGCATGAGGCTGTTTATTTAATGTGACATTTTTAGTCACTAAATCACACACACGTAAATAAACATAAATCCATAAATTGCCCAGGCATCTTGGACAGGCAAGACACTTACATTTCTGATTCCCAAAGCAGAATTGCTATTTATTAATCAGCCTGTCTGCCTCTATAATAAACTCCTGTAGCTCTCAGTGTGTGGCCTTATAAAATGTTTTGTAAAAATATGCTCCTCCCTTAGAGATTTAGACCAGCTGTTAAGCAAGCCAGCTGAACAGTTCTGCTCAGTTGCAGTCCAATTAGAGTTATGCACATTACTGAACTTTTGCTTTTCAAATCTTGTAGATATAATGCTTCAGTTCCCATTAAAAATGTGATATAGAATCTCTATTGTCTCTCCAGAAATGTTGCATCATATGTCTGGATTAAAATTTGAATTTTTTAAAATGCTAATGTATATCATAACACAGATGTGGAAAATTATTTCATCACAAAAAATATGTGAGTGCTCATAGGAAAAACGCTATCATTCAGATTATTTAATACCATGGGCTATGCTTACAGCTGAGCAAAGGATAAATTGCTAGTTCTTGCATAGCTTCTCCTCTTCATGTCGGATAAATTACATCAGAGTTAAGTGCCAGAATCAGTATTTATTTATAAATGAATTCAGGGCTTTTATGGTTGTCGATTTTTATTTTCATTGGCCTGTGGTACACTTCTAAAATACTTTCACGTGTATTGAGAAGCCTAATTAAGTGAAAGATACTACTTTTTGTAGCTTTCTGAAGTATTTTAGGCTTTCTTCTTTTTAAATAAATGTGGTAGGCTGAATCAAATGTGTGAGACTTTTGCAGCCTATAGTTTGACCTTTCTTCCCACCTGAAGAATTATTTATAAATTATTTTACTGGTGATGAGAATAGCTAGATGTGTTTTAAATGGCTAAACCAATTTAGGAAACCTTTAGTTTTTTACTAAAAAACTAAAGTATCCAGTCATGTCTGGAACATGGAAATAGTCAGACTCTCTGTTCCAACTGAATATACGATCTTTTACAAATTCTTCTATACTGCCTAAAACTCTGAAATACACTTAAATAGAAGAACAGAGGCTCTACCACAGTCACATGAGAGAAAAAAAAAAAATCATTTATTGGGCAAAACTCCCATTTAAATCAGGAAAAGAAGGGAATTTAAATCTTAGGAATTGGGTTTGTTTAGTGTTTGTTTGTTTGAAGTGAAACATCCTACAGACCATCCTAGATACAACCATCTCCATCCTATGTATAATTCTGTCTATTTCTTGAAATTATTACTGAGAAGATTGTGGTGCATAATATCAATCAGCTACAACTTTTACAGTATCAAAAGTCACATTAAGAACATCGTGAATTTAAAATGATGTTATATATTATGATGGTATTTTAGAGTCATATTTTACTTACAAGCCTGATTTTAAAAATTACCCAAGACACATAAGTAAAACAGTTATAAAAAATTATATGCGATAACATTTTAAGACTTTATTGGTTGCTGTGACTAGAGTTTATCAATGTATGTAAAGCAAAAGGACCAGATGTTTAAATGTAACTCAGATTACAGTATATCAGCTTTAACATCTTCCCTTACACTATGCATAGAAAAGCCTTTCTGAAGGTCAGAATTTTGCAAGAAGTTTGCAATTCATTTTGTTATTCAAAAGGTCTGCATTTTCTTGTAATTTTGGACCAGTTTTAGCTCAAGTGACTTTGTTTACATACATTTCAAGCATTGCTCGGAATCACTTTCTTTTTTCTTTTTTTCCCCCCAGTCTCTTGAATTTGCGTTTGTAACGCAGTTTGCCTTGCCGCTACGCCACGTTCGGTGCTTGTGTAACCAAAAATGCAGGCACATTGCACGTTCCTAAATGTGCAGCTGTGGAGGCTGAAACCTAGGCGATGTGCCCTGTCCTGGAAACGGCTGAAATTGTGACTCATCAAGTCCTGTTTGGTATTCCGTATCTCTTTGCATGGTGAAAGAAACGTGAGATTTTACGTGTAACGTTGAGCCGTGATATATCGCTTGGGATGCGCGTTGAGCGTGCAATCAAAGCCGAAGGATTAGTATGCTCTTTCGTACGCTTGTTCTGATGGAAATCCCAAAGGTAGGAATAGCCACGTTTTGCTACTGAGTTGTTGCCTTGAAGTACATTGAGGTAATGCGTTCATATAACCCATTTGTGTTGTCCTGTTATGTCCCGAGCTTTGATGGTGATTTATTGTTCATAATAAATGAGAGAATCAAAAGGTGTATTGCTTTAGTCCTCTTCAGACTGAGATGGTCTGAGACTGAAAGATTACGCTGCCTGCTTACCTCATCTTTAAATCACAACAGATTACCAATACATTTGAGTAATGTGTTTGCAGTCCACCATCTTTCTGTTGTCTTCCTGCAGCATTACTGTAGACAGAGTATCTTCTCGAGTAAACGAGTATTACTTAACCCATTATTTTTAAGGAACTACAAAAGCATTAATGCCTATTACATAGTTGAAAGGGGAGGCTTGGAAGCAAGAAATAGACACATTAGAGGGCATTTTAACAAAACAGTTTTGGCAGTGGGATGTGCTTAACTGATTAAAATAATGACTGTGGGAGTGTTATGCAGGTTAGTGGGAGGTAGGCAGGCAACTGGAAGCGCTCCCCTCATTATTGGCTGCATATGGGGCTTACTGTAATATAGATCTGATGTGGATAAGAGCTGGGGCTCACCATAACCCAGACCAACTGCTACTATTAATTACAAGACTGGTAGGTTGTGACAACCAGCAGTATCTGGGGCTCTGAGCCTGCTAAAATAAGACACTCTTTAGAAGTCTGGGCCCTTTTATCACTTTTACGTTCACTGAACCTTTCAAGACTTTGAATGATGAAGAGAAGGAAAGTGGAGAGAACAGATTGTTTCTCTTGAGTAAGATCAGAGTTCCCCTCCAATACTGGGAATGGGATTTCGGCACATTGCTCATTATTTAATCCTGTTGGCTAGAAGCAGGAAGCATTTTGGAGCTTTTGGTTCAGTTCACTATCTAACCAGCTTCCCTAGAGCCATATAACAAATAACTAGAGCCATTTGAGATGCTTGCTCTGGTGTATCACTACATGAAGGGCGAAGATGAGTCGTGAAAATCTGAGTATTTTAAGTCTTTTATGTGTTTAACTGTGGGGAGTGGTGGAGAAACAGTCCTTCATTCAACTTTCATTCCGCTTCTGGGAGGTCTAGGCATAAGATATGGTGTTTACCAGTATGCATGAAATATGAGAAGCAGTTAATTGCTAGCTTTTGTGGTACTTTCTCTCCTTATGATGATTTCCTAAAAGTTCAGATAAGTTCATTCTAGCACCTTCATGGCATCTGGGTGACATGTGAGAAGACAGCAGACGTGCCTGGGTTGGCAAAAATGAATTTGCAGAAAGGTGTGGGAGAATCTTTTAGACTGCTAGAGGTATGAATCAAAATGAAGTATTTGCAGTGAGATGTAAAGAACAGAAATTTTAAAAATATCTGTTGTCTGGGATCCCAAGGGAAAGTTAAATGTAAATGTAATTTAGACAGAAGTATTGACAGCCTTGGAGAAGGCTGAAATGTTCTGACTTTTGATGAAAAAGAAAGATAAATATTTTGACAATTTCAAGGAACACTTTCTCAATTTTCTACTGGTTAGAGAGCTCAAAAAGTTTCTGATTTCTTGAAACACTCGGATTAAATTTAAAAACTTCAAAGTGTTTGAAAAGATACTATTTTTTATTGTTGTCCTAAAAAGCTATAACAATTTTTCTGGATTTCTTTTTTTTTTATCAGCTCTAGTCTATCTGTTATCAAAGTATATCCCACTAGCCATATGCTGCCTCAGTTCTTCCTCTGGTTTTCAAAGTGCCAAAATCCTCTGCAATGAAAAATTTCCTTCCACAACTGTGTTTCTCGGCCTTTTCTTAAGGAATGGGAGTAAAATGGACTGGGGTTGCGCTTAAACGGTATTAATTAGGAAAAGATGGTATGACAAATTTTCTTGTATCTTTTGTTAGCATATAATTAATTAACTGAAATATGTTTTAGATGGGAAACTTACATTTTATATTTTAATATTTGTGATATGTTTTTCTACTTCTGAAGATCTTCTCATAGGTGTAAGAAGAATAAATTCTTGTCCTTGACCTCATATTCCTTTAGAGTTCTTTTCTCTTTCTGGTCAAAACAGGTAATAACACCATCCTTTATTACTGTTACTGCTAAAACGGACCTTTTCCTGTGTCACATTACAATGAAGCATTTGTGTAATCAGTTTTGTTACAGACTCGCACAGACCTTTCTGCAGAATTCTGTGAGGTTTTGTATCAGCCAGCGTGGGGGTAGACACTCTCTTTTTCTGTAACGCTTTCTATCACATTACTTTGCATTTGTTAATACTTTTATCTTTAGACTGTCCCAGTGCGGTAGAGCATTATTCTTTTCATTTTAAGAGTGAGCAGCTGGCTTGCAAAGAATAATTAAGCTCATGCAGAAGAATTGTAGCAGAATTAAGGGAGAAAAACCGACGCCTAGTCTGCTGAGGTTTGGGTTGTTCTCTCTCTGCTTTTCTGCAGCAACAGAAATGTAGGTAGCCAGTTCCAAAAGCATGGAGACCTCTTCCTTACCTCTGCCCGTAGGAAGCAAGAATTGCAGCCAGTCCTGGATAAAGACTTGTTGTTTACCCATCATACTTGTAGTAGACCATCTTATATTTGGAGGGACTGAGTAGAACCTTCCCCTCCTTATTTATTTTCTTTCGCATTTTAGCAAGAATAAATTGCTTTTCTAAACCTGTTTTCAGCACCTAAAGTATTCAGCAATGTTTTTCTTGATGATTTGCCTCTGAAATGATGTAACTGCCCAACTGATATTGAACTGTTGAACTGTAGGGTCTCTTCCCATGAGCTGTGAGGATCACAGCCTAAGAAAGCTGAGGACAGAGGTAAAGAGCAAGAACTGAAATGAAAAACGGTAGAAGTCGTTATTTGTTGTATTTGTTTGTTCTCCACATGTGGGTTATGTTCTCTGACAAGCATTACAAAGCCAGGTAGGAGGTCCTGGAGGGGATGGGGTGACAGGGGCTGCTCAGGTGGGGTATGGCCCAGCCAACCTCAGAATATGGATGGAGGAAGTCACAGCTGGGAGTGGGAAACTGTTGCTTTGGCAGAGGCTTGGGAGAGTGACCGAAGCCAGCCCAGCCTCCGAGATAACAGATCATGATGTGCACGGGCCGTGTGGACTCTGCTGCTGCTCAGAAATGTGCTGAGTGGTCTCAGCCCATGCAGGGGTACATGCGCCTTGCCTGCAAGGAGATGGTGGCATGAGGTTAGCGTATAGCTATCCCGTTGATCTCATCACTTGTGATTTAACGTTTTACAGTACAAAGAACCTGGCTTCTTGTGCACGAGGGTTTTCTGGAGAGCTTGGATAAGGACAAGGGCTAGGCACATTCACCTTAAATGACGCTGGGTCAAAGGAGTCCATGTGTTTCACTGATACAGTGGCTATAACTTGTGGTTATTCTGCTTAAGCTGACTTTTTAATTTTGCTCTTGGGGCTGATAAAGTGAAAGTGAGATTTAAGGAGGGCTTTGAAAGAGAAGGCAGCCTGTAATCACCCAGGAATAAAATAATGTTTATGATAGGATGATATATATTCCCATGCTTGTGCCTGCAACTGTTTTTGGGAGTTCTTTTGTGATTAGCAATGAGATGAACAGCTCATTAAAGGCTGCCTCACTTGCTGTTGCTAAAAAAAGATCATATAGGAAGGACATATCTCAGTGGTCTTTGCGGATAGGTAAATGGATGTTGGCGGCCCTCCTGCTCCTCACCTGCTCTGGATGGACAGAGAGCTGTGACTGGCACAGGACTGAGTTATGGAGAGTTCATGCCACCTCTGCTTGGCTTTGGCCATGGCAAACCCTGTGGCCACGCTCTGGGAGAGAGAGGAGATTTTGGGCTCCCAGGCAGTGCACAGATTCTCCCATTTCCTGTATGGCTGATACCAGGTTACTACTTTGTGCCTTACTTCATCCCTTTCTGAAACAGAGATAATATTCATCCATCACACAGAGTTCCTTGTAAATACAAAGAAAACAAAGGTACTTAAATACTACAGGATGGGAGGCTTGTACACAGTGATGTAATATAAGTGTTTCCACACTGGATTCAGTTTTGTTCAGGATTATATTTGGCAAGTTCCTTGCAAAATGCACTGGTGACACACATAAGCACTGCCTGCAATGTGTGGTTCCTTCTTCCTTTTTCCCTCCCCAAGGATAAATTTTGTAGTTTATATTATTTCCTGTGGGAGTACTTGCCATGCAAATACATAACTGCACTGCGTACGCTGTGCTTTAATTTGATACAAGAATCTCAGCAGCATAATGGCACATCTGAGGGTTTTATACACCATTTTGGTTGTGATTTCTTAACATAACAGAATGAAACTTAAACATTTCTGTCAGAAAGGTGAAGCAAGTAACAGCTTGTGCTGAACTAGGGACAAAGACCAGAATAAAGTGACATTTTTCAAGTTTGTATTTCTTTTTAAGGCTGCTAATGGTTGTTATATTACTTGTGAGACTCACTAGAGTTTCCTGTGCACCAGCAGAAGCTAGAGTGGAAAATCAATTTCTAAAATCAAAATTAAGTACCACAATTAGGTTTGTTTCCATTCCAAGACTTAACAAATAAAAGAGGAAAAAGAACTGCCTAAATTTAAAACATTGTCTCTTACGCCATTACACTGTGAAGTGCTAGAATACATCCCTGTGTGCAGGGATGTACTGATGTCTTAGTGTTTAGCACAGGACTTCATTTCCATTTCTTTTAATTCCACAGTTAAAGCTCAATTTCATGCAGTTATGTAGCACAACACCTCATCCTCTCTTCTCTTGACCTATTTTGCCACATGTAGCAGGTTGAGTGCCATCTACCACATCAAATAATAGAAGAGTAGAAAAATGGAAGTGGTAATTGCATAGCAGAGGGCAGGTACACAATTTTTGGGGCCTCACACTTAAAGCAGATTCACAGGAGGAAATGCTTGTGTTTTATTTCTTTACTGCTCTAAAGTCCTGTGACATTGTGTATGAAATTCTCCATGCCCTCTGCTAGAAGACAGTTCTGCCGTATATCAGAAAAGGTGACAGAGGAGATGTCTGCATGAAGTACCTTGTGTTTTAAGGGGAAATTAGACCTGGGGCAAGCTTGTAATGTCACAGCTGGGTTTCTGAAAACGTAATTTCTAAAGAGAAAGGATTTGGCACAAGAAATATTAAGGGAGTAGGAAAATTTAAATTGAAAGAGGATGAAGCTCTGCTATCCTTAATATACAGCATTTTGTTTTCACTTTTCTTTTTTTAATCCCATCTTCCTTCATGTTCTGCTTCCTCTTTTTTTTTTTCTTTTTTCTTCCTTTCTCTGCAACATTTCTTTGTCAGGATACGTGACTGTTCTCAGAATTACTACACTCTATTCCAGCCATTTACTTAGATGCAATAAGTACATTGGGTACATATTCCCCAATCTTTAAAATTCAGGCCTAAGAGATAGAACTTTAAAATTTTTGTTATTAAAAATTATTCTGTTATGAAATAGAAAATGTCATAAGTAGAAAGTTATTTACTTGGCACTGGTGAGGCTGCGTCTTGAATAGTGTGTTCAGTTTTGGGTGCCTCATTACAAGAAGGACCTTGAGGTGCTGGAG
The DNA here is from genome assembly GCF_009769465.1 of Tauraco erythrolophus. Lineage (NCBI taxonomy): Eukaryota > Metazoa > Chordata > Aves > Musophagiformes > Musophagidae > Tauraco > Tauraco erythrolophus. The sequence continues at coordinate 129,887,257 of NC_141465.1, read as the reverse complement.
CGTGCCCAAAGAAGGGCAACAAAGCTGATGAAGGGTCTAGAGCACAAGTCTTATGAAGAGCAGCTGAGGGAACTGGGATTGCTTAGCCTGGAGAAAAGGAGGCTCAGAGGAGACCCGATTGCTCTCTGCAACTACTTGAAAGAAGGTTGTAGTAAGGTGGATGTTGGTCTCTTCTCCCAAGTAACAAGTGACAGGACAAGAGGAAATGATCTCAAGTTGTGCCAGTGGAGGTTTAGATTGGATATTAAGAAAAATTTATTCACTGAAAGGGTTGTCAAGCCTTGGAACAGGTTGCCCAGGGAAGTGGTTGAGTCATCATCCCTGGAGGTATTTAAAAGGCGTGTAGATGTGGTGCGTAGGGACAGGGTTTAGTGGTGGACTTGGCAGTGCTAGGTTAACGGTTGGACTATGATTCTATTCTATTATAATCTTTCATGTGTATTGTACCTGCAGCAGAGTGAGTTCTACCCTGGCCAAAAGAGAAGTCAGAATGGGTTTTGGTGGTGCTAACTGGGGCAACTATCCCTTTCGTAAGACTGGCCAATTTCCCAAATGAATATTGCCTGTTGCAATAGAAGGAGGAACATTTGTCCGTTTGCCTCTTTTTGTAGCAAAGAATGAAAAATCAGATCCTTACAAAACCTTGTGACTTTCATCTACTTTAGCTGCTGTAAGGTCTGAATACCTAAAACTTATATCTTCTGGATGGAACAGCAGAAATTAAGGTTCCTGTCTTTCTTAGTGTTCTCATCATTAAATAAGATGTCTTGGCATCATGTAACGGTGTAAGATAATTAGTTGTGTTGGGGATGGGAAATGATTGCTTGTACAGTCAGCCAAATCAATAACTGTTGTTTCCTAGTACTACAGAAAAAAAAAACCAACTACCTACCTTAGTTTCACATCACCAGCTCTATTCCTGTATCCACAGCTGTGCCAAGTGTTAACGTATAAGCCTTGAAGCAAAGTGATTGTTTTAAATCTTTGGTATTCCATTTTTAACTTGTTCCATCTCCTGTCCATTTCACTGGAAACAGAGTTCTGCAAACCCTGAATGACTAATCTTTTCAACTGTCTTCCTTTTCTTACAAGAAAGGCATTATTTATGACTGAACTGCATTTGTATTTTAAATGGCCCTGTCATCACATTTTATGACTACTGTGTGTATATATTCAGATAGAGGTAGGAGAGAAACAGAATCTACAGCTCACATCTATCTTCACCACAGGTGTGTGAGGGGGAGGTTGACACCCCACGTGTGCGCTGTGAGGAGTTATCCCTTAACAAGAGAAGATTAATGCTCTGACTAAAGCTAAGCTGCACTTCTTCCCATGTGCTGCTTAAGTAAAACAGCAACGTTAAAATGGAAAGAGGAGGCTGACCGTCAGAGATACTGGTGATACTCGGTGCATGCAAACAGTTGGCGAGGTGTTTGAAATGACCATCTGTTTCAGTACTGAGCATTAATTGCTGCTGCTTGCAATGTTGGGGAGCCATGTCGTGAAAACACTCGGAATCAACACCGGAGTTGCTTTATGCTTATACCCATGTGTCCACTTGTGGCAAGGCCAATTCTTCTCATAGACGCACAAGAATGCAGTTTAATGTGTAGTGGAGATGTGGTTTGGTTTACTGAAATCCACCCACTCATCTGCAGCAAGAAGCCCCTTGTAAAATTTGCTCTTAACTGATTATCTGCTGCCTGCGATAATATTGCTGCTCAATTGCGTGCATCTCTCTGCCCCCGTAACGCAGCACTTCAGTGAGCAAGCCAAAGTACGTATTCCTCCTGTGAGCAGGCAGCAGCTGGGAGCTCCAATTCTTCTTCTAGAGCAGCTCGGCTTGTAGCACTTCTGTGAAATACAGGCTTCGTTAGGGTTACAGTAAAATATTAATAATCATAAAATCCCTGGGTATCAGTACAGAGCTAATAAACCTGCTATTGACAGTGCGCGGCGGAGTGCTGCGCGATGGAACCGTAAGAAAATGGCTTGTGGTCTGGCCATTGCTGGATTGTAGGGTTTGGATAGATCTGCAAACGCATGCAAAGAGTTAAAATGCATTTCTGATTAGAATCAGAATGAGGTATTTGGCGAGATTTATTCTTCCTGATCTAACATTTTCAGTGGGTGGAGAAAATTACCTCCCTATTGCTTTGTCATTATTCCTTAAATGAACAATGTATTCTATTTTTTTTTTTCCTTTAAGTGGGATGAATTGTGGCTTTTTATTGCTCCCTATTTTTCCTGAATAAATAGTTCAGTAAAGCTGCTAATGTTGATGATAGAAGTCATAAAAAGGAGGTTTTATTGTTTAATGAGTGTTTCCTTCGATTTTCTCAGCAGCTGAATATACATAAGACTATATAAATAGTTGCTTGAGAGAATGTACCCTTTTTTGGTTGTAGTGCAATGATTTCAAATTATGCTTATTCTCTTCATAAAAGCATGGGAGCAGAGTAGGAGAGGTGTTCTACTGTTTGTGCATATAATATGGAAGGGTTTTTTCCCTGTTATTTTCACTTTAACATTTATAGTGTTGTTAAAGCTGTGTAATGATGTTGCTTCTCCTTTTCTGCATTTTTTTTCCCATCCATGTTTCCTTACAGTAAAATCCCAGCTAGAAACAAGAGCTCTGATTTCTTCCTAAATTTTTCAGGCCATCTTTCCTCCTTCTCCTCCCTTCCCTCCATTGTAGGGCAGTCTGTCATCCCACAAATGTGAAGAGTGGTATGAGTCTGCTACGTGGCATAATGAAAGTTTTTGCACCTTCGAGGATCCCTCTTACCATCAGCCCAGAGTTCAGAGAGTTGAAGTGGTGTTATGGTCAGATAGCTCTTCTATAACTATCATACTCCAGAGGAGACATGATTGTACTTTGTCTTGTGGTCTGACAAGTTTCTGACTGCCAAGATGAGCTAAATGTCTGAATTCGAAGTAATTAGAAATTATTCCCTTCCTAGAAGCACTACCAGGTTACCAAGTATTTTGTCAGAAGGTTTCAGATGCCAGGCAAAATGCAACATATACCTTGGAGTTTCCTTGAAAAAAAAAAAGGCACTATCTAAGAATTTCAATTAAGTTAACCAACTTACCATTTTTAAATGTGCTGAAGGAATCCTTTGAACTCTATAATCTTAGCGGAATTCAGCAGTATATGCCTACAGGCTCAAAGCTTGGGCGATGCCGTCCAGCTCCAGTAACTTAGATGTTCTGTGTAACTTGTAAGTGGGAGAGGAATATTTTCCCTTTCGAATTCATGCACCCTGGAGAAAATAGTTTCATCCATTCTGTGAAAATCCTGGGGCAGAAAAAGCATTTCCTTGGCCCCAAGAGCCCTATACCAGGTTGCTATGACTGTATTTCCTTTGCCATGCATCTATTAATTTTGATTTGCTCTTTACCACAGAATAGCAAAGCAGAAATTATTCTTGCATGTGTGCATCCCAAATGTGATCCTGCACACAGGACAACAGTGGTTCTCCCACATACTGGTATCTCCACAATTATAAGTGGGAGGGCAAGGGGCAGGATTTGTTCTATAATGCAAAGTACTATCAAATACAATGCATAGCTATAATTCCTGTAAGTTTACAGCTTTGATACTGCCTCTGGCTGGGAGGAACATCTGGTTAATCATATGTCTGGAGCCAAAAGGGTATGTTTCTGCTTATTGTTTAGAGATTATAACTGGAGAGAGGTGCAGGGGTTAAAGCTGAGGTATATGTCACACAAAAAAAGTAGTACATTGCTGTTTCACTGCAAAAATAGGTGTTTATAAGCACTTCTCAACTCTTAATGTAAAATAACTTGCAATTAAAGGAAGAGGAAAATGCAAGCTTAGATAGGATAGAAGTTAAAGATTATTTTTTTTTAAAAAAATGTCAGTTTTCTATTTCACGAAGCCATTATCAAAGAAAAACAGAAGTCCTTGAGTGAGTCTTAAATCCTTTAGCAAAGCATGCATGACATCAGCAAGTAAACTGAACAGCTATGATATTTTTCTGTTGCAAACTGAAACTAGGTAACAAAAATATCTCTGAATAGATCCCAAACCACTAGGATAAAGTAAAATCCGTTTTCCTTTCAGATCTTCATTGCACTGAAACACGTAAAACACCTGTTCCTTCACCTTAACAGTTAATATACATTTCTATTTTTGGCACTTCTGTACCCTTTTCCTTTCCTGCAGTGCTGTGTATCTCATATTTGAACTGCTGCTGCTTCTGTTGCATGCTGGCAAAGCGAAGAGAACCAAGGAGTTAAATTTCAGAACAGGAGAAGAGGAGGTGAGCTGTCTGCTACAGTAGTTTACTGCAGCTTCCTTTCATACTGACACATATGTAGTTTGTGGTGACAGTGCTAAAGAACTGCAGACAGGCACTTAGCAGACTGGATGTGAGCTGGATGCAAAGATGCCTCACCCTGGACTTCCTGCTGGCAGTATGTAAATACACCTGCAGACTGGCCACACTGGGTGGTGGTTTTTTTTTTTTTTTTTCCAGAAGGCAGCATGAGAGGACCTGACAAAGCAACAGCATAGTTGAGAGACCTGAACCAGCATTAGATTTGTATCTCAGTTGTGGGGGAAGTTTTTTTTTTTTGGTCTTTTTTTGTGTGCTGCATATTCAGACTGAAATCTTCATCACTACAATGTTTGCCTCTATCTGGTATGCCAAGAAGCTGGGACGCAGGTTTGTGCATAACGCCAGGAAAGCAAAAACAGAGAAGGTATGTTCCTAGTGGGAATATAAAGCCTTATGTCTCATGCAAGCTGCCTGCTGGCATCCTGTTGTGTGTCTGGCTAGCTTTTTTTTAATACCCTGAAAAACGACCTATTGCTACATTATTTCACGCAAGAATCCTTGAATACTTTGCACATTAGTTATTAAATACTGGGGAGGAGATCCTTTCAAAAGTCCTTATGCCCTCTTTTATTTATTTTTTTGCAAGATAAACAGCTGTACATCTGGTATGTTTTGTGTTAAGGGAGCACTCCAGTGAACTTGTTGCTGTGCTGCATTATTTTTGCTGGTACAATATTAGGGTCTTAAACAGCCATTGATTGTTTGCTGCTCGTATATTTTTGCTAGTGTGGGACCAAGGAGAATGTAATAACATGTTTATAATGTTTGTAATGCCTTTATAATGTTTGGGAATTTTGTTTCATGATACTTGTTGAAACTGTGCTGCAGCATGGATCCCTTTTATTTAAAAAGATCAGGTATGCAAAAATGGTCGGTACTATCTTTCAGTATTTTTCTTCTCATAAAATTTAACTATTTTTAACCAGCTGTTTTCTGGAAGTCCTTGTAGGTAAGACTCTTCTGCCTTCTTTCTCTATGAGCAAAACTTAAATTGTTTTAGAATTTGCATTAATGATAATTGAGGGATATCAAGGCAATTGCCTTTTGTTCTAAATATAGAAGGCATTTAGTTAGTAGACCTGCATTCCAATTTTGTCTAAATTGACACACAAACCATTTTCAAAATGGGACTAATTCCTCTTTTATAAATTCAGCATTAGATTGGGGGAAAAAACTTCAGTGTGATGTTATAAAGTTACCTCGTTAGTCTGGTGATGATAGTTTCCTCTTTTCCTTGCTGTCTTTGATGTAGTCAAAGAATTTATAAATGGGTTGCTTTATTATTTCTTTGATATGTCTTATGCTATGCAATACAGCCACCAATCCACTAAGTAATTATTCATTGCCTGAATTCCTCTGTAACTGAAAAAGCTCTTCACCTAGAGAAAATGATGAGCAAAAATACGTTTTATGTATGGTTGAGGAGAGGAGAACGGGCAGAGTTTTGTTTTTTCTGCAAAACGTTTCCAGTGGTTAAGGAGGTGCTGCGTGGTAATTTTGAAATTTAAGGTCCCCAGCTATTGGGACGTTATCCACATAATAGTGATTTATGTACTTTGCATCATATGCGTAAGGGAAAATAGAAATGCAGATAGCTATGCACGAGACTGTCAAACTTTCCTTCTTGTCAATCACATTTCAACAAAGAGGGCATCATATAAACTCTCCTGCTGTTTGCGTGTTGCTACGGGAGGAAAAAAAGTTGCAGACTGGATCTGCGTTAGTCCTGAGGGGCTCCCTCCAGAGGAACATTTGCTTTCAGGCTTCCTAAAGATGACAGAGGCAGGATGAGTGGACACATTCCACTCCTGACACAGTGGGGCTCGCTCAGCAGCTTCAAGAACAGATTTAGTATGGGTTGTTTAAAGCATGTGTGTGCACAGATTATTCCAATAACCTTGAAAATTTTCATGAAACAGTGCTAGAGTACTCACCAAGAAAAGATATTATTCTCTGTAGAGTCGTGTAACATAGACTAAAGGAATGCTTTAAAAAATTGGGCTCGTTTTCTCTTTGTCTTAGGGTATTTGAAATATTTCTGTATAAATCTATTATGATACTTATTCGGCTCTATAGAACTTTCGAAATAATTAAGACAACTGAGGTCAGTGCTATTCAAGCTTTGAAGCCATACTTCATAATTTTTAGAGAAAAGCTTGTTTTGAACATTTCTTGAGCATGCCATTTACATATTTGTGAAGGAATTTTATTTTTGCCAGAAGACAGGAAATATACAAGAAAACGTCTTGTAAAATGTTTACTTATTCTATTACATCAAAAATAAAATTTCTGTCTTGGAGCTTTGTTCCACAGTCAGGGCTTACTTTTAATTATTTAATTTATTATTTTTTTCCCTGTAAATCAATGAGGTACTCCAACAAAGGCAGAAAATTCCATTCCTAGCAGGATGCTATTTCAATAAGTGCTATTGATGATTGGAAGCTGATCAACACTGACATCTTCAGTACAATACCCTGGTAACAGGATAACACAGATATAAAAATAGGTCTATCAAAAAGTAAATGAAAAATAGCATTTACCTGCATGGTTTGTTCTGGTTTTGTCTTTTCTTTCGTATAATGATTGAATACTTAAATTATTATGCATTTTTACCTTACATATTTTTTTCTGGAAGAATAATTAGTTTTTTCTCTGTGTGCGTGATTTGAATTAAATGTTGTTTTCTTAATGTGCTTTTGGAGGTAATAACATAAAGCAATAATTTCTGATAGGCTACGCATGCAGTTAAAATCTGGACAGCAGGGATCAGAAGAGTATGGTTCCTTAACAGGTTTTTCTATTATGCTTAGCTTCTTTGGATAAATGCAAGTCGAGATTTTTTTTAAGGATTATTTCTAAGAAACAGAAATTTTGTATGAACCTGTTTGTTTACTTAGGACCAGGAAGATAACTGGGGGGGGAACATGACAGGAGAGGGTCATAGCATGGACTCACGTGTGCGCCCACACGTATGCACCTTAAAATGTCAAAGCTTTGGGCTGGAGTTGTGCAGAGAGAGGACTTGAACCTTCATCTCCCAGGTGACCATTTAGTGAGGCAGAGTCTCCAAGGTGCGAAATAGAGAATGCAGTGCCAGAGGGTGCACGCGAAGGCAAGAGAAAGGAGGATGACTGGGGAAGTCCTTTGCGGAAAGAGCTAAGAAGGCGTTAATGTGACAGTGTGGTGCTGCTGTGTGTGTGCTCCGTACCTGCATGAGAGTGTCTGGTTGTGGTGATGTGCACAGGCTCTCAATTGCTTGGCCTCCAGCCTCTCTCCATCTTTTCTTAAGCTGAAGTTCCCATCTTCCAATACCTCTCGGTTCCTCATCTCCCATACCTGAATATGGCAGGCCCTGCTCTGGGAGAGCTATCATATGGATCATCCCCAAATGAGTGAGACATGGTGCTTCTAGATACTGTAAGCCCAGCAGAATTGCAGCCCAAGGACTCTGGCTCTCAGAAGCCAGAACTTACTCTTTTCTGGCAAATGTATTTTGGGGTCTTGATGATGGCAAAGCAAAAGGGTAAGGGGTGCTAATAAGTGGCAAAGAGTTGAGAGACCAAAGGGAAAAGGTGGACTTGTTCTCACTAGGACCTGTGGTAGCTCCTGGGTTGGTTTTCTTATCTTCCCTAAAAGGACCTGCTGTTGAGTGCCTCCACTGCTGCTCCTGGCCTGCATTTCCAGTCATTGCTTCTCCTCCAGCCTGGCATTTTCTTGGAGGCTGTGGTCAGATGAGCCAAACCTTGTGGTAGGGCACTGTCTCATTGACTCTTGCACATAACTTAAGGAATTCCTGGTAGACATCAGGCTTCTAAAACTCAGGCATGAACTCTTACTGTTGAAATTTCATCTGGAGAATAAAGGAATCTGGGAAGAATTGGTTGAATGACAGCCTTAGGTGTCGAACCATGATGATAACTGTTCTTTTAAGTTAGATAGAATGCACCGGTATTTTTGTTTGAGTCATATTTTTATGATATATTGAAAAGCCTTATTTTAATTCAGAAATGGAACAAAATATTTTGAAAAACTTTAAAATCTCAGAAAATCGAACTCTTTTTTTTTCCAACCAGTCCTGGTTAAAACTTCCTATCTCTATAAATAAAATGAGATAATACCTATTAATGGCTCTTAAGGTTCTCATTTCGCCATGGAAAATTCAAGCTTGTCAAAGTTCCTTATACTTTATTGGTTTTATTATGCTGGATCATAAACACTTTCTGGCATATATTGCAGTTGTAATCTACAAATTCTCTCTCGATCTGGTTGTCTTGGCTGGATTGCTAGTGTTACTCTTGCCCTCAAGTAGTGAAATATTTAGTGTACAGGAAATGCTGCTGCTAATATTGCCTGAAAACAACTGGACTCCTTTCAAGACAGCTCTGCTCATACCTGTTTTGTCAAAGTTATTAAAATCATAGAATCATAGGATCATAGAATGGTTAGAGTTGACCTCAAAGATCATCTAGTTCCAACCCCCTGCCATGGGCAGGGAAACCCTCCGCTACACCAGGTTGCCCAAAGCCTCATCCAACCTGGCCTTGAACGCTTCCAGGGATGGGACATCTACAAATGCCTTGAGTTTGTCACATGAAAGGATTATTGTTATGAGAGTGAACATGATCATCTGAACATTGGAACTAGAATAACTTAAGCCAAAGATTGATGTCTTGAATTTTTCTCATTAAACCACAATCAAGCAGAAATCAAGAGATGTTAACTGCATGTGGTTATGCTATAAAAATAAGCACTCTAAATGATTCTAAGAGGTTAAGAAAAGTAACTGAGCAATTAATCATAGTGATGTGAGAGGGTGAGCTAAAGCAGTGTGAAAAAGCTTCTGATAATGCTTCACTATGTTGATAGAATTTGGGTTTCAATGTTCAATACCAAAAGTCATGAAGGACTCGCCAAAGTCAACCTATCATTTAATATCAATAGGGAATTTGAATACTGTTTTTTCTGCTTGCTCAGAAGCAAACCATGAGACCCAAATTTTAAATGCTCTTAGATTAGTCGTGTTGTTGAATTTTTACATCTGAAGGTGACAATCACTTTTAAAGGCCGTTTCTCCTTGGGTGTTGTTTTTGGGAGCAAAACAACAGGACCCATGTAAAGTGTTTAAACGAGTTGACTTTAACCATCATTTTATAGAATAATATTGTTAGAATTCTCTTTCTAGCTTATAGATATCAAAGTGCTCTTATGGTGTTATCAGTTCCAAAAACCCACGTCCTGTATTCGAAAATTTGAAACTCAGAAGGTTTAGTTTATCATTCCAGTTTAACTCATTTATTAATTTAATAATTCAAGGCAGAAGCAATTTTACTTTTAAAAATACGTGGATATATAATGATACAAATAACATGCAATTTCTGGACTATCTACTGTAAATAAAAATAAAGATTACTCATAAGTGACATTCACAAACTGAACAGTATTAATTTAAGTGAGTACTTTTAAATGTAATGCAGTGCAGACCAGTTAAGTAGAATATAGTCCAGGAGATGATTTTTCATTGTATGTGCTTGAGTTCAGAGTTGTTTGGGATAAACTGAATATCCTTGGTAGACTGACAGCCTACAATGAAATGTTTGCAAAAAGACAGGAAAGTTTTCCTTAAGAGGTTAACAAAACTGGGATATGTCAAAAAAAAAATAAAAGCCTGTAAATGCAGGCATATTTAATCATTTTTCTGACAGTGTCCTAGCAATAGTGACAATTAACTTTTCATGTCAAGCTGACACTTGATATCCGGATCATTCTCATATTTGTATTTTAATGTAGCTAATTGCAGAGTAGGCTGTTCTTGGCTCTGTATTCTTGTTTCATTATTTGGTTTAGAAGTAGCTGCCCAGCAATCTGATTTGAAAGAGATAAGTTCACTTGAAACAGTAATTACTCACAACATAGAATAGAAACTATGTGATTAAGAAATCATAAAACAGAATACCAGATAAACACATTTTTCCTTACACTATTTTTAGATATGTATATTTAATTCCAAACCAGCTAAACTCTCTCTTTGCTTCAATATTTGCATGTATACCTTAGATTTCTTAACAACTGTTCTCTTTCAAACCGGTGCTTACCAAATTATTTCCAGTCCACTGGGGTTGCGATGAAGTGATAAAACTTGCGGGTCTAGTTATTGCCTTGGCTAAAGGTGAAATGATTGCTTCGCTAAGGGACATCTCATCTAGCTGCCACACTCTGAAAGGGCCAGTGGATAGTTTTATTTGTATTTGGGCAACGGAGGGCCCACGGTGACCAGATTCAATGGGATGACAAAAGTGCATCACTTATTTGTAGAACTACCTGTTCGAACAGATACCGGAGCTATCTCAGGCCCCTGGAGGAATCTTTTCAAATGGACTTTGTAAGTGCTCTATTTTACAGTTTTATGGAGAGATCATATCTTTTCACACATAACTGTGTGGAGAAAAATATGCACGTATTCCTGTATCCAGAGCTCGTTCTGCCTTTTGCTTTAGCAATGCACAGTTGGAATTCTAAGACATTTTTTTATATTGTGATTTAATCCAAAAACATATAGCTACTCAACTCTTCCTCACACCACCCCCCCCCAGCCCTTTTTTTATTTGCAGTTGGTTATAATCCCACATGCACCATGAGTAATATATAACAGTAGGGAAAAGCTGCTTAAGTAGAGATTTATTATGCTTATAACTCACTTCCACCTCACAATCACCATAATAATAATAATAAATAAAATCAACTAATCTTGAAAAAATGCAAGAGTGATGTTTTAAAATAAGATACAGATCAACAGTAAACTACTGAAGTTAATCCTTTGCAATCCTTTATTTTAAAGTAATCTTTTTCTTTTTTTCATCTGTGAGGGATTTTGCTCCTGTTTTGCTCGTCCGTTCCATCTGCACAGGCCCAGCACCTACCTGTGGCAATTAATGAGCAATAAGGCGTAGTCCTGTTTAAATTAGCTTTTGTTCATGAAAGAAATATGTTAATCAGCTATAACTGAGCTCTTTGTAAAGAACAGAACATCTAGGATTCTATGATTCTGTGATTCTCTCTTTCACAATAATTTAGTCTAAGAGGACTCCAAGTTAATCTTAGCTGGCTGCCGTACATTGGGGGTGCCTCTTCTCTTCCCCCCACGCGTTGTCCTTCTGTCGTACACGCTGCTGTATGTATGTGCCTGTCAGGTACAACAAAGTCTTTCGTTCATAGAATCGTCTGGTTGGAAGAGACCTTCAAGATCATGGAATCCAACCATTCACTCTGCACTGTCAGGGTCCCTAAACCATATTGCTCAACACCAAATCTACACGGTTTTTAAACACCTCCAGGGATGGGGACTCCACCACCTCCCTGGGCAGCCTGTTCCAATACTTCACAACCCTCTCTGTAAAGAAATTCTTCCTGATATCTAACCTAAATTTCCCCTGGCGCAACTTGAGGCCATTCCCTCTCGTCCTGTCATTCATAACGTGGGAGAAGAGATCGACCCTCATGATCCATAGGTGTCTTCAGCATTGCACTCCAAACAGTTTTTCCTTTGGTGACTTAGCAAGTGTTGTAATCATGTTAGAAACAGGTTAAGTAACTTTATCCAAGTAAAATTTCGTCTCGTTTGCTTAAAAGCAGAACCAAGACGGACAGGAAGACATTCAGAAAACAACTGCCACACCGAAGGTTGCATTAATTGCCACTCTGAGTGCTCATGCTGTGACTCAAATGGAATCAGTTTGGACCTGCTTCTAGTGAATACGTGGGGTATTATGATTGGCTACAAGCTGACCTGTTTTTTCAAAGAGAATTTTTATCTCAATATCTTTTCCCTGTTTTCAGTCAGTAAATAATTTATCATTTCCCCCTTCTTTTGTTTTCTTTTTTTTTCCAAAGAGAAGAAATTATATATCTACTGTATTTGTAAATTTAGTTGGATTTTCTGCACTTGGTCTACATTATATATCATGTTCTGTTAAATCCCAGTGTGTAGCATTGTGAATGTAATATTTAATTCATAAGACACTCATTATTTTATTGGAATTGGTTTATTTCTTTGCATTTTTATGCAGTGTTCAAGTATATTATGAAAATGGCTCGTGTGATGTGCAAGTATGATTTGCTTTTTTTTTTTTTTGGCGTTACTTGTCACTCCGTCCTGCATATGCAATTCAAAACAGCACATAATAAAATAGTTGTTTGATTTGCGTTCTGAGCTGCATTTGGCATCACTTGCTATGTTTGCAAATAGAGATCAGTTTGTAACAGTGACAAGAAACAATCTGTCCTTTGGCATTAGAGTCCCTGGAGAAAACTGAGATGAGAATTCTCTCGCTAGTTCCTAAAGGTAGATTTTCAAATTATACTTTACATGTTTTTAATAGACTATATGGGCCATTAAAGCTGGTATGTATGTAACTTGCTCCCACTGGAAGGCATCCTGCCAAAGACGTGTGTGTGCAAACAGCTTTAGTAAAATTTAAAATTACTGTCATGCAGTATGATTCTCAAGAGAGTTTGTTTTAAAGGAGGCACTATTTTTTTTATGTGCAAAAAAAAAATGTCTCTGCCATACACTACTTAAAATGTTGATGCATGTCAGAGAAAGCTTGGTTTTAGCTTTAATATATGTTAACAGCTTAAAATGGGCAATTTGAAAGAATCAAAGGACTGGCTAGTATGTGCAGTATGAGAGTTTGTACCACCAGGAAGGAGGCCCAAGTGTCATATGAAGCCTTCACAAACTGTTCTGAAGACTGAAGCTCTCTTTTTCACAACAGCTTACATATACCTTAGAAAACAGCAAAACGAGGTTCCCCACATTTCCCACCCCCCCATTGCAAGTCTGCTCAGAAATCACAGCCCCTAGATGCAGGAAAGTATGTGAAGCTGCGTAGCTTGCACGACTCATAGCTCTTCTGAGACAGCCGGTGGAGATACCAGCACTATGCTGAGTGACTCAATACGTTCAGCTGTCCTATTAGTTAATCAATTAATTAATCAGTCTTCGCCAGTATTAACCAGTCTGAGGCTATCACGTGCCTTTCGTGAAGCCCAGCAGTGCAATAACTTTCTCATTATTAAGCTGAAATTGGATTTGAATAGCAAACTTTGCATGAAAACTCTATATTTCAGTCCTTGACTAAGATTTTTTCCTTCAATTTACTTCAGTCTGTCTTCCACTAAGTTCTTTTTCCACATTCCGTGCAGTGATGTGTAAACTGAGCATAGATTGATTAATACTAGTGATATCGCTCATTTTACTTTTAAAATGTTTACCTTACAAATTGCCTTCAGAAGCAAGGTCTTATTATTAGGATAACATATTAGATGCTGACGTGAAATAAGAGGCCTGCTACCAAATGTATACCTCTTTATTCTGTTTAGAGTCTTGAATACCTACAGCATGCAATTTTAGAAATCTGTAAATTATTCTTTGGCCCTGAGACCTAAGGAATGAGTGTTTCACTCGTTTTCTAAATATGATACTCTTTTCCAGTTAGCTGATGAGTTACGTATACATAGCTGTGGTTTTCCTAGCTGACAACTGCTCTAAAGATTTTAGGTAAATTATTTTTCACAAGATTGTCATGTACTTTTATAAGATAGCAAGAGGTCAGGATATTCTATATTACTAATGAAAACAGCGTGACAGTTGAGAAGTATCAATTTTCTGTTTTGAAATAGATGTTCAAGATTAAGTGAAAGTGATCCTGCTGCAACTCTTTGTTTTCAGGACTACACTTATAGCCTGATTGTTTTGTTTGGTGTAATGTTCTGTTGAATCATATCCTGGGCTGCATCAAAAGAAGTGTGGCCAGCAGGTCGAGGGAGTTGAGCTTGAGAGGGATGAGGCAGTGGAACAGGTTGCCCAGAGAAGCTGTGGCTGCCCCATCTCTGGAAGTGTTCAAGGCCAGGTCGGATGAGGCTTTGAGCAACCTGCTGTAGTGCAGGGTGTCCCTGCCCATGGCAGGGGGTTGGAACTAGATGATCTTTAAGGTCCCTTCCAACCCAAACCATTCCATAATGCTATGATTCTGTGGCCCTGCGAATGAGCCTTCTTCTTGAAGTGGGACATGCTGTTATTGTTCTCAACTTCCTCCAGCCTGTCTCGCTTTGCTCTCTCCATTCTTCACATTCTTTGCTCATAAGGGTAAAAAATTTCCCTGCCTTCCTCTTCTGAGTGCCTGTTTATTTGAGTCAGTGAGAGAATAGGAAAGAACAGTTAAAAAAAAAGAAAAAAGAAAAAAGAGATTTCCTCATTGTCCATCTTGCTATACATTTGACAACTTCTGAAACACTCAGCTACATTTATTGACCTAATAATATCTGTTTTGAAAGCTCACCTTAAGATGACATGCAGCATATCGTCATTTGCTGTTCAGGTTCAACACTGGGAAGGATATACGCATGCTGGGACAGCTTTATGAAAGATCTGTGTGCAATTTCCTAAACTGTTTATGAGCCAAATTTTTTAATATAAATCTGGATGTATAAATGCAAATGCATTTAAGAAATTGTACCTGGAAACTTTGGAAAACTGAATCTGAAACAAAGAACTACATAGATGTGCACAAGAAAGTTAAAATACAATTACTTTAATTAGAGATGGTATTGTTAGCAAGGAAGGTGTTGAATCAAGACTATTATACTGCAAATGCAAAAAAAATAACCTTCTGTAAAGAATATAATGCTTTTTTTCCCCTCCAAATTCCATTTATTTTAACTGGCATATGAAATGCATTGTGTTTTCAATTAATTTAAAATGCCATTTTAAAATTATTTCTGTTGAAAGTGCTGCAGGGAAGGGACCTATCAGTAAACAGCAAACTGGAAAGCCAAGTACATGATTAAGTGTTCAAGGCCAGGTTGGATGGGGCTTTGGGCAACCTGGTGTAGTGGAGGGTGTCCCTGTCCAGGGCAGGGGGGTTGGAACTAGATGATCTTTGAGGTCCCTTCCAACCCAAACCATTCTGTGATTCTATGATTCTTCACTTGACTGGTAAGAGCAAACTCCACAAAAAGGAGCACGTTTCCTACTGCTTGTTTTAGAAATATACAATATAGTTAAGACTTTTACTGTTTAAAAGATTGTTTAATTTCAACAGACCACCTTCAGTTTTGCTACCATTTGTAATTAAATATTTAGTTCTGTAGTAAATTAAGCATGTCGTGATCTCTACAAAGTGGTTCTCCGTTTACTGCTGCATAAATGTTTTACAAGCTGCTGTATTGTTTCTAGTAAATTAATAATGAAGATTTAGATTTTAACTGATTAATAATCTCATTTAGTATTTAGGAGAAATCTAATTTAGGAGTAGAAACAAAATTGTGGTAAACATCTTTGGCAGTGATCCCAATTCTCTGACAAAGTCACTAAATGATAAGGAAAAAACAGATCAGGGTAAAACAAATGAGGAGGATGGAACTTCTAGGAGAAGCGTTTCCCTGTGAAAACTGAAAATGCCTTCTAAAGTGCAATGCACTTGCACTTGACTTCTCCTGTCATATCGCGAATTGTCAGTACAAATTTTATACAGCAGATTGCCAGGAATTTATAAGATGAAGAAATATGAATTTGGCATAAGCAAAGAACTATCTAAACTACCTGACTTAAAGCAAGTTCATGGTGACATTGTTGAGTTATTGTAATACTTGGTAGAATACTACTTCGATTTCTGGTGCCCATAGAACAACAACAAATATGTTAGGAAATGTTCAGAAGTACAATGGTTTAAATAAGCTGTTGTGAGGTGGGATGGAAAAAGCTCAACACAGCAAAATTAGAGTGGTGAAGAGCTGCTCTGTCACCATTAAATATTTTGAAAATACGAGAATGAGCAGGCTATTGAAAACTTTGCACATTCTAAAAAGTGGTGAAGTGGCTGGGGCTGGTCAAGTTTAATGTTAAAGTAAGATACAGCGTGCAGAGGAAGGATAACTAACTGTCAGAAACACCTAATAAGGAGTGATACCTCACATATTGCTTTTCCTTCTACGACCTCAGAGCCTGAAGGTTGGGTTTGTGAGGTTATAGGATCTATGAGCCTCTTGTCTGATGCCTTCTCTAACGCTACTTGGGGTGAACAGCTCTGATTTTGCTACAATGCAGCAGTATCTTCAACACTTAGAGCTTTGACTTGAGGTAGTAACTGTAATTAAAGTCAACACTTCAGAGCTTCATCTGATTGCCTCCTGATGTTGAGATGAAATTCTTCACCAAGAATGATTGGCAGTACTTTGCAGATTTTACTTCTTGTATCTATCATTCTTAATTTTATACTTTTCCAGGACATTTTCTGTCAGTAGTCCTCTTGTGTCAGTAGTTCTTTCAGCTTTTGGAAAATATAAATTTAATCCAAGAAGTGAATTACTTATGTTTAATTTTGGGTGTGTATGTGAAATGTTATGGTTTGTGTTTTAGAGGATTCCCCTGGGTTCAGCCAATTGTTCATTTTGGCCATTTTTCTACTACAATCTAATTTAAAGTCAAAATTTGGCTCTATGACAGATTTTCTGGTAAGAATGACTTGAGCAGAAATGCCATGGTTTATCGGGGATCAGAAGCTGTCCTGCTGTGTTTCTCGGTACAAATAGGTCATATTTGTTGAGTGGAAAGAAGATTATTTTAATTGACATAATTAAGTTTCTTGTGATTATTTTAGGCTTGAGAATGCATTTTGCTCTTTCTCAATTACGACTTTTTCTCTCATAGAGCTAAACATGCTGTGTGTAATAATGAAGGTGGTTTTGGAAGGACTTAATGTATATAATTGGAAACTAAGATGAGCTAGTCTTCTCTCAGCAGGAGAGTAAGAGAGCTGGGCTGTATAATTGAAGTACAGCGTAATGGGATTACCTACAATTTTTAAACATTGCTTTCATTAAGGAAAATAATAAGCATATTTATTAAATATAGTCTCTGCTTGGGACAATATTTGTTATTATGAAAAAGCTTTTGTAATTAAGCTTGGGTATAAAAACGTATCGAACATACTACATCAGTTTCTGGAAAATGCTTTTGTGCATAAAATTTTACTAAAATAGAAAGAGCTTTCACAGCAGAGGCAGTTAGCCAGATATTAGTATAGCTCACATCTAGCATTCACTGTAAATTTTTCTATGTGCTTTCAATTTAGTCAAGGTCAAATCAAAAGAAATGTCATAGTCAAATATACTTAAACATTTATCTTTACGAAAGCTTTTAGTGATTCTACTATTTTTCATGGTTATACTTAGTGGAAATAAATGCTACATTTTTTTTTTTCTAGAGTATTTTCTTGCTGAAGCTACAGAAATATGATGTTTTAGGAATTATAGGATGAGTGTCTATGACCCAAATTTTGCAGGCGGCCACATAAAATTCTCCTAGGAGTCTTTCTTGTCCTTAAATATGCATCTGCAAAAATCTCTGTAATAGTAGAAAGCATTTTCAAACTGTTTAAAGCATTTTAAATGTGATTGCTACGTTGCTGCTTGGGATATAATATGGCGGTCCCTCTGGATGCTCTTTTATTTCTTTTCATTATCACTTTCGAGGATTTCTTTTCAGAAAAGCACTAACTTGAAGTGTGTAGCTACACACTTTTCCTCAATCAAAGCTTGTACTGAAAAGAACTGTCTTCAACAAGTGTTGCAAACCCTCTTAGATTACTTCCAGGAGTTCTGCTGTTACAGTGCCTAGGACATGTTATTCATTGGGTGATAAGGTATATCTTTATCTAAACATTATATATGGATTGAGATTTGCCTATACTGTGAGTATACTATCTTAGATTAAAAGTTTCTTCTGTCAGACTGTACATACATATAAATACTGTTTCTCAATTTAAAGAGTGTACATTAAGGCTAAGTGAATAATGAAATACTAAAACTGAGAAAAAAGATAAAAAAAAGAATAGTTCAGAAAGTTCTGATATGCTGCTGTTACAATCTCATTCTTTTTAGTTTGAACAAGATGAATGTATACAGGAAAGGGCAAAAAGAGAAATCTCAGAATAACAGT
The DNA here is from genome assembly GCF_009769465.1 of Tauraco erythrolophus. Classification (NCBI taxonomy): domain Eukaryota; kingdom Metazoa; phylum Chordata; class Aves; order Musophagiformes; family Musophagidae; genus Tauraco; species Tauraco erythrolophus. The sequence continues at coordinate 129,868,894 of NC_141465.1, read as the reverse complement.
ATGGATGAGGTTGGAAAGGACCCCTGGAGATCATTTAGATGATCATTTAGATCAGAGCAGGTTGCTGAGGGCTGTGTCCAGTCAGGTTTTTAATGTCTCCAAGGATGGAGACTCTACAACCTCTATGATCAATCATCTGTTCCAGTATTTGACCACTCTCACCGTAAAAAAGCTTTTTTATGTTTAAGGAGAATTTCCTGTATTTCGGTTTGTGCTCATTGCCTCTTGTCCTCTCAGTAAGAACTACTGAGAAGACTCTGGCTCTCCTCCTCCACCGAGGGTGTCTTCCTTGCTCCAAACCTTCCCATTGTTCTAAGAGATCTGGGATTCCTGAAGGCCAGACTGACCAGTTAAGAGTGAGGTGAAAAAGGCGTTGAGTACCTCAGCCATTACCGTGTCCTATATCGCCAGGTCGCCTGCCCCATTCAACAGTGGGCCCACATTTTTCCTTGTCTACTTTTTGCTTCTTCTCGTCTTTCATGTCTCTTGCCAGATCTAGCTCTGAGTGGCCTTTGGCTTTCCTAACACTATCCCTGCATACTCAGTGTCTCCATATTCCTCCCGGGTCCCCTGTCCCTGCTTTCATCTCTTCTATGCTTCTTTTTTATATATGAGTTTTGTTGGGAGCTACTTTTTCATCCATGCAGGCCTCCTGCTAGTATTGGTTAACCTCTCATTGGGATAGATCATTCCTGAGCTTGGGGGACAGGATCTTTGAAAAATAATCACCTCTCCTAGACTCTTATTCTATCCAGGACTGTATCCCATGGAATTCTTTCAAGCAGATCACAAAAAGAAATAGTCATAGGTTTGGCTTATGTGTGATGTTCATTTCCAAATATTTTATTGCTAGAGGAAACACAGATCCAGTCTCCAAAATCATTTGCCGTACTGAGAACTGACAGAATGATGCCAACTCATATAAATCTGTACAGGTTGTTCTTGAAAGAATGTATAAAAATGGAAAATCTAATCTTGCATACTAGGTAAAAACGTCAACCTTTAATCACAGCTCTACCTGGCTTCTTCTCAGAAGCAGATTTTTTTTTTTCTTTCTTTCTTACTAAGGATGATTATATCTCATGCAAAGGGAAATCTTCTGGAAGCAGGAGGTGAAGAATTTCAATAAAAAGCTCATGTCATTTGTATGTATAGAAGAAGTTGTAGGACTCCAAGAAAGAGGGAAATACATGATCTTGAATACGTGGCTAAATACTATCTCGATTTTAACTGTCCTAGCTGCTTTTGCCTCACAATTGTCTCTTTGCCAAGACCTCTCACAAAAAGCCTTGCCTTTATGTCAGTATGTTTGTGACTTCAAAGCAATTTGCTAAAACGGGCAACATTGTGTTCCCTTCCCTTTTCCCAGACGGAGGTTTGTTTGGTATTTTCCATCCTAGCTTTCAGCAAGTTCTCCGTTATCTTCTGCTCGCTAGTGACATTCTCATTCATCTCTTAGAAGTTTCTTTTGCTCCCTGACACCTTCTTTCTTTTCATTACCTCACATAAATTTGGCCAGTCAGACCACATCATAAAAACATTCTTATTTTTCCTTTTAAATGAGGCATGCCGAAGTAACTTCAGACTCTGATACTGACAATAGAGTGAAGGAGCTTTTTCCTCTGTTGAAGAGAGTGGAGATGTTCAAGACCATAGTTTAATGAAGAAAAATCTTATCTTGATTATGACAAAATTAATGCATTATCATTTTTTTTTAATTAGGTTATAAGTAAGAAAATACAATATTGTTGAAATGAATATATAGTGTTGAGTCTGGGTTGCGACAGAGTTAATGAGGGCAATAGTTCCATAGTTAAATTTATCTTTTCCGGTCTAGTGAAGATGTTGAAGGCCGAACAATTTTTCACTAGATTCAGTGTATCAAAAGAGAGACCATGAAGAGGTCTTGTAGGCATGTTTGGCTGTAGTTTGTTCATCTAGTTCATCCCTCCTTCCTTCCATTCCTGCTAATGAAACTCTCCATTCTGACAGTTCATTGGCCCTGATTAAAACACCTACTCCACCTCAAAAACACAGAGTTGATAGTCTTTTTCAATTGATTAATCAATTAGCCCAACATTTTGAGTCGGATTCTGACTTTAACAGGAACTTTAGAGATCAGTTATTACAGTTGTTTTACTTGTCTTCAACCTGAAGACATTATTTCACGGAACAGGCTGAATTGGATGACTTCTGGTTTTGCACTGGAGGCATCAGTTTCCAACAGGCTGCTGAGTCTGGAGAGTCTGAATGGGTGATATGGAGGAAGATGAGATGTTATCAGTAATCAGGGTGGGAAAATCCACTCACTGATAAAATTGTTTTTTTCTAAAAATCTTGTGTATTAAAGATGATGAAGAGCTGGAATTGACTGAGAAGCTGACAAGAGAGAGAAAAAGAGGATGCAGAATCAAACTGACTTGATTGCTTATTTGGATGTGGAGTTTGGTTTTTAAATTTTCCTTTTCCAGTATGAGAGGGCCTTGTGTTCAGGGATGTAAAATATGACTGCCGATTGGCAGGATAGTGTCCTCTGTTTTGAAAGAAGTGTGTTTAGACAGTGTAAAGTGGGTTACATGCTGACATGCCTTGTTTACAGAAAATATTCCTGGCTTCTGTGAGAGTTGAATTACAATGAGTAATGTAAAAGACAGGAGTTAGAAACAGGAATATTGAGTTCAGCTTTGGAATCATGCCAGCTAAATGCAATTAAATAGATTAGGACCTAAGAAGAAGACACAAAAATTTCACTACAGATGCCAACTGAAAGAACAGGAAAGGGCAAAATATAACCAAGGGAGATGATACAGAAAAGAGTGAGAATGAGCAAGAACTTTGTAGAATGAACAACTATGGAAGTGGCAAAGGCAGGCAGTCACTAAGGGGAACTGGAAGTCTGTAAGGTAGGGTAGAAATGCATGAAAATATTTTGGAGGATAAAGATACTTTGTAAATGCCCTTATATTTATAATGTAGGAGTTTGTTAGTAACCTGAGCAAAAGTAAGATCAGTAAAATGAAGGGGTTGGAATTCCCAGCCTTGGAAGAGCCATGTTGTATGTGTCAGAGAGGAAAGTGAGATGCTGAGAATGAACAGCAGGATGCTGTTTTTTGGACCTGCCATATGCAATTTCAAATAAAGAACCTGTCAATTCTTGTCTTAAAATGCTTTCTTCATTTTTTCAGATTATGACACCAGTTGTATCTTTTTCATTACTCATTAATGTTTGTTTTCCCAAATATTTCAAATATATCTGAAGAAAAACTTGTAGTCTTAAGAAGAAAAAAATACACTTCAGTTAAATTACAAGTAATGATAAGTAATTTTCATGAGTTTGGGATAACAAAATTACATGACTAAATAGCACTTCATAATGTACGACAGAATCAGAATCCTCAGTGAGTGAAAGATAATTTTCAGTAGTTATATGACTTTCTTGACTGTTCACGTTTCCCCTTAATTTTCTGAGTAGATTTAAGTGCTTTGGACTAGTTTTACTCATTATTTAATGGAACAGGTGTAGTAGAGAGGCTAAGGAGTCTTGTTATGAGTCGAGAATATGAGCCTCATGCTGAGCCTGTGCCAAAAGTTGCACCCAGTTTGCTTTAACACTGATGAGTAACTACCCATTTAGGCTGGGCTATTAAGGGATGAAACAGACCATTGCAAAGATATACCTGTGAGTACTTCTGGCAATAGATGCTGGCCTTCCTTAGCCACATGAGGAAAGATCTTTGATGGTTAGTTATTCTACAGCTTATTTGTCACTAGAGACTGGGATTAAAAGAGCAGCTATACTTTCAACATGACCATTTACCACATTAGCGAAGTGCTTGATAAGCAAAGTTATAATGGCTGTAAGTTGCCATGTGTTTTAACTAGTTCCATATTCAGATTTACGAGTAGCTTCAGCGAACCACTTTTCCATTAGAAAATATCTCCTGGTAATAGTCTTGATAATTATTTTTACTGATTTTTTCTTTAATATTTCACACAAAAATTTGCTCAGGCTACTGTTCTGTTGTTGGGAGCATTGTCAAGTAATATCATGCTGTAGTTTCTGGAATCTCTCTGCAAACCACAAAACTTGTGTTTCGTTTTGTCTCGGAACAAAACCAGATTTTTGAAAAAAATGCATTTTGACAGACGGGATTGCTCTGGAGCCAGCTGTATTGAATAGCAGAATGCCATGCGAGTAAGTAGCTAAACAGTGCATGCTCATGCAGGTCTGCACGTGGAGTCAGTTGATGAGGAAAAAGCAGCCTGTCCAAATCTGGTATGCTGCTAGCTTGAGACTCCCGCGCTCCAATAGTACCTGTTTCCTGTCAAGGCTTCCTCTTCTATGCACAACGTAAGAAGTTATTTCTAAAGGAAAACTTTGACAGCTAGATAATATATAGACCTGTCCATATCCTAAAAAATTAAGTCTATCACATTCCATTACACTTTAGTTGTGTTCCAGCATGGGTAAACCACATTTCTGAAGTGTTCTATGGAACATACAGGATCTTGACCGCCTATTGCCTACCTACTCTGACGTGAAAAGGAAATGGAATGGATGGTTGCAACTTATGTTGTTTGAGGTCTTGAATGATGACAATCTGCATTACAAACACTGTTTGGAAACTCTTTTTCTAGTAGTGCTTTGTGAACTTATGAGCCTTTATGCGTCTTTCTCTCGTTCTCATAGTTGTTATGTGACTTCCACCATGATACATTGTAATTTTTCACTGAATTACCATAGAGATTTACTGAGCTTCCTGTGCTGTTTGTCTTGCCAGTCTGCCTAGATTCCTTTTTGTTGTCGTTCTTAAAACCATGTTTCATAGTATACAAAGCAGGGATTTTGGTTCTGCAGATAACAGATCTTCATGCAGCCTTGAAACACACTTAAAATATGGCAAAATGAATATTGCCGTCTTATCGTAATTAATCAAGATTCACTAAGGAAGACTTGGCATCAAGCTGTGTTCTGTAATTGCTAATAAGAGGAGCGTTATCACTAGTACCAACTCATAAGTATAGAGATTAATATTCTTATGCAGTTAAGCTGTGAGCAAAACCTAAGTTTGTTTAATTGGTACTATAGTACTTCAAATTTGTCAAAGATACTTATCATTGGATGGCTCTCTTTAACGTGCAGGCGTATTTTTCGTAAATTGTCCTACAGAGGCAAAAATAAATCCATGACATGGATCATTCATCTCTCATCATTTTATTCATGCTGTCACCATTTAAACTTTTCTTTGCAGAGCAGATAATATGCAATCAGGCAGTAATTTAGGATGGCTTCTCTCCTAAATGATCAGAATCTCACATAAATGTTTAAGATTTAAAAAAAAAAAAAAAAAAAAAAAAACGACAAAGAACTTGTGAAATAAAAATTTTCCCATCTCTTAGATAACAAGAAGTGAAATACAATGGACTCAGAATTCTTAGCAAAATATCCAAATCTAAATTCATTTCATATGGTATTATTATTTACTAAGTAAATATTATAATGTGCTTTGGTAACAACAAAAGTCACACTTAAAAAGAAAATATAGAGACAATATAAAGACAAATACTCAAATCTCATTTCCGTTTTTTTTTTCATTCAAGTTTCTTTTTAAATTCAATTTCCCTGTGAAGATCTCATAAAAAAAATCCACTTAGTATAAGCCTTACCATACTTACTGAGTTTAACAAACAGACTTCAGTGAATCTAATCCGGGAAATAGCTGTCAACATGCAATGCATGTGTTCTCATAGATATGCAATGACATATCCCAACACATGCAAAAAGATTTAACCTGTTGTTTGCACAGAGAGAGAGAAAGGCACCAAGGATATTTGACACTCTCAGTTGCACAAAATTATTCTATACATAGGTTTCCCTATACAATCTGTATAATTAAAAATTTTCAAGATACGGATTTCTCTGTGTGTGTGATTTTGGCACAGAACATAAGAACCTTGCTGGAGAGGCAATCGGTGAATGAGGACATCTTTGCTTTATTCCAGCCTCCTCTCCAGGTTCTCCTATTTCCTCTTTCACTTCTGAGTTGCCGTCTAGGCTGCCAGCTCTTCACAGCTTGAAGTTGTCTTTTTGTGTGCACTTTTTGTACGGTGGGCCCTCATGATCTGTTGGATGGCTACACCTGCAGCTCTGAGTGATTTACAGACGGACTGTGTATTAGAGAAAAAACACCTGCATGTCATAAATAGCCATACTTTATTTAACTAGTTGGTTTTAATTATCCTATAATCACAGAAGAAAAACGTTGCATGCATATGCACTGGTTTGGTAAGATCTGCATAGTTTAATTTTTAGCCATGGACGGCAGCATTTTCTTAGATCTAGTTCCATGTCACAGCCTTAAGGCAGGAGCACAGTCACATTGCCCCAGTCAGAGAAGGTTACATTCAGGTGTGATCCATATCTACATATGCTGAATTTCTCCCTGGAGATGTTTTATTCACCATATGGGGAGGCAAAGTTGACTAGGCTTCTAACATAGGCAATTAAAATTATCTGAAATCTGTCCAGGTCCTACTGTATGCCAGGTCCTACTCCTCTTTCGCCTCTTTCCTCTTCCTCTCTCACAAAGACGAGACTGCTGTAGGGAACACTGTGCTCCTCTGTAGGATTTGGTATAATACCTGCTGAGCAAACTTCCACCTTTCATGAAGGTTTTCTTTCTGAAGCCTTCTGTGAAATCACACAGTACTTTTAAGTCCCTGTATGACTAGTCCTAGCATATGTGTGGTAGTAGATGTTTGTGGTGAATAATGGGAACAATTTTGCAAACTCTGGATTTCCTGGGGAACAAACCTTATGTCAGTAATTTTCTCACTGCCTTTTCCTAAAATTAGGCAAGGAAAACCCAGCAACTGGTTGGCAGAAAGTCAAAATGCCAATAGAAAATGTGTAAATATTAGTAAAAAGTGCATATGGACATCTTGAATATGATGCTGCGTTTCCCATAGTATTCACAGTAGATGAATTCAGAAAAAATTATATTTTGAGTTTCAGACTGAGTAAGGTCATAAACCTCAGCCACTGCATCCAGTGCTTCTTCAGCAGTTCAAAAATAGAAATCATTAGTAGTGAGCTAAGCGTCTGTGTTTAATGCAAAATTTATTTCACATCTTAGACAGTTATATATGACTGAACTATTGATTTTAATTGTATCTGTCAGAATTCAGCTGTTCATTCACACTTGCCATATACCTTAATCATTTGTAGGCAGACACGTGCCTCTTTAAGACTCTTTTCCTGGGTAGATAATATACTGCAGTTCCCTGGAGACCTTATATGCATATCACAAAAGCCAGCACAAACAGCAGACTTGCTAATACCAAAACAAGTGATTAATATTAATTCCTATACTCCACTTTTGTCAAAGGTTTTGGGATCAGCATTTTTTTTTTTTGTCCTGGGAGAACATAAAATAGGAATACAAATTCTCACATGCCTATGTAGCAGTCTACTTTTAAGTCAGAGGTTGCTTTTTTTAACTTACTTGCATAGTAAAAATGGTACATTAAATGTTTCTTTCCACCTCTTGTTTTACTCTAAACAGTTTTTCCTCATGTTTTTTCTTGAATTTAAGAAGAAAAAAAACGTATAAGGCATTACACAGTCTTACAGATCAGTTACGATAGTACTATTACAGTATTTTTTTAAACAATATATATTACAAGTAATCAATAAAAATGTGTTCCTGACCATAATTTGGTACAAAAACTAATCATATGAAAACACCTTCTTTTTTCGCCATCTCTTTTGTTGTATCTTGTTTCCTTTTTTCTTATTTGGAAATGTTATCAGCATGTAACTGAAATGAAAAAAGATGATGAACACCTAATACTTGATAATAAAGGGGATTTACTTCTACAGAAGCTTTTCAAGAGGTAATTAGAACAAAAAAAGCTGATCTTTACTAAAAATGAGATCTTTAAGTGTTCCAGTAAAAAGTTAGGTTATACTTACTAAATGACCACCTGGAAGACTTCCTGAGCAGCACAAATGCAGTATTAAAATAAGGATTTATTGTCATTATGATTTTAAAAACAAACAAATAAATAAATTAGTTCTGCTCTCCCATCTCAAAAAGGCTAATATCTAGTTTTCAGTTTGCCAATGACTTACCTTATAAGCTCAGTATAAATGGCAGAATGAACAACGGTGGAAACACTAGAATTTGTTCCAGTGAGGATCTGTTTTTTCCTAAATATTTATGACCATTACTATCTAGTGATTCATTATTTTTAAAGTAAATTTAGTGATTTGGAATTCCCTTTTCTTTTTATAGACTCCTGAAAAAAGAGTTTTGTATCCATTTATGATGATATTTAGCTTCTGAGGTCTGGAAACAACAGTGTTATATCCATCAGACTTATCCAAGTTCTTCTGTATTTAAACGTGATTTTCCAGGAGATTTTCACTAATGGAATTTTTCAGATATATTTCTGTCTCTATAAAATGATTTCTCTTAGCAATTAATTTGCAGAAAAGTTAATCATGTAAGGAATTGCATTTATCTTAAATGCATAAAGCCACTTCTGACTTTTGAGTTGAAAAATTGATCACGGAGTACTTTTCATATAGATGACTTCCATAAGTTATCTGATACGAAGTACTTCAGAACAATATGTAAATTTGAATTAATTACTTTAAGACATATATAGATTTTAAGAAATATCATGTGATCATTAATTAAAAGTAATGCTTTAATGCATACAGAGTTTAAGTCAATATTGAATCCTGAATTCTTAAATGCTCAATTCTACAGTCGGCTATACTATTATAAGGGAAAATCCTTAATTTTACACTGTCTCAGTTGTGAATTCGTCCCACTGAAAGCCAGTTTCTTATTTCAAGATCTCTGTATTAGTAATAGCTGACAAGATAGCTCAAAGTACACACTGTTGGCTTTAGGATCACAAAGGCTTTCCTGAGAATTATGTGGGCGTAGAGAAGAGAGATTAAACTTTTAGCATAAGACTGGACTTGTTAACAGTTAAAGCAAACTTTTTATGCATGGTAATGGAATAAATATGGAAATTGAAAAGAGAGGATGAATGCTGAATAAGAAGAAATGCAATTTTCACTGTTTTTTTTCCCTAAAGTATAAACATACTAAATTATTCAGACTATAATAAGGGGAGGTAGCATATGAAATTATATCCCTAAATCCATCCATACTATAGTTGTGTGGAAGATATAAAACCTGAAAGCAAAACCCATTAAAACAGTATATTGGATGCATTGGAATATTTGTTAATCTATGGATTGGTTTAGTTTATATTCTTTTGTTCTTTTTCTTCCCACTGTTAGACAGAAAAAAAAGGTTTTAATAAAGGACTTGCATTACGGCATATAGACAAACAGCTTAATTTTGCATCGTTCCAAATAGATTCAGTCAACCAACAACCTGTATTTTCCAGATTATTCTTATATTTAGGGTAATGAATATGTGGTAAAATGTTCAGGTAATGAAACATCAGCTTGTTAACTGGGATATTCTGTAATCTCTACTGGCTTGTTGCCAGACTTTTTTGTACCAACCATGGAGCCTGAAGGGAAAGTTTGACAACTACGGGAAATTTTGTGTCCTAATGACACAGTGCAGGACTGTATATAGTATACAAGTCTCCTTCCCAGCCTGGCACAGAGGAAGGTCACTGCCACGTTTGCAAACCCTTGTCTTATAAAATCTGTTTAGAGTTTCATTGTAATATAGCTGCTTTTTAGTCTTTCCTTATTTTCACATTCCTTTTTCAGAATGTCATTCAGAAGAAAAATTGCAGTTCTGAGATGTGTCAGTACAGTCCTTGGTTTCTAATTTAAGTTGTCTTTTAAGTGTGATCCTGCTTACAGATAGTAAATTGGTGGTCAAAGAATTTAATGATGAATGATGTCCTACAACTAGGCAACACAACTGGAAATAGTTGGTGAAGGTTTTTTTATTTTGTTTTTGCTGTTCCACAGAACTTAAAGAAGAAAAAATATGCCTCAAAGTTTATTACCATTATTAAAGGAATATGACTTTCTGATAGTTGGTGCACCACCTAAACGAGTACAACTTTGCCTTATGTCTGCTTAGTGTATTTTCCTCTTGATTCTTAGTGGTACTTGACGTCATAAGAACCTCCCAGATCATTAGAATATCATTCTCTGAGCATGGATACATATGTTGTGATTGGAAATATATTTACCATGGTGTCCAGCCCCTGCTGCAAAACCAACAAGAGCGATTCTCAAGTTCATACAACATAAACTTTCAGTGGTGCTGAAGTTTTCTTTCCCATCCAAACTGATCACTTGTTTGTCAGTTTTGTGATACCTCTCTCTTTCTCCTCTGAGAAACCCAGAATATTTTTACATCATGTATTTTTTTGGCTGTCTACTTCTGTTACTCTCATGGCTAAGATTTCTGAAAGTATTGTTCTTCAGAAATTCTTGTCAATATCTGAAATTTTACTGAATTTGTAAGCCAGGGTTTTAGATCGTGACTTTTGTCCAAATCACTTGGTGAAATATCAGAAAGAGGAGTGAGAAGTCTAATCTTAAATTACAATTTTTTAGAAAAAATTTTTTCCTTAAATGTATAACACCAGCTGTCGAGATTCATTTTACCTGGGGAATGCTGTGCTTCTTGTACAAATACATTGCATGAAGAGCATAGGAGACAGTTGAAAAGCGCTCAACTTTAAAATACTCTCAGCTGAATTTTAAAATAGAAATGAATCACAGGAGTGTTTTTCAGGTGTTCTTATTCACCTTTAATTCATTCAGAATTTTTTATATAGTAAGTTTTAATTAAAAAAAGGGGTACCTAAAGTAGCTTAGAATTCTTTTTTAACAAATTGGTTACTCTTCTCTAGTATGTGATAAAACATTACCTAATCTAGAACAGATTGACTTGGTTTTGATGTTTATAAGAGCTCAGATAGTTTTGCTATTGAGAACAACTGAGGATGTAATCAATTCATGGAGGTGGGCCAGATGCCTCAAATAGAGCAGATAATATATAGTTTGAACCCAGGGACATGTGTGAACTGAGCATATCTCATCAGGAATATGTGTGCCTAAAAGAGTGTTTCCTTTTTACTTGTGTTCTGATCATTCACTAACATCCTGTAACACAACTGGAAAGGAAAAGGTGGATGGACTTTGTTGTGGTTTAGTGCTTGCATGTGTTAGAGTTGAAATGTGAAGACTGGTAAGCAGAAAACACTTTTTTTCTCTCCAACTCTATTGAACCCCTTAAATCCTTTGTGCCCAGAAATGTTACTTTCTATAATACCTTGCATACTTGCCTTTGCATTAAATAACCAGTATCCAAAGAGAAAAATGTCATAATTTGAGATTTATGTTCTAACAGTATTCACTGTCTCTAGACAACTGGGAGGAGGCATGGGAAATTTCCTAACAACCTTGTGAAGAAAGCTCACCTCCATCTAAAGGCTGCCTTGCTAGAGTTGTCTTTTTGAGCTAAGAGCCTATTTCTCCACCTTGCCTTTTCTTGTTTGTATCTAAGGACTTGTATTAAGTGCTACTAAAATAAATTTATTAAAGTGATATTCTACTGCACTAATAGTGAAAGTTAACTTTCACTGCTCCCTGAAGGGGAAAGTATATCAGTAATTGAGACGTTACCCTTGCTGTTCTGTGAACCTTGCTGTGATGTATGAAAGATGTCTTGAATTATTCAGTGTTTCTTGTTAGTTATGTTTCTCCTTGGTTTCTCTGTGTAGCTGATGTCATTTGTGGATGTGAGTTTTTTTATTGCGTGGATAGAGCCCTGATTTGTGAAAAATATGTCCTTTTTTTATTTTTGTTATGCCTACGAGGTAGCATTTAGTGGCTGATGTTTTCTATTTGTCCACCTTTTAGGATATGAAATGTTTGGAAAACTTTAGAATGACTATTTGTTTCTTAAACTTCCTATACTGGCAGAAAAAGACTTACAGAACGTTGCAATAACGCTGATGCTTGCAGTCCTTAGGGTAATTTAGTGCTGAGATCACAGAGAATGCTTAACAGGATAAGCATTCCCATTCTGTTTTGTTTAAAATGACCTCCACGTATAGGTACACCTATTTCTGAAATTTGGCTCGTTTACATTTCACACTTGGATGCACATCCATAAAGACAACCTTTCATAAAAGCAAAATGCACGTACGTGCAAACCTGGAGTTTTTATTTAAAACTCTTTTCTAGAGTTACCAGGCTTGTTGTAGTTTGGTTAATCTTAAAATACTAGGAAAAACATAAAAAGAGAAAAAAAAGACAAGGGGAGGAAAAAAAAAGGTATTTTTATATTAGTTACTTAATCCCTCAGCTATCTACTAGCAGGAGCACCAATTGCACCAGCACAGATGTGCTGCTGTAGGACAAGCTGTAAGAACAGCCCATTCTGGCATAAGAGCATTTCATTATATAAATGTCGTGAAAAAGCCTGTCATTTCTGTGAATATGAGCTAGTTAGATTTTTATTAGTCCTTCAGCTTTGAATTCCCCATCCCACAGGCTAATGAATTCTCTTTTTAACTTTAAATAACTATGTAGTATTTATACCAGAGATTACATTTAAAATGTTCTTTTCTGATATTGTCAGTCAGTACCAATCCCACTAAGGTGAAGAGCATATGGCCTCAAATGGATACTGAGCAACAGGGAATGTACAATTACTTTTGGAATTATTGGTCACCTTGCTTGTTGCTGATCTCATCACGGGTGGAGTGAACGTATTTTGTCAAGGAAGGAAGATGTGATCATATGCTTACAGACGTTAATGTAAAGAACCGTGGAAGAACGCTTTGTTCATCTTTCAGAAATGCAGAAAACATCCCTCTATATACTGAGATATCTTTCACTTCTCTGTAGTTTTCTGACAAGGGCAGCTCCACTAGGCTGGCTGATCCACTGGAATACATGGCAGAGAAGGCCAAATTTTACCCTTAGATCTACCCCGGTATCTCCATAGAACACAAGAAATCATGCTGAATGTTTCCCAGATGAGCAAAAAAACCCCACTTTCGCCTCTTGGTAGACAAAAGTATTTCTTGCAGTATAGTTGAGCATATTCATCAGTTCATACAAGATTGTTATAATTGAAAGTCTTAATTCTAGCTTTGCAAGGTCACCTTGGTCCCTAATGGAGAATTACAATGAAAGCCAAGAGACTGGAACACTGTTCCCAGATTTTGCAACTGACCTGCTTTTGCAAATTATTTCACTTTTTTCTTTATTTCTCTTCTTCATCTGTGTGTAGATATTTTTACTGTACACTCTCTCTCAGGTAGGAATTAGTCTTTTTAATGGACTATCTCCAGGCTTGGCTTGGAATCTTATCCTCTCTGAAGCATCAAATGAGAATAAAAGTGAGAAGATTTGGGCACGTGAAGAGCTGCTTGATTTTCTATTAACGCTTAATAGAAAAACTTTTGCAAAACAGCAAAATTCACAAAATCCTCCAATTTGCGTAAAAATCTCAGCTGTGATTCAAAGATAAATTCTCCTCAAATAAATGGTGCTGCGGACACACTGGAGGGAAGGGATGCCATCCAGAGGGACCTTGACAGGCTGGAGAGATGGGCCTGTGAGAACCTCATGAAGTTCAACAAGGCCAAGTGCAAGGTCCTGCATGTGAGTCGGGGCAATCCCAAGTACAAGTACAGGCTGGGCGGAGAATGGATTGAGAGCAGCCCTGAGGAAAAGGACTTGGGAGTGCTGGTGCATGAGAACCTCAACATGAGCCGGCAATGTGCACTGGCAGCCCAGAAAGCAAATCGTATCCTGAGCTGCATCAAAAGGAGCGTGGGCAGCAGGTCGAGGGAGGGGATTCTGCCCCTCTGCTCTGCTCTTGTGAGACCCCACCTGGAATACTGCGTTGAGCTCTGGAGTCCCCAACACAAGAAGGACATGGAGCTGCTGGAGCGAGTCCAGAGGAGGGCCAAGAAGATGATCCAAGTGCTGGAGCACCTCTGCTATGAGTACAGGCTGAGAGAGTTGGGGCTGTTCAGCCTGGAGAAGAGAAGGCTCCGGGTGATCTTATCGCAGCTTTCCAGTACCTAAAGGGGGCCTACAGGAAAGCTGGAGAGGGACTTTTTACAAGGGCGTGTAATGATAGGACAAGGGGCAATGGATTTAAACTGAAGGAGGGCAGATTTAGATTAGATAAAGGAAGAAATTTTTCACTCAGAGGGTGGTGAGGCAGTGGAACAGGTTGCCCAGAGAAGTTGTAGATGCCCCATCCCTGGAAGTGTTCAAGGCCGGGTTGGATGAGGCTTTGAGCAACCTGGTGTAGTGGAGGATTTCTCTGCCCATGGCAGGGGGGTTGGAACTAGATGATCTTTGAAGTCCCTTCCAACCCTGACCATTCTATGATTCTATAAGTGACTCTTCTGTCTCAGCAATAACATTTTATATTAGCTGACATTAGCAGTCAGGTTTTGGTTTTGGTTTGTTTGGTTTTGGTTTGTTTTTTGTTTTTTTTTTTTTTACCTTAAATAGCACAATTTGCAATGTTGAACATTTTGTTATTACAGGCTTTATTGCATTCCTAGAGAACTTTTTGCCCAGTTCATGGCTCCATCTAGAGTGATGATTGAGCTTTATTGACATGGCAATAATCTGAAGTTGATGTGGAGAGCTGTAGGTGTGACACACCTCCTGATATTATTGTAAATTGCTTAACTAATGCCCTACATGCAAGTTTGAGAGTGTCCCTCCAGACTTTGGGAGCTTACCGAAACAATTTCTGTCAAACCCTTTTCATTCTTGCATGGCAAAACTGTTCATGATACAAGAGAGATGCAGAAATTCAAAGCTTGAAGAAATTCTTTGTAATTTTTGTATAATCAAGCAAAAAAAGAAACAGAGCTTTTGGGGCAAAGGCTAACAGAAAACCCAAAATGTCTGAACATATTTTTCAACCTAAGAAAATAAAAGTTGAAGCTACTCTTTATTCAGAATGATGTAAATGAAGTGCTGAACAAAAATGCAGCTGCTCTATTGTATAAACATCTCTACAACTCTGTCATACTAATAAGATTTTAATCTGCAATCCTCATAAAAAAGCAAATGTCAAAATGTTATTATGGCTCATTCCATGTGAAATGGCTGCATGGACCTCGTTGAGTAATTCACGGCCCCTCCTATTCATGCTGCTTTTTATTTACCAGGGAACTATCACGACTGCTTTTCCCTTCGGCAGTAGAGTTACAGCTTCTGGTACCTGCCTGACACTGGCATTTTAGATCTTTATCCTAGAGGAAGGATGTGTCCCAAAATGTTCCAGTATTGAAACTGCAACTAAATTCTGCAGCAGGGCAGCTTTACAGGAGCCAGGTGCTACTGCGGAGAGGAAAAAAAAAAAAACAACCACACAAAAAAAAACCCCACAAAACTTGTACATCTCTTGAAAATTACAGGCTATTTTTATGAAAGTAGGAAGTAGTTTTCAAATATTTCTGTGTTTCAAAGTCCTGAGGCTGCAGAGAGCCTACTACAATACAAAATTCCCATTCTATAATGGAAATACAGGAAAATAATTTTTAAGAAATTATTACTTCCTTCCCTAGACTTCTCCATTTATTCTTTTCTGAGAGATTCTGTTTCAAGATAAAATAAACTTTTTTTTTGAATGAAATATCATTATATATTCTACTAACACAGGTTTGTAGGCTTTTAGAGCAAGTATATATGATTACAGACAAATTTTTTTATTCATTCTGCATGCCTAAGAATAACTTGAAATCAGAAGGCATTTTTTTGGTAATCTTTTATGAAACACCTGGGTTCAAAGAAGCCCTTTGTGATAATTAGCATCATCTCCATTTCGTAAAGCAACTGTGTTAACTGCAGACCTGTTGTACTTTCTGTTTTACTCTTACTCTTACAGGAGCTGTGGGAAATATAGGAACTCTGGCATTACATTTTAATTCTTACTTTTCCAATCCAGACTTACACTTGTGAACATGCTCAAAACAATATGTATATGAGCATCTGCACGTAGGTAGCTCAATAGAGAAAATTAGCAAAACACTTGCAATTTTAATAATGTTACCATTTTAACCACAATATCTTGTAAACAGATGAAGAAATTAAGGCAGAAGACGTAGGATTTGAATACTTAGAGTTGGCATTTCAGTTCAAATTAGAATTTCTGTGTAAGATTGCTTTGCTAGATTGATGTACTTAATAAATCAAAGGAACTTTTAAAGCATGATTTGACACGAAGAGCAGTGTGTTAATATTCTGATTTCACAAAGCACAAAAATGTCAGTTATCAAATGGTGTTGATTATATTTCACAGCTGCTTATGCTGATTCGAATGAAAAGAGTTGTGGGAAATTATTCCAAAGGATAAAACTGTCTGCTTTAGTACTTTTTTAAACATTTTAAACCATTACAAACAAAAGGCTTGTCAAGAATAAAAACACTTAGATTGTGAATAATTTGTGAATTGAATGTAGATGGATTATTTAAGTTATATTGTAATACAGATGCTTAATTATGACAGTGATGAGCACTATAAAAATTTCTAAAAACTAATATAATGCACTTGAAATCATAATGGAATTAAAATCTTCTGTGGATGAGGCTATCAATCATGTTCTAGAGATAAAATTTGTGCATTTGAAACCCTACATTCTCTACTGAGGTCTTTATTTAGATTGTAATGAAGTATTCAGGCTGTCATGAAACCTCCCATTTGGCTATTGATAATATGAGAAAAATTTCTGTCTGCTTTCCAGAGAATTATAAGAATGATACAAGGTTTCAGTAGCCTTTACAGTGCCATATCTGCTAAGCATTTTAATTTCATTACCATGGTGATACATAGATTCTGTTGTGAAACAAAAGTTTATAAGTGTATGAGCCATCAAGCAGTTTACAGTGCATGTACTTTCGGGAAGGAGGAAAAAATAAAGAGCAAAAATGTTTTCTGTCATTGAAGTATGAAAAATGTAGCTATTATAAAAAGTGCAGTCTTAATTTTAGGTTGCTCAGATAGTGTTCTTTAAAATAATAGTTGAGAAAGACCACTCATTTTATATGGTTCTTTATACTCTTTCAATACTTAATATCAGGTCGTTTAAAAAACATCTATGGGATAAATTCTGGTTTATCACATCCATGACACAATTTCTAACTTGGTGGATCCAATTCTTCAATGAAATTATTAACAGATATAAAAATTATTCATTCTGTACTCTCTAAGTGTTGGAGGAAACTGCTAATGTGTTGCAGTATATTTGCCTCTGCCAGGTGTAACTGTATTCGTGTAACATGTCCCAAAATGAAAAAGTCATTCAATCAGCAGATTAGCTGATCTGTTGGCTTTTTTTTTTCCTATTAATGAGAAATCTCTACTGACAGAGAATAATGAAAACTCTGTAATTATTAATTGAAACTGATAACAGCTCCAGTCACATATTCAGATAATGATCTTGCCTACGAGTTATCAATAATTTATGTTAAGGGAAATGTAGGTAGTAGATATGAATAAATTTTAAGAATAATTAAGATATCGTCATATCTTCTCTTAAAGGTATAGATCAAGTCTCAGAAAAGGATGTTCATGCTGGCAGGGTCAGGAAGGAAAAATCACATAAAAATTTTAACAACATTAAATGAAGATAGGTTTCAAGGCAGGGGGAAAGAAAAGGGAAAGTCCCTCTTTTCCTCTTGGCTGTGATCACTGACAAGATGAAATTGTGGACAACATTATGATTGAAGTCTACATGCGAGATATGCAGAAGATCCAAAACAACTCTGAAAAATAAAATCAACATTCTAAAAATGTTACTGACTTCGAAAATGTTCTATTTAATCTTCTGAGAGCAGAAGAGTAGAGTCTGAAAAGTGAAGACAGAAATTCCTATCTGTGCTCTGAGGAAAGGAGAGCAGATGGGCAAATTCAAGGAGCAGTCCCGTCTGCCCTGTTGCATGAGGCTCTTCTACCTTATATTTTTGTGTCTGTTTTCCCTTGGTGAAATAGGGAAAGAAGATGTTGGTTACACCCAGAACTTATTATTCATACTGGAATTAATTAGCAGAATATCTGTGCTGGATCTGCCCAAGGAGTCCATCTTGTTCAGCGTCCCACCAAGCTGGTGGGAGTTGTACCAGAACTGAGAACACATATGTGATAGTGTTGTCTCAGTCTCCAGCTTTTCAACTCAGAGAATTAGTCTAGTTAAAACCAAATATTTTATTCATTGTTTATTTAATTTTATTTTACTTTTTAATGATTTATGTAGTACTGTCTCTATATTAAGATTTCCCAGACAGGTGCAGAGAAGATCCCTTTTTTTCAGCTCTCCAATGACATTTTTCACTTTATGACTCTTTCTATTTTTCCTATCCCTGCTTTCTTTTTATTGATTACTTTTCTTCTAAATTAGGCATATATTAGCATACTTACACTAGCTGGATTTTATTTACATTTCTTTGATCTTCAGGCTTTCTTGAAAAACTGGTAGGAACTGGTTTCCAGTTAGTGTTGGAAGGTGAATTTATTACTTTGCTCATTAGACTCAAGAGGAGTTTCTCTTTTATCTGTCTTTTTTTTTTATTCGCCCTCTCTCTTTTCTTTTCTTTTCCTTGCATATTTTTATTTCACTAGGCATTCAAAATTTGTGGTGACATTAACCTGCATAAAAGTGATTTCTGTTACTGATATTTCAGCGCATTCTGCTTTAACAGGGACTTCCAAGTAAGCTCACTAAGGAATATGTCAGTTCTTTTTGCTCATTGCAGAGGCTTCTGGGCAAATTAATGAGTTTAACACAATTATGTGGCTGTAATACACAGTCAGACGTAAACTGCTTAAGGGGTCTCAGAACAGAATTGGCACAATTTAGATGTCTAGGCATCAGTCTCTCATGCATTTTAGGTACCTTAGAGAATCCGAGACAGCTGCATGAAGGGGTAGATATGACACAGGACTTTTGGAAATCTGACCTTTTTTGAAGTGGCAGCTCTAGGCTTGGCAGGATACCCTGGAGCATCTAAAATGTTATTAGTCTCATATACACAGCCAGCTGAATTCCACCCCAGAACTTTTATTTCATGTTCTTAACATGCTGTTACACTTTGATTTACAGTCCTACCTGCAGTGTTGTGCACCAAAAACTAGATTTTGGGAAATAGTCCCTTGTGTTTTGCCACTATCTCCCAATGCACCTAAGAGCTGGGGTTATATACTACCTGGTGTAGCGGAGGGTTTCCCTGCCCATGGCAGGGGGGTTGGAACTAGATGATCTTTGAGGTCCCTTCCAACCAAAACTATTCTATATAGGTTCTATATTGAATCATAGAATTATAGAATGGTTTGGGATGAAATGGACCCTAAATATCATCTAGTTCCAATCCCCCTGCCATGGGCAGGGACACCTTCCACTACACCAGGTTGCCCAAAGCCTCATCCAACCTGGCCTTGAACACCTCCAGGGATGGGGCATCCACAGTTTCTCTGGGCAACCTGTGCCAGTGCCTCACCATCCTCTGAGTGAAAAATTTCTTCCTTATAGCTGATGGAAATCTCCTCTCTTTCAGTTTAAATCCATTGCCCCTTGTCCTGTCTCTACATGCCCTTGTAAAGAGTCCCTCTCCATCTTTCCTGTAAGCCCACTTTAGGCACTGGAAGGCTGCTAGAAGGTTTCCCCAAACTCTTCTCTTCTCCAGGCTGAACAACCCCAGCTCTCTCAGCCTTCCTTCATAGGAGAGGTGCTCCAGCCCTCGGATCATCTTCCTGGACCTCCTCTGAACCCACTCCAACAGGTCCAACCATACACTTGGTTGAAAGGTTCTGTTTGCTTTAAATGTGATTTTTGCATTCTTTGTGGTATATATACGTTGTCTCAACCATTGCAAGGGAAGAGATATGGTACTGCAAGCTTTGTAAAAAAAAAAAGTTTCCAATTGTTTATTGAAATTTAAACCGTTTGCCTTCTTGTATAATAAATATATAGTTCCTTCTTATTGCAGCAATCTTTTCCTTTAAAGACTAGTATGCCTCTGACTCCTTCCATCACTAGACTAAATAAATCCATTTTTCCCCCACATATTACATTTTCAAGACCCCTGGTCTTCCTCTGATCGCTTTTCTGGACTCTAAGTAGTCACTTCACAGTTTTCTTGCAGTTTTCAACTGAAAACTCAGTTTGCAGCTGAAGTATAGTTGAGATTCCCTGCTGGCGAGTATCTCCCCCTCCTTTTTTTTCTTATGTTGTCCCTAACCATTGGCCCTAAAAAAGTATCATTCAATGTTGTGCAAATGCCTAGAGAAAGTTTATAACATCACTTTTTTTTTGTTGTTGCATTTGCTGATATTGTTGGGAAAGGAAAAAAAGAAATAGGAGTTCAAGTTTGAGTCTGACTGAAATGATCTTCTGATGATGTCATCTATGACCTTCTTTTGTGCTTTAGAGTAAAAATATGATTTTTTTATTCTAAAGCTTGAGAAATCATAGAATTTTCTCATGACACAATATTTTACAACTAGCATGTGAATTTACTGCTGAAACTCAGCAGAAAATTATTTTAGAGATTTTAACAAAAAAAAAAATCAATTATACCAGTGTTGAAAATAATGAAGATGATAAAACACTTTAATCAAGCCCAGTGCTGTGCAAGTCATGACAGAAATTAGCTGAGCAACGAAATTAGTTTTCCCTTGGACTGTTTTATATCCCTTCTGATAATAATGATAAAGTCAGTTTGTGGTACTTGACAGTCATTATTTCTTTTTATCTTTTTAGATGCAACTGAAGGCTTGAGGGATAAGTAGAAGCTTTCTGGCTTGCTTGTAGTTTCATTTCTAATAGTTTGGTGGAGGACGTTACTGGTGATGCCCTTGAGCAAATGGTACTCAGACTTGACAGTCCTGTATGTGGTGTGTATCCCCCCGACCTATCCACCCTACTCCCCAAAAATCTGAACCCAAACCAAAACCAAACCCTTCTTGCATGACAAAATCCAGAAACATCTCTCTCTTGCGGCTTTATTCATGTACCTTAAATATTTCCTAGTGGTTCTACTGAGTTTGTTTCCTTTGTGGTCTTCTACTTCTAATAATAGAAAATAAGTACAAGTAATGGCAGAGTTTCATTTCTGATAGACTTCTGTTTCCTCATTTGATTCTTAAATGTATTGAGCACATGCTGTCATTGTAGTTTTACTCTCAGTTTTCTTACTTCCAAGTGGATTATTTGGGTTTTTTAAAATGTTACAATACTATAACCTTTCCTTCCCTGGAAACAATAATGTGTTCTTCTTTCGAGTTTCCTACTGTTCCCATGAAAATTGCCAGGAACACTGAGAGTTGTCCAGATTTGCTCAGAATTATCCCAGTAACTATTGCATTCATTGCTTAATACTACCAGCTGATAGATGTTTGGACACTGAGGTTTTTTAAGTCATGCCTCCGAAAAAAGAAAGGTGGGGGCAATGAAAAAGCTTTTCTGTATCTTGACTTTCTATTTAGTGTTAATACTCGTAGAAAACTTGTTTCTCAAGTGAGGACACTGTGTGATATTAGCAAGAAAATCATCTAATTAATAACAAATATGTCAGTTTGACATCTGGAATATTAAGTCAGAGGCCACAAAATTTGCAGACAAGTCTTTCTATTTCCAGTGTGTTTGAGGAGGGTGCAGAGCGGGAGGGAAAGGTCAGACAGCTTTTTCACAATTGCAACTTTGCTAGCTATAGCTTCTGCTTCAGGCATTATTTTCCTATTATTGTTTTGGTGTGGAGAGATATGTGTGTCCTTGCATGGGATTAGGCTTGAATGATTGATTTTTTTTTTTTAAATAAAAAAACAACAACAAAAAAAAGAACCACCAGTTCAGCTCATCCAGCCAGAATTCACAGCCCTCTGGCATTTAATTATGTAGCTTGGCAAACTACATTCCGGAAGCTTTTTATTTTTTCTGATTTTTCACAGGCTTTTCATAAGGCTACTACATCTTTATTGGCTACATTGAATACGTGTCAATGGAGTTGTTTTTTGTGCTGCATGAGCGCGCTAATGCTGTGATCTGCTTTTGGCAACTATAAAATAGAAAACAATAACATTAGTACAATAGAAGAGGAACAGCACAGGACACACAAGCTAGAGAGAACAGCTACCACATAGCCTGTCTCTTATAAGGGTTGTTAATAATGGATTAGGATCCTCTCTGAGGCTCTGAGATAGGTCAGATAAAAATGATAACCAATGTTGTGGCGAGCGCATGACAAACTCAGTTTGGAGTTGTGCAATTAATAGCATCAAATACCATAAATTACAAAAAAATTTATGGGTTTATAATTTAGGATACGGAGTACTGTTGTATACAGAAAAAGAAAACTTTCATTAAGGCTTTGAAAGCAGATGTGTAAGGGAAACTAGTTTTTTTAATATTATAGTTGGTTTTGAAAAGTGGGAAAACGGTTATCAGAAAACGGGTTAAAAATGAACTATCTAGTGGTAAATAACTCAACCTTGATAAATCACAGAGGCAGTGTACCTAGTGTAAAAGCAGCCTCCCATGAGGTTTTACACCCACATTACCAAAAAAGATGTTCTTTGGATGGGCAGAAAGGAAAAACCCAAGAGACAAGCCAGCTGAAGTGGCCATCTCTTCTTACCATTTTTAAATGGAGACAAAGTTTGGAAGAGCGCCTGCTGAAGAAGCACAAAACTAGACTGAATTGTTTTCAGGTAATGTGTCAATCACAGAATATCTTGGCTGTTGTAAGTAATATGATTAAACATAATCAGCAACTGCATGTGCTTGTGTCTGAGAGATTAGTATTAGATACGTATGTCATATATCATTCCTAATTTGCACTAATGGTTTGCAAACTTGTTATGAATATGCTTTCAGAATTTTTATTAGTGCACAGCCAAGTATATGATATTTTAAAAGGCTAAGTCAGTTCTTACTGATGCTTTCTGAAGTGTCAGCAAATATAATTTCGCAGTTTTTGCTGAAAATCGTGGAGTCTTCTGTGCAGCATCTTAGATGAGAGCTCTGAAATAAGGGATAATTCATTTTCAATATAAATATAGCTATATTATTAATTTTAAAGTGCATATAATGTGTTATGTAATGTTATATTTCAGAGATTACAAGTGAAGTTTTATTTGCTCTGCATTGTATTCTTTCTTTTCCTTACTTGCTTAAAAGCAAATTGAAAACGAATATGTTTACTGTAAACATAATAATTATGAAAGAAGAATGTTGACAGTGACTGTAATGTTTGCAAGAGTGTGCAAGTTCTCACTATGTTTCAACTTCAAAGTTGGAAGCCCCACATTAAACTGCATGAAATGAACACATATTTGGAAAAGGTAAAAATACAATAAAAATGGCATCTCAATATGACTCAGTAAGAGCTTGGTTAAGTTTGAAGTCTTCTGCTGACTTCAGTGCAAGCAGAATTTCAATAATAATCTCTAAATACAACATTGGTATATTTATTGCTAGCACTGTTAAAGATGAATATAATAGACTAAAAAATTTGTTCTCATCAATGCTGTTACTCGTAGATGGACAGTTATAATTCATGGATTTAATGGTATCTTGTTCTAAGTTAACCTTCAAGAAGAAATCCTTTTAAACTTCAGAAGACAAAACTTAACTGTGCAAAAGAGTATAAAGCATTTTTTAATGAGGAATGGATTATATTATAGTTCTGGTAGCAGTACTTGAGTGATAATAGTGAGTGGGTCATAATAATAATTCACAATTCCATTCTTTTCAGAGGCTTCCCTTTTGAAAAATAAATGCAGTGCAGGCTCTAATAGAGGATTTTTAGAAAGAATTCTTGTACTGTTCATATTCTGAATAATCATTTACAGAATGAACTGCTTTGTATTCATTTGACAGTGTTAAGCAGCAAAATCAAAAAACTCTCTGGAAAATGCTTTTTATTTCCCACCTTTTCTTGCACCTCCCTTTCTCTATCAAAATATCCCAAAATCAACACATTCTACACGTGATATATTTTTAAACTTACTTTGTCACCTTCTCGCGAAATAAAATAGAATTCGGTTTAAATGTTCCATAACACATATTACTGTGATTAAAATGAAAATGTAAGCTCTTTATCTTTCCATCATTATAGTGTCCTAGCAGAGGCAAATATTGTTGAAGGAGGCAACCTTGTGTTAATCTAAAATAGAGAGATCTGAAATATCATCTTACTTAACATAGAAAAATCTATATATACTGGAATAAAGACAGATTGGCCATTATAATATGAACAAGACAAACTTTATGATGCTATGTGAATTTTCATATTATCTGTATGAAATGATTTGGAAAATCTCTGTAGCAGCTTGGTATTGACTTTTAGTGTAGGTGATTTAGTCTTAGGAGGAGGGAAAAGGAGCAAAATAGGTTGGGTTCATATATTGCTTAATTTGAGTTTGGGATGAATAGTCAAGAATTATATTTATTAGGTGATGATAAATTGCAAGCTTGGGTAGCGAAGACAATCTAGACAATGAATTGCAGAAAGATCTCAAAAGACTGTCAGATAAAATGGCTGATGAAATTTAGTACAAGTGATTGTAAAGCAGTGCACACGGTCGTGCAGACTGGGTGAACACTTTTAGTGAGGTGAGCTTTGGGTAGCTAGGACAGAGACCTTAGTCATTACAGTTCTCAGATAAGATCACCTCCGTAGTGCTATAAAAACCTCAGAACACCCAAATCCAAACCCCAGACCTCCTATCTCATACTAGAAAGTATTAGGAAAAGAATAGAGCACAGAAAAAGGCCAACATGACCAGAAATGCAGAGAGCAGAAATGGAATGAGAGGCAGGAGTTACTCTTCCAATGGGGTAATGAGGAAACGGGATTGTAGGGGTTTTTCGCCTCTTGAAGCAAATGATGGGGAGATGCAGTAAGCGGGGCCATCTTGAGGACAGAGCATCCAGCATGGGGAGCCCGTATCTCAGCAGACCATAGTCCAGAAGGTCTCTGAGCTTGGTAAAATTAGCCAAGAGCATCCTCCTCAGGAGCAACAGCCCGAGCAGAGAGAGTCCTGTCCTACTCAGATGCTCCATCCTCCACTTCATCTGAGTTAGCTGCTGGAGAGGGACACATGACCAAGCTGCACACCCAGATAGAGCAGCTATGTCATGTGGATAAGCTCAGGGTGCCAGGTGGTGGCATTGTGGGGTTACACCACACCAAAGTGGAGAAGGAAGCACTGATCTCTTCTGCCTCGTATCCAATGATAGGATGCTTGGGAATGGTTCAAAGCTGTGCCGGGGAAGGTTTAGACTGGACATTCGGAAGCATTTCTTTACTGAGAGGCTTCCTGGAGAGGTGGTCAATGTCCCAAGCCTATCAGTGTAAACACTGAGGTATTTGGACAATGCCCTTAACAACATGCTTTAACTTTTGGTCATTCTTGAATTGGTCGGGCAGTTGGACTAGATGATCATTGCAGGTCACTTCAAAATGAAATATCCTATTCTATTCTAGGTATTCCCATGCTTCTTGGCATGGAGGAAAGACTTATTTCTGAAGTCTGAGATGGTGCATATTTTGGTTAAGGAATTGCAGTAGTGACCTTCCTCCACTCTCCTTTCTGCTCATACAGGGGAGTGGGAGATGAGCTCCTAAAGCAGGAATCAGCACACCCAGCTATAGAAACTGGATAGGAATTGTCCTTTTTTCCTCTTCTGGCTACTGTGGAACACAGGTTATTGGGGAGATGGACACTTGGTCCAACCAATATTGCTGTTCTTAAGTTTGGTTCGGAGGTAGTATCTTTGATAGATTGTTGAGGGTCTTTTTATTTTATATTGATTTTAGCGGGGATAGAGTTAGTTTTCTTCATAGTAGCTACTATAGCGCTGTGTTTTGGATTTGTGCTGAGAACAGTGTTGATAACACAGAGATGTTTTTGTTATTGCTGAGCAGTGCTTACATAGAGTCAAGGGCTTTTCTGCTTCTTAGAGAGCAGGCTGGGGATGCACAAGAAGCTGGGAGGGGACACAGCTGGGACAGCTGACTCCAACTGACCAAAGGGCTATTCCATACCATATGATGTCATACTCAGCAATAAAAGCTGAAGGAAGAAGGAGGAAAGGGGAACATTTGGAGTTATGGCATTTGTCTTCCTAAGTAGCCATTATGCATAATGGAGCCCTGCTTTCCTGGAGTTGGCTGAACACCTGCCTGCTGATGGGAAGGAGTGAATGAATTCCTTGTTTGCTTTGCTTGCACAAGCAGCTTTTACTTTAGCTAATAAACTGTCTTTATCTCAACCCATGAATTTTCTCACTTTTACCCTTCCGATTCTCTCCCCCATCCCAGTAGGGCGGAGGGAGTGAGCAGTTGTGTGGTGCTTAGCTGCCTACTAGGGTTATACCACAAGAGTTTTTTAGCAGACCTTGGATTTTATCATGACTTATAATATGTGAGAATGGAAAATTAAGCTTAAGTAAATTTTTATTAAAAATTATAATATTATTCAGTTTTCAGTATGCTTTGAAGAGCCTGCAAGGAGAAAAAGATAGTGAAAATTTCAAGTGAAAAAAGAAACTGGCAGACGTAAGCAGGCTTGTAACATGCCTTAGAGGAGATATGCATGCAGTCAGAGCAGCTCTTTTTAAAGATTTCTACTGAAGAATGAGCATATAGTGGTAGGTGATTGGATTTATTGCCTTGGGAACCTTGGATAAGAGTGCTGAATCAAATTGTCTTCTCCCAGTGAAGTTCAGTTTGCTTTACTAAGGTTAGAATGGCTACTTTCTGCTGCTCGTCATGCCTTGTGGACTTGGGTGATTAGTACCAGGGACTCATGAAACAGCACAAGTGGCCTCTGTAATCTCTCACTAACCTCAGCAGGTATGTGTTTCACCTGCAATACCATGTGCTGTAATGAACAGAAGCTCAGCCAGGAAACAGCCTTTTAGATGCCCTTTTCCTATGATTTTTTTCCTCTGATTAGTAAAATTTATCATATTAACAGGTAAGCAGTCAAATGAGACTACTTTTAATTGTGCTTCATATTGAGTTTGGGGCCCTTCTTACCTTAACTCCGTAGGTCTTTATCACTGCGTATGTTCAAAATCTGATATTTAAAGTACCTTGAAATCTGAGAACTCAGGGAAGTTCTCTTTGACTAAATAAGGTCTCTCCTGAACCCTCTTACCGGTGAATCCAGGATTTTCTTTCACAGATGCTATCATGACAGCAATTTTGACCTAAAGATCATATATACTCTGTACGTGCCATATTTTGTGTTCCCTTTTTCAGTCTTTAGCTCCCTTGAGGGCTCAGTATTCACCATGGAGAGTGCCATGAGTGAATATTTAGGCTCAACTTGAGCTGAGTGCCTGCCATAAAAACATGTAATTTTAACAGGAGGAAAAAATTTAAGCATTTTCTTTTTTATGTAACTTGCAATTGGTAGTATGCAGCATGCTCCATAGGAGTTATGTTTGAAAGCAGCCAATGAAGTAGATCTTTCCTTCCAGCTGTTGCACTTGGTTGAACACTAGTGTCTGTCCCTTATTACAGAATTGCATGGAATAAAAAGTGTATCCAATTTCTTAATGTAATTTTACTCTAATTAGAGAGGGAAAGGAAACTGCTATCTATACTTGTTTTACTGCATAAATCTTTCATGGCCACAACAGATGATCCTTTGAGGTCCCTTCCAATCCCTAACATTCTGGGATTCTGTGTGAAATCCTTGTGGGAAGAAATACAGTCTTCCTTCCTCTTCTCCCTGAGTCTTCCCCTGCTGTCACCTTGTTCATCATGCCTTCTGGTTCTGTTTTTTGAAGTGCCAAAGTAGGGAGTTTCAAAAGCAAAGAACCGGAGACAATAAAAACACGTTTCTTTTGCTTCACACGTGCAAAGCAGTTGTCTTCTGGAGGCAGAAACTGCAACTCCCTTAAAAACTGGTCTTAATCTACTATATTTAGGTGATTAGTTGTACAGATATTTCTTGACTACTTCTACACTAAATGCACCTAGGTCAGTATTTAGCCCCATTAAGAATAATACAAAACATTTCATGATGGGCTGCATCAAGAGGAGCGTGGCCAGCAGGTCGAGAGAGGTGATTCTTCCCCTCTACTCTGCCCTCGTGAGACCTCACCTGGAGTACTGCGTCCAGTTCTGGAGCCCCCAACATAAGAAGGACATGGACCAGTTGGAGGGCTGGAGCACCTTTCCTATGAGGACAGGCTGAAAGAGTTGGGGCTGTTCAGCCTGGAGAAGAGGAGGCTCCGGGGTGACCTTATAGCGGTCTTCCAGTACCTCAAAGGGGCCTACAGGAAAGATGGGGAGAGGCTATTCAGGAGGGCCTGTTGTGATAGGACAAGGGGTAATGGTTTTAAAATAGAGGGAGGTAGATTCAGATTGGATATTAGGAAAAAATTTTTTACCATGAGAGTTGTAGAACACTGGAACAGGTTGCCCAGAGAGGTGGTGGATGCTTCATCCCTGGAGACATTCAAGGCCAGGTTGGACGAGGCCCTGAGCAACCTGATCTAGTTGGAGATATCCCTGTTCCTTGCAGGGGGGTTGGACTAGATGACCTTTGAATGTCCCTTCCAGCCCTAACCATTCTATGATTCTATGATTCTATGATAGTGTGCACCAAATGAATTTCTAAATGCTTATGTTCCTGTACCACTTCATCACATACAAGTTGCTGCTGAACTTGAAGAATTGATCCTAGAAAACAATATAGTAAAGATAAGGACCTGTAGCTATGTCCTGTCTTTTTAGGGTGCAAGAGTTCCTCTGGAGACATCAGAAGGGCCAGGGCCAGAGAACAGCATTTTGTCTCATGAAACTCTTCTCTGGTGTTTGACTGCAGTATAAGACAAATTTAGCTTTTTAGATTACTAGGTTTAATAAAATCCAAACCAGAAATATTCTCAGACTGGAAAGAAAATACAATATAATTTTACACAAGCTTAGGAACATCAATAAGCAGTAGATGGGACTGCTGTGGTTTGAACTGAAAACTGTCTTTTAGAATCTTGTCACTGTGGTAGATAAGCACCACATAAAATGTAGCTTTAATATTTGAAACCTAGAAACATTGCGACTCAAAGTGGTTTTATTAAGGGAGTTGGAGTATTGCTTTGCTAACTCACTTGAAAGGGGTTTATAGATACATTTCATAATTCTATTCTTTGTGGTAAAAGTAAAATTATCCTGCAAAACATTCAGAAGAGACGTTTCGAGTTATATAGTCAATATTTATTTGTCTAAAAGAATGTCTTTCCAAACATCTCAGTCTAGTGTGAACTATGGCCAAACCAAAGCTGGTATTTACTTTCAAGTTTCTGGTATCTGCCTTCCTCGGGACACAGTTTTCAGTGTGTGAAGCTGGGACAAGTGTGATACCAAACCACTGTATCATGCCAGAAAGTGCATCTAGAAAAGCTGAAGGAGTTCATGCTAAGGATGGCAAAAAGTATCAGAGGGATGTGCTAAAGTGGAGAGGTCACTGTCCTGTTTCCCTCGCTTCCCCCACCCCAGGTTCAGAGATGTCCATTTCATTCCAGTACAGAATAAAACTCTGAAAACTCATGAAATACCATTATATGTGGTCATCTTAAATTCTGAGTACGATTTGGGAATGAGATCATGGGAATGAACATGACTGTCTTTCCTTATGAAGAGCTTCCATGGGGTGGTTTCCATTGCTTGTCGTGTATCAGATAATTTCCATGGAGAAGAAAACATGTTCACGAAACAGGGTGGATGTCAACGGTACTGTAGTAATGATGCCGGTGGGTAGCATTCCTAAGTATTGCCTGAGTGGTGATAAAAGACTTTGAGGGATTGGAAGCAAGTTATGCACTACATTCACTGGAAACCGAATGTAGAACTAAAATTTTGATAATTCAGATAGTTTTACAAATCTGTTTTGGTTTACTGTAGTCAGATTATACTCATGAAAATACACCTGTGAACACACTGCAGTGCTATTTCACTACCATAGTGTGTATATACTTTCTAGAGGTGGGAATGATGCCCTTGGATGTCAACATGGTAATTCCGATTTTTTTTTTTTTCTCCTTTAACTTCAATAGTTGCTGCAATTAAAATCTTAGACATTGCACGCAGAGGAAAGCGTTGGTTGTTGAAAAGATAATGAGGTTAATAAAGCTGCAGTAGTTCATCATCCCGATTCCTAACGCAGCCTTTTGTTTATCCTGTGAGAAACAGGGAACAAACAAGCTGCCATCTGGTGGCTTCCGTGGCCACTGCAGTTAGTTTGATAGAGAACCGTGAAGTGTTCGCTGAAAAATCTGTCCTTTCTTTTTACCTGAGAAGTTGTGTACAAGCTCTAGTCGAGACAAGTGGAAAATGGGACTCTTTTTGGTGAAGAGGAACGTTGTAGACCACTGGATAGGCATTGAGGTGACGCATAAGGATTAGGGTATTTTGACTTCTTTTGTTTTTTCCTCCCCCCTATTTTTCCACCAGATAATGTCATCCTTGAAGCAATTTGCTATAATTGTTCTTCACTCATCTAAATGTAATGGTCTTTGAAATGGTAAAGTTGGCTTCTGTTTGTGTATTTTACTTATACTCCATAATTAAAACAATTAACATTTTGAATGCTGTGTCTTTTAGATGGAAGCTTTTAGAAGTGTGTAAACAGAAGGTCACAGCTTGACTGGATGTATTGTTTTACTTGATTAGCTTCAATATAGACAATCAAATATCTTATTTTTCTATTGCAAAGAATGTAGCAATGATCAGGTTTTACCTGGATTATGGAGAAAGACCATGTAGTAAAACCCAAAAACCAAACCAAATTATTTTGCAGCCCTAGGTCATATTTTTAAGAAAACTTTTGTTCCCCTTGTGATTCATTTTGTGGCATATATTGAGAGTTTGCCTATGTAAAACTGTGAAACAGAATCTCTTGTGAAGAATTATAATGTCTAAACAGAAACATCGAGTTACAGCCAGTAAGGTTCTACTGCGGTGTCAGGAAGGGTACCTCTGAGCCACAGCAGCCCAAAATGTGGCAAATAATGGGGCATTTGTGTGGGCAGGAGTCAACTGACAGATCAATTCATGTACTAAAAAACGTGCCAGACCACTTTTGTACAAGCTCTCTGCAGGGTGACCTGCTGTTTCCAGGAGAAGGAATGAGAGGAGAGGGCTCCTTTGCTGTGATACCATCTGCAGTGGGAGTGAGTAATGCAGAGGGCAGTGACAGTTCAAAGCAGAAGGGGATGGTGTATCTATGGAAGAAGCTAAACATGTACCTTTCCAGGGTTTTGTTCCACACGGCTGCCTCAGAAGCTCCGGTGAATAAGACTGTGACCAGACATCTAGTAATGACTGGTATCATGGTGATGATACCGCAGTTCTGAACAATCATAATCTCTTCTAATTTGAAGCATTTCCCTTACTGTCAGAAGACATAGTGTATCTGAAGTGGGTATTTTTTCCTTTTTGAGATGAGTAAAACCAGTATGCATCAGGTATCTGAGGGATAATAGTGCCAAAGTCACACACCACACTGATAAGTGGAAGGATTTAGTAATAATTTTTAATATCTTTTATACAACACCAGCAAATTATTCAAATTTCCAACTTTACATTTTAGCTTGATTCACAGATGAGCAAAGTACACCAGCTTTGACCAGGTCATTACGTACCTGCATCCATTCTTCAGTGTGAAAATTAACAGATAACGTAGGGGAGAAGTAAAATAACTGCATTATGAACAGACACTGAGACTTCAGAATTCCAGCATAAACTATAGATCTATTAACCCTTGACATGTCTGCAATTGACAATGATTTTTTTTTTTTTTTTTTCATATCAAGGTTAATTTGTGTCTTACTTTCTTCATCTATAGGACACTATAGCATTTCATCATAGGACATCTATAGGACATCTATAGGATTTCTTCCTTATAAGGAAGAAATTTTTCACTCAGAGGGTGGGTAGTGAGGCACTGGAACAGGTTGCCCAGAGAAGTTGTAGATGCCCCATCCCTGGAAGTGTTCAAGGCCGGGTTGGATGAGGCGTTGGGCAACCTGGTGTAGTGGAGGGTGTCCTTGCCCACGGCAGGGGGGTTGGAACTAGACGATCTTTGAGGTCCCTTCCAACCCTAACCATTCTATGATTCTATGACACCTTAATTGCAATTTTGTCTTTGTATTAAAATATAAAATAAACAAAACCTGCTTGTCCAGATTTAACTGTATGATAAAACTTTGTGGAAAAGAGATGGGTTTTGATCTCTGAAGTTGCTAGGCCACTAGCCATCATATTTGAGAGGTCCTGGCAGTCTGGTGAGGTTCCTACAGATTGGAAAAGGGCAAACGTAACCCCCATCTTTAAAAAAGGGACCAAGGACAACCCAGGAAACTACAGACCAGTCAGCCTTACCTCTGTGCCAGGTAAAATCATGCAACAGATTCTCCTGGTAGCTGTACTAAGGCACATAAAAAATAACCAAGTGGTTGGTGACAGCCAACAGGGCTTCACTAGGGGCAAGTTGTGCCTCACTAATTTAGTGATCTTCTATGACAAAGCTACAGTGCTGGTTAACATGGGTAAAGCAATGAGTGTCGTTTTCCTGGGCTTGTGCAAGGTGTTTGACACTGTCCCACATGACATCCTTGTCTCTAAAATGGAGAGACATGGATTTGATAGATGGACCACTTGGTGGATAAAGAACTGGCTGGATGGTCGCACTCAAAGAGTTGTGGTCAATGGCTCAATGTCTACGCAGAGACCAGTGTCAGGCGGTGTCCCTCAGGGGTCTGTTCTGGGTCCAGTGCTGTTCAACATCTTTGTGAGCAACATGGATGATGGCACTGAGTGCACCCTCAGTAAGTTTGCCGATGACACCAAGTTGTGTGGTGTTGTAGACTTACTTGAGGGAAGAGATGCCATCCAGAGGGACCTTGATAGGCTTGAGAATTGGGCCAGTGCAAACTGCATGAGCTTCAACAAGTCAAAATGCAAGGTCCTTCACCTGGGTCAGGCCAATCCTAGGCACAAATACAAACTGGGCACAGAGTGGGTTGAGACTAGCCCTGAAGAGAAGGATTTGGGGATGTTTATAGATGAGAAGCTCAACATGAGCCAGCAGTGCGCTCATGCGGCCCAGAAGGCCAACCGCATCCTGGGATGTATCAAGAGAATGGTGGTTGGTAGGTCAAGAGAGGTGATTCTTCCCCTTTACTCTGCTCTTGTGAGACCCCACCTCGAATACTGCATCCAGCTCTGGTGTCCCCACCATAAGAGAGACATAGATCTGTTGGAGCATGTTCAGAGGAGGGCCACAAAGATGATCCAGGGGCTGGAGCACCTCTGCTATGAGGACAGGTTGAGGGAGCTGGGATTGTTCAGCCTTGAAATGAGAAGACTTCGGGGGGACCTAATAGCTGCCTTCCAATACCTGAAGGGAACTTACAGGAAGGCTGGGGAGGGACTTTTTACAAGAGTGTCCACTGATAGGACAAGGGGAAATGGGTTTAAGTTGAAGGAGAACAGATTTAGATTAGACCTTAGGAAGAAATTCTTCAGTACGAGGGTGGTGAGACTTTGGAATAAATTGCCCAGAGAGGTTGTGGATGCCCCCTCCCTGGAGGTGTTCAAGGCCAGGTTGGACGGAGCCTTGAGTAGCCTGATCTAGTTGAGAGATGTCCCTGCCCATGACAGGGAGGTTGGATTAGATAATCTCTAAGGTCCTTTCCAGCCTATGCCATTCTATGATTCTCTTTAAATATTATCTAGATGAAGTCATTAATCTTCCTGTTTACTAAAGCTATATGCTCTCTTGTTTGAGTGTTTCAGAAAGTTTATAATTCACAGTTTAATTACTCTTTTTGAGGAAATTCTATTGGAACACAGATTTTCACTATCTTGCTAAATATTTACCTACTTCTGAATTTCTTTTATATGGAGAGGTTGTCTGACAGGTTCATGATGGAACAACCGTGGCAGGATATGGAGAATTCATAATTCCTTGACTCTCTGCAGCAAGTTTAGAGTCTCATTGCTTCAAAACCATATGAAATGTTGAATGAGAACTGAAGATTTAAGTATAGTCATACTTCTGACAATGATCCTGTTATGTCAGATCAGAAGTATGAAAGAACAGGATAAAGAAATGCTTTCTCTCTGTCTGCACAAATATTTTTTAGGATTCAGAACTCTGTCTCGTATTTGAAGAGAAAGTATGTTACACACTTACAGTCATTCAAATTATTTTGCAAGGACTGGTCAAGTCAGAGCAGAGCTGGATCTATCTTGGTTTCAGGCAGAATTTGGCACCAAGATTACTTGACTTTGTCTGATGATTTGACACCTTTGTGTGACTCATTCCTTCAGCTAGATTATTTTTGCACATGTTTCTAATCAGATATCGCTTTGTTATTGCTGAACAAGAAGGCTGTGAGCTTTTAGATATTAATCTTGGAAAACCAGCAGCATGATTTGGCCTTTATGAGCAAATGCAATTTCCCTTTAATCTCTGTATTTAAATTAAACACAGAGATTATTTACACCACATGCTTCAGTGTGAAACGTAATACTTGGAAAAATGTTCTGTCCCAGTGGTAAAAATTTCACCTTTGAAATTCAAAGGGAAGCCACACAACTACTGGCCAACAGAATGGCAAACTTTCTTACACAAAAAGCTCAAAAGTACAAAAAGCAAAAAATTGCATGGAATGAGTTTGTGAAGAATTAGAAAGTATTTGAGATCCAGTTTGAGAATTTGTAATCCAGATCAGCCTTGTAAAATGGAAAGAAAGTAGGACAAATATCCCTGTGAGTATGAAATATTGTAGGAAAAAGGGTAAGGGAAAAAAAAAAGGAAAAAAAAAAGAAAAGCAGCAAGCTGGGTGGAGAGTATTTTAATAGAAATATACTATATATGTATGTATACTACAGAAAACCTCTCTGATATCTTAAATATTATTCTCTATATAGATAAATGTATAAAAGTTTCAAACTCTTATATTGGTATTTAAAATTCATAGCATATATACCCTGTTGTTTAGATTTGAGAGCCCTCCTCAGGAGGACTCCAGTCCATGCTCCTGCTCAAAGCTGGGTCAGTAATGGTTTCAGAGGCTGTTGTTGAGGGCTTTGTCCAACCTGGTCTTGGAAACCACCAAGGACAGAGACTGCATAACCTCTCTGGACAACCTGTTCCAATACTTAAATTCTTGTAGTGGTTGTCTGGATGCCAGCGGTGTGCTTTGCCTTCTGTTTTGTTGGGGTTTTTTTTGTTTGTTTGTTTAAAGATTTGAGTCTCCAGTTTGGTTCATTTGGTTCAAATTGAGCCCAGAGCAGGAGAAAACTCTCATGAGATTAATGTTGAAAAACTCTCCAAAAAGATGTCATTACTGTGCCATTTAACATATCTTATTTATTTAGTTTATCTAGCAATTTTTAGCAACTTATTATTATCTTTTCTGATTTATCTGGTGTTAGTTTTTTCTCTGTTGTTAATAACCAGGAACTGATTTAATCCTTCCTTGCCCCAATCTACAGTGCTTTGTTTCATGTATATTAGGTTACTCTGTGCCAGGATTTTTCCTTTTTTCTGAAGATACTACATAACGGCAAGTTATGTTTAGCCTTTTTGTTCACCCTCTTTTTTTTTGAACCACATGTCTGATCTTAACAGTGGACTTCCAAAAACTTTTATTCTTGGTTTAATTCTTGCAGTCTGAGGAGGAACAAGAAGTGAACATCCTTAAGCATAGAAAATATTGAAGCCAAGTGAGGAAATGTAGGAAACAAATCAACAATTGCTCAGTTTATGTTGGAGGACATGTTTAGAAATCTGATATGGGCTTCTAAATGTCTTAAATATTTTTGAAAATTTTCTCTTAATATAGCAAGTGTAGCGGTTTTACAGGCAAACATTTTCCTAGGCCAAGTGTACAAGGCCTGGGAAAATATACATTAGCTTTTCTTAATTTTTAATCCTTTTTCTGTGATTCTTGTAGTGCTTTGTAGTCTGTGCAGTGACCTTTTCAAGTATGCCATCACTTAAAAATATATTTTTAATAATGTATCTGTTTTGGTCTGGGTTGAGCGTCGGTACAATCAGTGAACATTAACTAAGGGTACACAAGCTAGCACACACAGGTAGTTAAATGCAAAATTTGATAGATAAAATTATTGTTTTTTCAATGTTATTTCTGAAACTTGGAAACGGTGCTCTGTATCCTCTGTATTCATTAACACTGTTTCAGGAGACTGATAGATTAGTATGAATCTTAAATATTCGTGTATTGTGTTGGTACTTGGGAGTAAGACTTTAAAGGAACTCTTCAGAAGAGGGATGTAAATAAGATGGATCACCCATTAAACTCACTTTTAAAATAAATTTATAGCAAAGATAATATTATTTACTAAGACTATCTTGGGAAGTGCCAGATTTTATATTTTTAATCATTTGAAACTGCTCTTAATGAATCATTGTGTTTGATTAGTACTTTTGCAAAATTTATTCAGTTTTGTATCCATTATTTTGAAAACTATTTCAAGGCTGCCTGTTTTAAATGCATGTGGTCAGAAAATAAATTAATAACTAATTTTAAGATTGGTATATTAACATTAAAAATAATCAAAGTTGCATTTAAATAAGGTTAATTTAAATGTAAATGCACTTTGTGTAAATAGAACTGTTCTTAATAATCTGCCATAATTCATTGACTGAGATCAAAAGAATTTAAAAATGGCTTTTATATCAGGTGGTAACTATTAGTAAAGAAAAAAACTTTAATTTTAAAATCTGGACTTCAAAGTATTCTAAATTTCTTTTGTGCAAAAAGCTTGCTTAATATCATGAGGAAACTAAATTTGTGTGCTACAGGTGCAGTATATATTGTTTTTGATTTGTATTTTACAGCCTCTGGGTTGATAAGTAATCCTCAGAACTTTAAAAAAAACATAGAACTGATAAAAAATGTAAAACTGATAACATCTACTACCTTTAGAACTGCTTGGTTTTTCCTGTACACAGCTGCACATCACTTGTAGAGGGGACAGGATTCTATTGAGCTAAGAAGCCTGGGAGATCCTCGTGCTGCGGCTGCTTGCAAATGCTGACCTAAGGAATCTTGCTGAAAGCAGAGCTGCTGGAGAGTCTGGTGTATTAAAGTATATATAAATTAGACTGAAGTGTGTTACCCCACACCTAACAGGGCTGTGGGCTTCAGGTATTACATGCAGTGTCACTGTCCGTAGGCAGGCAGGGATGTTACTGCAAGTTGCACAGATTTTTCCTGCAGCAAAGGGCTCTGGTATGAGAGAGACTGAACTTGACTGAAGCTGTGCCTCAGCTTATGGATTGTATCTTGAAGAACTGGGAAATGGCCTTACAGGAACAACATCACGCCACCTTCCCAGTGCCTTTCTGCAGTTTCCCCTTGGCAGTGGGGTTTAACCTGGATGCACAAAGGCACCCAGGGCAGAATAACAGAGGGAGCTAGTGTCAGGCAATTATTGTGCTTCAGATTTGGGTGGTTGCTGCTTTTAATGGTGCCTGTGCTATGCAGACAATCTCTCAGAGACACAGCACAGACTTTTATCTCGTGTTTTGTTCTGTGTTTACTGAAGTTCAGCTCTTAACACCTACTACTGCAGAGGCTTTGACAGTACAGACTCACTAAATTAAACAGCTTTGTGTCTGGAAACTCATATTCCCTTGTTTATTGTTTTTATTAGTTACTAACAGCACAATAAAATGAAGTCTGATCTTGTCATTAAGAATATTCAGTAGGGGGAAAAATTATCATCCGTCAAGTGTACCAGTTACAATAACATAGACTTGTCTGTTTATCTTAGAATGAGTTATATCGTCACCATTCTGATCAAAAACAAACATAGAAGGGTGACAGATAATGTGTGTTCAATGGTAATCATCCTTTGTCCATGTTAGAAGA
This sequence comes from Tauraco erythrolophus, assembly GCF_009769465.1. NCBI lineage: Eukaryota > Metazoa > Chordata > Aves > Musophagiformes > Musophagidae > Tauraco > Tauraco erythrolophus. The sequence goes on along the minus strand of NC_141465.1, from coordinate 129,830,965 downwards.
TATCCTTGAAAAAAGCTGTAAGATCTTTTAAAGAGTCTAAAAAAAGTTATGTGTTTTACATCTAACCCATGTTTATTTATTTGCTGGTTTTATTAGTATGTACTTTATCTCATTACTTTTAATATCAGCATGAGTATAATAAATGTAATTCTGTGCTAATTGGTGCATACTGTCATTAAGATACTTAGACTCTGGACTGCCACAGGACAAGGATGGGAAGTAAAATCCAAGGCCTATTAAATTGCAAATCCTAGTTTCTTTAATGAAGTACAAAAATTAATTAACATGGATTTGCTAGATCCAGTTGTAGATACACTGGTGACTGGTGGCTGATTTCCCCTTTAGAGCACCATCCAAGCTGTGTGTAAGTGTCTTGGCTGGCATATCTTTCTTTTTAATATGTTTATCAACCCTCAGTCGGATGCTGAAGCATCTTGTAACAGAAGTGCTTAGTTTTCATTAGAGAATCTCTTGGTGAAGGTATGATGTATTTCTCAGTATCTGTAATATTCTCTAAATGTGAGCAAGAAGGAGGCTTGGGAGATGCCTTTCTCTCATGACAGAAATAGCAGTTTTAATAGCAGAAACACGATAAGATGAGAGTGTCAAGATGTCTGAGCCAGGGGAATGGGAGTGTAATCAGAAACTTCAGGAATGGAGCCTGAAATGACTTGATGTGGAGAGTGAAGGAGGGAAAGGTGGAGTTGGAGGAGAGTAGAACTAGTAGCAACAGCTGTAAGGAGGAGAAAGGAACCTGTACCTGATGCAGCACACTCTCTCGGAATCCAAATCAAGTGGATTTAGAAAAAAAATTAACATTTCTTCTTCTATTACTAATACTATAACAAACAAATGATATATTTTATATAGGAAATATTTATGAGTGTGTGTCAAGGAAAAAGTTTGATTGGGATCAATTAGAGATTTAGCACAGATTAGAGTTACTTAACTGAAGAAAGTCATTATAATTATTCTGTCACAGCTATCACAACTCAGCGTGGTATGCAGAACTGATAACGCCTACTGTGATTAGAGTTGCTTGATTCTATCCGTGCAATCACTTTCCAGTCTGTCACTTTGCATAGTTTACATGTTAAGCTAAAATTCTCATTGCTCTGTTTCTGTGTCTCAGGCTAACTGATCTGATTGTTTGTTTCTGTGTTTTCACACTGTTAGCAAGGATGATTTAGTCATTGGGGTCCCTTCAACCCTAACCATTCTATGATTCTATCATTTATGAACTCTGATATAAGGGAGTGAAAAGACATTATCTACTTTCAAAAATAGTTAACTAAGCCTGGAATTCTTTTCCATATTCCTGATATTCCATCACTTCAGGAGGGCCACAAAGATGATCCGAGGGCTGCAGCACCTCTGCTATGGAGACAGGCTGAGAGAGTTGGGGCTGTTCAGCCTGGAGGAGAGAAGGCTCCAGGGTGATCTTATAGCAGCTTTCCAGTACCTAAAGGGGGCCTACAGGAAAGCTGGAAAGGGGCTTTTTACAAGGGCGTGTAGTGACAGGACAAGGGGCAATGGCTGTAAACTGAAAGAGGGCGGATTTAGATTAGATCTAAGGAAGAAATTCTTCACTCTGAGAGTGGTGAGGCACTGGAAGAGATTGCCCAGAGAAGTTGTGGATGCCCCATCCCTGGAAGTGTTCAAGGCCAGGTTGAATGAGGCTTTGGGCAACCTGGTGTAGTGGAGGGTGTCCCTGCTCATGGCAAGGGGGTTGGAACTGGATGATCTTTGAGGTCCCTTCCAACCCGAACCATTCCATGATTCTATGATTCAAGAAGAGCCAGATTACTTTCATTAACGGTAGTCCTTCTGAAAATGCAAACAAAATTGGCTGAGTTACAATCCAGAGTTCACACAGGCCCTCTCTATATTTGCTAGAGATAATAATAGTCTTCAAAGAGCTAATTTTTCTTGCACATGCTGAAGGTTCTTACTGCTCCTCCTGCTAACTGAAGTACATGGGTACTATTTTCCCATGGATTAAGCATGATTAGCTCTGAGACGAAGTCAACTTTTCACTGTAAAACTGCTCCATCCTTGGATAAATTTGTGCACTGGCACTGAAAGCACAGAGCCTTTCTTTTTTTATGCCCCAGAATAATGAGCCAAACTGAGAAACAGACTGTATTAGCTTGGGAACCGCTCTGCGTTAACACAGCTACATTTTGAGTCCCATTAGCTTACAAACTGGGCATTAGCAGTTGTGTGAATCCATCTGTCTAGCTGAATTCTGGGAAAGAAAGGGTAAGAGGAACCAGGAGGGAGAGGAGAAACATGATCACTCGGATAACACACCCTAAGGCAAACTAGAGCACCAAGAAATAACAAAAAGTAAACAAACAAACCTAAAACCTAAACCCACCTTCACACTAATCTTGGATGCTTGATTTATTTACGCTTGATAATTCAGGATTTGCTCAGCCTTATAAAGCACATAAAGTATAGAAGAAAATTCATGTTGACATCAGCTGCGTTTTTTGTTTTTGTTTTTTTGTTTTTTTTTATCTTGCTGCAAATTAGACTCAATGCTTTCATATTGAAGAGCAAGAAAATTAGGCATATGCAATGACCACATGTGATAATGTTGTTTTAAATGGCTTCCCAGTGGAACATAGAAACACTTTGGCAGAAGAGGAGGTCAAAGCCAGCAGTAAGGGGAATGATTTAGTTGTTTTAACTGCAAGATCTTCTTGATTATCTGCACACGCTCTCTATTCTGGTGCAGATGGGATGGAGGTCTTGAAAACAGTTTAATTCAGATAACCCTAATTTATTTCCAGAAGAGAATGGATAAAATAAAGTTCAGATTCCTACTCTTTCCTTAGCTGTCACAGATCATATATTTTCTTCAGACCAAGGAATGTGCTTTGCCCAGTTAAACAGTAGGTACATGTGATGTTCCATATGGATAAGTGGCTTTAATGATCATTCTGAAAAGCTTAATCAGATGGTAAATATAACATCTGTTTACATATCTCCATTAGAGATAACTAACATTCTTTTCAAAGTCACCCTCAGGGTCTGGGGAAATAATATTGTGGGATAACTCAGTGGTTCATTACTGGAGAAACTGAGAATTATTCTTTTTGTAGTTAACATCAATAAGTACAGAATTGCAAAAGGTCTTGTAAAATATGGAAATTACCATAATCAGAATGATTTAGAATCTGATTAGATCTGGCTCTAGAGCAGAAATGTGACTGTAATGAAGATGGAAATACCAAGGACTAGATTCTGAACTGCTTGTGACTGTTTAAGTACAGTGTTTATTTGCACATAAGAAGGGATATAGACCTTTAATTCCCCTGTAATACATCATTAGTTGTACCCAGAGCAGTGAATACATGCTAAGGTGTAGTTCAGTGCATTGTTCAGTGCCCAGCACAGCTTTGTTCTGGTTACGATGTCATTCAGCCATTTGGGAGATAAAGTTAGAGCTGCAAGCTCAAGCACATAGAGGCCTTTCCTCAATGAATGAGTTTTGCTTATAATAAGTTGGCTAAACCAGCTTTAATGTTTCACCAAGCTTGCAGATTTAAAAAAGAGATTAAATTAATTGCTTTTGAGGATTGAGACTAAATTGGGTCTGAAGTGTTGCCTTATGAATGCTATAATATGTTTACATTTTACAGGTAAGTTCTCAACTTTTATAAGAGAAAACATGACTGAAAATAATTGTCATATTGGCAGTGTTGGCTTCATTGTGGTAAGCACTTTTCTTAGAGGATAATTCCACTAAAATATCACAATCCGAGACAAATCCATGTGCTATTTATTCAGCTGTTGCTGTGTTTGAGCCCATTGATTTATGTCAAGACATCTAGGCCACTTGTGAAATAAGGTTCTTTTCCTAACCTCTTTTTTTTCTGACCACTGAGACCTGCTGTTAAGGTCCTACTGTAAAATTCTTTCATGTATCCAGATATATGCCATTCCCCAGTGCTCCAGAGTTGTAGGTTCATTGTTTCACAGTTTTCCAGATGTATGGTAGTCAAAACAAAGAGATTTGAAGACTGCAAATGGGAATTATAAGGTAACACTTTGTTTTCATAGATTCATAGATTTCTAGGTTGGAAAAGACCTTAGAGATCATCCAGTCCAACCGTCCCTAATCCCCATTAAACCATATCCCTAAGTAGATCATCCACCCTATTCTTAAACACATCCAGGGATGGGGACTCAACCACCTCCCTGGGCAGCCTATTCCAGTGGCTGACAACCCTTTCAGAGAAGAAATGCTTCCTAACATCCAACCTGAATCTCCCCTGACTAAGCTTATACCCATTTCCTCTTGTTCTATCACCCAACACTAATGTAAAGAGCCCTTCCCCCACCTCCCCACCATCCCTTCTCAAGTATTTGTAGGCTGTAATCAGGTCTCCCCTCAGCCTCCTCTTCTCCAGGCTAAACAGCCCCAACTCCCTTAGCTGCTCCTCATAAGTTTTATGTTCTGTGATAGCATTAAAAAAAAAGTCTATAATGATGAATCAACATAATGATGACTGGGTTTTTGCTTTGTTCTTTTGTTCCTGTCAAAACTGAAATGTATCCTACAGTATTTATTTGTCTGTGTTTTGATGTTTAAAAATAGAAGAATGTGAAAAAACTTTCCATCTACCTTTTATCAAAGTGATTAGGGTAGGAGTCAGATTCTAGAAGGTATGTGAAGTGTGTTCAAGTTTAGTTTAGAGGTGACCAGGACCATTAAGTCTTGATTTGAGGATTTTATTTTATTTTATTTTTTGAGGATTAGCATTTATAGTCTGAGAGCTCTGGTACCATTATTTATCTGCTCTATTCCTTGACATGTTTTATTTTAGAGTCATAGACAATTCAATCCGTACTGAATAACCACTTGTTATCAGCCAAAATGAAGCTAGATCAAGTTCAGGCAGTAAGTACCTGATTGCTAGGCAATTACTATCACTGCTAAACAAGCTAAAAACAGTTTAGACTGAGATGAGCTCATACAAGACACCCTGCACTGTCAAATTTTTCCTACTAATGGTGAGATTAGTTTTGGCTGTGCTCTATCCACAGCTCTCTGGGAACAGACATCCCAGCACAGAGGATCTAACTGCTGTTGGCTGGGGTCATCTGTTTTTGCTGGACCACTTGAGCCGGATTGTGAACTGAAGTACTCTGAAGAGTGCAAAGTCTTGGTTTTAAGTCAAGATAAATCTGTTGAGTCATGTCTAGAGTAAGTTCAAGACTCTCTGTTAAATTCCATGGAGACCTTGTCTTAGGTGAGTGTCTCAATACACCAGCAGTTGTGGAAAATGAGGTCATACTTCCAGTAGTTTTGTAAATATAGCTTTTATTTTGCTTTCCATTTTGAACCGGTGATTCAAATACAATCTGAGTCATGGTGTATGTTTTGTGTTAGTTGAAGCAGAAGGCTGCTTATTTCAGTAAGAGAAAAATATTAATTTCTAATATTGATTTAGTATGAAGCTGTGTTTTAATTGGGCAGGTAGATTGCTTTTGGATGGCAAATACAGATATATTGGCAAAACAGTGCCTACAGATCTTTACAAAACCTTCTGTCCAGAGAAAAGTAAATCTCGAATGTCTTAGAAAAGAAAAGTAATGAAGATGAGTGAAGGTCATAGGAGACATTCAATGGAGAAGTTATTTGCATGGCTTTATGTAGATAATTGGTTTTTGAATTTTGCTGCCAAAATTGCTGCTATACATAAATGATTTTATGCCTGTAAAAGTTTTATAAATTATTTGGCTGTGAGAAAATAAGTATCTGTGAATATTTTCTAAATCCGCACTGGTTATTTTCAACTTGAAACACAAACAAAACTTGTAACAAAAAGTACGAGCATATGTCCTCTAATACCACAGAACACAGGGGAGCAGGTTCTCCAGGGGCTGAATTTGAGCATTTCATTCCCTGATTCCTTAAATTTGTGGGTCATGAACATGAATACACAAAAAAATTCCATATTAATACAATTGTATGTCAGGGCATTGTGTGGACCAGCAGCTTTCTGGAGGACAGGAGCTTCAGGGGCTCCCTCAGGGCCAGCAGGTGGGGGCTGAACAGCCAGACCTGATCCCACTGCCCCCAGCCAAGGAGCAGGGCAGGTGGGGGAAGCCCTAGCCTGGCCATCAGGCACCTTTGTGGGGATGAGACTGGGGCAGGGCAGGCTGGGATGTCAGCAGAGCTCTAGTGGACATGGAAACCACATCCTATGGGACAGTCGCTGGGGGCCATCAGTCCCCAGGCTGGGCTGAAAAGATGTCCTCGGGGAGATGGGCAGGGATAGTCAAGTCTTCTACGCCCTCCTGGCCCTGACACTGCTGTCTTCAGGTTGTTGTTTACATGTACATTGTCTTGCAAACCACTCCACAAAGAATAAAGGATTTAGAAGACAAAAGATATGCAATTACACCTTTAACTCTGTGAAACAAATACATTGTCAACAAACTTCGAAAATCTAATCCCCTGACAATCAACTAACAGCTGTCAAAAGATGTTGATGACAGGTGCATTACTTCTTTTCTAAAAAAGAATGGACTATTCGTATTTAATGCAAACTCATGTTCTCTTTTGCCATGTTGGATGTCCTTGGATAATTAATATGAGGCTGATTTACTTTGGATTATCTTAATAGTTTCTTCCATTTTCTAACATTCTATCAGCTTGCTGGCAGTTCCACAGTATGAATTTTCCAGACTTAAATAGTTTGTCTTCACCTACTAAGATCTACAATCAGTATTTAAAAAAAATAATTAGGAGGAAAGAATGAGGTAAACGAGGCTGAATTGACTCTTGCCAACTAGTTGTCTTTGGAAATATGAAACAATTCTATCAAACAATTCTCTTAATTTACATTAAGGTAACTTTCTAATGTGATTTGTACTGGCTGGTGTCTCAAGCAGAGACACCAAAGACTGACCAGTTGTGATGGTTTGATGTGGGGGGGGGGGGGTTCTGGTGGCAGCAGAGGGGATTTGCTCCCTGTGACTTCCCTGGTTTTGGAACCGGGTCAGACCCTAGGGACATCTGTTGAGTAAAGGAAGTGTTTGCAACACTTGTATAAGCATTAATATTTTTTATATTCTGAGCAACCTGTTCCTGTGCTTGATCATATTCATGGTATTTTTTTTTTTCTTGGCATCTAATCACATTTCCTTTGCTGCAGTGTGTCTTAATTGGCTCTTGCCTCTTGCTGTGCAGCTCTGAAGAGTCTGACTCTGGCTTCTCTGTAACCTTCCATTTAAGAAGAGGGTCAGCTAGATTTTCCTCTTAACCCCTTTCCTGACCTGGAAATAGCTTCTTCATCCTGTCCATATCCATCACGTGCTCCAGCCCCCTAACTGTCTTGATGGCTCTCCACTGGACTTAGTTCAGCTTGTTCACCTCTCTTACTGAGTAGCCCAAAACAGAAACAGTACTTCAGATGTGCTTTCATAATACTCAGTGGAAGTGAAGAATCACTTTCCTTGACGTCCTTTCTACACTCTACTAATTCAGAGTAGTATATGGTTTACCTTTATTGCTGTGAGGGCACGCCGCTGACTCCTGTTCTACATGTCTGTCAGGACCCCCAGCTCCTTCTCTGCAAGCCTACTTCCAACTTGTCAGTCTCCAGTTCTGTTGTGTGGCGTTATAACTCCCAAGGTGCCAGACTTCACATTGCCTAACTTGAACTTCATGAAGTTTCTTTCAGTGTATTTCTCCATTCTGTCAAGATTCCTATGAATGGCAGCCATGCCTATCAGTGGATCAACAATTCTCTCCAATTTGTGAACTGGGAACTTTTTTCCCTTGCTCTGTAACCTTCCCATGGACTGACATTAGGAAGACCATCCTGTAGTTCCCCAAATCCTCCTCTTACCCTTCTTGAAGATGATGTGATGTTTGGCTTTTTGGATTATCGAGACTTCTCCTGACACTACAGCCTCTCAAAGACAAGAGAGGTCTCACAACAATGTTGGCAAGCTTCCTAAGCACTTTTGGATGCATCCCATCCAATTCCACGGACTTGTGTGCATCCAATTTACTTAAGTGATCTCTAGCTTCATATTTCTGTATCATATATAGCACTTCCACACCTGGACTCTACTACTCATTGTAAGGACTAGGGAGGCTGGAGAGTAGACCTTGCCTATAAACATTGACAAAGCAAAGTCACTTCACAACAAAAGATTTTCCATGTCTTTGTCACTATGTCCCAACATTTTCCTTAATTTTCCTTGTTTTTCAGGAGTACCTATAGAAATCTTTCATGTTACCCTTCATGTCCATCTCCAATTTTAACTTCAGCTGAACTCCAGTAGCTCTCTTGCTAGAGAATTTAAATAACAAAGAAAAGAGTTGTGGAAATATCTTTGCAATTAACAGTACTGCTCAGTTTCACTATTCCAAAATGTTTCTGTGAAGCACCAAATATTAGAGATTTCAAGTAATTATTTCCTTTTTCTCCTCAATGACAAATTTGCATTGAACTCTTCCTCTAAAACTTTCTGGATTGCCTTCACAAGTCGATGTATACACAGGCTGAAAGAAATCTGGAACACCGTTGTTACTATACACTACCTTTTCCTGTTGTATTTTTTTGCAATCGTTGTATCTATTTAAAAACATATTTAGAAACAGTTATTTTGGCATAAAAGCAATTCACTAATCAGTCATTAGTCATGAGGAAATGATATTATGTTTGATTGAAATGATAGATGAAAGTGTCATCATGTTTTGCTCTGAACTAGTTAAAAATATACTTTCACATTTGTGTGAAGTTTTCTTTGTATAATTTCAGATTTGCTATTTAATAAAGAAAAAAGGCCCACTGAAAAAGATAATTTTAAAAAAAATCTAATTAGTTGTTTGCTTGACTTTCCACTGTCCAGAAATGTTGGAAGTTTTGTTTTTTCTCTACAAGGAAGAAGTCGGGGAAACTGTCTAAAAACAAAGTGCCATAGAAGAGAAATTTAATTAAATTAATAGTTCCATACTTCTGGGACTGTGTGGTTTTAGCCCAAGAAGGAACTGAAAATTAAAATTATCACAATGCTAAAACAATGGGTATCTTATCACTTAGGACACTTTTTAAAATACAAGAATGGAAGATGAAAAATGCAACTTTCTTAAAATAGATTTTAAAGATGATTCAGAGTTATAGACCAGGGAATCTGCCTTTACGCTGCCTAAAATGGTTGAAAATATAATGCATTCTCACAAAGGAAGAGTCAACATAGCTATTCTAAAGGGAAAGCTTTGTCAAAAGACTGTTCTAATTCTGTAGAAGTGTAACTTGGTGTGTGCAGAAGGAAAATATATCCATACAATATAATTGTATTTTTTAAAAACTTTTGGCAAAGTTCTGAAAAATACGTCTGAAGAAAATTAAAGTGAACTGTAGAAGAGGAACAGAGGGTCTGTTCTGGATTTATGATTGCTTAACATGTAAGAAGCCTGGAAAGGCAACAGAATTGGATGAGAGTGCAAAATTAGACTAATTAACCTAGACTAAACTAACTGTGAAGTTAGAGAAGAAGCTACTGACAGCTGACCAGCCCAGTGGTGTGAAGCGACTGACTCTTAGTCTTTATAAAAAATGAAAAATATAATTTGAATTTAAGTATTTTCATGTATTAAGATCAGTGATACATAGCTTGTTTTACTGGCACATGTGAAGTATAGAGTAAATGGTTTATCTACTTACCTATCAGCCTATTTCTCCAGAAAAACAGCTTTTTGAAGGATACATTATCCTTGAAAGGGTCCAAATAGTCACCATTGAGTATATGAGGAAATCTTCAATCTTAGATTGTCCTCTGGATAAAAGTATTTTCTGATGAATTAGATTTTTTTTTTTTTTCAATACTTTAGGCCCTTTGGAAAGTGAGCTTTGGACTCTCAGGTTGCTTAGATTCTTCAATAAATTATTAGGTTGTATATACTGCAGTCAATTATTGTACTACTTGATATTTCATTTACCTGAAGATGAGATTCTATTGATAGATGAAAACATTTTTTATACATTAAGTAACTAAACACGTGTGCCAGTAACATAAACATCATCCTGTGAGTTTGTTGTGTCAACTTCCTCGTATTCAATAGAGAGGCAAATGTGTTATGAAATAATTCTTAGTGTAGTCTTGTAACATGAATGAGTGGAACCTTGTTCAGAAAGTGTCCTTTCTCATCTATGCTCTAGATGTTTAAGTGACATTGACACTAGCTTGAGTGTTTCATCAATTCAAAATTTATTTGAAAATTGTTGAAATACCATTTAGTAAAAGGAAGTTAGAGCCAAAAAGGTCCTCAAAGAGGAATTGAAAATATTGAATTTTGAAACATTAGGGACCAGATTTCTGAAGGAAACAAAAATTGTTCAGCAAGTTTTTTGGGTTTGTGGGGTTTTTTGTTGTTGTTTTGTGAACACTTTTATGTAAGATCCTTCAGAATAGAAGGTATCTGGTTTTGAAGAACAGAGAATCTTAGTTTACATGTTCGCTTAATAAATAAACTCTGTTCTGAAATAGTGCACCTTATAGTAATAGTATTGCGTGTATTCGTTTGAGACTTTTTTCTAAGCATTATTCTTTCAGTAGCTAGATGTTATACTCAATTTGTAGACACACTCCAGGATATTAAAGTAATGAATACAGTTTGCCAAGAACTGTCTTGCAAGAAGTCCCCCAGTATATGGACTGATTTTATAAACTTGCTTTATCAATGTTCCAAGGGCTGTTTATTTTGGTGTTTTTTTTGTAGCGTTCTGGTCACTAACCAGTCACTAACAGCTAGTTATCACAAAAAGCTGCAAAAGTGTAATACTCTTTAGACTGGATACATTTTAAAGAAAACAGTAAAATGCTTATAGGCTGGAAGAGCTGACTTACATGGAACTAGTTAACAAACTGGATAAACAGACTAACAAACCATGGGAGCTATAGGGATCTTTTCATTTGAAAGTAATGATTACTGGGAGGGATAAAGAATGGTTTAAAGCAAAATGAAAGAATAGAAATAACTTGATGAAAACAAGGAGATGGAAGTTGAAAATAACTCAGGCAAATGTTTCTCAGAGTGAGAGCTGTTTGAAGAGCAGCTTTTCCAGATAAACGTTGGAATTGGTTTCAATAAATGATGTAAAGCAAAATAAAAACCTTGCAATACATATTGCCTACTTTTCAGTATATGACTCCTCAACTGTTCTTTGATTTGCTCTGATATCTCCTTTAAGACGGTAGACTGTAATTCTATGAAGTCATAAGGTTGTTGTGGCTTCAGTTTCAGGCTGCTCCTTGCTTCTGGCCTTTATTCTTCCAATCCTGTTTACTATCACACATTAGAAATGTAAAATGTCAGAGATTTCTACCAGAAGGAGAAACAGGCCAGATTCGTTTGAATTATCTAAATGTAATTTGCTGCTTGACAGCATATAACATCTCTCTTTCCTTCACAAGTTAATGTGCTTTCCATGCAATCCTGTTATATAGACCAGATTGTTTTCCTAAGGTAGCAAGTGGTTCCAAGAAGTCATGTGTTTTGTTACTGAGGGTTTACGTTGCTGGAAGTTTTTATATAAATAAAAATCATCCTCACAATTTAAAGGAAGAAAAGTGCTCTTCTGTATCACCGTGTTTCCTCTGGCTTTAACCAACACAGCTCAGGCACGTGGCTGGTCCTTTACCTGCTGTATTCTGGAGATCTTTCTCCAAAGTATCGTTTTGGGAAGCATATTTAGTTATGTCTTCTCTTCCTAAAACCAAGTGGAATCCTAAAGTAGGTATGAATAGCAAGCTGCCTTTACATTGACTAACAACAGAGAAATTTCTTTTTAACTTAGCCATTAGTTTGGTTTCATTCACATGTATAGTGCTAGCGAGACTTTTGGGATTATCTGGTTTGACCTACTGTAGAACACAGACTCTAGAATTTTACTCTGTCAGTCCTGCACTGAGCTCAATAACTTCTAACTTTATCGAAGCAAAGAGCAATTGGTCCAGGACCTTGAGGTCACTTGGTGAAGATATGGTGTACTGTTATTGGTGCTCCAAATAATGCCAATAGGTTGGGTTTTCTCTTTGAAGTAATGAAGACAGATATTAAGAACAAATATCTAAAATATATACAAAACTCTTATGTCTAGAGGGACTGTGTTTATGGGTAAAGTTCTTTTCAATATAAAGCCATCAAGGATTCATCTTGCTTCTGTACCTTCCTTACTTGATTCGTGTACCATCCTTGTCGTATAAATGCACAGCACATGGACACGCATATAATTCCTTTATGAAAACACACTAGGGTATTTCTGTTTGGAAAACTGTTTCAGACGTTTTTGTCAGCTGAAACGAAATCTCAGGGGTGGCCAGGTATAGATTGATTCAGATCTGTAGAGAAACAACACAGATTTTCATTATTCTTTTAATATTCCATCAATTGAGTTCCAGTTAAATGGCTGTGCTTTTGTTGTGAAAGTTACCTTAGTCACTTAAAACAAGTCATTTTTTTTCCTAAAGGCTGAAGAAGGAGCTTAGAAACTTGAAGTCTCAGTAATGTATGTTATAAAACCTGTCTTTCTTGGCTGTGCTATGTGATCACATCTCTCTGCTTTCCCTTTAACTGCAGTGAAAGCTTACAACTGGCCCATAATAAGACAGTGTCAGAACTATGCCAAACTCTTTAAAGATTTTGTGTGTTTCATAGATTTCATAGATTTTCTAGGTTGGAAAAGACCTTAGAGATCATCCAGTCCAACCGTCCCTAATCCCCATTAAACCATATCGCTAAGTAGATCATCCACCCTATTCTTAAACACATCCAGGGATGGGGACTCAACCACCTCCCTGGACAGCCAAGAACTGTCTTGCAAGAAGTCCCCAAGTATATGGACTGATTTTATAAACTTGCTTTATCAATGTTCCAGGGGCTGTTATGAACATAACACAAATATCTTCATAGGGAAGAAACAATTTCTCATTGCCTGCTAGTAAATTTGAGTGAAGTTCTTTCAAAATAACTTTTATGGGAAACAATTGGTTGAAAAGAGGCTGCTGTAATAGACACTACACCTAAGAAAGACTGCCTGAGTTGGCTAATTGGCATTCTTTATTTGCTGTGTGGATTGCTAGCATGGGAATAAAAATATGCTTCTGCAAAACTTCTAGCTTGATTATTTTGTCCTCTTTATGCAATGTTTTCAGCACATATATCTTTATGCAATGTGACTCTGTAACAAAAATCCTGATTAATCTATTCTATGGATACCTCCTGTGTATTTATGGTATACTTCTACTGCCGAGGTTACTACCTAAATGGAGACACAGCATAGTTGGATTTCTCTTTCAAAATCAAAAATCACCCAAGTAAATTACATGCTGTTTTATTCCTAATTTAACAGAGAGACAAATAAGGATAGTTTAAGGTACTGAATATCTTCATGCAACTGAACTTGGGGATATGAATTTTAAGTAACTATTAGCCATTAGTATTTCTTTATATCCTTTTTTTTTTTTTTACATGCAAAACAATGTTGGAGTATTAGGTTGATACTGAAGTTCTGAAATTCAGTTACTAAAAAATTGGAGATACAGAATCAGGTCTTAAAAAAGCTGCCTTAAATTTGCCAAAGTGCTAGTGTTAGACTCTAATAGCCCTTCAGTTTACAAAGAGGTTAAAGTTTTGGACTCAGCAGTGCTTGTCACAACCTGGCCAAAGCTACTCAAGCAAAGGACTTTTGTTTCTCATGATAGTTAGTGGAAGTTCAAGGTCATATTTAAGTATTTTGGGAAAGTCTTGAACCTGGCCCTCTTTGTCCTCAACAGCGTGTGGAAAAGAGGCGTCAGTAAATGTTTCCCACATAGTGAAAATGATGGTTGCAACAACCCTTGCTGTCCTTTCTACCCTATGCATTGAATATATCTTTTCTAAACAGATCTTTTTGCAGTTCCATCTAAGTTATTTTGCTTAATGGCTTTATATGAATCTAGTCTAAGGTGAACTAAAGCACTTAAATAAAGTGCACTGAATTCTCCAGAGGAGAGAACTCCACAAACTATTACACACCTCTGCCTGAAAATAGCAGGTCGTGTAAGGGATATTTCTGTATTGGCATAGAAATGTTCTTGTATTTCAGTCTTTCCACTGCGATTTTATGATTCCTAGATTCACTTGGATGTGAAATTGGTAAACCTGCTGCTCTGTTCTCCACCAGCTTTGACATGATTGACTTTGACTTAATATTCCCAGCTGAGGGTTGTTTTCTTCTGTTGATACGGTTCCTTTCCAAACTCTTGTCATTCTGCTTTTTCATTGTATCTTGATTTCTAAATTATTGTCCTTATGGTAACCCTAGGACATGCAGCTAACACTGAGAATGGATATGCTTGCATTGGTAACTCCTTAAGCTTTTCTACCCTCCCATAAAAATCAAAAGAACATGCCCTTGATCGTACAGGCAGATGTGTTGTGCAGGGAGCTGTGTCTCAGATGGCACTGTGATGATATTTTTGCATAAAACTCCAAAGCTTCAGATCCATCCTTTTTTTTTAAATGATATAGGGATGATACAAATTTATTAAGTGAACAAACTCTTAAAGACCATTGACAGATTTCCAAAGAAACTTCCTTAATGGTGAAATTTTTTAATAACCACCTTTTATTTTATTTCTCCTCTTTTACGGTTCTGTTTTTCGTGTTGCAGTCCTGCGTGTCTGTCTTGTCTTACACACCTGGAGGGAGAGAGGAGTAGGCAGACCTGAAATAGAACATGAGCTGTTTTATTTCAGATGTGTCCTCCCCACTCCTTATGTTCTAGTTTCATTAAATGAAGTGGGTTTTTTTTTTTCATTTTACATACAGGATAGTCACCGAAATAAGCAATTTTCCCAATACTTCCTAGGTACCCTGTGATAGCAATGAGTCGTGTCAGATCACTTGGCTCCTGGCCGAACCTTGGACCAGTCACAACCATTCCTTCTAGCCTATGTCACCACTAAGACTATTATTTCTATACCAGCATAATTACTTTTCATCAAACAAACAAACAAATAGTTGCAAAGAAATTGAATTTGACTTATTTCAGTAGTCCTGATATCATATTAATAATTGTTCTCGTCATTTTCCTTTCTAGAAAAATATTTGTAGAAATATGAAGACCACTAAATAAGCTGATCCACTCCACGTGTATTACTCTTCTTTCATTCTGTATGTTTTATGGTTGCATAACATTGCATTCTTGGTTGGAGGGAAAAATCTGTTACTACATCTAAATCATCTTTGCCCATGCTTCTAGCTTCCCTTTCAGAACTCTATTAATAATTTTTGTTTCCCATATGCAGTTTTTGTTTCCCATATGCACATTTTTGCCTGAAGCAAGCTCTTCTCAGTGCTTATTTTTGGTGTATGTCCAACATTACTGTAATCCAGTTACAGTTATTTGTGCTGGTAGAATATCAGCTAAATCTATTTGCTCCATTTTGTCATGCCTACTTAATATTTTAAAAAGAAAATTAGTGAGATTTTTCGACAACAGTATCAGGTCAAACACAGTTCACGCAGTGTACTGTACAATATTCAGTTTTGCTTTGTGCACCAGTTATTATGAAATTAGGATGATAGTTGGGCATGTGGATTTGAGCCATGTGTTAATCCAAGTTCATCCAGAAGTGCGTGCCATCCTGCCTAATACAATGGTTCAATTACGGCCGATGAAATTGCATTATCTTTTGAATCCATCTTACCATGCTGTCTGGCAATTAGTCTCACATAGGCATCCCATATTCAAGTGGTTTTGTCTCACACAGGCAGTGCCAAATTTCAAAAAAAAAAAAAGGTGGACGGTTAAATCATTGATTAATAGGATTTTTTTTTATTTACTGATTTTCTAAGTATGAAATAGCCTAGAAGTGTCAGGTAGGTTCAGGGTAAGTTCAGTGGTGTCAAATTCTTATGAAAAAAATTTTTCCACGTCCTGATAAGAGGCCATTTCAAACGTAGTGTTTTAACAGCATATGAATAAACGTTACAGTCAAGAGGATGCCTTTGCCTTTCTGCATTGTTCTGGTTGGGGTGTAGTAAGGTTGCTAAAGGGTCACTTACTGCTTTATAATATAGGACTGTGAGGGTTTGTGATAGATGATTTGGTGCTCTGGTACAGGTGGCTTTACCCAATATTATCAGTGTAGATGTGTGTCTGGCCACAGAACGTGTAGATTCTTTCCACTCCCCAACCACATTGTAGCTGTTGCTTGCCCTGATGTGTTTTTCTTTCTAATGTATTTTTTTGAGTGGCCTTTTTGAAGTTTATATGTAAACTTTTTTTGACTTCTGCAGTTAACCAGGTTTCTCCAAACAGCTCTGAAAGACATATTTAAACTGAGTATTTTTTCAGATTCTGACTGGCATTTGAGAAAGCTGCAATAGCATCAGTATATTCTGGAGTGAACTGGGTAGCTTGCTTTGTGACAGAAAAGCTGATGGTCTTAAGCTGACGGGTACTGCTAATATATGCATGTGATGATGAAAATGAAATCTGAAGTTGGCCATGTTAGTGCTTTGTCTTTAAATATATATATGGTATACAAATAAATATGTTATTATTTTCATTATTTAAAGCATCAATTAATGATAATCTGTGCATTTCTTACATAGAAGTAGTCCTGCTGGAAATGATGGAGTAATGATTTGGATTATTTTCTGGTAGACAAGTTTTTAGGTCCTCAGGTTTGAGTTACCCTTGAACATGAGAAGAAAGCAGCTTTCTGGACAGCTCACACACCCCCACTCCTTATGCTTGAATAAAATTGCAAAAACAGGGATTCAGTCTTATGTATCTTTACACTTACTTCACATGTAGCAATGATTACCCTGTAGACTCTTTTAGCTCAGATTTTTAAGTGCTGGCTTCCATATCTATACCTGCTAGTCAGAAGTGCATTAATATTTGCTTTTCAAACATGAAACAACTTCAACTGTATAAAAAGCTATAAGAGTACTTGCAGTTGGGCACATGTTAGGTGAGAGAACATAGCTGGGTGTATGATTTTGGCTTTTCAGCAAAGTTCTGAATAAACCTTGCATTATAACATGATTCTAGTGTAATTTGAGACTAGCACCTTGAATGAAAATACGGTTAAAACTGATGTTAGTTTCACAACCAACAATTTGAATTACAATGTCAAAATATTTTCTCCACTGTTAGAGCATTGCTGTAATTTTGCATTGAGAATTACTGCCAGGTTGTATCATTATGTATTTTAGCAATGTCTAAGCTTTGAGGAATTTGGGTTTAGTAATTTAGGAGGAACTAAATAATCGAATCAAGTCTTACTGCACCAAAGCATTTGTAAGAATTCTTTTATCTCATTTAAAAGTGTATTTGCAGATAGCCATAGTTGTCTTTTTGTCTTTGAAATCTTTCAATGTAAATTTGCTTTAGCCTTTGGAATGTTAAAAATATACATATCACTTACAAATTCTGTTTAATTTTTGTATATTTAAATCCTAGTTGGACACCAATAGACATAAAAGGATTCTGTGACAGTCCTGTATTTTTAAAAAAAAAATCAACTGGGTATTTTCTATGGTTAAAAGTACCAGAGACAGACTTAGGTTGAAAGAAAAATAAAATCTCCAAAAACTATAGATATATGGGAGTCCAAGATCCACTGAGGCTTAAGGGGCTAAAGACTTAGTCACCTGAGACTGAAGTATGTCTCTGAATCTCTTTAGATGCTTGAAACAATCAGCTCAGATTCTATACACTTTAAACCTCTGTCATTTCTATGAGAAGAAAGAAAATACTAATAAAGATTGCAGGAAAATTTAAGGAAAAGAGATTGCATTTGTAGGAAAAATCTTAGAGGGGATTTACAAAAAACCCTGTACAGAAGGTTATTGACAAGCACCAAAGAATTTGGAAAGGATGAATAAAAAGGAGAAAATCATCCATCAGTCATAATCTTGACGACCTTGTATACAAATATATATTCACATTTGTCTGTATAAGCTGCTGCAGATTTGTTAATTTTTTTGCATAGATCTTTTCTAAGCTGCTTTATTTTCAAATTCAGCCTCTTGCTCTCTTTCCATGATGTTTATGTACATTAATACATACCAAAGTTTACGCTACGACTTAGCATTTAGGGCAGATAACATTCTTCCCAAACTTGTCATTTGCATCTTCTGATGCAATTTTGTTGACAAGGTCTTTTCAGGCATGCAGGGGAAAAAAAAACAAAAACACAACCCCACTCCTGCTGTCTCTTTTGATCATTGGCAAAGGCGTATCTTTTTCAGTAGTTTCTCCAGCTGCTATTTCCACCAGAAAGCACTTTGCCCATCAAGCTCGTACATACAAACCTGCTTCAGCAGGGTGCCTGCTGCCGGTTGTGGCGGGGCCAGCTAGAAAAAGACCCAATCTTCCTGAAAATTGCAAGAGTGGGTTTTGTTCTCTTTTTTTTTTTTTTTTTTCTTTTTTTTTCCTCCCCCTCTCCTCCCGTGGTTTGTCATCCAGAAAGGGATGCGGGCGCGCGTCCCGGCCACGCAGAGCATTGATTGCTTCTGCCTGCAGCGGGGATGCTGTCAAGTCGCTGCGCGAGTGGAGTCCGGTGTTGACACGGAGCCGCTGGCCAGCACCGAGCTGTGCCCGGCTCCCGCCGTGCCCGGCTGCTGCTGTGCCCGCCGCTAGCCCCGGCCAAGGGGCTTGGCGAGGCCCCGGCCGCGGACCTCGCTCCCGGGAGGAGAAGCGCTCCATGCGAAGCCACCGCAGGAAGCCCTGGGTGCGCCATGCACGCGCCCCTTCCCAAGCAGCGCAGCTGCGGCAGAGGGTCCGAGGGGTCGGACGCCGGCAGGAACGCGCATCCCGTAGCGAGGGATGCCCACTGCGCCTGTCGTTGGCACCAGCATCCCCCGGGGCTCCAGTATAGCTCTCAAGCGCTTCCCTCTTGGGGGCCTGGGGGTGCCAGCCAGGGCAGGAGCAAGTTCGTCCCTTTGTGGGACACTCTGCGGAAGAGCCCCCATAAATCCCCGGCCAAGCCGCAGGGCAGCCCGGGAGAGTGGTGGTCAGAGTGCGCCTGTGCCCACCGCTGGTCCCCCCCGGTGCAGGTGAGCCAATTCTTCACTCTCCGAGCGACTTAGAGGATGCTCCAGGGAAAGAAAGTGAGGTTTGTCTGGTGGTGTCGGCAACTCTTCGTGCTGGGTCCGGATCTGTGTTTAGTGGTGCCTTCTGGAAAAATTATATGCAAGGGCGAGCTGTCGGTTGGTAATGTCTGCTGTTTGAGTATTGATTCTGTGTGGCCTGTGGAAATCGTGGGATCCTCTTAGTAAGGTTTTCTTGTTAGAATGTTTTGATTTCTACCTCGAGGTTCTACAGACTTCGTATTCTGTTGTGTTGTGTAAAGAAATGATGTCTTTATCTCCCCCGTGTAATGGATTTTGCCTGCTTCTGTAAACAGTTTGTTTTCAAATATTGCATGAAGTTAATAAGGATATTTTAAATAGAGAACATGGTGTGTGTGTGGGGGGGGGGTGTTAGATTTATTAATAAGAGATGGTGTGACCTCTTTTTTTTCATTTGAACGTCAAATGTAATTGAAGTCTTTAATAAATATGAAATAGCTCTTTAGCTTTCACAAATCCATAGATTTTTATTTAATGGCAAGGCAGTGTATTTTGAAATAGAAACCAACCAGGATCTAGGATGTGTACAGATACCTGTAAGCAATTATGCTGAGAATGATTACACACCAGATAACCCAGCACTGTGAAACAGAAATCACAGTGACACTCATATGATGGGTAATATTAAAAAACATTAACACTTCCTTCTCTGATGCATGTTTTCATTTCTCCCTTACAAAAGTTTAAGCTCATTCAAAAGCTTTGTATTATGTCAACACCAAATCCTTCTGCCAGAATTTCACACTAAAAAAGCAGAATTTAATGTTGAAATAGATTTTTGAGACGTGTTTACTTACTGAAATAGTACACTCTAGAGTTTAACTAGCCTTAGCCCACATTGAACATGTGCACCCTCCCTAGAGATAAAATCAATTCTTTGGTGGAAATTGTTTTAATATATTTTCACTGAACAGAAAAGCAATAAGACAAAGGGCTGTCAGATAGCATAGCTGTGCTTTATCTTGTCTTATGGTCTAAAAAAAATTATGCTCTCTTGACTGAAAGTGATTGCTATATATAAAAAGCTTCATTTTTTGCCTCAAATCTATTATCAAGTGGAAAAACTAAGCTTTCTGATCTATTTTAGAGTGACTAAAATGTTGCATGTGACAATAGTATATGTTACACATTTTCTGTCATATACAAAGCACATGCAACTCTTTATGTTGGAATAAAGCCAACATTAAAATAATATATAAAACATAGAACTAGACTTTGTTCTAATTTTAGTTATAAAAAGCTCTAAATGTTTTCTTAGGCTCTGAAGATTTTTGTTTTGGAAAAAGCTTGAAGGAAAAAGATACTCTAAAGGAAAAAGTTCTTTGGTTTTCAAAGGTATAGAATTTATAAAAAGAAAATGGAGAAATAAAAAAAAAATAAAGGCCACTTCTAAGACTACTTCTTAGTATCCAAGTTATAGACACGTTATGATATTACTTCAGTATTTTCAATGCCTTTGTAATCACAACCACTTGTGTTTAGATAATGTGAAATTGTTCAGGTGTATATACTTTATGTTTAATTATCAACTCTGCACTGTGAACTTTCTTTCCTGTATGTTCTTAGTGCCAACTACATTATTCTGTTTAGGAAAGTCATTTTCTTGGGTTTGGCCTATAATGAATCAATCTGCCATCGATCGACCTGATGTTCTGTGCCTAGGGATGGCCTGATGTACTTACTTTGGCAAATACTTAGTGATTTTTATGTCATAGAGTTGTGAGATCGTTTGCTTCAAATAATAATCTATCTTTTTTTCTCTGTACAAAGTAAGCACTGTGCAAGCTATGGGAAGAAAGGAAAAAGTGTGTGTGTGTGTATGTGCATTGTATGTACATACACTCAGACAATCATTCTATCAATTGTATTGCCTAGATGCAATATGAGAAAACATTATAGAGCTGTCCTTAATAATTTCCCTTACTTTGGGGATACATGTTGAAGTCAGTGATGTTTTTTGAGGGCTGTGGTGACTGGGAAAACCATCATCTTGCCAAAATAAGGACCAGTATTGAAACAGTTATATTTGCTGGCCCAAAAAAGAAAAAATTATTTGAATTTTCTATCTTATGTGTAAATGTGGTAATAAATAAACTAGTGACAGCTTCAAAGGTGGAGGTCTTTTCTGCAAAGTTCTGAGTAGATTTTTCTTCCGCTTGACATTTCTGGGAGAGACTACCTTCTTCAAGCATAGGAAAGATGTAACACCTTAGAAAAACTGCTTCTTGATTAGTAACATGGTACCACGTTTAATGCACAGGTCCTGAATTCCTAGAGTATGTACCAGACAGCTATTACTAATGCACACTTTTGCATCCTGATAAAAATGTTGATTTTTTTTTGCTGAGAACATGACTTCATCTTTTTTACCAGTTCCTTCTTCCTTAGTATGTCAGAGCAAAGAATGGCATTACTAATATGGTATTATGGCATTACCATAATGGTATTACTAATATTTTAACTGTCTTAGAAGCTCTGCTTTGCAAGCTTACGTGTTTGTGGTCACTTGTAGTTTCATGTTGAATTGTGGGTATAAAAATACTCATTATATATATAAATAGAAGTTCATTTGGAATTACAAAAAAAAAAAAAAACCCTCTTGATTTTGTGTGTTGAAATCAAGTTTAGATGGAAGTTTAATTCCAAGACCTATTTATTTTAATTCCAGTGCTTTTTGACAAACTCATTTACAGTTCTGTTTACTTTAATTAAATGAAAAAGAGAAAAGAAAGGATAAAAAAAAGAAAAGTGAGTTAATAGACAAGTTTTACATTTCCTTGTTGCCTGGAAATATTTCTTACATCTCTGCAGTGCACTGGCTATCTTTATCCCTGTCAACATCATGGAGTCATAAAATTTGTGTGATCTATGCAGAGATTTCATATCTAAAGCCATAGTGATATGCTAATTGTCAGAGCTCTGAGCGAAATTTGTGGGGCAGGGTGTACGTGAAACGGAGTCGGGGCGGTGACCTGATGTTTTCCATGGGTCATTCTAACATTGGATGTAGTCTGTGACATGGCTATATGTTCCCTCTTGGCACATATAGACTGCTGTCACATATAATCTACCGATTAGTCGGAGGAGAAACGCATGATAACGTGTGTAGCAGAAGGTGTGCAATGAACAGCTCATCTTTGTGCAGAAGGGATGGAGGGGCAGGTGTCCCTATTACCCTGATTATAGGTTGAAGTGGAGATTGCAGAGATCGAGCTGCTGAGCTTGTTTTAAGAAGCCTAAGGTACAAATTTTACTTCTTGCAGTTTATATGAAAGAGGGCTTTCTCTAAACACCTTTTCAATATGGAGCTGCATGTTTTCAGATTCCTAGAGCTCAGTATTGTTCTGTTAAAGGGCAAGGAAAAAGTAGAAGTGGACTCTGATCTTTGTCTCTTTCCTAGTTCAGAAGACACTTTAGTTCAGCTGTTCTCAAGGAAAAACATCTCGTCTCAGGTAGTCTCCTGGATGTGTTACCTGAAAAAATGCACACACGTGTTTTGTTTTGAAAACTTACATAAAAGAGTAGATTTTCACATGTTTTTAAATGGTTTATTGTCAGTGTCACCTTTGATATTTTTTGTTTGTTGTTGATTATTTTTTTTCCAACAACATCAGAAAATATTTTTGGCAGTCAACGTCTGTTAAAAGAAATAGCATCCCTGAGAAGTTTCGTTACCTGGTAGAGACCTGTGAGCTAAACTCTAGTTTATAGATGTGGCATGACTTAAAAAAGGCAGCGAGCAATCAAATTCTGTAGTATGAACTGGGAATGGTCTTTTGTCTCTGAAGGCCTGTAGCGCTAGTGCTGAAATTCCAGAGCTCTTTACATGGTGAGACGAGGTGAGAGCTAGCTTCGAGGCACTCTGCTACGGTACTAAAGCAGAAGGTCTATTGTAAGAGATGCTGTCTCTCCTGACAGTATAAAGAAATGATTTGTCATCAGTTGTGTTTTTGAAAGCTTGGATGACTCCTTTCAGGTTCACAGATTCCCGTATGCAACTGGCCATTCTTCTGTCGAGTCACTCCCGGCAATGGAGGTACATTGAGCTACTTTAGGCAGCTAAGGGAGATCTGTTCACTCTGATTTAGTGTGTGCAAGTGCCAGTAAAATAGCAGTTAAAGGAGAGTCAAATAATGCTGTTTATTTGGCTTTTAAACTTTTTTTTTTTTTTTTTTAATCTTCAAGGCTATTGAGAAATAGATGTCATGGGTCAAGAGCTAAAGATTTGATGTAATTCTGGTACTCTTAAGAGGGATAAAACAGAGAGGAGTAACTGGGTAATTTTTAATGGAGAAAGCAATTCATATCCCATTCTCAGGCTGGTATGTTCTTATCAGTGGATTTAGGTGATAGTTCCTAAGTTTTAGGAGTATGTATCTTAATTCAGCATCTTACCTTGGATAGATCATTGTGCTGCATTTATAGAAGTAAACTCATTTGTACATCTTTTAAGGGACAGCTGCACAGATTGCTGACAATGTTTCAACGTGGAAATGCAGAAGCTCTTATTATGTTCTTTTTTACGAGAGGAATAATATTGTTCTAATGATTCCTGTATTCAGTCCTGTTGACTGTCAGAGGACTTTGAGAAGTCTGCAGCATTCTGGGTGACATTCACATCTGACACTCTCCCAGGACAGCTGCTTTAGAAAGCTTTCTGCTTTTACATTCATGTTTAACCTCATTTCTACCAAAACTGGGAAAGCATTGTTAATCTAAATGTTATGAATTAAGTATTATGTTTGGCACAAAAAGGAAGTCAAAGATTAGCAGTGATGGCTTTTGAGTCTCCTGCATTGGGGTTAGCGATCCTGTTCATGATGTAGGGAATGTTCCCACTTAGAAGTTACATGAAACATTGCATAATATTTGTTGACAAACATCATCTCCATAGTGTAAGGAATGTTCATCTGATTACGGTTTGAAAGATGGACATGGTGTGTGTGTAAGGAATGTTCATCTGATTACAGTTTGAAAGATGGACATGGTGTGTCATGAGAAGACTGGAAATTAAACAAGCTGAGACACATTTGGACTTTCATTTGGGCTTTCTCTTTACCGTACAGATTTAAAAAATAAAAAAGAAAAGAAAAGAAAATAACAAGAGAAAGAATACTCCAGCACTAGCCATGAGGCTTTGTGCTCTGCCCACTCAGGAACCTGGGGGTCTGTAATTCTACAGATTTTCCACAGTGTCTCAAGGGGGCATTCAGCCACCTCTGCCTGGACTGATAATGTAGTGTTGCTTTGCAAAGGCCACTGAGATCAAAAGAAAAGTGGATATTCTTTTCTTTTGTTGTATAATATTTTGTCTCCAACTATTAATTTATCAGGTCTTTCATCAGTGTTAATATTTTTGATAACACATAATTTTAAGTGGCAGCAAAAACAATTGAGAAAGAGGCATGGTTGCTTAGATCATGGAATTATTTGTGTGCAAGATGTTCTATATATTTTCATATAAATACTGAAAAGGAAAAATATATGCTATGTACTGTACTAATCAATGATTGTAATGATTTATAGTTTAGCTACACACATTTTGGCTCCTGCTGATTGTTCAGTCATAAATATGTTAATGCTTAATTTGCATGATTTGTTGCACCATATTTAGATTTGGATTTAATTAATCCCATGTTTCAAAGCTTCTCCTCCTAGATGCCTCAAGAAGCCAAGAACATTTTCTCCCCTTGACATATAATTTGGCTTCTGGGATTTTCAGGGGCGATGAAAAGGAGCATGGGAAGGGAAATGTAGAATTTGGAAGGGGATTGTTTGTAGCATTGGTAATTGGCCAAAACTGCACAAGTGCTCTGATAGTCTTCCTGCTATTGATAAATTTCTCTAATACTTGGCATGTGTATCCACCCGTGGATAAACTGTTCATCATATTTGAGAATAGAAGGGCAACTCTCTAGGACCAGACTGGCAGAACCCAAAGGGATTCAAAACATCTTTTTTTTTCCCCTTCTTTTTTCTATAGTCTACCACGTAATCCACTCCTAGGAATATCGAGGCATTTTCACCCAACAAGCTCCTTACCACCACAGGAATGTCTTTAATCTGTCCTGTATTTAGTCTCATGGTGCACAACATACAATAGGTTTTTAGTCTTCCTGTCTCTTACACTGACTCATGAGGTTATAGGTTGCTGGAACTGTTTTGTGACATGTCAACAGGATTGATAGACTGGATGATCTCTGCATTAAGGGGAAAAAAAGAAGGGTTGCCTTATGGCTTCCTGAAGATGATAGGAATAAAACTTGATAACCTGGTTGTGGTTTCTGTCTAATGTTCCACTACATTTAAATTATGCACTCAAAAATGCAAAAACCTTTACAGCAACTCAACAAGATGGTTTTGGTCTAATCAAAACAAATCAAGTGAAGGATGATCCATAACAGTTTATAGCTGGATTCTGAGCAATGGCTAAGACTGAGATAGAATTTGTCTCAGCTATTTTACTTTGGGACTTGAAGACCCAACCTGAAAATTGATTTCTGTTTTGGAAATGGCTATCTCTACTGTTCTGGGGTATTTGAATCAACTGTGAAAATGTCAGAGTTCTATACAAAAAAAAAAACCAAAACCAAAACTAAAGGGACTTTCTGGTTGTAGTAATGACAAGATTAACAGTTTGCTAATTTAGCTCTTGGTTTCTTCACGTCTGCATGTGTCTTTTGGATCAAAGATAACAAAAATAAAGCAAAAAATGCCAAAAAAACAGTTTCAAAAACTCCCATTGTTTTGAGAGTTAAAAATACAGGGATCAAAAAGGACTTCTTTATGTATTCAAAATACAGGTTCTGTAATATCTAAAATGAACATCAGAAAAACAAACAAAATAATCCTTTTTGTAAATTCCAATTCTGATATAAGCTTTCTTTTAAGTCACAGAATGCAGTACAAAATCCAATTTAGCAAAATAACATCTGGCTTTGTTTTAGATATATTGTACTTTTAATATAGAGTTTTACCTTTCTGATTAAGTATTTGTACAAGAAGCAGGTTACTTCAGCAGCTGAAATTGCTCCTATAATTGGTCAAACAGAACATCAGACAAATTATTTTCATTCTGCATTTCAAACAAGAGCAGGATGGAGTAGTGCCATAGGCTACCAGTTACTGACATCGTAGAGCAGCTATTCTGCACTCAGATATGAGAAAAAGTGAAACAGTCTTTTAAGATCCCTTATTTACATGTCTTTTTCTTTTAAATTCTGATAAGCACTTCCTCCATACTGCACTGGTATTTGTTGCATTCAAGCTCACAGTAACCTTTGCTATTTATCCGTGTGCTGGTTTGTCCAAGTTCTTATGTTGCAGTCATCACTCACCTGATAGCTGAGCACATTAAATATTTATTGAAAACATGAATAAGGTCTAAGCTCTGTTTTCACTTTCTTTCATTCTGTAGTGTCTATTCGGTGAAATACGTGGTTTTGACAGCTTTGTGAAGGAAAATGCAGCTGTGCTCCACTTATGAGTGGCTACCAGAGGAATGGGGTCCTGGCCCTACCACTTTCCTTCCTTCGTTGTGCTGCTTGGTATGGTTGCGTACTGAGCTCAGAGAACTGATATGCTGGAAAGTTAAACCAGGAGGGGAAAAAAAAGTGTCTGAGAGACCTATTTCACGGCCCAGCTTGATGTCCACTAGCACAGCTTCTAGCACCAGCACAATGCTGAGAGCAGAAGCATGTGACAAGGGATGTGTCCCAGAAGACAGCGCACAGCTGCCTCTTCCAAGGGTAGTCACACTTAACGTGCCACCCGACGTGTGCGTTTTGGCTTTGACAGCACAGCAGTGCTTGAGGGCTGCCCTGTGCTAAGTGCAGAAGCTTGTATCAAGCTCTTTGCTACCTCCAAGAACTCAGAAAATACGTTTCACTTAGGAAATGTAGAGCTTCAGCGATGCCTTGTTCCCTTTCCCTTTCCGTTCTCGCTTTCTGTTCAGCAGACACGTCTGGGTTCTCTCGAAATCCGTTCAGTTTGCAGTCATGAGCATGAAAGTCACTTGTCACAGGTCAGTTGTTGCAATTGAATTTATCTCTGTGAGACTTTAGTCAGGCAGACAGGCTCCAACAGGCAAATACCATCTCGCAAGAGGAACCACAAATTCTTATCTAGGTGTGCAATAAGAAGGCAGTAAAAAAATCAGAGCCCTGGTCTCGCATTGTCTCTGGGAGAGATGCTGGCCAGTTTACTACTGTGTTCCGAATGGTCTTTAGTCTTTGTACCCCACCAGCTTGCTCAAGCATAGGTTTAGTGACAAGTGCTTTAAGCCTGTAGAAAAGACCCACCTCTATTGTTTTATTTTCCAACCTTTTAATTCTAAAATATAAGTTTTTTAAGTAGTGTTAGTAAGCCATAGTTTAAAAAAACAAAACAAACCCCAACCAACCAACCTCAGTTATTAAGACTTACTCTATGTAGTACTGAAATATACAACTTCCATTACGATGGCTGTGTCTCTGTACAGCAGTTTTTCTCAGCTGATATTTCTGCTCTATCAGTAGAACATCTCACTCCTGTGACATGAATTCTTTCCTGTGTTTTAGTTGTATGTGCGTAAAAATGGAGAAAGGGTAACACCAAGTATGCACGTTTATAGTGTACAAGACCTTTATTTGTAATGTATTCAATGTAAAATATTTTAAAATTACATATTTTAGTACATGTAATGTTTTAATACATTTATAGGTAGATGATAAAGTTTCCTGCAGCTATGCGCAAACCAAAGCAGAATAGATAGTCAGGTCACATCTTCTAATGATGGATAAACCACGGATTTTTTCTAAATTGATAGGATGTGGAGTTATTTAAAAATAAAATATATAAGCAGCTTGATGATCATTCCTTTTCTTCATTAGATATGTATATGTCTGACTTATCAGAACTTAGCACACAGCTCCTGACGCCTGACTTGGAGGGATTATGGTACATTACTCTGCACTTCTTCCTAACACACAGGAAAAAAACATATCTGGAAGTAAAAGAGGCAAAATTTCAGAGGAGGTTAGAAAGCAATTGGGGAGGAGGGTGCCGTATATTCAAACTTTCAAGGAGTCTAATTTTTGGAAACACTCAGCTGGGCATCCAGCGAACGCATTAATCATCGGGCATTTCTGAAAACCCTGGCCTGAAGGATTTTCAACAACTTTAAAAACATTGATACGCTGCTATGATTATTATTATAATTTTAATTGGTATTATTTAAATATTTAATGATTTTAAAGAAGCAAAACGCTATGAAAGCAGGAGGAAGGGCAATACCAGTTTGTTGCAGTTCAATTTGACTATAACATACTTTTTGTGCAATGTACCACATGTAGATGTACTATATGTAATAAGCAGATTCATGATATACTTGCAGTTGCCTCTGAGGCGGTTATTAGCTTGCTCAGCCATTGCAAGTAAAAAACTGGTAGCAACCTGATCACTTCTGCAGGCATAAATCTGCAAAAATACTGCCTTTTGTAGGTTTTTTTTTTTTTTTGAGTTGTTACGGCAGTATTCTCAGTGGATCTTCTGTTTTTACTGAGATGCGTTTCAGTCTATGTAGTCAGCACAAACTTGGAACTGATACATTACTCTTTAAATAATTTGTGCTGAAATTGAGGTTATCACTCATAGCTGTTTTGATTTTAAGCATTGGTTGCTGTCTGCAAGCTAAACTAGTCTGCGTACCAAGGAATAAAACATTACGTTAATCATACAGACAATACAGAAAAGAATGGATCAGCTCTTTGTAGTGGATGAAAATGCAGAATTGCAGAAATATTTTGCTGAATGGCCAAAAACTAAAAAGCTCTTCAGATTCCTGGGTCCTTGTATCTTTTGATGGTAGCCCTTGTCATGTCTAACCAAAAGGTTGCCTTTTGCTCATTTTATGTAATGCCCTTTTAAAACACATTTTGGTACTGAGGAAATTTAGTACCTCTTTTCCTTCTCACCTTTGCACCTTTCTGTTTTCCTTTTGAAAAGCCCCATTACTTCTACTTTTTTTTTTTTTCATACCTCATCTGTATTTTCACATTTTTGAATGCCTGCCAAAACAGTAGTGGGTTTACCTGTATGCTCGTTGTCTTATTTCCAGATGGAAGTCTTTTTTCTTGTGGTTCACTTGCCAGGATTTGTCCTCAGGTGATAATAACTTTAATGTACTTTCTGCCAGTTTCTATTTCATCATGTTACCTCTTGCACTTAAGGGCTCGGCAAATCTGACAAAACAGCAAAATTCAAAAGGAAACAGAATTGCCACATCAGAAACGTTTGATGACAGGGGGATGAGGGGTAAAGGAGTTTGGTTTTGGTTTTATTAATAATAATAGCAATAGTAAAACAGCAAAGGCAAAGGAAATTCTTTTTGCAATCTCAAGTATTAGTTGGTGTTCAACAAACAACCGGGGGCAGAAGAGGTGATCAAAGCAAAATTGATCCTGTTTGTGTTTTCTCCAGATGTCATTACTGCCTGATATCTTGACATTTCTCAAAGCACGTCAAAAGGAACAGCTATATGGTTCTTTCATTCTCCGATACGTTTGTGAGTTAGGTCAAAGTCCATTCAATTTCATACTGGGAAGGCTGAGGCAGAGAAGTTAACAAACATTTTGTGGCTTGTACATAAAACAGAGGGTGAGCTTTGCGTTTTCAACCTCCTTATCATAGCTTAGTCCTGTAGGCAAACGCTACACCGGACCCACCTGCACTGTTTGTTGAAGGACTCTAATTTTTAGCTGATTTATGCTGGGTTTTGGCTAACCCATCTATGTGGAAGGGTATCTGGAATCTGTTCTTCACTGGGCCTTCAAGGGCCTTTTCTGTTTGTGGCCACCTTGGAAGTGTGACATCAAGCCCAGTCCCCTTGATGGAAATCCCAGTGCCTTCCTGGATCCTTGAATCTGTGTATGTTGGTAGTATTTCCATCTTTCTGAGGTTAGTGGCTCCTCATATGCAGAAAGTTTTGCAGTGGGTAGTGAAGTCTTTGCTCAAGTGGGTCAGTTTGCATCAGTTCGTTCAATTTATGAGAAGCTTCAGCTGAAGGAAGGACTGTACTCTTGGAGTGATGGACGCACTGGCTTGGAGGTACAAAGCAATTACTCAACCAGCACTACTTCTTCAAGTCTTTCCATCAATACAGGATGGTTGCTGCAGCAGTTTGAGCTGACCTTATTGCTGGGATGTTGTGCAGAGCTGGACAACACAGTTTAACCAGTTCATGTACTATTAAATTGGTAAAGTTGGAATAAAAGGTTAAAATACTGAACATGTAAGAACAAAACAATGAAAAAAGTCATTAAAAATAGTTGAAATTTCTTACATAATTTTTTTTTCAGGGATATCTTAAAAACAGAAGTTCAATAACAACCCATGCCAGTAGAGAGGAAAGTGAAAACTTTGTGGACCACAGTTCAGCACAGTGCTTAACACTGCTCCCTAAGCATACTGAAACAATCTGTGTTAGTGGGACTTGGCATTACTGGCAATACTTTGAATGCTGAAGTCAATCCAAAAGTTAAGTACCCTGCTGAACTGGGACCAAAGTAATAGCCTAACCTGTGATTAGATTGACTGATTAGATGCTTTTTTTAGTCCATGCTATTGTCTTTTCCATTTCTATGTAAAAGTAAAGAAAAAGAAGAAAAATCCTTAAAAAGTCCATTTTAATGTGAAAAAAAATGTTTTCAAAATGGGATATATCAAACACAAAGGAAATGATACTCCTGTATTTATTTAGAATGTTTAATTTATCTGGAAACCACTTGAAGGGGAAGGCCACTCAAGAAGACTACAGGGATGTCATGAGGTTACGCAGGGAGAAAAACAGAAGAGCCAAAACCCGATAAGAACTTAATCTGGCTACTACTGTAAAAGACAATAAAAAGTGTTTCTAAAAACGCATTAGCAACAAAAGGAGGGCTAAGGAGAATCTCCATCCTTTGTTGGATGTGAGGTGAAACAGTGACAAAGGATGAGGAAAAGACTGAGGTACTTAATGCCTTCTTTGCCTCAGTCTTTAATAGTAAGACCAGTTGTTCTCTGGCTACCAGCCCCCTGAGCTGGAAGACGTGGAGCAGAATGAAGCCACTATAATCCAAGGGGAAATGGTTACCGATCTGCTACACCACTTAGACACATACAAGTCTATGGAGTCAGATGGGATCCACTCAAGTATACTGAGAGAGCTGGTGGAAGTGCTCACCAAGCCTCTTTCAATCATTTATCAGCAGTCCTGGCTAACTGGGGAAGTCCCAGTGAATATATGATGCCTTTCTACAGGAAGGGCCTGAAGGAGGATCGGGGATCTGCAGACCTTTCAGTCTGACCTCAGTGCCAGGGAAAGTTATGGAGCACATCATCTTGAGTGCCATCACGCGACACGTACAGGATAACCAGGTGATCGGGCCCAGTCAGCAAAGGTTAATGAGAGGCAGGTCCTGCTTGACTAACCTGATCTCCTTCTATGACAAGGTGATCTGATCTGGCACTCAGGTCACCACAGCCTCATGCAACACTACAGGCTTGAGGAAGAGTGGCTGGAAAGCTGCCTGGCGGAAAGGGAGCTGGGGGTTTTTGTTGATAGCTGGCTGAGTATGAGCCAGCAGTGTGCCTAAGTGGCCAAGAAGGCAAATAGCATCCTGGCTTGTATGAGCAACAGTGTGGCCAGCAGGACTAGGGAGTGATTGTCCCCCTGTAGTCAGTACTGGTGAGGCCTTGCTACAAGAAAGATGTTGAAGTGCTGGGGCGTGTCCGAAGAAGGGCTATGAAGCTGGTGAAGGCTCTAGAGCACGAGTCTTATGAGGAGCATCTGAGGGAATTTAGGTTGTCTAGCCTGGAGGAGGGGGAGGGATCCAACCAGGGGAGGTTTAGCTTGGACAGTAGGAAAAATTTCTTCACTGAAAGGGTTATCAAGCCTTGGAATAGGCTGCCCAGAGAAGTGGTTGAGTCACCATCCCTGGAGGTATTTGAAAGATGTATAGAGATGATACTTAGGGGCATGGTTTAGTGGTGAACTTGGCAGTGCTAGATTAACGTTTGGACTTGAAGGTCTTCAGGATCTCTTCCGACCTAAACTATTCTATGATTCTACAATAATAAAATTGTCAGACCAGAGGAGGAAAGAAAATTATAGTTTTGTGGGCATCTTGCACTCAGATTCAATCCACCAAAGGAGTTCAAAGGCCACAGAAGTCAATTTTAATTGCTGCAACAACTGATCTTTAACTACTGCAGCACTAGTGGGAAAAGTTAGTGAAGTAAGATTTCAGCTGATCAGAAAGCATTATAAAGCAGTATTGCTGCCTCTGATTATTGGGTGTAAAAGTTCAGCCATTGTGATGCAAGAGTTTTGGGCTGGAATTTAGCAAACAGTTTATTACCTTCCTTTTGATTGAAAATTCAATATGAACAATCACCAAAGCCCTTCAGACTTAAACAGCACACGCATTTCTACAACCATGAATAAATACATCTGCATGTAAAATTGTGTGGCTGTATTGTTCTTATTCTTCTAAAGCAAAATAATTATAAAGTGAACCACTCGGTTATCTCACTCATTTGTTCTTAATGTTTTAGAGGTTTGTAAGCAACCCATTGGCAAAACTCCAACAAAGCTTTATAGAAGTTATTCTCTACTAAAATTTATTTTAAAAACTAAACATTTTAATATTTCATCAGAAGGCAATAATCCAGTTGGAGAGATGTAAAAAGGTGAGATACAGTTAAGTAATTTCTAAAATTCTCTGCTGGACACATAGTGGGATATTCCCAGCTGATCTGTTATATCAGATTATGAAAAGTAATCTTACTGGTTGAATCATTTGACATTTACTTGATTGATAACAGTACTTGTTTTCATAGAAATAAATATGCATTACAAATGGCTTTACACATATAAGGCATAAAGGAAGTGAAATTCTGTATTTCCTGTAAAATATAAGAGAGTACCTGGGACAGTTGTGTCTTTATGTATAAACTGATGAGCTTTTATTTGATGCAGTTGCACAAGCTGTTGTGATACTTTGGTTTTTATTCATTATGAATTCTTTATTCACGTTTTATCATCACTTTCTTGATCTGAGGTATTACACATCTGTACTGGAAAACCTTTAGGTATTCTGTAGCATTGTTTGTAAATATGATGGAAAGTCTCCTGAACCGTGCTTTAATTGAAGGTATGGTGGATCTAGTTGTGGTGAGCTGGCCCCAGCTGGCAGCCAAGTACCCACACAACGGCTCGCTCACTGCCCCTGCAGCAGGGTGGGGGAGAAAATAGGAAGAACGGGGGAGAGAAAGCTCGTGAGTTGAAATGAAAATAGAGAAGTTGTTCACCAATTGCTGTTACAGGCAAACCAGACTCAGCTTGGAGAATTTAACTTAATTTATCGCCAATTCATGTAAACATTTAATTATTGAGTTGGGTATCAAGAAACAAAACAGAGTTAAGGAAGGCACCTCTCCTCTCACTTTCCCAGGCTCAGCTTCACTCCAGACACCCCTCTCCCCTCCTTTTTATCTCTGAAGGTTGCACTCAGTCCCTTTGGTGAGCTGAGAGGAGGTTGGGATCAAGATGTAGTGGTTTCTCTCTTCCTCTCCTTCCTTCTCATGCTTTTGTTCCACTGCTCCTTCCTTCTTACTCAGTTCCTCCTCATGGGTGTAGGTCCTCCATGGCTGCAGTCCCTCTGGGGGAGTACCTACTTCAGCATGAACTTATCCATCAGCTACAGTGTCTTTGGAGGTGTGCATTTTCTGCCTTGCAGTACCTTCTGCTGCCCTGCTCCTGTTGTTCTCTCTTTCTCTTCTCCTCGGCATTTTCTGTCCTTTATTAAATACGTTTTCACGGAAGTGCTACCAGCTTGGCTGATGAGCTCAGCTGTGTCTGTCACGGTCCATTTGGATGTCTCAAATTTGCAGGCAAGGTACTCTGTAAATTAAACTTTATTTTATGAGCTCATTAAGAAATACAGCAAACAAACAAACTGTAACCATTTTCACAATAAGGGATCTATTTTGTGTCCTAAAAGATAGCAGTTTAGTCTTTAACTATTCAAGCTGATGAAGAATTGGCTAATTATTTATGCTCCCACTTTTAAGCCTTCCACTTTTCTAAGAAGCAAATGGTACTGATCGTATTGTGAGATGATATAAACAACTGTACTGGGTGAAACCAAAGGTCTATTCAAGCCATTATACTAAATAGTGTCCTGAATGCTTATGGAAGGAGCTTTAAAGCAAAGGAAATGTTACCTTCTCCTTGGTGCATACAGTTCATGTATTTTAGAATTTCCACTAAATCAACATGTTCATTTGATCAGATAAGATATTTTCTGAAATAGGCTTAGCAGGTATATTGCATTTTAGTTAATACTGAAGAACTTTTGCAATATTTGACAGTGTAGAATTTTCTCACTAACCAAAGCAATAGTAGGTGTGGGGATGGAGGGGAAAAGCAACTCTCAATCTCCCATTCCTCACCTCCACTCTGCAAAACTACACGGTTGCAAAGTCTTCTCTGGGTCTTTTCAGAAATTGGTTTCCTCAGGAAAAAAACAAACAAACAAAACAGTTTTTACCTTAAGCTGTTTATCTTTGTTTTTCATTTGAAAAATTTTATATCTTTTTTTAACAAACTACTTGTCAAAAATGTACTCATGCTACATGGTGAAAGGCTTTTATGTTTTTTGAAATAAAATATTTAGTTCTAAACCAGACAAACCTTTAGGATTTTTTAATGTTTCTTCTTTCCTTTTCTTTATTAGTTGCTAAACTTGACTTGATTTTTCAAATATTTTTGGTCCTTCTGACATTGTTTTGTAGTTAAGTTTGAACACGAGTACTTGGGATCCTAAAATGAATTGTTACCAGTAGACAAAAAGAAAAAAATTAATACACAGGGAAGGATATACTATTTAACACCATTTGTTTCTTCCAGTACCTCAAGGGGGCCTACAGGAAAGATGGGGAGAGGCTGTTCAGGAGGGCCAGTTATGATAGGACAAGGGGTAATGGTTTTAAAATAGAGGGAGGTAGGTTCAGGTTGGATATTAGGAAAAAATTTTTTACGATGAGAGTGGTAGAACACTGGAACAGGTTGCCCAGAGAGGTGGTGGATGCTCCATCCCTGGAGACGTTCAAGGCCAGGTTGGACAAGGCCCTGAGCAACCTGATCTAGTTGGAGATATCTCTGTTCCTTGCAGGGGGGTTGGACTAGATGACCTTTGAAGGTCCCTTCCAGCCCTAACCATTCTATGATTCTATGATTCTATGATTGTTTCCTACTCTTGTCCCTAGTACTGTGTAGTTTTCAATCTGTCTCCTCTCACCCTTTCTCCTCTCCACAAATAATTACTTCCTACTTCCTTTTGGAAATCCATTTTTATGAGGTGGTGAGGAATTTGAGAATATAAATGTTGTTATTTCCAGTATTTCATGTGTCATACATGATATTTCCATTTCATCATGACTGCCTAGCGACTCTGATGGCTGGATTTGCTTTAAAGCTTCTTTGGCAAAGGGTGACATCTAGTTCCAGAAAATATGTGTAATGTCAGTTTTCGTGTGAATTGTCTGAGCAGACAGCCCTCACATATGCTATACCCTCCTCTCAAAAAAACGTTCACTAAAATCCTGTGCGTCCACTGATGGATGGAAGTCCTGTCGTTTCTGCAGTATGATAATACCACTCATAAGTACAGGGAAAATAAACCTGAACAGGAAAAGGGAGATCTCAGTTGTAAAACATCTCTTTGGCAACAGAGGCTGGAATGGGATCCTTTGGAAGAGATAAGAAAATCATCCATCACTATCCTGTGGTTGTTAGTGGAGTTTTCTTGGATTTAGTCACATTAAACAAATCTTGTTGATTCTTATGCTTTGTCACCAGAAGTCCTTGCAACATTTTTTCTCATGCCAATTCTGTATTCAGTAACTTTCAAATTTTCCCTCTTCTCCTGATCGTATTTGGACTGTGATTTTAAGGGGGTCTGAGAGTTAGGTGCTTCCTGCTTTGGAATATAAATATAGGGAGATCTCCTGGATTCCACTGAGGAAAATCAGCTCTGAACGATTTAGTCCTAAGTAACACAAAGGGAACATTTTAATTTTCACACACGTGTTTTCACTTCTGAATAGTGGAATAGCATCTAGTTAGGCGGTTGTACGATTATCCCAAAGTGAAACAGCTGTCTCGGCTCTAATCTTGTCCTCCTATCCTTCCAATGAGGCTTTTTGATTAACTTTTTATTCTTAGGATAGCAATTTGTACCAAGGATCTAATTAAGAACTTTATGTAACACAGCTAAAGTCCTCCTTTTGCAAGTCTGTCTCACCTCAGTCCTACTAATCTTGCAGCTTTCGGTACGAAGCATTCTGAAATGTCTGACATTTCAAGCTATCTCTTGTGGTTGAAAACAATTTCAGCTATTGAGAATCGGGAACAAGATTCATTCGATTCTTTTGTCCCGGTAAGGAAAACTGTAACATTTATCTAAAATAAGATGTGTTTTAAAAAATTAAATTCTAAGGGTTAGTGTTTTTTTTTTTTTCGGGGGGGGGGGAGGGAGGAAATTGCTTTAACTGAACTTCTCTGCTGAGCTAAATGAACTCAGACCTCTGACCATAGGTCTTCTGTGTTTCTTACTGATGAACGGGTGAGTGGGAAAGAACAGCCTTCAATAAAAGCTGGTGATTTCTGGGGAGAAAATGCATGGTTCTATATATCTGAAGCTAATAGATAGTGCCAACGTTTCTGTTTTATCATTACTTTAATGATAAAGAAAAGATACCACATTACGTATGATTCTTATTTCCAGAAAATTATATAAAATTGAGATACAGCTTTTAAATGAAGGTCTATTTATCAGTTGTATTTAATAAATATAAATTGAAAATATGAGTATTACTACTGATCACCAAATGACTTACAGTAATATGATATTGTAAATTGTGTATAAAATGAAACAATTAAGTTAACTGATCTCTTCCATGTTTACATCAATATGCCTTATTAATTTTATTCATATTTTACTTTCCGATATTTTGAAAAACATTTCACTTTTATCAGTGTCATGTGCAGTGGAAATATTTATTTTCCCATATGCAGTAACAGATGCAGGATGATGCTTTTGATGACCGGGTTAGGTAAGCCAGACAGAGCGTGCTGGAGAGGAAAGAAGAGAGTATTTTGCTTTCTTCCATATATCTTAATTTCATGGGAAATATAAAGTTGACGAGGTATCGTTAAAGGAAAATACACTAATATTGTGCTGAAGACACATATATCTGAACTGTTAAATATATTACCAACAGTCTGAAGAATTATTTAGCTACTAATTGTATCAGCTCAGTATTGAGCTAATAAGTGAGCAAAACTAAGTGCCTTCGATACCAGATGGGCTGATAGCAAAAGATGCGTGGGCTCCAGTTTGTGTATGAGTAGAGAGCTTATACTATAATGGAAGAAGGCATTTCAAAATGTGTCACAAAGCGTATAGTAGCATGTGAAGGATGGGCTGACTTTAACTTTGGAGTCTCTTGCTTTCTCCTTGTTACAGCTGCCCTAAAAAACCTCGTGCTTCCCGCAGATTCTGTGTTCTTCTTGCTGTAATATTTTCTATGTCATTTTTCTCCCGTTCCTCTGAAGCACACGATGTTCCCATTTCTTGTCCTCCCAACCAAACATTTATTTAGTATCAGGGTCAGGTCTGCAGTGGGGTTTTCAGATGTTAGTGCTCAGAATTGGTGCACCTGCCTGTGAAGTTGGTTAGCTTTTGGAAAGGACCGTCAGTTTAGGTGTTAATTTTCCCCAGGCGTCCTATGGCGAAAGTCAGGATTTACAACAGGCTGAGAATGGTAAAGGTGATATTTCTGCCAGGTATCATGATTTACTGGATGAGGGGGATATGGTGAAAATTTTCCGTTTCGTTTGGAGGGTGGAATTGGTGCCTAAAAAGACAAGGTAGGAGGAGACTGGATCTGTGGAAAGGGTTCTTTGGTAAAGGCTGCTTCGTGTCTGAATGTCAGTTGCGTGAGAGAGAGGCTGAGTTGGTTTTTGAGGTTGTAAAGGCACAAAGGATACCTAAGTTCCTAAAGCTGAATATTTTGAGCACTGAACTCTTGGGTTCTGATGACTGTGTTCAACCTACATCCTGCCTTAAGCAGCCAGCTCCTTTTGTGCTTCTAGATGCTGTGCTTAGTCCTTTTCCAGGTGTTCTCTCCTATCATCTCATGTATAGCGCATAATTTCCACTGCTAATTCTTTGTCAGGAAATGTTTTCGTTTTCCTTCCTAACAGTAATCAAAGCTTGTTTCTGAAAGTCCTTTCCTGGAGCTTTTCCATTAAAAACAGAGAAACAAAATCCAATCATATCAGAGACAGACCTCCAGGAGCTGCTTACTATTATCGCTACTATTATTATTATTATTATTATTATTATTATTATTATTATTATTATAGGAAGTGGCTGCTTTGACGTTATGAACTGTTTAATATTCCTGTGTTTAGGGGGATCATGTAAATGCATGAAAGGTTGTTGTGACATTTGAAGTTCCTCTAATTGATTTACAATCCATCTTCTCAACTTCGGTAGATCAGTTCTGACAGTTTTTAGGTTTAATGTCCCTGTGATTGTTACATTCATTGTTCAGTACAGTGACAGTGAGAGGTCAATCTTGTCTCTGTGTACAAGGAAGGTTGCTTCATTTTGTGGGATAAGTGGTTTTTATTTA
This sequence comes from Tauraco erythrolophus, assembly GCF_009769465.1. NCBI lineage: Eukaryota > Metazoa > Chordata > Aves > Musophagiformes > Musophagidae > Tauraco > Tauraco erythrolophus. The sequence continues at coordinate 129,792,075 of NC_141465.1, read as the reverse complement.
TACATATTAACACACTAAATCCAGAGAGTGTAGAACTCTCCTAGTCCTGTCCAGGTCACTGTGATTAATCTATACGAATAGTAACATCGTAGATTTTTGTGTCTTGCACAGTAGAAAATGTGTCTTGAAATCAGTAACTGGAAGATATCCCATAATCTAAAAATGATCATATTGAAAAGTGGTGCCTTGTGTTATTTTTTTGCGACTGCCTCATCAGTAAAAATGCCATCTTACTTGCTGCTAGATAAGTCACTGTTGAAATTGCCCCCATCTATTTTAATTCAGTTTAAGATAATCATCTTTTACTCAGTGTTTCTGCATCCCATTCTAGCCAAAACAACACTGTTTAGAAATGACAGGGTGTTAAAATGTAAAGATGAGGAAAGACCTCATAGGTTATGTTGCCCATCTGCCAGAAAGTGAGTACTGCCTGCAGTATGTATTTTAGAGCTTAGTCTAAGTTTATACAAAGAGTTTTAGGCAATAGGGCTTCTATCTCTCCTCTCGGGAGATTATACTATAGTTTAATGAAATTACCACACAATTATATCAGGGTATAAAATCTGCTTGCCTTCCCTTGGCATGAAATTGAAAAATATTCCAATGTTAAAAATGGCAAAATATTTGTTGAAAAACAGGCAAGTATAATTTTCCTGAAGTGTTTCTCAGCATCATTCATAACGTCTTTTTTTTTTTTTATGTTTATTTCTTTTGGTTTTAGTCTAACTTCTTAAGTCTGTCTTTTTAGAATTGACACACCTATTTGCACCCTTAATCTAATTTTGTCAGGTTCCCAAGGATGCTCTTCTCTTGATTATTTATTGACAGGAGTTGCCTTAGTTTTAATTGTTTTTAAGCCTATAACTTTGATTTAAGTGATGTGTATATTTAAGAGGGTTTTTTATGAGTTCTTTGAAAGACTGCCAGTTTTGCTGTACCCTCCAGTCGTGTTGTTTGTGTTTCTCAAACTTACAGTGGCCCCAGGCGTTTTCTTTACTTAAGCCATGACATGTAGTAGAGCTGTTACTCCTCACATGGAGTTCAGTCATAGAATCATAGAATCATAGAATGGTGAGGGTTGGAAGGGACCTTAAAGATCATCTAGTTCCAAACCCCCTGCCATGGGCAGAGAAATCCTCCACTACACTACAGTCCCTTTACATGGTTTCATTATTCTACAAACCTGTGGTGCCATGTTGTGTTGATTTTGTGTTTTGAAATTTTTTGGTAACAGCTATTTTTAAGAATTAAGAGGTTGACAGCAATAGCATCTTTATGTGTCAGCGGAAAAAGATGTAGCTCTCCTCCTCTGTGGAAAGCTCCTCTGTGAACAATAGTCAGTTGCCACTTTATTGTTTCTATTTTTACACAATAACTTCACTTTCCTTTCGGCTGTGATACTGCTTCCACTTTCTTTTTGTTGCCTCTGCTACTGAAGTCAACATTTTATTTTATATCCCAAGACCTTGTTCTTTTACTTTCTGTTGCTGTTACAGTCTCACTTCCAGTACATGACTCATAGATTTATCAGAAAATCGGATGAATATATAAAAGATACTGAACAAATATCCATTCTACAGTGAAGTTTCAGAAGAAGAGGTGTGTTGCAGGCAGAGCACACCCAACTTGGGGAATCTACTGCCCATTAACATAAACATTTTATTATTAAGTATTGAGAAACAAAGAAGATAAACACTTAAACTAACACTTAGGGAAAACACCTCTTTCCCAGGCTCAGCTTCACTCCGGACATCTATCCGGTGTAATACCGGCTTCGTGTTTCAGCAGAGTATATTCCTTAAAAGGGGGGTGTGAGTTAAGAGAATTAAGATTAAGGTATACCGAAATACAGACTAGAAATAAGACTTTTCTTTCCTCTGTGCAAATTTTTAAACTGTGAGGGAATTGTTCCTAAAAAGTAAAAGAAAATGGCATGCCTACATTTCCACCATTGATCAATCTAAACAAAATTGCATCATCCTAGAGGGAACATTCTCTTTTCTTCAGTCAAACCTGATGGTATTACAGAGGTTCCTGAGGAGAGTCCTTGCTAAGCCCAGGAGCCGGTGACCTTCCTACTGGATGCTACAACCTGTAAAATTGTGGAAACGTGGCAGGTTTAGCATACATTGTCGTGCAAGTCACGCATGGAGCACCGTCTCTCAGTCAGAAGGACCTCAGTGAGAAATCTGAGATTAAAAATGGTCGGCAAGCCCCGTAGTAAAATACTAAACAGTTGTAATTTATGTAACAGTGCATCTCCATTGAGAAATGCATTTTGTGCCACATGAGGCGAAACCTTGTAAAACGCCTGACTTGCCCTGAACCTTGGATAGTCTCACTTTATACACTGATGTTTCTTATCTTTTGAGATATCATGCTGTGAGTGCAGTCATCCCGCAATGATTTAGGGTTGGAAACAAGCTGTCAGCAAGTGATACATTTGGAATTATTTTAATTTTATAATAACTTAGTGATTCTGAGACAGGAAGGCACACTCTGGGACATCAATTAAAACTCTTCCAGAGGATGTTAGGTTAGAAGTTTACTTCTACTGACGTAAAAATCAAAATCCTCTTTGCTCCAGCACAGCCCAATTTGACTTTGAGTTTGTTGCAGATATTCAAAATCAAGTTTAATTCTTTAAGTTCTTTCTAAATACTGTTAAGTATACATACATTAAGTGAAAGCATTTGGCAAAATAGCTTTTCTCCTATACATACTTAGAATCAGCAAGTGAAGTTGATGCATTTTATGTATCACAGTAACTCCCAGCTCTTCTCCTGGTAACTTCAGTGTTGAAACAGGATCAACGGTCATTTTGCTACTTCCGTTAGAGTTTCTAAAACTCTAAAGACACTCTTTTCTGTGTTTCTTATTCTTTCCTCTCTATGGAGACTTTTAGCTGCAGCACCAGTAAGTCTTGATCTCTTCTGCTCTTGCCAAGAGGAGGTGAGCGCTCTGTAAACAGTGCTCCGTGTAACTGGTTAGGTTCTGAATGCAGGTGTTGGGTTCTTTGGAATTTATGTTCTGATAAACCTCTTGAATAGATAGTGAATTCTGTTAAATTAATTACTTTATTTCATAGAAAGTAGAAAGTCATGCCATGGGTGATGCAGCCTTCACTTTTGAAGAGACAGGAGGGATAGAATAGCTATGGTTTTGCTTTAGTTTTGTTCTCCTCTCTCTGGAACAAGTTTTATCTTTGTGGACATCGAGGCTGAATCATGCATTGTAGCATGCAGCTGAAAACTAAAAACTGCTTTTCTTGTAGTCTCTGTTTGTGTGTGTATGTATACATGTGTATATGCATGTTTTTATGCATATAGATGTCTGTATATATATGCATATATACACACATACTTGTCAGTCTTGATAGTTTCTATGGAAGGTTAAAATCCAGTTGGAGAGAAAAAATATTTTTATATAAATGCATGAAGGGGTCTATGCTCCTGAGTAGTGCAATAAATTAATATATTTTTTGGTTAAAAGAACTTCACAGGTATTTTGAATTGTTGCCCTGTTCTTTTTGTTGTGCAACTCTCTTGAATTTAACACTCTTTTGTAAAAAATCACATATTCATTAAAAAAAACATAAAAATTTCACATATTTCCATGTCTATATGTCTATGTCTGTAATAGATATTAAATATAAAAGAATAAGCAACTTAGGGGTTGGGGGGAAGCACAGAAAAACTTCTCCCCTGGATATGAAAACCTGCACTGGATTTACCTTGCCTTCATGAAGCTGCTGGCTAAATGCACGAAAAACTGGTATTGAGTAGAAACATATTTGCTTAAATTTTGACTCCATTGAAGCAGATCAGTGTTTTACCTGTAACTTCACTTATGCAGGGACATTCACTCAGAGATTTTTGGATCTGAGAGATGTCTAGTAGAACATGTCCCTGCCCGTGGCAGGGGGGTTGGAACTAGATGATCTTTAAGGTCTCTTCCAACCCAAACCATTCTATGATTCAATGTAGCAGAATGTCATTAAGATGTTTACAGTGAAAGATATATCCTGTTTTGGTAATTTCATAGTATAACATAAGTTAGCTTAGCTCTTAGGTTTTCAGTTGCATCACTCCATAACACATTAATTTTGCAGTGTATCTTTCCACTAATATTGATTGTAGTGTCATGGCAGATTTTTCAAATGTTTCATCTTTTTAGGAAACTGCTGTGAATGATAGAAAACCTGAAAGAAATGTATACATATCAGTTTCAGAGTTTTGATGATAATACACTTATAAAAGGACCGTACGGAATGTATTTCTAATTTTGTTCTGCATTCTAAAGTTTCCATATCCAGACTTAAGAACATACCAGAAACTGACATCGCCTGGGTTGTTTATATCTGCTATTTTCTTAAGAGATATGATTTAACACAGACTTTGGGGAAAGTTCTGAAGTACAAAGGAGATCACAGATCAGAGATAAGATCAGAGATCTAGGTAATAAATAAATGTTTATAGCCCATTTGCTTTCAAAAGGCCATGAACCCATGTTGAAAGAGTATTTCTAAATACAGGATTTAGGCCTAAATTTCTGTTCAAAGCTAGAGCATTGGTGTCAGGCACTCTGCATCAATTTCTTTTTTGTGAGTCAGTAGAGATGTGATAATGAGACCTCTGTGTGAGTCTTAGTAGTAGTAGAGTCTTAGCATTTGGCATCCCAGAATGAGGCAGATGGATCCACACTGTCTAGCAATAGGAAGGTTGTTACCTCAAAATTTAATGCGTAATAACATTTAGTTGAATAATATCTTCACTGGATATTCAGATGTATCATAATTATCCCTCATTTTCTATGGAGCTTTTCCCGTTGACATTTCTGTGTCCTTCACTGGATCTGATATTGGGCAAAAAGTTACTATTATGTTAATCACTGTCGGGGGAGTTCCTGGCTACTACAATAGAAAGCACCTGTGCCTTGTTAGGACAGGTGCTGTGAGTCACGTTGGTCAACCGGAAACCACGTGACTCATGGAGGTTTAAAGGTGGGGCACTCCCAGGAGGGAGTGGGGCAGTTCCCTCCTGGAGACTGGAGTGATAGGAGCCCCTGGAGAGCAGCGTCTTGAAGCTCTCTGTTAGAAACCTTTGGTTGTGACAAGGACCTTTGGAGGGTGTTAGAGCCTTCTGATATACGAGGAAGATCACAACGACCTTCTGGGTTGTGATCCCCGAAGATTGAGGCATCAGTAGTCTGCAACAAATCACTGCTAATTCCAACTGCTAACAGGCGGTACCAGCTGAAACTCAACCACTGCAAAGTGGGTGCTTTCTTGCCATTCTCTCTGGCAACCTGTGGATCCACCCAGAAATCTTAGGTTTTCCTTAGATCTAAATTCTTTTTTGTTTAAATAATGTCACAGCTAGTACAATTTTAAATAGGAAATTGTTCCTACAGATGAAGTAGAAAACAACACAAAATCTCAAGTCCAAAAATAAAGCCAGTTTATTTGAAATGCACTATTTGCCTTTAAATTCAACGGCTTTATATGAGGTTGCATTATACATGTAGGGAAAGGCCTCAAGGATTTCTTGAGGCATTTTTCTTCTATTCTTGACAGCTGCAGCCTGCAAGCAAAGCTGCTTTTGACTTCTGTTTCATGTCTTTAAGTAGAGGTAGGATTGTTCGTTGAAAAGTCATTCTTTAGATGTTCAGAGAAGCTCTGTATCTTTTATACTTTCTGTTTAATAAAAAGCAAATGACTTTTTCTCCTTCTTAGTCTTGCAGTTTGTAATTCAGTGGTAGATACGACGAAGGTTCTGTGTGTTCTGTGATCTTGAGGCCTCATAGCATGCTAGAGAATTACTGTTCTGACATTGAAATTATCATTTAATCTTTCCTGCCGTTGTGTGTCGGCGTAAATCTATTTCTTACAGTTGTGAAAGGAAACTTTTGAAAACATGAAATGAATTTAAACTAATTCAGCATTACCTTCCTAAACCCTCAAGCACGTTATATCTGTGAAATGCAGTGTGCCACGTTCATGTACAAATATAGGGGCTACTCCACTATGGATTATTAAGACAAAAAATGCTCACATTTTGAAATAAAATGAAACTGCAACTGAATATTCCAGAGGGAGTTTTAGAATTTAGAGCTATCTACCTGAAAAGATAAGCCCTTAACTCTGATGTACAGTCCACAGAGTGAGGTGTTGGCAAAAGATGCTAATAAGCCACTGACAACTCAACATACTTTTTAAATGGTAATACATACATTGTTGTACTACTCTAAATTTCACCACCTCTTTATGTTGAGTTTCCTTAAATGTAGTAAGGGTGATAATGATGGTGATTCCTCAACAGGAAAACAAGCAATCGAGAGTTCTGAGTCAAATTAAAATTGCAGCTAAGTGTCAGTGTAGGTGGATAATTTCAAAATTATCACATTCTTGGTTTAGTGTTTTCTGGTTAAAAAGTAATGTGCTGCGCTTGTTATTTATAAAATAGTCATGGTGTAGTTATGCTAGTAGTTTCATGGTCTGGTGTTGAATGCAGCACTGCATAGTAGGAACAGTTAGAACAAGGAGTTATGAGTGCTCCAAAAAGAGTGGAATTCAGTATAATATGGATAGTCTATTAAACTGTGAATGCTGTAAGTAAAACCACTCAACCAGGACAATACTAGCACCCGTGGTAGACAGAAAGTTCATCTTGTCTGAGAGGTATGAGTCATGTCATATGCTTGTAGATAATTTGGTAGCAGAGTAAACGTTCGTGAACTAGACTGTGTGCCTTTTTGTTCTCTTTCCACTGGCTTCAAGTGCTTTTAAGCCGTGCTTTTGGTGGAAAAGCAACTAGACTGTCTGACTTGCTGCAAGCAGAACAATCTCATGTATATTTGTGGAAGTAAAGTCTGTTGTGCTCGAGTCCTTTCTAAAGAAGGAAAAAAAAAAGCTTCCTTCTCTTTTTTCCCCCAAAGCTATTCAAGTTTTGTCCCAGCTATGCCAATCTGTCACTGCAGCTGTCAGTGTGATGCCTTTTCTTCAAAGCACAGAGATGGCTCAGCTGAAAGCACTGCTTCAAGGACAGGAAAAAGGTCTGTGCAGGGAGCAGTGGTTATAAGGCTGACAGCTTGCATGGTACTTTATCAGCATAATATAATACTTAACGTATAGGTAAGGATTAGGGCAGAAAGGAAATTGCCTGAGGAATGGGGAAAACAGGATCACTCAATTCACTACGCTCAGTAGAGTTCCCTCTTTTGGTGGTTGGTTTGGATCTATTTTGCGGCTGCAGAACTGTGAATGTGTTCACTAAGGCCTCTTCCTATGTTTAAAATCTGATTGCTCCATACTGATTTGAATTCATCCTGCAAGTTAGGTAATTAGGCATGTATAATTTTAAAACTCCTTATATATAAATAGATTATTTAGTTCTTGCCATCCGTCATCTCTATTAAAACTTCAACCAAATTAAGCTAGTTTTGCTGGAGTTTTTTATAGCTACGAAAATCTAGGTGGAGTAATTAAATGTCTTGTTTAAGACTGCAGAGCAGGTCAAAGGGCAGAGCTAGGAATAAAGTCATCATCTTCCTCTTCCAGAAAGCCATTTCTTCTCATCCGGTCTTAAACTTAGATAGTTTATATATGTGTGAGTATATAGATTGTAACAGATAAGAGGTAGTGCTGTCTCAAAGACAGAGTAGGCAGAGATTCTCGAGAGAATTCAGAATTTTTTGTGTGTGCATTTGTTAATTTATGCATAATTGGAAGTATTCTTGATGAGCTGATGAGCTACTATGATATATATGTCAGTGTTCTCTATAAGAAATGCACAGATATCTGGGTATCTTTTTTGAGAATCTGGTGCATCAATGCATGTCACGGTTTTTTAAGTCAGAATAGATATAGACACATCATCCTGGAATGTAAAATCCTTCTGACTCTCTGTTGCTACTGATCTCCTCTTGACCTATCCCTTGAGTAACTTCACTGTGATTACAGGACTATTTTGATGCTATTATATACTCCAAGGCTAGCACTATGTTTAGGGCTCTCTCCAGTGGTTGCAAACTGCCTTCTCAGATCTGCATGATTAAAGCCTCCTACTTTTCTTTAAAGCATGAGCTACAAACAGGACACATCTAATAAAATCAACTCCATTTCCTGCACTTAAATGCAATGTTGTAGCTCAGGATGTCAACGTTCTTCAAATTACCATATGTTAGAGAGACTGTAGGAAAACATTTTTATTAAATCCGTTTTCCCAGTTAAAAAAAAACCCAGACCCTAGATCATCACACAGACTCACTGTCCCACACATGCACACACACATACACATGCATTGATAGGAAAAGGAGGAATGGAAAAGGAAAATGCACTGATGGTATTAGTTGTGAGTGAACAGTTATAATCACTATATCCATCTGAAACTATTGCTCTGTGAATTTTCTCATGCCCATTTGAGCAGGACCATTACCTCAGGAGCAGAAAATCATCAGTTTGATAGTTGAAGTTCAACTCTTCCAATCAGCAAAAAATACAATAAGTACTGTGTCAAGATGAACCCTGAAAGCTATTCCCACTGGAAAGCCAACTCTTTACAGGCTCCGTAGGCAGACTGGGCAGGGAAGGGTTGCACTATTCAAATGAGCAGCTTAAACGCTCAGACTTTTGCTGTGGAAGTGGTGACAGGCCAAGTGAGAACCTGGGGATCAGGATTAGGTAGGAAGCTAACAAATGGAAACCTCCTGGTGGGTGCCTCCGGGAAGCCTTGTCAAGGCTCATGAAGGACAGAGGGAGGTGATTACAAAGAGGCAGATCAATTTACGAAGGGTAAATTGTGTCTTGCCAACCTGAAAGCTTTCTGTGATGAGATGACTTGCTCTGTATGGTGAGAGGAAATCAGTAGGTGTCATTTGCCTTGATTTTAGCAAGGCTTTCAGCACAAATTCTCAGTTTCTTAGACAAATGAGAGAGATAGTGAATGGATGGATGTATTAGAAGATGAGTGGAACACTGGCTAAGATCACTAGACTCAAAGAGTAGCAGTCAGTGATTCAAAGTCTAGTAACTGATAGATAGCAAGTTACTTGTGGTGTTTCTACAGAGCTGACACTGCTGCTAATGCTGTTTAACATCTTCATTAATAACCAAGATGATTAGATAGAGTGTGCTGTCAGCAAGGTTTTAGTTAACACCAGACTGGGCAGAGCAGATGATACACGGGACAGTTGCCGTTCAGAAGGATCTCAACAGGCAGGAGAAATGGGCTGAGAGGAACCTCACAGAGTTCAACGACAGCAGGCAGGAGTTCCTGCACCTGAACAGAGTAGAAGACGCGGCGAACCCAGCCAGGCACAGTCCAACTAGGCAGCAGCTTTGCAGAGTGGAGAACAAGCTGTACGTGAGTCAGCCATGTGCCGGTGCAATAGCGAAAGCTAATAGCAAACTGGGCTGCACTAATAACAGCCTAGGCAGTAGTTGAGGGACATCTACTCATCACCTGTGACACTGCATCGAGAACATTGTGTCCAGCTCTAGGTTCCCCGGTATGCCAAAGAGTTCTGGGTGGAGGGTGGTGAAATTGAGTGGAGGATAAACAAGCTGGTGGTGCACACAACGGTGACTGTGTCTAGTGCACAGAACATACAAGAAAAGGCTGGTTTTGTTCAACCTGGACAAGAAGAGGCTTTGAGAAGAACGTAGTTGCTGTCTTCAACCATCTAAGGGATGGTTAGAGAGGAGACAAAGCCAAACTCCTCTCAGAGATATACAGGAGAAGCACAGGGCAACAGACACAAGTTCAATTAAGGAAAATTCTGATTAGATAGAAAACTTTTCTCAGTGAGGATGGTATAGCACTGAAACAGGGATCCAGCAAGGCTGTGAAAGCCCTTCTGAAAGCAACTACAAATGATCATTTGAAGGACGTGCTTGTAAGAGGAAGTAAAGGAGTAACTGAGTTTTCAAAAGTCCTCTAAATATTATTTTTTTATAGTTTTCCCACAATTACTAGTTTCTCATTGAGAAACCTCTTATCCTTACTTCAGGATAGTCTGGTACAGATATAATGTTTTGTTCCTCAATGGGTTAGAAGTGATTAATGATAGTGTAAGAATGGTTTGGAAAATTACTTCTGAAAGACGTTTTTTATTTTAATAGATATTGTGGTTTAAAAGCAGTGGAAAGATGCTTTCATTCTGGAGATTGGAAACTTTGCTTATATTTGTTACCAAACCTTCTCACAATATGTAAAAAAAAAAAGAAGATAAAATCAATGAAAGGTAAAATTTGATAGAGACAACAGAATGCTCTAAACCACTTATTCTTCCTGCAGCAAAAGTAGCAGTCTTTAAGTGTACGCATCTAAATATCGTTGTAAATACAAACTGTCATTCTAAAAAGGAAATCCTTTGTTTAACCTTCAGTGATAATACAGTTATACATAATTACGTTTGCCTAAAGCTGAAAATCTTATGATCAAATGGCCTTCAGCTTTTATCTATCACTCCAAATTGTCCAGTATTATAAGGCACAATGAGAATAAATGGGTATGGCTGTATAATATCTTTTTGGATACTTTGGATACCTCTTTCAGTTTAAAGCCAGTATACTGTATCCTATCACTTCGTGGCCTTGTAAAAAGTCCCTCTCCAGCTTTCCTGTAGGCCCTCTTTAAGTACTGGAAAGCTGCTGTAAGATCACCCCGGAGCCTTCTCTTCTCCAGGCTGAACAACCCCAACTCTCTCAGCCTGTCTTCATAGCAGAGGTGCTCCAGCCCTCGGATCATCTTCGTGACCTCCTCTGGACTTGCTCCAGCAGCTCCATGTCCTTCTTATGTTGAGGACCCCAGAGCTGAATGTGGTACTCCAGATGGGGGTTCTCACAAGAGCAGAGTAGAGGGACAGAATCACCTCCCTTGACCTGCTGGCCACGCTTCTTTGGATGCAGCCCAGGATATGGTTGGCTTTCTGGGCTGCCAGTGCACATTGCCGGCTCATGTTGAGCTTCTCACCCACCAGCACTCCCAAGGCTTTTTCCTTAGGGCTGCTCTTGATCCATTCTCCGCCCAGCCTGTACTTGTGCTTAGGATTGCCCCGACCCATGTGCGGGACCTTGCACTTGGCCTTGTTGAACTTCATTAAGTTCTCACAGGCCCACCTCTCCAGCCTGTCAAGGTCTCTCTGGATGGCATCTCCTTCCTCCAGCGTGTCCACAACACCACACAGCTTGGTGTCGTCAGCAACTTGCTGAGGGTGCACTTGATGCCCCATCCCTGGAAGTGTTCAGGGCCAGATTGGATGAGGCTTTGGGCAACCTGGTGTAGTGGAGGGTGTTTCTGCCCATGGCAGGGGGGTTGGAACTAGATGATCTTTGAGGTCCCTTCCAACCCAAACCATTCTATGATTCTATGATCTCACTGCCTATGTTGTCAACAAAGATGCTATATAGCACTGGTCCCAATACTGACCCCTGATGAACACCACTCATCTCTGGTCTCCACTTGGACCTTGAGCCATCGACTGCCAACCTTTGAATGCGACCATCCTACCAATTCCTTATCCACTGAATGGTCTGTCTGTCAAATCCATGTCTCTCCAATTTAGAGACAAGGATGTCACGCAGGACAGTGTCAAATGCTTTGGACAAGTCCAGGTAGATGACCTCAGTTCCTCTTCCCTTATCCACCAATGCTGTAACCCTATTGTAGAAGGCCACCAAATTTGTCAGGCATGTTTTGCCCTTAGATTATTAAATTAGAAATCGGAAAGAAACTGTCATATTTCAAAGTATTTGAATTGTTGAACTAATATCTAATTGCTAGTTTGGGTTATAATACTTAGATTTTTAAATCCTGCAATGAATATTTGCCAATAGAAATAGGATCAGTGTTTTCAGCAGTGCTGTAATCATGCCTGCCATGCACAATAAGATCCTGCAGTCTATACAAGTTTAAAGTACAGACAGTTTTTCATTGGCTAATATACAATGTAGATAAAAAGAACTAATGTGCTACGATGATAAACATTAGTGTGTTCATTAGCGCAGTACAATGCCTGAAGAGTCTGTACTGACCAAGCAGAGAAGGGATGCCCTCCATCATTTTTTGTGCTATGCTGACTACGAGTTGATCATAGAATCATAGAATGGCATAGGCTGGAAGGGACCTTAGAGATCATCTAATCCAACCTCCCTGTCATGGGCAGGGACGCCTCTCAACTAGATCAGGCTACTCAAGGCTCCGTCCAACTTGGCCTTGAACACCGTCAGGGAGGGGGCATCCACAACTTCTCTGGGCAATTTATTCCAAAGTCTTACCACCCTCGTACTGAAGAATTTCTTCCTAAGATCTAATCTAAATCTTTTCTCCTTCAACTTAAACCCACTTCCCTTTGTCCTATCAGTGCACACTCTTGTAAAAAGTCCCTCCCCAGCCTTTCTGTAGGTTTCCTTCAGGTATTGGAAGGCAACTATTAGGTCCCCCCGAAGTCTTCTCTTTTCAAGGCTGATCTTTCTCCTCTTGAGTCCTTCAGCTATTAACAATCCCATCTCAGCAGTCCTGCCTCTCTCTGACATTTTACTTATGGTTTGTGACTCTACTCTACATTTTCTAACAGCTATGTAGTTTTTTCTGGAGTTTAAGCCAAGGTTAAACAGCTGGGTCAAATCAGAGCTCGTCCTTGGTTCACCATTGCTGAACCCCAGCATGGGAAGAGGAAGAGGTTAGAGCACTTCAGATGCCTGGACACTAGCCTGGATATAGGTCTCATCAGTAAGTTAAAGATCAGGTTGGGCAGCTTTACAGATACGCAAATCTTTTTAAACTGGGCTGATATTTCAAACTGAACATCAGTTGAGTGCATATTAACCATGCAGAATATATAGCTTTGACATAAATTGTGGAGTATAAGTGCATATGCATATACTACATATCTATACAATACTGATGTAGTGTAAACATAAGATGTTGAGGTTTATCCTCTATAAAGATCAGTTGATCATTGTGGTTTTACTCAAACACAAAAAGTGGACTTGTAAGGGAAGCTGAAATCCTCACCCTCAAGGTCCCCTAACTGTAAACTGAATATATCATGTTTCTTATGGTTCTATGATCAGGTAGCAGTAAAGACACAAGGGTTCTTGATGTGTTATAAACCACAGAAGTGCCCGAGAGCAGTCCTGCAGGAGTTAGGGTTTCTCCTGCCAAAAAGGTGGCGGGATCAATAGCCCAACTGAAGTGCGTTTGCACCAATGCACGCAGCATGGGCAACAAACAGGAGGAGCTGGAAGTCATTGTGAGCAGGAAAATTATGACACAGTTGCCATCATTGAAACACGATGGAGTGACTTGCAGAACTGGAGCGTTGCAATGGATGGCTGTAAATTCTTGAGAAGGAATAAGCGAAGAAGCAGAAGTGATGGAGTAGTTCTGTATGTTAGGAAGTGTTTTGATCGTCTGTAGCTTAATGATGGTGGCAATAGGGTTGAGTGTTTATGAGTAAGAATCAGGAGGAAGGACAACAAGACAGATATCATGGTGAGAGTCTGTTACAGACCACCCAACCAAGATAAAGAGTCAGATGAAATATTCTATAAGCATCTAGGAGAAGTCTCACAGTCACTAGCCTTTTTTCTCGTGGAGGACTTCAATTTACTGGATTGTGGTAATACAATGCAATAGAGAGGAAATAGTCTAGGATGTTCCCGGAGTGTGTGGGAGATAACTTCCTGACACAGCTGGTGAGCGAGCCAATTAGGGAAGGTGCACTGCTGGACCCGTTGTTTGCAAACAGACAAGGACTTGTGGGTGATGTGACAATTGGAGGCCGTCTTGGATATAACGATCACAAAATGATAGAGTTTTCGAGTCTTGAAGAAGTAAGGAGGGTAGTCAGCAGAACTGCCAGCTTGGACTTCCGGAGGGCAGATTTTGGCATGTTTAGGAGATTGGATGACAAAGTTCCTCGATAGACCATCCTGAGAGGCAAAGGAGTCCAGGAAGGCTGGTAATTATTCAAGAAGGAAATCCTAAAGGTGCAGAAGCAGGCATTCCCCATGTGTCAAAAGATGATCTTGTGGGGAAGAAGACTGGTCTGACTGAACAGAGACCTTTGGCTGGAACTCAGGAAAAAAAAGAGAGTTTATGACTTCTGGGAAAAGGGGCAGGCCACTCAGGAGGACTGCAAGCATGTCATGAGGTTATACAGGCAGGAAATTAGAAGGGCCAAAGTCCAATCAGAACTTAATCTGGCTACTACCGTAAAAGACAATAAAAAACGTTTCTATAAATACATTAGCAACAAAAGGAGGGCTAAGGAGAATCTCCATCCTTTGTTGGATGTGAGGTGAAACATAATGACAAAGAATGAGGAAAAGACTGAGGTACTTCATGCCTTCTTTGCCTCAGTCTTTAATAGAAAGACCAGTTGTTCTCTGGTTACCAGCCCCCTGAGCTGGAAGACGTGGAGCAGAATGAAGCCACTATAATCCAAAGGGAAATGGTTACCGATCTGCTACACCACTTGGAAGCATACAAGTCTATGGAGTCAGATGGGATCCACTCAAGCATACTGAGAGAGCTGGTGGACATGCTCACCAAGCCTCTTTCAATCATTTATCAGCAGTCCTGGCTAACTGGGGAAGTCCCAGTGAATATATGATGCCTTTCTACAGGAAGGGCCTGAAGGAGGATCAGGGGGTCTGCAGACCTTTCAGTCTGACCTCAGTGCCAGGGAAAGTTATGGAGCACATCATCTTGAGTGCCATTGCGTGGCACATACAGGATAACCAGGTGATCGGGCCCAGTCAGCAAAGGTTAGCGAGAGGCAGGTCCTACTTGACTAACCTGATCTCCTTCTATGACAGTGTGATCCACTTACTGGATGAGGGAAAGGCTGTGGATGTTGTCTATCTAGACTTTAGGAAAGCCTTTGACACCATTTCCCACAGCATTCTCCTGGAGAAATTAGCTGGTTATGACTTGGATGGACATGCGCTTTGCTGGGTAAAAAACTGGCTGGATGGCCAGGCCCAAAGACTTGCGGTGGAGTTAAATCCAGCTGGCAGTCAGTCACAATTGGTGTTCCTCAGGGCTCAGTGTTGGGGCCAGTTCTGTTTAATATCTTTATTACTCATCTGGATGAGGGGATCAAGCGCACCCTCAGTAAGTTTACAGCTGACACCAAGTTAGGTGGGAGTATTGATCTGCTTGAGGCTAGGAAGGCTCTACAGAGGAATCTGGACAGGCTGGAGCAATGGGCTGAAGCCAATTGTATGAGGTTCAAGAAGGCCAGGTTCCAGATCTGACACTCAGGTCACCACAACCTCATGCAACACTACAGGCTTGAGGAAGAGGGGCTGGAAAGCTGCCTGGTGGAAAAGGACCTGGGGGTTTTGGTTGATAGCTGGCTGAATATGAGCCAGCAGTGTGCCTAAGTGGCCAAGAAGGCAAATAGCATCCTGGCTTGTATGAGCAATAGCATGGCCAGCAGGACTAGGGAGAAATTGTCCCCCTGTGGTCAGCACTGATGAGGGTAACCTTTAAAATTGTGTACAGTTTTGAGGCTCTCAGTACAAGAAAGACATTGAAGTGCTGGAGCATGACCAAAGATCTGGTGAAGACAGTGAAGGCTCTAGAGCACAAGTCTTATGAGGAGCGTTTGAGGGAACTCAGGTTGTCTAGCCTGGAGAAAAGGAGGCTCAGGAGAGACCTTATGACTCTCTACAACTACCTGAAAGGAGGTTGTAGTGAGGTGAGTGTTGGTCTTTTCTCCCAAGTAACAAGTGATAGAATGAGAGGAAATGGCCTCAAGTTGCAGCAGAGGATGTTTAGATTGGATATTAGGAAAATTTTCTTCACGGAAAGGGTTATCAAGCATTGGAACAGGCTGCCCAGGGAAGTGGTTGAGTCACCATCCCTGGAGGTATTTAAAAGATGTGTAGATGTGGTACTTAGGGATATGGTTTAGTGGTGGACTTGGCAGTGTTAGATTTGTGGTTGGACTTGGTCTTAAAGGTCTCTTCCAACTTTAATGATTCTATGACTCTAGTTCTACTCAAAAACGAATCACTAGTTATTATATATTCAGGATATGATCCAAAGCCTAATGAAATTGAAAAGAAAGAGCAGAATAAGTTGTGATTTGGAGGCTGATATTCTCTTTCCTCCATCCCTCATTGGCTAACAGTACCCAAAGTTGTGTACTGTTGCACAATGTGAATTCAATGGGAAGACAGACTTTTAGACTTTTAATGTAATGTATCATTATAGGCATTTCAATATTACTGAATTTCAGATTTCTATATTTCTTTTCTCTTTTTTTTCCCTTTCAGGCAAGCCCTGCCCCTATAATTGTGAACACAGACACCTTGGACACAATCCCTTATGTAAGTATTTATTTTTTTAATAATATATAGAATTTGTTTATTTTCCCACAGTAATTCTATTCAGAGAAGTTATAAAAAAACCCTTACAATTAATTATGTCTTTTGCAGTTACATGATTATTTCTTTTCTGGAATAAGAAACCAGGAATGATAATTCTACTCAGGTGAATTATAGCACATTATATACATTATATCATTTGTAGTATGGACTTCAACACTTATACCGTAACTTACTAAAACTAGCCTTTCTTTGAAAAAAAAAATGTGTTTGCATTAAGCCTTTCCTCCTTACCAGTAATATAAAGTATGAATATTTTCTTTTAGTGCAGCATGCTCTCTCCTAGCCTATTAAGAAGATATGCACACTGTAATATTAAAAAGGTGCAAACTGCTCTTCATTTTTCTGACTATATTCTTTCTGTAATTATAAATTGTTCATGATAAATAACAGCACAAGCTAGACGACTTCATGTTTTCTTGTTAATGTCTCTTCATTTTTATGACTTTTAGAAAAAACTTTACCCTAAAATAAATGCATATTTTTATTACAGTTTAAAAAAATCTGCTTTTCTACAAGCACTTGATATCATTGTCATTTTAGACTGTAAAAGCAACTATAGTCAAAGCAAAAGGACACAGAGAAAGACAAAGTGAATATATAATAATGAGAGGAACAGGTTTAAATGATTGGAGGCAAGAAAAGCAAGTAGTACGAAGCTAGCCACCCGGTATCTAATCTGTTTCGTACGATACCAATGCATAAGCCTAATATTTTATCCACCTACACCAATCATATTGCTGGATTCTGTCTTTTAGAAGACTATTGATGAGGAAGTTCAGTAGGGGTTGTCCTGACCAGCTTGTTTGTTGCTGACAACTCATAAAACTTAGAAATTATTTTGCAGAACACATGTAAAATTGACAACCAAGAGCAATTTAGAAGAATGACGCTGCTGTAGAGCAAAAGAGAATTAAATCCCTTGTTGGGAATTTCAACCATTAGGAAAGGTGGAAAAGTTAAATAAAATTTCTCCATTCATCTGCATTCAGCTTTCTTAAAAGGCTTCCTATAATTTCTAAGTCTCAGTTTTCCTTCTGAACATCAGAACCACCTGCTCTGGTCTCACATTCAATAGCTCTGGCTTTTCTTCTGTTTTAATGAGACACTTTACACTTAGTGTTCTCTAGGTCTTCCAAAAGGGACATTGTGAGCCTCAGTTCTCATTTCCAGTGCTGGACCTGTGCCCAGGATACTCTGCAGCTACGGTGTTAGAATTCCTAAATACAAATGCAATTACACTGGTGACAAGATGTTCAATCAATATGATTTATTCCCATAACACAGTCTATCAATACTTATACACTTTCACAGTAGTGTTCCTTTCTCTCAAAAAAAAAAACCCACAAAAAAATGGAAAAATGACCAAACACATTCAAGACAAATACGGAGAGCAGGCTGAAAAGTGCCTGTGGGCTGTTTCAGTCTCCAATACATGATGTGAACTAGATAAATAAACAGAAGGTGCTTGTAAAAATAGACAATTCTGAAGTAGTCACCTTGCTTTTACCTGATGCATGGGAAGGGTTATATCCCTTAGATATGGGACAGAGCAGAGCTACCAAAGAGGGACTTATTTAGACTAGCCAACAAGAAATGTCAAGGTGAAGCATATCTGCTGAGCCAAGCCAGCACAGTGCCCCATAGGGCATGGGGTCTTTGCTTTACAAGTAGGCATTTCTTTCTTATCAGGATACTAGAAGGACAGACAAACATATGAACAAAGACCGTGAAGGCGGGAAGATTTGTGTTTTCCTTCCTGCTCCCAGGACTAGTTCTGTTCAGTTTGGTTCAGTTTCGTTTTGTGGTGTTTCCTCTGCTAGGAAGGTGCTGTAGGCATTGAGCCAGATGCACGTTTGCTTGGGAGTGCATCCCCTCCTGGGCCCGTGAACCTTTCAAAGCAGGTTTACAGACAGCATGTGGTGGGTTGACTCTGGCCAAGAGCCGAACACTGTTCTCACTCCTGTCTCCTGTGAGGCAGGGAGAAAACAGAAGGAAGGCAAGAAGAGTTGTTTAGCCATTTCCTGGAAAGCAAGGCTTCATCACATGTAGCAGTTACTTGGGAAGACAAATGCTGTATCCATGAATGTCCTCCCTCTTCCTCCTCCTTTCCCTGAGCTTTTATTGCTGAGCACAATGTCATATGGTATGGAATATCCCTTTGGTCAGTGAGGGTCAGCTGTCCCAGCTGTGTCCCCTCCCGGGTTCTTGTGCACCCCCAGCCTACTCACTGATGGAAGAGGAAGGGCAGAGAAAGCCTTGATGCTGTGCAAGCTCTATTTAGCAATAGTCAACACACTCGTGTCTTATCAACATTATTTCAGCTATAAATCTAAGCATAGCATCATATGGGCTACTACGAAGAAAATTAACTCCATCCCAGCCAGACCTGGTAGTGCTTATAAAACCATGGGGATCTATAAGAGAGCCCATAACACTGCAGGGTGTTAGTGGGGCTTTGTCTCTCCAATATTTGGAAGAACAGAGAAAAATCTTCCAAAATTGGATGAGCTAAGTGTATTATAACGCAGCCATCATCATATCATTTATCTTACAGCACATGTAATTTAGCAGATATGCCCTAAAATATTTTTTTCAGATAGGTCAGTTCAGAGAGAGAACAGAGAGTTAGATTTAATTATTATTTTGAAACTTGAACATGAGCAAGCACCTGCCTTTTCAGCACTGTCAGGACTTCCAGGCTTACCTGGAGGAAGACTGTAAATACCTAGGGACATCTCTAGTGAATGTTTGTTTACTGTTAGAGTTTGCTAGCTGGTTATTAAAGCTTCTGAATGGTATCATTCTTTTTCAGTTACCACAAAAAAAAACACCTAACACCATAGAGATAAATTATTTTATGGATCATAAAAGTCAAGCTCAATTTTTGTATTTTCTGTCCAAAGCTGAAAGCATCCATGATGTGAGTAGACGTAGAGCAGTCTATCCTCTCTCATAACTGCAGCGTGTCTAAAACACCCGGTAGTGCTGATCTTCAGGGCTAGATTCAGCTTAGATCCTTGCTATTCAGTTCTTGTTGTCAAGCCTTAAAGCATATTTGGAGTCCAGGAAGCTTCCTATGGGAGGAACAGGCAGAAATTTTTAGATCCTACCAATTGGACTGTGTTTCCTATGATCACATTCTTTTTCCGATAGCCTGTTTTGCTCTAGTCTTAGATGCTTGTCTTTCAATTCTTTCATTTGAATGTGCATTCTACAAACCTGAGCCTCATTTCTAAAATAACTTCTATAAAATTAAGAGGCAAGTGGATATATATGCAAATGATACATGTCACGAAATTTTTTTACATATCAGTCTTTGATTTCTCATTGTTGGATTTTCTTAACATGTTTGTCATGATAACTAGTGAATGTTGTCCACTCCTGTTTTTGCAAAAAAACTGCTGCTTTAAAAAAATAAAACTTTTTTTTTCTTTTATTAAAATCTGCTTTTTCTTAAAGAACTATCATTTTCATTGTATTTACTATAAAAAAGTTAAGTAATCCATTTTATGCCATGTAGAAAGTATTTTTAAATTTTAAATGCTGGAATAAGAATAAATTTGCAAATTTTGGTGAATCAACATGGTTTTACTTTTCTCTGACATTACTAGCCACAGCTGATAGCCTGATAGATCCCTAAATAAGGCCAGCCTATTTTTAGTGTTGTTACATACCAGATGGAGGCTTCTCATGATTTCGTTGAGCTGGTGGCTCAGCAGGACGAGAAACCTGTCCCGTTATTTTGTTTTACACAATGTACCTTCGATGTATTTCCAATTCAGTAACAGCCCTGCTATCTTCCTCCAAAAATTCCTGAGTGTTTTCAGAGGGAGGAGGTCTCACAGCAATGATTAGCATTCACAAAGCATTTTCAAATGTAACGTTTCCACTGGTCCACCAGAGAGAAATTTCCTTTTCACAGTTGGTATACAACTGGTAAACCGCGTGATTTGTCTCATTAACATTCTAATGATTTAAATTCATGTAATTAAACCTTTTGGTACTGTTGCCATTCTTCAAACCTTTCAACTCAATAGTTTGAAAGAAAAAATCATCCTGTGAGGGACTGATTTTCATCAGTATGCGTTTCTTAAACGAGATAAAAGGAAAGGCCTTATTCTGTCATACTGCATGTTATTCCTTATAATTTGGGCCTGCAGTGAGTAACAGAAGAAAGAGTTAATTAGCTTCGTTTCTGGGTTCAGTGGCTTGAAAACTTTGCCTTGCCAAGCTTTGGACGTGGGAATAAATTTAATAGGAAGCTTCGACGGTACAAAACGAATTATTCTCTGGCATTTTAAGCACAATTAAACATTTGTGGGAGTTTGTTTGTTCTCTATTCTTTGGCTGTAAATTTTAGATCTTTTTGTATAATGAGAAGCATTAATTTAATAACATATGAATCATCTCAGTTTCTCTGTTGCACAGAATAAGACTTATTTATTTCTTTTTCAGTTTCCAAAATGTTATATAGTTAGGTTAAAAGTAGCTACAAGGCTGACTGCTGCATCACTTTCAGAAATTGATAGGAACTTTCCTATTTATTTTATGATGGAATTTCATTCTCCTTTCATCTTAACTAAACGTTACTTTAAGTTCACTCAGATATCATGGTTGTTCTCTTCCTCGTCCTGTATTGTCACAGTGATAAGATCTCAGGAATATGTACCTTACTCTCCTTTTGGTCCCAATAAATTCCTTATATTTCTTGAGTCTCCCATTATTCTTCCAAATTATGAGGGTGGTGAGGTACTGGAACAGGTTGCCCAGAGAAGTTGTGGATGCCCCATCCCTGGAAGTGTTCAAGGCCAGGCTGGATGAGGCTTTGGGCAACCTGGTGTAGCGGAGGGTTTCCCTGCCCATGGCAGGGGGGTTGCATCTTTAAAGTCCCTTCCAACCCAAACCATTCTATGATTCCATGATTATTATTATTGTTGCAGTTGTTATTATTGCTATTATGGTTTATTTTATTACTGGTTCACTCTGCTAATTGTGCCGCCTATGCTGAGTTCTGTGCAGATACACTGAAGTTGTTTCCTAAAGAAGTGATTTTCAGACTACTCAGGTTATGTTTTCCTGAGCTGTAATCAAATCTTTGGATTGCTTTTGCACACACCTGAGCGCGGCCATGCAGATGGCTGTGCAGCTGTTTTGATGCATCCCTGCGTAGGGATACTGGGAGCTCAGACCCCCTCTGGAGCATGGCAGTTGCTCTGTGACAGATCCTGTGCAGGGAAGTGCGAGGGCCATGATGATTCCAAAAGAGGGAGGTTAGGGAAAAGTTCAGCTTTCTTCTCTGTCATCCCAGTCAGCCAGTTCAACTTGGATTTAGCACGTTAGAAGGAGATATATAAAGGCTGCAAAGAAAAATAAATTCTTCCTATTCTGACTGTAAAAAGAATGGGGAAAGTTTGCAAATTTCTGAGACAGTCAGTACTGTAAAGGCTTTTATTGGATAATATGAATGTAGATGCAGCCTAGACCTAAGTAAGTAAATTGAAGGAGGGAGCTGGCCTTATATATTTCTACAATAAAGCATAAGTGACGTGTCATTACATACATAATAAATATTTTATGTCATACATAACTATGACTGATGAGCAAATGTTTAAGACAATGATAATAGAGGAGTAAAAATAAATTCGTATCTAAAGGATCGGATCTGAGTTTTCACAATGCCAGGGAGCTCTTGAAGTTGGGATTTTTTTATTAATGAATATTTTAAAATAGATAAAAATATTGACCTATAAGTATATATATCTACTTTCCCATTGACTTCTCTTCAGAATAAATTTGTGGCCTCATTCTTAATTAGTTTGATCATAGTCTTGAAAGTCAGATTGCACATCTTATTATCACAAATGACTCTCATGTTTTCCAGATTGTTTTTCCAGACTGTTAAACACCCGTTTTGTTTGTTTGTTTGTTGTTTATACTTATCTTTCAGTCTGTCAGTTAATGTGGATTACAATGGAAAAGCTAAATCTGGTAGAGCTCTGTGCTAGTTTTTAAAAGCTGCATTGGCTTGGTTCTCTGTTCTGGCCCTTGGATTGTATCACAACGTTTGCCCTGGCAAATGCTGCTGTGTTCTGCGCATCATCATTTCTGCAGTGGAATAAGAGATATTTCTTTTATAATAGCAGTATTGACCAGATTGATTGAAGTCATGTTTATAAAATATTTTGAGATCATTAGTGAAAAAGGTGCTACATCACACAAGACTAATGAACTAACATAAAACAACTCCACTTAAACATGCAAAAATAGAAAAATCTTTATCTGGCCATCTGACGACTTCAATGGATTTAAATTAAGTATGATGGATAGCAGGAAAATATGTTGTTACTGTCCAAAACCCAAAGCAAAAGTACAGAATAGATCTTATGAATCTGATTTATTTATTTATCTGTGATCTGATCTAGGTGGTCCTGCTCAGGCAGGGGGTTTGGACTAGATGATCCTTTGAGGCCCCTTCCAATCCCTAACATTCTGTGATTGTGTGATTCTGTGATCCATTGTTTTTCTTCCTGAAAATCAATATATTTCAAATTTTTCTTTTAAAATAAAATGTTTTAGAAAGAAATATCATTATGAAAGGGACCAAAGCGATTTTGAAGTAAGATGTAATGCTTTTACTGGGTTTCTCTTTTAAATTCTGGATGCAACTTTGAATATTTAAGCCTCATCAAAGACATCATTTTTAACTAGGGGAAAAAACAGCTCTGTAAAGTAAAATAACTCCAAGATTTGGCTTGTTTGTTTTTTTTAAAATTTTATTTTCCTCAGGAACAAGCACTACTTTGCATATATGAGTGCTACATATCATATTACGTAAAAAAATCAGAAGAAAACCTTCATTATGTCTGTTTATAGGTAGAAATATTGATGTCCTATTAATCCATCAATTAAAAGCATCCCTTGGTCACACATCTAATTACTCCTTCACAGTTCTATTCTGCAAAATTATAATACTTTCCGTTTTCAGTTGCCTGGGAACATTAGCAGACTGGGAGAGAGGAGCTTATGGAACTATAAAGAGAGCACATCATACGATTGTCTTTGACCCTCTGCTTCAGGTGGACACAGCATAGAAAATCTGTAATGCTCTGCACTTTTTGGATTTGGACTACTTAGAGCGTAAGTCCTTTAGCATTTTAGTCCACATCATGGATGTACTTGAGAAGCAAATTCCTTGCATTTACTAGTCTTTGGTTCACACACTGCAGTTTATGAAGCAGACTTTCTGACAAAAAAAACCCAAACTTGACAACAGTCTTTTGGATACCCTCTACCCACTAATAGGCAGTCAGTCTTTTGGGTGGCATTGAAATAAACCCCTTGAAAGAGGTACCGTGTTTTGCTTTTGTAAAGTCAATTCCTGTTGGGCTGCTCTTCTTATCCTTGTAGCCTCTACTTTGGGGAAGCCAGTAAGCCACTGCTATATCAGCTGTTTTTACCACTCTAAGAAAAATCCTATATACTTCTGAGAGTGTGTGTGCGGGGTGTACTTACCCCTCCTCTACACCCAGCTATATTTCAGTTGTAATTCATCCAAGGTAATTTGGTCATGAGGTTGGGATGTGCTGCAGAATGCAGAGCAGAGTATGTCAGAGTTGTTTAAAGCACTTGGAGATTTCATATCATAGATCACAGAATGGCATAGGCTGGAAGGGACCTTAGAGATTATCTAATCCAACCTCCCTGTCATGGGCAGGGACGCCTCTCAACCTGATCAGGCTACTCAAGGCTCCGTCCAACCTGGCCTTGAACACCGTCAGGGAGGGGGCATCCACAACTTCTCTGGGCAATTTATTCCAAAGTCTCACCACCCTCGTACTGAAGGATTTCTTCCTAAGATCTAATCTAAATCTGTTCTCCTTCAACTTAAACCCATTTCCCCATGTCCTGTCAGTGGACACTCTTGTAAAAAGTCCCTCCCCAGCCTTCCTGTAAGTTCCCTTCAGGTATTGGAAGGCAGCTATTAGGTCCCCCCAAAGTCTTCTCTTTTCAAGGCTGAACAATCCCAGCTCCCGCAACCTGTCCTCGTAGCAGAGGTGCTCCAGCCCCTGGATCATCTTTGTGGCCCTCCTCTGAACACGCTCCAACAGATCTATGTCTCTCTTATGGTGGGGACATCAGAACTGGACGCAGTATTCAAGGTGGGATCTCACAAGAGCAGAGTAAAGGGGGAGAATCACCTCTCTCAACCTTGATTTGAGTCAGCCTAGAATTGCATGGCCTGAACTAACCTAAATTAAATGTTTTTTGAATTTGATTCAAAACCTCCCTGGTTTTGAATTAGCTTTTGCTTTTGTGACATTTTTGATTATATATATCATATATATATATCTATTGATAAGCAGACCCACAGTTAACATTCCTGTATTTTGTAGCAGTAAGATAAAATCAGCAGGGTATATGGGTTATCCAGTGGTTAACATAACCTCTTGAAAATACACTTTTATATTACAAACTGTGGCCTTAAGCCATCAAACCCATTGTCTTTCATAAATATTTCTGTTCATTTTAGTTTTTATTCTTTTGCATAAAAGGCTTAATTGGAAAATATATTTAAGGCATTGATAAAACTCTTTAAGTACACAGGAATATTTTTCCTCGGTGACAGCGTTATTGTGAATTATTTTGTCTTGAAGCCGCAGTTCTGAACTGAGTTGGGAAACATAGTATAAAGAGTACAAGTGAATAACTACTTGTCTATAGGCTTAATTTGTTTGTGATTTGAGACAATGGCACTTGTAGGCAGATTTCACTATGTTAGAAAGGTGTAGAACTTACCTGAAAACGGTTTTCAAAAGTGAAAGAAGAATTAGCACAGATGTCATTATCTTAATAGTTTTAATTATATAAAAGGAAGAAAGATCTTTCCTGTTTCAAAAGATTGCATTTTGAAGGACTTCAGACAGTAGGAAAAATTTAGAATACTGTTGTCAGAAAAAGACGTATGCCTTTGACCTTGGATAACCTAAGAGTAAAGAGAAAATAACTGCTCAGAATTCAAGAGAAAACTAATTCTGATGAAAAGTGCAGAAGAAAAATATGTTTCATGTCTTATTGGAAAAGGAAGGGCTTAATTTTTATCATACTTCAGTCCTTTAAGATGAGATATATCTGAAATTTTTTTTATGCGAACCTTTCTTTGTAATTTGAAGGATATTTATATCTAATGTCCAGAATTGGTTGATGTTTTGGTTGATGTTTTGCTTTGCAAACTACCTCTTAAAGTTCAGCCAAGGCAAGGTGGTTGTTTTCCTGGCAGTACGTAATACAGCATTAGTAACAACATTGGACAGAAAATATTTCCTTCCCTTATAATCTTTTATGTATTGCTCTTAGTAATATCCACTGCGGTTTTTAGAGGAGGGATTTTTCACATTATTTATGTTAACTTTTTTTGAATTTTAGAATAGCTGCAGTGTGTTCTTACTCTTTTCCTGCAGCAATATAAATAAATCTGAATGAACATCATTTTGCTGCAATAAAAATGCAAAATTAACCGTTTAAATTCTCTCTCATTTTCCCCCCTTGTTAGCCAGGGATTAACTGATCCATGTTGCAAAACTAACACTCCTTCAGCACAATTTCAGGAAATCTGAAGCGAAGTCCCTGCTGTTTCAAGTTGTGAGTGTTTGTTTTGGGATGTGACTCATTTCTAATCCACATTTTGCATAATAAAAACCCATGCCACTTTTAATGCAGTGCTCTGGTGAATCAGCCTTAATGGTAAATTATATTTTTAATCAGTGTTTAGATGACCGAGCTTTCTGCATATAGTAGCAAACCCAAATATACCGCAAATAATATCTATTTTCCTGATCTTAAAAATTCTAGCTCTCATAATCTTCTGTAGAAGATTGACTAAGTTTAAGGATATAAGAAAGTAAAGATGCCTACATGAGATAAATTCCCACTTTGTGGAGATTATTAATAAAAAGGAATGACAACTGAAGTACTTTTTTTTTTTTATGCATCTTACATCGACATACTCAATCAACAGTCAAGTGATTTGTGCCTGTAAATTGTTCTGCATAAAGAAGGCAATAGTTTAAAACTTTGGATTCTTTTTAGTCATAAATTATTTGTGCTGAGTACGTGCTGGTGTATGTTAGCGAGGCAGAAAACGTCATTGTATTGGATTTTGACAAGTGTGATTATTTCATTCTTTACACGGCTTAATTGGGCAGTAGTGTGGTCATAACAAAATTAATTTTGTATAATGTCCAAGCTCAGGACTCAGACTTTGCAAAGGTGAGGGAAAGGTGGGCGTAGCACACTGGGTTTATCTTGAAACTATTGAGCTATAGTAATTTTTCAAATAATGTGCAACGTACAAGGTTGATTAATGACTCACTCCCATTTCACCATCATCTTTCTCCTTAGTAGAAGCAGATTGGTGTTATCTTAATAGTGCTCTTTCTTACTCTATAAATTGTAAAAATCTCCAACTGCCCCTATGACCTCTTGTTATTCCCGCAGAGGAGGACAAACATAATTTGCAGCTAGTGCTTTCAATATTGCTTTATTTCTTTTTAGAGGCATTGTGTTATACTTCGAAGATTGTTTGTAAAATAAGTCAGAGAAGAGCTCCTCTTTCATTCTCCAGACATTTGATTTTCATGCAGAAGGACATACATATATTCTAGTTTATGGAACACTTTTTCATATATCTTGACATTGTTGAAAGGTGTCCATCTTTCTTTCAAGAAAAGGAAGCTATTTCCAGGAGCCATTCTCATGACTTAAGAATACTGGTCTCTCATCAATAAGGCAGGTTGGTCTTTACTCAGGACTGGGCACCCCTGTTTCAATTACATGTCTCGATGAACCTTACCTCTATATGCAGACCTATTGGAGGAAAATAAATGATACGTGACTTTTTACTCAATTCTTGAACTCCACATCTTTTTTGTATTTAGTTGTATCTAGTATTTAGTTAATTTATATTTTGTAGACATTCATCTGCTTTACTGAAGTTAAAACTTCAACATAGTATCTAGTTAGCCATCATACACTTTGAGCACAGTTTCTTATTTCCAACTCTCTTTCTAGCCATTGTTCTTTCACTGCCAATTCTTAGTGAGGAATGACTCAAAAAGCTTATGAGAAGAGCTTTCCCTGTCACATTTTTAATCTTTCTGCTTTGGTGAAAATAGGAGATACATAGCAATGAACTCGAGCCTGCAATGTTAAGCAATTTTTTTCTGTTTAGCCTTGCATTGTGTTGTAGTCATGGCAAAAAATTACTGTATTTGCAATACGTGTGCATGAATTATTACAAGGTGTTAGGGGGTTGCTGAATTTGGTAGCCTGATAGAGACAAGGCTGCTGCAACTCCGCGCTGCAATGTCCAACCAGTAGCAAGGCTGAGCCTACAATCTCAGTAAGCACAAACACAAACAGGACTCGTATACACATGGCTGAACAGAACAATACGTGTGCAATCAGCACTCAAACAAAGAAAAGCACCACCACTGGCCTTGTCATGTCTGTCTCCCCTACATATATATGTATATATACATAGGTACAGTGTGAAACCTGTCAGTAGCTGGATTCAGACACTAGGTCAACTCAGTGTAACCAGTCCCAGATCCTTGCTGTCCCAGATGCTAGCACCTGTGTGTAAGCCCTTGAGGCTGCAACCCCTCTCCAGCTGCTGGTACAAACCCCTTTGCATGCACCATCACACGTGTGTGTGCGCGCACACACACACACACGCTGTAGATACTTCCAGTAACTGAGCTTAGACACACAGCCCTTCCCATAGCTGGCCCTGGATCCTTTCTCTTCCCACTCTGCAGTAACACACACACACACAAACAAGCATCTCAGTCAACCTCTGGATCCTAAAGTCTCTTGAGCAGTTGTCATGGACCTGTTGTCCCTCCAGCAGCCAACTCCCCTAGTTGTTTCACTCCCAGTTACAGACATACCCATGGCTTCTGATTGCTTCACCTACTCACCAGCTAGCCCAACTTGATGTTTGCTGGCAGTCATCCACTGCTATATACACCCTCACACACTCCAGCTGCTGGTACCATAGATCCCTGTACACATACACACAGAGAATAGAGTACCTCTCACCCAAGAAAATAGGTAGAAATGGAGTTTATTTAATAGAAGACATGACGGATGATGCTGAGCAGGTGCAGGGTATGGGCAAGGAAGCACACTGACCAGACTTGTTTACATCTGACTGGCTCCTTTTAACCCCTTATCCCTCAGTTTTCCCATGCTTGTTCCTTTCCAAACCACCTTTATCCGTCCTTTTTCCGCACTTCTGATTCCTCCCCAAAAAAATCTCATAGGTCTTGTTACAATGACAAGATGCTCATTCCCTGCATCCCACAATGTGTCCCAGCCCCATAGGCAGTGGTACCCTCCTTGGTCTATAAGGTGCTCTCCAGTTGACCCATGGTGCTGGGTGTCCCCATTAGCCCATGGGGCTGAGGCTTCCCTGGGAGAGCACGTCCGATGGGTTCCTTCACCTACCCTGTGTCTCTGCGTGCGTGTGTGTGTGCACACCTTTGACAGACTGATGGCTCCTGTGATGAGCCTGGGAGCAGCCAGGCATGGTGTTACTTGGGCTCCTTCACCTGTCACTCACTCTCTGTGTTCTTTTCCGGGGGCGAAGATGAGCTTTTATCATATACCCTGACACAATATATTCTAAGAATGGCATTAGGCAGAAAAACACGTAATCCTGAAAAATAACACATCTGTGGAGCAGACATGCTAAAGCATGTATAGTAAGGCCCAGGAATGCTTGTTTAGTGGCCTTGTGGATATCAGAGCGTTTGATGTCCAGGATATATATTTTACACAGATCTACGCATCATGATCACTGACCACTAACTTTATTGCATAATGGTGAGATAACAATCAGAATATTTTCCAGCTCTCTGCTGCCATATAGTTTACAGATTAGATGTGGAAATCAGAGCTTTCATTATGTCAGGAAACCTGTGGAGAACATGCTAAAGATACTTCATATAATTGATAAATTATGCTCTACTTCTGAAAAGGGATGACGCAATGCTTGGCATTTAAAAGTGGTATTGCATAACAAACGTTTTCAAAGTATTTCTGTGTTGCAGTTGTGCACTTTTAGAGTATTAAAAATGTTCTGCCATAGTGTTTTTTCCAACACTGCTTTCTTAATTTGAGGGAGCTTATTATGCAGTGCAGGCTTTTTGTGCTTCTTTAAGAGAGCATTACGTGTCAGCGTTTTTCTCAAGCTTCCTTTTCGCTTTTTCCTTAGTGCTTCAGTAAAGTATCTCTGCTGTTTTATACAGTAGTTAGTAAATAATCTTAACAGCATAATTTCTTTCTTTTAGAATACTGAGGCGATGCATAGGTATTATTTCAAATGTAACATTCAGGTTCAACTTTCAAGATCTCATCTTTGTAACAGAAATGAAACTGAAGGTGGATGAAAATGATTTTTTCCCTCTCTCTTTAGATTTAAGTTGAAGAAATTTTTATGAAAAATTCAAATTTCTCTTGAACTGATGTAAAACAGTTTTTCCTACCAAGAAAGTTGAGAAGCATTTGGAACAATTTGCTGGATTTTGGCTAGGCTTAGATTGTGACTGGTGGTGATCAGTCGTGCTGTATTAGCTGCTTCTCAGAGTGTGCACTGTTGATCTGTGTGAACAACAGTTACATCGATTTTCTTTGCCTGAGCTTGTGAGGAGGAGCAGAAAAAGACTTTGATTTTGTCTCAGCCATTCAGATTGTCTTTATTTTTTTCTGCAGCAAAATTAATTGGGCATGAGGGAGCTGTTCTACTATGCTTTTAGTTGTGGAGCGCAGAGCACTGTGGCTCCCTGCCCATACGTACACTAAAGAGCCTTCCAAGATTTTAAGAGAAATAGTGAGCTTTGCTGCTGCTATAAAAATACTTGTAAAGTGAGTGATTCATGGGTTTCCCTGCCCATGGCAGGGGGGTTGGAACTAGATGATCTTTGAGGTCCCTTCCAACCCTAACCATTCTATAATTCTATGATTCTATGAATACATGAATGTTTCTTTATAAATGTACATATACTTTATTTAGGTGAATATTCCATATGATTTATTTTTATTATTTGTGCCAGTATTTTCTTTACCTTTTCAGGTCTACTTCCTCCTGCAGATGTGAGCCTATCCTCAGGTGAATAACTGTAACATCAGTTACACTAGTACAAGCCCAGTGACACCAGTGGGATTGCACTAGTGTTACTGAGAGTACAGTTTAGCCTTCAGCACTTGTGCTAGAGTTGGCACACGAGAAGGAAAGAACCCAAGAGAATTCATTGGTTGTGGTTTGTTCATAGACCATGGGAAGAGAGAGTAGGGAAGGGACTATTAACTCTCAAAGATAAACAAAGGTACTGGGAGACAATTTCAGGCACAGAAATATGAGTCTGAGTACATTGTCATTTAACAAACTGCAAGAGATTAGATTATATTGGTTGTATATTGATTTATTGAGGAAAGGGGCATGCCCATAATGTATATTATATATATTTCATTATACAATTGCTACATAAATGTCACAGATATCAAAGAATGCAGTAAATTATTGCTGTTCTTTCATTGCTTAAAATTTTGCCAGTTAGTATGTTGATTTCTCCCTAAAATTGAGAGAAAATTTTATCTTGAGTGTTTAAATGAATCAAACTTAACCTACAGTTTATGTATTAATTTCTGCCTTTTAAACACTCTAACTACAGTTACCAACCTTTTAAATAAAATTATGCAAATTACAGTATTAAACATTATTAAAATAACTTTGTAAGTCCCAGGTTACAAGTGCTTCATAATCTTTGTTGATGATCAACCACGCAACACCAATTTTCCATTTTTCTGTATCTTATGCATAGAATGAGATATTGCACAGGAAAATCATTTCTAGAAATGTATGAATTGTTCAGACTGTTCAAAAGTTTGATGAATTTTCTTCTAAAACTGAAATGGACCAGAGATATAGGAACCTGACAAACTGAAGTTTATGATAACTCATATGTTAAAGTGTCAGCAATGGCAGAAGCACAAAGAAAATGAAAGATAGAGTGACTGTGAACTTCTGAAGCTGTGTAGTAAATGATGTGAATTGCACAAGAAAAAATGTAATTCTGTGGAATGAAGTTACTGTATCCAGCTCTCTGGAATGCACTCTTTCAAATTCTTGTACTGTGGTATATTATAAATTTAAGATATAGAAATATAAGGAATTTTATGAAATTATTTTTTCAGGATGCAAATCCTAAAAGTCTATAGCATTTCTGTAGAGTCAGACACTGGTTCCTCAAATGGCAATTCCATCCGAAGACTAAGGCACACGACGTAAATCACCCTCTCTTGATTTCTCTCTCCAGTGCCTGTAAAAAAAGTCTAGATGACTGCTTAACTTAAATTTCTACCTGTTAGATCTCTAATATGATGGCATATGAATTTTTCTTAGTGTAAGAAGATTGTAAGTATAAAAGCTGAAGTTTGCATTCTTCTTTTTTTGATATTAATTTTGCACAACTTGGAAGTGGTAGCATAAACAGAACTCATGCACGGATGTCATTTTGTTTCCTTTTACTGTGAATCCCATTTGAAATCATGATCTCTGCTTTGATCTGCTCCATAAATTATGCTTATAAAACCAGGAATTCTGCAATGGGTCTGCATTAGGTATTTCAAGTGCTTACACTCACTAGCATATAGGCACTTTTCTTCTGTAGTGATGTGTATGGCCAACCTCAAAATATAGACAAAACAAATAGAAGATGAAGGAAAATTTGATGGCACATCTTATAAAGGACAAAGTGTTATCACATACCATGTAAACTAAATAAAATAACAAGAATATCTAGGAGGAGGTTAGGAAGATACATGTTTTTCAGCCTGTAGAAAGTGTCAGATCTATGGAGATAAAACAACTAAAAAAAAAAAAATCCAGATTGTTGCAAAACAGAGGAAAGGATTGTGAGGAGTGAGAGCAGTTAGCAGAGGAAATCAGAAGATAATTCCTTATTTGGATGAGATTTTTAAACTATGGTTAAGCACGTGAGGCATATTAATGAAAGGAATCAAGATACATGGAGCGTATGAGTGACTTAATAGGAGCTGTGGGAGAAGATTATGTTAAAAGTTTAGTTGGAAAAAATGACAAGATGGAAAGGTAATCATGAATAATCCTTTGGATGAAGTGGGATTAAATAAAGCATGTTGAATTCAGTATATAGCGTGTGCATCTGTATGTGAGAGAAAAGGAAAAGAACAAATTTGGAGGTAGTATGAGGGAAGAAAGAAAGAAAAAAATGAAAATAATGAAAATCAGAGGAAGTAGTGGAGTCTGAGGTGGAGACATGAAAAGTTGTGATTAGTGCTAGGGGATGATAATACACAATAGACACAGAAAGCATGATCTTGTTCTGAACAAAATTTGAGATATGAGGTAGGGTAAGAAAAAAATTAGAGATTTGGGAATCAATGAGAAAGGAGTGATAATGGTTACTTGCTAAATAGGTATTTTCTCCAAGAGAATGAAAAGAAGAAAACCAAGGGTAACAGTGAGGGTGGAAGAAAGAGAGGCAAGAGTATGGTACGCAAACAAAGAAGAAGATTAAGACCTGGAGAAGGATATAGGAGACATCTAAGAAGAAAAGAATGAGCAAAACCAGCACCCTTTGAGCAGGGTACCAGTTGATAACAACTGTGCTGCAGGTCTTTACAGGTGTTGTCCAAGAGCTGAATTTGGCTTCTTGGAGCTCTGCTAACTGTGTTGAGGGTGGTATCTTCCCTACAGGATGTACGAGTGGTGGTCGAGTGCTGTGTAGGCATTTGTGGTAGGATCCACAGATCACTTGCACATGTACTGTAAGACCTATTCCTGATAAAGTATAAATTTCTTTCAAAACCTTTCGCTCTTCATTCTTCACACCAGAACAGTTGTATTATGGCAACAAAGTTTTAGATTAGGATAAATTTTCATTCAAAGAGCTTAACATAATCATCCTTGTTTCCTAGAGGAAAGAGGGGTGAAAAGAAGGAAGTAGGCTTAGTTATGCACTGTGATTAAAAATAGATGCGAGGCATCTTATATAAAAAGCCCATAAAACACACTTGCACATTTAGATGAAAAATCGTAGACTAAAAAACTTTCTATTCAGGACAATTTGAAACCATAAAATCACCATATTGGAAATCAGAGAAGACAGGAGACTGTTTGCTATATGTTTATATTCAGCGAGAAAGGAAATTTTTAATGCTCTTAGAAAACAATATCAAAAAGACATCAGCAGATTTCTTGAAAACAAAAAGGAAGCTTTGACAATTAATGAAGAAACAACCTAAATCTGGAGATGGCAAAGAGCTAAAAAAAATTGCTCTTTGGTCTTGCTGATAAAACAGAAATCATGAAAGGCTATTTAAATCCTGTGCTCATTAAATTACCGAAATGGCCTTGATGTTTCTGAAATGTAAAATGGACTGTCTTAATTATGCAGCAAATTGGAAATTTTTACAGGCCAAATATGTCCTAGGGTTACTTGTACAACAAGAATTTGGCAATCCTGTATTCCAGCGAGGTTTGGGTAGTTAGGCAACTGGTGAAACCATACAGCCAAAAGAATAAAATTTGTGTGTCGAGCAAAAATCAGTGGCAGTTATTTTCCTATGCATATGATAGCAAAAGTAGAAGAAGCAGCCTTCTTTCTTGAAGAAAGCTGAAAAACAATAACCAATTAAGTATAATTAAAATGGGTTTCATTTGTAATAAAAGTCTACAGACGTAATTTTTAGGCGAAACAATCTCTTCTTGAAAATAAAACTAAACATAACAAACAGCGCTAATGACATAGAATTTATTAGAAAGAATAGGTGCAGTGGTTTCAAAATATTACGTTTGTATAAATTGTCAGTGTTTTGATGCCACTATTGTAATACAGTTCTTTACACTGAAATTCATATGATGACATCTTTATCTTATGGAGTGGGTGGATGCTGTTGTAGATGTGTAGAAATATAGCAAGAAAGAATTAGGCAATGCTTACTTGTTTGAGTATAAACAGGTCTATCAAATCAAATAATTGCAAAAGTATAAAAAGAGTATCAGATTATTGTTATGAGAAAAAAACATATCTATAAAAATCTTAAAGTGACAGAGTATGTGAAAATGGAAAACCCAACAGAAGGTTTTTCTCAAGGATTTTGGAAATCTATCATAATCTGTAGAACTGATTTCATTAAGAGACTACTTCAGCTACTTACGTCGTCCTCAAACTGCTCTAGATGAGAGAAACTTCCTGGAAAGTCAGAGTAAAATTCTTCACATAAAGAAACAAACAAATCTGAGTTTGTCAGGTCCTTATTTTGGTGTTCTGTGTGCTGGGTTTTATTTCAGGTTTTTCACAAAATGGTACATAAAAACCTCTTTTTACCTCTTCCTTATTTCTCATTCTCCTGAAAGCAAATGTCCTCTGAAGATGACTACTGCTTTCTCTTAGAAAGATAAGTGAACTCTGGAAGTGATTAGAGCTTCACCAGGAAATATCTCTTGAATGCTGGAACCTAGATAATTACCATCTATTACTTCTCTTTCTTGTCAAAAGTTTGGGAGAGTCCTGCAGTATGACAGATGCAGCTGTAAATGAAAGGTAACAGTTACCTTGCCTTTGCAAGTAGTTGCTTTAAACATTAGGATTTAATTGAATTATGGTAATCTATTCTACAGGGGCTGTAAGTTCATCACACTCTGGATCATAAGCATATGTAAGGTCAGGAGATTGAGAAACCTTTTTACATCAGAAGTGTATGTTGGTGATGCTGTTTCTGAACAACAGGGCATCAAAAGCCCTCAAAGTTATCTAAAGGTTTCATGAGGACCTGTTCTTCATATAGTACTTACATATTTTGTCCTGATCAACAGTTTATTTTTTCTTCTACTGGAAATGAAGGATATTTCCGAATGAGACACATTTCGATTCCAGACTCTGTGCCTTAAAGAGGGGATGTGGTTGATTGTGTCCTCCCATGGACCTCATCTTGTGCTCTTCTTGCCCACTTCTGCCAGAGTCCCCTGGGCCTGTTACTGTCACAGGTGTCGGGCACTCTGTCTCCAAAGCGAAGAGAATGTCCTGAATCATAGCGGGAAGCAAACAGCAATATATAGAATCATAGAATCATAGAATGGTTAGGGCTGGAAGGGACCTTCAAAGGTCATCTAGTCCAACCCCCCTGCAAGGAACAGGGATATCTCCAACTAGATCAGGTTGCTCAGGGCCTCATCCAACCTGGCCTTGAACGTCTCCAGGGATGGAGCATCCACCAC
This sequence comes from Tauraco erythrolophus, assembly GCF_009769465.1. Lineage (NCBI taxonomy): Eukaryota > Metazoa > Chordata > Aves > Musophagiformes > Musophagidae > Tauraco > Tauraco erythrolophus. The sequence continues at coordinate 129,756,349 of NC_141465.1, read as the reverse complement.
CTCTCTGGGCAACCTGTTCCAGTGTTCTACAACTCTCATGGTAAAAAATTTTTTCCTAATATCCAACCTGAATCTACCTCCCTCTATTTTAAAACCATTACCCCTTGTCCTATCACAACAGGCCCTCCTGAACAGCCTCTCCCCATCTTTCCTGTAGGCCCCCTTGAGGTACTGGAAGACCGCTATAAGGTCACCCCGGAGCCTCCTCTTCTCCAGGCTGAACAGCCCCAACTCTTTCAGCCTGTCCTCATAGGAAAGGTGCTCCAGCCCTCTTATCATCTTCGTGGCCCTCCTCTGGACCCTCTCCAACTGGTCCATGTCCTTCTTATGTTGGGGGCTCCAGAACTGGACGCAGTACTCCAGGTGAGGTCTCACGAGGGCAGAGTAGAGGGGGAGAATCACCTCTCTCGACCTGCTGGCCACGCTCCTCTTGATGCAGCCCAGGACGCGGTTGGCCTTCTGGGCCGCAAGAGCACATTGCCGGCTCATATTGAGCTTCTCGTCCACCAGTACTCCCAAGTCCTTCTCCTCAGGGCTGCTCTCGATCCATTCACCACCCAGTCTGTATTTGTGCCTGGGATTGCCACGACCCAGATGTAGGACCTTGCATTTGGCCTGGTTGAACTTCATGAGGTTGACACGGGCCCACCTCTCCAGCCTGTTGAGGTCCCTCTGGATGGCATCCCTCCCTTCCAGCGTGTCGACGGCACCACACAGCTTGGTGTCATCGGCGAACTTGCTGAGGGTGCACTCCATGCCACTGTCCATGTCACCGACAAAGATGTTGAAGAGGGCCGGGCCCAACACGGACCCCTGAGGGACGCCACTCGTGACCGGTCTCCACTTGGACATCGAGCCGTTGACCACTACTCTCTGAGTGCGGCCATTGAGTCAATTCCTTATCCACCGAGTGGTCCATCCATCAAACCCATGCCTCTCTAGTTTAGAGAGAAGAATGTCGTGCGGGACAGTGTCAAAAGCTTTGCACAAGTCCAGGTAGATGATATCCATTGGTCGACCCTTGTCCACCGATGCTGTCACCCCATCATAAAAGGCCACCAAGTTGGTCAGGCACCTCCTTGCTCTCCATGTGCCTTAGCATGGTTCCCAGGATAATCTGCTCCATGACCTTGCCAGGCACAGAGGTGAGACTGACCGGCCTGTAGTTGCCCGGGTCCTCCTTGTTCCCCTTTTTAAATATGGGGGTTATGTTCCCTCTCTTCCAGTCATCGGGGACCTCGCCAGACCACCACGACTTCTCAAATACAATGGCCTGTGGCTTGGCAACTTCATCCGCCAGTTCCTTCAGGACCCGCGGATGGATCTCATCAGGTCCCATGGTCTTGTGCACCTTCAAGTTCCTCAGATGTTCTCGAACCTGCTCTTCAAGTTCAGTGGGCGGTGGTTCATCCTCACAGTCCCTGCTAGTTCTTTCCACAGCTTGGGCGGTAAGACAAGAGGCTTTATCAGTGAAGACTGAGGCAAAAAATTCATTGAGTACCTCAGCCTTCTCTATGTCCCGGGTAACCAGAGCACCAGTATCCTTCCGGAGGGGGCCTACATTCTCCTTGGACTTCCTTTTGTCCCCTACATACCTATAGAAGCTTTTCTTATTGCTTTTTATATCCCTTGCCAAATTCAATTCCTTCAGGGCTTTAGCCTTCCTCACCTGATCCCTGGTCACTCGTACAGCTTCTCTGTATTCCTGCCAGGCTATCTGTCTCCGCTTCCACCCTCTGTAGGCTAACCTCTTCATTTTCAGTTGGTCCAGGAGCTCCTTGCTCATCCACGCGGGCTTCCTGGTCTTTTTGCCCGACTTGTTCTTCATCGGGATGCACCTCTGCTGAGCTTGGAGGAGGTGCTCCTTGAATGTGGACCAACTTTCCTGGGCCCCTCATCCCTCCAGGGCCGCCTCCCACGGCACTTTGCCCATCAGGTCCTTGAAGAGGCCAAAGTCCGCCTTTTTGGACAACAGGGAGAGACCGAATTGCTCCTTCTGGACATCCTAACTGGTTGGGCTTGTGGGAGCAGGTGCTGGATATCACACTGTGCGTGTGCTGCCAGTAACAGGTGCAGACAAGCCCGAAAAAGCAATCGGAAAAGCTGCTAAACCAGAGATCTGGCCTTTCACTGGTGTATAATTATGAAAGACACACAGCATCCCTTAAGCAGAACTTTGTTACCAGTCTAGAGTTGAGTAATGCAAAGAAAACAGATTTAAGGCGAGTGCCCACCAAACTTTACACATCTATTTTAGACACTGTTTATACTCAGTGAAAGGAAACCTCAGGGGCACAATTCATCTAGCCTACTTGAGATTTCTAGTGTAGGAGGAAATTAATTAAGACCTAGAAATGCCTGTTTCTTTTCACTAAAGAGAGCTAGATGACTACTTCACGTCAGTATTATAAATATAAAAATTTAGTTGAGATTAAAGATATCTGTTGTCAACCTTGTACACCTGAGTGACACGAAAGAATATTCCCGAATTGACTTGGAAATGCTAACGATTTCTTTGGCTGTGAAGGAGAAGAGAAAACCATATGACAAGATGAGGACTTTTTCATAGATACTTAAAATCATACAGGCCGGAGTAAATTTTGCTGTGTTTTCTTGCTGCAATCTGATATAAAAGCAGAATTCAGAGAACTCATGTAAAGAGAGACATAGGAACTGGTTCCCGCCTTGCCAGAAATGGAAGTTGCAGGTTCAGACAGCTTGTTCAGGTGCTTTATCAGGCGAGAGACTGTCAAGTTAAAATGCACAACAACAGAGGGTATGTCTGTATGCTGCTAAATGAGAGGACCAACAAGCTAGTTCCAGCGCTGGAGCCATGATTCTCCTCCTGCTTAACTGTTGGCTCACTCCTTGGCTATTTGTTTCCAGCAGGCTCCAGACAGAAACAGCCTTAAGCACTAAGGCTTGGCTGAAAATTGACTCTAATTTAGCAGTGTAGGTGCAGCCAGAGAGTCTAATTATGAAATAAAATAGTGCTAGCAATGAATGGTACTGCATGCATCATCATTCTACCTGCCTCAGGTAGGTGCAATATCCTATTAGATCCTTTACGAAATAACTTCATTGGTCTTACGAGCAAACAGCAAGAAAAACAGGGAAGTGAACTGCATATGTAGATATATATGCTTAAATAACAAAAGGAATTGGATCAAGATCAGCTTTTTAATTCATATCATCCCTGCTGTTATGGAACCCGATAATGGATCTCTGCGGCGATTGACGGCGATTTGAACTGAAGACCTTTTTGGAATCGTGACTGTGGATGATAAAAAGATCCCTCAGATGATCGTGATCAAAATATTGTTTGTGTGCAAATACAAATTGAGTATTCAGCTTGTGTTTCCTCCTTTCATCTTTATACAGAGGTTGCTCACTTCTCATGTCCCTCTTTTTCCCATTTTGCTGCACTAACGAGTTTTTAATGCAAAGGAAAAGTGATTATAAGCAGTGAAGCAAAGACAGCTTTATAGAGCAAGACTGAGGAATTGAAGACATAGATCAGAGCCATCCACCAACCTAAGATAAAAGAGAAGTTCATGAAAACAGAGACTTATAGATTGCTTTGATTTCATTATCATTAGACAGGAAAGGACAAAAAATAGAATAGCTATAAAGCTGTTCATACCTAGTAAGTTGCCTATATTAATAAAGCAGTCTATGCAGAAAGCATTACAGTGATAACATAGGACAGGAAAATATCCTATAACAAAATTTTTGTTCATATCTGGTTTTAGCGTAGTGTAATGCGATTACCAAATTGTGATAATGTAAAAAATACTTCTATTATGTATGTATTAAATATTTTATTCATTGATGCTGTGTTTTCATTTCATTGCTAAGCACGGGTTATTTGTTTAGACTTTTCCTCTTTCCTTTTGAACACAGATTATAGGGATTGTATTTCTATTACTGATTTCATGGTTTATCAGATCTTGAATTGCAGACAAATCAAGTAGTCGGTGGTTTTTATTGGAAGCTTTTGTTAGATAGATACATGTACCTAGTTATAATATTCACAAGAGAAGTACCTAATTATATTTGAAAGGTGCTTGACTAGATAAAGAATTCTTGGTGTACAGTATTTTCTGATTGGAGTTAAAAAGCTAATATAGAAAATTAGCAGCTGGGAGTGGGGAGAAGTAATAAATATTCTTGTTCTAAGAAATAACAAATTTGTTCCTTCGAGATTAGGTCAATCCTAATACTTCAGTTTTACCATTACTTTTTTTTTTTTTTTTCCCATGAAGTATAAATTAAGTAAAACACTAAAGCAAAATTATTTTCCAGGAAACATCCTATCATCACAAATTAGCATGATTCATGGACAATATCTTTTATTTTTGATTAATCAGGATTTTCTGGCCAAATCAAAATATAACTGACTAGCTGTACCTAAGGGACACTTTGAAATTCTTCTGAGACTTTAATAATAGAATATTTTCATTACTCTTCATTTTACTTACAATGTAGTCAGCTTCTGTAGCTTTCTCAGATGTGATACTCCATCCATTTAAGAAATAAGGAAACTAAGAGAGAGGGATGATGTTAAGTGAGTTGCCTAAAGGGACAGAAAAAAATCCATGTCAGACTGGAACAAGGTTTCAGAATGCTGCTTAAATCAGTGTCGTGTCTTCAGCTGATAGATTTCTTGTCCAGTGCAATCCATTTTGATGCTCTACATTTTGTAGCTTAATTTCTTTTGACACTGAAACTCAGCGTAAAAATTGCGTTAACATTCCGTGCCTCTTTGCCATTCAGCTGTCTATTGCAAAAGTCCTCTGTCATGTTCTTGCCCTAGGTTAATATAGTAAACAAGATGTATTTCAGTATATGTATCAGTGATATTTTACGTAAGTGCTATGAATTTCCTGTCTGGTTTTGTATTGCAAAGTAAATTTGAGCTCGTAAGGCAATGAATGCCTAATCTTTCTTCCATTTGTGAGACTAATTTTTAGAAACAGGTCTTCTATTTTTGACATGAAACTATTACTTTGGAAATTGTATAAATATTTGCACAAAACCATGAACACACTAGATCAAATACAAGTCATATTATGTAAGTGCCTTAGTTATCCACTATTTCAGTGTTTTATATACTGAACTCCTACTGTTCTCAAGTTTATAGGCTTGATTACATGCCATTCAAGACAAAGGGGAGTGAAGCAGGCTGTAATGTAGATAGCCTCACCTATATCTTGAAAAATGTGCTTCGCTAGACTGATCATATTGGAATATCTGTAAAAAGTATCCCATGTGTATTTAAGTAATTTTCTGATTTTATTTTCTTTAGGTCAATGGAACAGAAATTGAATATGAATTTGAAGAAATTACTTTGGAGAGGGTAGGTATAATTTATTCTTCTCTTATAGGAAAAAATATAATCTCTAATAAAAATAATGGAATTCCTTATGAAATTAAAAGTTGAGAATAAAATTATATAAAATTATTTATATTTTTAATAAAGATGTCCAGTCTTTATTCTAAACTATGAAAATGTGAGTGATGCAACAGGATAAGCCTTTCATATTTTTAAGAAGCTTCAGGTGTAGCTACTCGTAGACCAGAATCCGGAATACTTTTCTCCCCATAGCTGTGAGTGCTCGACTACGCTCGACTCTTGCTCGACAAGAGTCCCTGTAACTTGGTAACTCCCTTTAACTTGTGAACTGTAATTGTGGAATCTTTTCTCTTTTAACCTCCCTGATCTATGATTCTATGATTTCCTTGTATGCGTGCGTAATAGAAGACGTGTAGTCTTATGCTATAAAACAAAAATTGCAAAAGTGTTTTTAATGTTCAGGTAACTATATAAAAGCTATAGACCATATCCATGTGCAGAGGATACGTTTATGCAAGTCTGAGCTACGTGAGCTATAACCAGAGCTGGCGGTGAAGGTCTTGTCGGTAGTGTGGTTTAAAAGTAGCACAAAAAAAAAAGGAGATAGTTAAACTTTGTGCTGCATCATATCTTCCTGGATTTGGTGGGTTTTCCTTGCTTTTTGGTTACATAACTGTTTTCTTTAGACTACGGACTTTCCTTGCCACCAGATCAAGACCAGATGGGCCACACATTGTGTGAGAAAGAAAGTCTAATCTTTGTCGTGTGTCATAGTGCTTACAAAGATTTCTAATGGATGCGAGATTGTCATTGCTGAATTCCTTCAATAGTCTACCAACATGCTGGTAATACGAAGCTTTTTCATCTTGAACCAAACACGGATAGGCTTCTTTCAACATAAAATGTTTGAATGAAGGCCGGATTTACCAAGATCTGACTGATGCCAAATGAATAAATGCCTGTAAGGTAGCAAGCAACCGTTAAATTAGATAGTTAGATTATACAATTCGTTGCATGTTTTCTGCATGTTATGTTTTTAATTGTCCAGGATAATGAATTTCATAACCATTCAGTTAAAGGGATACAGGTTATGTTCTCGTTGATTTGCTCTCTCAGTCAAATTAGGAAAGAGCAATATATCTTTTTACCATAACCATCCTCGTAACAGATAACATATAAGGTTATAGGCACTTTCTATCTACTGTCTCTCAACTTATTTGTGCATCACTAGTTATTCATTGGACTAGAGTTTCCAAAGGTCACTGAACAGAACATATGCCTCCTGGGTGATATTTTGAAAACCACTTTGTTTTTAATAGATGTGTAAGTTATCAGTACACATACTGCAGAACGAATGTGATTTGCATCTCGTGTACCTGCTTGATGCAGATTATTTGCTATTCGTAATATAATGCTACATAATATCAGTTAAAGACTGATCAACAACAGTGAAAAACGCTGCCAGTTTTCACGGAGGATATCTCAGTTGTTTTCTGGATGCTGCTGAATCTGTGGCTTCTGATTATTACTGCTTGAAATGTTCTGTCACATGTATCAGTGTTTTGTCTCAAAGGCAGGGTACTGTGTCTGCTGGTTTTTGTGTGAGATATAAAACACAAGTGATTGCCTTTAAATAGCTGTCATTTATGTTAGACTAAAAGCATTTTCAGAAGAAAGACATTCACCATGTTGATTACCCATTTTCTTCCACAAAACTGCTTTTAGAAATTAGATGGAAAATCATCTCTCTGTGTTTAATGGCAAAGCTGCAAAATGTATTAAGGTTGCTGCTGTTGAGAGATAAAAATGTAGTTTGCCCATATCAAACAGTTAGTAATAAACTTTCCATTTTAAGTCCAGTTATCCAAGTTACAGTATTCTACATGCCCCAAACCATCAGATATTTTCTTCATTGAATTTATCCACATTTTGAAATAGTCAATATAATTTAAAATATTTTGCAACGTAAAAGATAAATCGATTGAAGGTATATTAGGGCCTTTGCTCTCTTTTTGGCTGTTTTTTTATAGCAGAATGAAAGGGAAGGTAGTAAAGGATTGATTACTTCCGAGCATCTCCCAGTCTCTATAGGCTTAGCAAGGACACCATTAATTTAATTGTAGGAGGTCACCTTCATCCATAGGTGACATGAATTTGTGAGATGCATTCCTGAAGAGTTACTCGCTGAGGTACGATCCTTGCCCCAGGATGACGAGATGGCTCCATCCCTTGGAGTAACATGGGACTACTGTGTGCATGTTGGCAGAATGCATCCCATGTGGAGCTGGGGAGCAGATCCACAGGGTCTCAAAAATGCCAAAAGGAAACCCTGCGAAGGGGCCAGGGGATGGGCAATGCAGAGCTTGCGAGAATCACTGAGTGACCAGAGACCCAGCTGGCGTACCAAGAAATGATGGCAGAGATACAGAGGGCTCGTGTAGAGAGCTTTTCTACTTTTGCTCTTTGACCTAGTGTTGTTCACTTAAATGTTAAAAGTTAAAATGTTGGGTCCCAGTTTACAGTTCAGCAAGGCTTGGGGTTTGGCTTCAGTGAGAGCTCACAAAGACAATGAAGTTGAGGCAGATCCACCTTAAAGCTGTGATTAGTGCTGTTCCAGGAGTACGTCTCTGCAAGCCCCTTCCTTAGTGGCACACTCTTATCCTTTCACTTTTCTTCAGTTATGCCAACCACTTATCAGGTACCATCACCAGTCCCTGAGCCCAAGAGGACTGCTGTTGAATAATTGATCCTCATTAATGAGTAGCTCTCATAAGAGCCTACTTGAGTAACACAATTACACAGTGAAGAGAAATCAAACAAATTCTCTTCTCTCAAAAAAAGAAAAAAAGACTTTTAATTCCTTCAACTACTTCAGAGAATGTATGAGTTTCTCTGCTAAACTTACGGGCATAAAACAGATCCAAGTGTAGACTAAGACTTGGCAATTTGTAATAAACTACAATGCCCAAATGCACACTTAGACAGAATTTCTTAAAATAAGCTATTACCTTGCTCTAGCTTGAATATTAAAGACACCATTAAAAGGAAACTCTACATAAAATGACTTGTATTAATGCAGTGATGTTAGTCTTCTATTACTGCAGGACTTGAAAAAGGTATCTAGCACTATCAAGAGACCGATTTGCACTTGCAAATCAGTGGTCAGTGTAAGAGAGAACTGAATAGACTGTGACAAAGCCTAGCCTAACTTCTCTAAGCTGGAGGAAAGTTTTAATTGATTGACTCCTTGATACAGTGCTATGCTTGGAGACATATGCTGAAGAGAGGGTTTTCACAGAAGTTGATGGAATGTCAGCCAGTATCAATAGCTACCTTGATGAAGAGTAAAGACAGTGGGTCACTTCATGATTCATGTTGGATTCATACCAAGTTCAACGTCTGATTTCAGATCTCAGTACTTTTTTGCTCATCTAGTCTTATCTTTTCTTTAGATGTCAGAGAAAAAGAGCAGTTACAATTAGTAAAGCTGCTTTCAAAGAATCTTTTTATGCTTTAGTAAGTATTTCCATACAGTATCTGTATAAAAGTAAAATTATATTACTTTTTGTGGAATAGAGTCTTTAAAAAAATAAATTCTATCAACACTGGAACTAAAGACATCTAGTTCCCAGTGCATTTGGATCATGAGATTGACTGACCTTGATATCTGAACAGGGCAAGTTCTGATTGAGAATTTTCCCAAGGCTGAGAAATGCATAAGTATCTATTTCTTTTTGGTTTATACTCCTGTGGATTCTCTGGCCTATGATAACAATTCAGGTTACACTGCAGAATGTCCCTGTTTTCAATGAACCACATTGTTTTACAAAGTTTTTAGGAACTTACAGTTTCGTTTCCTCCTCGCTTTTTCAGATTTGGTTGCAATTGGCTATTGGGCTTACTACCATTGAGGGAGAGACAGGCATGGATGCTCACATAGCACAATTATTTCTTCAGAAAATCGGATCAAAGATAGTCAAAAAGAGTAAATTCTCAATAATGATTTAACATCTGGGAGTGGATGAGAGGGAGAGGAAAGAGTGGAAAAAGCAATCCTATATTTTGGCAGAGTAAGAAATTTATTTCAGGCCTGGGCTTTTATTTACTTTGGTATCTTGTAAACATAAGAGATAATTACTGCTGTACTATTAATTATGCTGTTTTCATCACTAATTTCCTTTGTGAAAAGCAGAAGTTTGCAAAAATATAAAGAGATGCGTTCCACTGAATGCTGAAGAGCAATAGGAATTGGATTGTATTCAATAACACAAGCAGTTTAAGTTGACTCGATATCTTATTTTTTATATCTGTCTATTTTGTTTTGACAGAGATCATAGAATCACAGAATGGTTTGGTCTGGAAAGGACCTTTAAAGGTCAACTAGTCCAACCTCCCTGCAGTGAGCAGGGACGTATTGAACTACATGAGGTTTCTTAGAGCCCTGTCCAACCTGACCTTGAATGTTTCCAGGGATAGGGCATCTACCACCTCTCTGGATAACCTGTTCCATTGTTCCACCACTCTCATTGTAAAAAATTTCTTTCTTATATGTAGTCTGAATATACCCTCCTTTAGTTTAAAACCATTACTCCTTGTCCTATCACTACAGGGCCTGATAAAAAGTCTTTCCCTGTATTTCTTATAAGCCGCCTTTAAGTATTGAAAGGCCTCGATAAGGTCTCCGCAGAGCCTTCTCTTCTCCAGGCTGAACAACCGAAACTCTCTCAGCCTTTCCTCATAGGAGAGGTGTTCTATCCCTTTAATAATTCTTGTGGCCCCTCCTCTGGACATAGTATCACAAGTCCATGTCTTTCCTGTGCTGAGGACTCCAGAGCTGGACACAGTACTCCAGTGAGGTCTCACCAGAGTGGAGTAAAGGGGGAGGATCGCATCCCTCGACCTGCTGGCCACGCTTCTTTGGATGCAGCCCAGGATATGGTTGGCTTTCTGGGCTGTGAGAGCACATTGGCGGCTCATGTCCAGCTTTTCATCCACCAAGATCACTATTTGCTTGTATGTCTGGGAAATAAGGTTTTCACTATTAGTCATTAGTATGTCTGCTTTCTGTCTTTTTATAAGGTGGTTGACACCAGTTGTTCATGTATTGGTATGCTTTGACCTCTCATGAATGAGATTGTAAGACAATGCGGGTCCAGGAAAGTCCTCCTTTACGTAGTTCAGAAATAAGAGAGTGGAAGAGAGTGGTCAAGAAATGGCCACTAGGAAAAAGGTATTTTCAAAGTTCAAAAGCTTATGCCATAGTCATATGCCTTTTGAGAACCCAGAGTGCACAAATCAACATCCAACCATCAACGGTCCCAGTGGAGCGGTCTGACATCTTCCAACAGGAGAAAGTAAATCTTTCCATGTGAGTGTCCCTCAGGTGTACCTGCTGAGCTCCTCCAAAGGCAGCGTTGCTCTCTGAGTGTTTATTTCTGCAGAACTGTAGATGTTTTCTTCACATTGAGAGCTTTCTGACTGGGTGCCCTGATTACATTTCTTCTTTGCCAGGCTCTGCCTGCTTCCTAAGTGAGAGTAAGTGGCAGTTATTCTTGCAGCTTCAGACTGAAAAAAAAATGTAATTCAAAGGCAGAATCCTTCTTATTGACTAGTTTATGTCAGGTTTATAGTAGAATAGTGACCTATGAGTGTTTATAGCAATAAAGCTCACCCACAGGAATTTTCTCCTGGAAGAAGCCAGCAGAGCCTGCCTACAAGAAAAGACAGAAGTATCTATGTATGGAGCTGAGTTGTCGGCAAACAGAAAATGTGAATCCCATCTTTTCTATTGTTGTGCAGACAATCTGAAAAACTGATCTCTTGGGTATTGGTTGGGTATCAAGTCTTTGCAATGTATTTCTCTGTGCTTGCGTAACACGAAGTTCAGTAAAATCAAAACAGAAATTCAGAAAGATCCTTGAAAATACAGATGTGGCGTATGCAACCACTGTGCAGGAAATTCCCTTATGCTTTCTAATTCCAATCACGTCTTAGTTTAGAGTTGACACTGATGGGCAGTTGTGTCAGTGGCTGTTGTTTACCTTCAGAGAGGTTTGTAAGCGTTGGAAAGGGCAGACTCTGGCCTCTGGACGCAATGGCTTAAGCGAGGTCTGCGCTCTCCTTTCACCTCTCGTACCTTACCAGATTTTGCTTTGACCTTAGGCTGTGTAGGAGCAAGCTGATGAAAGGAGCTGAAGGAGCCTGGTGTGCAGTCCTGCTAACGTGCCACCGAAATACCAGGTCAATATTTTCCAAAGCAACTGCGGAATTTGGTTGTTTCAGTTTAATGACCTAAATTAAGATTCCTTGGAACAGCCTGATTTTTTTTGTAACATTACTCACCTAAAGCATGTGATTTTCTGTCACCTCAGAGCAGCCCTAATTTGGCACCCAAAATATAACTAATCACTGGAAAACTTTGTTCTTTGTTCTTATTCTGTCAGAGAGTCGTGGTGCTGAAACTTTTCCTGGTTATAAAGCTGTGCAAGTCTTGTGGGGGCCCGTTCCACCCATGCTGGGTTAGTAGAGGTACGAAACGTGCCAGTCTGGAGTATGCGTGGAAAGGCAGAAAAAGCCAGGAGAGGGAGGGCTGTACCTTTTGAGGGACAGAAGCTCGTGCCTGGTGGTGTGCTGTGGTTTATCCCAGCCGGCAGCTAAGCCACCACGAGGCCACTCACTCACCCCTCTTCCTCAGTGAGGTGGAGAGGAGAAAAATGTAACAGAAGGACTGAGGGTCGAGATAAGAACAGAGAGGGAGCACCAACCAACCGTGGCCCTGGGAAAAACAGATTCAGTTTGGGGACAAATCAATTTAAATCGTTAATGGCTCATTCAGAGAGGACAACAAGAAACAAAGCCAGATCTCAAAAACACCTTCCTCTCACCCTTCTCTTCTTCCCTGCTCTACCTCCTCCCCCTGTGGCGCAGGGGGACAGAGAATGGGGGGCTGCAGGTCAGTTTGTCAGACATTGTTTCTGCCACTCCTTTCTTAAAGGAGGAGGACCCATTACACTCTTTTCCCCTGTTCCAATGGATCCCCTCCTCACAGGACAGTCCACAGACTTCTCCAATGTGAGTCCTTCCCTCAGGATGCAATCCCTACCTATCAGATTGCTTCAGTGTGGGCATCTTCCCCACGGAGTCACAGCTTCTTAGGGAGCTGCCACCTGCTCCAGCATGGGCTTCTCCATGGGCTTCAGATGCCTCTCCGCATCATCATCAGCCTCCAGCAGTTGGAGAGGCTGGAGAGAGAGACCATTCTCTATGACTCACTTCAGGTTAAGGCATCTCTGCTCCAGCGTGCAGTTCTCCAAGAACTGCAGGTGGGTCTCTGCTCCACCATTAATCCCCACGGGCGGCAGTGGGGCCGCTGCCGTCTCACCACGGGCTGCAGGGGAATCTCAGCTCCGGCACCTCCTCCCGCTCCATCTTCACTTTCCTTGGTATCTGAGTGGCTGTATCTCTTGGATTTCAGTCCTCTCTCTGCTGCAGTCATCTTCAGTCGGGTAGTGGTGGCCCAGTGTAAGCAGCCATCTGCCCGGGAGGCCAGGGGGCCAACCCTCTGCCTCCCCCCTCTCTTCACTGCAGGTCCAGCCTCAGTTCGGGCTCTTTTGTCACCATCTTAAATAGGGCATTCCCAGAGGCCCTGGTTGTCTCAGCCCCAGCCTGAGGGGATGGGGAGGTTCTCACCTGTCCAACCGGTTTTAAAGCCCAGGAAGTTTTTCACAGCTACTTACAGGGGCCGTTTCCACAACCCCTCCCATGCTGCCAAAACCCCATCACACAAAGCCAACACATTAAGCTTTTTCACAGCTACTTACAGGGGCCATTTCTGCAGCCCCTCCCGTAAACCTAGCCCATGGTGTTAGCTGTCATTCCCCACATTCAGTGCCTGGGACTGGAAACTCAATAAACCCACATAGCTGTCTCACTGCAGACTGTTGGCTAGAGAAGGGAAGGGGCAGCTGTTAATGTCATATGCCTCTTAGAAATGTGAACAAAATATTTTTATTTATTGTTACTGCTGTTAACAATTGCATCACTATAGGTTGGGAGTGCAGAGAAGTAGAACAGGTGAGCTGCTCACGGTTTTCCTGAAAGCAGTGATAGAACTAGGAGGACTAATGTGTTTAAAGTTGTCCTCTCCTGTTAGGGATGATCTGGACTGCTTTAGAATACGCACTGTCAGAAGAATTTGAGTTATCCAGGGCAAATGCTAAAAAACCGTGGCTTTCTACTGAGACTGTTTATAATGAAGACTCGCCCTATATTTCATCCTTGCTACAGCTGTGCAAAGGGTGCAGCCTTTCCCAGCTGTGGAGTGGCAGCACTTCTCATCCCAACAGTCAGAACAGAAAAGCTGCAAAGCCATGAAACGGGAGATGAAGGAGGGGAAAGGCTGGAAGTGACTAGGGAAAAGATTTTAACTTCTATGGTTCACAGCTACACTGTGATTAGGAAAAGAAGCTGAAATAATACTATACATTTAGCTCCCTCTGGGTGCCTATCAAAGAAATTCATATTTTCATATTGTTATCTTAGAATCTTGCTTTTAAATCTGTCTGAAAACTATTGCATGGATGCTAGCTCAGTTAAATTCTAATAGCGTATTTCCTTGGATTTATCACTGCAATGCTTTTTAAACTCCTTCGAGGGTGTTATCTCAGTGAAGGATGTCCCTTCCTGTGCATATGTGCTAACTTTATATTTCAGATAGAAAAAACATATAGTTTGGATTTACACTTGATTCAAGCTTTCCAAGGCAAAGAATATTATTACTATGAATTAGGCTTTTTTTTTAATTTGTATATTTATTTTTGAAGGTCTATGTATTCACTGGTTTTAGTAATTCATGTAGTGGTTTCTGGGTGTTTCTTTAAATGAGGGGTTCACAATTTGTTTCAATGAGTCCTCAGGTCCAGAGAAGATTATAAGAGTTTTCCTGCTGTGTGAGAAATTTTAAATAACTGAATATTCTGTTATGAAAGCTCACTGTGGCACTTTAGCATTTTCAAAATAATTTGAAGCTTTGAAGAATGCTCAAGCAGAACAGGAAAATTGGAGATTTTTTTATATTTTTTTTTTTTTAAATTTAATAAGAGTCACTCGATATACTCAGCCATTTTGTTCCCGAAGGAGCAGAAGAAATTTCTTTCTCCAATATATTGAATTGCAAGCCTGAAGTTACTTAAACTCTCTGCGTTGAAAACTCACGGGGAATTTGTTCAGGCAGAGCATGTCAGTAGAAAATACAGATACTCGAAAGAAAGCATTAACACAATACCAGAAAGTATTCTGAAAGTGGTAGAAATGAATTAAAAATCAACTGCAGGAAAAAATCCCCAATGGTGGTAATGATGTATATTCCATACCAAAAATGAAGAAAAGTTGAAAAGTTAAGCAGCATTTATTTAAGAGTTCAAAACCTACCTATGTGAGCACAGGAAAAGGAATTATTCATGTTCATCTCTGCTTGAAAGTTATCCCTTTAACTTTGCCAAGATCACTGAGACCTTGAGTTACTTACTATGTGAAAAATTATTTCATGCAAGTCATAGCTGCCTAGAGGCAGCGTTCTGCTGCTGTTTCTTTTAAGTTATTATTATATTGACATTTTATTTTTCAGGTAATATCACTCATTTATTGCTTTTGTCTCATTTCCTAACTCACTTACTCTCACCAAATAGTATGCAGTGAGTAATTCTGCTGGGTTTTTGTATTATTTACGACTTTACATGAAAATTGCCTTTACTTTGGATGTAACTCTTTAGGATGTAGCCTTTCAGCTTATTTACTTTATTATCTTTAGCTGACGACATCCAAACTTTGTCTCACTCCTGTTTGGCGTTTGGAAAGTGAACATCTAGCACAGGAAGCATCACAGGGGTGCCTTGTGCCATCCCAGGATAACAGTGCAATACGGGCAGGGTGAAACTCCTTGTGCAGGGGCAAATCACAGTGGTTAGCAGAGATTTTTTCGGAGTTAAACTCGCAGGACATTGCAGTTTCTGAAAGGAGTACTTCAGTGTGCAGTAGGTAATGCTGGTCTAATGAAAAAAAGCTTTCTACAGTGAAACAGGGTAGACTTTTGGAGCTGTATCCTGGTCCTCTGTGCTGATGCACGGAAAGCAGACCTTTTCCCTCCAGCTTAGCATTTCTGCTGTTATTTGACAATAATTTTGCTTGGAAATAAATTTCCAGGAATAAATCCTTTATTGATTTGAGAGTTTAGTGCAGATTTAGAGGTGCTCTGAGTGCTCAGAGCATCCCAATTTTCAGGAAGTGCAAACAAATGGATATTCAGCTTTTCCAAACTGGCATAAAAAGCCTACTAGGAGAAATCAATCCAAGCGTATCACCCAAGGAAACCTGAAGTGTCCCACTCTGTGATGCTTCAAATCAATCAGTACTAGCACTAACGAGCAGAGCTGCAAGTGTGCCTTCCAAATAAACATATTAGTTCCAAATAAAAGCTTCTGGAGCACTAATAGGAGGATATGTATACACTAAAAAGGAGTAACACGTGTCTGAGATGCTGATGTTTCCAGGAAATCATGTAGGAATCTTCTTGCAGAAAGATTGAGAAAAAATATGACAAACTAAAGAGCTACAAAGCAGTGGGGTTCGACTCAGTTTTCACTCAGTTTTGCAATTGATATTGACAAGTAATATGTAAATTTAAAATGATATGTACATTTAAATAAATGAGGACGATGAACCGCAATTTACTGGTAGAAAATGAATCATTCTGGAGATGATAGTAATCATCTTGCAGCAAAGATGGTCATTTTCAAGGCAGAGCTGTTTAAAAGACATCCTTGATGTATCGCATTTGTCTCTTCAGAAAAAGCAATGCTTTGCATTGCAGACAATTGCCTTTCATTTTTTGTTATTAATTTAGAATCAATTGTAATGCATAAATTAAGGCCCCTCAACCTTGAGGAATCAGTATGCCACTTTGGTAGGGAATGGCATTGCAAAGATGGATAGAAATAAAAGGCAGAAAAAGGAGGAAATAATCTACTGGTTTACTCAGATTGATTTCCAGAACTGTCATTGCTGTGCATCATAACATAGTAATACGGTATCACAATAAAAATTTCTAATTTGTTCTTTGGATGCAGCATTGCAGTTATTTTCTGTTCCTGTGCAGTTATATTTGGAGCAGGCAGACTATCATTTGTCTTCCACTTATAACTACCATCCAGCTTCTCTCTGACTCTATGAAGGGAAGAAAAGCTACTTCTTATCAGAAAGGGTCGAAAATTGATCCAGTACACTTTTTTGTGAAGAAGTTTTGCAGGAACCACGGCCCACTTCGCAGTACGCAGAAGTTCTTTGGAATTATATGATATAGATCATTCCCTCTCAAATTTGGTTCCTGTATTTAAAACTGCAACTAAATGTCAAATGAGTAAAGTAACTTCAGGTATGCTGAAGCTGTAAGTAACTGAAAAGCAATTGTATGCTGCTCATGCATGTTTTATTTTGCAAGGTACTGCTTTACCCTAAGAGTTTGACCTAGCTGGTGAGTCTCAAGCACGGCTTGAAAGTCATCTTATGCAGCTTAATGTGATATATGAATTCTGACTGAATTCTATGAATAATTTATTTTTTTGAGTGGTTTTTAATTTTGCAGAGTTTAACTGGTTGCACTCAAAGCACAATACACATTCCCTATACCTCACCTGCAAAGCAGAAGAGAGGTCCTGTTAGCATACTTTCACTATGAAAGTTTAATAGATAGATTGTCATTAAAAGGAATTAAACTATACAGGGGAAAAAAAAAAAAAAGAACACTAAAATAAATTATGAGCTTGTAACTTTAGTCTTTACTAGTCTTTAAATAATGTTTTAAAGTGCAAATATTTATTTTAACTGTGATGATGATGATGATGATGATAATGTACCTGGTGTACCGAAAAGCAGGCCAGCTGTAAAAGTAGCATGACAATACGCATATCCTAATCTGCAGTCTAGTAGCTTCGTTTTTGAAGTCCACTTTGAAGAGTACACAGGGAAAAGTATCTATTCCATTGATATCAAAGGTCTTAATAGCAGTGCAAAATTTGCACAGGTTTAGGAAAAATGGGAAAGAAGATAGCAATTTTACATTCTTAAAATGTCCCTTGAATTTTTAAAAAAACTAAAATATGTGCACTAACTACTTGTCCATCCAATATTCATCTAGGAATGAGAAATGTAATATGAATAATTACTTAAGAGCAACTGTGAGGAGTTTAGTTGCCGGAGTGGCCTAAACCACGACAATAAAACATTGACAAATGTAGTTATAAAATAATTACTTGATAAATAGATATTTTTAATCTATTTCCAAAGCAGAAATAGGGCTGCACTATGCAGTGAGGTACATGTATGTGTTTTTGTCAATAAATATATAAGATAATTGAAACATTGAATATTGAAATCATAATTAGATTTTTAAGCAAAGAGAAACGTTATACCTATGCAGCTTGCTTTATAATGAATATGCTCAGAGATTTCATACTAAGCTTTGTCATGGGAAATCTAGAGATTTATTGTTATAATTCAGATGGGGGAAGAATGCCTTTCTAGGAGGATGATTAGAAGAGGAATATGACATTTCTAGGTGTATTCAGTATAACATGGCTGAGAGAGAAATTAGTTTTGCGTGTGTGTGTGTGTAGACCTACAGTAAAAAGGAATTGTAACTGCTTAGAGCTATAAATTTTGAGCTAAAGTAACAAAAGCCATTAAAAATCAATGTCTACCCTGATTTTCCACCTCCAAACAGTGCCATTACTCATCTCTCCCAGCAGCAGGGAAATATCTATCGAAACGGGCTGAGGAAAACCACAGTATTCCTGAAACTTCAGCACTGGTTTAACTAGGTGGAAGGAAATCAGATAAATCAAAACGTAGCAAGGACCTAGAGTCTAATGCAACTCTAGATGAATAAAGCCCCAAACTATCTTTAATCATGAGAATGGGCCAGGACCTTGAATTTCCAGCTTGATTTCTGAAGGAGTTAGTTGAACAGCTTTTGCCTCCATCATGCTGTTTTCAAAAGATCTTTGAGTACTGAAGAAATGTCAATGTATTGAAAGAGCAACGCTGTGCAGTGCTTAAAAAGGGTAAATGGGATGGTGTGAGTCATCACGGTGTGTGTCCAGGTCAGAGAAAAAGGAGTGCCAGACTATGCTGGGTAAAACACAGGTAGGTATTATAATGGCCAAATCTGAAGTCGTATGTCAAGAAAGAGAATACAGCTTGTGTATGAAATCAAGGATTCCTGCCTGGAAAGCAATGAATCTGCAAAAAGTCCTGAGCATCCTTGGCTGGTCATCAGCCGAATAGAAATTTTCAGTCCAGTGTTGAAGTCTAAGGTCAAATGAAGACCTTAGGTGCATAACTGAGGACTGCAGAGTAGAACAGGTTTTGGGATATGGAATACAACAGGATTTTGGACCTGATGTGTAAAACTTTTGGAATATCTTGCTTAATTCTACTTGAAAAAGATATTGATAACTGACGTGCCTTTAGGAGAGGCCTTGAGGGTTACTGTGACTTTGGAAAACACACTCTCTTAGTGAGAGACACAGGAAACTCCACAAATTTAGCTTCTTGGGGGGGAAATTAAGGGGTGACTTGGTCAGAGAAAACACTCTCTTACATGAGAAATAACCTTTAAGAGTGTTCTTCATCCTACCTGGAAGGAGATAACAGGAGCTGACGTTTTGATGTTGAATTTAGACAAGTTGTGATTGGACATAAATATGCTAATAGGTTAGCAATGACAAATGAGAAGGACTGGATGAAAGTTTTAGGAAGGGCAAAAGGATGTTAGGCAGCAAGAAAGTAGCTGATAGGAAAAAAAAAGAGAGAAGCATGAGTACTAAGAGGAAGAGAATATTAATGAATGCAAAAAAGGTTGTCAAACACTAACCAATCTGAGAAAGGGTAAAAATGGACATTTGGGGAAGGGCAAGGGACACAGCAAGATGTTGGTGGTTAAGATCATGTTCAGCCACATTAGTGCACACATGTGACACATAGCTGTGTATGTAGCATGTTTCTGAGAGATCAGCAAGGCAGATGGAATGCTCAGAAACAACATAGCATCCTTTACTGCCATCCTTCCTTTACTTCATGAAAAGTAAAAGACATTAAGTTAAGAAGGCGTTAAAGCTACAGTTTTGGTTTGAAAAAAAATTATCTCAGGGAATGCAAGGAGACAGATACATGCTTAATTTCTTTGAGAAGGGGGAAAACTGCAAGGCCTGTCCTGGCTTTTGTCTCCTTTTTGCAGTCATTTTGTCTCATTTTTGCACAAGGAAGAGACATTGTGGAATTAAGTGATATTTTTCTCCAGAGATGATTTAAGTAGGTCCTACAGCCTATATTAGGCAGGAGTTCAAGGTAAATGATCCAGCTGTGTCCTCTGTGTTAGATTAACTTTGAGGCATTGATTACCTACTTGAACATAATTAAAAAGGTGACATTTTTCCAAAACTGTATTTGTAAATGAAATATTTCTATCTCCTTGTTCTGAGAAACATAGTATTTCAAGTCCTGTAACATAATGACTGCTATTAAATGCTCTCATTTTAATGGTGACCAGAATCAGTAGAGATCAATCCCACATGTTCTTAATGTTTACCAGATGACATATGAGAGTACTTTCACTGGAAACCAGTCTTCCATAAATGGAAACTGAACTCTCTATGGCCAAAGTGATTTTTTAATAAGATTTTTAGAACCTTCAGGAAAAATAGTTTTCAACTTGTTCAAATTTGCTTATAATATAGTGGAGGAGGGATAGAGAAAAACCTCAATAAGAATAAAGAAAAAGTAATGTATCTGTGAAAAATACATGCTCATTGAAAAAAATTTCCAAGAAAAAGTGGTTGAAATAAGACACAATTTAAATAAACAAAATTTTAAAATAAGAATAAACATTAGACAGAAGCAGCTTACCTGAAGTGGAAATAAAAACAGTAACAGCTGTTACGGGACACAAATGTATGCTTTGGAAATTGTCCGATTTTCATTCCTGCTATATTATTCTGCTATGCCTAACAAGCATTTTGCTTGTATTGTATTTTCTTAGGTAAATCTACTCTCTAGATGCAATGTCGCACTAACAAAAGTGATTTATAAATACAAAAGCTCTTGGTTCACTGGAAAACAGAGTTTATGTATGAAAAATGCACAAGTCAAAGTGAATAATGAAGCACAGTGCAGCAACCAAGCTGGATCCTGGAGAGCAGCTGCACCAAAGGAAGCACAACCACATTAACTATTTCTCAGCAGGAGCATGTGCAGCGATGCACTGACAGGGCTGTGGTGTTAAATGGAGTCAATACATTCCCCTGAACACTGTGGAAGCAATGTCAGTTTGAGGTTCTTTGCATAGCAATGCACTTAAAGTATAACTATGTCAAAAAAAAAAAAAGACAAAAAGCCCTAGTGTCAGGTGTACTGTCATGAAGAGGTTGATAAGAGCTTGAAAATGGTGGAGTAAAAAACCTCCAAACCAGATGGATTTAGTTGCAGATGAATTTTAAACTGTAGAGAGATCTGCAGCCTACAAGAGGGAAAGGTTTTGTTGAGAAACTGAATGGCAAACCAAAGTTTTCAAAGCTTAAGTTGAAAATGGAGCTAATACTGTAAACATTATTATAACTTTTATCAAAATCTCAACGGCCCCAAATCATAGAATCATAGAATGGCATAGGCTGGAAGGGACCTCAGAGATCATCTAATCCAACCTCCCTGTCATGGGCAGGGACGCCTCTCAACTAGATCAGGCTACTCAAGGCTCCGTCCAACCTGGCCTTGAACACCTCCAGGGAGGGGGCATCCGCAACCTCTCTGGGCAATTTATTCCAAAGTCTCACCACCCTCGTACTGAAGAATTTCTTCCTAAGATCTGATCTAAATCTGCTCTCCTTCAACTTAAACCCATTTCCCCTTGTCCTGTCAGTGGACACTCTTGTAAAAAGTCCCTCCCCAGCCTTCCTGTAGGTTCCCTTCAGGTTTTGGAAGGCAGCTATTAGGTGCCCCCGAAGTCTTCTCTTTCCAAGGCTGAACAATCCCAGCTCCTGCAACCTGTCCTTGTAGCAGAGGTGCTCCAGCCTTCTCTCCTTCTTGAAAATTTAGAATAAGAAAAATGTAAGGACAACGTACGAGTAGGAGTACCCTGGAAAATGCCATCAAAAAGGAAATGCAATATTCTCCTGTATTTCTTCCATGAGTGTGTTCATTTTGTTTTTGCTTTTACTGTTATCTTATTAATGCACTACCTTTCAGAGGACTTTAAAATCTGGTGATAATTGTTTTCTTCTTAACTTTGGAAAAAAATAAAATTTTGGAAGATATTATAGTCTAAGAATTGACTATTTAAATAATTCTCACAACAAGTAAAGAGCAAAGTTATGCATCCATGAAGATACCTGGTAAATCGATTCTCAAAGTTAGTGTGTGTCGTCTACTCAATCAGGTTTCCCAAAAAAATGAAGGATTCCAGAGCATCTGTTTATCCTGAACATACTTGCCTTGTAAATAACTATAAATCAGAGCCACAGTAGCAGAAAAGTTGTTATTTCTTTGAACAAAAAGCAGTGGTAAAAGTAATAGTTGGATATAAAACATCTTGAAGTTTTTCCTTAGAGGATACTGTTTTTGTGGATAGAATATTTAACAAGTCCTCCAATAAATGTAGTTGTTCACCTGGATAATATAGTAATGAATTTCTCTTCTCCAATTTCGGGAGAAAGGGAGCTGTCACCTTCTTTAAAGGTAATATTTGTGGCTCAGATTCATAAAGGGACTTAGATCGCCGAAACAGCCCCATAGATGAAATGCAGGCTTCCAACTCTAAAAAAGTGCATAGCGATTTAAGTACCACAGGAGCTGTATGAATTTTGGAATACGCTGCCATTGATGCTGGTGACCTTAATTCCAGTTTTGTGCTTTCCTGGAAGTGCTACTGCTCATCGATCACCTCTTGTCTTTCAAATGGCACCACACGAGATTGATGAACGTGATGTCTCTGGGTTTGAGTCACTTAAGAAGTTTGATTTCCCAGAAGCACTCTGAACCTTCTTATTTAATAAGGAGGGAAGGAAAGACGTGGGGTAGCTGCATATCTGTTCCTACCCCACCATTCTGGTGGAAACATGGGTGATTAAGATCTCCTTAACCTGGGGAGCTATGAATAAAATTTCCATTTCCTAAGAAAGCACTTTAGTCCTCAGGCAATTTGCATCCAAATGATATGGAGATGCTTGAGCCCTCCTTTCAAAAGAGCGAGCAAGAGGAAAGAAAAGCTACTGTGGAGTCAAGAATTCATGGTTATCTGGGCCAGGAAGGCAGTAGATTAGAGGGAACTTGTTTCTGTAGCCTAAGGGTGTTAATCTTTCCCAGGGAGACTGGCAATTTTTTTAAGGGACTACTAGGAGATTTTGCATTTTAAAATGTTCCAGTCTAAAACCCAGAGACAACATTAGGTATGAGCTCAGTGAATGGGTAGAAAAAGTGATCTCAGGTCTCATTCTATTTCCAGCTGCAATGGATTATGTCTTCTTGAAGTGATGGGTTTTTTAGTACTCCAAAGATTTGCTAAAGATGTTGTTCAGGATGCTATTTATGATACTTGATTTACTGACTCCTGGTCTGATGTAGAGTAAGGAACATGGCTTTGTTTTCATTTCTAAATAAGAGAATCCTCATTTGCTTCATTGCTAGGATACAGTGGTACCAGCTGGACAAATCCTGCTAAAAAATTTAACAGATGGATTTGAGTCTTTCTTTTTGACATTTCTAACCTGAACACACCTGGGAGACTCTGTTCAGATTAATTTTCAGAGTTTCTGGCAGTATCCAAAACACTTCTGGGAAATTATGTGAGTTGTTGCATTGATCAGAACGACTGATCCAAACCTCTCCTGCAACAGCAAGGCCTTTTAAAAGTGCACTGCAAAGCATTTCAGGGATTTGAAGGTCACAGTGTTTGCATCATAGACAATGGTGCACGCTTCAAAACAAAAGTGCTGCAAGGGAAGCATATATAAGAGTTCTTTTGGATGTAAGAAAGGGCAGCATTTCCCCATCACACAACATTTGGGATCTGCGGAAAAATTTTTACTGCGGAAAACCCAGTCATTAGAAATTTGTAATTTAATTGATCGGTGGCAAGAATGATGTCAACATGAATTTGAAGAGACTACTGCAGAAAATGGAGCTGATTTTATAAGTTTTTTCTTGTACTTTCTGAGTGAAAATCTCTAAGCTGCGAGGTAGAGTCTGAATTCCTTATACTGCTGCTGGGAAGCAAACGTGGAGGCATTAGACACAGGCAAGACTGAGTGAAAAAGTAAGTCATTCTAAATTAATTTTGTTGTTTTAGTAGTAAATTGTTTGAGAAAACAGTTCCTTGTTCAGGAAATGTTGAGAAAGTAGACATCAACTCAGTGAATAATTTAAAGCGGTAAGCTTAAATGTATGGAGAAACCATTCTTTCTAATTATTTTGCTCTAGTGTCATCAGGCATAGACAACAGCCTGTAACTTTCCTTCCCTCTCTTCTTTTTTCATTTATTTTCTCTCTTGTTCCTTTTATCTTTGTAATGTATCAGTTAATTAGTAAAGCACTTTGCGATGACATTTCCCTGAAAAAAGCCTTCTCAAGCAGTAGTATTGTTTACAATAGAATTAAATAGCACTTCTGTTAAATCTGCAAACTGACCAAATTTTTCGTTGTTGTTTTTATGCTAACCAAAACCACTGTCCTCTCATATGCATTGCTGTTTGCTTGATCTTGTGGAGTAGTATGTGGCCATTTAACAAACAAACAGAAAGCAAGCAAGCTATAACCTGAAAATATTATGAAAAGAACCCGCAGAAAGGGCAACATCCTGTACTTTTTTAACTTATGGAGGTAGTGAAGAAGAGAAGGCTGTTATAGCTGGTGAAAAAGAAAATGTAAAAAAAGAAAAAAAAAAAAAAAAAAAAGAAAAGAAAAGGCATCGACCAGAAATTCTAAAGGAATGGGTAGAGAATAGATATCAGACCATCAGAGAAAACAACAGATGGCATGTGCATCTTGCTTCAGGCACGCACTCATAAACTGATCCAAGGCCTCATGAAGTCAATAGGAGGCTCTTCACACTCACTAATGGATTTTGGATCTGGCCCTAATGAAGAGGGTGATACAGGCTAATTGCCTTACTCAGTCTGCTGATAGAGCTGATAGATGTAGTTTCATGAATGCGAACAAGTAAAAAAGATTTTAAAAATTCTTCAGCCTAATACTTACAGGGCGAAGGGCTCATAGAAACCACAACAGGCAGAAGCTTTGTTCTGTGTTAATTTTGTGTTCCAATGAACAATATCATTATTCATCTGTTTTTCATGTTTCGATGCAAATATTTTATAAATAGTAAATGTAATAATTTTGTACATGTGCAATGGGGAAAATGGCCCATGGGTTGTTCAGCTTTAATGTGCTCATCTTAGCCTCTTTATCGTGTGTTATTGATCTTTGAAAATACACAGACTAATGCTAGTATAGTAATTCTTTTCTCATCTGTATCACCATGACTTTCCTTATTGATATCCCCCTATTCTAGCTGAATATGGTGATGGTTGCTTCAATTTCAGTATTTCTGGTTACTGAGAGAAGTAATGCTGGGGATTGTACAATTACAAGAGACATGATCTGGTGCTAATAACAGATACTAGGTATCCCTGGACTTCATAGCCAATATATTTATTTACTAGATAGTGACTGAAATGGTAATGTTTTAGATCTCACTAATAAAGATCTCATAGAAGATCTGTATTTAGCAAAGAACTTAGGACCAATCCTATCAAATCAATTGTTCAAATTAAAAGAAAATGGTTTGGTTGAGTTTCTCAGTGTATAAAGGGAGAGCTCGAGGAAACGGAAGGAACCAGTCATTGAGCTAAACACTGGAAATGGAGAAGACTTCAAAAGTCTTCGATGAGTTTTGCAGCTTAGTGGGGAAAAAAGGTGTAAGGAAGGATCCTCAGCCTTAAGCAGAGGAAAAGATATTTCTGAAAGAATAGTAAGAACAGAAAAAAGGATTGGTCTGTGGCAAAAAGTACATCTGAGAGGTCAGTATTTTAGAGAGAAATAAGAGTTGGCAAAAGTAAAGTTGAAATAGACCTTGCTAAAAGAAATAAAAGGAAATTTTTACAAGTTTATTTTTTAAATAGAAATCTTCAGACTACTACTTTGACTCTATATTTCTTAATGACCATCATTTTGAATATGGATGAAAGGCAAAATAGCAAATCGTTTAGAAACAGAACATATGAGCAAGGAAAACTTCAAGAGCTCAAAATGCATTTAAGTTGCGAGAGGGCAGGTGATTTCCTTTCTAGAATTTTAAATAAACTAAATAAAGTTTTTAACACATCCATCAAGTCAGTGGTCACACATTTGAAGTGAAATATAGCAAGTTCATGTAATGGAAAAGGAGAAAGTATGTTGTAACCCATAGTTTCAGTTAAATAGCATGCTAAACTTAGAACAGGTTTGAATGTTCTTTCATATTTAGGTCATAGAAATAAATGGAAAATTTTATAAAATTCAACACAGTATAGAAAAGTTAGATTGTACCGGAATAATTTGATAGTATTTGTAAATGACTTTCTAGGAAAAGAGTTAAAGAGAGTTAAAGAGTTAAGAGTTTCTTGAGTTAAACGAAGTAAGCATTATGCTGGAGAATGTGGATATTAGTAAAAAAGCTGTGAAATGGATGGTACCTCTTTTTATGGGAGATGGCAGAGATTGCTCTGAAGAGGTAACCGACAGGTTGGAGGATTATTAGATGAGTCCTCTAGGACAGTTCTTGAAGGTGCATTCTGTTTAATAATGATCTTAGCACAAAATGTTTCTACTTTACATGCTCTGTGCATCAGTGAAATTACCTGATGTCACAGTGATGGAAAGAGTTTTCAGTATGGGGAGGATTTAAGTGTCCTAAAGATATCAATGGGTAATCTCAAGAACTGATGTAAAAGAAAGGTAACTAAATTTCATCATACCAAGTGGTATGTTAAGCACCTGTAACTAAGAACAAGAATTTATGCTATATAACTAAAGGTCATTAACTGACAGAGTGAAAAAGATTCTCATGAAGTAGATTTGTTCAAGTAAACTAACATTAAGTACTTGTAAAGAAAGACCAACTGAAAAAGATGTGCAGGCCTAGCAATATCAAAGGAGGTATTTCCTGTAGGTATGGAAAGATATCAAAGCTATGTGCCAAAGTATCATTAGGGATATTGTAATATTGCATTTGTGTCTGGTTTCCTGTGTTAAACAAAATGAAATCAAATGAAGATAGGTTCAGGAAATGGCTACTACAATAGTGTAGGTAATAGGTTGGCTTCTGAGAAGAGTCTAAAAACTTGTCCCATTAAGCCTGGAAAAGCAAAGGTGAGAGGAGACATGACTGCCATCTGTAAATACATTTGAGGGTAAAAATATAGAAGGAAGATAGTTAGGTAGATGAAAGGAAACTGTTGATAGAATAACAAATGAGCCTGAATTGGCCATGTATAAATTTAGGCTGAAAATTGAATAAAGTTACTAACCTTCAAAGCCATTAAGCATCCCTCCTAACACTGTGGTATAGTGTTCCTGTAAGAATAATTTTTGAAGTAGAGTTTGACCAGCTTATGAAAGAGATTACTTTATACAGTTGTCTGCAGCAGCCAGAAGGCTCTACTCAGAAACCCAGGACCTCTTTTCCTGTGATTCTGAGGAATGTGCTCATAGACAACACTGTAAGATTCCTTATTTTAAAATATATCTAGACAGATAAGCAGGAGAGATCAAATCCTCATTTGCATCCAGAATACATCATATAGTAAATCGGTGCTCCAGGGCTAGACTGTGATTTTGAATCTACACCTGCTCCAGATGCAGTAAGATCCAGATCCAGACTACATTCCTCCTCAGGCTGTGTGGAACCACAGTCGTGCTGTCTGTCACCTGAGCAGGTGGTTGGATTATGCGTTTATAACTTCAGCTGCCCGTGCCCATACAGCACAACTGAGCGATGAAGCAATATAATTTGCCACTAGTGTTGAAGCAAGGAGAGGAGCAAGTTTGGACTAATGAGGACTAATTTCTGAATCTTTTAGTTAACAAACCCCCATCAGCTCAGACTGTGCTGAAAGGCAGCGTAGGTGTATCAAGCTGTTGCCATTCTTGTCTCCCAAAGTTATATTACGCTGCTCTCAGCACCTTGAAATTGTCGTCTAGTTCTGTGTTTGTAAAGTGCCAGCATAATCAAGTTCTGCTTCGTGACTAGCATTCCTGGAGTTAGCACAATACAACTGATAAATGAGTAAATTGTTACTCATTCAACTGAAATAAAGAAGTTCAGAAACCCTCAACACTGGATTCATTTGAGTATAGCTGACCAGACTTCCTGGAACTACAGCTGCCTGTAGTTTTGCAGGATTTCACCATTGTTCCACTATTGTTCTGATTCTGCTAGTGTTTCTTAAATTGAAAAAGATATGACAGATCTGTTTTAATTAGTTGTCTTCATGGCATGCAGGTAATAGAGCTGGGTTTTTCCATTCACATTACTTTCCGAATAGTTATTAATGGACTTGAGAAGAGGGAAATTTGTCCCAGAAGTAGCTTCATCAAATAATGAAAACAAATGTCCCTTGTCAAGTATAGAGGAGGAGATCATCAAAAGGGCATGCTTCTTCATTCAAATACTTTCACTGGATGGACAGAAACATGATTTATTTTTATTTCTACTTTCCATTTGTGTACGTTTAGCTACAATCGAAGAATCTACTTTCTCTCCAGTCCTCACCTGGAATGAGAGCAAGGACTCTAATCCATCTTTGCCATTGATAATTCTTCTCTCCTGAAAAGGCAAATAGGAAACTAATAGTCTGAATTGTGCTTCTGCAAGTACATATTATTTATTTTTGAGACATATTTCACATATT
The DNA here is from genome assembly GCF_009769465.1 of Tauraco erythrolophus. Lineage (NCBI taxonomy): Eukaryota > Metazoa > Chordata > Aves > Musophagiformes > Musophagidae > Tauraco > Tauraco erythrolophus. Next base: position 129,728,002 of record NC_141465.1, on the reverse strand, counting down.
TTACTGTGCACTGTGTCAATGATTTGTCCTTGACCTGGCTTATTTTTGCCGGGCTTAAGTTTTTATCCCATTGCTGTTTCCTTTCTTGTCCATAAGTGCAAAACAAAATTCTTCTTCCATTCATTGCATCACTCATCACCACCACATCCAATGCTAAAAACAATGGAAATTTTCTCTATGTCCAGAATTTTATTAAAGTAGTTGGAAACACACCAAATTTCAATGGGATTAAGGTAGTTTTCCTTAGTTCTCATTCTCTTCAGTTCATTTAAAAAATCTACTCCATGTAAGTAGAATTGAATTGAATTTATAATTAACTGTTTAATGCATCGAACGTTTTGATGAATCTTATTTGATTTTTTTCCCCTTCTTTAATTCCAAGCAGAGAAGTCATCATACATCAGAATTCAGATATTGCAAAATGTCGAATTTGGAGCTCCCTAGCTTGAGCAGATCCTTATAGCTCTGTTAACAATATGAAATTATGCAATTTCAGAACACAGCTCAGTGCAGCACAGCACTGTGGGGTCACAACAGTGTCAGAGCCCGGGGTGCTCACCAGGCATCAGGTGAGGCTGGAAGAGATAGTAGGGAGGACAGGGGGAAGAGTTAAAGCCATGTCTGCTGATTGATGCAGGGTGAGTATTTCATTCTAGATGTTTTATGCAAGATAAAAACATCCATGAGGAAAGGATGTTTGTGAAGAAATTATCTAAAACATAGTGTTAAGTATTAATAAGAACAAGTTGATTATCCTGGAAGTGACTGACAGCTCTTTTCACCACTTCTACCCAAACAAAGCCGCGTCATTGTTCTCTTTCAACATCCTATTTGGCATCACTTGCTGAATAGCACGTCTCACTGGTTCCTTGTGTTCACCCATCTGTTTGTACCACTGGTATTCTATGCATCTTCTGCCACTTAGATTGTAACCTTTTAGGTTATTTGAGATCTCTGATTGCACAGCATTTAGCAAAATAAGCTACGTTTAAATCAAGGTATGCTGGAGAGCTCCCAAATATGACTGGTTGCATCCCAGCTCCATAATCCTTTCTCTTTTCTTCCCCAAAGAGCCCTTCCATGCAGTGATGCTACAAAATAAAGGAAAGCAGGACATAGACGTGGACATCATGGAAGACTGCAAGAATCTGAAGTTAGGCAATAAGGGTGCGAAGACTCTGTACCTTTCAATGCTTAGGAGGCACTTTGAGCATATTGATATTGTTCATGATTATCATAGAATCATAGAATCATAGAATGGTTTGGGTTGGATGGGACCTCAAAGATCATCTAGTTCTAGCTCCCCTGCCATGGGCAGGGAAACCCTCCACTACACCAGGTTGCCCAAAGCCTCATCCAATGTGGCCTTGAACACTTCCAGAGATGGGGCACCTACAATTTCTCTGGCCAACCTGTTCCACTGCCTCACCACCCCTTGAGGGAAAAATTTCTTCCTTATATCTGATCTAAATCTCCCCTCTTTCAGTTTAAAGCTATTGCCCCTTGTCCTATCACTACATGCCCTTGTAAAATGTCCCTCTCCAGCTTCATGACTTCTAGTACTTGTTGCAGTGTGTGATAAAAATGTAATTAAAATAGTGAGCAATGTATGTGCAGCAACAAAATCGGGACCACTGTGAAACAGAAAAGACAATAACAAAGTTACCCATACAGAACAGTTTTGCTTTAGGGCTACAGCACAGCTCATGGAGGTACAATGCTAAGCTCTCCCTTAATTAGAATCGGTTCAGGAGAGGAATGCAGTCAATAAGTAATGAAAGCCTTTCACTTGCCAGTTCACAACTTCAGATCATGTATATTTTATAAAATTCTGAAAACATTGGTAAGCATGCAGCAGCAAGTGTATTAAATTATATGAAATTAAGGACGGCTTCAGGGGCAGACGAGTTTGGCTGGCATTTAATTATATGTTTATTTTGTTATATAAATATATTGCAAGTCATTCTTATACAGACAAGTTTTTATAGGTTTGATTGTGCGCGTTCTCTCGTTTGCCAACTGTGTTCCTAAGTTTCACCCCTGTTTCTGTTGAGTAGTTGTTCAAATGAAAGGGAGTTCCTGATGTGACAAGTTGAGAAAGTCTTTCTGTGCTCTTTACGAGAGAGATCTCCGAGATGCTTTTGTAAAAAGAGTTTTCTAAGGAGAATATTTTCATAAAACTTTATTTATGATACCTCCTATGAATATATTTTAAACTAATTGTATTTGCCATTTTGTAGACCAGTAATATTTTTTGCTGCCGATTTGACCTGAGAGCAATTTGCTTAGATAGTAGCATTTGCCCTTGACCATAAATTTCAAATTTTATCAATTCTAATTTTTGCTGAATCTTGTCAGGAGGCTTTTCTAATATTAATTGTAGCCTAATGCCATCCTAATAAAGTTAAAATAATATTCTTTATATTAATCTCTATTTGTTATCTCATTATCATCAACTATTCTGTATCTGTTATACCTCAAAGGATGGTTTTGACTCCAACCAGCAATAAGAATACTACACAGTTCTTTCTTCAAATTTCAACTCTTCATTAAGAATTGCTGAATTCCTGTAGACATAATTTTACTGTCTCTTCCCATCTGACACTTAAGTGTCAAACAAAAGGAAATACTGCTTCTTTCCACTCTTTCTTACACTTTTCCTCTCTCCCCACTTTGTTTTATTTTGACTTAAATGCTGATGGTGGATGCCCCATCCCTGAAAGTGGTCAATGCCAGATTGGATGAGGCTTTGAGCAACCCAATCTAGTGGAAGGTGTCCCTGTCCATGGCAGGGAGGTTGGAACTAGATGATCTTTAAGGTCCTTTCCAACCCAAACCATTCTATGATTCTATGGTGATGTCAAGTTACCATATTCCTCCTCTGGTGAAAGACGCGCAAGAAAAGGCAATATCAGCACAAGTCTTCAGGATTGCTTTAGGTTTTCTTCATCGATATGTCCCTGCTGTTTAAAGATCAGCTTGGATAAGTGAAGGTAGTGGGGTTTCCAGAGGAGAATATTTCTTGGCTTGTCTGTTGTTGCGCCAAGTTATCACTTATTAAGGACTCCCGTGTTATAAATGTTAATGCCCATAGCACACCCCAGAAGCCTCAAATAGAAGTGGAGTTTTGTGGTCTGGCTTGCTTCTTCCTCCAGAGAAAAACCACTACGAACTCTTCTAGAACTAAGAATTACATTCTTCATCCTTTTCTCTCAGCTTCCTGCCCTCTCGTCAAGAGACACAGTCTCCTCCCTACGTCCTGTCCACTCTCACCTTCTTATTTGCTTTATTCAGCTTCCCAGAGACTTCCTCAGGCTTCTTACAAGCTTGCTTGTCCTCTCCTAGTCTGCTGGTGTATTCATAAATGCCCTTTCTTGTCCCTCTTTACCTCGTGTAATCAGTTCAGCCTCATGCCACATCTGATATTCAGCATATGACCTCCTTTGGGGAAAAAAATTCCCCTTGCAGGAAAAAACCAAGAATTCTCTCTTGGGAATTTGATGGATATGGTTTTAAGTGTATGTTTGTGTAAGGCAGTGCAACTAGTAGATGTCTAAAGTAAAAAGACATACAGACATTTTCAATTAATATTTATTAGACTTAAGATCCTAGAACTTAGCTTTTTTCTTGGATTTTAGTTTACTTAGCAGCATTTCATAGTAAGTGCTGATTAACTAGACCCTTAGATTTCTGTAAGATTTAATTGTACAAGGAATGCAGTTTCTTACATTATTTTGACACTACAAGAAAGCTCAAATACATTAAAGTCAATTTTAGAGAAAATAAGAAACCCAAAAAGAGTAATCACAGGACTTGCTAGAATCAGAAGAAGGGAAAATACAGTAATTAAATGCTAAAAAATACTCAAGAAAGCAGAAAAATGTGTTTGCTTTGGTTTTTTTTTAAAGGAAGTATTATGAAGAAAGAAAGAATTATAAGGTCATAGAATTGAAGCAGTGATACTACAGAGGTTAAGCAAAGAGAAACACTAAACAGGGAGTAGAGAAGTGTTGCAAGGAGATACAGAACAAATTAATTTGCTTTGCAGAAATGGTTAATTCCTAGATTTACTTTAGCAATGGTCAAGATTGTATTAGCACTGAGTGGCTGCACTGCTCTTGGTGGCACACCAGTAGGATACGAACATTTGGGCCTTGTTAAGAGCTATTAATCATCCTATTTTCACTTTAATATTGTGATGTGTGGCTGGGACAATGTTCCCACAGCAATGTCCTTTTAGTCAAGGCAGTCATCTTGTACCTCAGGTACCTACTGCTGCTCCAGCACTCCTGTAGGCTTCTCCATCCTCTGCTAGAAAAACTCATAAAAGATAGCAATAGATTTTGAAACCTGCTTTTGAGCTGTGAAAGCAGAATGTGATTCAGTATTTTGCATACGAGAAACTTTTCCTACAGTGGGAAAAGCAGCAGTCCTGGGAGAAGAGAGCCAGAGAATGTGATGCTACATCCTATCACATCAGCTGTCCTCCACCAAGGAAAGTCCATTGGATAGCCTCTGAAAGCTGCTCTGTCTTCTTTTGAAAAGAAGCTGAGCAAAGGGGAAAGTATTCTGAAAAGGTAAGCTCGCATTGAGCACTCGTAGGTGCCTATGATGCATTCTGGTGCCAGTTGTACCGCCTGGAAGAAAGACTGTCTTATACTTTTGTTATAGTCACTATGTGTTTTCTAAACCTTAAGAGGAAAATAATGATTCTGTTTTCTTGGTTTATTTGGTTGGAAGACTGATTCATTCTTCCACAATAATATGTGGTTTTATTGTACGGTAACTGCACCAATGCTAACACACACACACACACACACACAAAACAAAAAAAAAACACGCACACAAAAACCCAACAAAACAAAACAAAGCAAAAAAAACCAACCAACCAAACAACATGAAAACAGCATGTCATTTTAGGTATTACTTGAAGGACAAAGTACAAAAATAAAACCTGAAGCGATAAATTATTTCTATAAGTTGTCAGATAAGATTTCTATAAGACTTCAGATATTGAAAAAGAGCTGAAGGAATTCAAAGCAAATGGAATTTTAGCTTCTAAATAAATTGAAAAAAAAGATGTCTGCTACAGGAAAAAAGACTAGAAAATAATCTGTGAAAGTGTTCTGAGAATAGACTTAATAGGAGCAAGCTCAGATGAACTAATCTTCTGGTTTTCAGTGTTAGAACTATCGTACCAAAGTCAATTGCTCTGCTCTAAAGAAAAAACACATGATGAGGAAGAATGGACTGATTAAATCAACACAGTAGTTTTTCTAATCACTGGCGAGAGGGTAAAAATTTTCTTAAGACCTTATTAAGGGAAGGGAAATAGAGCTGAAGACTAACTGTACAGTACTGATCAACACCAACTGATCTTGGATTTGTCCTACTGAGAGAGTAGAGTAGGATGCTGTGTATGTGAAAGATTGTGTTCAATGTAGGAGCCTGATCCAGAATCTTTTTACCTGTGGAAAATCAATATGTTTACTCTTGATAGAAGAAGTACGTGTGGAGTGAGTAAGTAGAGGATTCATTTCTGAGGCTGGAATACCTTTAAGCAGTTTCACTGAAGATTCAGCTGCAGCTGTGGTAGGTTCCATATCTCTGAAAATACAGTTGCAGTACAGTATTCCCTGGCCACATTTCCGCTAGTAAACGCTGTCTGTTAATCATTTAAGCATTCTCATGAGCTTATAAATTTCAGACTGGCTCCTCTGAAAAGCTGGCTTAGTGGATGTTCAGTGGGTAGGCAAGGGAGAGACTTTGCGGAAATATAACATCAATCCTGAACTCACTAATTTAAATTAATTTCTTATTTTTTGATAGGGAGTCTATTTTTGTGACCACTTTAAATAGAGCTGGATATAATTTTTTATGCTGGGCAAAGCTGAGAAAGAGGGCCTCTCTTTTTAACTATTTGTAGTGACTGAGCTTGATATGAAATCTGGAGCAAATATATGTTCACTGGGGTATCGTTGTTTGAGATAATTAGAGGTCTGATAGCGTTTCCATGTGATCGTGTTGTCCGCTTTCAGTTTTATTACCCCCCCAAAAATAATCCACCATTCAATTCCATGCCCTGTTTGGAGAAGTTTGGGGTTAAATTAAATGAAAACAAGGGTTCCCTTAAATATTACTTCATAAGTTGACACAGTAAGTTTAAATTTGAAAAGTTTTATGAAATATAGTTATGGGAATCTTGAACAACAGATGGTGGATAAACACTGTACACTTTTAAATTTGGTATTCGTAGCACTTGTTCTGTCTGTGTTGTGGGTTCACTCTCTGTGGATGACTCACACACAAATATGCATTCACAGATAATGCAGAATAAACTTAAGTTTAGATTTGAAATTTTCTTGATTTCCTAGCTGTGTTGTCGGAATGCTTCTAATGAAGCAGACTGACTTGCTACTCTGTGTATGCCATGCTACTTTGTTGAAAAGAAGGTGATGTTGTTAACTGTCATAATGACTTTCATCCTTCTGCTGGTAGTTTAAAAAAAAATTCGTAGTAGTTCGGAATCATTGTGGGTAGCCAGGGTAAGAGTGAGAAAAGATTAATTGCTTCTTATAAGTCAGTATGTTTTACAAAGGCATTTCCTCGTTAAGTGAGTAAGTGGGTTAGTTGCATGTGTTTGCTCAGTTTTATCTAAGTGAGCGCTCTGTGCTCATTATTGTTAAATTTGACTGAGAAATAGCTTTTAAAAATAATTAAAAATATCTGTTGCAGAAACATTCGGATCTAAATGAAACAAAGCTCTCTTAGTGTCTTGTCTCAAAATTAATATTGAGCACTTTGGGAGAACAGGGAGTGGGCAGCGATGCCAAACATGTCCCACGTTGTCTTTGGTGTTGGCACATGTGATGGTGGTGGGACATTTGTAAAGCCAGGCTTGTTAGAAAGGGTCAAGTCAAATATTTTTTTACCTAAGTGCTCAAGCATTCGATTTATCTACCGTAATATTGATTTACATGGAAAATTGTATCTCTAAAATCTCAGTATCATGTTGCAGCTTTTGGCACAGATCTAACAGTTGCTTGAGGCTCAAGTTGAAATCTTGTCTAGTAGAGTTGCACGCAAAACTTTTAATTCACCTTGAAAAGCTTCAGAAGTTTATCTTATATTATTCCAAATCCCCTTATTGTTTTAACATTTGTTGTTTTGATAGCATATTTTGAGTTCTACAGAGAACTTCCTTGTAGCCACTTGTTAAATTAATTATAATGCACATTGGGGAATATCAGTATTTTTGTAAATGAATTCAACATTGAGTAACTACAATGTTTCTGTGTCACTGAACTGAATTCTTAATCAGAAGTAAAATTTACTCTCTCTGTATAGCTGCATAATTATAAAATAATTTATTTTTCTACTTTTATATTTCTGTGGCTTGAAGGAATTAAATCATCAAATGCATTGACGTCTATTATCCTTGTTGTACTGATGCAAATAGTTGTAATAATTCAGAATAGGCAAAGCCCATGAAGTGTTTCTGAATCTTGAATAGGTGAAGGGGGCAGGCTAATACTTGCCCAGCATCGTGTGCCGTTGTCCTCTTGCACATCTCCACATTGTAAGAGAGAGTGCATTTAAATCTTACAAATCTTTACTCGTGGAAGTGACTGCAGGAGTAAAAGATCTGGGGGAGATTCATATGAATCAAGATTCTATAAGTTGTTGTTAGCTGTATTCCCAAACATCTCAACTAAGGTTATATTTAAAAAGGATCAAGAAAAAAGAGTCTGAGTATGTTCCACTTCCCCCTCGCCTCATATTTCCAGATTTCTCATCACAGGAAACATCTTTGCCAGAAATGAAGGATCTTACTTTACTTCACTGAAATCTTGTACGTACTTGATATACACCAAAACTTTGTATCATTAAGATGTTGCCAAAGCAGTGACATTGCTCTACAGAGAAAGCCGAGGCAAGCATAGAAACAGATTGGTCATGTAGAACAGCTGTCCTCTCTTTCCCTGTTCATGTATCCCACCGCATCCGATTACTGAGAAAACAAATATCTTTTTCAAGATCTTTTCCCTTAAGACCAGCCTTTAATAGCCATTTCATTTCTCTGTTTAAAAGCTGTTTGTAAGCTCACTGATCGTTGCTTTTATTCAGAACCTAAATCCTTCCTTGGGTGCCAGCTTTGGCACAAAACAAGAGCATGCACGCCCTGGGTATTTTTGCCAATTCTTATACCACAATCTATGATAGTATGTCACGCAGACTTCCTGTGTCCAAAGTGCTGTTCAGTAGAGAGATTCTTTTGATTATGTTTACATGCATCCCCCTGTCCCTCAGTTTCTCCATGACAAATGTCTGTCTGTAACTTTTGCATGGATCTTTTATTTTTTTGCTGGACAACTTTGGAGAAGGTGACAAACCTTAATATATGTTAATATTAATTCCATGTGCTACAATTTTTCTTTGATGTATTTTTACCTTTCACATACATTTGCTAACGAGGAGATTACATTGCAATGACAACATGTAATTTATTTTCTAGCTATAGAATTTTAATGAGAAATCTAATTTTGGTTGGAAAATGCAGTCGCCCCCTTGCTTTTTTAAAGGCATTACCATTATTAGCAGTAGGTTTATGCAAATGTACTTAGGCATGCAAAATAAAATTCTGATGCAGAATGGAATATGTGGATTTTACAAATTATAAGGACAATGCACTGTAGAAGAGGTATAAGGATTAATATGTGTTTGACTTTAGATTACGTCGATGCTTACCATGGGAATGGGGAGATGTTTAATGCTTGTGGTTTGAATAGGATTTTAAAGAAACCTGAAAACATAAAAATAAATATTTCATATGTATTAGTACAAATACTACAGGTTTCTTGTGTTAAATTGTTTTGGAGTAATACCTACTATCTCTACACAGAATTTCCAGGAGTCTTGAGAAAAGCCAGCCAAGGCACCAGCCATGGTTTCTCCTAATCATTTCTACCTTTGACTGTATGTCAGTGATGGCAGGGTGAGCACTGGATGTGAAATGTTATTCACCAACTTTTTTCAGATTGTGTTTTTTGGTTTTTTTTTTCTTTTTCCTACCTCCACTGCACACTGGCAGGAATTTCATATCTTTCACAAGTTTTCTTGGGAGAAATATGTGAAGTGAAAGAAAAAGGATTCACAGTCGTCATAAAAATACTTATCCAGGGTGTGGGAAAATGGGATTGACATGCCTTCTCTGCCTGATGTGTAAAAAGGATTTGTCCCTGATGAATGCCTAGCTTTGCTGAGGTGTGTCTTTCTCCTGTTGGACGTGTTCCACTTTGAATATCCAATTATATATTCATTAGATCAGAGATAGTGCGCCTGGTGATTAAGACACTCCTTTGAAATGTAAACCTCAGAACAGTAGTTTGGTTCAGGTTTTGCAGCACAGATGAGTTCCTCATCACCAACCTGCTGGTTATTCTGATCTCAGTCTCTCATTTTTGCTTTTTAACACCCTTTCTTACCTCAATTTTCTCTCTCGTTTTGGAGCACAAATTGCTTGCCAGGACTAAGAAACTATTAAATGAAGGTTGATTGCAACTGCTAAATGTGTGTGAAACATTTTGACTTGCACCAATTTGCATGTTGATGAATTGCACTGCAGAAGCGTCTCTTTCTACACAGTGTACGTAGAGGGAACGCAGCATGCCTAGCCTAAATGAAGATGCCCTGCTAAATGGGTAAAGCCAGGTAAAATGGATGTCACCTATTATGTACAAAAATGTACGGTCATCCAAAAAAAAAGATATCTTTGTCTTTCCTCAAACTTACAGCTCAATATATTCTGCTGATGTTACGCATCAGGATTTTAGAGGTGTTATTTATAAGGATTTTAGGATGCCAGTAGGGTAATGTTCAGTGTCATGCTGCAAAATACACTACAATTCCTTAGCTCCGAAGAGGGTGTGAGAATTCTCTCTCCTTTAGGAGGAGTGTACAGGAAATAAAAAGTCTTGAAATGTCAACAGTTAATATGCATGTTCATGGCAAAAAGAGAGAGGGAAAGTTTCACTGCTAGGGTTACTTATAAATGCTGAGTTAGTAATAATTTTCCTTTCTACTGAAATTGCTTTCTTCTCTGAATTTATTCAATTGTTGAAAAGTAAAGTTAGCATAGGAGGCAGTAGTATCAGGAGCATGCTGATTATTTTTCTGTGATTATTTTATAAGTAAAATTTCAAATCCATTTGCATTTCTGAAGCATAGACACAGAGTCCTTTTCCCTTTCTGAAGGAAAGATGGGCCGGGCCCAAAGAGTGGTGGTAAATGGGGCTAAATCCGGCTGGAGGCCGGTCACCAGTGGGGTTCCCCAGGGCTCAGTGCTGGGTCCAGTTCTGTTTAACATCTTTATCAATGACCTGGATGAGGGGATTGAATGTACCCTCAGTAAATTTGCGGACGACACCAAGCTAGGAGGCTGTGTCGATCTGCTCGAGGGTAGGGAGGCCCTTCAGAGGGATTTGAACAGACTGGATCGTTGGGCTGAGGCCAATGGCATGAGCTTTAATAAGGCCAAGTGCAGAGTCCTTCACTTGGGGTATAAAAACCCCAAGCATCGCTACAGGCTCGGGGAGGAGTGGCTGGAGAGCTGCCTGGCGGAGAAGGACCTGGGGGTGTTGGTTGACTACTGGCTTGATATGAGCCAGCAGTGTGCCCAGGTGGCCAAAAAGGCCAATGGGATACTGGCGTGTATCAAGAATAGTGTGACCAGCAGGAGCAGGGAAGTGATCCTGCCCCTGTACTCGGCACTGGTGAGGCCGCACCTGGAATATTGTGTCCAGTTTTGGGCCCCTCGCTTTAAGAGAGATATTGAGCTCCTGGAGCGAGTCCAAAGAAGGGCGACCAAACTGGTCAAGGGGCTGGAAAATAAAACTTATGAGGAGCGGCTGAGGGAGTTGGGGCTGTTTAGCCTGGAGAAGAGGAGGCTGAGGGGAGACCTGATTACGGCCTATAAATACTTGAGAAAAGATGGTGGGGAGGTAGGGGAAGGGCTCTTTACATTAGTGATGGGTGATAGAACAAGAGGAAATGGGCATAAGCTTAGTCAGGGGAGATTCAGGTTGGATGTTAGGAAGTATTTCTTCTCTGAAAGGGTTGTCAGCCACTGGAATAAGCTGCCCAGGGAGGTGGTTGAGTCCCCATCCCTGGATGTGTTTAAGAATAGGATGGATGAGCTACTTGAGGATATGGTTTAATGGGGATTAGGGATGGTTGGACTCGATGATCTCTAAGGTCTTTTCCAACCTAGAAATCTATGAATCTATGAAATCTATGACTATTTCGTCCAGGTTTCATTTTGCATTGTTAGGTTACTGTCTGGGGGGTGGGTTAATGTGGAATAAATGCCAGGACAAAATAGAAATAGACTCATGGTTTTTCATGCTACCAACAAGAATTTCAGCTTTATTTCTGAGTGTGGCTACTCCTGAAATGAATCAACAAAAAAAAGGTCTTTAGTGACAGAAAAGCTACTGCTGATACCAAGAAAACTAGATGTGAAATGTCAGGAATTCAGATAAAAGATTGGATTTTCAAAAATGTTTACTTATAACCCAGCTGTTTCTTTTTAAATAGGTGATAATTCTGCGAGACATCAATAGGAATAGGTTGATTCTTCTGAAAATTCCACTCATCAAACATATTGCTGTACTTAAATAGGCTTATCTGGGTGAGCAGCATCTGTGTTTGACCCTGAGGGATCTCAGGCTGTGACCTTTCCATAGGGAATCTGAGATCAAGCGAAAATGTCTTTCTTGGCTTTTACTTTTCTTCTTAAAAAGTATATATTGGTCAAATTCTAGTCTAACTTCCTTCCTTCCAGTAGGAATCTCGGCTTAGACTCTATCTGTTCCCCAGCCAGTCTTCCTACTACCTCCAAAAAAGGCAAAAGTGGCATCTGTACAGCTGGGAAGGAGAGGACTTTCTCCATGGATCACAAGACCATTATTCTCTGCCAATGAGTCCCTGACAGCCACCTTTATAATAACGTTACTAAACTTGAAAATTGCTATTAACTTATCCTGGATATTTTTCATATGATTCAACATGATTCATTACCTTTACACATATCTGAAGTAGGATCTAGAGAATTCAGAATTCCTTTGAATTTCCAACAAAAATAATATCTGGTATTATATGTTACTATAGGAATATTGTTGGGAATTGTAGTCTAGTTGTGTTGCACACTGTTCTGTGCATTTAGATATGTGCATACTATATTCAGCCCACTACCAAACATTTTGCAAGTGCTGAAGTGATACCCAAAAAGTCAGTTCAATAAATTCTTACACAAAAAAATTAACCCCTTCCTTGTTGGGTAACAGAAGTAAGTAAAGGATCAGTGAATCTTATTTCAACTGATTTCTAGAAGGGCAGGAAAATCTTGCCTAGGGAATGTTTTTAGTCAAGATGGACAAACAGATACCTGGTTAAAGATTCTTCTTCCCTTCTTCCTCCCAGGACACCTATAAAATTGATTTTTCTAATGTAAAGGAACTGTGCATTTGTCATGTGACAAAATTAATTTGTTTAGTTTCAAAGAACTGCGTAAAAGTTATTCAAGGTAGAGTTTTAGCCTTGGAAAAGGAATTTTTGTGGCAATATAACTATACAAAATGTTTAAGTATCATGTAATTGTTAAGATAAAATTTAGAAGGGAAATTTTAAGTGACTGAGCTATTCCTAGGCTGGCAGCAGATTTTGAAAACTTCTTTTATATTTGTGACACTGGTACGTCAAAGAAGCAGAGAATAATTCAGTTTGGAAGTAAGTTGTGGAGGTCATCTAGTCCAAGCTCCTGCTCAGAGACAGACAGCTTTGAAGCTGTGTCAGATTGCTCAAGGTCATAGCCAGCCAAGTTTACTAAGAATACAAAACAAAATGGACACTGAAATGAAATGTTACAATAAAATAGGGTCAGCACAAAGTTGGAAAAAATGATGAGGTTTGGATGTGTGTCTGTGAAAAACAAAGAAGAATGAATTGCATTTTATGTTATTTATCCCTCTCTGTATTTTTTTCTCAGTGAAATCTATAGTAAGCATCATGGGGCCTGAAAGAAAAATCTTAAGTGTTATTCAAAATAAGAAAGCGTTTCAAAAGCTTGCTTTAATGTGTATTAAAAGAGAAGGTAATGCTGTTCTCTGTGTGCTTAGCCACTAGAGAAGTGAAATGATGGCAAGGTAAGTGATGCAATAGCAAGAATACTCAGTTATTTGCCTTTAGGATTTGCACATGAACTTGAAAGCCTTAAAGGCTTTTTGGTTCGTTAATAGTTTAGCTTTTTCTTCCAGTTTATGTGCCCTGAAGACCATGATTTTGAATAAGGAGGCAAATTAAGAGTTTGAATAAGATTCGGAAAGAAAAGATTATCACAATCTTATGATGGATGTAAACATTCCAGAATTTTAATCTAAATTATTAACCATATATGTATTTAAGCAAAGAAATTATAATAGATAATTGTTGGGCTATAATATGTTTAAAATATGCTAAAAAAAATCACAAGGTTAGATCAACTAAATTTAGTCATTTGATATCTGTGAACATCACAGTCAAATGGGAAAGAACAATAGCTTAGACAGTAGCTTAGAATTTGGGCTTATTCCAGCACCTTTTAAACTCAAGGAGTCTCAAATTCCCCTAAGTGCTTTGCAAAGCAATGCTATAGTGACCGTGTGATCTGTCCAAATAAACCCATTTAGGCACACAGCAGTTTTTCAACACAAAGACTTAAAGCCACAAACTGATTTAACCAAGGGCTTTCCATGTAGTCTCAAGACACCCATTGGGGTTTTCATAGCACTGAATTAGCAGCAGAAAGAGATGAGAGGCGTTTTCCTTTAGAGATGAACCGAAGTCATCAGTAGGAGTTGTGTTCTTTCCTTTTAATTGCTAGCACTATGTGGTGAAATCCTGTTGGTTTCCATAGCTTCAGTAAAATCAGGTTTCTGTTCCCAAAGTTCTTGTACAGAATGTGACTGTCTGCTGCTGACATTGAGTTACATTTAAACGCGTCTTAATTTCCTCAGTTTTTGCAGCTAATTGCATTGTGAAAGCTTCAGTGATGGCCACATCAAAGTTTTGAAAGTAGCCTGACTCTTGAATAATCTTTGCCACTCTTTCAATTCCGGTTAGTGTTTTATTCTTACTCCTATTCTTCCCCACCCCCCTTATGTCTAGTTATTGCTATCACTTAGTGGGCGCCTTCCTTTCCTTGACCTATTTTTTTCACTTTGGATCATGTAGTCCTGGGAGTTCAGAAAGCTCTCAGGGTCTGGTTGATGAGTAGTCTCGTGCTAGCCTGGAGTGATACAATATGACAAAGAAAGATTTTTTCAAGTGGAGTGAAACCTTTCACTCCTCAGAAGCAGCGTTTTCCCTCCTCCAAAGAACTTACATCTGTGTTTTGATGAAACATTGTGGATATTTAGCTTTCTCCCATACTACTTTTCAGCTACTCATCAGACTGTGTTTTCTGTGACATTTGTTTGCTTTCATCGTATGCAGCTAACTAAAAGAGGACATATGTTGCCTAACTTTTCTGTATGAGACAGAATAGGCAAGGTCATATGCTCCCATGAAGCTGGGAAAGACTATTCCTACAGATGCTAATGAAGTAGGACGAGAAACACATTGAAGAAAAAAGTAGACATACATGTTTGTTACAGCTTAGAAGCTGTTAATGAGCTTAATAGAGACACAACAGTGAAAACCAAACCTGAAGTGAGTTTGCATCTATCCTTTTGCATCAATCTGTGTACAGTCGGAGGACACACTGGCATTTTTTCCGTACAGTTCTCCACTTCAGTAGTGGTTTCATTCCTTGTCTAGATTTGCTGTTCTACAGAGTTGTAGATTTCACACGTATTATGAAAAAACTAATCCACTGGAACTTCTATAAAATTCTCCTTCTTGAATGCTGTACTTCATCTGGGCAGAGCTGAAATAACAGTATCCCTCTACAGATCACAAGTGAGAGTAAGCATAGGAAGCAGCAGTCGTAGCCATGTGTATTGCAGTTTTGTAATGAATGTGCTGAACCTGATAAGGGGCTTGAAAACAACAAATGGCACCGTGAGAGATGAAAATCTGTGCCATATGGAGCATAGTATAACTATGGAGTCTCAAAACTCTTGACTCTGGGGAGTGTGCCAGCATATGTGGGAGAAGTGAGAATTTCATGAATTATGTTACTCTTGAGTAGATTTGAAAGTACAAAAGAGCTCAACAACATTCTGATAAATATGCAAATGTCCTTGTTCTCTGAATGAGACAGAAATGTGACTTTGATGTTTAGGCTTTGGAAACTTCAGCTTTGGATAAAACACGGTACAAGAAAAGTACAGTATAGTATAGCATGGGCAAGCACTAGAAAACATTGCTGGAATTATTTAAGTCTAAAGACAGGATGAGATGTGGCAGGATGAGATGTGGCAGGATTAGAAAGGTTTAGTAATAGGGTGAGAGATGGCCAAAGAACCACATACTGTATGGCAGGAAACGGTTTGGTTGTTTAACATATATCACTCCTTCTTCAGAACATAAAAATGATGCTACTATAAATGCCAGATTGTGAAAGAATTGCAAAGCAGAGTCTTGTCTTGTCTTAAGGATTTTAGAGCCTTGAGTAGGTGGGTTTAACAAACATTTTCTACCAAAATCCTGAATTAGATGAAGTGTTTTGCGTATCATAAAATCACCTGTTCATTTCAGTGGGATGAAGCATTAACTTGTTAAGCTGTTGTTTGCAATGTGGCTGCGTGCTGTTGAACTGGGCATTTTTGAGTGATGGGTAAAAGACTCCCACTATATATGTACCATTGAACTAAGCATGGCTGAGTGAAATGTAGAAAAAAAATCCTTAAAAATCCTATCACTTCACTGTCAGATGGCTAAAAGAGAGTTATATTTTTAGGTGAGAAATACTTTGTGGAGAAAAATATTATTGAACAAAGTCTGCAGAAGTACTTAGCACCCTCTGATCTTTCCAACAACCTCAGCTGATCATCCTCTTCTTGGGTTTGGTATATCTACAAGTATTTGCTCAATATAACCATCTTCGGTACCAAACTGAGTAATCTTATCTGCTTTAGCAGAGAGAAAAAGAAAGCCCATGAAAGGCTATTTCAGAGCAGCAGCAAATCCTGGTCTCTATCTAATCCTCACATGACTGTCAATTAGAGTCAGAGTTTTTAATCATTTGTCTCATTTGTAGACTGTTTCTTGATTCACTCTACTTGCCCCACAGCTCTTGGTGGTATTTTTCCCGTCTCTTAATTCTCCACAGTTTTCTAAGCTTGACTCATTCTGAGCTTTCACTTTCTCATGCTGTAGAGTAGTTCTTGAAGAAGCCTGGTATCGTAGAACAAGGGTGAATGTGGTTTATGGAAGGAGGTGTTATTTTTTTTTTATCTCATGTGAGACGATAGTTTTTTCATCTGAAATGGAAGTATCCTGACAGAAGAACCCTAAGGGGAGCCAAAGCTGGTAGCAGCCTTAGCCAGGGCTCAGGTACTGCTGTTTTGTAAAACTGTTTTTGTTATTAAAAAGCTACCCTGTGAGAGATTAATTTTGGACAGAACAAAAATTTGCCGAGCATTCCTACCAAATTGTTTTGAATATCTGTAGAAAAATAGGATTAGTTTCATATTTTACTTTTTATAGGAAAGTTTTAGAAGTATACGTCACTTAAGCAGAAAAGTAAAAATTCAAAATGAGTATTCATTGATTAAAAAACCTACTAAAATGTGTAAAAAGTCATGTTTCAAATTATGTGTCTCAGATAATTTCAAATAAGGGACATATTTTTCTATCACTTGAAATAAACTCAACAGTAGCTTATGAATTAACATTTCCTCACAGTAACATTGACTTACAGGGATGTGCTGCATTGGAAGACTTGAAAAGCAAAACCAAGTAAATCTGCTTATTAACAAAAACAGGATAATTCCTAAGCCAACACCACCATCAAAACAGTGTTCATTACTTATACAGATTGAGAAAGTGCCCTGCCTGTAGCAGCCAAAGCTGAAAAGCTTTAGGGTTTTGGTGCATGTATGTCAAATTCTGGAATTCTGTCAAATGCATACCTGCAAATGCTACACTGACTTCAGAGGATGTAACTTACCTTTGTAATAAAGTATTTTGAAATTTTACATAAACAAGAGAAACCCAGCATTGCTTAAGTTGAAGAAAGGTAAGGATTTACTGAACCTACAGATCATTAGTGCTCTTAAAAAGCTGAAGGATAATTCCCATTGTAAAATTCAATAGACAACTGTTTAAGGAGAATCAAGTAAAAAAAGTAACAAAGTTGATAGGGTCTTTTAAAGTTGTAATAAAGGAAGACAGGAAAAAAAAGCATGTCTTTAAGAATGAGTCAGCTATCATTTTGTGAGCTTTCTCTTGACTAAACTTGCTCTGACAAAAACTGCAAATTTAGGCAGCAATTCATACTTTAAAGCTATCTGTAAAAGATGTGTGAGAGAAAAGCTTTCCACAAATTTGTCTGCAAACACCAGAGTAGAGGTAGGAAGCAGGGGAAAAAACAAAACAAACAACTTGAGATAAAATTATAAGTATTTTAGGTACACTATCAAGAATAATGAACATAGGCAGCGTTTTCTGTTTGTGTTTTCTTTAATATGTAAAATTCTGCTTCTTACAAACGTGGTTTGACAAGAGAAGTTTTTCCTTTAAGTCTCAAAATTTTATAGGGGAACAGAAGAAAGAGAATTATTAGTAGATTACAAATCACAGATTAAGTTATTTATTATCTAATTAACCATTTTCCCCTACCACTTTTGTTCAAAAGCGTGCAGTACTTTTCAGGTGTATATTATTATTGCGCTTTCCCTTTCTCCCCTCTTCCCTCAGCAATAAACTTTTCACAAAGGAACAGCAACAAGTGTGAGCTCACAAAGGCAGCGAGGGTCAAGAATTTTGATTCTCTTTTACATGATCTCATGAATGGACTTGAATGCTTCATCCACAAACACATACGCTGTGACCACTCTTAACTTCCCCTGTATTTAGAATCATAGAATCATAGAATCATAGAACGGTTTGGGTTGGAAGGGACCTCAAAGATCATCTAGTTCCAACCCCTTTGCCATGGGCAGGGAAACCCTCCACTACACCAGGTTGCCCAAAGCCTCATCCAACCTGGCCTTGAACACTTCCAGGGATGGGGCATCTACAACTTCTTTGGGCAACCTGTTCCAGTGCCTCACCACCCTCTGAGTGAAAAATTTCTTCCTTATATCTAACCTAACTCTGCCCTCTTTCAGTTTAAATCCATTGCCCCTGTCCTATCACTACACGCTCCTGTAAAAAGTCCCTCTCCAGCTTTCCTGTAGGCCCCCTTTAAGTACTGGAAGGCTGCTATAAGATCACCCCGGAGCCTTCTCTTCTCCAGGCTGAACAGCCCCAACTCTCTCAGCCTGTCTTCATAGCAGAGGTGCTCCAGCCCTCGGATCATCTTCGTGGCCTCCTCTGGACCCACTCCAGCAGCTCCATGTCCTTCCTGTGCTGGGGACTCCAGATCTGAATGCAGTGTTCCAGGTGGGGTCTCACGAGAGCAGAGTAGAGGGGCAGAATTAGTTACTGATAAGCAGCATTTCTTAGGGCTCAGTGGAAGAGTCATCATACATTTCTGTGATGCTGTTAGGTTTTCTGTGAAGCAGGAACACAATCTTATATGAATAGAAACTTGATGTCCTTACTTGGGCAAAACCCTTGAACACAGTGGAAAGCACTGTAGGCTTGACTTGTGTAAATTCTGTTATCTACATATTACTATTTATTTGCTGTTTGCATAGTTCAGCACATTATGGCTTTATTGACATTAACTTGTATTCCTTAACAGCCGAGCAAAATGGCTCACTTAAAAGCCTCTAAGTAAAAAAAAAATATAAACACAAGTTAATTTCAGTAATAGAGACTGTGGGAGTATATGATGTCACCTGAAACATTTTTCAGCATCTGGAAACTGTTCTGCTATAGCTCCTTATTCTCTCTTGGCTTTTTTGCTGACTGATGGACTCTGAGAGAGAAGGCTTCCTGGTACTCTGCCATGACAGGGTGAGGTTGCCGCAATAGTTAAGTGAATTCTGTGCAGTTCATGTCTATGATTTTTCTAACTTAAATGCCAGAGAGCTTCAAAATTATGTCACTTCAGACAATTATTAGAAAATCTTTTAGGAGCATTGAATTAATTAAGTCATTCAAAAAGTGTCTGTGTGAAGCTGGTGTCAAACGCTGAGCTCTGCTGTCACTGTATTGATTAGAATTAAAAATAAAAAGAAATTAAAATGAAGAACAACTTCTGTGTGATTTTTGTGTGTCTATTTAGTATGGTAAAATACAAACCAGTTGGCCCTTACACAGGGAAGAACTCAGCCTGCTCTCCATGTGCATTTCTGATTCCATTTCTTTTTCTTGGACTTGTATGCTTGTTTGATTTTGTTAAACACTAAATGACTTTACATCATTCATAATCAAACTCTACTCAAAGACAAAATGCTCTTGAGCAGAAAATAGAAAAAAAACGAGACACAATAAGGAGGAAAACACTTGTAGAAGTGTATGGAAGACTATCATCCACAGAGAACTGTAATGTCATGGGAAAATAACTTCAAAAGTTCTCAGCATCAACTTAACTGTTTCCACAGAAGTCAGGGTGGAACATTTCTGAGAGTTACTCTCTGACAAAATAAAAACGCAGCAACTTATGAAGATGCAGCCTGTTATATGGCTGCTCACAGTGGTATCTAAAAGGAGAAGGATGCAAGGTGGAAGGCTAAGAAGGATGGGTCTCATGGCCTTCTGGCTACCCAAAACTGTTACCTGCTAGGGGTTCTTACTTTATTTTTGTGATCGTTACATTGGCAGTGTAACAAGTCTTGAGGGAAGAGATTCAAACTAGCCAGAACTTGCAAGTTTTATTTTCTTCCCCTGACACATGAATCATTCATCATCTTATTCTGACCCTGAGTGTTGTGTTTTAGTGTTGGCAGAAGGTATAACCCCAGTCATCTGAAGTGATACTGTGTTGAAGACAACTCTGCTGGAGGTTGTCTGCCCCTCCAGGGCCAGAAGAATTACAGCCAGGCCTCCTCCCTGCTCAGCCTGAGCTATAAAGACCTCAGCTGATTCTTATGGAGGTGCAAAGCCCTGTCTGAGAAAGGCATAAAGGAGGCAGGCTTGTGTAGTAAACCTTAAGAAGTACTGACCTTCCCTTCAGAGGAGAACAGGAAGGAGACCACTGGGGCTGGGCTGAGGGAAATGATTTTGATTTGGTAGTTTGACTTAAGTTTCTCTGAAAATTAAAGCTGAGCCAAGAGAGAAATTTCAGCTTGGTGGTAAAGTCCTGAGAAGCATGAGATATACAAAATGATTAGAAGGAAACTGAGGCAACGATTTTTTAAGCCTGACTGGGCATGTTGTACGGTGCTAAGCTTTTTGTCGGGCAGTGTGCATGACTGAGGACTTGCAACAAAAGGCAGGGAAGCTGGTAAGAGACTAAATTAACGATTAAAAAAAACACACTCATGCATCTATTGCTGAGTAATTTTATGCAAATCTTCCCTGTATAGTCAGTAACTAATTATATGAGGTTTTTATAACAAGAGCAATTGAGAACTTGGACACAGAGATGGCAAGATTGAGGTCAAGAGATAGTTTAGCTAACATGAATTGAACATAAAATGATTCGGATCTAGACCCTTATATATTAGGTAGTGTGAATAATGATGTTTGAGCAACGCCATTGAAGTTAGTAGGTCTGAGACTTGTTCAGAGCTCTTTTTCCCCTGCATATGTTTTAGGATATTTGACTAAATCTCTTTTACCAAAGAATCCTGACATGAAGCAAGCAAGCATAGTTAGGCCTAAATATGAGTCGCAATTAAAAAGTGTCAATGGAGTATCCCGAGGGAGGAAGACTTCGAGTGCTTTATACCTCTTCTCTGTCTCAGCTGCTGTTAGTTCTTATTAGACATTTATCTACATTGTCACCGGGCCTCTGAGCTCATCATTAACTTGCTGTGTAAGCATCCAAGAGGCGTGAGCCTAGGAATAGAAGGAGGGCAGTGAATTAACTTGACAGATGTTCATGAGGAACCACTTCCAAACCTGAGAGTCAGCATGAGAGAAAGCCTGGATGTTCCCCCTTGGAAAATGCAGTGGCTAAGTGATGGTTCAGCTGTTGTTTTGGGCAGAGGGAAGGCAGACGTTTTCACTGGTTAACATGCAATGACAGGGAGACAAAGATATGCCGAGAAAAGCTGTGAAGATAATTAACACAACTTTTTTTTCTGGGACGGGGACAAAGGAGATGCAAAAAGTAAAGAGTAGGAAGCTAACCATTGTGGAAAGGTTCAAGAAGGGTTGTACTAGTAAGCAGTACTTGATTGGAACTTGGAGTTATAGCTTGTCAACTACAATGAGTTTTTAATATAACAACCATATGCTGATGAACCTGCACACTAGTAGGACGGAGCCCGAGGTGAGAGATCTGTACATCAGTACTGCTGCTCAAACTGACATACAGTAGCTTTTAACCAGAATATTCCTATCACATTATTTTTCAACCCAAGGCTCTTAAAAGGCCAGTTACCCAAGAGTGACGGTAGCCAATGCTTTTTAGCCTTGTTGGTCACGAGCTGAAGTGAAAAGACAGAAGATTTTTCCACGTAGCCAGTGCAGATCCTTTAAGAACCACAGTGGAAACAGTTGTGTAATTGCTCGTAGCTTTTGCAGGGCAGTGCCTGGTGCAGGAAAGCCTTGCAGGGATGCACCCAGCTGCTGAGGCAGCTAGTGTGTGACAGCTCGTCGAGCCTGTTGATCAAGTCAAGGACTGCAGCCAGAATAATTGCTTGAATTTTTCTAGATACAGAAGTGCCAGTGAGGAGTGCTGCCCTGTTCTTTTAAAAGGTTATTCCTAAGGGGCAGAATCGGAATAGACTTGTAGTATAACAGATGCACATTTATGGGTAAATGTCAAGGGCTAGCACTGATTCTCCTGGGAAGTCTGTAGCAGTTTTACCACATCACTGCTTACAGTCGGCACTGCTGTATTTTATAGCTCTAAAAAGTTAATGGAAAAAAGTATACTAGGAGAAAAAGAGTGCAGGGAAAGTGTGAAACCTTTTCAGAAATTATTTCCTGCTAAGAAATCTAAAGCATGTAATGTGAAGAACTGTAACAGCTAAGAACACTCCGCATAACAGGCAAGATGTGATAGTTTTTAAAGCTATTCAGGCATGATTTTTTATTATGATACAGCTGTTTGTGTTCTCTAACTAACTAAATATTATGTCCAGACTTCTTCTTGCTACCCTGCTCTTCCTCTTTCCCTATCAAGGGCAGGTTTTGGGGATTTGGAAATCTAATTCTATTCAGAAACACAGATTATTGCATATTTTTAAAATCTCTTTGGAGTGAAGAATAAAGCCAATAATTTTATTTTAAGTTTTTAGAGGTTTTAGAAATTTGCCCTTGGTTTTAGTAGTGTTTTAAGGCTTTTGTTATAAGCTTCCTGCAATGTGTATAAGTACATATTTTTTCATTCTTATGTGTTGGAAGATTAGCTTCAATAATAATATGACACACAAAAACTTACAGTAGAATATTCTTAAACTATTTTTAGAGTGCATGTTGTTGTGGAGTGCACAGTATAATTAGGCATGTGTTAAAATATTGGGAAAATAACCTGAATCCGCGATGATCCTAATGATGAAAGGGAGATTAAATCAAAGATTTATAATGCTGGCCTGGAGGTGTTTATTAACTCTATAGAAAATATATACAGAGTGTTTCAGTATCATAATGTTTTTCATATTATAGCTAGCTGAGGAGCATTAAAATGTGTGTAGTCCTAAATACTTCTCCTTGGATTATAAATTAGCTCAGTACTGAAAATTTATTCACAATTATATGCTGATAAGAGAGCTGCAGATTGCATGTACATCTCTTGAGTAATGAGAAATGTGTCGCTTGTGAATGTAGAATACTGATAACAGAACTGAGAATTTGACATGCTGCAGGCAGGCAACATGCAGGCTTTCGCACACAAAATGCATTGCATGCTGGACCTACTAATTGATGTACAGGTCAGAAATGCAAAAATTAGATTTAATTTAAATTTTTAAAAAAAAGAAAGCATTGAGGTGCCATTTTTATTAGTAACTGTTCTCACCAGGACTGAACTGAATACCTGTCCACAAGCAGGAGTGAAGGAAATAAACTCCCAATAATGTGAGAAGCTCAGTGAAATAAGACAAAAGTATTTTTAGTGCCCTGAATATAGAATCATAGAGTATTTAATCCGCAGCAGTGTATACATATTCTGCACTATCACGAGTGTTGCATCACTATGATTGGCCTAAATAACTAATTATAAAGATACTTTCGGATGAAAGAGCTTTAAAGGATCGAGTATTGCATTGAATTTATTCACAAGAATGTCTCTGATGAAAGTTGGTTTATAGAGAAAAGCATAATATCTAATATATACTTCCAAAAGAACATTAGAATTGTGGATTTGTATTGTATGTGAAAAACAGTGGCTTAAGTTGCAAGCGTTTGTATGTGTGTACATGCCTATTTATCTTTCACGATATTCTCACAAGTAGTAGAAGCAATAAGAATTGTTGAGTGGACCCTCATGAAGTGTCTTTCAAATATTTCATTCTAGCAAGTCAGTAAGATGAAAGAAATAGTCTTGTGTTTTGGATTTATTTTCTCTTAAAGCATGTGAATCTGAGCAATGATCACTTTTCAGCAGAAAATGGTGTACTAAAATACTTCAGAGTTAAATGTTATTCACTGTTTCTGTTTATAAATGACGGTGGTTTTTAAGTCTTTTTTCAAAGCTCTGAAGTGTTTTTAGCCTCCAGCTCTCATTGACTTGGATAAATTCATATTGGAGTTCAGATGCTAATTTATGTGACTGCTTCTGAAAACAATTAAATTTAGGTCAGATTCTGTTTCTGTAGGAGCATCCATTAACTCTGCCATTAACTTTGGGAAATCTTTGTATTTGCAGCTTCTGGTTTTTAACTGACAATTTTCTTCTGAGTCACCTGCCTTCAAGTATGGAGTTGCCATAAAGTGCATTATTTAAGAAGCAAGGATACTTTGCTCATGCACTGCAAATAAATTCTGTAGAAATCTAGCATCTTGTGATGCATTTATTTTTTTTTATTTTTCCCAGGGGAATTCTGGCCTGGGGTTCAGTATTGCTGGAGGAACAGATAACCCACACATTGGGGATGATCCTGGGATATTCATTACTAAGATTATACCAGGAGGAGCTGCAGCAGAGGACGGAAGACTCAGGTAAAAACTGACTCATTATATATGTTTGGAAACAAAACACATCATTATTATTAATTATTCTCTAGGAGTCAAATGCGAACGGAGTCTTTCATGGGATCAGGGGAAGTAAATGACATGGCTAGAGTCTCCTTTCTGCCAAGGTAGAAGAGCTGATTTAAATAGCTTAAAGCAACTGAATAAGGTTAGTTAAGTCCTGCCACCTCCATCTTTCTACTAGTCATTTCATTTAGTACAAAAGGCAAGATGGGAATTGGAGGAGGAAACAGGTATATCAGCATGAAAGTCTTCTCTGCTTGGTCTTTGTATGTTCATGGCTGAAGAGCTGTGCATCGGTGCATTAAGGGTCTCGACTTCCCAAACTACAGAGCCATTGATCAATAGTCATAGCTATTTGTAGAGGCTTTCTGTTATTTGACTGCAGTATGAGGTGTGCTTACAGCTGTTTCCAAACATTTTTTTGCTCTGTGAGGATGTGATGACTATGCTCTATATTCTGAGTCGCCTTCAGAATAGTCTATTGCTGTAGCTCCAGAGATGGAAACGTGTTAGTTGTTGTGGTTCTCAAATACATGGAAGCACATCTCTTAAACAAGAGGAAGCGCAGAAGTCCATGTGCTGCTTTTTCCTTATGGACTGAATGGAGAAAGGCTTCTGTCTATCACAGAGACTGCCACCCACCTGTCCATTGTGAAACCTGCTGATGCTCCAAAAAGGCAATTTAACTGGAAAGACTGGGATACAATTCTGAAGCTTTCATGATCTCAGCACTGGAATCTAAGATGTGGGAGCCTTTGCCAAAAACAGATGGTCTAAAATTCATGAAATGTGACCAGATGGTAACAATAACGTTTTGCCAAAGCCTTTTCCTTTAATTCAAAGTTAAAAGTAGGTGGAGTTGGCCAGTTTTTAGAGCAAGTTTTGGATATTTCTTGTACTAGGTTAGTAATTTGATTTTGGAAAGTATTTTTATTTTTACTGTGCTGCTGATGAGGAGTCATGGTGGTTGGCAGCACCTGAAGAATTTACAGTCTAAATAAGATTGTAGACAAAAGGAGTAGGAATAATCTCACGTAACATTATGACTAAAATCCAGCAATCTACCCCTAAGCTAGTCATCTTAGAGTCTCCTCATAGTCAGTGAAGAAAAACCTAAGCATTTCTAGGCCGTGATTCATCTCATCCTAAGGTCAATGTCTAAAACAGAACAGAAGAATCACATCTTAAGAGCCTATATTTTCACTGGTGAGTCAAATGAAAGGGAGGTTCTTCAACCAGATCAGCGACAGTGATCTATGCTGCAAAGGTCTGCACTGAGCCAGACGAGCTTCATGCAAAACAGAGCATGAGGAAAGAGCAGTATTTGGAAATCATGCTATCAAATTTGACATGATGAACAGCATAAGGGGCTCTTAAACCTGCATCTGCCTTTCCACAAATAAGAAAGAATCCTTTGCAAAAAATAATATCTTTTTAGTAGAGTTTTTTTAATTACTTTTGAAAGCTTTTCTAGTTTAGGCCATTAAAAAGACAGAAGCCATTGCAGTATTTCGTAGTGCTATCTTTATATGGAATCAAGTATTTCACAACTCATTTCTGTACTAATTAACTACTGTAAATTTAACTCATGATTATTTAGCAATTACTATGTGGTAAAGGTCTTAGAAAGAGCTTCTAAACACACAAAAGATAGCATACTAATGCAATTCATCAATCCATATTAAGATTAGACCCGGCAAACTTTGTGTTTTGTGATAAAAGTTTAGTAGTATAAGCATAGTTATCTTACTATAAAGACTTAGAAAATATTCTTAGAGTGTAGTATTTGTTAGCACAGTTTGATGTAAAATGTTATATTTGGCATAGTGGTTTTCCTATTCTCATTTGTAAACATAGTTTACACCAAACTCCTCTCTTGTTAATACTGAATATCTGGATGCAATTAATTCAAATTAGATATGCAGAACTTTTTTACTTGAAAGAAAAGTGCAAACACACTGAAACATGTCTCTGAAACTGCCATTAAGGAAATGGATTGACTTAATCCTACGGGTTTGACGAGGGGCTGGCAGAGTGGGGCACTGGCTGGTGAGTGGGGTCAGGGTGAGGCCCAGCGGGTATCTAATGTGCACTACTGGGACTTGTAGTGCCCTTCTGTAGTATGTAAAAGTTCTGACTGGGCAGGACCAGCTTGACTGGCAGACCCCCTAGTGCTGACTAACCAAGTGGCTTTTGCTAAATGTGTATCCCAATGTTTGAAAGTTCCACCTTTGCTCTCAGTGTGGTTTTTAGCAGTCCACTGTAATGTTCGATCTTCCTGGAAGCTGGTGCATCGCAAGGAAGATAACACGATAACGGATGTTCAGGGTGGGAGAGGGTGACCAAGTGGCTGTGTGGTGTTTCATTTCCAGCTGGAAACACAACAGTCCTTCTTTGGAACCCAACGTGGACTGTCGTGGTTTAGCCCAGCTGGCAATGAAATGCCACACAGCTGCTTGCTTGCCCTCCTGCAGCCCTGGGGAATGGGGAAGAGAATTAAAGGGAAAAAGGGAAGGAGACTCATGGGTTGAGATAAGAACAATGTAATTAAAATAATAATATAAAAAGTAAAAATTATAAAATAATAATATGTGAATATATATATATTGATGATAATAGATACAAATAAGTGAGGTACAGTATAATTGCTCACTACCCAGTGACCAACACTTGTCCCGTCCCGACAAACAATCCCAAAACAGCTAAGTCCCGACAACGCAATGCTGGATAAGCAAAAGGCCTAAAGAAAGAGAGAGACAGAGACAGAAGGATAGAACTCTGGGAGACGGAGAGCCCGAGAGAGAGCCCTCAGAAGAGTTCCCAGAAGAGCAAAAGTTCTTCTTCGCAGTCAACTCACAACTACACTGAGCACGATGTTGCATGATATGGAAAACTCCATTGGCCAATTTGTCCCTTAATCCCAAGTCTAAGTTCAAATCATAAGGGGAGTTGTGGGCCCTTTGTCCCAGCTGTGCTCCCTCCCAGCCTGTTGTGCTCCTGCACGCTGGCAAAAGCACAACAACCTGAAAGGTTCTTGCTGTCTCAGTATCAACCACAGATATCAGTGCGCTATCAACATCCTTCTCATAATGAGTCCCAGACTAAATCCAAAACACAGAGCTCTTCTAGATACTAAAGAGAAAAACTAACTCTGTCCCAGCCAAAACCAGGACAACACTAAAAGGAAAATCTCAACTTTTTTTACCTGAATATCACACGGTACAAATTATACAGAGTATCTGGAGTTCTGTATGCTCCTGAATGCTCAAAGGGGTTTTTTTCCTGTCTCAGTTTCCCACAAGCCCTTCTAAAACTTTGTAGTAGACGAGAATTTGCACTGACCCATCTTTCCCACTCTTGCAGTCAAACATTAACTGCGTACTTACATGATGCTTTAATGTTACAGAACATTGCTCTTTCAGCATTTCGTAGCAAAATGGCAGAAATCAAAGATCTCACCATGATTTCCAAGAAAAAATTCTGTCTGGAATTGCATATGAACATCTTAGTAGGTTTTGATGGTGAGACTGTATTTTATTTCACATTTTCGTAGGGGAAAATTCCTCCTTTCCTCGTTTTACCCAGTCAAGTGAGTTTCACTTTGTTACAATGTTAGCGAGGACACAATCTTGTCATGTTTTAGGAACACGTGAAAAAATATACATCGGTGATTGTTATTGATATACCACTGAAGAGAACAGCTATGCTAGGGCAGTCTCCACTGACTTAACATGATAATTAATTTTACATAAGAGAGTTTATCAGCTAAGGCCACTCTATAGGAACAAAAGCTCAACAACATGCAGCAACATCTGCCAAGAACAGCAATAACCTGAGAATGGGAGATTGCTGTTGATGGACAGAAGAACTATACACTTTCTGATGTCCATTTTGCCTCAGACTCTGCCTGCAGATACTCTGTATTATGTAGCAGTGTGAACTGTTTGAACTGGCTTTTAAATCTACTGTCTGTTTTTAAATCATGAAAGCCTGTAAAATCACTTTTACTGCATTTTACATGAAGTCCTTTTGATCTGCCTTAGCTGAGTGAAGTTCTTCAAACAGTGAGACTGTGAAAATGACCTGCAAGAAATGGACTTCACGCTACAGACCCTTGCAAATCTTTTATGTGTATATATGGGTTGATAAGTGGAGGAGTAGGTCAACTGGAGCTTCACATAAGTCCAACAAAAGCAAACGCAACCTCCTGCACCTGGGAAGGAGTAACTCTCTGTTGAAGTAGAGAGTGGGGTTTGGAAGGCTAGACAACAGCTTTGTAGGGAAGGACCTGAGAGTCCTGGCGGGCAATTTATAGTTACAAGTACATAAATATCAGGTATAAATGCCTGATGGGAGGGAATGAAAACAATGAAGTCAAACTCTTATCAGTAGTGCCCAGTGACAGAGCAAAGCAGCGATGGACACAAAACACATGACACTCCATCTGAACATCAGGAAACACTTTTTTTACTGTGAGGGTGACTGATTCTGGGCACAGGTTGCCCAGAGAGGTTGTGGAGTCTCCATCCTTGGAGACATTCTATGATTCTGTAATTCCATATTCAAAACCTGACCAGACATGTTCCTGGACAACCTGTTCTAGCTAACCTTGCTTCAGCAGGGAGGGCTTGACAAGGTGATCTCAAGAGGTGCTGTCCAACCTAAATTATACTGTGATTCTGTAATTTGCACCTGAGTCAGCAGTGTGCCCTGGCAGCGATGAAGGCCAGCATGAAGGTCAGCAGAGATGCACAGAGGAAGGACTAGAGGCAACAGTCACATGTTGCAATAAGGGAAATTCCAATTGGGTCAGAGGAAAAAAAATAAACTTTTTAATGAGCGTAGTAAAGCACTGTAACTGGTGGTTCAGTGAGGTTATGGGATCTTTGTCTTCAGAGGGATTCAAAATTCATCTGGACAAAGTCCTGAGCAATGTGATTGAACTTTCAAGTTGGCCCTCCTTTGAGCAGGAGTTTGAACTAGATGACCTCCAGAAGTCCCTTCCAACCTGAATTGTGCTCTGATTCTGTAGATTATTCTTATACATCAAACCTCTGTGTGAGACTTGAACAAAAGTGATTAAGTTCCTGGGTTTTTTCCTTTACTGGAGAACAGTACTTTTATTGACACTAGGCACAATGTATAGTGTGGGTTTGTGTTGCTTCATGGACCATAGCTCTACTTCAAAAATAGTAAAAGTTACCAGCCACTTCAGACTACATTCATTTTAATAAAACATTTCTGCTTTTCACAGACTTCTTGAACTTTCAAATATTAATCACAGGAGGGACCCATAAAGATCATCAAGTCCAACTCCCTGCTCCTCGCAGGACCACCTAAAACTAAACCATATGACTAAGAGCATCATCCAGACGCTCCTCAAACTCTGACAGGCTTGGTGCCATGACGACTTCCCTGGGGAGCCTGTTCCAGTGATCAACCACGCTCTCAGTGAAGAGCCTTTTCCTATTGTTCAATCTGAACTGACACAGCTTCATTCCATTTCCTCATGTCCTATCACTGGTCACCAAAGAAAAGAGATCAGCACCTTCTGCTCCACAGCCCCTCCTCACTCCCCATGAGGAAGTAATAACTACTATGTTTACATACTACCCTCTCTGAAATGCACTGACTTCTAGAACTAGAACTAGCATAAGAACTAATACTCTTGCACAATTCAGATTTTAGAAGACATTTTAGGTAAATACATGAACTCCTAATCTTGCAAAATACAGAAAGCTGGGGAATCTTTTATGATGTCCGTACAATATATGAAAAAAATTCATATATAGTAAACAATATATAGTAAATAATTTCAAGGAATATTTTTTTAATTTGATTACTTTAGCTAAATGTAAACATAATAAACTTGCAACTAACTGAAAATTAGTTTTTTTTTTCTGAATGCTGCATATCACGTTTCTTTGAAGCTTTGAGTTTCATGTCAGTGACAGACAGAATATAAAACCTCCAGAAGGAGCAACCATTCCCACTGAGTTGAAGGAGAATTTCTCCCAACAGTTTGATCTTTTAAGACTTTTGATGCATAAAAACTTCTGCTTCTATCTCACAAATGTCAGTTGTCCATGGGCAAACATCTGCTTTTTAATAAAGAAGCTCTGAATCTAGACTTCTTTTACACTGTAGAAGAAAGAGAATTCTAGTAATTTATGGCTCAGTGCCTTCTTTTGTTTTATTTAAGTTTGTGTCAGAGAAAAAAATATAGGAGTTGGCTCAATCTCCTAGATAATGTAAAGAATTTCAATATGCTATCTCAGTAGTTCCTCCTATTGACACTTATTGATCGTAAATGAAATT
This sequence comes from Tauraco erythrolophus, assembly GCF_009769465.1. NCBI lineage: Eukaryota > Metazoa > Chordata > Aves > Musophagiformes > Musophagidae > Tauraco > Tauraco erythrolophus. The sequence continues at coordinate 129,697,285 of NC_141465.1, read as the reverse complement.
CTGGCTTCTAAAAGGCAACACACATCTAAAAAATTCATCATACTCTGTGAAAAGAAGAGTCATCAGCTTATGGAACTAGAAGCACAGTGTGGTGGTATAACTTGATTGAAAAAAAAAAAAGCCATTAGTAAAAGAATAATTCAAAGCTTTCAATTATGACGAAGTTTAAAAGAGCAGAGACACCCAAAATATGAGTTTATTTTCAGGGATCGTAAACCAAAACTGGTTTGAGTCAGGCATCATTCTTTCTGTTTATAGTTCCTCACAGTCCAATTCCGATCTTATGGTGGAGGTATTTTTCTCAAAACTCTGTCTGCAGGAATGAGTGGGTCGTATGATTTCCTTATCTATTGCTATCAGAAAATACACTTTTTGTTTTGTGAAGGCAAGTTTGAAAATGTGAATTTAAAAGATCTTGGGATCTAAAAACCAAATAAAAGAGTCTTGGATAGAACAAGGATTCATATCTTATGTTTTATACCAATCTCTTGATCATAGGAATCTTACTGAACCTGTGATTCAAAATCAGTTACTGCATATGTGACTGAATGCGTTTATTCACAGATAGGTTTGGACGGCCTTGAGCTTTAATTTCAAGGGTTAAAGTTGTAGCAAAGGTTATTTTGGTATTTGAGCCTGAGCTGTACTCAAGAGGAAAGATGGCTGATGTGAGGGGTGAGTCAAAGGGAAGAAAGTGGTTGTGCCTGGAGGCACACTGCCCTGGTAAGCCCCCCCCCCCCCCCCCCCCCCCCCCCCCCCCCCCCCGTAGCTGTTTCATTCATTCTTTCTTCTAGGAAACTGGTTTCCAGTCTCTCTCCATTTGTGAACCTATCATTTTTTTTCTCCTTAGAAGTGTGGATATTTGTAAGGAGCACTTAAACACATTGAGAACAGTGATTGATTGAGAGTTCTCTTTGGCAGCCTAATCAGAAACAGCACACGTACCCCCAGCTATCTGAATACCATGGGCTAAAAGCTACTAAAGCTGTCCAGTGTTTATCTTTCCTTTGTAAATGTGTCTTTCCTGATATTACTCTAATTACTGATTGCCAGGAGGTTTTAGATTGTGAAACTGCAGCATTTTTAAGGCACGCTGTGTTGTTCTACCATCACCATAACAGTTAACCCCACTGGACTTTTTCCCTGGAGCTCTCAAAGTGATTTGGTGTGGGGAAAGGAACATAACACACATGCTAATGGGAGGAGACAAGAACAGAAATAACTTGCCCTCAGTCATCTAGTAAATCAGGGAGAAAGCTTGGAATAGAACAGTGATTCCTTCTCTCGTATTTCTGTGCCTTACAGGCTTCAGTTAAATGCCTACCAGGAAAGGTTTTAAACAAATTATATTTATGTTCCCTTTAGTTGTCAACTAACCCACTGCAATGTGTCAAAGGACTATAAATTTAGTTAAGTACACATGGCAGGAGAGCAACTCTGAAGATAAGACCCTTTCTCTTGCAAATTTTATTAACAAAAAACAAATTAAGAAAAACGACTTTAAAGGTAAAGATTGCATTCTGATCAGATTTTTAAAATATTTCTGTGTTTCACTAAAGATGAACACAAGAGGAAATATTACAATTCCGTGCTATTTGTTCTAAGCTGGAAAACTGGAATTAAGAAACACGCTGTGTAACTAGTGTGTGCAGTTCACCTGAGAAACTCAAAGGAAAGAAGAAATGAAGAGGAAAAGAAGCGAGTCCCCACTTGAGAGCCGGCTAGAAAAAGGATCCCCCTCAGTCTTTGCCCCATGGGCTGTGCTGACAGTGCTTTGCCTGTGATGAAAAGTCTGAAACCTAAATCCCTCCAGCAGCATCAGACACACAGTTGTTGCCTGTTGGTATCCATTTGTAGCTTTAGACTGATTAGTAAGAAGAAGTGAATTGGGAGTGATAACAGGAAAAAACTAGGGGCTTTTCCAGATTAATGTGAAGAGCCTTTCCCAGGAGAGATCATGTACTTTACAAGCGTGTCATGTGTCCCTAATCCAGTTTGGGCAACTGGCTTTATTTCACAGTCATTATATATCAAAACAGAAGTGTGTCTGCTTTGTGATTCACTGTCTAAGTCCCTGTTTGTTAACTTTTGATCTTGTATTAAGCCTATCAGTACCAGGTCTATGTGCGTTGCAATGGCATAAAGCTTGTTCAGGATGTTATTATAATTACAGTGCTGCCACAAAACACTGATTCATATCTTCACTGTTTACAGGCCTCTGACAATGCTATTAGTTCAGTACATAATTTAGTAAAAAGTTAATAAAGAGACATTCACCCCATTAGACAAAACATGCTTGCTTTGCAGACAGTCATAAATTAGATTGTGAATTATTGACTGCTCACTCTGTCCTGGTTTGTGTTAGGAAGTTTGATCTTATTAACTCTGTTTGTCTGTGTATCTGTGCGTATCATTTTTTTAAGCTACTGTGGAAGTGAAAAAAAAAAAAGAATTACCACAGAGGATCTACATGAAAAAAAAAGGCAGGTCATAAAATCAAAATCCTATTTTCATACATTATTTTTAAAGTTGACGATGGCTTATTATGACTCAAGTTCGAAATTATCAACTTATTTTCACCAATGAAATATGTTACCATGTATCTTTTCTGTTGCTTTCACCACTTCACTTTTCTTTAGCTGAATCCTTTTTTTCCCGTTTTCTTCTATGAAGGTAATATTCCTTATTTGGTATTACAGAGCCCCAGCATGTCTCTGAAATTGATTATATTTCTGCTTTTCCTATTTTGAAAATAATTTGGTAGGCTGTAAAAATTCTCTTGTGCAAGAAAGAATTCTCTTTCCAGCTCCAGCAGGGGGATTGGACTAGATGATCCTTTGAGGTCCCTTCCAATCCCTAACATTCTGTGAAAGTGCAAGAAAGGAAAGGGAAATTGTGTTTTAATAGCTGAACTCTCAGGTAAAGAGAATAGAATTTAATGTGAAGAAAAAGGTACCTCTCTGGCTTGTGGCATTTGAAACTGGTGTATTTTAGGGTCCTCTTTATAGATAGCACTGATGAACATTTTTTGTAGAAATTTTCTTTTGTAACACAAAGGATCACTTTCCTTCCGCTGTAAGTTTCTGAGCTGTTTTCCACTGATTGAAACCACTGCTTAGGAATAGCACTTAAGCAATGTAGTGTGTTACTGGGACTTTAGATACACTGCAGTTATATAATGCCCATTGCACTAGGCATTTCGTGCAATGGCACTGAACTGGTTAACAGATCTCTCTCCCAAGTCTTCCTTTAGTACCCATCCTGCCTGAAATTACAGTCCCCTCAGAGCACTGCAGCAGGACCACAGCACCATGCAGCCAAATCCAAGTGATTATTTCATCAACATGTTTCTGCTGCTACTGCAGTTACGAGTTTAAACAGCTCGGTGATAATTTATCTGGAGTAAGAAGCCTTCTGTGGTTACATACTTCAGAAATCATCAGCTCTCTGTGGAGTCTAGTGTTAGTCAAGGAAAAAATATTTCACATCTGTTCCTATACTCGACAGGTGTAACCCTCTGGGGTACTGTTCAATTCTTCATTTCTTTCAATTCCCACTGAACCTGAAAATAAGATTTTTCGATGAAGAAGAAACTGACTTCAGCTATCATTAAAAAAATCAAGTTCCTTATCACCAGCAAAGCTCTGATTCCAAAACTTTTAAGAAAAAGCTTAGTCAACTTTTTGCTTCTGACAGCCAAAACTACTAACACACGGTGAGACAATCTGTTCATACACTGTCAAAACTCTCGGCTGCAGTTTGAATAGACACTTGGAATTTCAGACTTTTGCCAAACCATATTTCCTGACAGTACCTCATCACTGTTGTCACATTCCTTCCTCTGCTTTTACTTCAGATGTTAGAGCAGGAGTTTTAAATTTATTTCCCCATGGCATGCGAGTTTTAAATTTATTTCCCCATGGCATGCGAGTTTTAATATCAAACTTGCAAAATAGTACTTTGTTTGGATGCGTTGCTTACATTGTGCCATTCTGCATATTACTCTGAATCACAGAAAAGCATCACAAAAAGAAAGGTGTTTTTCTTTTCACTTACCTATTTGCATTCTACTCAAGGTTGTAGCTAACTCTCTGTTAAGTGTGTACCCTAATGCTACTGATGCTCTGAAACTGATGAAGTTTCTCACTGAACTTGAACTACACGTTTTCTCCTCCTTTTTTTTTTTTTTTTTTTTTTCCTTTTCTTTTTTGACGCTACACCTTTGTTTGGAATAGCAATTCTCAATCAAACCGGAGCGGAAGGGAGGGTTTTCTACTTGTCAGTGCAAGTGCCAGGGAGGCAGGACTGCTCAGTTGTGTTCTCGACTTGCTATGCCTGATCTGTGGCAACACTTTTCTTCTTTTGTGCTAAAGTTTCCCCATTTGTGAAACGGGTACAGCGATCATTATCTTTGCCTCGCGGGGCTTGTTGTGAAGCTTAAACGAGTTCATATTTGCAAAGCGCTTTGAGAGGCCCAGATGAAAAGTGCTTGTAAAAAATCCTGAATCTGGAATTGCCTCCTGGGTTATCTGTTGTAACTGGTTTTCCTGCACAAACCTGACTGTGCTTCAGACAGTGCTAGTGTCAGCTGGGAGGATTTTACCCACGGGTGAGGAACAACGGAGTGTTTCGGCGTGCTTAGCAGGCGAAGCGTATCCCAGTCCCAGGGAAGCTCCTCGTCCTTGCCCGGGCTGGATCCACCGCGGCGGGGCCGCGGCCGCTGCGCTCCCTCCGTGCTCCGGGCTCGACCCCCGCCGGCGCTGGAGCCGGCTGAGCCGGAGGGCTCGGGGGGTAAGTCCGGGCTGCGGAGCCGTCCCTGCCCTCTGCCACACCTACGGATTCTGGCCTGGGGCACCTTCCACGACCTGCAGAGCAGCCCTGCAGCTGGGAGGAGCTCTGCAGCGTCCTGGTGCCTTCATTCATCTCAGACTTTACAGGGTTTTGTTTATCTTTCCCCTTTCTTTATATCCCAACACCTTTCCCTCGCAGCACCCCACGGCTGCCTACACCTCCTCCTTCTCAGTCTTCACCTCTCCGCTGCCCCACCTTGGCCACTGGCTTTGAAGGGCCGACACGAACACTCGTTCCGTGAGCAGAAGTTTTCCTCCTGGCCACCATCAGAGGCTGCTGCCCGCGCCGGCTGCCGGAGCCACCCCATCCAGCCGAGCTGCCGGCAGGCTGGGTGCGCTGGGAGCGTCAGCGCCCGGTTGCTAGTGGGAGTAGTTCCAGAAGGAAAGCATCGTACATGGCAGAGGCAGGAGACGAGACGCAGAGAGACTGAGGATACCTGGGGAGTTAGAGAACGGACGGAGGCATGGAAAAATGTGGTAAGAGCAAAGGATACCAAAGCTGAGGATCGAGTCGGATGAGAAATGCAGAGGGAGAAGAAATACAGGGTGGGAGAAACTACTTCGTTTTGGGAGGGGGGTATAGAAAAAAGGAAGTAGTAGTTCCTATAGATATCCTGTGAAAGAGGTTAATAAAATTTGACACGAGTTTGAAAGCCTGTTCCAGGGACGCCTCCTGGAGCGCCAGCCAGCCCAAGCGCCCTGCCCACTCTGCTGCCCACCCGCTGCCCTCCTCTTCCCCTTCCTGCCCGCTCCTGTCTGCTTCCTCTGCCGTCCCCTCGCTGCCAGGAGCTCGCAATCACACACAAACATTCAAACAAAACCGTGGGTTTGTGGGGCTGCCAGCTGACCCATCGCTAGCCGGGCGTTTGGCCAGCGGCCGCGGAGCGAGTGGCATGAACCACCCTGGGCTTGTGTCTGCTCTGCACTATTCCAAATCTACTGGTTTTCGTAAAGCCTTACTCGATTTCCAGTAAGTTAAGGCGGGAATCTCAGGTCTGATAAGTACAAAAAAGGTCTTTTGTGGGTGGAGAATTGTTTTGGTTTGTCTTTTATCCTCGTGTGTCTGGCAAAGGGAAGGGCTTATCCCCAACCCAAAAGCTTTACCTTGGCATACGTTTGGGTATCACAGTCCCTAACTCTGCTCGAAGTAGATGTGGCTCATGCTGGGGGGACAGGGGTCTACCTTATGCTGAGAGCGTTTTAAAAGGAATAATGTGTGAAGGGAAAGATCATATGTACAAAATTACTATAGGTGTGGCTTACCTGGCTAAAGAGTTAACTTGCCTTGAGCTATTCTGGCCAAGCAATAACTGAAGGCTTGTTGTCACAGAAAATCATTTCATTATAAATGATTTAGAACAGCTGTAGCTCCAAAAGCATTACACAGTGGCAGGATATCATTCTGCTCACAGGATGTTTGTGATGAAGAGAAAAAAGAAATCTTCCTGTTGTAGATAGACTTGACTTTTCTAAAAGTTTATGCTTGAGTCTGTCTGTGTGCAAATTTAATGGGTGTCAGCTACTCCTCCCTCAACCCCATATAGCTACACCCTGTGAGATGAGCTACCATTAGCTAATAACTACTTCCCATTCTCAAAGAGTGTGTAAGGAGATGCGAGTCTTCTGGCAGGCATTACAACAAGTGGGGTTTTGCTTCTCTCCTCACTCTGGGTAGGGTTTGTATGTGAAGCATCCTTAACCTCTCTGAATTTTAGCAGACACAGAAAGAGTAGCACTTTTTTGCAGTGTTATTATTGGCTCAACCTTCAAGTAGATATGTGAGAAATTTTAACTGTATGTTTTTTCCTTCCTAAAATGAGGATGTAGACAATGATATTTCAAGTTGATGTGGAATTTACCGCCGTTTTTAGCTCCTGGATATTATTGACCATGTTGCTTGAGGTCATCATGAATAAATTTTAGTTAATATCAAATCAATACAATGCAGTGAGCATTCATATAGTTTATGAAACTTCAGCTTTTATATAGCTTCAAATAATAATAATAAGGTCAAGTTATTGATTCTGAAATTAGCCTTAGTTTTAAAATTTTAGTAACAAATTCACTCCTGCAGCTAAAAAATAAGTGCTTAGTGCATTTGGCAGTAGTAAATTTTTGAAAGTTTTCAGTATATGTGGCAATTTATTTAAATTACATAGTTTCTGTATTCAACTTGTAATTGTTTAAATAAGCTATTTTTTAAGTCTCCTTTGCCCTGTGAGCATTTGTTAATGGAGTGCTGACTGCATCACAGTGTAAAAATTTGCTATCTACAAATTTCAGGTCTAAAAAGACTTCAGAATACTATGCTAAAGCTGAGCAAACATTTTTTGGTACAAAATGAGGTCCAAATTGCTTTTCAGTGGCAAAGGGAAAAGAGTAAATCAAGAATGCCTTCATTCACGAAGGTAATGGCAAAATCACCTTTCAGCTCACCTCTGAAGGGGAACCTGCGTTCACCATCCTGCTCTGGGGAGCATCAGCCCACATCTTCCAGAGGAGTAATTACACCATTAAACTGGAGGGGCTTTGAAATTAATGTGTTTTATTTTTTCCTTGCAAAATTGTTTCACTTCCTCAAAGGCAAGTAAAGATTAATTGGGTCAGAGCAACCTTACGGTGAGAATGCTGTTTTGAGAATCTGTAGAGGCTGTGGACCAGGATCTCCTCTCTATGGATGTCCTGAGCACTGCTCAGTGGCAATCTTATGTGCACCTGCATTAATTTCTATTTTGGTTACAATTTCTGTAATATATTGAAAGATTTCATCAAGTCAAAGCAAGAGGCAGAATTTCTTTCTAGTCTTTTGATTGAGGATGCTTTCCTGAATAATGGGAAATTTTGACTGCAATTTAGGAAGAGCATTACATTAAACAAAGTGCAGCAACTTCAGTGATGGAAGCAGAGGCAGTTAAAGTGTTTTTCTAGAAGATGATATTGGATAATAAGACAGCAGATTGTTGTTTTGATTTTTGTTTCTATGACTGTCTAGCCTTTCATTTTTATTTTATTCAATTTTATTTTAATTCAAAGTGTATTAGCATGGAATTTATCTTTGGCTTGACTGGAAAATTTATTCAGCATAAAACAATGTCATTTCTGCCAAGAAAAAACAAAATAAAAACAACTTCGACCTGAACTGCATTTTTTTTTCAGAGTTCAGTTCTAAATCTGTAGGTGTTACAGCCAAGAGGCATTCAGATAACTGGAAAGGTGGGGGGGTGGTGTTTCTATCTCTGAAATTAAATTAGTGTTACCAGTAGTTCAGCTACATGCCTTTGGCTCGAAGAGTTTGTCTAGCAGGGCCTTTCTTCTTATGATGAAAAATCAGTTACAAGAGGTAGGAGGTTATGTCCTGTTTCCCAACTACAGGAGAGAAACAGAATGACCAGGGAGCGATGTTTGCGGTCTCTTCTAATGAAAGGATTTGGGGACATCGACTGAAACCTAGTAAGCAGCAGGTTGAAATATCCATAAGGAGATATTTATTTAAGTGGTAGCAAAGCTGTGGAATCGATTTACAAAGAACACTGTGGATGTTAAAAGTTTGTGTGGGTTTTGACAGCAGTTAAACAAATTTGTGGAAGAATCTATCGAGGATGATTAAATGAAAAAAAAAAAAAAGAGGGGGATCTCCGACTCAGGAAAGTCCAGAGTTGTCAGCAGCTGAAAATGTTTTCTGGGTAAATATTGTGTTAATGCTTTTCCTTCACCAGCAGGTAAAGGCTGCTGTTAGAAAGAAACAGCAGGCTGGATGGACCCCTGCTCTGGGTCATGTAGCTTCTCTCTTTTCTGCGATCGAACACCTTGCTCCACACATTTTAGCTCCAGTCTTCCCTACAGCGTGAGCATTCAGGCGATAAGGACAGCAGCGTTTCCTTCAGGCAAAGGGCTTTATTTCTGGGTGAGCCGCCTGGCACTGGGTAGGGATGCGGTCGGTGAGGTTCGGCTGGGTGGCTCCTGGTTGATGGCCATCTTGCCTTGCTGCCCAGTTGTGTATCTCCGCAGCAATCCGGCTGCCAGCAGCCAAAGTCTCTGATTTTAATCTACGGGAGAGGTTTTTGCACTGCGAGGTTGTGGCTGTTCTTTTCTCTTTCCTGTTTTTATTCCTGTTGGTAGCCATTAATGGTCCCCCTCTTGAAATCCATCACTGCATGGCAGGTTGTGTGGGCACTCAAGCTAGTGCTAAATGAGCTCAGCATTGCAGAGCTGCATTAATATGGCCTTTTACCTGTGGTAATTGGCTGTAGACATCTGGAAAACATTGATCCAGGTGAATTTCCATGCTAGATCGGCTCTGTCAGTGTCTGAGCTGGCTTGGATATCTCTGCATGGGATTTCACTCTGACAATTTGATGTTATATGAGCTGTCTTTGGGGTCAGACTCTCTTAGATTCTAGATAATAGCTTGGTGGGAATTTTCAACCAAGTGGTATATATAAACACTCCCCAAAAAACAGACACCCTGTGATAAAGGCGCACTGCCTAAAAGGATAAAATGATCTGCTCAGTGTGGCAGAAAGGGTTAACTGAAGGGAGCCCCAGCCTTGCCCCAGGAAGTTCTCAGAACTAAGCTAGAATGCAGAAATGATCCAAAGTATTTTAAACAACAGATAAACTGCATTTTAGCCAAGTTTGTGCCTGGAGTGAAGTCTTACAGCTGAATTTAAAACCTTTAAAAAAAAAAACAAACAGAAAGGCAAATGCTGATGTGTCTTCTATTTAAACCGTGAATAGGAACACAGTCAAGCTTCTAAATATATTTTCTTCTAACAGTTTAAAGGCTGCGGGGACTTTTCCATTCCTAATTATATAGTGCAGTATGCTGTCTGTTTCTGACTTGCAACTTCAAAAATAGAAATTAGAGTCGTAAATGTAACATAGGGAGAGGGATAAAGAGACGTTGTGTATAATAAGGAGCTGCTCAGCTAGTATTTTACTGATATTGTTACCAGTCACTTTTTTTTCAAATTAAATTACTATTATGCAGACCCTTTAATACACTGACATTTCATTAAAACGGCTGCTATTTTATAAAAAAAAAATCCATGAGTAACTAAAGCAGTAGCAAAGGGCAATAAATGTAAATGTCTTACAACAGTTGGGTAGTTGTGCTGGTTGTATCTCGGGTCTCAGCAAGGTCATGTCGTTACCAGGATATGGAAACATACAGTCATTTCAGGCAATAACACATTCTGAAATTCAGAAGTATTTTCTGAAATCTGAATTATTCCCTGACAATTTGGGCTCCAGTCTCTGTTCTGGAAGGGAAATGAAGCTCTAAGTCCTCTGGTAGCACACCCGCACGTCACACTGGTGTGACCTGAAGCCCTCCTGGATGTGATCTGAAATTTCTGACTGCATTACAGTAGGCATTTCTGCCTCCTAAACCACCTCTGGACTCCTGCTATAAAAAGGAGGAATTTTTCTTTTTCTTTTTTGCTTTCTCATGCAACCTTTTCGAGGACAAGGACTAGGACTTCGTGCTAGTGGGTCCTGAACATGGGAATTGGAAAAGTGACGGAGACTGCACTGATCTGGAGGGAATGAGCTGGATCCACTGTGCGCAGACTTTTTCTGCTGCTCCTCTTGCATTCTGCCATTTAGGAGGGAACATGCTAAAGGCTGACTTATTTCTTGGAAAGAGAGGTGACTCTTGTATGCCAAGATAGTTGCAAAGATCTAAAGGAGTAAGCAATGAATTGTGGGGGCAGCTAGCACAATTGCAGGTCACCTTCCGAAACCTTAACTCGGCAGCTGTGGGCTGAAGGCTGGTGGTATACTAAAGGCCAGACTGGGTTTTCATGATGTTTTGGTAAAATCTACATATATACCTAAATCAAAAACATTTGTAGGACTTTTTATTGTAGTCTGGGCTGGAAATCAAGCCAGTTGCTGGTATGAGTTGTGAGGCAGAAGGATGGCACCAGGCTTAAACGAGCACACCCTGCTTTTCGGCAAGACCTGTTAGCTCAGCCGTGCTCCAGCCTTCAGGCTCCCGGCAGCCAACACACCGAAACTGGTTTGCCGGTGCAGGTGGAGAAAGCATCCATCCGAGCGTATTTACTTACAGGAATGCTGTGCAAGAGTTTAGTTCCCATCCTTGCACACACATAAACACGCACACAGCCCAACCTTTGTGAATGGTGGAAGTGGTTGCCCTTCATCTCTCACTTCTGAAGACTGGTTACAAGGGTGAAGACAGCCAGGAAAAGGCGAGGAGCTGCTTTGGTTGGTTATCTGTTATTTATCCTGAGTATGCCCAGAGGCTGCACTGAGGGCTAGTCCTTGTTTGAGATGAGCCAAGAAAGTGTAGACTCTCCCCTGGAAAGTTTATTTAGGCTGTAAACAGGAGACAAAGGATGTAGGACCCAGGTAGGGTTTTAATCCTCTATTTGAAGATTATGAAAAAAAAGAAAAAAAGTTAAGTGACCAGGTCAAGGTTGCACAGGAGGAGTTCAGGTGGCACCAGGCCAGCACGTTGGGGGAAAAGATTATATTTTTTTCAATTTATTTCATAGTAATAGATTAATGCCACTTAGAAGAATTCAGAGAATTCTTAGAAGAATTCAGAGGACTCAGAAATGAAACATTGTGGGTTTGGTCCTTATTTATTTTCTGCAGAAATGAAGACAATTCTGTTCTTGCTAGAAGCATAGGTTAGATTTGATACTTCAAGCAGTGCCTTCATGTTAAATACAGTTGGGTTACCATTTTATTGTACCAATATTTGCACATATTTAAATCAAAATCACCTCTAGGATTTTAGGTTTTTATTAAGTTCAGCTCAAATTCTGCTGTGTCATTCATAAATTATTCCCCTGTCCCCCAAATCACAACTTTTGTCAGGTATTCTTTTCAATCAGTAACCATTCTATGAGATATTTGGAATTTCCAAATTATAAGGCACATCAGAGTCAAATTTTGAGTTAGGATTGGCATCAGACTAGAAGCACTAGAGCCTCTCTAGCTTCTAGAAATAGCCAGAAATTTTATTCTACTGCTAAGTTATACCTCTTTATTTTTAAAACAGACATAGCAGTAGTTTTATACTACTTTACAATGTCAGAAAGGGGCCTGAGGGTATATGTGGATTTTCTACAGGATTTGGATCATGTTTCTAAGCATCGTTCCATTGTTTTTGAGTCCATAGTTGGTTCCTACTAGCTCCTTTATGGAGCTGCTAGTGGGCTAATGTATCTTGGCAGAGCCATTTGGTCTTCTGGGACTCTGTGCTGCCATACTAGGCTGCTTGGGGTTTCTCTTCAGGGCATCATATTGCACAGAACAAGCGAACAGAATGATCGTTGCCAGTTGTCGCCTACTATATTTCTAATAAGTGCCTAAGGATTGTACTAGTCCTATTTACTTATGACTCGACTGAAGCAATTATCAGCTTTTCAAGGATGTCTGCACAGTTTCTTGAAAATAGTAAACATGAAATTCAGATGAAAGTAGTCAGGTTTAGAACAAACTTGGAACAAACCCCTAAAGAATAGTGTTTTTCCTTAATCCAACCCTTTATTTGCTTTGAAGATTGCAATAACTATTGGTAAACCTCTGTGTCCCTGACCTTCCCCCTTAATGGCAAAATCTGTCTCATATTACTTGTGTTGACTCTCTTGCCATGATTATAGCATGTATTCTATGTTTTATGGTCCAAGGTCTTTCATATCTGAATTATAATACAAAAGTCTTGTAGAACATATTCATTTTGTTCAAGTATTTAGATGAGCCAGCATACCATAAGAAGAGCTGCCAAACTCATTGTAACTTGGCCTTTACCTGCATGGGTGATTCTACTGACTTGGATAAATTTATGTATATGCATAATGCTAAGTCCTTGTTTGAGTATTTCAGCTAAAATATAAATGGGATTACTTATACCTCAAAAATTAATCAGAGACTTGCATGCTGTGCTGAACTGAGATATGAAGTCCCTCTTTTTCCAAGGAAACAATAGCATGAACATTGCTTTTAGGCTTATGTTCTTTTAAAATATGATTGGAACGTATTTTCATTCTTTTATTTTTTTTAGCACAGCATTCGCATTCTCCAAAATACTTCTAATCACATGTTGCTTTTCCTTGAAACATGAGTCAATTTAGTCAAGAACTCTGTGAACCTGTATCATCAGCAGATGCTGAGACCACATTGTTAAATTTTAGCAATTAAAGTTCTACATCTTAGGAATAATTTTTAAGAATTCCTTTTATATAGACTTAGAGAAAATAGAATTTCCTCTTGTTTCTTAATTATTGTGAAAGTCATTAGCCACAGCTTTAGCATACAGCTTCTTTTTCTGCTTTCTCATTAGAACTTTTTACAATTCATTAGAAATGTTTACAATTTTTTGCAATCTTAAAAAATAACTGCATTAATAGACCTTACTCAAATAAGTATATGGCCTTAAGGTTTACAAGTAGAATGGTAATAATTTAAAAGTGTTGAGAGTGTTAAAGAAATATTTTAACATTAAAAAAAAATATTTATGATATCTTGTACAGGAAACAAGGAAAGCCTTCTTGGAACAATTTTCCTCTTGCCTGGATGTTTTTGTGTTGAATTATTGTATGTATTGGTGAAACTATGAGGATCTCTTTGGTTGGACTTGTGTATTATTATTTTGGATTATGAGGCGGATCTTCTCCTTGGCAGAGGTCTGAAACTGTGCCTGTAACTATCTTCTACATGCAGTGTATATACCCACCTACAGGCCTTAGGAAGATTTTGAGGTAAATGGGGAAATGAATCCATGTATCAACTGGCATACGCTTGTGCCAAATAGTTGTCACATGAATATCTCAGTGAAGCTGGGAAAATACATTGAAGAACTGTTTTCAAGGGCAAAATAATTTTGCCCCTAAGTGGTAAGACCGTATACTTGATTATCTGAAAGATAAAGCGGATTTCCTGACTTTTTTTGCTATTATTATTTTAGGTTTATACTGCTGCAGCATTTATAGGTGACTAAAAGAGCAGAATTCTTACAGAATAGGAACTGTACTGTAAATGTTTAAACAGAATGAAAAAGTATCCCAAGCCCACTGTTATAGACTTCTGTCTTTAGATAGCAACAACTGTGCCAAGCATTAGCCCTGGAAACCTTCTGCACAGATTTAAGGAGGGCAATATGACATCCCAGTCTTTGTGTTCAGATGTCTTGTTTTATTCTCTTCACTGAAATTCTCTGATTTTATAGTGAACAATGATTCTGTTTTATCTTCCAAGTGCTCTATGTTTTTTAAATTTAAAAAAGATTCTAGAATTTCTAGATTAATGATGATAAAAGAATCATTTAGCCATTATGGTTAAGGTTAGGGTGGGCTCACCAGCTTCTGTCATTTATTTCATTGCACCATGGACCTGCTGGTTTAGAGGACTGAATATTCTCAGAGTGAATATTCGTAGACCCCAGAGATGATTTTGGTCTGTTGATCTGGTAGTGGGTCAGCATGCCCTCCAAAAAATTGTGTTAAAGTCTGAGGAACTCTATAGGCACATATGTGTGGGTGCATATACATGCTTTTATGCATGTGCATGTATGTTCTTGAATATTTTATTTCTGTTATTCATGAAAACTAAGAAATTAATTTAATTTTTTTGGTGAGGAAGAAGAAAAGCCTACAGGTTCGGAAGGGTGTAGCTGAATATATAGCTCTGGATGGGTTCATCATAGCAGACTCAATAGGATAATTGTTGCCCTGCTACTTCTGCACTGACAAATTTTGTATTTGTATACAAACAAAATGTATAAAAGTATTTCTTTCTCTGGATCAGCTCTGTATTCTCTCACCCTTATATTCATCCTACACTAGCAGTATTGACCTGTGTATATTTTATCAAAGATAGTCTTATTGTTTTAAAGTAGATGACTCTAAAAGGCCAAATTTTAGACACTCAGGTGAGATTTCTGTTGGAGTGTAAATGTCCTTTTCCTTAGGGTCTTGCTTTTTCACTAAACAGAGCTGTGTGGCTTGGTGATTTTGGCAAGTTAATGCCATGTCGTTTGTTGACTTTCTCCAAAAGACATACTTTTTTCTTTAACAGGAGGCATCATTAGAGCCTTCATGAGAGGTTTTAGGTAGTTTGGGTTATCTGATAATATCAATATTTATCAGAGCAAGGCACAGAGTGTATGAAAACAAAATAAATGTAGTCCTCTTTAATATTTTTATAATCTTTTCCCACCTTTTATCTTCATAACCCTCCAGTGGTTAGGATCCTATAGTTTGTTCATTAAGCCTGATATAGCCAACTATATTTCAGATATGACAGCAATAAGAGTCATAAATTTGACAAGAATCATGTATATAGTTATATTAATAGAAAGAATAGCAGCTTTGACATAGTTACTGTCTTTCTAAGTGGGAAGCACTAGCAGGACGTATTTATGATTTATTTAAAAGAATAAAACATTTATATTAGAGCATTTTATTTGACAGCCAAACCACACAATTAAAGCTTTGGAAAATTAATACTTCTGGCATTGAAGGAAAGCAGCAAACCCAACCATGGAATGAAAGCTGAAAACTTTGTAATACCGTACTTTTTATCAGAAGGGAAGTATCAATTTTATGTCCTTTCCAAGATCGACCAGTTGTCAGATAAAGGCTGCTATCAACATTTTCCCCTGTAAATGTTCTTCCAAAAGGCTGATAACACAGAAAGTCTTTGGTTTCAAATATTTGTGGGTGTTTTTTTTATTTATTTAAACAAAAGCATCAGCACAAGGGCATAACAAAAATCCGTCCTAAATTCTCAGAGTTCAGATAAGGTTTTGGTAAAGCTTCATTCTCCCTTCACGTGCTAAGACTCCTAAGCAATACCCAGCTCAAGTCTTTTTTTTTGCTGTAAAGAGTAACATTTGATGGTTGATTTTTATGTATAGAAACATAGCAGAAATGGGAATATTTTTAGCAACTCATATTTTCTTTGCTGATTGTCCTTTCAGACATGCAGAACACCACATTCATTTACATATGCCTTTTTCTTCTCTACCCAAAATACTTCGAGGCATCTCATAACAAATGTGCTTCACTTAAGAACAATAGAGTCTCAATTCGTCTAGTTTTTTGGAATTTTCTCTTCTCACTTGCCCTCATTTGCAAAGAAGGGATAGCCTGGTAGTTAAGTCATTACCTGCTGCTTTGGAAATGGGTTTTAGCGCTCTCCAGGTGTAGATTTCCTTTCCAACTTGGACAAATCTGTCAGATAAGGAGAATACTATTCCATCTAACCAGGACATTTTGAGGGTTAATATATTAGTTTATCCTCAAATAATGTAGTCAATGACCAAAGACTGTAAGGGAATTTTATTAGTATTCTATGAAAAATAGATGCTATTACCACACAGCAGATCTTGGAGCCTACAGTCAGTAGTGAAACATAAAGAATGAAATTTACTCAAATTATTTAGCATGAAACATTCTCTTTTAAATTGTCTGCTTTTTGTAGGACAGCATTTTTACTTTGACAACTTAGAATTCTTTGGCTCTGATGAAGAAATATGAGAGATTTAAGGAGGTATTGGAACAATTATTGGTCTCTCTACATTAAATTGAGTAAACTGATTTTCGTAAGAGTAACTGTAGTAGTAATCACATGAAACATGAATTTTGTAACTCAATTATATCGTTTAGTAAAAAGAGTTTTAATGAACTTTGTAAAGACAAGTCGTTTATTACTCATTTCTATCACTCCAGTGTATCCAACTCCAATTTATGAAGGAGAATGGTAGGTGTAGGTGATTAGGTAGACTTCAGTTTTAATCAGGTATGTCTTTTGGAGGCACTAAGTGTTCTGTTTCTGTCTCATTACTGATGAAGCGTATCGCATTAAGTCTGTCATCTGGCAGACTTCTCAATGAAATGTTCTTCATTTTGCAGCCCTGCTGACCAAACTCTGTTGGATCCAAAATAACAACTAAAGCATTTAGTAATCTATAGTTGCTTGTTTTTCTTGTAGGGTCAACGATTGCATCTTGCGAGTGAATGAAGTTGACGTGTCAGAAGTCTCACACAGCAAAGCAGTGGAGGCCCTAAAAGAGGCTGGTTCCATAGTACGATTGTATGTTCGTCGAAGGCGACCTATTCTGGAGACCGTGGTAGAAATCAAGTTGTTCAAAGGACCTAAAGGTAAATATGAAAATGAAAAGACATCCATATCAAGCTTGATGCTTGATTTATCTTGTATCTCAAATGGCATCTGACTTTGTTGATTTGTTAACTGGTTGACCTGTCAAATACTGAAAAGCAGTTAATTTAGGCTGATAGAACATGAATTCATGGTTGCATGTCTCTTCCTGAAACACAAATGAATTCAAGGATTTGTGATTTGTTTCATTTGATGTTTTCAGTAGAGATGGCTGCTTATCTCCCAAAGAAATGCAAGACGCAGAGGTATTATCCTTTATATTGGCAGCACTAAAGTCTCTAAAGTTCCTCTACTGAGACCTTTGACTTTCATTTAAGGTGCTGTTGAATACAGTTTCTGAATTCTCCCTTTTTTCAGAAGGCTTTATGATTATTGGTTGATGAGAAGCTCAACATGAGCCAGCAATGTGCATTTCCAGCCCGGAAAGCCAACCGCGTCCTGAGCTGCATCAAGAGAAGCATGGCCAGCAGGTCGAGGGAGGTGATTCTCCCCCTCTACTTTGCTGTCTTGAGAACCCATCAGGGATACTGCAGTTCTGCGACCCCCAACATAAGAAGGTCATGGACCTGTTAAAACAGGTCCAGAGGAGGACCAAAAATATGATCAGATGGCTGGAGCACCTCTCCTATGATGACAGACTGAGAGAGTTGAGGTTGTTCAGCCTGAAGAAGAGAAGGCTCTGGGGAGACCTTCTGGCAGCCTTCTAGTACTTAAACGAGGTCCCAAGAAGGCTGGAGAGGGACTTTTTACAAGGACATGTAATGATAGGACAAGACTAATGATAGGACGTTAGACTGAAAAAGGTCAGATTTTGATTAGATCTAAGGAAGAAATTCTTCACTCTAAGGGCAGTGAGGCACTGGAACAGGTTGCCCAGAGAAGCTGTGGCTGCCCCACCCATGCAATTGTTCAAGGCCAGGCTGGATGAGGCTTTGGGCAACCTGATGTAGTGGAGGGTGTCTCTGCCTATGGCAGAGGAGTTGAAACTAGATGATCTTTAAGGTCCCTTCCAACCCAAACTATTCAATGATTCTATGATTATCCAACCTATCCTTTCTACTTTTATGCTGATAGTTTCTCCTACAGTTGTCTTTGGAACAAGAAAACAAAAGTTTAGCATGAAACCTTCACTAGTCTAAATCAGCTTTATCATTTCCAGCAGAACCTTCCGGTTACAGAAAAAACCCCTATTTTCTCGAAACATTAGTACAAATTGTGAATATTATATTTTCAGCTTTCCTTTCACAAAAATATTTATTCACAGAAGTGTTATTTTTAACAAACTTCATTTTATAGTTTTTCCTGCCTGAAATTGCCCTCTGGCTACTGTACTTTTTTTCATAGCTAATTTCTAGGCAAAGAAAACTGATATTTTCACAGTACATGGGAATAGAGTGAACAGCAATAGATTTTTGGATCCATAATATTTCATAAGTGAGTCTTTAATTAATGGTATATACATGAAATTAAGACATTTGCAAGTCTATTAATGTATGCCATGCAGATGAGATTATTCTACCTGTTTCATTTACAATGAATAACCTGTAACTTTTTTCAGTGGTTTCCGTTATATCTCATCTCATGTGAATATTACAGTATGTTTCTACATAGTTTTTATACCAGTAATGGAGTATATTTGTTTCTAATACACATGGAATTGTTGAGATTATCCATTCGGAGTAAGCAAAGATAGTTCACTGTTTTCAGTATAACACTGTACTTCTTCTATGTGTCATGGTTATTTGACACAGCAGTGTATTTATCATCCTCTACTCCTGGCAAATAGTAAGATATATTTAAACATGCATCTGAGGGTAAACCCCCAAAAGTCTAGATTCTTGTGGTCAATTACAACGCTAAATTGACTTTCTAATAGAAAAGCATCTCTAATGAGGTTTTGTACGTGTATGAACTCAGAATTGTAGTGCAAGCAACAGGGTTTTTAAAGCGTTGGAATTAAACTAAGTGTGTGATATGAGAGTCATTTTGAGTAACCTAAGGCTAAAGGAACTAAAATTAACATATCCTTTCAGGTTTTGATGAAACAGTAAAAATTATTCACCATGACCAAATTTTTGCTGCATTGTGGAAATGGACAAGAGAGGCAATCGTTATCTAATGACATTTTGCCTCATGTTTGTTTGGATTGTATGCCTGAAACTATTTTATTTTTACATTTATTTTTGTAAAAGAGAGTGGATACTAAAAAAAGTGCCTTTTATGACAAGCTAAAGAAGCTTTGCTGCTTAGTGTTACAAACATTCTTTCGTAGCTATATTCTCATATGAAGTTTACTAAAGATATGTGCTATAAGCCGTGAATTTTATTGTTAAGCTGAATATCTTTTTTAAATTTTCACTTCGATATTATAGAAACAAGTTAATTGGAAACTTGAATGAAATGGGCTAGTTCTTTGCAAAAGCCAGGGGTTTTATCTTTAAAATTTAGGCAGTAAGGAATCATACCCTTGTATGCTTTCTATATTCCACAGATGAAGAAGGCAGAATGAAGAAAATAGGTTATAGATTGGTTGGAAATCTTATAAATACTAATTATAATATGTGTAGCAGTTTTCCCTTGAATTTTTCAAAGTCTTCCATGAAAAATAACTCTCTGTTGAGAGGCATCAAACTCTTGACAGAAGTTGAGAACATAACCTGTGAAACTTAGCTGCAGGTTTCAGTGCTAGTCAACTCGTGTGATACTTATCTACTCATATTGCAGGTGATTTGTCTGTGAACTGCTCTTTCACACCATTACTATAAAGTGCAAGAACAACTTAGCATTTATATACACAGTGTTTCTTACTTCTCAGAGTGACTTTGGGATGTTCTGGTGTCCAGAGCAGGACCTGCAAATCAGCGTGGTACTTCCCACGTCATTCCTTCCTTCCTACTCACAAAGCGAGTAAAGAAAGTGAATCTGTTTTTTAGACAGGAAGGCTGTTTCATACTAAATTTGGAGTAGCAAATATCTTTTCAGATGTTTCTTTTCCTGTCTGTCTCTGTCAGTATATAACTTGATATATACTGAGTTCATTCCTTAGTGTGTTGAGAATTTACCACATGAAAGCAAGTCTTGGCTTCCATAATGCCACATAAATTCAGAGATCACTAGCTTGCCTGTGTATGTGTAGTAGATCGTATCTTCAGCACTTGAAGGTGATAAAAGAAGGAAATGTGCAAGGCCTTTTATATAAATACTCTTTTAATTTCACCTGAGGTATTCAAGACAAGGGCTTTTACAAGCTAAGAGTCCCTAGAGCTTAATTTTTTTTTAATGGATGTTAATTCTCCTAGCTAGCAACCATCATATAAAAGACATAGGTTAATTTTGCAAATCTATTTTGAACATAAAAAGTTAAATATGCATTGTGTAGCAATGGGTTTGGGCATGTGGCAGGGGTAAGGTCATGGTAGCGTGCTGCCACGGGGTCCCTTCTGAATGCAGATCACCATGCAATTGCTCCTGCTCCTGTATAAAAAAGTGTCCTAGCATCATATGTGCTAAAAGGCTGTGTAACTCTTCAACTTGACTTTTTAGGAAAAGAGGTAAAAAAAGACACAAATGAGTTGTGTAACAGAAAAATCAAGGTTTCAAACAGAATTGCAGCTGTGTCGATATTTAAAGCTGTGCATTGTTCAATTTGCCACACTCGATAGATTGATATTATTGGCTGATGTCTGTAGTCTGTGTCTTGAAGGATCTGATCATTGCAGGATCTTCCTCTCTGTCATGTCTGTCTTCCCTTTCAGAGAAGAAATTCTTTCTAACATCCAACCTGAATCTCCCCTGACTAAGCTTATACCCATTTCCTCTTGTTCTATCGCCCATCACTAATGTAAAGAGCCCTTCCCCCACCTCCCCACCATCTTTTCTCAAGTATTTATAGGCCGTAATCAGGTCTCCCCTCAGCCTCCTCTTCTCCAGGCTAAACAGCCCCAACTCCCTCAGCCGCTCCTCATAAGTTTTATTTTCCAGCCCCTTGACCAGTTTAGTTGCCCTTCTCTGGACTCGCTCCAGGAGCTCAATATCTCTCTTAAAGCGAGGGGCCCAAAACTGGACACAATATTCCAGGTGCGGCCTCACCAGTGCCGAGTACAGGGGCAGGATCACTTCCCTGCTCCTGCTGGTCACACTATTCTTGATACACGCCAGTATCCCACTGGCCTTTTTGGCCACCTGGGCACACTGCTGGCTCATATCAAGCCAGTAGTCAACCAACACCCCCAGGTCCTTCTCCACCAGGCAGCTCTCCAGCCACTCTTCCCCGAGCCTGTAGTGATGCTTTTGCATAGCATTTAGTAGCAAACTGTAGGTGTTTTATTTCAGCAGCTCTCAGGACACTGCAGGTTTTAGCATCCAGCATCTTGGCAGTCGCTGAGGGCTGTAACAGAGGAAGGATGTGCAACGGGGCTTTCTGATTGAAAATCAATAGGATTTAGACACTACTGAAAATCCTCTCCTTAAGTAATAACGCTTTTCTTGCTCTGTATTGAAACATAACAAGACTAACAGTAATGAGAATGGATTACGTGCACTGCAGTATTTGTTCCTGGGGAACAAACATGCAGACGTTCAAGACAAAGCAATTTAATGGTAATGTTTGGCCGTGTAATGTCACTGGTGTATTAGCTTCCAGTAAGACCCTGCAAAGAACTGTGCACGAGCGGTGAATTACGAGCTTTGGTCACTGTTCAGAGATTACAGGGCTCAAACCCATTCGATTGCATTTAACTGGAGAATTTTAAACCAAAGGAATTCCACTGGCCTCTGGGATTTTCGTGATGTCCTGTCACGCTGCAAATCTACTTTTTACTGGAAGCAGAAGTACTGAATAGTATGCTCGATGTAATATTAGTTGTAGAAATTAAACTTGATTTTTTAAAATTCTATTTTTTAAAGAATCAGCCAGAAAAATGGATTTCTACCACTGTAGAGAATTTCTGGCAGTCAGAAACTTAGTTAAGCACAGAGACTGTGTAATATTTTACCTACTAATACCTAGCTGATCACTTAAAGTCTGATATTATAAACCAAAAGAAAACAAAGTGGAGAAAATAATGATTCCAGTAATGATGGCAGTGTTGGATCTCATCATAAACTTCTGACCTCAATTCTATGGAAAATATGACATCTTAAGAGACAACACAGCTGCAGACATGAAGTTTAGGGTGTGTGAAGCAGAACAGCTGAGTACCAGGAAACTTGGGAAGAGAAATGGCAGACTTAAAAACAGGAAAAAAAGGAACAGTATAAAGGATAACTGATTCAGCCATCTGGATATTCGGGTGGTTTGAGTGCGAAATCATAGAGAAACAAGGTTGCTTTCCCATACCCTTCCTGATAATTCAATAGTGACTATCCTTACAGTGTTGGAGCTGCATCGGAACCTTGCGGTGCTGGCTAAAGCTGCCCTTTCATTCACTGTGTTTTAGAGGGAATGGCTCTGGACAGATCAGCAGCCACTTCTCTCTTCTGTTGTCTGTAAACATGCTTTTTTCTCCTTCCTGGTGAATTCAGACAATGATGCATTTTGATCAGATTCACCCTCCCAACTTTGGGCACTTAAAAGATATTTGGGAACACTTAGTGTTCTTCTTTTTCCTGCTGTTAGAATTAGGGCCGTACCAGGACTTTTCATTTGATTCATTTGGAGTGTTATTATGTTTTGGTGCTCTAAATTAGAAATTAATGCATCTGTTAAGCACTGTTCAGCCCAATTCTGTATATCTCTCTGGATTGCTATCCTCCTTATTTCTTCTTTTCTTCTTAATCTTAGCAAAGACTAAGCTCATAAACTGGGCATCTCAATAAAATACTCAAAAATAAGATGGAATGAACACAAAGGGTGTAATACACATTTGTTTTTTTTGAATTATGTACATCCATCTAAATGTTAGATGAAGTCATTGGGCATAACCAGTTCCAGAGTTTCCATTTCATTGTTTTCTGTGCTGGCCTGAAGTGACTAGGCAGCACGTGGTAGATTTCCTTTCCACATAACTATTTGTTTTATTCTTGATGGCACTGAATAAAATCACTGAGTAGTAATGAAGCTTTCTTACTATACTAAGAAAAGAAACATACTGATTCAAGTGGCATATTTTTTAACTTATTGATTCATTATGGAAGTTTGTTGAGAAGATGCAGAGATTTTCTCCCTCAATATAAGGTATGATTTCACTGTAGATTTACCTTGAATTGTTACTGAAATGTTCTCTACTCCATTACTGTCTATAGTTTCATAGAAGTTCATACCTTTGTTTCATAGAAGTTGACACATTTTAGTTTGGATTGATGGCTTTATTGGGAAAATCTTGTGTTCTATTGCATAGATAGCTTCTCAGCTTACAGAGACAACTGAAATAGTCAAAAATTACAGTAGAATTATGCGTATTTTAAAATGTCTGCTAACAAAAGTGTTCAGTTCAGAACAGCAGAATAGAGGGTTTTTTTTTTTAATTTTTACAAGTGCTACTCCCAATAAGGAAAGGAGAAATCTTGTCATTTTTATCTACTATAGCAAAGCCAAAGGTTACCTTTTTATCTCAGGTAATAGCTACAGCACTTAAAATGAAAGAGGGAGCTTTTGCAAACAAAGAACACCAATTATTTCCTTCCCAATTTCATAGAACACTGAGAGCTTTCAGATCTTGCTGTTTGATAGCTGATTGAAGTGCTTGCTTCAGACTGACGATGATACATTTTTTTTATTTATTAATATAGCTATCACTTCTACTACTATAATGGCCTATTTTCTCTAATTTAAGGGACATTTAGTACTGCATAGCAAACATCAGCATTTGGGGAGAGAGGGTTTTATGGCAAGTTAGGCAGATGTTTTGTTAATTTATGATCACTTGAAACTGTGAAATATATTTTGTGTTTCCTGCTAAGAAATGTTTTTATAGCTCCACAGTGTTTTCAACAAAATTGTTTTTTTTCACAGTTTGAGCAGACGCTTAAACTTTTTCTTATGGTCTTTTAAGAATTTCAGTCTTATGATCTCATCAACTGTGTATTTACTTCTGTTTTTCAGTCGTCTTCTCCTTTTGTGTTGTGAGCTTTTTTGTGAATCCTGATCTAAACCAGACCAAAATGGGGCAACTTAGAGAACTGTAGAAAAATGAGAAAGCAGGCAAACTTTCCAAAACCTTGATTTAACAAACTGTTTAGGTTCTAAACTCTAATTTAAGTGCTTCACTTCATATTACTGTAACATACTGTCACTTACTACAGGTATAAAATGGGAAACCACCACAACTGAAACTAAAATACCATTTTTTGTGAAATGCCTTTGCTTGAAGGGACTCACATTTCATCCAATTAGCAGAGAGTGCTCTGTCAAGCACTAATACATAATTTTCCAATTTTAAGATAGTGATTCAAAACCATTATTTATAAGTTAACGTTACTAAAAGGCATGACTTCCCTGCAGGCTAGGATTGTCTAATGTAAGAATATGTGAATATCTGCATAGTTTATCACATAAAAATTGTATTCTCATGGAACTCATAAAATTAGAAAGCTCTGAGATAGTGCTATAAAAGCCTTTGCTGTTTTTCAGAAAAGTTTTGACATATTAGTGTTGCCAATGCCTGATGAAGAAAAACCAGTGGGTTCTTTCTGCCCTTTCATATTTCACAGACTGAGGATCTTGTTCTTTAATTGAAGTGATAATATCTGCATACAGCTGCTATTATCATATTCTGCTCTAGAGCACAAATAAAATATCAAACGTGTTATCTGCCTTCAGTCACTACAGACTTGCCATCTCGTTTGTATAAATTACAAGACATGAAATAGCTCTTAAAAACCATTCATTCTGTAGGGGGGCTGCTTCTATTCCTGAAGAAAAATAGCGCTTATTTATTGTAATCTCACATAATAATAGTTATTGTTAATAGAGTGGCACTTCGGTTCTAGTATTTCAGGCTTTAGCTACTGTCTTTTTGTTTTTAGTGGAGAAAGAAAGTAAATCTGTCATGTTTTTTTTTGTTACAATTGCTGTTAAATGGCAGGAGATGGTGGTATCAAATTGTTGTCACATCAGACCAAATTCAACCATCTTTGGTGCTAAGTAGTCAATTGGTAAAGTAATGATTTTCCAGATTTCAAATGGAATTCAAAAGCCATCCCTGTTTTTGGTTGTCTCACCTAAAACTAGAGCTGTCCTGTGAGCTGCAGGATATCGCTTGTTTGAAGTCTTACATTTTCACGATAATTCTGATTTCCCTCTTTTGTGTTTCACTGACATTTTGCATTAGTAATGAAGGAATAAATAAAATGACTTGTAAGACTGTGCAGCAATTTTATATATATATATTTGGGGTTTTTTTTTGTTTAATTTTTCCCTCAAAACCTTTCGGTTCTTAAGAACTCTCCAAGCAGTTCTAAGAATCCTGGCTTAATATGCAAAACAAACATCTAATCTCATAGTAGATTTTAAGTATCAATTTCCGGAAATCATTCACAAAGAGTGAGATTTCTACTGAAATGAACAGTACTTTGTGCAGCTCCGTCATGCTAACTATTTCTGAAGTGGTGCAGCAGCAATTTCAAAGTGCAGTGCTGTATTTTAATAGCCAATTGAGATGGCTATAAAAATCCAGCGCTGCGCATTAAGATCGTTACTAAATTGCTTCAGCAATACTTACTGATGAGGCAGCTTCAGCAGAACACGATTCATCTTAATGAGCTGTGGCTGCAATAGAGCAAAAGCAGCAGCACTGAAAAGAAGGATGTGCAGGTAGGCTTGGATGCCAAAAAGCTCAAGGTTTTGTTTCAAGAGAAATAAGCTTTGGCTGGCTTCTTTTGTCTTCAGTGGAGAAAGAAAGTCAATCTGTCCTCTTGTTTGTCACAACTACAGTTAAATAGCAGAAGATGGGGGTATCAAATTGTTGTCACATCAGACCAAATTCAGCATTCCTTGGAGCTAAGTAGACCATTGACGTTTCAATTGACAAAATCTTCTGTGCGTGTCCTTTCTGTATTAGGTAGGAATTTTGTATTATTATCCAGTTGCCTAGACAGTTCCATCAACCCTGACTAGAGACAGCAAGTGGTGTGGTGTAGCAGTGTGACCTTGTTTTTTGTCATTCTCTGTCATAAGATGTCAATCCTTTTGCTGTGGTCAGAGTTCCTTCTGTGGCCTTTGCCGAGAATAGAGGGCAGTTAGCATGACCCACTGGATTGCTCCTGATGCAGTTGCAGGTTTAACTCTGCAACCTCACACTGGAAATTTGAGCGGAGGAAGGTGTTGCGTTTTCTTTTCTTTGTCCACTTCCTTTAGCCATACAGAGAAAAAAGGCTTTGGATTTCTGCACTCAGCTTTTGGATAACTAAGGGATGCAGCTCCAGGTTTGCCTCATATGACTTGCTTCTGGATGAGAATAAAGCAGACCATTTTAAAAATTCTTGATTTATCCTGTCCTTGTGACAATGCTTCAAAGGAAGCTGCTTACTAAATGGATTTCCCAGCTACATACTGATCTCTGGGGCTCTGCAGAAAATTTTCTTGCAACATCTTTTGTCTCGGGCTTGTATGGAAAGCTACGGTGTCTGTGCTTTGGGATGCTATTTGACACTGCTGCTTTTTAATCTGTGTTATTTTTAAAAATCCCAAGGACTCATCTCCACCACTAAGTGCCTTTTTTTTTTTTTTTTGACTGTGACAAGTGTTACCCAAATTCCCAGTGAATCTTTGCCAACTTCTTTTCCAATTCTAAACTTTTCTCCTGACCAAATGTAATTAGAGCAGGTCTCATAATATGCCTTTGTACTCCTTTTTTCCCTTAGATTATAAATTTCTGAGTCAGTGAATAGTTTCGTCATTTCTGCCCACACTCCCCCCCCCCCCACTCCATTCTAGGGTGCTGTGTAAGAGTTAAAAGAGGAGTTACAAAGGAGCCCTTTCATTATGTTTGCCATTGCTATTTTCATCAGACCAACATAAGAAAGGGAGGAGATGGAGAAGACACTGTAGTAGAGTGTTAATTGCCTCATCAGTATTTCCAGATACACAATAAATCAAAAGATGAGGAAGGAGAACAGCGTCATTTGCTAAACTGCTGGGCTGGGTGTGGAAAGATGTTCTTCTGTAGACAGGAGGCCAATATTCTTTTCCTGTTTTTGCAGTGGAGGAGTGAGAATTTTCTAGGGAGTGGCAGTTTTCTTGGCCTTTTTTCACTGCCTGTATGTTCCTTGGTTTAAATTCCCCAGGTAAGTCTTAGAGAGTCATTACACTAGATCTTTTGCCACTTTAATAAATAAACAATTATATGACAGCAATTGCTGTGAGCCTGATGTGACATCCTGATGCAACAGAAGATATATGAAAGCTTTAGTGTCCTATGTGGAATATGTTTATTGACAGGACGTGTCACT
Source organism: Tauraco erythrolophus (assembly GCF_009769465.1). Classification (NCBI taxonomy): domain Eukaryota; kingdom Metazoa; phylum Chordata; class Aves; order Musophagiformes; family Musophagidae; genus Tauraco; species Tauraco erythrolophus. Next base: position 129,669,890 of record NC_141465.1, on the reverse strand, counting down.
TGCAACTGAGTAGTATGAAAATCCTTATATTTGCTTCTTGCAGAGCTTCACCCCTTTTTGAATATAAGCCAAACGGGCAAATTAGCCAGGTGAAATTACAGAGCAGTGATTTCATCCTTTATTGTTCAGTTAATTATCTGTGTAGCAAGTTCTGTCTTCCTGATAGTTTCTTAGATGTCCAGATCTTTCTTAAGAAATCTGTCTGGAAGACAACACACATTGGCAAAATATTGCAGTGCCCTGAAAAACACCTTTAAAAGAATAAATTGTATTTAATTAAATTTTTATAGCTTGGAGAGCTGTAGTTATTCATTTTTCTTGTGTTCTTGTCTCATTTTTTTTTCTGCAATCCTAAGCATAGGCAGACAGTATTTTAAGTCTTCTGAGAAAGTCATTAGAGATTCCGATCATGGTAGAGTGACAAAGCTGGGTGAAGCTTTAAAGATTCAAGTGATATGGTAAATAAAATATCAGTCTGCAGCCTATTTAAAAAATATTCTAGATTATCAATATTATTCTTTTGTTTCCACTGGTTGAAAAAAAAGAAGGACTTACATTAAAGCATCTCTGAACATCCAAAGGGAATAGCTGGCTTAGTTGGAAGCCAGACACCAAAGTGATTAATTGCAAATAGTCATCCTAGTCCTTTCTGCAGGTTTGTCTTCATTTTGCTTTCAGTATTATTCATTCTAGCTAAAATTATAGTTATCCTTAATCAAAACAAAAGAAAGACTGCAACTTGGGTTCTTTTTAGGTGACAGCTAAAAGTGGTAATCAGATGTCAACACCTGGTGAAAAGAAATTTCTCTGTAGTATTTCAGCTTTAACTTACCATTTGCTATTTTAAACCATTTGTCCAACAGCTTGGAAAAACAGCTTTTCCTTCATCAGTTAGAGTTTTTTTTGTTTGTTTTATTTCTTTAAATATTATATTAATATTCCTAGAAATTGCAGCCTTTCTTTTGGAGGTTAGATGGAAGAAGATCCTTTGCCATTTACTGTGAAACAAATGGTCTGATGACCATACTTTCCAACTGTGTGGTCTCAAGATATGAGACCAAGAAGTCCAGGCTCTGGGTCTTCAGTGCACAAATATTTCGGTACTGCACGTGTCGCATCAGTGACAGGTACAAAGCGCAGCTGATTTGGACATGCAGTAGAAGTTCCTATATTGCAGACGCAGTGAGATCAATCTTTTTGCAGAAGCAGAAAGTATAGTCTTGCTGTACCAAAGACTTGTCCTCCCTGACACATAGACAGCTGCTCTTCAGCTGTTCTTTTGAGCGAGCGTTAAAGCCAGGTGATTTGTGGGAGAGTATCACTTCTTTTTCTTTGCTTGTGGAGACTCAGTTCAGATGTTTTCATTCAGAAATTCTGCCACTTGGGACCATGGCAAGGTGATATGTTTTTCTCAACATGAAGCATTTGGTGTGCTTGGCAGACAAAAATAATTCCTGTGACCTCTTCCAGGGTACATTTTGGCTGACTTTATATGAGAAAGGCAAGGAAACGGCTTAGTGCTTACGTCTTTAGTGTCTCATTTCTGAAACAAATGCAACTCTGAAAGCTTAAAAAAGCAAATTATATCTGTGGAGGGAACCTCCTGTGAAACCAGAAACACTAGCTAGTATATCCAAAGTATTCTGGGAACACAAAGCCCTGCGTTCATTACCCAGGATGTTGGCTTCTCAATTTCAAGTAGTGATGTATACGAAGAAATAAGAACCCTGCTCTTGGATTCTATAGAAGGAGTTTTGTCCAATCATTATCTTTGATAGGAAGAAACAGTTGCAAAGCAGGATCTTAGATATGAATGAAATGTAAAAAAGGATATAATGACACAAAAAGTCTTTAGAATATGATAAAAGATATGTTGCATAAGCTAAAAGAACAATATCCTAAAGCCATGACTGAAGTTTTTATTTTGGAAAGAGATATTTGCAAATAAGGGCATAATAGACTTTTTCCCTAAAATATGTGCTGTTTTTTTGTTTCTTATGCAAAACAATGTGTGGGATGTCTTATGAAATTAATAGAAAGACATACTAACCACTCCAACAAAGAGAGAGACTTGAAATGAGGAAACATAAAATTATAGCAAATAATTCAGTACAGTTGTTTAGTGTAGGCACATTTACATTTTTTATTCTGTAATTGAAAAATGAACTTCATGTAAATGATAGGCCAGGGGTAAATCTCATGTGTAGTCTGTAGGTCGGATGTGTATCATTTCTAAATTCTGATGATTATCAAATGCCATAGCCAAAATTTCTGACAGCTATTTTTAAATAATACTTTTAAATTCTGTTATAGCAAATCACATCCTCTCTGTAATGCAGTGAAAATAATTGTATTTTAGAGATGTACTTTGTAGTTACAGAGAGATGGAGAGATGATAGGTGCTTTCGAGGCAAAGTGCCTACTATTTTTCTGGCATCAGTTTTCACAGAAAGGTCGTCTGTGATAAGGTTGCTATCATGATTAAAACCAGCAACAGAGGGACAAGACCTCAATCTCACATGAAGATGGAACAGGCAAGGCAGTGCTTAAAGAAGTTGGATATTTTTACACTTGCAGGTCCTGATGGTCTTGATCCCAGACCAAAACTTAGCTGATGAAATCTGAGCACTGACAATGTTTGGTTTTGAACACTTGAGTAGAGAAGGTAAAGTGAAAAACTGGAAAAGGTAAGCAGAGAACTCATCTTCATTGAAGGGAACAAGAGGAGTCAAGAGACCATAAAGCCATCTGTTTGCTTTCAGCACCCCAGGAAAATACTGGAACAAGTAGTAAAACTCTCTGTAAGCACCTAGAAAAAGTTGGAAGGTTACCAGAGGATGCCATACTACTCCTTTTCCACTCTTTTTCATGTTTTTCTCAGATGACACCATGTGCTGGGAGAGTTGAACACTGTGTGGTCTGAAAAAACCCAAAATGTAATTCAGCAGGGACAACTGCAGGATGCTTTAAGCAGAAATACTCAAAAATTTACTAAATAGCACTTAACAGAAAACTGTCAGGACAAGAATCCCGTAGAAGAGTATTGTCGTGGTTTAGGCTGGCCAGCAACTAAATTCCACACAGCTGCTCCCTCCCCCTCCTCCACCCCCAGGGAATGCGGAAAAGGGAAAGAGACCTGTGGGTTGAGATAAGAACAATTTAATACTACTGCTACTAATATATTAATATATATATGTATAATGATAATAATAGATACAAACAAATGATGCACAGTGTAATTGCTCACCACCTGGTGACCAAGACCTGTCTTGTCCCGGACTAACGATCCCGAAACAGATAAGTCCTGACACCGCAATCCCGGGCGAGCGAGAGGCCCAAAAAGAGAGCAAGAGAGAGAGAGCACTCCGAGAGTGAGAGTCCCTGGAAGAGCAAAGACCCTTATTTCCAGTTAACCCTCATCTTCATACTGGGCATGACATTGCATGATATGGAATACTCCATCAGCCAATTTGGCCCTCAATCCCAAGTCTAAGTTCAGATCATAAGGGGAGTTGTGGACCCTCTGTCCCGGCCATGCTCCCCCCTATCCTGTTGTGCTCCTGCACACTGGCAAGAACACGGCAGCTGAAAAGTCCTTCATGTCTCAGTGCCAACCATAAACATCAGTGCACTGTCAGCGTTCTGCTCATAATGAGTCCCAGACTAAAACCAAAACACAGAGCTCTTCCAGCTGCTAAAAAGAAGACCTAACTCTGTCCCAGCTGAAACCAGGACAAGTGTCTAGAACTTTGTTAGCTGTAGCATCTTGTCTTTACGCATCACTCTGTGGTGAAGCATTCAGACACTAAATTGAGGTATGGTTTATAAGACATATGAGCAATCCTTTCATCCTTCCCAGGTAAAGCTTTGAACTTTCCACTTCAATAAGAGTGTAGGCCAGTTGGAGAGAAGTTGGAAGGACTCCAGGGGAAAGCAGTAAAAATGATCAGAGATTTAGAAAGCTTATCCTACAAGGAAGGAACCAGTGATCTGAAGCCATATATCTGAAATACCAAAGATTTAGAGTGGGGTTATGGGCCTCTGATAACGATCTTCTTGCCTTGCAGCACATCTTTGAAGAATGAGTTTGCATTGTGTGCCCCCTAAGGAGGGTTTGGAACAAAATTTAATAGACCAATTGTGGTGAGCAAGAGTTGGACTGGATTTAGGACAAGTGAGGATTGTGAGGTAATAGATTACCAGGCAGGTCACCAGGTATGTGGCATGGGAAATACCCAGGTGCGCCCAACTGCCATTTGTTAGCCATGATGCAACTATAGTTGGTTCTGCCTCAGGTCGAGAGGATAAATGATCTGTTGAGTTTCTTCCAGCTCCAAGATTAATTTATCATAACAAACTTTTTTTGTTTCACTGCAGTATGAAGAAAAGCTGTAAGCATAGCGATATTTAAGTCTTACCTCTGCAGAAATAAAGAGGGTGTCTTCCAGACAAAACCCACAAACATTTACTTTGCTTGTCCTCAACAGTAATTTAATATTTTTGATTTTCCTCTTTTTTGCTTTAGTTGTGGCTAGGAGGGATAAAACATTTTTAGAAAATAAACTTCTCCACATTTGAAATATTAATGAATAGCAAAACAGATAAACTGCAGTTTCAATTTATTCTGCATTTATTCACATCCTGCTAGGACTACTCTTGTCTTTTCAACTTTTCTGTTACGCAAGCCAGGACTGTGCTCCTTAGGAACAATTTGGTCAGATGAGTGGCTGGCTCTTCACCAAAGGCTGTTCCCACAGCAGGTTTCAGTTTTTGGAGGCTGGTCAAGACTTCTTTGCTTTGGACTGCCCTAAGGCTTTTAATGCTAAGTCTTGACTTCATATAAAACACTTTTGTCCAGCTTTAGGCAGAGCTGAGTTTCTTTACACCTAAAATCGGTCTTGTAGGCTTTGGGTTCTACATTTGTGGGTCTCATTGGGCTCAATCTTTTCATCCAAGTAGCTGCCTAAAATTTCCAAGGGGTGACCTAGAAATGGTCTGGGAATAAATCAACACGTTAGTACATCCGTGCTTTCACCCAGGGCCTCACTTTTCATTAGGAGTGCTGTGTATGTCATTCCCTGAGACTGAGACCTACACCCTACCTCTGGCATTGCGGGAGAAGTTCAGGGATTGCTAATAATTGAAATAGCCGAGGGAAATACTGTGTTAATACCACTTCTAGATAGAACCCCTCAAGGGACTAATAGCAGGGTCTTGTGTTATTTATATCTCATGATGAGCCCTGATGTAAAATATCAGGGAAACCCTTACTCAGAGAAAATCTATAGTGTAACCCAGCCCGAAACAGTCACATTCAGGTGTTACAGTCTGAGCCTCAACATTGCTCAGCACAAGCTCTTAGAAAATCTTACATGCTCTGCGACCAGTGTGAAAAAGTCTGTATTTCTGAGTGCAAATTTCAAATATGAGTTTGCATTGTCTTTCTAATGATGTATACTAAAGCACAATTCCCTTAGCAAATATTTAGCATAATCTCTGAGAAGTCGCAAGTGTCTGATTTTACCCATTTCACTCTGTGAGACCATAAGGTGCTTTTCACTGGTGAATAAAACATTTTTGTTTCACTAGAGTATTGCAAGAGTGTTTACTAGAGTGTTGCAAAAAAGCATCATCAGTAAACTGAACAAGGGACGAAAGTACAGTTTCAGGGAGACAAAAAGAGTCAAAGCAAAATGCAATGACTCATGAATCCATTTTCAGAGCGTCTTCACCTTATTACTGCAGTTCAGTAAGCACCATCTCCTTTCTTTGTATCATTTGTATACTTGCAGACTTTTAACATCAGGGCTCTGTAAATTGCTTTATATAAAAAACCAAAATTACTCGTAAATTTCTGTCTTGATTTCTCACTGTATTTTTTGAAAAGGGAGTAAATGAATGGATGACAGATTATTTATGGGTTGATTGCAAATAGATAAGAGGATACAAGATGAAATTTGATTTCATTTTGTATTTTTAAGCTTCAACATAATTGTCAGAGAGCTCTTTGAGAAAGTATTTCTGTTCAGCTTTGCAACGGGGATGAGAAGATAAATGCTAAATTTCCCTCATCAGATGGAGGGTGAACAAAAGAAACTGATGAGTCTCTCCCTGACATTTATGGTTGTTAAACAGATCCCAAACTGACAGACTGCTCCTTCTGTCTCCCATTTTATTGGTGATAAATGATTAAATATTTGTCTAGAAGAGCCATCCAACTTAGAAAGCAGTGACCCAGCTGTACTCATTTAAAGATATATCACCTAATGTTACACGAAGCAAACAGCATTTGTTCATGAATTAGAATAGTTACCTCCTGTGTCAAGTCTGTAGGTTTCAAGAATGAATCTTGATCAGAAAAAATGGCGGGAAAAGCATCGATTTTGGTACCATGACTTAAAATAATTTGTCATGGTACCATGACTTAAAATAATTAACATCTTAGCAAAAAGTAATAGCTACTTTAAAACAGATCTTGGTGTGCACATCTATAGGATCAAATGCTTTTCATTTACATTATTATGGGAGGGAAATAACTTGTGCTGCTGCCAGTAATTATAGTCATTTGTACAGAAAATTATGTAGGTACTATTTGTTAATGACTGACAAACTCTGATCAACTGTCAGCATAAATTCGGTTCCTATGCCTGAAACAACTGCTCTACTTTGTGCTTGGAAAGTGAATCATATTTCAGCATTTGAACCCCAGTTAATATATAATGTAAAAACAGTAGCAGATTCTTTGAGTCTTCTCAGTGCAGTCATTCTGGGTTTCTCTAACTGCCTGCTTGCCTCTTGGCACTGCAGAGGAGCCATGGCATGTTAGTTTTGTTTTGTTGTCCAAAAGTTATGAGTCTGAATTTAAATGAGATGCACCAGGAATTAAATAAGGTCAAGTGATATTTAAGATTATGAGCAGTGGGTGAAAGAGAAAAAAACCTTCAAGATTTTGTCTGAATTGTCAGGTGAAGAGAGGAGACAGTCAGGGAAAGAAGACTTCTCTTGTTTTTACACCAGCGAGATCAAGCTCTGCCATGTTGATCCCATTTCCAGACACTTCTCCTCAAAATTGAAACCTTAGGGAGTTGATTATTGGTTACATATAAAGGGAAAATGGCATTTTTAACAGGGGATGCAGGTAAAATAAATACAGCTACAGAAGCATATTTATGGTAGTGAGGTTAATTGTCTTAAAAACTTGTGTTAGAAAAAAAAATACAAGACAGTAGGGATAGTTTGGTTTCCCACTGCTTTCAACCCTTGTGCATAACTACTCTCTGAATTAAGCATTCTCACAAGGCTGCCAAAGGTGGTTAAATCCAACTTTCTCAAGCCCAGCACTTCTCTTGAAAGGATGAGTTCAAGGTTTGATATTTAATCAGGAAAGGTCCCTAGAACCAGTGTATTTGCCAGAGAAAAAATTCAACAAATATTCAATGAGCATCATTATTACAGTTTTCTTCTGCTATAGCAATATCAGATTTGTCTTAGCTCTCGGGAGCATTATGAACCTATCATTACTATCTCCTCTTTCTTTCTCTTAAGCTTAGGAGAGCAGTTTTATTATTCTCTTTCCTCCCAGTACGAATCAAGCTCTAAAAGCACAGTTTTACTGAATTTTTTTCAAGTGCATTGCTAGCCTAAATAGCCATTTCTGTCCTACTCACTCCAGCTACTTGCTCCTGTCCCTGCATCTTTCCTTCTTCCTACATCCCCCAAGTTGTGTTTGCTGAGCAGCAGTGATAACGTTGCTCTGCTCTCCATAAAAGTCACAACTCTATAATAAAGTGCCCTGTACAAAACTGTGCTGCCAGCGAAGGGGATGCACAGGCCCAACACCATCCTCAGCTGCTGGCTCTTACTGCTGCCATCTCTCCAGATGCTGGTGAATATGCACCTGGTCTGTGTTTCAGACTAATTCGTTTTGGTTTTCATGCCATTTTCAGCTTGCCAATCCATTTGGCTAGAAAATATTCGTGGCTAATACAAGGCAGGCAGTGGGAAAGTGTGGCCAAAGGCGTGGAGGAGAGCAGAGTTATCTCTCTCGGCAGTAGTGAGGCTTTAGATCAGTATATGATACTCATAAATGCACCCTGAAACCCCCACCTGTTTTTTTTTTTTTTTCCTGCTAATTAAGACAGCTGGGTGCTTAGAATCATGGAATCACACCATGGTTTGGGTTGGAAGGGACCTTTAACTTTAAAGATCATCTAGTCCACCCCCCTGTCATGGGCAGGGACGTATTCCACTAGATCAGGTTGCTCAAAGCCCCATCCAACCTGGCCTTGAACACTTCCAGGGATGTCTTCTATGCATCTGTAGTCATGCATAGTCCAGTTGATTTTTGCCCACATGAACAAAAGGGAAGGGGTGAGGATGGGATTAAAAAAAAACAACCCAAAATGTCTTGCTAAGGAAAATGCTGCTAAGGCAGAAAAAAAATAGAATGAGAAAAAAAGGATTGTCTTTGACAGTCCATTCATATCACATTCAGAAATACAGTCACTTATACTGTGTTTAACATTATTCCCTGCAAGATGTAAATGATCCTATCACACAGGCAGCCAGTTAAATGATGTCTACCCTAATCAAAAATTCTGATTTTTAGTGACTCTGGATCTGAGGACTATTTGTCCTTGTGGGTGCACCAGAAATGTGCAAAAACTTCCTACGTGAACGGGAAGTCAATGTGCATGCACAGCTTCAGTGTAGGCATACGCAAACCTGGCATGGAAATGTGAGAAGAGAAAAAACATTTCAAAAAATCAAATTGTAAGCACTTAATCCTGTTCCTAAGTGGTAGATCTTGGATTTATCTGCTCTACATCACTAGTCTTCAATTTTAAAAAAACATAATTTGACTGGTATTATCGTGAAATGTTTAGACTCAGTGTATCATACAGCTTTTCCTAAAAGAGCTGAACTGCTTGCTATAATTCTTGGAGTGTCAGTATATGTCACAAATGAAATAATTTTCTCTTTCTTGCCCTTATGCGAGTAAAATTGTGACAGTGTGATTTAATGCGGTTTTCAGTGAACTTGAATTCTCATTAATGCTTTAAAAATCAGCTTATTGTGAATAATTAGGAATGCTGCCTTCTCTTCTGAAGTCTAATTTTGAAATATTCTTGAGGATTCCTGTTGCACAATTAGGCCGCTGCTCATTGTGTGTGCTTTCTGGGAGATTTATTCCTAATTAATTTGAATAAATGTAAAAATATAGAATAAACACAATAAACAGTCTTCTAATGAGACTCTATATTTTCCTAGCTTCCTATTTCCTTTCTTTTCAACTACATCTGAAGGGAATGTATCTTTAGGGATAAATATATGAAGGCAAAAAAAATCATAATGGGAAAAACATTGAACTGCAAAACTGAATGAAAAAGAAGAGATTGTTTTCATTTGCGTGTTAGATTTTTTTTTTACAAATTTCTACAAATAGCAGTGTAATTTAACAAGATATTTTTTCAAGGCTTTATTAAAGATTACAGAAAGATTAGCTTTACTGTTACGATCTTGTAAAAACAATGCTGTATCTACTGTACCTACAGCATGATTTTTTTTAAACATATACTCTGCCTTGCAGGTGTTTAACATTTGAACCACAATCTCACTTTCCCATTGTCTCTTCTCTGGCTGGAAATGTAAACAATTTTTTTAAGCCGAGGAGCGTAACCCTGTATCCTGAGAACAGATTCCTTTCTTTCTTGTTGTAATGCAATAGATTTGACTGCAACCTTTGATTTCTGTGTCCAAAAGAATGAAAAATCAGTTGGAAAAGAGTTGTTCAAATTTGCTTCTGAGGCCAGAGCAGAAGTAATTAAACAAAAAAATTCCTGAAATATCTAAAATACTTTTTTCCGTATTCTGGAGTCTTCTGCGTTTCTGACTTTTGTGGATCTCAGATGATGTTGATGAACCCCTTGTATCCAAAGAAAAGGTTTGTCATATTGCGTTCCAGTCTCCAGCAGAAGAGCAAGCTCAGAGAAAGCAGTGTTAGGCAGGGAACTTTCTGTGAGATAGAATCATAGAATCATAGAATGGTTAGGGTTGGAAGGGACCTTAAAGATCATCTAGTTCCAACTCCCCTGCCATGGGCAGAGAAATCCTCCGCTACACCAGGTTGCCCAAAGCCTCATCTAACCTGGCCTTGAACACTTCCAGGGATGGGGCATCCACAACTTCTCTGGGCAACCTGTTCCACTGCCTCACCACCCTCAATGTAAAAAATTTCTTCCTTATATCTAATCTATATCTGCCCTCTTTCAGTTTAAAGCCATTGCCCCTTGTCCTATCACTACACATCCTTGTAAAAAGTCCCTCTCCAGCTTTCCTGTAGGCCCCCTTTAGGTACTGGAAAGCTTCTATAAGATCACCCCGGAGCCTTCTCTTCTCCAGGCTGAACAGCACCAACTCTCTCAGCCTGTCTCCATAGCAGAGGTGCTCCAGCCCTCAGATCATCTTCGTGGCCCTCCTCTGAACTCGTTCCAGTAGCTCCATGTCCTTCTTGTGTTGGGGACTCCAGAGCTGAACACAGTGTTCCAGGTGAGGTCTCACGAGAGCAGAGTAGAGGCGCAGAATCACTTCCCTCGACCTGCTGACCACACTTCTTTTGATACAGCCCAGGATACGATTTGCTTTCTGGGCTGCCAGCGCACATTGCCAGCTCATGTTGAGCTTCTCATCCACCATCACTCCCAAGTCCTTTTCCTCAGGGCTGCTCTCAATCCATTCTCCGCCCAGCCTGTACTTGTGCTTGGGATTGCCCCGACCCACGTGCAGGACCTTGCACTTGGCCTTGTTGAACTTCATGAGGTTCTCACAGGCCCACCTCTCCAGCCTGTCAAGATCTCTCTGGATGGCATCCCTTCCCTCTAGCGTGTCCACAACACCACACAACTCCCAGCACACAGCTGTTTAGGAGCAGGTATGAGGAGCTATGGGTAGTAGCATGATAGTCAAATTTTAAAATTACATGTTTCCTGATGGTATGGATAGCAGTTTGTAAAATTTGAAATGGAGACTGCAAATCTGCTTAGATACTCTCTGTCAGAGGTACAGCTATCAGCCTCCTGTCACTGGCTCCTGGATCTCCAGCCAGCAGCTGCTATCACAAACTCTCTGTCATTGAGTTCAACTGGCTGCCATTCTTCCAAACTTTAGTCCTTCAGAGCGCTGTTTGCAGCACTATAAATTTACACATGCACCAGTTTATTGAAGAAATTTTAATCTCTGAGATCATTATCTCTGCTCACTGTCTCTCATCAAGCAAGCAGCAAGAGCAGAGCTCTGCAGATTCCTGCCCTGGGCTGTGCGGCAGGATTGTGTTGCTGTAGTGTTTAAAATTTCATTTTTTTTTTTTTTCTTTTTATTAAATTAAAAATCTTTAAAATTAGAGTTAACTATTTTATTAAAATGTATTTAAAGAATTTGAATTTTCAGTGTTTAAATCTTATGCAGCTAAAAGGCATAAGTTGAAAAATTTTACTTTTTGTTTTCTACTAAAAACTCTGACCGAAATCTGCCTACACACAGAAAAGCTCTCAGTCTGCTGAGGTTATGGAAGGGTCCAGTCCTCAGAGAGACACGTCAGTGTTGCTGTGCAATCAGTGCTCATTTGCAAGGAAAGGATTTTCTCTGCCTGCTCTATAATTACAGCCTCCAGAGAGTGTCCAGTCATCGCATCTCTCATGAGCACGCTGGCCATACTCTGTGGAAGTGGTGTGTGTGCTCTCCAGTCTGATCCTCAGTAGAGCCTGTGCTGAAATTTGGCATCTCTGTTGGGTCAGTAGTACAGAAAGGTGGTGCACTGGTAGACAGAACGTAGGGATTAATGAAAAGAATTGCTATAAAAACAGCTGTGGGCAAGAACAAAGGAACTTCATAACAACTGCTGGATAAATAGCTGAAGGTGTGAGTATATAATGACACACAGTGTAAAGGGGACAATAATTTTCTCCTTGTGTAAGGTGGTTTCAGAGAATATTCTTCTTACCTGTTGGCACTGTACATCATCTTTATTCTGTCTGACATCAACTGGGAAATAACTGAAAACATTAGCTATTTGTGAAAAAAAAAAAAAAGTCAAAACAATAAGGAAGATGCTTGAAGTTTTTAACCCAAGGCTGTTAGAAAGAAACAGTAGATATCGATGGGCTCAGTTAGACTTGTAGGGACCTGGGTCTTTTTCCTGGTCAAGGCTATTATCAAACGTTGGTTACAAAAAGAGCTCTCTGAAGTGATCTGGGAGCAAGGTCTGAAACAGAAATTAATGATGGCAATGAAAGTAGGCAGCTTTTAAGTACCCAAAGTATATTAGTTAAAGTTTTATGAATCATACTGTACTTTAGACTGACTTTTTCATCCACGGAACAATATGTAGTCAAATTTTATTTATATAAGTCCTTCTGGTATAAGCTGTCACATGAGTCAGGAATAGGAATTGTTATACGAACTCACTCGAATAAATTGATATTTGAATCTACCCCTACAACACGAAGCAGATAGATGAAGTGACATTTCCTATGTTTGGGATTAATAGGTTCTCAGGAATTGATTCACGGGATGAAAAATATAGACAGAAAGAAAGAGGGCTGTAAAGGAAGATCAGTTCCTCCTCCTTCTAACATTGTATAATTATTGTGAAACGTATTTTAATTTTTGTTTTGTAATGTATTTCATTTTTGTGTGTACCAAGTAATAAAGGAGCCTGCTGTCAGTGATGAACACTACTCAGAAGTCACAGCTATAACAAGCATAGGAAACTTCCACAATTGTAGGGCGCTACTTTTAAATATGTGCTGTATTCCCCTCCAGGAAAACTAAAGTTGGCAGCTAAAAGCTTGAGCAAAGGGGCAGGGGGAGATATTCCCTGCTGCTCCTCTGTTTATAATTAACTTTGTTTCAGTTTGTTTATTCATATAGCACTAGATATAACTGTGGTATCTGTCAAAACAAGTCAATCTAATGATATCCGTCAAAGCATTTCATATTATCCATGTTCCTTTCCTCTCTCTAAGTGGAATTTTATTAATTAGAAGCCTGGATTGGACTTCATTCCTCCAAGTTTGACAATGTCATTGGTAGACCCATCAGTATGACACCGTTCTCCCTGTCAGAGGAAAAGAGAGACTATATAAATATCAGCTCTGTAAGTTTGAGTAATTTCAACAATAAACCAACACTGAGCTATATTTGTTGTAATTGAGTTTGTAGAAGTGACCTGTCTGTGGAAAGGCAGGAGCTACCTCAGGTTGGGCTCCTCATTGTCTTGTCCAGCTGCTCACAGGAGCATGGCCAATGTGTTATGTTCCACAGCACAGCCAGACTCAAAATGCCAGGGAAGGTCCTCAGTGGGGCAACTTGTTGCATATGTACTTTCTGGTTGTATTATCTTGTTTTGCTGCCTGAAAGTTTCGCAAAATCTGAGTGCATACAGTGTTCTGGAGCAAATCAATTGGTTTCACATCTGTATAAAATATTGTGGCAAAACACAATAAGAGCTCATACTGCAAAGGAGGGTGATATTTATTCATGAAATCTCTGAATAAGTTACCCAGTTATGGCCATTCCCTCATGTATTTCATAGAATCATAGAATTATAGAACGGTTAGGGTTGGAAGGGACCTCAAAGATCATCTAGTTCCTACCCCCCTGCCATGGGCAGGGAAACCCTCCACTACACCAGATTACCCAAAGCCTCATCCAACCTGGCCTTGAACACCTCCAGGGATGGGGCATCCACAACTTCTCTGGGCAACCTGTTCATTTGTTCTTCATTTCACCCACATCCTCATAAACCCCAGGATCCATGTGCCAAGGTGGTCTAGCTCACTAGTGTGTGACACAAGGGACAAGGGACATTGAACCCTTACCACAATGGTTGGCATTTTCTTAATTGGTGACTATAAACTAATTTTTGGACAGATGTTTTATACCCTCTAGGAGTCCATTGTTGTTGTTATGGGATGGTCCTTTACTTTGAATATTTCTTTCTTCAGTCTTAGACAAGGCAGCTGCTAATTGCCTGTTTTTCTTAATGTAGTAAACACACATTTTTTTCTGCTGTCATCTGCTTTCTTGTTGGGCTTATAAGCAAGAGAATGGCATGCATCACATACTGTAACCTTGCTGACAACACCCTGCTGTTACAGTACAGAGTCTTCTGCTGACAAGATACCTGCGTTGTGGTCTCAACAGAGTCCAGACATTCTGTCCAAGCTTGACAGAATTGACTCAGTTTTAGTTTTATCGCTAGGAGTGTTCTGTATCATCAATACACATAATTTCCCCAACCTTTATTCTTTCTTCTGGTGCTTACATGCTCATTTTCATTCATATTTCATTTGTTTCTACTCTAGTATTTCTATGACATGTCCTGTGCATTTTGTGGCTTCACCAGTTTACTCTGTTCAACCGGTCACTTTGTTGGTGGTAAGGGACGCTGTGGTAAAGCTAGGAATCCAGCAATTAGGAATTATGCATTTTACATCTCTAGAGCACACTGTTTTGGTTAACTACCCACAAATCACACACTTCTTAATTACATTTTAAGGTTTTAACTTAAATTTGGCTGCCCCATTATTTGGAGGTTCCCAACTGGGACTGTGAAACTCATGTTGAATTTACCCTCTAAAATCCTCATTCTGATTGTTGGTTTATAATAAACCTGTTTTTTGTTTTTTGGGTTTTTTTTCTGTGTAGGATAGTAGCAAAAGGCAGCATCCCATTTGGGTTATGAGTGAGAGTTTTGTTTAACTTCACTTACTAGAAAGCTGACATTAACTAGCTGCAGTTGATCTTTTAAACTCCTTCTTTGGTTACCGGAAAGTGGTATGCCTGTGATTCATCCCCATCAGTGTGTCTTAAACAGTGATTTTATTAATAGCACAGAGGCACCTGTTGCTGGACTGATCATGGAGGTGTCTCTATGCCTACTTTTTACCAGAAAAGTAGTTAGAACATATGTTTTTACTAATATAGTGATGCATTTTAAAAAGGTATCTGATGCAGAAAATAATGCAAAGTAGATGTAAATAGTTACTGGTTACCTTTTTCTGAAATAACTATGATTGAGATTTGTGAGGCTTTTGAGTTGTTTTTGCTGCAACTTTTTTTTTTTTGTGTGACTTCATTACCTTTTCAAATATTTTAATGTTTTGTTTGCTGATGATCCTGGGAAAAGATATCAATAAATATCTTAGACTATTGTTAATATCAGCACTTTTTCTGCATTTTCCAGTTTCGATGGAATAGCTCTTTCCCCTCTTCCTTTCCTCTTTTTGATAACAGTAATGTCTCCTGTCTTATTCAACTATTACACGTTATTGTCCACAGGATCAGCTCTTGCATTTGTGAAACCCAAAGGCAGCTGAATTTTATAAACACCTGTCCAGCGGAAATGGAAGGCAAAGGAGTTTGATTAATCTTCCCTAGTTTACACATTGACCCAATCTCATATGTACGTGTTCTCTTCAGCAGTTTTGATCGAAGCCGAGTGTGACTGGGATGTATACTAGTATTAAATCCAGTTCTCGTTCTTTTTTCCTCTTGGAGTCATCTTCTCTTCTTCATAGAACCATAGAATCATACAATTGTTTCGGTTGGAAGGGACCTTTAAAGGCCATCTAGCCCAACTCCCCTGCCACGGGCAGGGACATCTTCCACTAGACCAGCTTGCTCAGTTCAACCTGGCCTTAAACACTGCCAGCAATGGGGCATCCACAACTTCTCAACATGTTCCAGTGTCTCACCACCCTCATCACAAAAATTTCTTCCTTATATCCATTCTAAATCCACCCTCCATCTAATTCCTGTTGTGAGGAAATTGTTCAAGCTGAGGTGTTGCTGTGAAGCAGGTTGTACGAGTGAAATAGGAAGTGAGATGGAGGGTGTTCCTCAAAGCAACTCCTGAACTCTGAATTTCTGATGGCAAAGCCTTCCTAACCACCGGAGTCAGTAAGAAAAAGGTTCTACAATTAAACATACTGTTTTATTTATTTGGCTTTTATTTAACTCGATGGAGCAACGAAAAGGACCAAGTTTAGAAAACAGATCTTGCTTCCTGTGTTCACAAATGTTTGAATGATTCTCTGGTTTTAAAATAGAGTAAGAATCTGATATGAAACTAATCTGATGTAGCTACTGGCATGAGGGATCTACATCATGGATGCACAAACCTTTCTCAGGTCTTGAAACAAACAGAAACCTTCAGTCTAAAGGGAGGTGAGACTCTAACTCAGGTTGTGAACTTTTACAGCACTAATCCCACGCATCTCTTCCCACATCCAGCCCCCAGCCTTGCAGAAGCCAAGAGTGTGATTCATCTCATCTCTTTCAGATGTCTCTTTGAGATGAAATGAATCATACTTTAAAAGCCCTTAATGAATTTTAATTGATTATAAAGGAAGAATAAATGATTAGCATAGTTGTCTGATGTCATTTAACCATATGAATCCTACCCAGAAGTTTTGTTGTAGTATACTTTCCTAGTGCCCTAGCAATTAGCAAAAGTCATTTAAGTAAAATTAAATAGGCCATGGTTCCATTCCCCATCCTTCCCAAGAAGAAATGTTTTAAAGAAAGCCAGTATGATTAGGCAATGGAACTAAATCATTATTGATAGGAAAGCTATGGAAAATCTCTCTCTTCCTCAGTTGTCTCTCCTACCCATTTCCCTTTTCTCCCGGTAATATTGCTGCCTGTCTTGTTCTACTCTTTTACACCTTTTTATGCCCAGTGCTGGTTTTTCTGCATCCAAAGGCAGACCAGACCCTGCTTACAAACACAAGGTGGCTCCATGCATTGTAACGCCGCTACGTTTTATGTGTAATAGAGGAGTAGAAAAAGTTACTCCTTTCATCATTGTAAACTTCACTTTTGCAATAGGAACAGCATGTTTCAGTGCTACTTTCTTTTGCAGTTTCTTACATTAGTTGTGATGCAACCATGCAATCAGGAGAAGCCAGCACCCCGCTCAGCACTGCAGGAAGTGGAAGGGATTATCTTTGCTTATATTGCAGCAGGGCCAGGCTGCCTTGGGAACCTCATTGTGCAAAGACCAGAACAGCTGTGTAGCCAGAAATTGCCGTGCCCTTTGCAAGCGTGCAGAGTTAATAAAGGGCAGAGAAGAGGATCGAAGCATATCATAACCTAATCTTCCCGAGGTCCTGCCCTAGGTGAACGATGGAGCTGAAGAAAGCTCTCCAGCTGCCGTCTAGCCCACCCATTTGCTCTCATCATCATTCTGGAATACTCTCAGATCTTCACTTTACTGGTAGAAGCGTATGCAGATGGGTTTTGGGTCAAACAGATTATAATTATGTCACCAAGGAACATTATTCAATCATTCTTCCTTGTCCACAAATAATGTTTTAAGAAAAATTTCCATTCTTGATGTTTTCTTAGAATATCTTTTTACTTCTTTGTTAGCAGTCCTAGGGTGATAAGCAAATTTTTCCATGCTGAAGAAACCATAATCTTTTTATCCTTGGATTTTTCCTGGCAGTAGCACATAAATAGTAACAATGTTCACTAGTTTTATCTGGAAATTAAAGAAAACTTTATTTTAATAATCCTATATTTCAGAATTAACTTCATACGTATTGTTAAAGTGAGCTTAATTAATTAAGTAGTTTTTCAGTTTAAGATTAGTTCAGAGATTTATTTTTGTAATTTATTGTTTTGGCACTATCCATTAAGTAGTCCATTCTGTTATCTGACCTCACATCTTTTTCAATAAAATAATGATCAAATGGAAATAATGTGAGAAAAAAGAATCAAAAAAATTTAATTCACTTAAAAAAAACTCACCTCTGTACTCATACAGCTGCTAAAAAAGCTTGTACGTATTAAATATACCCTCCCTTAAGTTTTATTGCACAAGCAGTCAGAGTGGTGAGTTTGCAATAAAATGCCGAATTCCAGGCAAATCATTTTTTACTATTGCCTTTTACCACTCAGTCTGAAGCTGTTACTGATGTATTTGTTTTAAGAACAACTGAACAGCACAGATTTCATAGATAAAACTAGTGATTATTCTCTAAATACCTATAACTATTTTTTCTGTAAAGCTAAAAGAGTAATGCCCGGTTGAAGCAACAATCTAAGCAGGTTATTGTCGATAAAAGCTTATTTGTTCAGCTGGAAGTTCCCATTAGCCATATGATCTATGAAAAATTAGCTGTATGAAGTAGATTTTTATGGAAATAAAGCATAGTAGTTTCTGTCTTTTCTCTGATTGAGAGATAAAAATGTTATTATAAATGAAAGCAATGATTTGTCTATTTATGCAATGTGTCAGAGGATAGGAAAAGTAGGAAACAGGTAAAACTGTCTTTTTTTTTTCTTCCTTCAACATCTATTTATTTTCCCTTCCTTTTCCTAAATCATATTGGCATGTATTATTGACATTGCTCCAAAGTTTGGCTCGTTGAATGTTTAT
The DNA here is from genome assembly GCF_009769465.1 of Tauraco erythrolophus. Taxonomy (NCBI): domain Eukaryota; kingdom Metazoa; phylum Chordata; class Aves; order Musophagiformes; family Musophagidae; genus Tauraco; species Tauraco erythrolophus. The sequence goes on along the minus strand of NC_141465.1, from coordinate 129,651,445 downwards.
CTAGGAATTTCTCAGATCACTGAACAGAAGCTATATATGTACAGAGGACTATTGCTTTCTTATTTTATGAATCCATAGCCAAAGATGTGCGTGTCCTAGAAAAATATGCAAAGCAGATTTAAATCCAAATATCTACACCGTGTATCTTTCACTTTCACAGCCCCTTCGCTGTGGTAATACAGAAACTTGCAAGATCTGCAGTAAACCTCTCTAAGTATTTTTCAAATTGTGTGAACAATAAGAATGCTATTAATTTTGTCTGATAGACTGTGATGTATTTTATACCAATATTTAACGAAATAAACTCCAAGCTTCAGAGTTTTATTGCTAGTCATGGCAAGTTGTACCGTAACTTCTTGATGTAGGTTACACTGGCCCCTGGCTAGGACAAGCCATGGGTTCAATTCTTTTTGCCTCTACCGTCTTATAATGGTACATGAGAAAGGATTTCTTTAATTTATTTCTGTTGCTGACCTTCCAGGAAAAGTGAAAGTGTATTGACCCCAAAAATATCTCTTGTATTATTATTTGTATTTCTGTAAAAAGTACTGTAATTGTAGAGTAGTTTAAATACGTGCTACTCTTCCATTCCTCTTTGATGTTAGATATTGTATTGCTAATGTTTTGTTTTCCATATCTTCTCCAGGTCTGGGATTCAGTATTGCCGGAGGAGTTGGAAACCAACACATCCCTGGGGACAACAGCATTTATGTCACCAAGATCATTGATGGAGGAGCTGCACAAAAAGATGGGAGGTTGCAGGTCGGAGATAGACTTCTTATGGTAAGTATGACAGATTTAAATCACATTTTATTTGGCTGAAAGTTTTTTCATGTAGAGGCTTTCATTCACCTTACATTTTACTGGAGGTAATCATTACAACTTCTGTAACAATTATATTTCTGTCATCTTCGTTTTCCCCATTGTTTATATCTGTTTCTGAGACTGCAGTTAAAAAGGCATCACACTAGAAAACCAGCATTTTACAAAGAGAAGGTGTAAGAGAGTATTCATTACTTAGAGTAGGATATTAGAGAGTAGAGAATAAATGTCTTATGCAATGTGCCACAAAACTTTAAAGGAAGGTTTTAGACAAAATGTTCGTTACGGCAGTACTGATTTTACTGATCATTTTAAGAAAATTTAAAGATGTGAAAACTTTCATGTGTCGTCACTGTCAGTGGACTATTACCTGCATTTCAGTACATATAGGAATGCTTTATGTATATGTTCCATACAGATGTTCCAAAAAAGTATCTTTTCCATCTTTTTTCTTTAGGAAGTGTATTTATTCTTCTGATGGATCTCATGTCAGGAAATTCTTCCTGATATCTGCAGTGCTAATACATTGTTCCCTGTAGATAATTCTTTCCCACTCACAGAGTTTGTTTAATTCTTTGTTAAGGGGGAAATCCTGACCCTGGTGAATCAGCAGAAATTAATGTCAAGTTGTATTCATGTCAGTAGGTAGAGAAAGATTTTTTGAATAAGAGCCATGAAAAAAGTGTACTGCAGTAGCTCTGTTTTGTGCCGTGATATTGAAGCAGTAAAAAATTGCCATGACCTTTTTTTGCTGCCTGCAAAACTGTGTCTAATTGAAGTTTTCTTTATTTGGCAATGGTCACTGTGTTCCAGCCACATGTGAAGATGATCGTTCCATTTTTTGCAGGGCATTAAACAGAATTGGAAAGGCACTTGGTTGCTGCCTTGGTGACTGTTTGACTTTTTTTAATTAACCCAAGTGGATAGATAAAACAGCTTAAGGATCAAATGATGTTATCAAAATCAAAGCAAAATGAAACTAGAGCTTACAATTTCTTTGACATTTCTTCTTTGCAGGTTCTCAGCACAGAAAAATTCAAGTCACTGTTGTATAATGAAATTTTGGCTCATTTTTCTATAGAAATGTATATTTGTATTTGCCAAATTTGCAGCTTATTTCGTTGTTTTGCACCTTGTAGAAAATCTACTTGGGTTCAGCTGTTGGTTTTTTTCATGATGAGAATTCCTCGCATTTTTTATGTCATCTGTAAATTTTTGTTACCTTACTCTTAATTTCTTTCAAATCACTTGAGGTAATAAGTAATGCAGAGAAAAAAAAAAACTCCACAGATGCAAAACCCCTGCATTCACTATCTCCAGTGTAATTTAATCAGGATGAATTTTAATAGAAAAATAATTATTTTATGCACCATTATGTATAAGTTCATTCTTTCCAGATTTTTGTAAGATTTCCCTATTAAGCATCTCTTCTCAATCTTGAGCCTGTGATTCACTGCAGTCAGATATAGATGTTTCTTCATTGTGACAGGTTTATACCCTTGAATCTGACTTCTGAAAATGAGCAAAGGTCGTTCTCAGTGTGTTTGATGTCACATCTTTATACTGCTTTCCTTTCAGTCTGGAGCAGTTCTTTACTTAATGTCATCTCCTTTTATCACTGCATGTAAAATGAGGAAAAAAAAATCAGTCATGATATTGCTCTCCACTAGTCAGGTACTTCCAGGCCAAGCTTTTCACTGTTGCATAAGAAAATCCCAGTCAACTTGCTCTTTGTATACCTTAACCATTAAAGTGGAGATAGGTTTATAAGATCAAGATCCATTTCTAAAATTCGTGCAGATCACAGCCATGTTTTCTGGTTCAACAGGACATCTTGATTTCTTTATAACTTGTGTACCTTCAATACTTTTTCTCTTCTACTTTGTGAAGTATCTGTCAGTTGATGGCATTTACTTCATGTGCTTTTGTGAAAAATGAGTGAAAGAATTCATTACTTTATTTTGGCAGTCTATCAACACAATATTACTCTTGTCATTTATACAGCCCTACTTCTGCTTCACTGATTCCTTATTGATTATATATTTGAACACTTCCTTTTTTTTCTTTTTTTTTTTCTTCTCAGTAGTGCATCCTTTCTGGATCTTATTTTTTTTTCCATCATTTCTTTATAAAATTTACTAGACTTTGTCATCCTTCTGGAATTCTCATCAGCTGCTGGTGGTCTTGTTTCAGTTTTTTATCTGTGTTCTGATAAGTTTATGTGAAATGCTTTCAGATCCCAAAGAACATGCAAGTCAAAGGCATTAAAATTTAAGATGTAATAAAAGATGCTAGCAAATCAGAACTAATATTGAAATGTAATACAATTAAGTGCTGTACGAGCATTTTGAAGTTTGCTGACCCTACTGTTATTAAATGCAGATTGCCAATATTATGTTAAACATTCAGAAGATTTATTATATAAATACTGAGCTTTGTGATTATTGTGAAATCTATGTAAGGTCATGTCTGTGTAGTTATGTTACTGTGGCACTGAGCCTGCACTTCAGGCTTGTTATCCTGAGCACTTCCACAGGAAAATGCTCCATTGTAGGATAATCCTGAGGTGCCCATTAGGAAAATTACTGGGGGAAACATAAGAGTCCTCAATTTTAGAAATTAATTTAGTGTTTTTTCTAGGTATATGTAAACAGAACAGACCAGAGTCCTGCTCTGAAGACTTAGAGCTAGGAGAAAAATACTCCTTTAGTGTATTCTGGTGGTAATGCCTGCGGTGAGAATGTGAATGTGCTGGGTGTCTCAGCTGGGTTACTTCTCTTTGTGTTGGAAGGGAGCAAAGGGAAGTCACATACAGAGCGTCCTAGGCTAACATAGTAATTCAGGGTCATCTATAGGGTTAGATGAGGTTGCTCAGGAATTTTTCCAATTGAATCCCAAAAACCTCCAAGGATGGAGCTTGCACAGCCTCTCTGAGGTACCTGTTCCACTGGTCGTCTGTTCTCATGAGGAAAATACTTTTCATTGTAACCTGTTTGACACTCTCTTGTTTAAACATATGCCAGTTGTCTCTCATCCTGTTACCAAATGCCACTTAAAAAGTGTCTTAGCTCTGTCTTGATGACCTTCCTGTAAGCACCCAGGGAATGCTGTTAGTTTTTCCCAGAGGTGTTCCTTCTCCAGACTGAAGAAGCTCAGCTCCCCCAGCTTCTCCTCATTGGACAAGTTCTCCAACTTGAACTTGCTCCACTTTGTTATCTTTCCTATAGTGGGGGACCAAAACTGAACACAGTATCTAGCTGTAGTCTAATGAGAGCCAACTGTTTGGGAATAATCCTTCCCTGATCTCCTATCTCTGCTCCAGTTCATACAGCCCAGGATGCTGTTGACCTCTTTGCTGCTAGGACACACAACTGGCTCAGCCCCAAGGATTTTTCCAGGGAGCTGCTGCCAGGCTGTAAGTGCCCAGCTTGTGCTGTTGAAGAGGGTTAGTCTGTGCCAGGGGTAGGACTTGCTGTTTCTCCCTGTTGAACATCATAAAGTTCCTGTTGACCCCTTCCTCCAGCCTTTCCAGATGGCAGCCCTGACCTTGAGTGAATGGACTCATCTCCACAGTGAAGTGTCATGTGCAAACTTGAAGAGAGTGCACTCCTCACCTCTTCCAGTTCATTGATACTGAAAAATGGTTTAAGAGTTATTACCTCTCAGATAATAATTACTTTCTTCTATCTGATACCATCACCTCACTTTGGAAGAGTTTATCTACAAAATGGTTAAATCATAGAATCATAGAATGCTTTGGGTTGGAAGGGACCTTAAAGATCATCTAGTTCCAACCTCCCTGCCATGGGCAGGGAAATCCTCCACTACACCAGGTTGCCCAAAGCCTCATCTAACCTGGCCTTGAACACTTCCAGGGATGGGGCATCCTCAACTAAATGACAAATCAGTATAAACCTGTGTGGTTTCACTAGTACAAAACAACACTTATAGCTAGAATCAAGGTATTATTCAGGGAAAACTCTAAAAACATCGGACTTTGAAAGAAAATTTGTCTCTTAAAAATATTAGCTTTTAAAAAATTTTTCTCCTGTATCAAAATACCCTTGCATTTTCGGGCCATATCCATTAGCCTGTTGTTTCTTGGCCCATGTAGTCAGAGAGATCAGATTCTTATAGGGTTATTTATTTGGATGAGGCTTTGGGCAACCTGGTGTATTGGAGGATTTCTCTGCCCATGGCAGGGGGGTTGGAACTAGATGATCTTTAAGGTCCCTTCCAACCCTAACCATTCTATGATTCTATGATTCTACAATTCTATGATTCTATGATTTATGCTTATAGGAAAAGAGATGTTGCTCATATACCAAGAGATTGAATTTGATTCTGTTTTCTTGTTGAAAACAGAAGGAACAAACAGAAGTCACTTTCCTTTTCAGAAATTTGGTCTTGTGTCCTACCCAATTCTTTGCTGAAAAAAGCATGTCATTGTTTGGTGGTTTCACAGAGCTGCAATGGGATTGTGATTGCACAGTTGTTGATATGCTCCTTACAGGATCCTCTACCAGTATCTGTTTCTTTCAGATTGTACATGGATGTGGGATCATGTTTGTGTTGATGTAATCAGTGCATATCATGTAAGATGCATCTAGGTTACCATTTGGTTCTGATCAGAAGTGTTCTTTTAAAGTGATTTTGGCTGTCTTGTGGAATGGTGTTTTAGAAAGCAAATGGTATTTTTTTTTAATGAAACTGCAACAGAAAATGTGGTCCAGGAGTGTTTCTAATTAGCATTGCATTGCAGCTGTGAACAGGCATTCTAGTCAGCAGACTAGATGGAATGCAAACTCATCCTCTTACAAGACGTATAGCATGGACGTCATATCATCCAGACCCTCTGTAGCTGTGAATAGCTTCTGGTGCACACATTCTTCACTCAGGTAGGCACATCCACAGATGCAACATGATGCTGCTATGCCAGTTGATGGGAGTACAGGCATTACCCAGTTAGATGTCAAGGAGGAAAACAGTGTGAACAGGTAGTACCTGATCTGTAGGTTGTACTGCCTGACTAGCACAAAGGGAACACACTAAAAAAATGCAGTACTCTGAGGTGGAGACTGAACCAGTACTCGCTTAACTCAGAGGGTTCGGTGGCTGCATCCCTTCTGAGGCAGCACTGGGCTCTGAGCCAGAGTCGACTGTCATTGACTCTGGCCTTGTAATGCTTTATCTCCCATTCAAACGTAGATTTGCTCGGATCAGTCTTTGGATGGTACCCTAGCAATAAGCTTCCCAATTTATTCCTTCTAGTGCTCTAATCTAGTTGTTCCTTCACAGTTGTATCATTTTCATAACACTTCATTAGCCCTAAAAATATTTTTTTAACAAAATCAGCATAAACTGGGATTGAAAAATGATTGTCCTGTACAGCGCCACTTGCACTGTGTATGCACTACACTGCTTGAAGCCTGAAGCCCACCGCTCAGTTTTTGTCTGTGAAGCACAAACTCTTGCATTTCTCTGCAAAGAGCAGATCTGGTTTAGGACACTTAACCCTTAACTATTAATAATCTAAACAAGCTAATTTCAGAGGGATTAACAGACTCTGTCACCTGAAGATGGCAAGTTTCATTCTATTCAGAGTGCAGCACTTGTACAACTAACTCAGGAGTCCAGGGAATTATAAATAGTTAATCCGAACAGATTTACATCTTTAGGACAAATGATTGATCTTCAGCTCTGAAAAACTTTTTACTTTTCTCAGCCTTTTAAGTCATGATTAATTCTTAAAAATCCATCAGCAGTTCTAGATTTACAGCTGACACTTCACAGGTGTTTCCTGACAAATGTTCACTCAGGATTCACTCAGGAAAATCCACTTTCTGAATGAAAAGTAGAATATTACACAAAAGCAAACATTACCACTGGCAAGGTAAAGATCACCTCTTTGTCTCATTCATTGAGTGAATCAAATCTCCCTTACCCTAAATCAATGGAGGAAGGCAAAAAATTCCCTTTAAAAAAAAAGAAAATTAAATAATACATTTATTCCACCAGAGCTTTTATTCTGTTATCAGTTTCTGCTGTTGTGAATGAAGTTATTCTTTAGAGCCCTTGTACAGTCATTTGGGGACTCTTAAGATTTTCACTCTAGCTACTTCTCAGTGCCTTTGTTTTTCAATATGAATCTAGGAAAACTTCCAAATAAGATAATTCTTGCTTAGGTTTACACTTCATTGCCTTGATTATGCTATTTAGGAAAAAAAAACATGCCGGTCTTTTTATATCTCTTTAGCAACATCTCTTACTGATTTCCTCCATCACTCTAATAGCTTCTTTGATTGGACTTGTATCTTTAATTTCCTTCTCTATTGCTATATTATTTCTTCCTTTTATTCTTTTCCTGTATTATCAGTATGTCCTTGTATCACATACTTTCTATTTAAAGAAATAACTTTCTTAATTTCTTTTTTTATTTCAGATGCTGTTTGCATTTCTGAATTTTCTGTATATGGAACTTTTCCCATTAGAAAAGCCTCGCTTGCTCCATACTCATTTTCCTTCTGACTCCTCTGCTTTGGCTCCTGTCACAGCATTTTGTGGCCCAAGCATTTGACTCTTGTAGCTAAACTGACCACTCAGATAAATTTCTTTTTTTAGCATTTGCCTTAGGAATTTTTTCCCCCCTTAATTCATTGCTACTTAAGTTGGCTTCTTAGAGCAAGAAAGTTGGCATGCAGAACCTGTTCTACCCACACAGCTCTGATGTTAGTCCTTCTGCATAAAAGTTTCAGAATCTCAGAGGGTTGTATGCTACATACACTTTGAGTTCTTATTTTGTGTGCATCTCCCACTCTTTATCTTATTTTCCTCTAGCTTAACTCTCTTTTTTTAAAGCACATGCTCTGCTAAGGTCGTTTTGACAGCAGGAAGTGAAGCTTTGGTATCATGCATCGACTGTGCCACAGCCACTGAAAGAACGAATTTAGTACTTGAAATTGTTAAAATTGGCATCTTTTGTGGAAACAAAAAAAGCTCAAGAAGTAGGTTCTCTTGGAGATTCTGAAAGATTCTCCCGTCTCTGTAAATCTTACCATAAAAAAACAACTACAGCATTGTATTTCCTAATAATCACCTTCTTTGGCATGTTTTAAAGAATGATATTCAGATATTTCCTTATGAAAAAAATTGCATACTACAGTCATCTTGCAATAATACCTAGGGAGCTGAACAATATAATTTTTCAATGTATTCAGGTTTTCATTTTTGTACATTAGAATACCTGCAGATGTCTTTATTTGTAATCATTGTTGTATGATCAAAAAGTAGAGAAGATATTCATACATACACATAGCAGTATTAATGGGAATTGTAGGTCCAAAGCAAGGATAATCGTCTGAAGGAAACTGGGAAATCCATAGTACATTTTGTATACTGTAATTCTAACTTGATTTTGGCAATGACTAAGGAAGGTGGTTTTATTGCCTCTCAAAGAGCTCCTGTTTAAAGAGACCTTATGGAACCACTGAGAATCTTTGTCTTAATGAATGAATCGACGTGTTTGTTTATTTGTTTATTATTTATTTATTTGCTCTTGATGTATATTGAGTCTGTCTTTATTTCTTTGTTTACTGAGAACTGAGCAGTCTAGGACAAAAATAATTAGTAGCAAATTTCCTTTTGAGGAGTGTTCTCTCTAGAGACAAGAAGCCTCTAATTTTCTATATATTTGGGATGAGTTCGAATGGTAATCTTGGTATATGTTGCTGGAATACTTTTTATAGCAGAACTCTTTTTACTTTGGAGAGTCTTTTTTCCTCCTCAAATTTTCTTCCAGTGTCTTTTCTCTGAAGTTTTCCTTTGTATCTTGATTTCACTCATGCATTACCCTCTTTCAAGTTCTCCCAAGTTCCAGCTCTACATATTTGCTTTCCACAATATTCTGCAGACTTAAGCTTATATATACTAGAAATGAGAAAAATAAAAATCATCATACTTAAACTTTGCAATCATCTCTAGGATCTTAAAGTGTATAAAGATAAACATAGTACATAACCACACAGACATTAATTCTTAGTTTAGAATCACTTACTCTTTAATTCTTATGCCTACTTCATGATTTGTGCAACTTGTACACAGCGTTGGAAGGATACCTGTCCTGTAAAGTTACTGTCAGAGAGATAAGAAGTAGAACGTGTCAGAGCAAATAAAAGTTTTGTGTATATCACACTATATTTTCTGTTTCTAAAATGACCATTTATCCTCCAACTGCACAGCTGCGATATCCAGGTGTGTTGTGATGGAAGTACAACAATTCTAACCATGATTTTTACCAGCTAGATTTCCAGGAAAAAAACTTTGGAAAAAAATTGCAACAAGTCAATCGGTGTCTTAATTGTTTTTATACATTCCTAAAAAGACCAAAAGTCAAAATCCAGACGGTGCTATGATATGACATTTTATGTCTTTTTTAGACTAAGAACATTTATTTACAGAAGCAGTATAGTGAGAAGTTATTATGTGCGATTTTCTTCAAAAAGCTTGCAGTTAGGATGAAACACAACAAGATAGATGCAATGTATAGACCACCTGGGAAGGAGAGAACGTAAAGGATAACTGAGTGGTCATATTTCCAAGAGTGTGAAGCTTCAATATTTGACAGTTTTGAAATACATAAAAAAGAAAGGCTTAATACCAGTCACTTCTTGCTATCAGCCTAGTTGTTTGAAAGACATTTATTTATTAAAAGTGCATATGTATGTTACTGCTGTTCATAACAAAGAAAACCAGAGAAAATTATAGAAGGCAGGGATCAGATTTTTATTTAAATAGAACACCTGTCAAAACAGAGCATACAGTGTCAACAGCTCTCTTCTGAGTGTTAAGATGTATCGTTACTCTTCATGTCAAATCGACATTATGTGCCTGTCATTGCGTCTTTCAATTAACCTTAGAAACAAGTCTGAGAATTATACAAGGGACAAAGTTTAAATAGAGTTTAAACCCTTAAATTTAGCAATACTGTCCAATAGCAATCATTCTTTCTTGGTGTTGATGAAATCGTCTGGATATGAAGAGTCCTCTTGTGATTCATAATAGCTGGATATCTTTTCAGTCACCAAACCCTTTAGCAGTGGCTTATTGTCACAGCCAGGTCTCTGGCAATCTACTGATACAAAATTCCCTAGAAAGTATGTATTTTTTTTCTATAATTTAGAGTCGTACTATGTTAAACTGTAGTTGAGGAGCTACTTCTTCCATTTTGTGTAAGCCTTACAAAGAATCCTTGCGATAACTGTAGAGGTTGGAGGATGGCACTTTAAATCACAATAAAATGTTTCATATTCAACATTCACCTTGAAATGTAGGTCACTGGAACAGGCTCCCCAAGGAAGTGGCCATGGCACCAAGCCTGTCAGAGTTCAAGGAGCATCTGGACGATGCTTTTGGTCATATAGTTTAGTTTTAGGTAGTCCTGCAAGAAGCAGGGAGTTGGACTTGATGATCCTTATGAGTCCCTTCCATCTCAAGATGTTCTATGATTCTACTATTTCTGTTGGCTTACAGAACATGTCTGAAACCTGTATCTACATCCTTCTTTACTTCTTTCCTCTGTCCTGTAATTCCTCTGTTCAGGATGTATGCTTTTTGGGCAAGGACCATTCACTATTCTGTTTGTAGGAGGACAACATATTACTGACATTCTGTGGATATAGTGTGTTTATATGTGAATAAATTTTATATGCCTCTACAATAAATGACTTCTGAAACTTTTATTTTGATTTTCTTTTTCTGTGAGTAAAGCATAAATAGGCATGGTTTATTGCTACTGTTTCCTTCCCTATTTAATCTGTAGTCCTGTCCTCTTATCTTTGCTCTTGTGAAGTATTTTTCTTTTCTGATGAAGCACAAAACTAGTACTACATTTTACTTTTTCAATGTCTCTTTACTATGCTCCCAGAAAATGGACAAACTTTCACAACGAAAATCTCTTTTCCCCCATCCAGAACTGCCCGTTTTCGTTTCCTGCACCTCATAGGCAGCCCCTTATTCTGTATACCATTCTGTACCTCCTATCATTTCAATGGTCAATGTCATACCAGGGATGGAAAGATTTGGGAGCGTTAAGTATTTCTGAGGTCCCAGCCATGCATGCTAAGAGGTGAATTTGGACGGTTCATCTTCATAGGTCAAATAATGTAGGCATTTTCTGTAAAAGATGTGTTAAGTTGTTATTATTAAATATAGTTTTATGGTAATGATGATACTTGGAGCAGAATATCACAAAGGACTTTTCTACTGACAAGATCAAGTGCCATCTCAACCCATTATGGTTCTGTGATATTATCAATACTGCTACATCAGTCTTTGAATATGTAAACGCTAAGAAAATTGTTTTCTCCCTTATTGCAATACTGATTCTGTCATCTTCAGTGCTCTTTATCTACAACATTTTTCCCAACATTGTGATAACTGCAAGGCTGCATCATTTTTTGTGTCTATTTCTGCATCCCTACTCACCTGCCTGATTTCTCCTTTCAGGTAAATAATTACAGTTTAGAAGAAGTTACCCATGAAGAGGCAGTAGCGATACTGAAGAACACATCAGATGTAGTGTATCTGAAAGTTGGAAAGCCCACTACCATTTACATGACCGATCCTTATGGCCCTCCAGATATTACTCACTGTAAGTAATTGCAACTAATTTTGTGGGAGATATCAGTTTGGCAGATGATTGTGTTTTTTTCATAGCTTGTCCAAAGTGGCCCATTAAAGTTTATGAAACAGCTTGGAAGGCTACACTAATGAAATGTTTATGGCCGCTTAAGCATGCTACACTCATGAAGTGTTTCAAGTAATTTAACTCTGCTAAAGTATTTTTGCAGCAAAAGTAACAATGTAGCTGATGTACTGCCATGCTAATTCCAATCAGCCATTGTCCAGGTGATCAGACCAAACTGTAGCTCTTGTGACAATTACAGTGATAAACATATGCAAATATGTTTTGAAATATGCTTAGATTTGTAGACTGAAGTCCTCTGTTCACTAAAAAATCAGAACAAGCAGCAAATCAACTTAGCAAAAAGCCTGAGAAAAACATATATGATATTTGCATAAAATATTTCCTTGGAATGTAAAAATCACCACTCTGCTTACACAGATTTACCTATTTTCTGTGTATATCCAATTCCTAAGTTATTCTTCCGCTTTTGCTTTATTCTCGGTCTGTCTGCTAACTTTATGTATGTTCATCTGCTGTTTTTTCACTGTGGACCAAGGCCTTATTTGTCCTTGTATTCAGTGTACACTCTGTTGTAGGAAAAGTTGTTGAAACAATATAGTAAAGTTCAGTGTAGGATGTCAGAAGAAGATGATTTTATTTTAAAACAAATTGATTTTAGGCTGTCATATCATAGATTCATAGATTCATAGATTTCTAGGTTGGAAAAGACCTTAGAGATCATCGAGTCCAACCATCCCTAATCCCCATTAAACCATATCCTCAAGTAGATCATCCACCCTATTCTTGAACACATTCGGGGATGGGGACTCAACCACCTCCCTGGGCAGCCTATTCCAGTGGCTGACAACCCTTTCAGAGAAGAAATTCTTCCTAACATCCAACCTGAATCTCCCCTGACTAAGCTTATGCCCATTTCCTCTTGTTCTATCACCCATCACCAATGTAAAGAGCCCTTCCCCCACATCCCCACCATCTTTTCTCAAGTATTTGTAGGCTGTAATCAGGTCTCCCCTCAGCCTCCTCTTCTCCAGGCTAAACAGCCCCAACTCCCTCAGCCGCTCCTCATCAGTTTTATTTTCCAGCCCCTTGACCAGTTTAGTCGCCCTTCTTTGGACTCGCTCCAGGAGCTCAATATCTCTCTTAAAGCGAGGGGCCCAAAACTGGGCACAATATTCCAGGTGTGGCCTCACCAGTGCCGAGTACAGGGGCAGGATCACTTCCCTGTTCCTGCTGGTCACACTATTCTTGATACACGCCAGTATCCCATTGGCCTTTTTGGCCACCTGGGCACACTGCTGGCTCATATCAAGCCGGTAGACAACCAAGACCCCCAGGTCCTTCTCCGCCAGGCAGCTCTCCAGCCACTCTTCCCCGAGCCTATAGCGATGCTTGGGGTTTTTACACCCCAAGTGAAGGACTCTGCACTTGGCCTTATTAAAGCTCATGCCATTGGCCTCAGCCCAACGATCCAGTCTGTTCAAATCCCTCTGAAGGGCCTCCCTACCCTCGAGCAGATCGACACAGCCTCCCAGCTTGGTGTCGTCCGCAAATTTACTGAGGGTACATTCAATCCCCTCATCCAGGTCATTGATAAAGATGTTAAACAGAACTGGACCCAGCACTGAGCCCTGGGGAACCCCACTGGTGACCGGCCTCCAGCCGGATTTAGCCCCATTTACCACCACTCTTTGGGCCCGGCCATCCAGCCAGTTTTTAACCCAAAGGAGGGTGTGCCTATCCAGGCCAGCAGTTATCAGTTTCTCCACCAGAACACTATGAGAAACTGTATCAAAGGCTTTACTGAGGTCTAGGAAAACTACATCCACAGCCCTTCCCTCGTCAACCAGGCGGGTCACCCTGTCATAGAAGGTGACCAGGTTTGATTGGCAAGACCTGCCTTTCATAAACCCATGTTGACTGGGCCTGGTCACCCGGTTAACCTGTATGTGCTCATTAATAGCACTCAAGATAACCTGTTCCATGACTTTGCCTGTCACCGAGGTCAGACTGACAGGCCTGTAGTTCCCCGGATCCTCCTTCCGCCCTTTTTTGTAAATGGGGGTAACATCCGCCAGCCTCCAGTCCAGCGGAACTTCCCCGGTGAGCCAAGACTGCCCAAAGATAATGGACAGGGGTTTGGCAATGACACCCGCCAGCTCTCTCAGGACTCTCGGGTGGATACCATCAGGCCCCATAGACTTGTGGACATCCAGCCGAAGGAGCAGATCCTTGACCCGTTCCTCTTGGATCACAGGAGCTTCGATTTGCTCTCCCTCCCTGCACTCAGACACCGAAGGCCAGCTCACCTGGGAACTGCTGACCTTATTATTAAAGACTGAGGCAAAGAAGGCATTAAGGACCTCAGCCTTGTCCTCATCCCTAGTGACTAACATACCCCCTGAGTCCAGTAGGGGCTGGAGGTGATATCCATGCACTCAAAATCACCTAGACTCATGTCCAGCATTTAGGTAGAAAGACATGCATCTAGGTGCATCACCAGAACTCCCTGAGATGACCAAGTAGAAGAGTGGGTGGCTGTGGAGTCCTTATCATACACGTATAGCTTCTTAGGTTGACAACCTCCTTGCTAATGTGCTTTTTGTACCCTTAAGGAGATGACAGCAATTAGGATCTTCTGTCTTTCCCATCTGTCACACCTAGGCATGTCTTCAGGGTTTACTCACTTCTCCTTTGTCTCCTTATCTGAGTGTTCTGTGCTCCAATCTAGTCTTTATCTCCTGCCATCATTTCATAATGACTTGAGTCTTTGTTTTAGTTTGGGTATAGGTTATCCTCACAAGTTACATGTAGTTATGTTGAGTATTGATGACCTATTGTGGAAGCAAGGACAGGTACCCTGGGAAGAATACAAAGAAATTGTCCGAGCAACCAGGGATCAGTTTAAGAAAGCTAAAGCCCTGATGGAGTTAAATCTGGCCAGGGACATCAAGAGCAACAAGAAAAACTTCTATAGCTATGTCAGTGATAAAAAGAGATCTAGGGAAAACATAGGCCCTCTCTGGAAGGAAACGGGGGACCTGGCTACCCAGGATATGGAGAAGGCTGAGGTACTCAATGACTTTTTTGCCTCAGTCTTCACTGGCAAGGGCTCCAGCTGCACAGCCCAAGCCACAGAAGGCAAAGGCAGGAACTGGGAGAATGAAGAACCGCCCACTGTAGGAGAAGATCAGGTTCGAGACCATCTAAAGAACCTGAAGGTGGACAAGTCCATGGGATCTGATGAGGTGCATCCGCGGGTCCTGAGGGAACTGGCGGATGAAGTTGCTAAGCCGCTCTCAATCATATTTGAGAAGTCCTGGAAGTCGGGTGAAGTTCTCATTGACTGGAAAAGGAGAAACATAGCCCCCATCTTTAAAAAGGGAAAAAAAGAAGACGCAGGGAACTACAGGCCAGTCAGTCTCACCTCCATGCCCAGCAAGATCATGGAGCAGATCCTCCTGACGACTATGCTAAGGCACATAGAAAATAAGGACATGATTGGTGACAGCCAACATGGCTTCACTAAGGGCAAATCCTGCCTGACTAATTTGGTGGCCTTCTATGATGAGATTACAGCATTGATGGATAGGGGAAGAGCAACTGACATCGTCTACCTGGACTTGTGCAAAGCATTTAACACTTTCCTGCACGACATCCTTGTCTCTAAACTGGAGAGACATGGATTTGACGGAGGGACCACTCGGTGGACAAGGAATTGGCTGGATAGTCACACTCAAAAGAGTTGTGGTCAACGTCCAAGTGGAGGCCAGTGATGAGTGGTGTTCCTCAGGAGTCAGTACTGGGGCTGGTGCTATTTAACATCTTTGTTGGTGACACGGACAGTAGGATCGAGTGCAGTGCAACATGAACACTCAGACTGCTCCATAAAAATAGCAGGGAAGGTTTTGTAGCATGCACGTCAGGTGGTGTTCGCAACTGTGCTGAGGATACCTGTTTGGTTAGCAAATGTTAAAACAGATGGCAATCATGTTGTTCAGGAGCAGTCGGGTCTGTATCTTAGCAAAGCCCAAGAAGTAAAAATGCTAAATGTCCCTATCCAATCTCCTGCTTTATAATACTTTCCAAAATAATAATTTTGGAGTTCTAAAACAGTGTGGTTTATTATGTCAGATTATAGATCAGCAGCTCATAAGAAGACAGAAATAATTCCAGAGGGACAGTAAAGGTTGAAAAGATTTGCAGTAGCCCATCCCAGGCTGTTGGTGCATACAGATTCATTTATCCTCAGGGAACCTTTCATTATATCTACACGTTCCAAGTATTTCAGAACGGGTAATGGCCTTTCCCTGTAGAGATATTTTGCTTTGAAACATTCTGTATCTCAGCATCTAAAAGAAAGACTGAAACTAATACTAGAAAGTTTAGCTGCCTTCTTCTCATTAGAAAATTAGTCATAGCTCATTGCAGAAGCACATATCATTTTTTCCCCTATTTATCATTTCCTTTTCTAATTACATTAACTAGAGATTTGAATACAGCTATTATTACATCTCTCCAGTCATAAATATCCCCAGTAACTTCAGAATAGCAAAAAAGTGAGCAAACAACAAAATCCACAGACCCTGAACAGAATTAATACAGCAACTGACATCATCTACCTGGACTTGTCCAAAGCATTTGACACTGTTTCACATGACATCTTTATCTCTAAATTGGAGAGACATGGATTTGATGGATGGACCACTCGATGGATAAGAAATTGGCTGGACGGTCACACTCAAAGAGTTGCAGTCAACGGCTCAATGCCCAGGTGGAGACCAGTGACGAGTGGTGTTCCTCAGGGGTCAGTGTTGAGGCCCATGTTGTTTAACATCTTTGTTGGCAACATGGACAGGGGATCGAGTGCACCATCAGCAAGTTTGCTGACGACACCAAGCTATGTGGTGTGGTGGACATGCTGGAGGGAAGGGATGCCATCCAGAGGGAACTGGACAGGCTTGAGAGGTGGGCCTGTGAGAACCTCATGAAGTTCAACAAGGCCAAGTGCAAGGTCCTGCACGTGGGTTGGGGCAATCCCATGCACAAGTACAGGCTGGGCGGAGAATGGATTGAGAGCAGCCATGAGGAGAAGGACTTGGGGGTGTTGGTTGATGAGAAGCTCAACATGAGTTGGCAATGTGTGCTGGCAGCCCAGAAAGCCAACCGTATCCTGGGCTGTATCAAAAGCAGCGTGGCCAGCAGGTCGAGGGAGGTGATTCTGCCCCTCTACTCTGCTCTCGTGAGACCCCACCTGGAATACTGCGTTCAGCTCTGGAGTCCGCAACACAAGAAGGACATGGAGCTACTGGAACGAGTCCAGAGGAGGGCCACGAAGATGATCTGAGGGCTGGAGCACCTCTGCTATGAAGACAGGCTGAGAGAGTTGAGGCTGTTCAGCCTGGAGAAGAGAAGACTCCGGGGTGATCTTATTGCAGCTTTCCAGTACTTAAAGGGGGCCTACAGGAAAGCTGGAGAGGGACTTTTTACAAGGGCATGTAGTGATAGGACAAGGGGCAATGGCTTTAAACTGAAAGAGGGGAGATTTCGATTAGATCTAAGGAAGAAATTCTTCACTGTGAGATACTGGAACAGATTGCCCAGAGAAGTTGTTGATGTCCCATATCTGGAGGTGTTCAAGGTCAGGTTGGATGAGGCTTTGAGCAACCTGGTGTAGTGGAGGATTTCCCTGCTCATGGCAGGGGAGTTGGAACTAGATGATCTTTAAGGTCCCTTCCAACCCAAACCATTCTATGATTCTATGATAGTCCTATGGTTTTCATTATTAATGAAAATTAATCATTAATATGTAAGAGGTTTGTATCCACTTTCTGTTTTAAATAGAGAGATTTACTGTGATTTAAATGCAATCTATATTGTTATTAAAATTTCAATTATAGTGGGAATTTTGGCATCTTTAGTAGATCACAGCTTTAAATCTTCACCATCATAATTCTTGCCATATATAAATTTATTGCTCTTATCCTGCATTGAACTCTTATATTACTCCTATTGCTGTATATTGGAGCCAAAGTGGAGATTGTGCTTCTAATCTCTTTGTCTCCCATTTACATTTCCTTCTTCAAGTCAGTCCTAATTGAAGAAAATGTTTCCTGTCTTCCAAGCTATCCTTTCTTATTGAGATCCCCTCTAAAGAGTCAATCCCTGCAAATGAGCTAGCATTATTTTTTTATTATTATTATTACTATTACTATTACTACTGCTACTACTGCTACTGCTATTATTAACCTTTCAGGAAAGGTCCGGTTGTTCATTCTTTCTTGCTACATTTTAAGCTCTCTCAGGCAAGGACTGTCTGGTTTGATGTTATTTACAGCAATGAACATGTTCTTGGTACTTAACTGAAAAATGGTGCTGTTGTGACACGTAATCAAACATGAAAGTGTCTGACTAGAAATGCTTATTCTTACCCTCAGCTTATTCTCCACCGATGGAAAATCATATACTGTCTTCTGGAAACAATGGCACTTTAGAGTACAAGGCAACCCTGGCCCCTATCTCACCAGGAAGATACTCACCCATTCCAAAGCACATGCTTGTGGAGGACGACTACACCAGGTCAGATGCTTCTCTTTATTTGTTAGATTTTCCTGACAGTTGCAAAGGACGTAGGTAAAGCATCCAGTGCACCTCAGATGGAATACAGCACATAGTTCTTCTCACCCATGTTCACGGGAAGGTGAATTGAAACTGTTACAGGTATGAAGACAACTAAGAGAAAGACCACATGAATGACTGCTGACCTGAGGTCCACGTTATCCGGGTGCAATCCTGCACCAGTTCATAAACAGCATGGCTGCACGAGAGCAATGCTGGCCCTGAGCAAAATTTTCTGCTTCTTAGCAGCTGTGTTAGCCGTGATAGTTCCTTACTGGCACAACTGGGATATCTCAGGATCAGTGACTTATCTGCCTCACTGCACGAACGGGTGGAGGGACTGTATGTGCTTCTGTACCTGTCCGTGACAGCACGCTCTGAAAGGTCCAACTTGTTTAGTTTCGTGCAAGCGAGGCTGAAATAACCTGTAATTGCTCTGTGTGCACACAGTGAAAGATAAATGTCACTGAGAGAAAACACTGTGGGAAAAAGGGAAAAAAGGCCTATAAACTGGCTGCAATTAAATATAGCAGGCAAACTGGAAGAAGTTTCTCAAGCATTAGAGCAATCATAATGTGAAACAACTTTCTGTGAGAGCACGGAGGTTCAAAGGAAGCTGTTTATGCAGTGACACTGTGTACCTTTTTACAAGGGGTCCTTCCATGTGATTATCAGCAAAATGACCCTGGAAATTGCTTCTGATCCTCTTTCCTTTTTTAATAATCCCGAAAGGATTGGGACTACTTTGTGGAAGTACAGTAGCAGAATTATCTAGGTAGTTGATTTCCAGGTAGAAAAGGCACATGGGAAAATGCTGGGAGGGTTCTTTTATGCCTTGTGTTAGATCAGCACCGGATGTCACTGATGAGACAGTGTGTATTTACCTTTTTGTTTGGAGAGCACTACCATTCACTTAGAAGACAACAGTTGCTAAATTTGCAAAATGAGCCCTCGTTATAATGTCTAGTGCCACGGAAAATAAGAATTTTATTTTTTTTCTTCTGGACTTCAGTATTTATAAATTCATTATTTTTAAAGCTAGGAGGGGACTGTTCTGATCATCTAACCTGACCTACTGTGTATTTCAAATCAAAGAATCTCATCTGCTTATGCATTCATCAGCTTCATAACTTGCTAATTTGCATTTCATTTTTCTTGCTGCATATGATTACGATCTCAAGTTGCTTAACTTGTTGGATCAGACAGATTCAGAGTAACTAAATCATGATACAGTGTTTAATCAGGACATAAATATATGGAAACCACACCTTGCTTCCCTGTCTTGGCTGAAAGAATTGCTCCTTTATTTTGAGGATGCAAAGCTGACTTTGCTTTCCTTCCATTTATGATACGTTCAATTAGGATGAATTTTCTCCAAAGTGTTCCAAGAAGTTACATTTCTTAACTAATAGTTAAGACATTGATGTCATTAAATTGTGCATCAAGGCTTTATCTAGGCTAGTACTGACCTCATAATTTCTAAAATGCTTTTGTATGGGAAGAATATCAATATAGTATCTGGGTTACAATGATGAAGGCCTTCTCAATAAGCTTGTAGTCCTGAATGCTCTCCTTCTGTACTGAGATGTCAGCACCGTGACTGTCTCTGAGAAAGAGTTGGCAAGGTTCAAAAACAGCAAAAAATGCAACTTTAAAAGTAGGTGATAGCTAAGGAGACCAAGAAGTCACAGAAGGTGAAGGAAGTAATCCTAAAAAAGTAGAAAAGCTGCCCTGAGAATTAAAAGACCATTTAAACAGTTGGAAGATCTGTAAGGTGATGAAAAACTATCTTTAGACAGTCCTGTGTTTCAATATGTTCCATGTAGCTGATGTTAACTTTCTAATTACTTCTACCACCAAAAAAAAAAAAAAAGTCATAGAAGAGAAGGACTGACAGTCCTAGCCCATTAGTTCCATAGATATCCAGTAGAAAACATACTTGCTCAAAGAACCATGTAAGATACATATCAAAATTAATTAGTATGTCTTTTTGATCTTTTTAGGAAGAAAGATGTATTCCTATCCTGATATTTTTAGCTTGTTTGAAAACAAGTTAATTTTGCTCATTTAGCTCCTGACAGTAAAACCCAATACTGACACAGTCTGATTCTTGACTGAGGTATTCACATCAACCTCCATTTTGTATTATCTGGGGAAAATAATGAATGCCCAGAGAAGCAGTATATATTCTGTGAGTACTCCTCTCCTGTGTTCTTCTTCCCATCTGGATTTCCAAATTAGCTCATTGTCTAATGAGGGCCTGATACCTGAAGTCTCCTGTGGTATTGGTGCTATTGAGGGGAGAGGTTGACTCTGCAAACACGACCTTCTGTGGAAGGTGCGTGGTGCTGGCAGAAATAAAGGTGTTGAGTAATAGGAGCAGACTCTGAATGCAACAGAGCAAATCAGATTAAAATCTCCTCGTCCTAAACAAGTCTTTACTTTGACCTATTGAAAAGGAGGAGGCTATTATGGACTTACTTATTAGTGATAATAGGCTGCATGCTACACTGATACTCAGGGTACAAAAGCATAAAGATAAAATGAATGTAGTCATAAGAAAAATGGCATTTCTTGCCATTACATTTCCTCACTGGCCATACATCATACTGCAGTATCTGAGAGACACCCAAACAAGAGCCAGGAGACCAGGTTTCTCCTCTGACTACAATGACTAAGAGGCTCTGACCTTCAAAACCAAACCGTTTAACCCTTGAATGATGCTGTCTTTTTTTTTTTTTTTTAATGTCCATGTAGCTAATTATTGCCTATTGATTGAAGTAGGGCTATTGCAAATGACACAGTTAATTCTCACAGTGATTTTCACAACTATAAACTGAGAATGGTGAATGCACTCTTTCTGTGCAATGCCGTAGGATTTGCTGATGAGTCTGCCATTGAAATAAGAAGATATCTGGAAAGTCTTCGTTGCTAAAGACTTTGGGAGGTCAATTACTATATTGATAATTTTAGTGAAACCGATAGATCCCCGATTGATTGCAGCTTTTATAATTAAGTTTCCCCACATAATTTTTTATAATTAAGATGATTGCCAACTACTGAAGTGCTATCCATTAAAACTACCTGGTTCTTGCTATAATAGGTTTTCAAGGCTAAATTACATGGCGATCACATAAGGAAACTTATTACCCATGCAGTCATAATATGGCAATACTTCTGGCAGATTTTCATTTATATGAGCTAAAAATATTTGGAACAACAACTTCTCCACTATGAGAGGCTTTTGTAATTTCATAATTCTTTGTACACACGGTTTGAGTAAGGCTGATGACAACCTTTCTTTTAACTTACTTGCTATAATGAATCTATCAGTAGAGTTTAAATGGCTGAACAGTCAACTTGATTTGTCTACTTTCTTTTGCTTTTCTTTTTTATTTTTCTTTTTTTATAGAATCTGCATCTGAAAAAAAAATCAGTACAGTTTCTACTTAATAAAACTAAGGGGAAAAAATAACTTAACCAAGTACAAGGGGTAGAAAAGTAACAAATCGTCTTCAGCCACAAGTTTTAATGAAGCTTGACATTGTCTTTAAATTCTGAGCTTTTGCAAGGTGTGTATGTCATTACTCCAAAATGTGGTCAGTAATGGGCACAATTTACTTTTCGTTTTGTTGGATTCATTTTAAATTCTCTTGGGGTGGAAGCTTTGTCTTCCTGTATTTTTTCTAAAGATTGTCAACTTTTAAGATTTAAATAAAAGAACACAACTCCAGGTTAGTAGAACATGGGATCAAAAGCGGATAAAAGCTATATGCTGAGTAACTGTATCAATACAATCATCATCATTCTGCAAGTAAGTCCTTATTTGTCTTAGTTTCTAGTAAGATTAAAGTGTTGTGCAGGCAATGCAAGAGATTCCTTGGTTGCGTTGCTGACAATTTCCTAATGCTGCTAGAGGGCAGGAACAGGAAGAATTCTCTTCTTGACCTGCTGCTTATGCAGAGTGGGTGAAAAATAACAGCTGGGATCAGAGCGACCATGAGTTGGTTCAGTTCATGATTCAAAGAAAGTCTAGAAGGATAGTCAGCAAGTTGTGACTGTAGACTTCAGAAGAGCAGACTTCAGCCATTTTGGACAATTGCTAGGCAAAATCTTTTGGGATGTTGCCATAGAGACAGAGGGTCCATGAAAGATGGATGCTTTCTAAATAAAACTTATTGAGAGCTCAGGAATGAACCATCCTGTTGAGCAGGAAGGACGGGGATTCAGCAGAAGGCCTTCTTGGCTGAGCAAAGAGCTTTCTGATGACCTAAAATGCAAGAGATACACAAGCATTGCTTGACTGCTTAATGACAAAATCAGCAAGTTGATTGATTTGAGCTAAGACTTACAAGAGTGATAAAGGATAACAAAAAGTGATTATGCATGTGTCCTAGTTTTAAAAATCAAGGTAAAATTTGATGCAGGAAAAAACTGATGAATTGGGTGGGGGAAGACAATGTAATGGCAGATAATATAGAAAAAGCTGAAGTATTCAACATCATCTTTGCCAGGCATTTAAGGGACCAGAAGGTAATTGAAGTAGTCAGCATAGATTTACCAAAAGCAAATCCAGCCGGGTTGCCTTTCCTGATGAAATGACTAGCTGCATGGATGAGGGGAGAGCAGTGGCTTCCCTATATCAGCCAGTGCCACAGCACAGGTGCTGCTTTGAGCACGAATGCCTCTTTGCTGGGTGAAAACATAGCTGTCTCCAAAGGCATACCTGAACCATGCCATAACTCCCACAGCTGTGCACGTGGGATCTGCTGTGGGGCACATGGTGATTCCTCTTCCCCACTAGTTGCCCTGGGGAGTGGCCACAAAGGTATTTCTCACACTTCTACTGTGGGCAGGAGAAGCTCTAACATGGGGAGCACCCTTTAAAACTCCTCCAGCAGCCTCTCATCCAAACGTGAGGAAATGTTGGATAAACACACATAACTAATCCATAGCTGGAAAGAAGATATGATATATAAAGGTTTGGAAACCTTCTGGATAGCCTTTTGTAGCCTTTTGGGTATCTCCTGGATTACATGCTATCCTGTTGCTCATTGGCCTTCTCCCAGCACGGCTGTTCTCACTTACATGCAACGGCAGACTTTGGTAAGGCTTTTGACATAGTCTCCCTCAGCACTCCCGTTTGAAAGCTGAGGACCAGTGAACTTAAAGAGACTGGGTTGGGAACTGACCGAACCAGTAGGCTCAAAGGGTAATGATCATCACTTGACATCTGTCAGGTGGTCAGTGACAAGTAGCTCAGGATATCTTGAGCGCCAGTGAATATCTTCATCAATGACCTAGATCGTGACACAGAGTGCACTCTCAGCAAACTAAGGGGGAGTGGTTAACATGACAAATGGCAGAGCCGTATTCCAGAGAGATCTTGATATACTTGAGGACTGGGCCAGGAGAAACCTCGTAAAGTTCAGTAAGAAGAAGTCTGCTCCTCAGGTGGAATAGCTGGAGACATTTGTACGGCCATGAAACAAACATCTGAATTGCAACTTCATTGAAAATGAGCTGGAGGTTACAGCAGGTGCCAGGCTGAACATGGACCCAGGAGTGCACTCTCCTCACCAGTCAGGTAAACAGCATACGAGGCTATATTAGGAGAAGCATGGCCAGCAGAAAAATGTATTTCCTAGCAGACTGTGACCAATTCTTGTTCTTCTACTTCAAGAAGGATGTGGAAAAAAAGGAGAGGATCCAACAGATTCTCAAAGTTTTAAATCACATGGAGGTTTGAGGGATGCTGAGGGAACTGCGGCTTGTTTAATGTTGTGAAGAGACTATGAGGCAATCTAAGAACACTCTATAAGTAGTCAGTAGCAAAGGTGATGAAACCAAACTCTTCTCAGTAAAGGACCAATGGGCACAAGCATTGGCTTTGGGTGTCCTGATTTTAGTTTCAGAAGAAAAAAAAGACAGCAGGTGGGTGGAGTAGTGCTGGAGCAAGTTGCTTAGAAGGGTTGTGAAATATCCACCCCTGGAGATTTTTAAGATTTGGCTTGATAAAATCATAGCTGATCTGAGCTAGTGTTGGAAATAATCCTGCTTCAAGAACCAGATTGGATGAGATGACCTACAGAGATGCATTCCAACCAAATTTTCTGTGATAGTAGGAAGAAAAAAGTGGTTTATTTTGTTGTTTTAGTGTTTTTATGGAACATTCATTACTAATATAGCTGAGATGGAAGTTACAATTTACTCTTTAGCAGATGTCTGCCTTCCTATTTCCAGAAATATTGAAATCATAGTCTAAAAATCCTTTTGCTTTTAGATGTTCATTCCTTCTGTCTTTAACGAACAACATGGACAAAAGCTCCATAAAAATAAAGTACTACCATCTTGAGTTTTTACTTCCTTTTTAACTTCAGAAAATGGTAACATCAAACTTCTGTGCTTCAGCTGATAAAAAATTCACTTTAACATTTAACTCTAGCTAGATATTAAAGATTCATGGATGAAAAAGCTGTCTGCATTATCTGTTTTGCTGTGAAAAGCCTGTTTGATTTCTTTTACATGCATCTTTGCAAAATAACATTTTCTGCACGAGGAGGAGGTGCTGGGGATTGGTAGGGAGAAAAAGGAAAACCATTCAGTTGAAGTCTCAGGGGATTTTTTCCCTGTGCTGAAAGTAACATTCCTCAACTGTTTCTTGTTTACTTACATAAACTTGCTATTAGAATTGAGGATATTTTATGGAAACACCTTTAAGTTTGAATTGCTACACAGATATAACTTTTCAGTATTAGACCATTACAACTAATATTATGGTTTGTGTGTTGTAAAACTACCAATAACAGTTTTCTGACAATGGTTTTGTGAAGCACAACAATAGGAAAAAAGTACTGTGGCTTTTAGTAATAAGTCCTGAAAACTGTTGCTTTTGGGTCTTTAATGAGTTGACTTAGATCAACCATTGACAAAATATTCTGCGTGTTTTAAACTCATGTCTCCCGGGTGAAGAAGATCATCAAGCATTGTAGGTAGAACTTTCAGATGGTGAATTTTACACCATGTTTTTGACTCAATGTTACTGCATGGGTGATGAGTAAAAGATACGTAGTACTGATACAGTTATATGAATATGACAGGTAATTATGAGCTTTCAACAATCATATCACCGTGCCTAATCCAAACTCAGCATGTCACCGATGCATTAAAGAGTAAATTATAGGTAGTAATATGGGGAGACTGATAATGCTTTTTACTTATTCTTAGAATCATAGAATCATGCAACCATTTAGGTTGGAAAAGACACTTAATAACATTGAGTCCAATAATCTTCTTATTAAATCACTTGTAACTTTGGCAGATTAATTGTCCAAGTTGATATTTTCATGCTCAATTTTT
This sequence comes from Tauraco erythrolophus, assembly GCF_009769465.1. Taxonomy (NCBI): domain Eukaryota; kingdom Metazoa; phylum Chordata; class Aves; order Musophagiformes; family Musophagidae; genus Tauraco; species Tauraco erythrolophus. The sequence continues at coordinate 129,625,944 of NC_141465.1, read as the reverse complement.
GCCTAGAGCTGGATTTGTTTATCTAAGGATAGCAAAGGTTGCATGTTTGTTTTGCTTTAAAATATACTGTAACTTATATCTATTACTTTTAAAGTAATTTTAATTAACCGTTATTATCGTCAAATTAATTTGTGTTTATTTTTAGCCATAGGAGCTTGGTTATTTAAGAGATGGAGGAAGAATTACATGACTTACTTGATGTTCTGTTCTATTCTCTTCTATTCCATGTTGAAAATTGTGTTCGTATTATATTTCGAATACTGTAATATTCCATATACAGATTCAGGGTGTCAAAACATGAGAACTGATGAAACTGAATCCACATAGTATTTTTATTGCATTTGTCAAAATATTTCTTTATGCCAAGAAATATAAGTCTTTGGAAAAAATGCATTTCATTTATCCTCCAAAATGTATTTAATATTTTATTTGTGGTAGAACTCTTTAAGATTTCACTGTGGTGTATCAAAGCTTCTCACAATTTTGTAATATGGACTAGATTATTTTGAAAAGCCAGCATGACTGGACACAGCATTATATGGTCAAAGCTAGTTTTTCTCTCTACTTATTTCTTCCAGTTCTTTCTGAAATAGAAACATAATCAGGATTGTGCTCTGAATGTCCATTTCTGTTAGATTTGAATATTGAAGAGACTGGAAGAACAGTGGGAGTGTGTTTGGCAGGGAATTATGGTGAGAATGGGTGTGAATATGAGGGAGAACTTGTCACTGATTGTGTGAGAATGGAAATCACAAGAAGGGAAGACTGGTATTTATTGGGTAAGAAGACTTGGATTTGGAAGGGGAATTCAGGACAAAGTAGAACATAAGTGAGAAATGGGCGAAGAGGCATGAAGAAGCAGTGGAGGAAAGCAGCCTGGAGAAGAGCAGCAAAGAATTTCAGGGCTACTGAACCAGCAACTGCCTCAGAGAGTCGGACATGAGGTTTAGGATAATCAATCGTTGTGCAAGACATCCGTGGCAAGGAAAAGAGATAGAGAGCAGGTAGGAAATGTTGCTGATAAGATGTTGGTAGAATCAGGCTTGGGCCATCTCTCTCTAGAAAAATGGAAAGAAATCCAAGGTTTCTGGGGTTTACATGATGTGTGTGTGATCCCACCAGGCACTCTGTCATGGTAGTTCATCTGTGTTGCCTGTCCATTTGGAGAACGACATCCTGCTGCTGCTACTGCTACTACCTTGTCTCTGACGAGGTAGAGTTCTTATGCTCTAGAGCTCTTGAGCTGGTGATCCTGCTGATAATTATATTGAATTCAATATGGTGTCCTATAATAGGATTTCTTTCTTGGTTTAGTCTTCAATCAATCACACAAATTTTATCTCAAACTAATTGTTAAACTTTACAAATGCATAATAATTGTCTGCCTACCGTAAAATTTCATTTTACTATCCCAAATGTATTTTAAATAATAAGTCTTAACTTGAGAGAATGATTTATGTTAAAGGAAAAATTTAGTTATTGTCAAGTCACCAGATAATCTGTTATGTCCTGAGTAATCCAGTAATCCAAACATATTTAAACAGGCCTGTCAGAGATCCCCAAGTAATAGGATTTGTCTGTTTCTAATACAGTGAGTGAAAGCTGCTTATTACTTAACAGTTGTTTTTTTAAAAAAGCCACACATTTCAGAATCTGCCTTAGTGCTTGTATGGAGATTTTTGAAATGAAATAGTAGGATTGGCAGTGATAATATGCACAGAAATGTTAACATTTAATAGTGCACAGAGGAAAAAGGTAACCCTAAGTACATACTGCATGTGTCATGGACATGGACCTTTAAAGCAGCGGTTGCCACTTAAGAAAGACACCTTGGTGTGATTGTGGTTAGTTCTGTGACATTGTCAGTTCAGTACTCAAGAGCAATCAAAAAGAATGGAAATAAGATCTGATAGGAAAGGAAAGGAGTGCGAAATATGTTTTTCTCCATGGATCTATGATCCATATGAGTCTTGAATACTACATGGAGGAAACTGGAAAAAGCCCCAGAAGAGGACAACAGAGATGATCAGGAGTGTAGCATAGTTTCCAGGCAGACCTAAATAACAAGTAATTCCAGTACAGAAAAAAGATGATGTCAGAGAGAGATAGAACAAAGATCTGCAAAAGTATCTATGACATAGAGAAGGCAACAGACAACTACTTTTAGCTCTTTGTTACAACTCAAATACAGGGAGTTTACAATGCATTGCCATGTTTAAAATAAAGAAAATACAAGTTTTTGAAATGTCAGCATATATTATCAATGTGCAACCAAGTAACAGGGTTACAGGGACAAAGGTAGAGGTCTTTGGATATGTCACATTAGTATTAGTTTGTGGGATGCCTAAGAATATAAAAACGTTCAAATACAGATGAGGATAAGCTCTCAAATTCATGGTGGATAGGCCTACTAACCACAATTTACTTAGATTTAGTTTCTGGTCTACATAGTCCTTAACTTGCTGATTTTCAGCAGCTGAGCATTTTTTACTGGCCCTAAAATGTTCCTGCATTCTTAAAATGTCACTGCAAGGGACTATGGCCTTTGGTCTGTTAGTCCCACTGTTCCTATGGGAAACAGCCGCCTTCTCCATTACTGCAACAGAAATTTTTTTTCAAATTAAGCAGTCATTTCATTTCCTAATTCCTAATTCCTAATGGCTGAGAATAATGAATTAGGTGTAGAATATTAAAAGTTCTGAATTATACTTATGCCTTCTTGTAGGCCATTTCATTTGAAAACTTGATTAAAATGTTTAAATAGTGTTAAGAGGAATGGGGCAATCCTTACTCCTCATTACTGTGCTAAAAAAGCTGCCATGATCTTAAGCACTCGTTTTGCAGCTACAGAAAACTTTAAGGCTCATGACAATAGCAGTTCGTAATGGAAAAGCTGAGAAATCGTTGATTATAGAAGGATTTCCAGAAAAAACTAATGTAACATACTTGTGATATTTTCTTCCAGCTCTTCACACTCCTTCTCTGTTTTTCATTTAGTTGAAATAGACTTATCTTATGAGTGATTTGGTCTTATTTGAATCACCAGGACACAACCTATGAAATAAAATCAACTTTCAGTTCTAAATAAACCTATTGAACAATAAGGTGTGTGGTTCTCCTAGGAGTTTATATGAACAAGAAACTAAAAGTCGTCAAAAGACGTGTGCCTGGAGAAGAGAAGGCTCCAGGGTGATCTTATAGCAACCTTCCAGTACTTAAAGGGGGCCTACAGGAAAGCTGGAGAGGGACTTTTGACAAGAGTGTGTAGTGATAGGACAAGGGGCAATGGCTTTAAACTGAAAGAGGGGAGATTTAGATTGGATATAAGGAAGATATTTTTCACTCAGAGGGTGGTGAGGCAGTGGAACAGGTTGCCCAGAGATGTTGTAGATGCCCCATCCCTGGAAGTGTTCAAGGCCAGGTTGGATGAGGCTTTGAGCAACCTGGTGTAGTGGAGGGTGTCCCTGCCCATGGCAGAGGGGTTGGAACTAGATGATCTTTGAGGTCCCTTCCAACCCTAACCGTTCTATGATTCTATAAGAAAATTGCTGGTCATTAGAAGTGGACATTCATTTGTATTAAATTGCCATTGATTTTTTTTAATAGTGATATACTTTTAAAGACAGTTCTTTGCACACTTCCCAGCAACATTATATCAGCAATACTAATGTATTCATTATCTTTACAGAACTTTGGTAAAATTAAAAATTGCTACTCAGAAAAAAATGTTGGAAACTTCTAGCATTGTGAGATTTATTTTCTCTCAGATTGAGTTTAGCGTTTCCTGGCTATAGCCCTGCATACTCAATATGCTGTGAGAGCTTAGCTGTTTTATTTCCATATCATAAAAGATTTTAAAATCAAAAAAATTAAACTGTTAACATTTAATGTGTTATGTGTTGGCAACTGAACCCTATCAAACAGGATTCTGCCATTAAAAAAATTTAAAATTAAATTGCGGAACCTGCATGATGCTGAGGAGACAACAGTTTTAATAATGGCATTTTGTTATAACTTCTGTTGTGCAATAAAGCCAGCCTGAAACTATAACACAATCATGATCCAAACAAGGAATAATAAGGGCTACAAACAACTGGGAAGATTTGCTTTCTTTACACAATCTGTGATGAAATAAATAAAGAAAAACAGTGTTAGATTAGTCTTCTACCTCCTATTGTTACTGTTCGCTTTTCCATCAATTAGTTATACCCTTGTATGGAAATTGTGCCTTATTGCAGTTAGAGCTATACTGATTAACAATTCCAGCATTCAATTTATTATTTTTTTTTGTTAGAAAAAGTAGTTTATGACTATCTGCTGTTCATACTACCATTGAAAATCTTACTTTGTGGCGTTGAGTGACTTACTTCCCTCTCTTGTGATTGAATTATCTACTGAAGCATGCTCGAGCCAAGCTACGCTGCTACTTACGTTTTGGGTTTGCCTTTTTTTCAGAATGGTTTAGGTTGGAAGGAACCTTCAAGATCATCTAGGTCCAACCCCCATGGGCAGGGACACCTTCCCCTAGATCAGGTTGCTCAAAGCCTCATCCAACCTGGCCTTGAACACTTCCATGGTTGGGGCAGCCATAAGTTCTCTGGGCAACCTGTTCCAGTGTTTCGCCACCTTCACAGTGGAGAATTTCTTCCTTTTATCTAATTTAAGTCTTCCCTCTTTCAGTTTAAAACCATTGCCCCTTGTCCTATCACTACATGCCCTTGTAAAAAGTCCCTCTCCAGCTTTCCTGTAGGCCCCCTTTAGGTACTGGAAGACTGCTCCTCTGGTATGGTATGCCTGATTCTTATGCTAACCTAATTATTGCTTTCCATCTAGACCTAGCAGTTGCTGCTCTCATTTATCACAGAGCTTAGGTTTTAGCTCACTGGTAAAGACAGAGAGCTGTAATGTATGTTTGTCACTAAATTAGCAGTTTAAAGACAGAAAGGGAGCAGATCTGCTAAATAAGTTATAGCAGCAGTTAGTTATTTTTCAGAGTAGACTCATATTAGATAATTACTCACTAAAGTAGATATTACCATTATCCAAGAAATATACAGTAATATTCACACATTTGGCATTTTAGGAAGATTTTTTGCATAAGTACTAAAAAAAAATAAGATAATAGATAAAATAAATCCCATAACGTAGTTCTTTGTTCTTTCTCACATTAAAAATTAGAAAAATTGCTCAGTATTTATTTTAAATAAGACAAAACCTCTGAAGCTGTACCTGCTGTATGTGAAAGTGATGCAATTGCAAATAAACTACAGTGAGTCAGTCTTTAAATAATATATATCTAGCTTTTCGTTACAGCATGCTAAATGACCTGCTGCATGTTTTTAAATTCATTTGAAGAATTAATGTGTCATGACACGAGCCCTCAATGTTTATGTTCAGTCTGGCTCCTATTTTGCTAGAAAAGTTGAGATGACCTTGATTGTATTTTTTGAGTGGAACATTGTCGTGGTTTAACCTCAGCAACCAAGCCCCACGCATCCACCACTCGATCACTCCACCGCAGCAGGATGGGAGAGAGAATAGGAAGATTAAAAATGAAAAAACTCATGGGTTGAGATAAAGACAGTTTAACAGGTAAAGCAAAAGCCATGCATGCAAGCAAAGCAAAACAGGGGATTCGTTCACTCCTTCCCATCGGCAGGCAGGTGTTCAGCCATCTCCAGGAGAGCAGGACTCTGTCCTGCATAACAGTTGCCTGGGGAGACAAATGTCATCACTCTGAACATCTCCCCTTCCATCTTCTTCCCCTAGTTTTATATGCTCAGCATGATGTCATACGGTATGGAATATCCCTTTGATCAGTTGGGGTCAGCTGTCTCAGCTGTGTCCCCTCCCAACTCCTTGTGCACCCCCAGCTACTCACTGGTAGGTTGGGTGAGGAGCAGAAAAGACCTTGACTGTGTGAGGATTGCTCAGCAGTAACAGAAACATACCTCTGTTATCAACACTGTTTCCAGCACAGATCCAAAACAGAGCCCCATACTAGCTGCTGTGAAGAAAATTAACTCTATCTCAGCCAAAACCAGCACATACGTTAGAAACTATTTCTAAATAGCATTCCCCTTACCCCATACTTTGAGAGAAGACACCTTGTATCTGTCATAGCACTGGAGAAGAAGATATACGAGACAGGATTTACCAGGTGTGCTGATGCCATTGGGTAGAAGTTATTTATTCTTCTTCCAGTGAAGAGAAATATAAATGACAAGAGAAAATGCTGCATTAGAAGCCTAATTTAATATAGCTGAGTGGTCTTCATAATTATCTTTTTTTTTAAATTATTTTATTGGGGATTATTTTCTTCCAGAGTAGGTAGGTACTATTGTGGCTAAATACTAGTTTGCTGTGGAGAAGGTGAAGAGTCAGGAAGTTATTTAAAGACAGTTTATTGCAGCAAGTATCTCATATTACTTTTAAGGATTACTGGCCTACATGAAGAGCAGTTTGTATGACCAGGACAGTGATCTGCCCAGTATGTTTTAATCGTTCTCCTCCTTTCTGATTTTTATCCAACTTTCTATTATTTTTACACTATTTAATTTACATTTACTAAATCAAATTGAGAGAGAAAATAAGTTTTTACTGATCTGAGCTGGAACCTTGATGTTATGTACTGCTTATTTTTCAAGTTCTTGCTTTTATGTGGCAATAAAATGTTCAGCCAGGGCCCAGCTATGCAATTGGCAGTATTGGCGTATGCGTCTGAGTAAGATGAAGGTGTCTAAAGAGCTGGTTCAGTCCATGATCTTCATGATCTTGAAGAGTGGCTTGGTGAATAGGTGGCTAAGATGATCTCAGAGCAGTTCATAGGCCTGACAAGAAGTGCACTCATAACTCAAAATTAGCTGCTACTCTGAATCCTATTCTAACCAAAGAGTCCAAGTATTAAAAGGGTAAATTGTTTGAATTCCTTTTCTTAACCTTAAGATCTCTCTCTTCAGCTCAGTTACAGAGGGTTTGTTGTTAGCTGGGTCACAGTATCACTTACATGATACCAATGAGTAGAGGACTTGACATATCAGTGAAATGACTTGAGAAAGGCTTGTTCCAATTTTGTTTTCTTACCATCCAGCACGTCTGAAAGGAGTGAAAAATTCTAAATGATTTAAAATTTTCTGGGCTTCACAAGACATTTTGTTAGGGCTCTGTGTTTATATTTGAAGGACTAACTTGGTCTCAATATCTAGGTAGATGCTGACTGTTTACCGTCATTTTGCTTTTGGAAGCAGTTTGTAACTGTCAATTAACATAGCAATCCCATATCTATCCATCTCTGCGGCATGATTTGTGTCTCAGCATCAAGGTTGGATGGTCACTCACTGATGACTCAGTGTAGTTTGAGCATTCACAATATATCCAAGGGGGAGTGACACTCTCATGTCATCTACCACTCAGAGAGGATGAATAACTTGAATGTAGGAAGTCAGCAAGTTGGTTATGGACTGGTTAGTGTTTTAAGCCATGGGAAATCTACAGTTTGTGTTCTTCTTCCTTCACTGGGGCAATGTATCTTCAATTTTCAAAGTAGGTATCATTTATATTTGGTATTTGTACTTGTTTTTTAATGTATCGCCTGAAAGCAAAAGTGATTTTTGAGGAAATAAAAGGCAGTGTTGGTCTAAAATAAAATATAGAAGTGGGTTTTCCTCTGGATTTTTGATATTGAAAGCAGCAATTGATTTAGTAAACAAATTATTAAATCTCTCCCTCTGAAACAAGTGTGAAATATGCTGAGAAAAAAGAATTTATACCTTAAACATTTTTAAAGGTTTTATACTAAATGCTTGACAGAATGCTTTATAACTAAATGAGTGACAGTTTTGCTATTTTGATATTAGGTAATACTAAATTGCCATTTTTTTAACAGTAAAGTTTTCCTTGGGAAAGTCAGGCACAGAGAGTTCTCAAATCATATGTCAGATTGCTATGAGTAGTGTTATTAGCACTGAGTGAGACCAATTTTTACGTAAAGCAGCTACTCCTTTTCCCCCAAAGGACAAAACCAGAAACTAACAACAAAGGAAAATTTGTTCTCTACATCTGCCAGTGCATCCACAGCCTTAATAAATTCCAGTACCTGTGAAAGTCATAGCAAAAACCACACCCATGTGAGGCACAGTGCAGCCAGAAGAACAAAAAAGAGTTTCATTAGCTGCTTGGCCTCTTGATATTTGCAGGCTTTTGAAATAAGATTTTCATCTAGCTAATACCGTATTGCTGTGATTAAAGACAGTGGTGTACCCTGGATCTTCTGGCAGAGGCGAGGATGTGACAGCAATTGCGTCTTGGCACTCTTTAGAGCAGAAACTTTAGGAAATTAAGCATCAAGTTTCACTCTGCCAAAAGGCCCAGAGGTATCTGCTGGGGCCAACACAGTAGCTGGAGAAGTTGCATGATGATAAATATACTGTATGTGGTGTGGTTTTTTGGAAATTGCTGGTTGTCTCCTGTGGACCCTTGGCTGGTTGGTACTAAAGGCTGCATCCTCTCCTCCCCTCTCCCCAGGAGGTTCCCTGGGAGGTTAGTGGTAAGTATTGCCTCTCCTAAGCAATTGCTCTCTAGGCAGCAGGAGAGAAATTCTAGGTGACCTGTCAGTATCAGTTTTGGGATCTCATTCTTCGTATCTAGCTTCACAGGCTGCCGTCTGTAATTAGGAGCAGCAGTGCAAGCGCGATTGCAGTAGCCTTGTCAACGAGGTTAACCGTTTGAGATGTGGTCTGCATAATCAGCTTCTGAAGGTTGAATCTGAAAAATGAGAGAAGAACTCGTGAAAAGAAATGAATTGCCTGCCAATGAGATGAATTGCTTACGTAGTTTGTTACTGTCAGTGTTATTACAGGATATGGTTCACTTGGTCCACAGCTCTACTTGCAAACCCCCAGCACATCGGGGCAGGAGTATGTTCTATTATACTACAAGTAATAGGTATTTCATCTTTATCTTAAATTAATGGGTAAAAAATACCTCTTTTCAGGTAATAAACATATTTTCTACTGTGCAATGCTGAAAATTAAGATCATAGAAAGCTGTGCAGAAGTAATAAAAAAATAAAAAAGCAGAGTACGTGGAAATATTTGTTACTGATCTTCAGAGATAAGAAATTCCCTTTCAGTGCCACGCTTCCCCTAAGCCAGTTTCACGGCCCACTTCTATTGTGTATATCTTTATATGCAGTTGCTTGTATGCCCCAATACTGTGTTATCAAATTCTAACGTTTCCTTTAACAGCACACTTGACTTGTCAGAAAAGCCTTACTGAAAAGGTCTTGCCAGATCTGCTATGCATGCTTTTAAACTGATTGCTGTGTTTTCTCTGTATTCTCAGCCACTAATACGTACCTGATCTTTTACTCTTGTCTCTGTATCACCAGGCCTCCTGAACCTGTTTACAGCACTGTGAACAAACTGTGTGATAAACCACCTTCTCCTAGGCACTATTCCCCTGTCGAGTGTGACAAAAGCTTCCTCCTTACAGCTCCCTATCCCCACTACCACGTAGGCGTGCTCCCTGACTCTGAGATCACCAGGTACTGCATGCGCTTCTTCCTCACCTCCTTCGTTAGAGTGCATGGACATCACTAGATTTATCTCATAGTTTGCATCTTCACCATAGATCTTCTTTTTCTACAGCTTGTGCTTGTTTTTTAACCATGCTTTCGCATTTGCACCACTGGAAGGTATATGCTACCTCAGTATATAATTTTGGTCATCCAAAATCCAGTGGTGAACACAGGCAATGTTTTGATCCTTTGGAATGGTGCTCTAAAAGAGGTTACATAATACATATTACATTTTACAGCTGAATGCAGTGTTTATTTCTCTGTATGGAAAGTGACTAAGACTTCACTGAAAGCTGTAGTAATTTTGGTTCGATTCAGTCATTTTATTTCTGTGTTGTGCATACTAAGCATCTTTGGGTATACAAGGTGGCTGCCTAAGCCATTCAGAAGAAATTAAGCGAGAAATAATCACCTCTGTCACCAAGTCGCGGCTGAGAGTATATCTCAAATTTAGCATTCCCAAGGCTAGCTGTTCTCTGAGAGGACAGTTAGTAAAACCTGAAATTATGAACATTTCCGTAACTGAAGTAATGGAAGACTTTTCTAAAAAGTATTGACAGTGATTGCCTCCTGAGAAATATTTAATAAACAAAAACATAGTACTTAAAACTATATGCTAGTATAACCCAGCTGTTTTTCTATAGTCTACTAGGGCAGTAGTTAACTATTTGCAAACAAAACTAGAGAGAGAGGAAGAGTTAGGCACTAGTTTTCAAGAAGGTGTAGAGTGCTTCCCTTGTCAGGAAAAAAAAACTATCATCTTTTATATTCCAGAGTAGAGAAAAATAATTGTATTTGGAGCTTTGATCATAGACATTTGCCACAGAAAACACTTTTCAAAGAAAAAAATAATGTGGGAAGAGGAGAGCAGAAGTGTGTAAGTGGAAAGTAAAATGGTAAATTAACATAAGATAAAATAACAGGAAAGAAAACCCAGGGATTAGAAAAACAGCTGTGAAGGGCATTACAGTGCTATGAAATAGAAGCTAAATTAAAAAAGCAATAAGACATATATTAGTGAAGAATGCAACAGATGTGGTAAGACCATGCAGAAGGTGTCAGTTTATTAGAATAAAAACCGTGTAGCTTCGAGACTTTGTAAAAAGATGCTTAATCACTGGACAAATAACTAGCCAAAAAGCAGTAAAATTGCTTCAGCTCATTAGGTAGAGAGTACATATGAGTAATTTATCTGTAAGCATCACAGTGCTTCTGTGTGTCTAAAGACAGACAACAGAAGAGATCAATATAAAAAGACTCTTACTTTTTAAATGAACTGGAAAGTTGAACAAGCAGGTTCTAGAGGAATTTGGGACCATGGAGGTGTGTATTGGGATCACTGAGGGTTAGACTGTGGCTTGCTAACCGTAGAGAGATGCAATTCATTGCTGAATGGTTGATCTCTGTAGACATGACTGTCAGGACTATGGGGATGGGTTGGGGGAGAAGGATGAATCTGTTAAGGCTATTTCCTGCAGACCAGATACTCATACCAATAATCAACAAAGCCCTGCAGAGCTCATAGAGCGAGGCCATTTTGCCACCTGAAAGTATAATTCTCTACATCCTTGTGCTTAATTGTGCAATTCATAGAATCATAGAATCGTAGAATGGGTAGGGCTGGAAGGGACCTTCAAAGGTCATCTAGTCCAACCCCCCTGCAAGGAACAGGGATATCTCCAACTAGATCAGAATACTTGGTCATCAGATACTTGATGACCTGACATCAGGACTTAAAAAGCTGGGTTTTGTTCTACTGAGTGTCAGTGAACAATCCTCTTTAAGAACAAGGTTTCATTTCTCTTTATTCCACTTTGATGTAAAATTAGGCTCTATTCCCTGTATATTTAATCAGTTTATTTCAACAGTCTAACAAAAACTGCAGGAAGAACACAAACGATGAGAAAAGACACAACTCATGGTTAAATGCTCTGCACTATGCTCTGCTACATGCTGTGGTAGAGGCAATTGATTGCTATAATTTATACTTCCTTCCCGCTGTGAAATAACATTCAAATGGAAAATATGACCATTTTCGATGCTCTCAAATACTGTCATCTTTTCCACGGGACTCTTTGAGTAGTTAACCGTAGAGGAAGACATTTGAAATAATATTTCACTAAATGCTTTTGGTGAGGATAGTGACAGCTTTACAACATATACCATGATTCAATTTCCATATGGACTCGGTATTCACAGTTGGAGAACAGATTTTAGAAAAAGTATTAGTCTCATTTTAACCCTAGTCTAAGTGGCTATTTTTGCAGAAGTGTTCATTGTACAGAGCACTAAATTTCACAAAGGTGATGTGTCTCAGGCCTGTATTGTGTTGAATATTTGGAAGAATTAATCCATAAAATGACATTGTTTTAAATCCACAGCTGTGATACCACTATCACTGCAGGAAGTTGTACTACCAAAAAATCTTCCAAATATCGACCAGGTATTTTGAAAAGTTTGCCTTTACTCACCTGAATTCATAGTCATAGAATCATAGAATGGTTTGGGTTGGAAGGGACCTTCAAGATCATCTAATTCCAATCCCCCTGCCATGGGCAGGGACACCTTCCCCTAGATCTAGTTGCTCAAAGCCTCATCCAACCTGACCTTGAACACTTCCAGGGATGGGCAATCCACAACTTCTCTGGGAAACCTGTTCCAGTGCTTCACTACCCTCATTGTAAAAAATTTCTTCCTTATATCTAATCGAAATCTCCCCTTTCAGTTTACAGCCATTGCCCCTTGTTCTATCACTACCTTCCTCAAAGCCCTATTCCTCCACATTATACACATCCATAGTTTCCAGTCAAATATAAAAAGATATCTCCCTGTCTTCTTGCAGGCTTCCTAGAAAGAGTTTTTCGTCAGAATTTGTCAGCCTCAGCTTTAGGGAGGAAGGGACAGTGATTATTTACTTGTTTTGGTAACTGCAGTCATTGTTGTACCTCAGTGCTCCAATATTGAGAATCTGCTGCCGGACTGCAAGAAATTTGGTTTGACAAATAACTCTTCCAGAGGAAGAGGAACATGACGCCACGTTATCCCAATTGAAATGCTTGTAAGCCAGCCAAGCCTTCCAAACTGCTGCTCCAGATAATTTGTCAGCTACTCCTCAGATGATTGTTTTGTCAAGGCTCATTAACTTAATAGGCAAAGAGAATTCATAGGCCAAAGCCTTATTTGTCTAGAATAAATTCAAGTTTATAACCCTTGCTTTTATGGTGACCTGTTTTAGCTCCTGGGAGATTTGAAGGTGTAGAACAATATATTCCCATTTTAGGATAAAAGTAATCTGTTTTTTGATCGAGTTATCAGTTCATATGAATTTATATTAACAGGGCTATGTCAATGTGCAACAGCTGAAAATCTGTCCCATTGAAGGCAGGAGTAGAGAGGGAATTTTGGAGTACCAAGTTTTCCCTTGGGAGCATGGAGTGAGATGGGATGCAGGGTATTCATGTTCTGGCCTCTGTCATTATTGAGAATTATATGTACAATTAGAGATTATTGGTAGCGAAGGGAAATCACAGCTCACAGATGTAGCACTCTTTACACAAACACGAGACTTCGTTTCTGCATTATGTAACACAAAATGTCCTGAGGCCCTGAGCAACCTGATCTAGTTGGAGATATCCCTGTTCCTTGCAGGGGGGTTGGACTAGATGACCTTTGAAGGTCCCTTCCAGCCCTAACGATTCTATGATTCTATGATTCTATGATTCTATGTTCTCAGTCTTTGCACTGAGAACTTCATTACACTCACCACTCCTTAGACACACTTGAAAAATGCTTCAGTTTTGCCCAGAGCCAACTTCCCTGTCTTCACTGATATCTTTTGGGCACTCTTTTGCCAGCACAGTTTCTGCTAAGGGGTAGCCCTGATATTGTTGGTTTGTGTGATTTATTTTTTTTTTATAGGTATCTTCTTGTCTCTTAAGCCTTTGATCATGTGATTGCATCAATGTAAGGGAATTACATGTGATTTCATACATGTAAGGGAATGGACTAAGGGTAGGGTTTCAGACTTTGTAGTCATGGGAGAAAAGCTTGGGAGCATGGCTCCTCCTGAGAAAATTAAAAAAAAAAAAGTGAAAATTTTATTAATCTTAAATCTAGCTTTTTTAAACTTGCAGATCCTTCTTACAATGCTTAGGTGCCTGTATTGAAAGCGTTTGACTTGCTTTTTAAATCAAGATTAGTTTCTTGAAGCCAGTCCCAGTTCCGACTGGCATTGTGGTCTGCAGTTGTAGGGAAGGTAGATAATGCTTTTGTGCTTTGTTTTCCCAGTCTCTGAAAGAGATTTAACAATGATCTCATAGAGCTTCTTTGAAAACTAATTCACTAATTCTATCTGAGATAATAGCATCCTATTACTAATGGCAATGTGTGTTACTATTTAACAAGATTAAAATTATTTTAAAGGTATTTGATGAATTAGATGAATGTCGCGGACTGCCTGTGTCTTCTTCCAATGGGTCGCAACCAAACGGCTGTTGCGACCACGATGTGTCTCACAATCAGAAGGCTCTTCTAATCTCCAACAGAGAGCTCCGACTCACTGCTCTCCAGGGGCTCCTATCACTCCAACCTCCAGGAGGGAACTGCCCCACTCCCTCTTGGGAGTGCCCCACCTTTAAGCCTCCATGGGTCACGTGATCTCCAGCCAATCAACGTGACTCAGCACCTGTCTTGATGAGGCACAGGTGCTTCTCATGTAGCAGCCAGGAAACTTCCCCGACAGATGAATGACATCAGTTCTTGGGACCACCAGTAGTTTCTTACCAGTGAGGATTAGGGAGAGAAGACAACACTGGCACAGGGCTCTAGAGCAAAGTCTTTTGCAGAAAACAGCGTGCTGTTTGCGTAGGTATTTAGGGGTAACTGAGCATTGTGTAACTCTAAAGAGGTACACAAATAAAAATGTGCTGAAATGTGTGCAGGACATGTGGGTAAGGAGACTATAATGTCCCGAATCTTAACGATTGATGTGTGAGGCTACTTCCAACATGAGGCTGAATTCCCACAGCCGTCTTGTAAGCACACGAAGGTCACTGCACTCTTGTAGTCCCTGCAGTCAGGCTAGTGCATGTCTGCAACGTTAAGCACTACTGCTTGTGGTCACCTCAATTTTAGGGAACCATGGGATTCCTCCATAGGCCATGAAGGGACAGTTGAGAAGATGCTGGTAGCTTTTCACTGATCCTGGGAAGAGGTTGACCAGATAAGCTGTAGATGCCCCATCCCTGGAGGTGTTCAAGGCCAGGTTGGATGAGGCTTTGAGCAACCTGGTGTAGTGGAGGGTGTCCCTGCCCATGGCAGGGGGGTTGGAACTGGATGATCTTGAAGGTCCCTTCCAACCCAAACCATTCCATGATCCTAGCAGGAAGTTAAGGTTACTGCCCTTGAAAAAGGTGTGAATGGTGGGCCTCTATGATACTCATTGCTATAGTATCCTTTCCCATTTGTTAATAGCTGTGCAGCCTTTTTCTTTGCAATAACCTGCTAGGACCAAGGTTATTGTCAAAATGATGCATATAACTGTACTTGTGTGTGGCTGCCTTCCAGGGACACTCTTGTCATCTTTATTGAAATTCACATTGTACAGGAGCACTCGTCATCCTCTTTTCACTCCCATGTGTTTAATATATTTTGGGATGTATCTCCCAAAACACATCTAGCCATATTCTGAGTTTTTTGAAATGTCTGGCAACCTGAAAACAGGACCTATCAAACAAGCAGTAAAAAGCATGGATATTATGAAATCGAGTCTTCAACTTGCCCCACACAAACACAATCACCTTTCTGGAATTTAAAATGAACTTTTACTGCTAAATTTTCATTTTCTTATTTTAATTAAAATTTCAAATAATAATTACAACATTGGAAATGAGTCTGTTTTGGGCAAATGGGTTTAAATGCTTAAATATTTAAAATCAGATTTGGAGCAGATTTATACTTTTTTCTGTTTTAACGCCTTGGAATTAATGCCTGGACTGATCTGGATTTTACACAGTCCAGCACAGACAGCAGGCTTAAGTACGGTGAGCTAGCACTACTAAATAGCACTGCTTAAAGACAGTGGAAGGGAATAAGTGCACAGTTCTTTCTGTGGATTTTTGAAGAAAAAAAGCAGGCAACATTGAGGTTCAACTTACTCAGTGTCAATGGAAATAAATTAATCCTCTAGTCACAGAGAAAAAACATCTTTAGAAAATGGAAGATACCTGATTAAAATAACTCTTGATAAAGTAGGTCTCTAAAACCATAAGGCGGCATTTTAAAAAATGAACACTGTGAGTTTTTGTTTTGAGAAGTGACTTTAAGGCACATCTGTACACAAGTTTAGTCATTCAGGGGCACAGAGCATATAGCAACCCCTCAGCAATTTAAGAGGTTAAACTGGTCATCACAGAGGCTGGCTTGGGTACAGATGTTCATGCAGATGGGAAATGAAGCACCTTGTTATTGCTGATTTCAGAGAGAATTAGGTGTGTAAGTGCTATGGCCTTCACTCCCTGGGCACCACCTTTAGCCATTGGCGTACTTCTTCAACTCTGGCAACTTTTAGACCTTTCTAAAAATAAGCTTAGAGGCCTTGCCTCACGCAGGAGCACGCGTTGCAAGATGCAGTCCACGTGCGTACAACTGCATGCCCATTGTGCTTGACTGGGCTCTGCTTCTGAAAGAAGCTCCAGAACGGCAAAACAAAATCAGCATAAGCTGTGTTGATTAACTGGCTACACCTCGAATGCAGCGTCTCAATGTAGATGGTCCCTGCTTGTGAATCAGACTTCTGAGACCTTTAAATTATTTAGGATCTTTTGGAAAGGATACAAATTAATTGTGGCTTTTCCTTATAATTTTCGATTAACAAATTAAAAAGTCTTAACTGGAACAGTTTCCTATAATTTCTTTTTAATCCTTACTCAAGTGTTCTCTTTAAGTAAATGATCCAGTCATATAACCACTGTGGTTAATGAAAGAAAAATGATGCTGGCTTTCAGCCTCAGCTTTCATGTTATTTTGCGTGGATGAATCTCTGACCCTAATAAGCACAAACGTTCCTGTAGACTCTTTTATGCACTTTTCTGTTTTTAATGAGAAGTTTTCTATTTTGGACACTATTAATTAAAATGATTAGGAAGATGCACCTTTTAAAAACTCAGAGATGATTGCAGGAGAATCTGAACTGGTAAAGGCATAAAATCTTTACAGTTCAAGTGTTTAATTATGTAATGTTACAGAAGCCTTTCGGGTTAAGATGGGATGCTTCAGGTTAGAGCTGCTGGGCTTTATTACCAGTTGTGCTGCTGACTAAGTCTCTTTAGATGAGTAAATTACTTAATTGTGTTTGCTTTGCTTTATCTATCAGTAAAATAATCTTCTCACTCAGTTATATTGAGAATATTATTAAACAGAATAGAAGAAAAATTTTGAAAGGGAAAAATTAAGGTGTTTATTTCTGTTGCATCATTTGGGAAATGTTCCATATTTTCAGAATATACAGTTTGATTTTCAGAGATACTGTGCTTTCTTCTGCTACAGATCCTCTTTTGTTCATATTCTGCACCCTTGGAAATTAAACTGTATATTCTTAGCTCATAAAATGGACAGAAATATTAACTCACTTTGATTAAGTAGCAGTATTTTCTTTACTGTGTCTTTAGAGAAGAGAAAAATACCAGTTCTCAGTAAGAAAACATCTGTAAATCACTTCTATTAAAATTTTCCTGCTGTTATAACAAATAGAGCCACAGAGAGACATTTGGGAACAAAGGAAAGATGTCTCCTTCCTTTCCACAGCAAGATCTGATATTCAGTCTCTAAGACATAGAAAATGCTTCTGAAGTATCGAATGCCAGTTCCTATGTCTTTTCTGTATTGATGGTTAAGATTGGAACCAGGATACTAGAAGGGTATCAGGCCAGTTCTAACTGATTCCTGCCTGAGAATTTTGGCCAGGCCAATTAGTCATCCAGTGTGGGGAGGGTGAGGTGGACTGTGACCTCAAAATTGAAATTTTGCCTGATGCCTGCTTCAGAGGATATCATCAACCCAGCTAATATTGACTACAGCAGTTACTGGCTCGATACAAGGCAAGAGTGATGCTTCAGGTTATCTCATGAAAATCCAGTCAGTTCCTAACTGAGACCTCAGTATAACTTTTTTTTGTTTGAAACAGTTATTTCTGTAAGACATGTAATTGTTTATTTTCGATATGTGGAAGCACCCTCTCAAACGTCTTGTTCTGGTCTCTGAAAATCCCCTTGAAAGGGTTCTTCCAAAAAGACAGAGCACTAAATCTCCAGACACAATGTTCAAATGCTTCTGAATGTTGGGAGAAATTTAAACCTGCATTTTTAATATCAGTTCTATATCTGGTTCAAGTGTACTCAGGATAAATGACAAAAAAAAAATGACAGAAAGTGTCACCCAGCATAGGAGTGCTGCAGTGACAAGTTAATGGAGCCATTCACTAATTCAAATCTTGTCCACTGTGACTAAAGTTAATGACAATTATTACCTGTCAACTGTCTAAAGACCGATATGAGAAATGTGTTTCGAGATTTCAGTTTCATTCCTGTGGACGGGTTTCCATGTCATAAAAATCATCACTCCATCTGTCACAGTAATTGCTAGACTCTCGCATCATCAGAAAAACCAAGAACAGATTTAACTGGAGAAAAAATCAGTCTTTTTACCCCAAAAGAGAGGTCTTTGACCTTAGAAATGAAGTTTTACTGTGGAGATAAGGTAAATAAAGCTACCCTGTGGCTTCTTATGCTGTACCTGTTAGATTAAAAATAATTTCCAGGGTTGTAGCCGCACACGAAAAAGCAAGGAAGCTCTCTGATTAGAGCAAAGAGCTGGGAACTTAGAAATTTGCCTGTACCACTCACAGATCATATGACCTTGGCAAATTAAGAATTTCCTTCGATTTTGTCCAATTGTGAAATACGTGACGCATCCACAGACATCACGAGTAGTACTCAGATTTAAAAAATATTTCCAACAGGTGCAGATATACATGATTTTCTGAACTGCATAAAAAAGACTCATCATTACTCAGTGATGGGAGTGATAGGAGGCATCATAGAAAGCAGGTGGGACCTCTAACTATAGCAGTGTATTTTGTCATGGAAATGCAAGAGAATTATAACAACAGTAATACTGAACCTTCACTCAGCCCTGTGTTAGTCTCATTTTACATTACAGTTATCCCACTGAATTAATGTAGTGCTGACTCAGGCCTCCAGATTATTTTGTGTCTAATTATCACCATTTACTACTGTTGACATAAACCTTATCATAGAATCATAGAATGGTTTGGGTTGGAATGACCTTCAAGATCATCCAGTTCCAACCCCCCTGCCATGGGCAGGGACACCCTCCACTACATCAGGTTGCTCAAAGTCTCATCCAACCTGACCTTGAACACTTCCAGGGATGGGGCATCCACAACTTCTCTAGGCAACCTGTTCCAGTGCTTCACCACTCTCATTGTAAAAAATTTCTTCCTTATATCTAATCGAAATCTCCCCTTTCAGTTTAAAGCCATTGCCCCTTGTCCTATCCCTACATGCCCTTGTAAAAAGCTCCTCTACCGCTTTCTTGGAGGCCCCCTTTACGTACTGGAAGGCTGCTAGAAGGTATCCCCAGAGCCTTCTCTTCTCCAGGATGAACCCCAACTCTCTCAGCCTGTCTTCATAGGAGAGGTGTTCCAGCCCTCAGGTCTTCTTCGTAGCCCTCTTCTGGACCTGTTCCAACAGGTCCATGTCCTCCTTATGTTGGGGGCCCCAACACAAGTGTCTATATGTAGATACTTACAAATATGATAATTTCTGTTAATTTTACCAAGTCAGGTAAGATCTGACTTTAAACAGGGCATGTCTGATAAAGAGAGTAGCCCGGCGGAGAAGGACTTGGAGCTACTGGTGGATGAAAAGCTGGACATGAGCTGACAATGTGCACTCACAGCCCAGAAAGCCAACCTTATCCTGGGCTGCATCAAAAGAAGTGTGGCCAGCACGTCGAGGGAGGTGATTCTGCCCCTCTGCTCCATGCTGTTGAGACTCCATCTGGAGTATCGCATCCAGCTCTGGAGTCCTCAGTACAGGAAAGACATGAACCATGTCCAGAGGAGGGCCACAAAGATGATTAGAAGAAGGGAACACCTTTCCTATGAAGAAAGGCAGAGAGAGTTGGGTTTGTTCAGCCTGGAGAAGAACAGGCTCCAGAGAGACCTTATTCCGGCCCTTCAACACTAAGCCCCCTGACTTATAGGAAGGATGAAGACTTTTTAGCAGGACCTGTTGTGATAAAACAAGGGGTAATGGTTTTAAACTAAAAGATAGTACATTCAGATTAGATAGAAAGAAGAAATATTTTGTGATGAGGGTTTTGAAACACTGGAACAGGTTGCCCAGAGAGGTGGTAGATGCCCCATCCCTGGAAGCGTTCAAGGTCAGGTTGGACGGGGCTCTGAGCAACCTGATCTAGTGGAAGATGTCCCTGCTCCTTGCAGGAGGGTTGGCCTAGATGACCTTTAAAGGTCCCTTCTAACCCAAACTGTTCTATGATTCTAAAAATAGGCTTGTGATACAGAAATCAGGAGGTAGCACTCTTTGTGGTGTCTGTGATAGGCCAAAGATATGACAAGCCCATTTGAGGACACTGTTGTGAAAGATCTTACAAAGCTGAATGAGCTGTTTAAACTAGGTCCTTAGCTCTTGTAGTCACTGATTTCATAGCCTTTACTTCCTCTGTCCAAAAAGTATAAAATACTAATTAGTGGAATAGTCAGAAAACTAGAAATGCTAAGATTAAAAAAACCTTCTAACCTGATGGGATCCGCCTCCTGGGTCTACTCTAAAATTTCTACATATTTTTCTCTTTGGATTTTTTTTTTCCCACTATCAGAATGTACCTGTACCTTTATGGGTCTATGAGGATAATAATTATTTCCCATGGCAAGGTGAAAATTTATTTTGGTAGCCAAAGGCTAAAACAGTGGGAACATATTCTTCTGTCATTTCTTTGTTTTTAAAAGAATATGCAACCATCATTAGGAAAAATGTAACCAAATGTTATATATTTCTCATGTTACTGCGGATATATTTATTGATCAGTACTCATTACATTTTGTATTTCAAAAAAAGCATTTGTTACTCTCTGAAAATAGTGACTACATAATTGGACCCATCTGTTTGCAGAAAGTTCAGTGTGATACAAGTAATGATAACCATAACCCTCAAAAACTGAAGATCTTATCTAAATTTGAGTTGGACTGAAAGTCTCAACATAACTTTGGAGGGTTATTGTGCATTGTTCCCTTATTCAGTCTGTCAGCACAAATACCACAAAGGAGTTTATGAAAATGGGGAAAATAGGAGAGAGGAAAACCAAAAATTGTGGGAAACTAAACTCTCGTTAACCTATGTAGTACATTTACATACACATGTTACAGTTATTGAGACTTTTTAAATACCATCTGGGCTTTGAAAAAATACCATCCTTATTTTAGGTTAAACTTTCATTTTAGTGTGGAGAGGACTGCTGAACTTTTTTTCTTGTTGATTTAAATTAATTTTCAAGTAAATATAGGTGTAAATGTTTTAGTATTTAAGAGACACAGAAGATACTGAATAAAATTTTTTAAAATTACTAGGTGATTCACTAGCCTGGTGAGAAAATTGGCAGTTGTAAAAAGCAAGATGAGCTTTCAGATAATCTCATGAGTTAAAGTCCAACTGATTTTCAAATAAATACAGATTTGGAAGTACTTAAATTACATTTGAAAGTGAAATGTGAGCTGCTAAAGAAATACAGGCCAGAGATATATAGGCAAGAATCTCTGCTTAAATTTGATAGTTTGGCATGTGGTTGCTTTGCAAACCATGACACTTTTGTTCTGTATCCCAGTTTGGATATTGAATTTTCCATCTCTTCACCTTTCAAACAGAAAACAGTCTGAGTATACACTTACTAGAGCTCTTTACCAAGCCCCTTTTAAATCCGAATTAAAGCAATTTCACTCCAGTTGTCTTGTCTCTGTATTTTCTCACTCCCCTATTTGGTGTGAGAAATAGTAGCTCAGCCCTTCACAAATAATATTTTAAAGCTCTTACTGCATTTCTCGGGTGGCTGGAGTTACTCTGTGTTTGGCCACCAGAATTATCTGGCTGTTATTTAAAAATGGTTTGTTTGGTTGCTTTTTTCCCCGCTATAGACTTAACTTCTAATGATGTAACCTGCAGTGATATCTAAATATCTTCAAAATCTTTAAAATTTCGCTTATAGATTCCACCTCAGTTCGCAATATACATATGGAGATGGAAGAATAATTTATATTATCCCAATGGACTAGGGTTGTGCCTATTTGCAGTCAATTTCTATTCCACCTCCTAGTTTCTTTGGTGAATTTGCATAAGTACTGTAATCATCTTCATATGTTAATTCAATATTTTAAAAATATGTGTGTGTAGGAAATAACAGAGCCTTACTATACAGAAAGAGAGAAATGTTTAAGAAAATTGGTTCATTACTGGAATCTGTTCAGACGTGTCCTAGTGTGCAGCTCTAAGGTTGTAGAGCTCACTTATCACTTCATTGTCTCAATACTTGCATCCGAAATTTTCCCAAAATGTGATTTAAACAAAAAAAATACAAAAAATAAAATCTATTCTGGATTTACTGATTATCAATATCCCCAGAATACAGGGTATGTTTCCTACTACTGCCTATTGAGGACCTTTGGACCTGAACTAAAATCCATGGGAGTCTGAAAATACTGAAACTTTGTTTTGTAACTGAAAAAGTGAAGGGGGAAGATTTAGAGTTAAAATTTTGACAATGTGATTTATGCAGTTACTGTACTTCACCATAGTTTCTTAAGTGTCAGAACATTTATAGTGTATTAATTTGAGAGGTAGGACCTGGCAGTTGCTGAGCACAGGAAGGAGAGGGCAGAAAGAGGGATGCTTATTTATTACTCACAAATACAGGGGAAGTGCAAAATCCTGAATTTGAGGTTTTGACAGAAAACATTGAAAAGGACAAGAAAAAACTGTTGTTGGTAAAACATATGTATGTATGCAGAGATACTCAGTGCCAATTTGCGATAGTAGGACAAATTGACATAAGAGTTCATAATAAGTCATAATCATTACAAGCTGCTGTATCAATATGAAGTCACTGGGAAAAGTAGTTTGTGGTTTTTTTTCTTTTGTTCTAAGAAAGAAAAGGAAAAAATGCATTGGGTGTGCAGAACGGGTTACAAGCTTAAACATCCTTGAATTCTGTGAAAGTCTAGTTATGTGACTGCCCTCTTTGGGTTGAACCTAAATTTAGCTCTGTTATCATTGTAAATTTACTTGTCGCATTTGTTAGTATTTAGGGATCTTAAACAATTTATTCTTTAAAAGGTTTTCGTTTTGGTTTTAAAGAATAGCATTAGAAGCATCTAGTTTGTCTGATTTTTTTAAAATAATGCTTATAGTGCATGAAATCACTACTGTTACTGCATAAAAAGCAAGGTCAATGGAATGACCAGATATTAAAATACATTTTTTTTAGCTGAGAAAGGGAAGGAGAGGAAGATTCAGTCTGACTTTCAAAACTGAAATTTAGATATTGTTAAGGAATTACTGGAACAGGAACATTACAATCCCCAAGGAGTCGCATAGATAATTTCTTTTTCCTGGGTATTTCCGTACTCTATGCAGAAAATGAATCACTCCACAGATAATTGGAGTTGCTTGCTGTATCTTTTGAGGATCATTATAGTTCTTGCTTTATGCTGTTGCAATCACTACACTGATGAAGTGGGGAGTAGGGAAAAGAATATAACTCTACGATGTGGGAGTACACTTGTGTATTATGGTCTTGCACGTCACAAATTGCTTTTGATTTGATTACACTGATTTCTGACAAATCTGAATTCTGAATACCAATGACTGTATTCTTAAGTTTTCGTAAAAAGCAGCCTGAAACCATCATAATGTATTACATGGTGTAAAGAGAAAAGTATCAGCGTGCACCCCTGAAAGGCACTGAAGCCCACAGTATGGAAACCAAGTGTCACTTTGTACTACTCTCTGGTAGTAGAGTGCATTTGCACATCCCAGTGCAAGACCATTCGGATACTCCTGAGCTGGTTCTAGACAAGTTAGGTTAGCTGATGAAGCAGTCTAACCTGCTTCCAATAAATGCCCACATTGATTGATAGTTGACTTGGGTGTGATCAGCAATATGTGTAAACACTTCAGTTGCTGATGTGATGAAGGTCGCATAAGCTGTAATCAGAACTCTCGGCCTATTCAGGGTACAGTGACTAAGAGTTGCAGGTAGGAGAACTTATGTAGTATCTGTGGTAAGAGTGTGGCTATATAGGCTTGGTTGGAAGCAGAAGTCAGACAGGTTTGGTTGGGATACAACCTCATGTAGTACGGCCATTGCACCATGCAGAAGAGAATTTGCTTTTACCATTTCAGATTCAGCAGTGTGAGTGAAGGTTGTTAATTTTTCATATCAAGAATTTACAACCATTTTATATATTGTACTACTTCAGTGAAAGTGTAGGAGAAGTCTTGTTGTATGAAGACATCTAAAGTAGGCAGTGAATTCATGATTGTCATTGAAATCATAGAAGCTATCTAGAATCTTGAAGCTCAAATGATTGAAACTTCTTCTGGTTGCTATGTCACAGCAATTAGAAAGGGAAGTATACAAAGAGAGACATTCACTCCTGATGGAAATTTTAGTATATTTTTCCTAATGGATTTTGCCTGGTTTCCCAGATACCTCTTGTAGTCATCACTCAACTATTAGCATTTGCATTGGTATGCCATGGATTACAGAACTGGGTCTTTCAGCCAGGGTACTGGAAGGTTGCACTTTGGAACTGAAAATTCAAGATCCAAACCATACTGATCAGAATACTGGAATCATGTTCAGTCTGTTTCTTTTCCTTGTCTTTCATGGATTATTTTTTTGGGTTTTTTTGTACAATACCATAGTGCTTTGAATTAACGACAAGAAGGGTAGAGTTTTCTGTTTTGACAAAAGTGGAATTAGGCAGCAGGTGTCCATAAAGGAAGACCAGTACAATAGCAAAATCAAAATTATATCTCAGTGAAATCAGGAGAAGAACTATATTGACTTTGTTGTAACTTGGATAAACCAAGAATAATTTTGGCAACATAATGCCATAATGCAGGTTCATACTTTCATGTCAAGGCTAACTCCCAAATCCAAGGACATCATTCTTTGTAGCGTCTCAAAGATCATTTTTTCAAAAACTCACAATCTGTTTGAATGTGCTACTGGGAATCCTTCATAAAGAATAGCATCACATGGAAAATAAACTCTTAAATGACTGGAATGGTAAATCTATTTGCTGTTGACTTAAATAAATCAAGCAGCATTAACCGTTGTTGAGGAGTAAACCTTAAAACACAGTGCTGCCATATGAAATTCTAGTTCTTAGTAATCATTGCTATGATAAGAAATAGGATTTTTATAAAAGGTAATTTAAATTAGCTCTTCATTAGGATAGAATATGCTGTAATTTTTTAACATTATATTTATTTAATTTTGTCCAAGTCAACCTTTCATATTTTCATGTTTAAATTTGACAATTCTGCTAGTCTTGCATTACCACTTCACAATGAAAAAAAATCAGCTTAGTTAGTGTCAACTAACAGAAATGCAGCATTGATGCAACTTAGGAAATGACAGGTTTTCTTCAGCTTTCTCACAGAAATGGCAAATAGCACAAATTAATTTTAGTCTTGTCTACTTATGTGTATTAGTATTGCTCCCTTCACTGTAACAGTATGGACATCTCATTTATCTTTGTTTTATTAGAGACAGTGAACTGGCAAACAGAGAGAGTAAATGGCTTTACTAAGGTCCTAAAAGAAATCTACAGTGAGGCTGGGAAGTTTCAGAATCGCTTGCCAAAAAGACCAACAAATAAAGTACACGAATCAATAATATGTTGTGCAAATTCAAATTATAATAGCATATAGAATCATAGAATCATAGAATGGTTAGGGCTGGAAGGGACCTTCAAAGGCCATCTAGTCCAACCCCCCTGCAAGGAACAGGGATATCTCCAACTAGATCAGGTTGCTCAGGGCCTCATCCAACCTGGCCTTGAATGTCTCCAGGGATGGAGCATCCACCACCTCTCTGGGCAACCTGTTCCAGTGTTCTACAACTCTCATGGTAAAAAATTTTTTCCTAATATCTAATCTGAATCTACCTCCCTCTATTTTAAAACCATTACCCCTTGTCCTATCACAACTGGTCCTCCTGAACAGCCTCTCCCCATCTTTCCTGTAGGCCCCTTTGAGGTACTGGAAGACCGCTATAAGGTCACCCCGGAGCCTCCTCTTCTCCAGGCTGAACAGCCCCAACTCTTTCAGCCTGTCCTCATAGGAAAGGTGCTCCAGCCCTCTTATCATCTTCGTGGCCCTCCTTTATAATTGATTTATAAATTTATATATATAAATTTAAATCAATTTAATTATCCTTTTGAAGATTTGATATAGCTTCAATTGACTTGTCAAATAAATTGCTGGAAAAAAAGCAGAAGCAGCCATTTGAATGGCTGGGAATGTTAATTCACAGATTGATTAACCAATATCCAGGAATTTGATGGTATTGTAACGGGACTTTATATTCCTAACAAGAAAAAGTGAAGTGAATTAAAATAGGTCCTACTTTTTTTAAAGGAAGTTAACTTTTTATCTCTCAAGGCTTAAACCAGTCTGTAAGTAGAGAACAAGATGAGCTGTGATGTGAGAAGAAATTATGTTATATACATAACAGCTTGCCCAGGGAAGTTGGGGATGCCCCATCCCTGGAATTGTTCAAGACCAGGCTGGATGAGGCTTGGAACAACCTGCTCTAGTGGAAGGTGCCCCTGCCCATGGCAGGGGGTTTGGAACTAGATGATCTTTAAGGTCCCTTCCAACCCAAACCATTCTACGATTCTATGATTCTTTGTTATTTTCTTCTGAAAAACGCTGGCTATTTTACCTCTGGTCTTGATTGGAGTTGTGTATAGTGTAACACTTACTGTGAAAATATTTAATGGGTCTGGATTGCCATCTGTAAAATACATAAACTGAAATAATCAATCTTTTCCAACACTAATTTATGCGTTCTGCATTCACATTGAAAGGGAAGAGTTGGTGTTTGGGACTGATGCATAGTAATGTTTAACTGGTACACAAAAGAATTCTGTAGCTACAGTGGCTACCAAGGTTTAATAATAAGATGCAAATTTAAATGAATTTAGGTGCCTCAGAGGTGTAGAATGTCTCCAGGCCCATCTTTGTACCAGGAGAAAAAACAGCAATCAAACTGTTCCACTTAACCTGGGCAGAAGAATGAGCATTTATATCCAGAAGTAACTGATGACTGAAAAAAATCTTCTTTGGGTTTCTTGATGTGTGTTTACCCAATGGTATTTGGAGATTTCCACTGGTTAAAAGTACAGTTATTTAAACAGATATTGTCTATAATAGTAGACATCCCTGATAAGTTAGAAGAGAGGAATAACTTAGAATAAAATAGTATTTCAAAGGAATTCTGAACACAAGAGCCTATTGCCATGGAATTTCCTGCAGATCTTGCAAATGCAAGATTTGAAAATGTGGATGACCATCCGATGCATGGGCTTATCCTCCATCATTTTTTTTTGTATCATCTAAGTAATCCATATTTTACATGTGAAGTGTTTCACTGATTGCAGGGTATTCATAGGTTTTCAACAGAACTGCTTATTCCTCAAAAATGATGCACGGAGAACTGAAGCAAAAAGCTGCAATGCTACCTCAGTTCATGTGCACAGGACAAATATGGACACGAAATGCCCATCTCCAAAAATAGCTTCCTTGCACGGCTCTTTCTTTTTACAGTGCTAAATGACAATGGAATTCTGGTTTTAGTCCTAGTTAAGATTAGATGAGTTGTTGATACAAATCCAACTGTGACCATTTTTATTGATTGCTTTGTGCTTCCTGGTGCTTCCCTGTCTGTCTGTTACTCATATGTTTTCTCTTAAACAGCAGTTTTTTTCACTTGGTATACCTAGTGCAATTGGTTCAGTGGCCAAAACATTTGGGAACCAAAGTACAAAGGTACTTGCAGAGAGAAATGATTAGTTGGAAGCAGCAAAGAGAGATTTAGTTCTAGATAAAGGTCTTTATCTAAGAAGTGGAAGCTGAAAGTGGAAGAAACATGGCAACATCTTCACCCTTCACACTAAAATAAGCTTGAAATAACCCAAGAACCTTGGGTTTACTGGCTGACTCATGAGAAGATTGTAATTATAAGAAATTATCCCTAACGTACAAGGAATATTTGAAAAGTTTAGTAAAGGAAACTCAGGCTGCTGTCCAAGACTTATGCTATTAAGTATCTTAATGACATTAAATCAGTTCCCAGAAGGGTCACAAATTGACTGTTTATCAGCTCAGTCACATACACATGCTTGCTAATTTTGCAAATCTTTTAAAACCAGTTTCCAATGTTTTACTTGAATGATTTATTTATTAGGTTTGTAACTAAACAGTTCACCGTAGTGACTATCGCAGGCTTAGAGTAAAATTCTTCATGAATTCCTTTCATAGTTCTTTCCTAAATAGCTAAATTTCTCTTCAAAGATTGAATTTAACAAGCATCTTTAAATAATTGATGTTTTATGTGTTGGTTGAGGGATATAAAGATTGACAAAATCCAACATATAAATAATCTATCTACCCCATCATTCATGTAATCCAATTTATGGTCTATAATCAAAGACAGGCAAAATTAATTACTGATGTGCTTGAACAATATTACAGTGATTACTGTGAGAGATTCATAGATTCATAGATTCATAGATTTCTAGGTTGGAAAAGACCTTAGAGATCATCGAGTCCAACCATCCCTAATCCCCATTAAACCATATCCTCAAGTAGCTCATCCACCCTATTCTTAAACACATCCAGGGATGGGGACTCAACCACTTCCCTGGGCAGCCTATTCCAGTGGCTGACAACCCTTTCAGAGAAGAAATACTTCCTAACATCCAACCTGAATCTCCCCTGACTAAGCTTATGCCCATTTCCTCTTGTTCTATCTCCCATCACTAATGTAAAGAGCCCTTCCCCTAACTCCCCACCATCTTTTCTCAAGTATTTATAGGCCGTAATCAGGTCTCCCCTCAGCCTCCTCTTCTCCAGGCTAAACAGCCCCAACTCCCTCAGCCGCTCCTCATAAGTTTTATTTTCCAGCCCCTTGACCAGTTTAGTCGCCCTTCTTTGGACTCGCTCCAGGAGCTCAATATCTCTCTTAAAGCGAGGGGCCCAAAACTGGACACAATATTCCAGGTGCGGCCTCACCAGTGCCGAGTACAGGGGCAGGATCACTTCCCTGCTCCTGCTGGTCACACTATTCTTGATACATGCCAGTATCCCATTGGCCTTTTTGGCCACCTGGGCACACTGCTGGCTCATATCAAGCCGGTAGTCAACCAACACCCCCAGGTCCTTTTCCGCCAGGCAGCTCTCCAGCCACTCCTCCCCGAGCCTATAGCGATGCTTGGGGTTTTTATACCCCAAGTGAAGGACTCTGCACTTGGCCTTATTAAAGCTCATGCCATTGGCCTCAGCCCAACGATCCAGTCTGTTCAAATCCCTCTGAAGGGCCTCCCTACCCTCGAGCAGATCGACACAGCCTCCCAGCTTGGTGTCGTCCGCAAATTTACTGAGATGTTTATGCCTGACACTCTCACTGTGAGTAAACCCAGAATGAGACATATTAATAGAGTTTTAATTTTTTTGCTGTTCAGTTCTAGTGTATGCTTCATTCTTAGACCTCATAGTGTAAAATGCTGAATGTTTCCCGTGAAAGGCTGAGTAAATCCAATTTCGATCAAATTAAAAAGATCCAAGAATCATGGTTCATACAGATGAGATTAGAAAGAGAAGAGCTTAAACTGTTGAATTTCTTCATCTTTCATGTTGACAACGCATTCTTCATACTTCGGCATTTTCAAATGACCGTTCACTGCTGTTCGTACGTATTCTGTTGGGATGTCATTTGTGCGTCACATTATTTCTACTTTTGCTTTTCTCTGTGCATTTCTCTAGGATTTTTCCTAGGAAATGTTTTGTGTTTGGTGTAGCTGCACACGCACACATGCATGCTGGGCTGATTTGAACGACAGCGAAAGCGAGACTCAATAGCAGCTTCCGTAGGGTTACATGCTCACCTCTGGTCTGTTCAAAAAGACAGATGTTCAACCCCCATTCCTAGCTTGCATAGGGATAATGTATATCCAAATAGGAAGGATAACATTATCAGAAGGTATCACACAGGTGCAGTAAACATTGTCTCAGGAGTAAATGCAATATAAAGTGTGCTGTTCTGATAGATTTTAGATCGCAATCGTAATTTAATGTTCTTTCTGTTGTGATTATTCTTTTTGTTTTAATGAACCACTTGTATGGAA
Organism: Tauraco erythrolophus; assembly: GCF_009769465.1. Classification (NCBI taxonomy): domain Eukaryota; kingdom Metazoa; phylum Chordata; class Aves; order Musophagiformes; family Musophagidae; genus Tauraco; species Tauraco erythrolophus. The sequence goes on along the minus strand of NC_141465.1, from coordinate 129,595,858 downwards.
GCTGAATACACTCCTTTTCCAGCTATTTCACCTTGACAGTTAGTGTAATTCATGGCAATGCACACGAGAATTAGTAAGTACAGAGGAAATGAACTTGGTCTTATGCAGAAACAATATGAAAACTTAAATTTTAGTAGAAATGCCTTTATTGTGCATATATAATGATACATAATCTCATGAAATATAGAGATGTTTGTTAATGGAATGGTGTGGTTTGGTATTAGACAGTTTTCATTGCTGTTTTAAATCACTTAATTGTTATTATTCATATGCTTTCTCTTGAATGAGTGAAACTCAGTGCAATGGTTCTACCCTGAAAAGAACTTTATGTACTTGTTTTTCTTTGGGTGGAGAGGGATAGAAACTTTGCAAATTAGTTTAATTATTTGAGCTTTGTCATTAGGCTTATTTATCTATGATTTCCCTACTCTTTAAAAAAGAAGCAGATGCACTATAAAAGTATTACGAATTCTTTTTCAAGTGTCATCTTCAGTGCAAGGAAAGCCAACCCTCCCTAAAGAAGAGAACGCAAAGCTAAGCTGTCCTGGGTGCCAAATGCAGTATTGCAAATGAGTGTAACCATTAAGACATAATCTCTGTACAATTTATTAATGAGAAGATTGCTTTTCCAGAATTCTGTGTTCAAATCATGTAATACTTCCTTTTTTGGATGCTGAATTGGAATTAGGTCTCTAATTCCTGAGGGGAACTCTCAACAGTCTTATAAGTGGTATTCGTAACTTTAAATGAACTTCTATGGACTGTGGTGGAAAAGTACGTGAAAATGAGTGGTCTTTTCAGATTTTTCTGGTGTCTGTTTAACCATTTGTTTTCTTATCCTCCTATTGAGTACATATCTCCTATGAAATTGAATTTCAACAAAACTAATCCCGTTCATTCACTTCTATTGACAAAAATTAACCAGTTCATCTAAAAATTCTGGTTTTAACACTTTCAGAAATTTAAGGTCTTTCTGGCTGGTAGTGGCATTACAAACGATTTCCTAGTTTACAGTATTTCAGAATGTATTCAGAGACTATAAATTAGAGGAGCTTTTTCTTTTAGACAATAGGAGCAATTTCCTTACTAGAAAACTTCCCAACCCATTTCTCTTTTTTTTTTTTTCCAAAAAATGCAATTGGTAAACACATATATGATGTGCAATTTGGTATTTCTGGAGTGCAAATCTTTTATGATTCTTCCTATTGTGCCTATATGAGTTTTCCTAAAACTTCTGGGATATTCTTTGATTTCCATCTAAGTTTTGCCATTCAAAGGTTCTTAAAAGTGGACACATTTTTCAAGTCCTTGCTAATGTCTTCTGACATTTGCTTCAAATGGAAAGGGATTTTAGTGCAGGTATTAGAAATACATCAACACTGGTTGATGTGTCCTCACCACTGGGACAGTGGTGAGTGCTGTGCATTGCAGTTGCCATAGAACAGCTACTGATGGAAATTGTACTACATACTGCCTTTGCCCAACTCAACGAGCGCCCTGCAGCAGAAGTTCAGCTGTGGTGGCCCTAGGTCACCGTCTTCATCTCCTGGTGGTGGGAGTGAATGCAGTTACCCCAGTTGTGTGCAGTGGGAAGGAGAGTGAGCCAGTGGAGTGGCTGAAAATCAGGGAATCTTCATTTCTACTTGAAAATTTATGTTTCCTAGTCTTATCACTTGCATCGATACCCAAAGAAAGACTGTACATATATGGATGCACATATTATTTCTTTCCATTTTTAATAGGAAAAATACTGACATCTGAAATCAAGGATTGCAAATAATGATATGCAGAAAATAAGTGAAAAGCTGAATGACACCTTCCAGCCATATAATACCACAAATCTTGGCACTGCCTTTGAATTGTTTCAACACATTCTGATTATTTAAGGTGTCCAGACATCCTTAAAATAATTTTATTTTCTGAAGTACATTTTTCTTTCCATTACGTTACAGAAGATTTGTCTGATTAAGACATTTTTCTGTACTGTAGCATGTGTTTTCTTTAGGTGAAACTGATTTCTTTTACCTAGCAAGAATGCTTGGGTTGTTCTGTCACATAGAAATCAAACCATCTCCAGTTCTCTCACACTCTGTGCGATTCATTGGGATGGTAATGCTTGGAAAGCACTAGTGCCAGAAGAAAATTAGGAGCGATGGCAAACAATAAATGAGGTATGGCATTCGAGTGTAGCAGCATGGTGCAAAAAGCTTTGTGATGTTGAATTGCACAAGCATCATGTCAAAGAGTAGGGAGGAGAATGACAGCTGCTTTCTCCACAAGGAACTACGAAACTCAGCATTGTCTTAGGCACTGGTACCAGGGTACCATGAGATGTAGATAATTGGGAGCCCATGCAGAGTGCATTAGTAAGTTTTCTGTCATTCCAAAACAAATGCTCCCTATTTAAACTGATTAAAGTAGCACATTATTTCACAACTGTAATTAGAGCCAAACTCACTTGTTATGTCCATGGACCATTTCCATCTGATATTGCTTAAACAACTGAGAAGGTAAGATTTTCTCTTCTCTACCATTCACTCTTTTTTTTTTTTAATACATACTTACATGTGTTCTTCACTTGTTGCAAATGTTTTGATGTGTAAACCTCAGTCCTCAGCTGGTTCCTCAGCTTCATCAGGGAGTATTTAAACTTCCAGGTGGAGCTTTATCATTCCTCATATTCATTACAGTCATATAAACAACAACAGCAATAATCATAAAAAAAACCTGAGAAGCTAGAAGGAAGACTTGAGATTATTTATGGTTTTTTAGTATCAGTATTTTTTTTTAGTAGCAGAATGTCTTGGAATGTAGTGGAGATTTAGGTGTCCCACTTCTAAAACCTCAAGTCTACGCAAAGTATGAGGAGAAGGTATGAAGAAGGAACATAACGAATTAAAAATAGGATGGGATGAGAGGGAGGAATTTAAGCAGAATTTTTAAATGTATAAGAGAAATCAATATCTAACAGTGACATCTAGAAAAAAATAACCTCCCAAAAGAGCAAGGTACCATGTCTGAATCATTAAAATGGGTTTTATGTTTCCTAAACATTTGTTCCACTTATTTCTGTATCAGTTCGACACAGTATTTTTTTCAACTTTGCTCAATGCTGTGTTCTACTCAGTACTGTGTAAGTCTGTTTTTACCCTACATGGGAACATTAGATTACGTGTGCAGCTTCATCAACAGTATATCCTTTCCACTCTACTCCTTTAAACAGCGTTCCTAATTATTTTCAGTTCCCCCACATGGTTCCAAACTTCTTTAGCTGTTTCAAGTATTATATTTCAAACTAAAATAACAATTCCTTCTCAAACAAGCATACTTTTTATATTTTAAAGTTTATCATTATCTCCTGCTACTACCTAAGCTGTAAGGAAGCAGATTTGGAGTCAGTGGATGTTTCACCACTTTGAAGACAGGTGCTGACTTAGGCACACTGCTAACAAAGGTGGATAATTAGCTTTATTCCAGAAGCTGAAGCATTCCTCTGAGTCACAGTTTCACCTTGCATTCTTCCTTATTGCTATGTGATGCTAATTTAGGGCTGAAATAACTCAAATGTTTTAAGTTGTGGAATGTGGCTAACCACTTCTTTTTAGCTGCTGTTTGAGGAAGCAAGGAAGGGAGGAAGGGAGGGAGGGAGCGAAGAAGGAAGGAGGGAAGGAAAGAAGGAAGGAAGGAGGGAAAGAAGGAAGGAAGAGGTCAACAGCCTTGTTAACTTTACTTGCGTAAGTGAAACTACTCCAGAGAATCTGAACAGAGATGTAGTGTGGTCCTTATTCTACGTATTCCTAGGTAGGGTGACAGCCTAATCCTTCATTTTGTTCTTTTCTGTTTTCTACTGGGAAACTTATGTTCTACTTACTTGTAGAATGTATGTACAAATGCCATTTGAAAAAATGAGTTATGGTTGCTAAGTCACTCTAAAAATCTTCACTGCATGTGCCTGTGCATGAATACAGTGATACATCTCATGTTTGCTTTGTTGCCTTAGGGTGATCTGAAAGTAGCAGGGTTGAATGTCCTATTCTCTGAGGTTTCCTATTTACCTCTGATGGGAGACTGGTTAGTTTGACACTTCTAATATGGGTCAGTTACTGTCAGTACTCAATATTATCAAGCTGTTTGTAGCTGAGATAAAATTAATACCAAAAAAAAAGCACTCTCTGGTCTTCTAATTAATCCCACAGGAGAGCAAAAACTCATTTGAGTTAGAAGTTTAGCTGTCGGCAGCATCAGGAGAAGCTGGTTTCACTTCACTGAGCTGAATTAAAACTCCACATTAATGGAATTAAAGCATGTTGCCTTCTTAAACTCTCACATCTATCAAAGCCAAGGCTTAGAAGCTTTATAAACAACTGCGCTTCTACCTTCAATCCTTGACATAAGAAACAACATGCTGAGAATACATCACAAAACTGAACAGTGTTGACATTCCCTTCCACTGTTCTCCAGTGGCACTTTTTCAATGCTGTATTTGTCAATCTTTTCTTCTAGTATTTTGAATAACAAAGAATAACTCAAGAGTGTGTTTGTTTCTGCACAGAACATGTTGATAGATGAGTGGTGTTTGTATACTTTTCTTCTGTGTGGCAGTTTCGGAATTGGTGCCTCAAGAATGCCGCTCCGAAGCCAATGTTCAGGGAGGTCTCTGTCCAGCCTGTACCACCTGCTTCTTTATGAGAAGGTGCAGGTCAATTGATTTAGAGTGGGAATAATGGCTTTTATGCTGTCACTTTTGACTTGTCAAAACAAAACTATATGAAAATAAAAGGTTTCCTAAATCAGGGCTATAGAAAATAGAGGACAACTGCTCTTTGTTGGTAGGAGGTGGATTGGGAGATGAAAGCTGATGACTTTTCTAGTATTCTGTGTATAAAGACAATGTGCACTGTTTTTATATGAGCAAAAGACACCAGGAAAAATTTTAGATTGTGACAATTTTCTTTCTTCCACCCTCAATGCGATAGGCAGGCTTTGGGATGAACTCTGATTTGAGTACCATGCAATCTGAGCCCTTAATGGTGGTTTGTCCTTATTTTCAGTTGCCAAACTCCATTATAGAGATTTAAAACATGAGAAATATTTCCCTAAGGTGATTGTTTCATCCGAGATAGGGGTTCCACTGGTATATTGTGTATGGGCATGAGTGCAATTTGTGAAGTGAAAGCGGTAGTTCATGTGGTCCCTATAGGGAAAGAAAAATTTATGATGCTGCCTCCAGTTTCAGCATCATCCACACAGCAAAAGTGCCCTCAGAGCATCCTCGCACTAGAACAGAATTAAAACTAAGGAGACTGGGTACTGGCTTTCTTGTTACTATAATACTTATTGATATTACTATTTTCATAATAAATATTTTAAAAAATATGTTGACACCAGGCTGCTCTATTTTTAGTATTTAACAAAGTCATGAAATGGCAGGCCTTGCTTCAGAAATAGATTTAAACCAAAAACCAACTTAAACCCATTACAAAAGAGAGGTTGGATTCTTTGCTTTCTGTTTTGCCCATTATTATTCATTACAATCTCATTCTTTGTTCTTTCATTCATATGAATTGTCTTACAAGGTTAGTATGTTCCCCTTGTCTCAATGAACTGAAATTAAGTGATATTAAATTAAAACTGATATTTTGCAGGATGCGTGATTCATTTATTCAGGGAAAATCCATCTTGTGTGGCTGTAGTACTGAGTAGTATATTGAAATATTATTACCTTCTGCTATTAAAACTATTGAGATGTTCATTCTGCATCATTTCAGAGCAAGAATAACATTTTTATAAGCCTAAATGTCAAACTTTGAATATTAGATCTGTGAATGTAAAAATTACTCACCTACATATCTCAAGAGAGATGTAAGTGTCCATGTTTAGGCATTCACCTTAGAAAACTTGGTGGCAGTAACTCAGAAGTTTTCTTTTCTTTTATGCTGCAAAAGACATGATACATGCACAAGTGTATTAGGCATGTGATGAAAACAGCTTCTTTCTGCTGGTTCCACTACTTTGACAGAAGCCACCAGGAGCTTTATCTTTTAAATAAGTTAGTTAGGAATTGTATCAGACTGTTATTTCTGTCTCCAACTGAATAACCACTTGTGTCAAGCAGTGATTAAACTGTGGTTTTGATTTTTAGCTGTCATTGTATTCATGACAATATCTTAAAAGGCATAAATTTGTACTGAGCATCAAACTTGGTTTTTATAATTATGTAGAAAAAATGGGTTTTCATATCACCAGTTATGAATTATTTTCATTAAAAAAGCCAAGGACTCATTTGAAATCTATGTCACAAATACGTAGGACTGGAAAAGGGTTTCTAATGAGTGGAATATTGCCAATAGCTAAGCCTCTTTCTTGGGAGGACTGAGGTATAAGGTTCCTTGCACAGCTTTGCGTAACGAGGTAGTCATTCCAATGAGAGATAGTGATGGCATTTAGTGCTTGAGTGGTTTGGTAATTTCAGAAGAATACTACATTGAAATCCCTGCTTTAATTCATACTTGTTATGGGATTACATTACTTAATAGAGCATCTGATATAATAGAAAATAATATTGCCATCCTAGTCTCTTTTTTTTCTCACTGCATCATTGAAATGTGTTCTGTTTTCCCAAGAATCTGCTCCTCCTTTTGAATATTCTTCTTTTACCAGCCTGTGTGGATAATTCTTTGGTTGATATGCTGCTTTTTTGCCCCAGCCATAACAGTACTAGGTGAGAGTTACTACCAAGCAGGTGTGGTGGCACAGTATGATTTCTCAAGTAGCTGAGGAGAGCGATTAGGTTCTGGGTACCTTGCCTTTCTGCTGAGATATTACACGTCTGATTTTCTGAAAGGGCTGAATATCTTTTTTTTTTTTTTTAGCAAAGCAGGGTTTTAGAAGTGTTTTAGACTGGACACACAAAATCAAGGAACGCGGTGCTCCTAATCACTTCTGGAAATGTTGTTTGCTCTCATTTCAGTTTTAGGTTTCAACAAAGATTTTCCTTAGAAAGTTCATAAATAATATTTCACCAACCTTTCTAAATAGGAATCAATAATAATTTGCATTTATAAAAAGATGTCTTTTTTTTTTTTTGGCTAGTTGTGTTGGGTGTAGATATTGTGGCTCTGGTCCTAACAGTATGCCATTGCTTTATAAGGAGGAGATCTTGTTTTAAGGCAACGTGCCATATCAGCTGTCATTCCTTAGCTTCCCTTTCCTATGACAATTTTCCTTAGAAAAACAGAACACTACACAACATTTGTGAAATAAACCCAATTCCTACATGAAACCTTCAGTTGCTACCTTGCCATGCCTTATTAATAGATTTTTTTCCCCCACAAAATATGTAGCATCTGTTGCAAGAGTATGAACTGCTTGTTTAAAGTCTCCATTGTGGGTTTGGCATCAGCAGTATAGCTCTGGCATGGCTTTACCATCCTTCTCTTAGAAACAGAGCTTGACACATAATGTGGCTTAGAGGCTCATGACATATATCATTGTCCCTTTTCTCTGCTGGGTTCTTGTTCCTTGTACGAGCTGTAATTTTACATCTCTTGATGCAACTTCAGGGAATAAAGTTTCTGAGAGTCAAGCTGCACAGGGAGAAGACAGAGGAGTTATGGCTCTGCTGTTGCCACTTGTGTCTCATGTATATAGGGGGAAAATTCAGGGTAGAGGCTGGTCTCTTCCTTATTAATTTTGTGTGGGAAGCCAGTACAGGAACATAAGAATGCATGTTCCCTTCCAACTGTGTAGAGGCAGAGGGACAGAAGACAAGCCACAACATAAGCTTTAAATACTTAAAAATGCAGGAACACTAAAATAGAGTAGTTTGAAAACGTGCATCCTAAGTCAGTTGCAAGATGCAAACTTAATGTGAAATTTTAACCAATATTAATAAAATATTATTCTGCAATGTTTGTCCAACTCAACTATTCTGTTCACACCGTGATGCCAGAGACTCATGATACTCCTGTACATCCTGTGTTTTGTTATATAAAAGATAAAAATCTCTGTAGTTTTTCCTACAAGGAGAATATACTTTCCCACAAACTTTCTGAAATACTCAGAACAAGGATTAGTACAGCAGTTTACTAACATGAAACAAGAGCACGATGGTGGCAAGAGGGAATACCAGCAGGTAGCAGGTCTTTTGTTGGTCTTTTACATGATATCATGTGTCACAGCTCTGTGTGCTACACAAAAAATGACATCTCTTCTGTCAGACAGACAGTATTGGCTGTGCTACAGGATAAAATGCATGTAAACTGGATGTGTTGCTCAGTAATGTCGAATGAATTAGCTTTTAAAGAAAACAACGTACTGCTTCTGAACAGCTCAAGTTGGGTATGAAGCTTGAAAGCAAGGCAAAATCCACAGTTAGTAGAATCAGTGATATGAAACTGGTCTAAAGATTCATTTTTAATGTGTACTTTGCATTATTAATACTGGGGCTCACTATGTGCTATAGCCATTTAAACTAATCAGAAGATACATTTAGTTGTTTCTGCCTTTTTTTTTTTTTTTTTTACCACATTGTCTTGGCTAAGGAATGCAATTTATTATCACAGAACTGCCTTTGACTGATGCTATGTTGTTATCCATTTATATTTACATGAATAGTAGTGGTACAATGCTATTACACAATAATACAATACTGAAGTTAATGAATACTGTGTAATTTATTGGATTTATGTAACATAATAACTATTTTTGAGGTTCCTTAGTCATGAAAATACGACATATGAGAAGTCATTAGACCTCAGGATTTTCAATCGAAAATGTTTTTCTTTCAGAGTCCATGTTTTGATTAGAAAATATCATGTTTCTTTCTAAATGTTGTATCTTAGATTGATATAATTTCATGTGGAAAAACCTGATGTTAAGCAAGGGAGATTGTAGGGTTGAGCCCTTTTTTGAAGAGATGAACATCACTGAAGTCAAAATGCTTTAGGCACGTGTAAAACAATCTGATTATTGTTTCTATTTTGGCATTAGCTAAACTGCTAGAGACAGTAAGAATAAAAGGAACTTGTATTTCTGTAACAAATTATTTTCTTTATTCTTCCTTGGTCATACAGTCATTCCCAGCACAGCACTGCAACGCGTCCTCCCACAGTGAGCTTGCAGAGGACCATTTCTGTGGAAGGGTAAGATGATTGATTCTCTGTTGAAGCTGCCTGTAGAGCTCTCACATGCCACTAAGCCAGAAACTGAACTACCCACGTAGACATAGCGGTTAACTAGATGTGGTTTTGCATACCACAGTATTTAAGTCTGTGAAATACAAAAATAAATACTTTTAAATTAGTACTGATCCTTTTTACATACTTAAACTGAAAGGTTTGATTTTTGTGGAGACGAGAATATCTGTCATGGAGATCTATTACCTACAGCCTCTTCAATTCATCTCACTTGACTAGTGTGAATATTTACATGTGTTAGTTATAAAATAGTTCCCACTAATCATAGAAGTATTCAATGAAGTCATTCTCTATTTTCTGAGTGTATGCATGAGTTCTTTTTGACAAAGCAGTATCCCAAACTAAGGATGAAAAAGTACTGATGGAGAATAATGGTCCTGTGCTGGTATCTGTGTCTGTGTATATTGATGTTTTAATTGTAGAGGTGTAGCTCTGAGTACTTAGCTGTAAGTACTAAGTAAAAATAATGTAAATTATTTTATGGGTAAAATATGAATAATTCACAACCACAGCTAATATTTTTACATCTTTATGATATTAGAAAAGCTGGTATTTATCAAACACAGATTTAGGTTGCACTAACTGTCGGAGTTTACAAAAACTGTTAGATTTGTTTCTCCCCTCCCATAGAAATGTGGAACTGTTTGAAATATTTTGTCGGCATGGGTAGTAACTTGTCACTAGCGGCTCTCAGGTCCTATTTTGAAGCTTTTCTTTCTTGTGATGAAAGTAAGAATCCAAAGTTTCCACAGAGGAAAGATTTTATCTTATAGTATTTTGGTTTATGTTACAACCTTACTGCGGTGCAGTTAGAAAGTGAAATGGTAGATGTGTGAAATAATCCACTCCTAAGTGAAGCTTGAAATGTTTTTCTCACAAGTCTCAATTTTTTCTTTCTTATGTAGCTCTAAGATCTAAGATTCTTAAGTTTTTATTTAAAATGTGTAGGACAGCTCTAGTAACTATTCCTTTAAAACAACATTGAATAATGAAATTGCTCCAGGAGAGGTGCATATGGCTTAAGGGCTGTCATCTGGAAGGTAAATGAAGCTCTCATCATCCAACCTTCTTGCTCAAAACAGGGCTACTTTCAACTTGGATCAGGTTGCTTAGGGTCTTGTCCAGTGAAGCTGTGACTATACCAAATGTGAAGATTGCACAGAGTCTGGGCAACTTGTCTCAGTGCTTAAACACCCTCATTTTGGATTTCTTTTCTTGATCTCTCTCTGTATCTCTAACAAACAGAGTCATAATAAATTGCCCTGTCTTTTCCTCAAATCAATTCATGAATAAAGTGATGTTTGAAATAAAACTGAGCTTCAAGAACAAGTTTCTCAATTAAAATGATTAGATTGAAAAAAAAAAAAAAGGGGTGGGGGGGGAACCAGAATTTGCTAAATTGAGATTTAAGGAAAGAAATTCAAATATTATGTCTCTGACTTAGTCTGCTGGACTCCATAATTAAGGAGGTATCCTATAGGTTTAAACTCCTATTGAAATTTGGAAATCAATCTGTCTATGTGAATATTTAGATAAATTGCAGAATCTGTACTGGCCACACAGACAACTTGCATATATTGTGTATGAATCATTAGAGTGCAGGAAATGTGCAATTAATATTACAGGTCTCCTGCTGTTCAGGAGGTAGAAGAATACCTGGCTTGTAATTATTACTAATCAACTTACACTGAGTCATATTTCATTTCACATAGGAGAGTGGTACTGTTAGCCTACTACACTGCTGAGCAAAAATAAGTAATCATCTCAGCCCTAAATATTTCATTATGTTAAAGCTCAATTTATTCCAATGTTTTTGTGAAGTCCATGCTGCTAAGTATGTTTATAGCTATTACCACTTGAGGTCAAAACAAAGTTATTTTTCTCCTTTAGGAACCAGGTTTCCGTCAGTAGAGTCCTGTATTTAGGTGACTCATTCTATTGCTTTTGAGATGCACTTTGTAAATAGCTGCTTCACCTGCAAGGTATCCCTAGCACGCGCTTGGCTTTGTGACCTGCATGCTGGCTCGGTGTCACAGGCTGTGTAGTCACTGAAGTCACATCATTATTGGGTCCTGCAAAGGAGAAATGAAATACAGGAGGGTTAAAGAAATACAGGGGGAATTGCCTTCGCTGGTGTTTATTCCTTTCCACCCTGTTGAATATATGATGATTGAGCTGGCTATAATAGATTTTTAAAAACCTTAATAGTTTTTTTTGTCTAGGTAATGGATTCATATGTAAAAATATTTTTAGGGGTTTTTTTTTTAGAGAAAGGTTGTTTGGACTTCATGAACAGCTAAAAAAAATGAATAGCAAGGTGAAAAAAAAAGATGTCTTTAAAGATTAAATTTTCTTTATATTCAAGCCATATGTTCTTCACAGTTTAGTAACTGTACATGAGGTGAACAGATTTATTATGTGCATAAAAACAGGAACTTCACAGGTGTTTGATGTCATCGTTAGTGCGATCTGATTAGTAACTTCCCTAATGGTTTATTTGCATGGTTTAAAAACAAGAAAACTGCAATGCTTGGATTTGAAAATATTGTTAGTCTGAGTTTTTTGAAATGTTATTAATCAACAGTTTTAACTGTGAGTATTCAAAATGAAAACCTGTTACTTGGAAATCCTGCTGTACTATTGCACGAAGCTATAATGTTAGTGGTGTATGATAGTTATTCTCTCTGCAGTTGACATTCAGACTAAATTGTATTTTACATGCTACTAGTCATCTCTTCTGCTGAGCTGCTTAGAAATTGGGATTTCAGCTTATTTGATCTAGAGTGTTTTGATGGAGATTTTAAATAGATTTATCAATGTGACTGAGTATCTCAAATATATATAAATATTTATATATAAATAAACAGCATTTGAACCATGACTAAGGGTAAGAATTTTTATTCTGAACAGGACAGATATTACAGACTGCTTTGTGTTTCGAAAGTGTCTTATATAAAGTATTTCTGGATGCTTGCTACCAACAGACTGTGTATTGATATTTCGAAACATGGCTTAGAGGCACTGCTATTTTTAGGTATTCTCTTAGCCTTTGAATACTTTCTGTCTCTTGACAGTGCAATGCAGTTGCCTATCACCATTTCCATCTCATCTAGCTTTGTTTACAAACTGAAAAGCTGGAACATTCATGGTAAATAGAGCCATCGAATTCCGTAAGTAATAGTTTATAGAAAAGCGGTTCCAACATGAAACCAATATTTTTAAAAGCAGGATGCAAAGCAGCCTTTCTACTACGGAGTTGCCTGTGTTGGATATAGCAGGAGGAACGAAGATGCAGTTTTCAGGATTTATTGTGATTATTAGCATGTAAATAATGCACCTCTTTGATCAGGGAAGAGAGACAAGTGCTTATGAGAGACAAAGTGCAAATGAATAAGCATACTGGAATAATCATCTCCCTTTCAAAGTTAAAGAGGATATTAGCTGTCCTACATTGCTGCTCTAGAAACCAACGTGATTTCTCAAATCTAGAAGATGTAGTCTTGTGCATTTAAAGTAAATGTCAGGTGTCATAAAATATAGACCAGTTTCACTTTTCAAATAAGACCTTATTCCTGTATGCCAATTCCATCTTGCTGTGTGAAAGCAGAAAACATTGCCTGGTGTGCAGGCTTTAATTTCTCCACAAAAGACAAAATGAAAGACTGTTAAAGTCCAGAGGGGTTCCCACAAAACAAACAAAGTTACACATGTATAAGCCAGTGCATTCATGCATGCACCAGTCAGGTTGAAGCCTGGCTCCCAGTAGGTTCTCTCATATTAAATATACTTCAAAGTTTGTGACAAGTTAGACATGATGTTTGCAGAATAAATGCATTAAAAATGTAGTCAGTATTAAAGCTAGGATACAGTATCACTTCTACAGTTAAGACCAACATTCAATCAACAAGAAATGTCAAGAAAACTAAAGTCAAATAAACAGATAAAATAGTTGTTTCAAGCAGAATGGGTAACTGTAGTAAGCAAAATTATATTTTGCTATGTGATATGATAAATGAACATTTCATGAAAGACTGAATGCTTAGTTGTTAGCATATCAACATTGAGTAAAATGAAAGAATAAATCACTAATCAATTAGACATAATGAAAATGAATGCTCTGCATATGGCCAAAATATTGTCTCAGTTTAAGGAGGCAAAGTTACCGCTCTGGACTGTGATGCTCAATGTGACAGCAATAGATAAGAAGAAGGTTTCTTTATTTTTACTTTCAATCATAATTGAAATCAGGACAATAAGAATTAAAGTCACAAATTAGGGATCAGACCTCACTGGTTCTGGTGCAACACTGTTGGGTGACACTGATGTGTCCAGCCTCTCCTGGGCTCTGAGATGGTAAAGGACTGGGGGCTGGAGAAAGGAAGGTCTGCCAGCTCCCTACCACTGCTAGGTCGTGGTGTTTGAGAAACCTCCCAAGACGGGTAGATCAAAGGGGAGGCTGGGGAAGAAGAGGTAATGCTGTTTCACATCATGATGGAAAGATTTTGCCGAGCCTAAGAGTCGAATAACAAGGAGAAAAGTAATAGCCAAGATGCTGCAGAAGTGATACTGCAATAGAACAGTAAATGAGAGCACTACAGATAGATTTTTCTCTAAACTCTTGAGAAGCAGAGTTGTAGAAGGTATTAAAGAGAATTTAAATAAGCCAAGATAGGTGTCGCCTGCACTTTGATGTCTTTTTAAGAGGTATGTATGCATATTCCAGGCCTTCAGCCACTTAAGGTTTCAAATTCTCTCTTGTGTGATTAATTAGATTTCAAAACATTACACACTGGCACGTTTCTCTGTCCGTTCCAGCTTTCTGTGTTAAACGCTGTGAAGATGAATGCTCAATCTATTTGAATTACCTTTTTTCAGGTCCTTCCAGTATGAATGCCCTTTGACTGTCTGAAATAAACATGCAGTTATTTAACAGAATTTTTCGAAGCATGAGAGGAAAACTGGAAGTATTGTGCTGAAAAAGAAATGGCTTGATTAGCCAGCTGGCTCTAAGCAGGCGTTGCTCGGTGCTCACACAGCGAACTGGCAGAAGCCAAACACCACGCTGAACAGGAGAGGGGTACTTTGATCCCTTAGATTCGGGTTTTTCCCCCTCCCCGATGCGCTACAAATGTGTGACCATAACCAACTAATAAAATTTCTCTCTACTTCGATTTTCCCTCCTCCTATTTGCTACTTTACGTAGCTTGAGCTTTTGTTGTTGCGTTGCATGTGTGGAGCGCTTTGCACAGAGGGTGCAGAGCCTGAGTAGGGTCCTGGGTGCTACCCTAATCCAGGCAGCAATGTACATGCTTATTCTTCTGGGCTTTCTATGATGTGTGTTACTGTAACACCAAATCAGCATGTGCCTGAATGAATGTATGATTGCAATATCCTTTGTGAAGCAAACAGCATTTTGGAGAAAAAAAAAAATCCATCAAAACCAACGAAAAACCTGCAGGCGAAGGAAGATCAAAGCCATATTTCTAAGTCCCTGCTGATTTGGGATACCTTGTATATAACTGAAGAAGTCTCTGGGGTCTGATATCCGAAAGCACCCAGAGTGCTTATTGTTTCTGTAGATGTTCCAAAAAGCAGAAAATGATTTCAACGCCCGAATTTTAGAGATGGTGCAAAAGAAACAGGAAGACAGAGCTGTGTCAGTGTGAGATGAATACTAAAACTGACTGTATTCTCTAATGCAGCCAACAGCACAAAATTAAACCAGTTAAAAATGGATTATTTTCAGTTAGTTATTAAAAAAATTACTTGTTTTCAGAAAGCTCTTCCCCTTCATTTATCAGTATAGTTTTTAATCTCTTAAATTAAATCTATAATTACTATGGATTCAGAATCTACAGAAGGATGATAGGGATACTCAATTTTTTTTTCTCTTATCATTTTCTTATTGTAAAGAGTAAGCTGTTTAAAACAACTATTCAGTGTAAATGTAGGAAATGCAAAACACTTAACTGTTTTCAAGATGATGAATAAATAAAATGAACATGAACAAAAAAATGTTGAGGAGGAAAAATGCCTCACTTTTTTGATTTATTTTTGTTGATCACATTTTTTATGACAGAAGAAATTTCCTTAAGAGTCAAAGTGTTGCCCGTTTTGATTTGCTACTACTTATTGGTTTAAAATACTAATTTAATAACAGTTTGCTCTTACGTCAGGCCTGCAATTTGTTATGTGCTTTACAGAATCTGATCCGATGCATTCCCTGAAGCAAGTAACCAAGTCCATCCAAATTGATTCTCTCATTGATTTCTGAGCCTATGAATTTGTGTGGATTGCAGCAGTTTATTTGCTCCTGGCTCTATTATAGTGAATCTTCCTTTCTTCTTCCTCTACCTTTTTAATTCATTCCTTGTTTGCTTTTACAGATGCACTGTCTCCCTTCATTCTATTCTCTCTTTTCTTTGCTCTTTTTTTCTTTTCTTTTTTTCTTTTTTCTTTTCTTTTTTTCTTTTTTCTTTTCTTTTCTTTTTTTTTTCTTTTTTTTTTTTTTTTTTTCCCCCCTTCTGCTGCCGTCTGTCAGTCCAGGAATGTTTTCGTCTTCACACTCCTTTCTAATTTCTGCTTGATTTCCCCTGCTGCTCTTCTCTGTTTGTATTCGGTACAAAGCTGCAGGAGGGCATAAAACATGCACATGCAGAATTAAAGTGCTAGCACGCTCTGTTAGCACCTAGAAACTTACCTTCAGCCGTATTTATCACAGAAGAAATTGTAAATGGGATAAGCAGTTAAAGCTGGAGGCAGAAGCATGCATTTCAGAAACACTGCATCTGTGAAAAGACTGTTCCTTTTTGCTGGATGACTGCAGAGTGCCACCTAATGCCTCCAAACAGAACAGTGAGCTTTTAAAATAAGCTACCCTGAAATTACCTTTGCCTCAGTTGCTTTTTCCTGTAGAGAGCTCCATATTTTTACTGAGTGGGTTTACTGCAAGAAAACATCATTCACATTCGGGTTCCTTTTCTTTTGCTTCTTACTGTCCCATCACCATGTCATCTTTAAGTCTTTGATGCCATTACGTCCTTTACAGCATCTATCTGCATTCTGTCTGGAGTTCTTCCATGTGTATTAGGATTACATTCATAAAGAATTTTAATAGAGGCAAAAGAGTTTTTCCTAAAGTTGCTTCCCAGATATTCAAGAAAAATTGAAGCACCTGTTCTTAGAATTAACCAGCATTAAAAGAGAGGACTACAAACTTTTATACCGGGTGAATAAATATGTAATATCCTCATCTTTAGCTTTATCAAAACTAACCTTTTCTTTGAGCATGGCTGAAGCACTGACAGACAACTCTTTTGTGCATTACTCTTAAGAGATCATTCAGTCAGTGACTGGTATCGTAGTTTATTTAAGAAAATTTTTTCCTGCTTTTACTTCATAACATGCTTTATAATCATCATAAAGTGTGGGGCTTTTTTCATTTTCATACCAAGTAGACTATGCAAGTGTGAACCATGATATACTTTAAAAATCTTAATCATTTATTATATTGTGGTGAATTGGCATATACCTTCTGCTTCCTGCAGTTTCTGCGGTACAGTTGTGGCTAAAGGTCATTTCTATGATGACAAAAAC